>NC_134708.1:43595273-45995273 GCF_043290135.1 Rhipicephalus microplus
TTTTGGTCTGTCTGTCTGTATAGTTGTCCGTTTGTCCGCTCTTAACAGCATCGAGTACTTGGAACGGTCTACCACATTCAAAGCGCCCACCAATGTTGCTCAAGGTTGAGCGTTCATACTTGTGCAATCGTCAATTAAAAAGCAATTATTACGCATGTCTGGGGCACCATAACAATATGTATATATTCTGCATGTGTTTCCGACGCTTTGCTAAGACGAGATGGTGGTGGCATCTACCCGTCGCCTTGCGTTCTGCACCTGATCACCTCTGAGACGAGCGCGCACACCTGTTTTAGAGCCACGCTCTCTGTTTTCCAAGAAAACTGCCAGATGGCCCTCATGTCTCACGTGTGACGTGACTTGATGCGCTCGTTCGCCTCCACTGCACGCTCGAGGCACTCTAACGCAGCGCCTCCAGATTACCATTCACCGACTTTCTTACGCAGAACATCAAATAAATGTTTTGTTCACTCTCTCCACACACAAGACTATCATCTTTCGACAACATTCGCAGAATACATGCAGATACGGGGCCATTTTTTATCTCTCAGCTTGTTGTTTCTTGTGTATCGTGTGTCTCTCAGCCTTGTTTTTTTATATAACTTTCAGCATTTTCTTTGCCTCTTCATCTCTTTCTATATCATCTCCCGTGCATCTTTTTTTCGCTTACCTCTGTCCCCTTTATCTCTTTGCAAATCACCTCTCCTGCTTTCCCTCCTCCTACCTTCAAGTCACTGCTCCTCACCCTCATTCTTTTTTACACCCCTTTCTCTTCTATGCTGGACGTCGTTAAGCTATGGTTTAGCTTGACACCTGCACTTTTAGGGCAAAAACTTTTAATCGTTTATACTCGCAGCATCCGTCCATCCATCCATCCGTTCATCCGTCCGTCCATACTCTAGAACTAAGCTACTCATTCTCACACACTCTCTGCGATCCCGCGATGGCACACAGCGCCTAGCAACAGTTGCACCGCCACAGCTGTGGCCCTTCCCCCTTGCCCTCTCGCAGCAATCACGTGATACCTTTTTCTGATGCAGGGACGAACGAGTCAGTGGGTTGCTGTGAAGGCATCTGCGAATGTGACCCTGCTTCTGGAGAGCGCATGCGCACTCTTGCGTGATTTATGACGATTGGTAAGACCATTCTATATTACCGCGTGTTCGTACTAGGAGCTCTTCGTCCCCCTTTTAGGAGCACTCAGACAAAACGGTCATGGCTTCGCAAAAGCCAGCCTCACGAACAAAGCATGACGAAATGAAAAGAGAGGAAATCAAAACGACAAGCGTAGATATTTGGAAAGAGAACGCTATTCAATTGGAATTGCCATGCACAAACAAAAAGACACGCCATATTCGGTGGAAGTGCAGCAAGCTTTCGCCGAACACGCTTTAGAATCCACAGGGTCTTTCATTTTTTCCCTTATTATTTCCGTTCTATTAACCTTCACATCAGTCATCACACTCACTTCACTTTGCTAACCCTCTGCCAAACTGTACATCTATGTTCTGAATGGCCCTCCCCTCCTCTTTTTTTCTTCTCTTCACATTCAGATTTCTTCTTTCTCACCCCCACTTGTATTTCTCTAACGCTCCATCTACTATGCTATCCATATCCATTAAACTATAGGAGGGAGCTGCTTAGCAAATGCCAGGGCCCGCCACGGAGGTCATGTGACTAAGGTACTCGGCTGCTGACGCGCAGGTCGCGGGATCGAATCCTGGCTGCGACGGCTGCATTTTCAACTTCAAACAAAAATGTTGTAGGATGGTTTGCTCAGATTTAGGTTCCCGTAAAGAATCCCAAATGGTCGAAATTTCCGGGGCCCTCTACTACGGTGTCTCCCATAATCATATGGTAATTTTGGTACGCTAAGTCTTCAAGTCCCGTCGAGGCTTTTCCGAGCAGACTAGACCCTGTTATGTAGGCTGTGGTTGGGCGTTGCGTTTACCAACGCCTACGCTTTTCGCATAGGGATGGCCGACACCGCAGGCTGTGGCCAATGTGGCAAAGAAGAAACGATCCATCATATCCTTTGTGACTGCCTAGAGTATAGTAAACAACGACTATGTCTTCGAAAGGAACCCAGCAAATTAGATAATCAACCTCTGTCGGAGCAAGGAATTCTACAATATCGACAAGATGCAACTTCGCAAAAGACGGCCTTGAAAGCGCTACTACACTTTCTGTGATCGACAGGCCTTACTTAACGGTTGTAGCTAGGACGCCCTTCCTGTGTGTGTTTTCTTTTTCACAGGAATGCGCATGCATTTTTTTTTCTTCCTCTCTATCTACCCCCTCTTTCTTGCCCCTATTTCCCCGCCCCCAGTGCTGCCTGGGTAGCAAACCAGATGCCAATATCTGGTTAAACTCCCAGCCTTTCCTTTCTCTTTTTCTCTCTCTCTCTCTTGGTACATTAAACCTCACATATTAGTCAATCAATGAATGAATCAATCAATCAACCACTCATATCAACCGTCAGCGGTGCATCAACCACCATACAAGCCAATGGCATAATCTACCTTATTCAATTGTCCTTCCTCCTAGGTTTCCCTTTGGCACCCCATGGCTAAAGCTATACTACTCATAGCTATGCTATGCTAGGGGCTGCTTTTTGTGATTGATAAACGCACACATAGAAACCATCGTGAGGGCGCCACTATAGACAACGCCCTCACGATGGCTCTATCTGACAGCACCAACTCGCTCAACAGTAAACTTTTTTGTCCCACACGCAGACTTTCGCTCGGACGACAATGGCGTTACTTTAAACAAACAGTTCTGCTAGTAAAAATATAGTGCCAGAAAACTTCCATAAAGACTTAGTTGGAATATTTCGTGATGTTCAAATTTAAAAATAAAAGAGCTTCCTAATTTCCTCATTTTTGTCTGTCTCTGTCGCTGTCTCAGACAGACAGACAAACAGATATATAGATAGATATATAGATAGATATATAGATATATAGATAGATATATAGATATATAGATATATATATAGATAGATATATAGATATATAGATATATATATAGATAGATATATAGATATATAGATAGATATAGATATATATATATAGATTATAGATAGATATAGATAGATATAGATAGATATAGATAGATAGATATAGATATATATATATATATATATATATATATATATATATATATATATATATATATATATATATATATATATATATATATATATATATATATATATATATATAGATATATATATATATATAGATATATATAGATATATATAGATATATATAGATATATAGATATATAGATATATAGATAGATATATAGATATATAGATAGATATATAGATATATAGATATATAGATAGATAGATAGATAGATAGATAGATAGATAGATAGATAGATAGATAGATAGATAGATAGATAGATAGATAGATAGATAGATAGATAGATAGATAGATAGATAGATAGATAGATAGATAGATAGATAGATAGATATGCGTTCATCCGCCCATTCGTGCGTGCATCTGTTCGTGCGTCCGCACGTCCATCCGCGCGTCCGTCCCTGCGTTAGTCCATACATCCACCACTCTGTCCGTACATGCGTCCTTCTGTCCGTGCTGCTATCCTTGCGTCCGTCCATGCATCTGTCTGTGTGTCCGCTCGTCCATCTACTCAACACTCCAAGACCACCATCTCGCATCTTTTCATCATATATTCCGCATATACAAGCACCGCCATCCATCATATATTCCGCACATAGAAGCACCGCCATCTAGCGGACAGAAGAACTAAACGAGAGGTGGCACACGCATACTTTCTTACGGCTTGCGCTTCGGGTCTACTTCCCACCTTTAACCACCTCAAGTTCATGGTTGATACTAGTTCACTGTATTCATGGCACTGCGGCCCAACGCTCTCTAAACCTTTCTAACACCAAGGAGGTTATCCCCAGCGAGTATAACGAAGCAACCCTTTTTTGTCAGATAGTGCTCAATGTACATGTCAATGGCTGCTAAGGGGGAATGAGAGACAGAAGGATTTGGGTTTTAGTTAACGCGCACGCTGCGAATTTTTTATTGTTCAACAACGCACAGAAGAAATCTCTCACCGGCACCACCTTGGAGGTAAAAATGTAAGACTGGTTACACACTACGACTACTACTACGACTACGAGGGACGAACGGGTGCCGCTATAAGGAACTCCGCCCCTAAATGTCTGACTACAATGAGTGTCTGGTCATGACTTCCCGGCTGCGGTGGCTGCATTTCCGATGCAGGCGGAAACGTTGTAGTCCCGTGTGCTAAGATTTGAGTGCGCTATAAAGAACCCCAGGTGGTCAAAATTTCCGGAGCCCTCCACTACGGCGTCTCTCATAATCATATGGTGATTTTGGGATGTTAAACCACACAAATCAATCAATCAATTTGGTCATGACGTGAATAATGTGAAAATCCCGTCACGTACAATGCGAAACCCTGCTCTTTAGGCTGAGGAAGAAGAAGCTGCGCGGTGGCTGTGCTGCTTCGCTCGTCTTCGTGTAGTTTTTATTTTAGGTGCCTCACTGCGCTTCCTGTTGCACACCGAATTTCTGAGCGTCGGACATGATCCAAGCAAGGGCTGTGGTACTCCAGGGACCGCAACCACCGAAGCCTCCTGAGCTTCTGCCCAGTACCACGCCAGACCAAGCAAATCAAATCGAAGTGGCGGCAACCAGCATCAGGACAAACCCTGGCGCAGGGCAGCAGCTTCCAACGGCTACAGGTCAGAGTTATATTCCTTATTCTGTAAATCTCTCGCTACCACCTGGACAAGGCCCTCCCAATGAGTGCGTCTCCTACATCAATCTGCCTGAGGGTCCAGATGATGACTTTTCTGACATGTCTGAATCCTCTGCCACTATTAAATACATGAATGCTGCCGTGCCTTCTTCCAGTAGCTCGGAAAATTACGTTGATGTACCACCCAACAAACGTTGCCGCGTATCAAAGAGGTCGCTCATGCCGCCTAGCTCTCTGCCAGCACCAGACACACCTAAGCCGAACTTGACCATCATGTTCAAACCAAAAACGCAGAGCATATTATCACACGCTTCAATCCACTTGCGTTGAAAGCATGCTTCGAAGAAGCAGCTCCAGATGGAGTCCTGCAAGTACGGCCAAATGAACGTCTGAAATTTCTGGCTGTAGATACGCGTAATGCAGACGCTTCCGAACGTCTACTGAAAATCTCAAGCATTTCCGAAGTACTTGTACAAGCCTACGAACCACGACGGAGCAACTGCGCAGTTGGTGTCATCAAGAGAGTCCCAGTAGACCTTGATCAAGCAGACATTATCGCTGCACTTCTTCTAAGAGCTCCCGTCAGATCTGTAAGGCGACTGGGAGCGTTAGAAAACGTCCACATCGTGTTCGTCACGGAAAATGCTCCTGAACACGTAATCTTAGGCTATACACGATACCGAGTGTATAAGCACGTTGAGGCTCCAAGACAGTGCACCAAGTGTCAGTGTTTCGGCCATGTTGCTGGTGCCTGCAGGCTACAGGCACGGTGTTCATGCTGCGCTGGCAACCACGATCGATCTGCATGTGGAAGTGAGGAGCCACAGTGTCCTAACCACAAGAAAAAAATTGGCCCCGTATCTGCATGTTAATCTGCAAATGTCGACGAAAGACGATAGTCTTGCGTGTGGATAGAGTGAACAAAACACTTATTTGATGTTGTGCTCAAGATATCGTTGAACGGTATTCTGGAGGCGCTGCGTTAGAGTGGCCGGAGCGTGCAGAAGAGGCGAAGAAGCGCATCAAGTCACGTCACACGTGTGACATGAGTGCTATCTGGCAGTTTTCATGAAGAACGAAGTGCGTTGGCTCTGAGACGGGCACCCGTCTCAGAGGCGATAAGGTGTAGAATGCAAGGCGACGGGTAGGTGCCACCATCGTATCGTCTTAGGAAAGCGTTGGAAACACTCGCCTTTTCGTGCAAGCGTTGCATGCCAGCGCAGCGTGATAAACGCTACGGTTTTTATAATTACTTATGTATGCCTTTTCTAGTAAAAGATGCACATGCAGAATATATACGTATTGTTATGGTGCCCCAGACATGCGTAATAATTGCTTTTTAGTTGATGATTGCACAAGTATGAACGCTAAACCTTGAGCAACATTGGTGGGCGCTTTGAATGTGGTCGACCGTTCCAAGTACTCGATGCTGTTAAGAGCGGACAAACAGACAACTATACAGACAGACAGACCAAAAAATTGTTGTGTCGAAGGTCCCAGAGAAATACTATCGTCTTTGATATCGTCTTTAAAACATGAATCTACGTCCACTCACAGCCCCATTTTGCGCCAAGAGAAGCGCATCCACAACTACAAGGTGGAAAACGACGTTGGGTACAGAATGGCAAAGGATGCGGTACGCCATCAACAGAAACCTCGATGTGGCGTTCAAGCAATGATGTCCACAGCAAACGAACAAACATCAGCGAATCCGCCACAGGTCCACGACACAACTGAGTTCCCGTCTCTACCGACACGTCCTTCAGATCAATCTCCTTCAACACGAAGTGCTCAGAAGCGCACGTCTGGCCAGTCGAACGAGTCACGGGCTCCAATTTCTTGGCGTGGACCACGCGAGTATGGCGGTCGACAAGAAAATGGAAATATATGCTTATTGCTACCTGCACTTGTCGACGCTGTACACAGCTTCCTCGATCCGATGTCCTCTACCTTAGCTATGTCCATATTGACACTGCTTGATTTTCTGTCTCCTGTTCTGGCAAAATGGCATTAACGGCCCCACCACCCAGTCTGAAGAACATCCGAGAAAAGGCAACCATATTTCAATGAAATGCCTGCAGTCTCCGCTGTCGTATTTCCGACTTCAGACAATTTGTATACAAGCACCGCTTTCCGGTGATCGCCATCTCAGAGTCCCGAGTGCGCACTGGCATACGTATTTCAGGATACACCATCCCAGTCTCCTGAACAGGAACGGATGTCAGTAGAGTTCATTTAGCTGTTCGCAATGATTTAACTTTCAATGTTCATTACATATCAGCTGACGCATCCAATGAAAACGATGCAGTGGCAGTAAGATGGACAGATTGGTATTTACGGTGATTGCAGCATACATACCACCTCGACCAACATTCGATGTGGACAGACTGCAACACATGATAAATGAAAAACCTGGGCCACACATACTAACCGGGGACTTCAATGCACATCACCCAGCTTGGGGGGAGGCAGGGGGACGCAGATGTTTTTTTGGCATCGCACATCGAAACAACCTGATGAATGTAATGATGGGCGGCCAACCTTTTCTAAGAACAACCGATACTGTGCCCTGGACTTCACCATGATCTCCACCTGCCTCATTTCTAGGGGTACCTGGTTTGCTGACATCAAAAGTTGTGGAAGTGACCACGTGCCCACCTTTATCTCATTGGGCTATCCTACGCTGAACACAAACCGAAGGACGATTCGGTGCTCTAACTGAGAATTATGTAACGTTGTAGTCGAAGACGCAGAGTCATCTGAAATGACGTATGAGGAATTTGTGGCTGCTCTGGATCGAGCGAAAAAAAAGCAGCCCTAAACATCTAGAACCACCTCAAACTCACTCAACGGTCGACGTGGAATATCAGAGGCTGCGGGCTATTCGTCATCGATCTCATAGACGTGCTCGTAGGACATTGACTGCAGATGACATCCGTGAGGCTAGACGAATGCAAAAGCAAACTAAACGTCACCTGGACAAGCTAGATAAGATGCCATGGCGGCTTTTCCGTTCAAAACTAGAATCAAGAAAGCCACTGTCAACAATATGGGGTATTGTTCGTAACCTGAAAACCCCACCGACCCAACTGCATCCCTTCAGCTCAGTTGCTTTGTCTCGTAACAGCAGCGAGTTGAGCATGGCGGAGGCGATTTGCTCTAAGATCACTGCGTCGACTCTAGCAACTTTACCTCGTGCATCACGACAAGTTTCAACACCGCCATGCACCATTGAGGTAGATGAACCTTTTGCTATCATGGAACTTTCTTGGTGTTTTGGCACAGGTGACCAAGGCGTCATCTCGTGGGCCTGATTTTGTCAGCCACGCTGAGTTAACCATTTAGGCGACAATGCAAAGATGCGTCTACTTGCCATATCCAATGCCAGCTGGGAGAGTGGCCGTCTTGAACCTTCTTGGAAACGAGCTCGTGTTATTCCTATTCTAAATCCTGGCAAGCTTCCCACGGAACTCAACTCCTATCGTCCCATTGCTTTTCTCAGCTGCGTAGAAAAGCTCATGGAGAAGATGGTGTCGATATGCCTGAAGTGGTTGCTTATGAACAAGAATGCATACCATCAACAAATGTCTGGGTTTAGAAAAGGTTGCCGCAGCACTGAGAATGTAATCAATTTGATCAACTGCGTAAAGTTGAACAAAGCAACCGCCACATCACTATCAGCGTATTCCTCGACGTCAAGGGAGAGTTCAATAACGTGATTCATGAGTTTACCCTACACGCCCTGAAGTCATTAGGTGTAGGAGGTCGTATGTACCGATGAATCTTGGACTACCTCAGAGACAAGACAGCCTACATGTCCCCAGAAGAAGGTGACACAGCTCCACACACAGTGCATCAAAGAGTTCCCCAGGGTGGTGTTCTCAGTACGACCTTATTCAACATCTCTCTGACCGGACTAGAGAATTGCATCCCTGCATCGGTAGAAATCTCTCTTTACGCATATGACATTCGTATATAGAGCAGTGGTCGCAACAGACGTGTTCTACGAGAAAGATTGCAGAAAGCTCTCAACTCAATCGAAAAATTCTTACTCGAACGAGGTCTAACGATATCACAAGAAAAGTGTGCCGCCGTTGCTTTTACTAGGCGTGATGTCTTACGCTACACATTAAAGGTAGCGCATTCTCCAATTCGGTACGTGACAAATCATAGGATTCTGGGAGTGACAATCAGCCATGTTCGGATAATAAAGGAAAACGTTGCGTCATCCGCGAGCATCTTTCGCTTGTTATCAGGCAATGCCGGTGGCTGTTCCGTAATGCCATGTTACGAATGTATACCGCTCTCTGCGAAGGTCGTCTACGTTACAGCCTTCCTGCGATATGTGGATATTTTCGAGTCAACATACAGGCACTGACTGGAGCTCAAGCAAAAACCCTGAGCGTGTGCCTTGGCCTACCAAAGAACACATCGAACATCGGAACCCTTGTTGAAAATAGGCGCACTTCAGCTCCTGTTCTTCTGCAGCAGGAGTTCCTTCGAGTCCACTTGCGTTATGCCACCAGAGGGCTGGATCCTCCGCTTGCTTCAGACAGTAGTCCAATGCGGAGCCTCCTCCCGCTGCACTATCAGAGCGTATATAGTGCATGCAGACCCATCGTGGAAAATTCCTTCATAGACCATAGTCACCTTCTCGTCTGGGATCAAGAGCAAGAAACGCACACCCGGATCAGCACTTGGATATTTCATTCTAGAGCATTTTCAAAACAGCTGCAGAGCTTATTGTCATAATTACACTGACGGCTCTGTTACGTCTACATAATCCACCATTACCGTATAGATTCCATCTGCCAATGTCGCCCTCTCTGCCACTCTCAGTCACTGCTCCTCATCTACAGCCTCTTAACTGGCTACACTGCGGGCTGCCATTAATTACTTCGTGGACAATACAGCAGAGTCCTGGGTCATCTTCACTGACTAAAGAGCAGTGCTGCAGTCAATGAAGTGTCCATGCACTCAAGACCAACTCGTCACGGACATCAAACGCCTATACAAGGAAACATGTGACCTGCATCACTGCATTGTTGGGCAGTGGATACCTGCCCACGGTGGAATACAGGGCAACGTTAGGGCTGATGGAGCGGCCAAAGCTGGGCATGACACTTCAGCAGAAATTGTCGAGGTACCTTTCTCGAGGCAAGACGCTGCAATGCTAGTGTCGACACACGCTTGGCGCCTCCAGCGATCCCTCTGGACCAACCCTAGCCAACAGTATCAGCCTCTGTACAAGATCGATCCATCCTCTCACTTCAGGATGCCGCGAAGCCTCTACAGGCAAGGTTAGACATGTTTACACCGCATCCGATTAAACGTTGCATATACGGATCACATCAGACACAAAATTGGACTGTCAGACTCAGCATTTTGTGCACAATGCAACATCGTCGAAGACATCATTCATGTCCTCTGTGAGTGCTCGATATACGCATCAGAGAGACAGTCTCTAAAGATGGCCTTAAAAATACAACAGAACACACACCTGGAGTTGAAAATTATTCTATGCCCGTGGCAGAACAACTCTAGTGCGTTAGACTCCACAAAAGCGCTACTGACATTCTTACAGGCCACACGCTTGAACTAAACGTTGTAAATAGTGCAGGGCATGTGAGTGACTGTGTGTGTTATGTGACTGTTATGCGTGTATGTAAATGTATGTGTTGTGTGTTTATAATTGTATATATCATTGTCATCACCCGGCACCTGGAGTAGCCTGTCAGGTGGAAAACTAGGCAAACCTCTTCAGCTCTCCATTAAAATAATTCTCTCTCTCGGTGTTCGCCAGACACGCGTGGCGCACACTCATACACCACGAGCCGTGGTGTGTTGGTGTGCGCCAATGATATCCGACAGTCTATACCTGCCGTGGAACGGCGAGAACAGACATTGCTAGTTTAAGTGCGAGAACGTTAAGAGAAACCGGCATTCGCAGCGTTGGCCCGATGCATCCGAAGTATCTACGTTATACACCCACTATGAATCAAACGCAAGAATTCTGCGTGGCAATCAAGCATTCTACCACAGAGCCTCGGCAAGTCTCGTAAACCCTTAGGAAAAAGACCCTATACATACGGGCGTAATGTTGGTGAGACGTTGATCAAGTTCGCAGAGCTGCCCATCTCATTTTATAAACATTCCGTATGCACTCCAACAATACAGGCGTCACGTAGGGTTAGCGTCAATTATAGGTCATCATCATCATCATCATGATCAGCCTGTCTACGCCCACCGCAGGGCAAAGGCTTCTCTCATGATTGACCAACCAACCCGGTCTTGTACTTTCTGTTGCCACGTTATACCTGCAAACATTTTAATCTCATCAGCCCACCTAACTTCCTGTCTCTCCTTCATGCGTTTGCCCTCTCTGGGAATCAATTCAGTTTCCCTTAAGGACGAGTGGTTATTCCACCTATACGTGCTACGTGCCCGGCCCATGGCCATTTCTTTTTGATTTCAACTATGATACCCTGCAACCCGGTTTGTTCCCTAACCTACTCTGCCCTATTTTTGTCTCTTAAGGCTTACAAGAGGGTTCAGCTTAAATTGAGGACAACGCAGCAAGCGATGGAAAGGAAAATTACAGGCGTAACCTTAAGACGCAATAGTAGGTAAGCGCCATTAAATGATGTTGGTCTACATTCACTATCCAGGACTACCATCTTCGCGAGTAGAAGCGCCACATTTCAGCTTGCCGCTTCTGGTGTTGATAATATTCATTTCCCTCTGGGCATCGTTACGCAACTGTTAACAACTGGTTACGTAGAAAATATGCGACTGTTCTACATATATCTGCTGAACGTATGGCATTTTCACAAATCATTAGTGTCATTTCATCATGTTTCAGTAAAAAAAAAGTTACACCGCAGTCACTTTCCCCGCATGATTCGTATGACATCGTTTTAGATTATACGCGGACTCTGTCACATTTTTTCCTTCTATTGCTGAACTTTTCAATAAACATGAAGGTCACTAACAATCAAATCCACAGAATATGCATAAAAGTATCCAGTTTGAAAAAAACATGTATCCTTAAACACAAAACCCTATTTTCCCGTATTTTAACCTGTGCCATTCAGTTGGTAAGTGACGTAAAAAAAGTAAGCAAACCTTACCCTAAGCTTGTTATCTAAGCACATTTGATGTGGAACCGCAACAAACCTTTGTATGCGCAGAGACGAAGGTTTTTCGAGAATAAACTGTAATTCTATTTACACACAGTGCCTTAAGCACTCGCCTCGGCAACCGAAGCCAACGGAAACTTTTAAACTCGCGACCAACTCGTGTTTGTGCTTGTGAACAGAACGCTGTAAATTAGATATACAGCCGTGTGGTTTACTCGCCTTAATTCGATTATTCGGCTCGGCAGTTCGTGCTCACAGTAAGCAGGGGGCATGTGTTACAAAAACACCAACGACAAAATTTCTGAAAGTCGGTACACATAGTACATGTGGGAGGCCTGGGTGAGTAACTGGAGTCCAACTGTAACTATATATACGATGAAAACTCAGAAAGGCTTTCACTGACACACACACAAAAATAAACGTGACGCAACTGCATCAAAACGAAGGAATCGAAAAAGAAAAGAGCAAAGTAAAAAGCCCAGTTACGGGGTTTTATTTGTATGTATATGAAAGAAAAAACAGCTGCGCGTTGTTTTTCCCCCTGGTTTCCTTAACTTGCTATATTTAGAAACCAATGAAATATAAAGTGGTACTTTTTCACGTGATTTTTTTTATCCGGCTCAGCAACGTATTGGTTACTGTACTGGGCTGCTGCGCCGTGCATCTGAGGTTGTATTTGCGCAGTGGTCGCATTTTGATGCCGGTGAAATGCTGGAAAACCGTGTATTGTGAGATTTCAGTGCGCATTGAGGAACACCAGATGGTTGAAATTTTCGGTGCCTTGGACTACGACTTACCTTAGAATCCGAATTAAGTACTGGTGTTCTCTGCGTGACACATACTGAATGATTATTCCCGTGCTTTATTTGCTTTCAATGGCAGCTAACCTACGCAGTTCATGTACAGGCCTTATTTGGAATGAAGCGAGACGAGACGTGTGTCTTACACGAAATCAAATGTGCCGGATGCGTTATACGCGAGTGCTGTCTATAGCAGTGATAAGGCAGTTATCAAATGTTCGGCTTCCAAATACTGAACTACCACTGCAAGCTGGAAGGACGCTGCATGCGCGTTCTTTTCTTAGGCCGTTCCGATTGAGGTATTGCTCGTACTGTACAATCAAATAGCAAACGTGAAGTTCTCTTTACGCCGAGTTCATGCACTGAAAATTTTCAAATAAACTGCGGAAACCGCAAGTGTCTTTCTAGTAGAAGCTCGTTAAGTCACTTAAATAATGCCTCTGTTGCTTGCGCGAACAATAACTGACAACCTTAAAACGAATATATGCCACCCCTTTTCCCGGAAAGTCTTAAATGTATAGTGAAATTAACAAAACAGTTGACAGGTACTATTTGTATTCCTGACGTAGCCATGAATTTTTTATCATGTACTTTGATGAGATTTCAAAATAACTCTGTATCTTTAACAAGGCCAAATAAATTACAGTCTTAGAAGCTTGCTTGACAAGCTTATAATGCTCGCGCCTTGTTTTTCAGCGATGGCCGGCAGCAGACATGTACGCCAGTGTTGCCGGTGTACACTTCTCCAGTGGCCGCTCAAGGGGGTGATTTCTACAATGCTCACTAGATGTCGCACCGCCACCCAGGGCGTTAAAAAGCCTTCATCTGGGTGCCGGAGCAGCCTGCACAGCGCATGCATGAAACCTTTTTACAAGGCGTGGGCTTTTGATGGCCGGCCCGCTCGCCTCCTCGCAGCTTTGTCCACTTCGTTCTCGTCGATTCTAAAGGCATGGCAGCACGTGACAAGTTCGTACGATGAGTGTGAAGCACGGGTACCGATATTCTTTCAAGCCACCCTCACCTGCCTGCTCTCAACATCGTTGAAGAACGCGTGATATCTCCACGTCTGCAATTTATGAGCATTCGGCATTTGACTCACGGCCGCGGCCAGGGTGGCACGAAGGGGCAGGTGGTTAACGTGGTGATGGACGTGGCTAACTCTGTGCAGTGCCGGACGTGGAACGTGCCCGACAGCGCTGTGGTCGACGTACTACATCTAGCGCCGGCTCGGTAATAAACCTTACTACAGAAATGGTCTCTCCAAGAAACGTCTGGTGCACCTCCAAGCAAGCTGCTCCAACATCATTCGCTTTGTGGATATGGCAGCGATTTTTTATTGTGACATTACTATACAGATGTGTAGTTACTCGTAGACAAGAGACGTTAAGGACGCAACCATCGTTGCAAGCATACCGCTAATTGTCCCAACTCCACGCATTCCCTCCTTAAAATGGCAGGCATTTAAAACCTTTCTGAAATTGGGGGTTGTACCTATTTTTATTTTTTTTACAGATCGCCATATGTTACATGCCAAGAACAAATCAGGTTGTGTGAATTTATTTTTGTTTCAACAAATGGCACTGTACACACAATTTTCAAGTGTCCTAAAGGTTAATGTGCGTCTTTAGTCCGTACCATAGCAAATAAAACTTGCATGAAGCAGGTCAGAGTTGATTATTCTGCTGAGTAGCTCAGTATTTAGTTACAGCCCTTTATTTGCCTTACTAGATGATCGGTTAGGCCAATAATCATTATAGATGCCAATGAACACGTACAGAAACACCATAACATTTATAGCAGTCGATTTCGCATATAACGTGGTAAAAATAAATATAGAAACGCGGCCGGAACATACGCAGCTGACCAGTATTTATATCCTAATAGGCGTAACATTACTTATTGCTTTTTCGAAGTGTTACAATAGACACCGAAATAAAAAGGCTCTTCTTCATCATGTTCTCTAAGAGCGTGGATGGTGATGTTGAGTGCCGACATTATTATTATGAAGGGAAACACAACATAAATCACGTATAAAAAGGAATAAAGAGGAGAGCGATTAATATAAAGAAAAAAACTAAAAAGTAGAAGTAAATAAAAAAAGACAGAACAAACTGGAAGTCAGAAGATGGAAAAAATAGAAGGGAAAAAGACGAAACTAGAAACAAAGAAGTCTCCTCAGCTTTCAGTTCAACCTGTATATTATTCTGTCTGGTCAAAATGGCAAAAAGGAATTATTGCAGTTTTTCTGTATTTACGTGTGCCTTATCCTCCTTCTGTTAGGATTACGTAACATTTGAAAGGCCTTAAATTTTATATCCTCAATTCTTGGCCAATCCCCCTGAGTGGGCAAGAGCCATAGTGGGGTAGTCATCATCATCATCATCATCATCATCATCATCATCATCATCCGGCTGCACACTTCCGTCGAGCTTGGTTGGTACCAGCTGGTCAAAGTTGCCTTAATTTTTCCAACTACGTCCAAAAAAACTGTTACAATCATCATATTACAACTGCTCTTAGTATGCTATTATATCAGCAAATTATATATCATAAGAAGTGTGATTTACCATACTGTACTGTGCTTTCTCGAAAAAGTATTTGATCACGTGCGTGCATCGAGTGCATGACGATATGTATACCTTCCACTCCCGCGATTGCCCTACAACAGGGCTCACAGTATCGTTGAATTAATGAACGAAACAAACGTTAACCCGAACTGCATAGGTGACGCTTTCTTTTACTTGTGGGGGGAAATGTGTTTTGAACAGCTGTGTTACCTCAGCCATTTTATCAAGGCCCTACAACCTTTGAATGTGGCTTGAACAAGATCTTCCTGCAGGCTAAATCTCCTCTTTAAGGCCCAACTTTATTTCAGGAATCGAAATTTTTCTAGTGTTCTTTGTGCTTTTAGGCTGTACATGACGAGCTGGCTGTCATTTGTTTAGCATCACGTGTCCATTGCTAGAAACAAAGAAAACAACTCTACCCAAGACCCGTTTAGGTAAAAAAAAAAACGAGATTTTGTTCCAGTTTCAGTATTCCCGTGAAGTCTTCATGGTATGTTTGAAAGCTCAACGACTACGAATAATCAGGCTGCGAACATAATATTTTAACAACAGTGAGTTCATTATTTAGGTTTTCTTATCTATAGTGTTCTAACCAACGTCTCAACTTTCTCTTTTTTTGTTCAAATTTCTGCCTCACATCGCATCACATCCTAGTATATAGGCCAGTCTGAGAGACTGCGCTTGTAGCAGATAATTCATGTCTCAGCGTAGAGAAATATAGCTAAGCTATTGTACACAACAGAAATAAAATCGCTTAGAATTACTGAATAAATCAAGCAGGAAAATAAATGTCCAGGAATGATTGTCGAGCTGAGTAAAACTGAGCTCCGCTAGTGAAATAAAAAAAGAGAACCGAAGAAAAGCAGGAATTTGTTGGCGCACCGAGTGAAATGTAAGTGAAATAGATGCTAAAGGCAAATCGCAATTTACGACAGTGTGAAAGATCAATGCTTGGGAAGGTCTAAAACATGAGTGTTTTCATAAATGAAATGAAAATGAAATGAAAGATCTAGACGATGTCTGCAGTTCAAAGAGGAGAGAATTTGGGCGTGTTGGTTGTTCATAGTTATTCATAAAGCAGAGAGCACAAAACACGAGACAGAAAGTGCACTTGTCCTGATCTCCTTCTGTCTCGTGTTTTGTGCGCTCTGCTTTATGAAGAACGATGCCTGCAGTCCTGAATACAATTAATCTATTTCAGTGAAACCATTCGCAATAAAAAAAAGAAGCTTCCGTGCGTTACAACACGTAATAATATGCTGCTTGCCCGTTTCTGTTTGATTCAAGGAAAAAATTGGCGGATCTTGACCTCCTTCTTTAGGAGTTGATCCCGATGGAGATATCCAGCCTCTATAGTGTGTACATAGTTGAAAAAGATTGCGGTACTCTCAACTCCCCTTATTGCATGAAATATTCTCGAACTTGACATACACGTACTACGTGGCTTGAAGGGGGAAAAGTCGAGGTACCGTCAGTTCCTTTTGTAGTGGGTGACTGGCTATAAACCATAAAATCATTATGACAATAACATGTTCTGACTCCCGATGGCAATGTACGCTTTACCACTCATTAATACTGCAATATTTCATGGTGTACTCTGAATCATGTATACAAAAGGCGTGTGTTCATAAAATAATGAAGTTACTTTCAATGCATATCCAAGTAGAAGAAGTTACTTTCACTTCTCTTCACAAGGAGTCACGTGACTGGGCGATAAAACAAGTGGCTAACGTACTCGGCTGCTGACCCGCAGGTCACGGGATCGAATCCTGGCTGCGGCGGCTGCATTTTCGATGGAGGCGGAAATGTTGTAGGCCCGTGTGCTCAGATTTGGGCGCACGTTAAAGAATCGCCAGGTGGTCAAGATTTCCGATGCCCTCCCCTACGGCGTCTCTCATAATCATATGGTGGTTTTGGGACGTTAAACCTCACACATATCAAAACTGTGTGATAAAACAACCGCTTGGCATGCGGACAGTCCGAGTTCGATCCCCACTCGGACCCAAACGACTAGAATGTGGTCCCCATTCTGACCGAGGACTTTTACTTTATTTCATTTCCATCATTCCCATTTTTTCGGTCACGCATAACATCATTTTTCCGCTCACAACTGCCAACACCGACCGTGACCTGAACGCCGGAATTCCTGCGAAACGCCCAGCGCTTTAAAGCTATCGCGGTAATATTTGCCTTCATTTTTTCTTTAGGGACGGACACCTATGCTAGTTCAATTGTGATTTTTTTTTTCAAAGAACAAACCGAGAAGCCTGGCGTAGAACCAGCAAAACTACGTGTACAAAATAGGGGAAAAATAGAAGTAGTAAAAAAAAAAGGAGAAACTAATAGAAAAAGAGGGAGGAAGATGCAAATAGGATGAATAAATGAAACAAAGACAGAAAAAAAAACGAAAAGAGAAAGAAACATATGAACAAAAAAAGGAAAAACCTGAAAAGTAAAAACAAGGAAGGCTAACCAGGTCCACAATTCCTTCCAATTAGGCACCACTGGTGGAAAGCTGCGCTAATTTGTTTAGTTTGTTTTCTTCTGCCATCAAACTTTTTTTTTCCCAGACTGTGGCACCAATCTACTGAATAACTTGTGTACGCTATTCTAGAAACACGCTCCAGCGCACACGCACACATGTACGCCCCCACCGTTTTAAAGGATTATTGCCTAGATCTGGGGATCACGATATGTCGTTAATCACTCAACGCGGATTCATTTGTTTGGAGAGAGGCCTACACCTCCTCAAAAAACCCGCTGATGGCCAGTACGCGGAACACAAAAACAAGTACCTTTTCTTTTTTCTGAAACTGACTGGCTGCGTGACTGGTTATGTATCACGCTTGCGTACGCTCACTCAACAATCCGGATTTAACACAAAAGAACAAAACAAGTTGTGCAGTTGAACAGCACGTTATATAAAACACTTCAAGCTCTGCGGACGAAAAAGAAATGCCCTGCATACGCTCCATTACTGTACCTCGTGATGCATTACAATAGAGTGTAGAACAATTTAGCGGCCGTAGTATAACTACCTAATAATGTGAGCGCACAAACTAAATTACACGGCGGCTCTCTCTGTAGACAGAATATGTGTCATTTTCAGTCAGTGTAGCTTAGATGAGCTTTCCTCTTCGTTCAGTAATACATAGCTTAAGTGCTCCGTTTTGAGTATTACGTGGGAGTTGGCCAAGTCTTTAGTTTGTTGTGGTTTTGATGAACACATTGAGGGTATAGGACTAGGGTCTATGTGGCTTGGGCAGTAAAGATATACTGGGACGTCGCTTTTTTTTTTGAAGGATAAGCTGTACGTTTGAGATAAGTTGTAGTGTGAGCTACACAAAGAAATCAAGGGCAATCGAAGCACCTTCAGATGCAGGAGTTATTTATTAAATTTTTAGAAAATGAATTATTTTTATATTGAAGTGCTGCATTGGAGTTGCAAGTTACTGGAATGATTTTATATTAGTTAAAGCATTGTTGCAATAATATAGTGTGAGTTAATAAATACTGTTGTGCACCAGCCTTCAAATCCATGTGGGTTTGAAGGCTGGTGCGATATTATGCTTTTTAAGTGCCAAATAGCTGGTTGATATTTCATACTTTTGAAATGGTCCAGTATACAACACACACACTTTTTAGGATAACACAAGCATTAACATGTAACTCATGTACTACATGGATGTGCTGTTTACTTTGTTGTTCTTTTATTACCTCACATCTCATGTAACGTGTTGCAAGTAAGTTTTAATGAACATGTTAAATTAATCAGTGCCAAGGTTCAAAAACCTCTGAAAATATAACCCACAAATGCCTGTACCAATGGATTTTCTTAAAATGAGGTTTAATTTTAGGAAGGTTTTTAAGAAGGTTTAATCCCGCTTATGCGTATATGTCAGAATTTTTATGACGTGGCTGCCAATTCTGAACAGCGGAAACTCTGGGACATTACAGAGCGTGCTTTGTTGTACGGCTAAATTTTGAGCGAAAGCGCTTGAGTATGTCGGTGTCTTCTAAGGATATACAAAGTGTCTCAAAACATCAGTCCGAAAATCTTAAGAAATATTTTCTTTCTTGCTTTTTCTTTCGCGGCTAGCATCGCAAGCTGATTTGAGGCATCAATACCGACAATAATGACATAAAATTAAGTCACGGAACATCTCAGTTAGTGGTGACAGGTGAGTGGGTCGGCCGGTAAAACTACCTCCTTTCCTGTGGGGAGCCTGTTGCCCCTTCAAGATTTGATCAGCAGATAATTTAATCCGTCAGAAACGAAAGCGAATCTCGGAAGAATACAACTGTCATACTCTTCTCAGTCGTCCAAAATGAGTGAACGACGTTCTACTAACCATCGATTGCTTTCTTATTGTTTGCGTTGCGTACGCTATGAGAGTACGCATAGCACACATACGCCAACAAGTGCGCAATACTTAATGCCACTTCCATCACCATCGTGAACTGTGACGTCATTTGCAGCGCTGTGTGTGGTTCTCTTCTTTGTCTCCGTCTTTTTGTGCGCCGCTTTTCTTTTAATGTGACGTCATTCTGGTCATCTGCTAGCTGCGCTCTTAGTAGCTTCCCTTTATATTTCGCTGAGGAACTTGGTTGCATTTCGTTCCCCTCCAATAATTACCAGACAACCATTCATGAAAACTTTGAAGCGGCAATGGCCTCTTCGTACGACGGGCAGGGGTCTAGTGGCTAAGGTACTCGGCTGCTGACCCGCAGGTCGCGGGTTCGATTCCCGGCTGCGGCGGCTACATTTCCGATGGAGGCGGAAATGTTGTAGGCCCGTGTGCTCAGATTTGGGTGCACGTTAAAGAACCCCAGGTGGTCGAAATTTCCGGAGCCATCCACTACGGCGTCTCTCATAATCATATGGTGGTTTTGGGACGTTAAACCCCACAAATCAATCAATCAATACGACGGGCAGCAACTATCCCTTTTGACCCAACGCAGTCATCTCACTGATCTCATAAGGCTCAGAAATGCCGTTAGCAAAATGGGAAGAAGCTTCGTCATGGACAGGATCTGAGTGCAACGGCGTTGTGGAACACTGCAAACAGGATCACACGGAAGATTAAAACAAAATGACAGCTCTTCTACGGTAGGCAGCCCGAGTGCGAATGATCTTTATGCAGGCTGAGTAATTACGAATTTTAGACAGCCGAGCAGTGACATCAAAATTCAGGGGTCTGGTTTCTCGCATATAAAAATGGCAGGCAGGGAGAGAAAGTTTCCAGCGAAAAGAAAATCTGGAGAAGTAAGAAGATAAGCGCTGAGAATACAGCGTGGGGAAGATGGCTTACGGTAATTAAGCTAACTCTTGCATTGGTTCATTAGCGGCCTTAGCGACGTTCATTTCCTTTGTACTGTGCTAGTTCCTACACTTATTATTAGGAAGTTTTCGAAGACATTTTTTTTTTTGTCGGCTGCCCTTAGTCCTACTCTCGAACAACTAGAACCAGTGATATTTTTTTTTTCCAGAAAGGAAGGTTTACGCAAAAAAACACAGCACACCAATGAAAGAAACGACAAGAATTGCGCAAAATGCGCAGACATCGTCGTTTTTTTTCTGCGTTATACTTCGCTTTATCCTTGTTTTTTTTTTTTTTAAATTGCGCCACCTAGCCCCCATACGTATGCAACTAAAATGAGAGAAATCAGCGGTATTGCCAAAGCCAGCCTCATGGCCGGAACGTCAGAATGTTCTTACAAATCCATCCTCCAAATTTTTTAAAGAATCCTGCGTCGAATTTCTGATATTTCACAAAAATAATGCATTACGTAAAATTCGAACGTAGCCAGCACCACTGAAAAAAAGAAAGGACTCAGTGGCTCTGTTTGCATATTTACAGCAAGACTTGACACAGACCGGAGAGGGTGTGTAAAAAAAAAACTTGGTCGAATACTAGAAGTATGTCTAAGAATTTTGAACGACGCAAGTCAATCAACAAGTGGGACCGCGTATAACCGTTGAGGTATAATGGGGAAATTTTTGTGATAAAGTGAATACAACTCTAGAATCTTTCCGTAAAGGAGGAAATATCCTTTCTCGTGCAAGCGGTGATAGCGCGAAGCAGTATTAAAACAAATGAATTAGTGATGACCCAGTGGAAACCTTCGAAATTATTCGCGGTTTTTTTAGTCATCGTGTGGGTACCCCCCCTCCTCCCCCGTTTTCTGCCATCCTACACCCAAGCCGTCAACTTGAAACAGCGTCGGGATAAATGCGTCTTGCTGCTGCTCCGAAAATGCGGGGCAATCCCGCAGAGAATTCGAACTGAAAGGCCACGCAGAGGTTTTGGTGAACGCTATACCTCGTCTGCAGTGAGACTCCGAGACCCATGGGCCAGAAAAAAGTGGGTCATGAAGTCGCTGCTCGGGTGACCTGTGATACGGTTCACATATGCTTAACTTAACGACGACACTCCTTGCATTCGCGAAGATAGCTCCAGCTCTTCTCTTTCTTTTTTTTTTGTACTCAGGCGTCAGTTAGGATCCAACTAAGGCTTTACACTGGGGAACAAATGTTTCTTATTGCGATTAAAGCTTCCATTGCTGACGTTATTTTGTTCGTACAGCAACTGCTCTTTTTATTTTAAGGGCCGTCAGTGGAAAAATTCAGAACACGATTTGTACGGAATTCTCATTTTACGTTGAATACAGATGTATAGAGAGATAATGTTGATAAAAGAAAGGCAGGGAGGTTAACCATGGCTGAGCCCGGTTGGCTACACTGCACTGGGGAAGGGGAGTGTAATGTTGCGAAACGATTAGGAGTACAATTTTTTTTTCAAAGTGAATTGAACGCGAACAAAAGTGAACCAATGTGCATGCTATTAAATTTGATGAACCATCTCATTTAGTCATGAATCAAGCGTATAAACAGTAAGTGGAGTGAAATCAGAGGGCGTTGAAGAACATTTATGCCTTTGCTTTGAATACCCTCCGCGCGAGCCAGCAAATGTATCGATTTTTCGCGTACAATCGCTTGCCTTCTCGTCTCATTAAACGTGCTATGTATGTGGCAGAAACGTTGCCAAAACCCCTTTTAGCAGAGGAATGCTCCGACTGCGTTCAAAACGGGTTATTTTATTCGCATTGATCACCTAGCTTTACTACTGATAGGACGAGGGTTATGAATGAGTGAAATTTTTTTTTAAACTGTTCGAGTGTAAGACGTTCTTTTGACGGCAGGTTCTTTTTTTCCACTCACTTATTTTGCATAAAAGGGCAGTAACAATTTGGGAATATATATAAAGTGAGACATCGTCCCAAAGTCATAAGACTGTGCACGAGACCTCCCATAAGGAATGAGTAAGAGACGTACGTACAACGCAGCTCAATAAGAATACAAAGTAATCATTGTAACAATAGAAGCTTAACAGTGATATGATTATATTATAATAAAGGGCTAAATCTGCGGTGGCGCATTTTCGATGCAGATGAAAATAATGTGGGCCCATGTGCTCAGATTTGCGTGCACGTTAAAGAACCCCAGGTGGTCGACATTTTCGGAGCCCTCCACTACGTCGCTTCTCATAAACATATGCTAGTTTTGGGACGCTAAAATCCACATATCAATAAATCAATTAAAAACGGGCTAAAAAAGTGGTGATGATTAAACGTTTATGCTGAGTGCAATTATGATCGAAGGTTGAACTTGAATGTGTGAAAATTGTACAGAATGTGAATATGGCATTAAAAGTTTTCCAAAGTTGTGTGGTTGAGAATTTAGCAGTAAACGTAGCATAATTAGTGCTGCTTGCATTCTGTCAAAAACATATAAGTATTGAGATTCAACAATCGATGCAGATGAGTGAAGGGGTGTACGAAATACAACATCTGCGAGTAACGAATTCGATAAACCAGGATAACATGAGCTTTACCCCTCACCTAAAAGTCCACTAGGTATCGCCACAACATTCAAAGTAACGACATTGCCCATTGCCGTGCAATATTTGAGTGTCGTGAATGAAGCCAAAAATATAGAGAACTAGGGACTTTTATAAACGGCCCCCATACGCTGCAGCCGAAACTATGAATGAAGGTACAAAAGTAGTTCGGAACATGCGACGCATTCTGGGAGTTTGTTGTACGAAAAACAGAGTAGCAGTAAATTAGGAGCACGACATTTTTTTTTCCTTTGATTAAAGTTTTCTGAAGTGGATCAACTTATTTTTCTAAGTGCTGCTACGCCTTATCACTGATATTCATTCTTTAACGCGAAGCATTTCTTTGCGCACTGCAGACACGTTTGAATCCTTTCATATATTATTTATCTATCTTTATAACATTTAGCCATCCATGTAAAAGTTATCTATTCACATATAGTCTCATATACGTATAACCGTTGAGGTATACGTAAATGAGGGCCCGCCCGCGAATCCATCTATCCATCCATCCATCCATCCATCCATCCATGTAGCCGTCTACGTCTGGGTGCTCTTGCGATCACCCCCTTAACTTGGACTTCAAAAAAAATTGTATGCGAGTGTAAGATGTTGTAGTTTTTTAGCGCGCGAGAAAAATGCGGACAAAAAATACGGGACAGGCACTATATAGTTACAACAATGTTTATTCCGGAAAATAGGTAACCATAGATAAAGTGAACATCGCTTTTCTATGAACATGATTCCACGCACTCTTCGAATTCACATATATTTCGTAGATAGACTAACTCCTTACTCGAAATAGCCGTTTGCGGTTTAAAAATGCAGGTATCTGTCATCGTATCAATGATATAGGCTTCAAATACTTGGTGGATCAGCTGATCTCTGCTGAAACCGACAAATGGGCTCTCATAAAAATATTACAACATATCCATGGACTGAATGATGAGTGGAGCGAAGCGTCCATCAGTCCGTCCGCGGTTTCGTCCGTCCATTCGTTCTTCGTTACGTTTGTCCGTGGCGCGTCAATCCGTGCGCCCTTTCATGGGTCCGTTAATTCATCTGTCCGCCTGTCCACCCGTTCGTTCATGCGTGCGGGCGTGCGTCCGTTCGGTCGCGCGTTAAACAGACAGAGAGACTACGGACAGACGCGGCCAGTGGTTGATTCATGGTTTGCCGATAAAGCCCTCCGAATCTTCGCCCCACCCATCATCAATTACTTCGTGGATGTGCTTTGAGGTGGTTACTGCACACATGTATGCAATTAGGTGAACACCGACCCACGTCCTTAAAAGCTTTGCCCCTAAATATGTGCGGGATCTTTAAGCTGCGCTTTTATAAGTTAAACGCGGTAAAGATATCCTGTACTTAGCGCGTACTGACTTCAAAATGTGCTGTGTCAATGAGTATTTCACATACGTTTGCATTATTTGCAATGGGTAGCATGTTTTAAACCACGTGGCATGTTTCTCGAACTTTCTATGCACCCTCTACGTGCCCCAAGAGAAAAGGCGCAGTAACATGTGGGCCTTTTGTAGTGGGTCGCCAGCTTTAAACCATGAACTCATGGTAATCAATTCTGACGACTGATCGCAATGTGCATTTGTATCACACATTATTACCGCTATATACTATGTTGTATTGTAAAGCATGTATGCAGAACATGTGCATTTGTAAAGCTTGCAAGTTAATTTTCCGGCATCACCAAGCGGAGGAAGTTAATTTCACTTTATTTCCAAGCATATGCGTTTCTCTGTGTTAAAACCCTTGCTTGCCATGCAAACGACCCGTCTTCAATTCCCACTAAGACCGAAAATTCTTTATTAGTTATTATACTTGCACTTTCTTAATTTTTTCGGTCATGCACAAGATGACGACTTCTCGTAGGCAACTTCCGATGCTGACGCCGGAATTTCGGCGACAACAGCTCTTTGACGCTATGACGTGTAAATCGGCATGTACAAGTTACGGACATCGTCGCATGCACTATCACTTGAATTACTGCAATGCGTGCAACGGGCATCGAGTAACCCTCCACTTCTAACGCAATAGCGTTAAACGGAGTGGGGTCTTCTACGGCATCTGGTTGTTATCACGTGCTAATAAAACATTGCAGCCTGCCACAGTTTATGCCGGTAATGAGCGTAGCTAACGTTCTTCCATCCACATGCTTAGCATAACATCAATTCCCAGGGTTAAGTAAGTTTTAATTAAATAAATAAATTTTCGTTAGACAGGATTATCGCCAATATCAGCAGTGGAATCACGCAACAGCTTTTTCTTTATTTAGTGTCACTTTTTTTTGCTGGTCGTTTTTGCTTAAATTCCTGCCCCCCCCCCCCTCTCCAACCAAATATATTCTTGATAGTTCTGAAGGCTGCGTATAATCCTTGTTCCTTCAGAAAGTTGCAATTTCGGCTGAAATATGCCGGCGAACTCTTCGTAAGGCCTACCGGTGCCCTCGAAGTACACTTTCATTGAGCATTCAGTGGGAGATGCTTGGCCCTGCACACGGGATAAAACGGCAAACTGATCATTCAAGTCCTACAAACAATCAGTCATTGAGTAGGTCGCTGGCTCACCTACTAAATCACACACGCACACACACTCACACAGTCGCTCACTCACTCACACACTCACCATCGAACGAGCAAACATTCCTTGCCCTTCCAAAGAGACCACAAAATCCCAGCAAGAGGGCTTTACTGCAAGCACTGTTTTATGCAGGAGAAGCACCACTAAACACACACACACACACACACACACACAACACAGAGAGAGAGAGAGAGAGAGAGAAAGAAGAACACACACAGTCAATCAAATAATCCTTAACCAGCATTCATTTTTATGTGTACCCCTAAGGCAAAGGCCTGTGCAATTACAGCTCTCGCTAATAGCGGGCCCACTTCTCGGCTTTCATTTCGAGCCGTAATGTCATCAAAATATCTTTGTTTGAGTTGCAACACAACTTTGTTTACGCAGCTTCGTAATGCCTACTAGGTTAGACAACTTTTGAATTCGATTGGGTTGTCGAGTATTGTTGCAGTCGTCCCTGCTAATACTTTTCTTGTTATAATACTTTTCTTCGGACAAATTTGTTGATGAAGAAAACTATACTTCTTCCGCAAGCTGAAAGAAAGAAAATGAAGGATGATACTTGCGTTATATTCTCTCTGCCTTCCTTCTTTCTGCTTGCACAGCAAGTTTGACATTCCTTAGTCACCACCATGCCTTTTGGCATGATGGTGACTAAGACTTCTTTTACGCTCTACAGTTGAATAACGATACAGCAACACTAGAGCCGCTCTTACTGGAGCAACACTGGAGCCGCTCTTACACGCTACATACGAGCTTGGTGAAAACCACTTGTTCTTAATTAACCAAATACTATTAGCAGTCGTTAGACAGCCAAAAGATGTAAAATTATATTGTGCGAATAAACAGCCACGGTAGACAAGCAGATAAAGTGACACGCTGTTAAACTGAAAGACACGGGTTCTACAACCGGACAAGGTGGCAGCATTTCTACAGCCACGAGGAACGATGCCAGACATTTTATCACAAAATGTGACTTGAATGAATTTCATTCGTGGATGACAAATTTTCTCAATTTTGCACTGGCAATTTTTATGTGAACATGAAATGTGAGAGGCCAGATTTGTAACAAGCAAGCAAAAGCTCCTGGCACACACCTCTTCTCTGAATATGTAAACGTACAGATACGGGCTGCGTTACCTGCAACCGTCTGTAACGCACTTTTGAACCACAAAAATGTTTTACCTATGGTACTTTGGAGGTGTAAACTGTTTTTTTTTTCATTTTTTGTGGTATGGTGTTGCAGCTCGTATGTTTGAAAAAAAAACATTCGCCAACGACGTTGTAGGGGCAGAAACTTTGTACTGATCGAAAATAAATATTCAGGTATATTATGGCATGACGTGCATATCTATCTATGTCCAGGTCCGCAGGGGCAGACAGAAATCGGGAGTGGTGTCAAAAGCGAGAGCCCCAGGCTATATCTAAGTTTTATTCATGTGAGAAGTCAAAACGGGCCGCGCAACTGAATGAAGCACCCAATGCGCCCCTCCCTAAAAAGAAGAAAAAAGTTTTTCGAGATTTCGAGTAGGTAATCTCGAAGCGCGTATGCCTGAACGACATACCTCCTCTTGGCATCGAATTATGATTTAATTCTCGCCACAAAATATAGCGAATTTCGTTATTCAGGACCCCACCATAACGCTGTTATGTTCGCTACGCAATGCATTCGCATTTCCTCACGATTCGCTTCGGGGAGTTGGGGGCATTTTTTTTTTCCTTTTCAGTGGATTGTATTGATCTTGCCTTCCCCTTTTTAGCGCCGAAGCAGGTTATGGTAGCAAGAAAACTGTTGTTGTCGAGGCTCGTCGTAGTCTCTAGTCGTAAAGCAAGTGCGAAACACCAGTGCGCAATACCGTCTACAGAGCGTATACATAGCGAGTGTATGGTTTAAAATTAAACAAAACAAAACAAAAAAGCCACAACAACGGACAAACATCGACATTTGACCATCAATCAATAAAAGCATAAGACAGAACAAAATGTTAACAAGAACAAAATAAAAGTCTATTAACCAGAATTAAACAGAACATAACAATTCGTGATTCGATGCAAACTGCTTGGACCCACAATCACCAATCACTTCGTATATCAGCAGCAATTGTGTTCTCGTTCTTTCTGTCTTTTTTTGTTCTTTCTTTGTATGGCACTGCGCAATTCGCCTCCTTAGTTTTCTGTTCCTACGCGACAGGAACCGGACCTACATTCTCGTGCTCAGGAGCGCAACACCGCCGTTTTTACAGGCAACAGCACCAGCCGTGCGTTCATATTCAGGCACTAATAAAGAAACTGGCAATGTGAAAGAGCAAGTCACCTCGGTATAATAACAAATTGCCACGCAAGAGCCAACAAGGCCACGATCAAGAGAGCACCAGTCATTGGAAGAGAGAACAATTAGCAGAGAAAGAAAGGCAGGGAGCTTAACCAGTCTAGAGGGCCGGTTCGCTACTCCACATATGAGAGCATTATGGGGGAGATTGAAATAAGGAGAGAAAAGATAGAAAGACAGCACGTATCACACATCAAACGCTGCGACTCGGAGTCCCTCACGAGCTACGCGACATGACGATCCGAGCCACTTACCAAGGTATAGTTGTCTCCCTTGAAAATTAGGGGACCCTAAAGCTTTGCCTTTAGGAGTTGAACGCGATTGCGACATCCCGTTCCTAGTGCGTACTTCAAAGACTTAGTGCATGAAACCTTTTCGAATTTGCTATGCACCTACTACCGGGCCTTAAGGGATTAGGCGCTGTAGCGTGTTTGGCTTTTGTAGTGGGGTACCGGCTTTCAACCACAGAGCCATCATGATAATCGCATATCTACTAGAGGCTCCGGGCCCCGACGGAGTTACCTCGTTCATGTTGAAAATGATGCATAAAGAGTGCCAAGAATACCTATTGGATATAATCAACTATTCTTTAAGTACGACACGGCTCCCATTGGAGTGGAAAGTTCCGGGTAAAGGATGCGTTTTGGATAACATTAGGCCCATTGCGTTAACCTCAAACTTTGTAAAAGTACTTGAGAGAATCCTAAACGTTCGAATAACAAACTTCATCATTGAGAGAGAAATTTTGAATCCATCCCAAACTGGCTTCAGATCCGGATGCTCCATATTGCAGGCCCATATAGACCTTGAAAGTCGAATAATATTAGCTAAGTGTGAAGGAAAATATGCTGCGCTCGTCACTCTCGATACAGCAAAAGCGTACGACAGCCTTGAGCATACAGTGTTAATCAACCAGCTGCCCAACCTCAACTTCCCAAACTACATACAGTCATGAATAGCAGAATTTTTACGCAATAGAACGTTTTACTGTTACAAAAGCGGCATGTCGTCTTCTAAATATGTGCAGACAAGAGGTTTCCCGCAAGGTGCCGTCCTTTCCCCGGTGTTGTTCGATATCTTCGTGAGCTCTGTGCCACGGCACCAGGACGTCCGCACTTATGTGTATGCGGGCGACATCGCATTCTTTTCAGCAGCAGAGGACATTCATAAGCCATTTCAAATATTACAGATATACCTATCTGCCGTATAAATGTGGCTTGATAGCTTACATCTGTATTTCAATGCCAAGAAATGTTCTGTTTTGGCGATGGCGAGATGACGACAGCTAGGCCAATGAATGGCTGCGAAGTGATGGTGGTGAACCGAATACCCCGAGTACGTACAATGGCAATATCCTAGAGAACAGAAAGTGCAAGGGCGGCTGTGCGAAGACCCCGAAGCGATGCAAGGCCGACGGCAACGACGGCGTACCCGTCTCGTTTCTCCAACAACTGCCGGTGCCTTACCTCATTCGCATCTGCTCTGAAAATCAACTAAGAAACGACATCGCATCACCTAGCTAAAGCTTAGCGACGTCCTATGCTTTAGGCGGGTGTGCTCATATTTAGATGCACGGTAAAGAACCCCAGGTGGTCAAAATTTCCGGAGCCCCCCCCCCCCCCCCCCACTGCGAAGGTAGTTTTGGGACATTAAACCCAAGAAATTATTCAATAGCCGACAACCTAGAAGCAACCTAGAATCAATATGCGTCACCTAGCTAAAGCTCTGAAACAAGGTAAAAGCAACCAGATTATTCTGCAGGATCATCCAGTTCCGCCGTTTTATCCCACCCCGAAAACTCAGCGCAAGTTTTGGTTTCGAGGAACATGAACGTTAGTAGCGGTTGCCGGGCATCCCGAGATCCAGTTGAACGCAGACAGCTTGATGGGAATGTTCGCATTCATTGGCTTGCACAAGTTTTTAAAAATAAACAATTTCAATACCACAGTAAATGAGTTCTCTTTTGTATATATGAATTGTTATTTCTTACTTCGACAATTTTAAATCAGGCGATGCGCGGACATTTACCCATCTGAAGTTGTTGACTTGAGTTCATAGCGCTAGCTTCCTATTCTTTTCGCCACTCGCTCAACAATATCACAAGTTGGATTGCGCTCAGTTATCTCGCTTGGTTGGCATGCCTTATACAGCTGTAGTGCCATCATCACCATTATCATTTCTCAATCACCGCGCCGCGCCTCTCGCGCAGCTGATGCTAGCTCGAGCTCGAGCTGCGCGAGGATTATAACAAGCGAGCGCACTTGGTGTGTCGGACGTGGACAGCCAACGCGGCTCCGTTTGAGGCGTGGAATAAAGTGGCGAGAGAACGACACGACCACCTTGGCCGCCGTCCCATTTTCCTCTCTCGCTACATCGGTGACCCGGAGAACACGCCCTTCGCCGAGCGGCCCGCTGCCATGTTCCCGCAACTCTGGCCGCCAGTGCCGCCGTTCCAATCGACCTACCCCCAGGTATGGTTCATGCAGCTCGATGCCGTTCTTGCATTGAATGGCGTCACGGACCAGCCGCTGATGCACGCCATTCTTCATGACGCCCTTCCGGTAGAGTTGCGTCATCTCTCTGCCACTTCAACCTCCAGCCAGCAGCCTTACGATGACCTCTGCTCTGCGGTGCTTGCCAGCTATGGCCTCACCTACCACCAGCTGCCGGGAACCCGCGACTTTCAGGTTTTCCCTGCGTCGCAGCGTGCTGGACCCTCCGGCCCGAAACTCTCATCTGAGCGCAACCTAACATCCCCGACAACGTCTCCCTCCACCTTTGGTCCGGCCACTAGCGCAGTGATTCTCGCACCTGGTCACAGATCCGACGAGGTTCTTGAAGTCGTTCCTGCTGCCGACAACCTGTCCACCACGAAGTGCGTTTTTTCGAAGTCCTCGGCCGATGGTCCTTCTGGCACGCTTGCTACCTGCACGTTTTCCACGAAAGCGACGGCACGCGACGCCGTGGCCCCACCAGACTCCATGACCTTGCCGCCCGCCTCGGAGCCTGGTACAGGTGACCTTTCGCCCGTTATTGACTTCCCGACATCGAAGCTTTCGCCTTCAACAACGTCCGATAAACGAGACTTAACCTCTCGTCTGGGCACTAGCGACGCATGCCCTGCGCATGAAACCATACGCCAAGGTTCTCGACATTTGGGCTGAATGCAACTAGTCAACCACGAGGTTTGTGTTTTCATCGTCCTCGGCCGACGACGCTGCAGGCATGCTTACCACCGACTCGTCTCGGCCGACCTCCATAGCTCACAACACGGCTGACACGTCAGGTTATACGACGGGAACATCACCGAACGCACTGGTGGCTACCACGACTATGGGCATTGTCACGCTCGCTATTCACCTCCCGGTTGTGGAACCTTCACCCTCCCCGATGTCCGAAGGCGACTGTCGACCAGCCTCATTGCTCTGCACGTCCTGCCAGCAACGACCGCCATTGTCCTCGCAGTTTCCCGCAGCTGAAGTTAAAGCCACCAGCCATCAACCACGGCCAAGCTTCCAAGACGCTGCGACTATGACTGACGCGCTTGAAGACGACGTGCCCGGTCCGCTTCAGACAGGGCTCACCAGGCATACCACGCATGCGTCGCAATCTAGGGGGTGTTGCCTAGAGGCAGCCATCAATTATGCAGACCTGCACGCCAACCCTCGTACGCGGACTACCGGAGGTCATTACACGAGCACAGGTGTCCTATCCAATACTCCGGGCGAGCCCACGCTGACTGGGTTCCACCACCACCATTCCCCGGAGCATTTGCCTCCGGACGGCAACAACGAGACGCGTGTCCACAACGCCAGCTCGTGTGTCACAACCGCGACGACGCTCATACCTCATACGTGTCTACCACCCATTACCCTACGTCGGCGACGACAACGTGCTTGGCGTCACACATTGCGGCAACTTTTGAGCCGCCCTGCTACGCAGCCACGAGTTGCAGTCACAGCCCTGAAGACGGCGCAAGCGCCTACTCGGCCTATTCGACGCAATGTCCCACCACTAGTCAGGTACCCGACTACCCACCGTACACTTGGCGGCATTGTTAGGACACGTTCCTGCGTGCGTCGGCACGTCTATCTATACCGGCACGTCAGACGCCGCTCGACTTTGAGGTCTGTGTTGCGTCGACCCCAATGTCAAAACCCGCACTGCCGACCCTCTGCCGACGTTAGCAGCATGACCTCGCGACACACGGTCCACTCTCGGCCTGTCCGACCAGGTCATCGTGAGACCCGCTTGTCGGCAACCACAGCGACCCGGCACTTCCTTCTTCGTCGCTTGCGCTTCTCCCAGAGTCGCCCACCGGAGACACACTGCTTACCGATGGCCCATAAACGTTGACAATCTGGACTTGCCAAATGAACACTTTATGGATCGTCGTTCATGTATATAGCATTTGTCGCTCTCTTTTTTTTTCATATGCCTTCAAATCGCGCAAAGCCCTAGGGGGGGGGGGGGGGGGGGGGAGCCCTGTAGTGCCATCATCACCATCATCATTGCTCAATCACCGCGCCGCGCCGCTCGTGCAGCTGATGCTAGCTCGAGCTGCGCGAGGATTAAAACAAGCGAGCGCACTTGGTCTGTCGGACGTGGACAGCCACCGCGGCTCCGTTTGAGACGTGGAATAAAGTGGCGAGAAAACGACACGACCACATTGACCACCGTCCCGTTTTCCTCTCTCGCTACACAGCAAACATGAAGACAGCAAGTTGTGGTGGGCAGAAAACGAATTAAGTCAAGTATGCATTCGACGAAGTGACTTAATCGGGCAACACGTACTTCTTATGGCTCTGCGGTGTGTTCACCCGGGAGTTTCGAGTTCTGCAAAAGTTTTCCAGGTTTGCTAGTACCAACGTGTCAGCACAAGTATTTGAACTGATTATTTGAGCAGGTATTGATTTTGAATGAGTATGTGACTACACTCAGTTTTCTTCAAGCCTGACTGGATTGACACAAGTGCAGCATCGCTAGACGTCTTGGTTTAGACGGCAGCCAAACTTCTGTCGGAAAATGCTTTTAATAAAAGGCTTGAATTTATGTTGGCTCGGCTGCATCTTTTATGCTTCTTTTACTTTTGGAAAGTAGTTCAAGTGATATCACGTAATTGTAGGCTACTTCCTGTTCATGAATTTTATGTAGTCGTGGTTTTGAACTTCGTGAGTCATTACTTCTAATACTGTCAGTCAAATTACTGTGAAAGACTACATGTTTGTGTAAATCGTTACAGGCAGTGTTGCTGAAGTGGACGTTTGGACAGGTGAAGTTTTCTTCGACAAGACAATGCTGTTGCCCTGACGAGAACAAGTCACCTTGCCAAAACAATGTTTGCAGAGACGTTCTCTTTTTAAAATATTTTTTGGCTTCAAGCCTCTCCATGACCCTGTACTTAAGCGTCTTTAAGTGCTGATATTTTGTAAGAAAAACTCTGTGTTCGTTCACAACAAACATGATTGAGTTCAATTCGACGTGTCCTACTCGTGATTGTTGATAATTTTTTGCATTGGTTCGGATATTCTGTGCTTAGTGTTTGCTCATTATGTCCACATGTCAGTTGTAAAGTAAAGCTGATTTTATAGATTGACACTTACATACGTGCATGACTTAGTGTTTTTATATACAAGATAAGCAACAAAAGGTTTAAACTATTCATGTCAATTGAGTATCGCCTTACTAGGAAATCAGTGAAGCTGAACTTTTACCATTTGAAAAAAAAACATGAGCAAACTTTTAAAATTGGTAAACAAAATTTTAGGAATGACCGCATCTCCCAAGTAGCCAGTGGATCTGAAAGAAGGCACGAGCGCATTCCTGCTGCATGCGAGGTGGGAAAGCAGAGCCTGCACGGAAACCCTCCTCTTCTCTAGGTTGTATCCTTTCTCTCTATTTAGTGACCTCATAAGTGATGTCATGTAACAAATGCTCTGTTCGTGATGCATTTCCAGTTGGATTTCCTGAGCCGCCAGTAGTAAAAAGCGGTGGTGCCACTGTGTATCAGCTTGAGAGAGCCGGTACTTGGGAGGTACAGTGAGTTTCCGCCCCCTCGTTTTATAGTATGCACGTCTTAGTCAAAGCTTCGCCAGTTTTTGTAGTTGTTAAGTTCTCGTCATTGGAAATGCCCAAAAAAATTTTTGCATTTGTTCACAAGTAAAGGCACTGACGCTTATCGTTCAAGAGAACCCAGCCGCGCGCGCTCGTTCGAAACGTTGGAGACTTACGCCACCCACACTCACTTCAAAGAAAGGACGACCTAGAGCAACTCACTCTTTTCTATATTTAGTCCCCTTTTCGAGGCTTGCCGAAAAGGGGTCTCCAACACTTGGACGCAGCCCTACCGTATTTTGAAGAGTCACTCGGGACATCAGAAGAAGCACCACTCGCTGCATTCGACTTTCATTCCACTTCTGCATAAAATTCCCTCTCGAGGCGTTCTTTCCAATTCATCTCACTTTTCTCTGCTTCAAGAAGAAAACATTTGGGCTGTTGCAAAGTGAACAGCCGTTAAAACGCAGCACAAAGACAGAGGGCAGTAACAGAGGTTCCAAGCCAACTTCTGGCACCTTTCTTTTCTTCTTTCTTTCTTCCTTTCCTTCTTTCCTTCTTTCTTTCGTTAGTTCTTTCTTTCATCCTTCTTTTCTCTTTTTCTTCTGCTTTTTTTTTCTTTTTTTCTTTTTTCTTTGTTTTTTGTTGTGCTTATTCATAGATTTTTGTTTTTCCTTTCTTGCTGCCATTTTTTTTCACTGCCCACGCGAGACCTATTTCAACAAACGTCAAAGTTTGGTTCCCTTAGGATAGAAAACGAGCAGTGTTGCAGTCTGAAAATTGATGTGGACTGCAAAAAAAAAGACAGCGTATGCTTTGAAAGTGTGGAAGGTTGCCTCAGAGAACACGTGATGTTGTTCCCGGGCAACTGTTCTTTTTATTTTTTATAAGACATCATATTCTTCCAAAACAAGGATGGCCTTGAATGCCTCTCAATGGGTTTGAAACGACGACAAAACCGCAAAAACGTTCACTTCGCAATTGTGCAGACCTGTAAAAATGTTATTTTCACAACGGTAAGAATTGAAAGAGAAAAAAAATGAAGCGCAATGAACTTGTTCATAATAAAGTTGTTACCAACCAAAGGGAACTTGTTCAGCGTGAACTTAAGAGGAGTACTTGTGGATAAACAGTTTTTGCATTTTCATTGCGGTTTTCATAGGTGTGTGTTTCGGTCTGTTTATCAACAGCTGTCAGAAAGAGAACGGAATCAGAATGAATGTCATTGTATTGGAGGTACCGTTCATTTGACAACCCGTTTTTCTCACTGGTTTGTGTGGCTTTACATACTAGATGTTATCGCTCGTGATACGTCTATTATTTTCTTCCCTACGGAGACGTTTTCGCATTTCTTAATACAAGTTTTATTGCGATGGGCATCGTATGTACACCCAAGGCACATCTTCGTCGTCGCCGTCATGCTTCGTATGAAATTCAAGGTGATAACATCACCCCGCTTTCACACGTTGTATGGGCGAGCGAGAGGCTGCGAATGCTGCACAATAAGATGATTCGCACATGCTGCAAGGATGTCCCACTTAATTATACCGAAACATTTGTCATAGTTGCGAAGAAAAACCTTTGACTTCGAGGTGAAGAAATCCAAACAACATTTTTCAATCAACTCCATCGTTAAATTGGCGAATGTAACTGATGCTGCTGCCCAAATTGCTGTTACATGCGCTTCCTTGTAAGACGTACTCTAGAATACGAAATGTGTATTTTCAAAAGAAAGCTTCAAAAGCCTTCAATAATCCGGAACATCAATAGCGGGTTGCTTGGTGAAAGCCACTTTCTCTTACAATTTCGGTGCACGTTTCGCAAGCTAGGTCAGGCGTAGTGCTGGTTTATAGAGTTAGGGTATCGAAAGAAACTGAGACTTTGTCGTCATCCAGCGTGCAGTTATGTACTTTTTCAACTAAATCTGAGGAGTAAAGAACATCCGAGAAGTTTTATCTTCGGCAGGTGAAAGCACCTTGGGCGAAAAACCGAAGTGTTTGTGAAGGCGTTAACGGGTATAATCGACGACGGGAGGCAAGGGTACCCCTGTATTATGCATTTTTGGCCATCCGTACAACGCTGTGACAGATCTATAATGACACAAGATCCCGTAGTATAACCCGTTGCCGCTTGGTGATACGAAACGAAAAACATCCTATAACAGCTTTTGAAACTCACGTAGCAACTTACATGTGGGGTCTTTTTTCAAGCGATAAAATTTTGACATAGTGAAGTTTGCGCGCTTAAACAACGATATAATTATGCGCCACGCTGAATATTTACAAAGCTGAGTTTTATATATCTAATTCCATGGGCCTATACATTTTGTCTGCATTGAAACGTGCTTACCGCGGCTAGGATCGAACCTGTGAGTATCGGGTGGGCAGACGAGCACAGTTTCGGTCACGTTGAACGAGAAAATCACGGCCAGAACTTCGTATTTTTGACAACAGACGATGTCATTGTTGTGGTTTTCTTTTGAAATCGCGAGGATCGGCTTTGATTTAAATAGCAGCGTACAACTAAAATGCTGGAGGGTTAATTTGCATTATATACTTTATAATAATATCATGCCAAACAACTTGCCAAACGAAGACGACAAGTTTACCTAATATATGTTGTATAGACAGTGCATACGCTCTCCGAAAATCCAATATTTGCCGCTGTCAGACATGTCCAGAAATTTGAAAACGAAGTCTAGGGCACTGAAGGATTCAATGGATATTGTGGAGCCGAAATGAAAGATACTGTCAGGGTTTTTACAGTAATCGCATAAAATACACGAATTATTACTGAAAATAAATTCTATTTTTATGCTACCCGGATGTGCGACCCGTATACTCCATTGTCAGATTTTGCTTTGAAGGCTATGAATGTGCGTCGTACAACAAAAAAAAGATAGCGACGTTAAAGCATACACTTTAAAGTCACCAAAAACACGCTTAATACACTCAAATATCGCTTTTGAGAATCTGCAACTTTCATTGGATTGCGCGACAATATCCGTCTTTGAAACATGAGCATCACAATCGATGTCAAAGAAAGAAATGTCTTGCCACTTTTGTTGAATAAACCTTACGCAAAGTGAAAGTCAAAGGGGAAAAAGTTCGACTAGAATGTTAATTGTGCGTTTTCAATGCACGCGTAAGAGGTAACAGCACACGTCCATCCGCTATGACCAATTTTCGTTTGTTGGAATAAAGTGTGTTGTAAAGCGAGACACGGAATCGCGTTATGTACAGTGAGCTGAGCGTTACTTGTACTGGCTAACTACGTTCATCGCGCAGTTATTCTACACGATGTAGAATAACAGTCCTTAGCGAACGACTGTTAGACGCCTGGGAGCGTAATGTATAGAGACGTCAGGCGTGAACAACACTTTGAAATTAGTAACACTAACTCGTTAGTGAGAGAGGCGTACGTCCTTTTAGTCAGCCTGTGTAAATTCCATCTAACGCAAGTCGGGTGTTCTGCTAACGGCTTGTAGGTTTTTTTTAAGTTTCCTTTCCTGTAAGTGAAGCACTATTTTTTTTTCTTCCGTTCTGAATACGTCAGTTGAAACAAGGGTGCTTCAGCTAATGTACCCTGACTGTGCTCCATGCAATAACAGTTTTTTTGTTTTCTAAACGTTGACTATGCTGTGCCACATTCGGCGCAGCCAATGCGGAGCTCATGTATTTACTTCCGTCGCGTCGTGTGTGTGTGCTTTATTTCAGTTGCTTTTTTATTTGGCATCTTTCTGAAAATAATCCTGAAGATAATCCTAGAAACCCAGGTCAATATCGTTAGCTGCACTGAATGTATTTTTTATTTGCAAATGTTTTTCTAAATGTAAAAAAAAACACGAGAAAAAGTAAGGAAAAGTTCATATTTTTTTCTTTCAACGTACAATCATTAAACACATATGTGCAAAAAAGTTAATGTTGGGAGGGGTTGGGGTCGAACATACAGCAAAGTTGGAGCACTGGCTGAAGTGAAGAAAGATAAATATTCTAGTCCCCCAGATGAAACTGTTGAATAATATTTCATATTCGTTCAGGCACGGAAAACAGACGTTAACACTGTGACCCGTTCGCACATTTTTCATTGGATATTTTACACCTCATCTTCATCAGGCGCTTGATTGCCATAGCAAATATATGCACAGTGTAGGTAGGTTTTCGCCGTCGCCGTCACGTTTCGTACAAAGTAGCAATCGATAACGCAACCACGTGCGCCATGCGTTTTACGCGCTAGAAAACGCGAGCGAACGCTGGCGACGAGCGTTAATGGTTTCCTAATTGATTGATTGATTTGGGGGGTTTAACGTCCCAAAAACACCATATGATTATGAGAGACGCCATAGTGGAGGGCTTAGGAAATTCATACCACCTGGGGTTCTTTAACGTGCACCCAAATTTGAGCACACGGGCCTACAACATTTTCGCCTCCATCGGAAATGCAGCCGCCGCAGCCGGGATTCGATCCCGCGACCTGCGGGTTAGCAGCCGAGTACCTTAGCCACTAAACCACCGCGGCGGGGCAATGGTTCCGTAAGCAGAGAGGAAACATTCCACCCGTCTTTCGTCGGTGGAAAGAACTTGGAGGAGTGCCGGTGTGGATTGTGGAAGATGCGGCGTTGCTCGAGTATAGCAACTGCGAACTTTCACTAAGAAAGCGGGCACGACCGTTGGGGCGCGCTATCTCAGTAATTTTAGACGGCTCGTTTACGTGCTGTTTGTCGCTTACTACGCGTTGAGACGATAAATGATGAAATGAAAAAAAAAATAACGAGAAAACACTTTCCTCACTGGAGTGGCCCCATTCACTAGAACCTATGTTTTGTATAGTTACGCGAGATCAGATCCAAAAGAGTTAGCTGCTAGCCTTAGTTCGTATAAGATTGCAGTTTGTTCATATCGATTTCAATGCTTCGCGCTTGTAGAACATTCGTAATTTTTAGGCGGAGATGGTAGGAAGAGGCAAATAAACAGTTCTCGTGAAAAATATGCACTATCAAAGTTGGGCTGATTGACATTGCAGTTCCATTAAGAAACATTTTGGAACGAACAAGTGGCGTTCGCTCGAAGAAAGAAAGGCAGGAAGTAGAAGAGTGCCAATGCGCAATAGCAGAACCGTGAATCTGCGCGAAAACGTCTTGAAACCGCTGCCACAGAACGTGCAGTACTTTCTCTTCCTTGAGGGGCACAAAACTTTTGCGTGCTCCACAATAGCTAACAAACTGAGGTTTTCACATAATGCATTCTAGCGTCCCTCAGCTGTTAACTATATTTCACCTCGCGATCAAAAATTTGCGTGCTCAAGAGGCAGTCACAGGTTTTTTTTTTTTTTTGGTTTTTTTTTTACCCTTTCTGAGGACTACGAGCCTATGTGAACGCCTTTGACGTTTGCAGAGTATCACCAATGCAAACTCGTGAGCCCATGTACTGACAATTTCCTCCTCTCTTTCCCTTCTATTTCCTCTCTCATCTTTATGCACTCCCTTCCTAATGCCCCAACGTAGGGTAGCGAAATGAGCAAATGCTTGGTTAACCTCATATACCTTCTCTCTTGTATTCCTTTCTTTCTTTCTTTCTTTCTTTCTTTCTTTATTTATTTATTTATTTATTTATTTATTTATTTCCAGCAATGACTTGCGCACGCGTTTCGCATAATGCTTGCCATCTGAAATTTCGTTTGATTTGGAAGCGCACGATTTTTGCCTCTTATATGTATAATTTCCACAAATATCCCTGCATTTATATTGTTGCGTGCACGTTTTCCTTACTTTTGCATTACACTCCGTTATTTTTTAACGACTTTGTTTTGTGATTCAACCAGTCTATGTGTACATGCTTTACCTCTGCTAATGGGCCCACTGCTGGGAACTAGGAAAGTCAAGCGAATCAAGGTAAAAGAATGTAACTTTTCTCCAACCATTATGACCACATCCAGCCTGCAATATTTTTGTACTTTGCGAGGAAAAACAAACCGACTTCAATTTCGATTGACTTCACTGTTTTTGTCCAACGTACCTTCACTGTTTTTGTCCAACGTACAGAGCACTTTTTCCCTGTCTACGAGTGCAATGGGCCTTTCACCAGGAGTTCAGTCTACACATGCGCAGCGGCGGTGACAACATGTGCGCCATGTCTCTTGTGGGTCGCAGGGTGGCGACATGTGCGCACGGAGTGGCACTTGGCGTCGCAGCTTCACAAGTTATCTTTGAGAATACGGGAAAAACCCCCTTCCAGATTGTCTAACAATGCTTGGTGGACAAATTAGAAGGCCATAAACCCCAAAGTTTTGATTTCTGCGATCTCCACAGCCGGCACTGTTCGGACCTAACAAAGCCCTGTTATCTCCATCTTGTTCACACAGTACACTAATATAGGTTATAAACTTAATAACAATACACCCAATCTACGTGCTTTAAGCTGAAATTTTCACAGTAATGGAAGGCCTCTCACTTTTTCTTCATTTCTTTATTTAAAGTCACTTCTATACACTCAATAGTGCGCTGTAAAGGACTTCCAACTTGGTTGCATGCTGAACCAAAAGAGGCTCCGCTAACATCGTTAGCTCAGCTATATTGAGCGCCACGTGCCCGTGTTTTAAATATGCCTCGATCGATTATTGCGCTGGCCCAAGCGATGGAGGTATACGGGCTGACACGAAAGCGGCACGACGAAGCCTGAACGTTCGGCCTACAACATTCCAAGTTCGTGATATAACGGGTAGACGGCGGTAATGAACCGTCTCAAAGGGAACTCATTACGCTTTTCTGTGAGGCCCGCATAATCGTCATGGCAACTGTAATAACTGGCATATTCAATGACATCTCCTTCCGTTGGAACGCTTCACCAAAGCTAGATCTGTTAAAAACAAACGTAGTGAGTACACCTGTTCTAGATGAGATAAGGGAAAGAGTGGTATACGGGATTATCTGTTCTTCTGCGGGACACCATTGCCCAACACAAAAAAAGCACAGCATAAATAAGCGTATAGAGATAAAATCCCATTTGATGGCGATTAAAAAATTCTAAAAGAAGCGATTTGGAGTCCGACCAAAAGAAGTTTGCAATTTGTTAACGCTGCAGGCCCATTTCAGAATTGAGACTTTCTGCGCACATGAGCCCGTGGAGGTGGGGGAGATTTGTGACGCTAGTATATTGTCCAGTTGCCTTCATTAGCGTGGAGCTTCTTGTAGCGATTCCCTCACCGCAGTGGTCAAGTGACTAAGGTGTTCGACGGCCTACACGAATGTTGTGAGATCGAATCTCTGCCTTGGTAGTTACAGCTCGATTGGGGCATTAGGCATGAGACCCATACGCTGTCATTTAAGTGCATGCCAAAGCACATCAAATAATATAAATTTCTGGAACCTTTAGCTAACGCTTATCTCATAATCACACAAGTTTTGGGATGTAAAAACCTATGTGCTGTTCTGAAGGAAAATTTCTTTAGGATTGAATCTGGACTATATACGTTCAAACAATTTTAAATTAGTTTGATATGTGGGGTTTCACGTCCCAAAATCACCAAAATCATGCGTTTTTCTTCACTATCACTTGTATAACTCGGATGAATTCTGACTCAGCAATAATATATCGTACGAATATTTGTCAACAAGCTACTGGAGATCGAAATAATATCACCCTATTCTACAGGAAGGCTTAAATGCGGTATTAGACAATGAAAAGTCAAGACAGGGGTGGAGAAGACACATTAAGACACACATCATCGTCGGTTCATTTCACCAAACTTGCATCCTATAAGAAGGCGAAAGTCAATGAGGGAACGTGAACTGCTTGAGGTGTACCACAAGAAAAAGAATTGGCATTTGGGTATCAGTGGACGTTATGTGCAAATCGCAGAAAAGAAGTGACTCTTTAGTTCAGGGAGCGGTTGTTTGTTGGGCAAATGACAAGCTTCTGGTTGTAGCTTCTGAGCGTGTGTGAGATAAAGGGTTTAAGTATACGTGGATGCGTCAATGAAACTGGTTGTAAATCTCGCGACAGATGTGATTAAATGAGCATTATTGTTCGTGCCTGCCTTGAACTAGCGCTGGTCTTTTTTTTTTTTTTGCACATAAATATGAACCGAGGAACCCTGCTTTTCATGCTTCTCAAGTACAGAAAAGTCCTGGTTCCCACCCCCTACCGGTGGCGTTTCTGGAAGCTCATTAGTATCACCTAGTTAGGCACAATTTTATTCGGAAAGACTACAAGATGCACTTCTAATTTGTGATTAGGCACTGCAACGTAGAAGTTCTTGCCTGAAAAGCATCAAGCAGAGAAAATTGGCCCGAATCTACTCGTTACACTGTAAATGTCGTCGAAAGACGATAGTCTTGCGTCTGGAGAGTATGAACAAAACGTTTAGTTGATGTTCCGCGCAAGAAAATTAGTGAATCGTATTTTACAGGCGCTGCGTGCTGAGTGCCTCGAGCGACTGGCGGAGGCGAATGAGCGCATCTAGGCACGTTAAACACATGTGCCATCTGGCAGTTATCTTCAAAAACGAAGGCGTGCAGCCCGCGGAGAAAGATGCGCGCCAGTCTTGGAGGTGATAAGGTGTAGAACGCAAAGCGATGGGCAGGTGCCACCACCGTGACGTCGTAGCGAAGTGTCAGAAACACTTTTTTGAGCATCGCGTTGCACTGTCAGCGCAGCGCGAATAAACGCTACGTTCCTTAGAGTTACTTGTGTGTGCCTCTTCTAGTATAAAGGCAGACATAGAAAACATCGAAGCGTTTTTGTGGCACCTCAGATATGCACAATAATTGTTTTTAACTGACGATCGCTCGACTATGAACGCTATACATCGAGCAATATTGGTGGGCGCTGCGGATGAGGTTGGCCGTTTGATGCCGTTTGAGGTATCGTTAGGGTGGACAAAAATACAAATGTACAGACAGACAAGCAGACAGACAGGCAGACCAAAATTTTTCCGTCGAAGGTCCCCAAGAAAGACTATCGTGTTTAAAAAAGGTCCTCCAAGTCACGCAAGAGTTCTCGTGTGGTTGTATTAGGTCCGGAGGGAGTGATACCGCCTTCTTCGCACGTAATTATAATGAGATAACTGTGAGTATCTACACAGCGTCGAGCGCATGTCAGAGAGGCAGCTACACATGACTCGAAGTGGGAAATAAAGACAATAAACGAAAAATGCAAGTTTTTTCGCGTAACTTGTGAGGAGAGTGACGTGGTGACAATTGACACGTGGACTTGATGAATTGTTAACAAGCCACATGAATCATAGAGAAACACGTCTTAGCGCCTTGGCATGCCCTTCCAGCAAACTTCGTTCAGTTTTCCACCAAAAATTGTTCAGAATTACTTTCTATTTCGGAAAGGAAGTCCGAAATAGTTCGGGCTTCCTAAGCTCCTCCTTGGGGTGTGGGTGGTATCCCTCGTAGTAGTATGTGTGAGGGCCCACTTCAAGTTAGTTTCAAGAATTGCTTACTAGATGGCATTGTGCGCATATGTCGTTGGAAATATCTCTAGATGGTGTTAGAGGTTTCTGTATATTGGACAATTTCGTATGGTTGACAGAGAGATATATAAACAGATATATATATATATATATATATATATATATATATATATATATATATATATATATATATATATATATATATATATATATAACTTGAAGGGAAGGCACGACAGGTTTCTATATTGAGTTAACTTGCAGATAGCACATAAGAAAAGGATCGTATTTACTAACGTTTCGGCCGTGGCACGGCCTTCGTCAAAGTAAGTAGGTATGATACAATGTAGCCGCTTTTATAGGCTCACGTGATGAGCTCTCGGTATAGCAGCTAGGACAATCAAAGTAAAAAAATGGTAATCTGTCAGAACCTTGTGTTGACATGACTGACATGTGACGGGTGCATGAATATACAAGTCTCAAATTTCCTTGCGCATCGACGCGCGGGGCACAGTATGGTTGGAAGGACATGCAAAAGAGCTCTGAAGTAAAGAAACCACGGTTGACTAATATACATTTTAACATACACTAAAATATTTTACTAATCTAAGAAGTCGTGTTGTTATAGTGCGAGGCAGGTGAGCTTTCCTACGTTTTCATTGATACCTGAACGAATGGTGTTAAATTTATGGATCAAGAAGGATTCCCTCACTTCCCTATCGTGATTTGTCTTGAAACCGGACTGAATAATAGTGGCCCTAATTTTGTCGAAACCATGGCCAGGCATACTGACGTGCTTCGACAGCGGTAGATTAGGGAGGCTTACGGCATGTGCACGGTGATTATTAAAACGAATTCTGAAACTTGTCTCTGTTTGACCTATGTACTGAGCTCCGCATGTTGAACACTCGAGAAGATAGATGACGTTGATACTATCACACGTGTAGTTCCCATTTATCTTTAAAGAAAAACTGCACGATGTACTTAAAACTGTTTTAGATGTCGTCATGTGCGCGCACACTTTGCAACGTGGTTTGTTGCAGGGATGACAGCCTTCATGATGTGAACACGTGGTTTTAGATTAGGTTAGTAAATCACGAAGGTTCAGCGACCGCCGGTAGACCACGCGTGGTTGTTCTGTAAAGATTCCTTTGAGCCGCTCGCTCTGTATTAAAATGTTGAAATGTTTCTTTAAGATATGGTTCACATTTGGAGCTGAGGCCGCATGTGTCAAAACTAGATTAGTCCGCGAACAGTCTTTGGGTCTTTTGTTAGTACTCAGCAGGTCCGAACGGTCAAGCTCTTCTGCACGTTTGATGGCGTCTGTGATTATGCTGGCCGGATAGCTCTGTTTTTCGAGCGCGCTCCGAAGTTGTTCGCAGTGGCGGGAAAATTCGCTGCTATCAGAGCATATTCTTTTAAAACAGACTGCTTGGCTGTAGGGAATACTATTTTTGTTGTGTTTCACGTGACTACTGCTGAAGTGGAGATATTGCTGCCTATCCGTGGGTTTTCTGTAAAGATTAGTTATCAGCTTCCCGTTACGTAGAGTGACCATGACATCAAGGAAGTTTATGTTCACAGGTGAATATGAGTGTGAAAAAGAAATCGCCGGATGAGCGTTGTTAAGATCTGCTATGAAAGAAAGAAGTTGCGATTCACTATGGTGCCAGATTAGGAAAATGTCGTCAATGAACCGCTTATAGTAAAATGGCTTATATTCACAATTTGCAAGAAATTTGTTTTCAAGGAGTCCCGTAAATACGTTTGCGTAGTTTGGTCCAATTCTTGTGCCCATAGGTGTACCGCTAACTTGAACATAATGTGTCCCATCAAATTTGAAATTGTTAAGTTCAAGAATGAGCTTAAGCAACGTAGCTAACGTAGATGCAGAAACTGGTTTGTTGGCGTCGCAATCGTTGTACGCGCAGATAACTGCCTCGATGCCATCTGAGTGAGGGAAATTAGTATATAGTGACGTGACATCTAACGTAACGAGAAACGAATTTTGAGGAACCTGTAGGTCAACAATATCTGATAGAAAGTGATTGGTATCTTTAATGTAAGAAGAAAGCTGGACGGAATGGTGTTGATGAGGCTGTGTACATAACGGGAAAGGTTCTCAGTCACTGTTCCAATACCAGAAATTATCGGTCTACCGGGATTATCTCTCTTATGAATTTTGGGAAGAAGGTAAAACCTGCCAGCTACTGGGCTCAACGGTATTAGGGATTTCAGAGTGCCATAGCTCATTTCTTTATTATTAAAGAGCGCAGTCAAAGTATCACGAACAATATCTTTGAACTCGTTTGTTGGGTCATGATCTTGCCGCTTGTAATATGATGCATCACTGAGCTGCCTATGGCCTTCGCTGATATATTTGCTTCTGTCCATTGCAACAATGGCGCCTCCTTTATCTGCAGGTTTTATAATTATGTGATTACGACTAGCGAGGGATTCAATTGCTTAATGGCATGATTTGGCCGCAAAAGAGACACACACAAGAAAAGGAACACTCAAACGACAAGCACAGGCGGCCAAATTCTGCGTGTGTGTCTTGTGTGTGTCTCTTTTGCGGCCAAATCATGCCATTAAGTAAATACCAACTAGGCCAACAATCAGTATTATTCAATTGCTTGTTGCTCTCTGTCAGTAAGGATGCGGTGCAATGGTGTACGTTCTTTATATGCCTGCATGACATCGCGTTGAACAGCTCTTATATAAAGGTCCAGACATTTGTCTCTTCGGGAGGGGGGTGCCCAATGCTTGTAAGATGGCAATGATGAGCTATCGGTATTGTGAGCCGAGGACCGATCATAAAAGTACTCACGGAGGTGCATGTTACGTTCGAAATTGTGAAGATCCTTCACCTATTCGAAAAGTAATTTCGAGATCTGGCATAGTTCTGTGGTAAAATACTTCATTGCCTCGCAGAATACTTGGGTTCAATTCCAGCTGGGACCCTGAAATTCATTCTTTTCATTCGTCGGGTCAACGCTACCGAGGTCAGGTATTTCTTAACGCTCGCAAGCTATATTTGCCCATGTGTGTTCTCGTCGTTCCAGGGTAGATGCCAAGTGTAAATGACTTGTGGCACATACCCTCATACCTGCGGTACATGTCCCCTCGTGGCTTTGTGCCACTATTTAGCGGGAAGTGTTTGGCAATGTAAAAGACGAGATTGTGACAATACTCATGTCTTGACCAGCGCGTCATATTTGTCAAACCATCCTACTCTTCCATTCTAATTTTGGTTCACGCCAAGTTAAGGGGGGGGGGGGGGGGGGCATGAGAGCACCCAAACGTAAGCGGCAAGGTAGCTGCATAGATACGCTCAAAGTCGCCTAAGTTTGCTAAAAAATGCTTTACACTTAAAAAGTTACGTTATAGTAATGCACTGAAAAACTTGAGTTCATCGTAATAGAGACTGCTCTGGAGAGAACTTTTAAAATTGCCCCGCCGCGGTGGTCTAGTGGCTAGGGTACTCGGCTGCTGACCCGCAGGACGCGGGTTCAAATCCCGGCTGCGGCGGCTGCACTTCCGATGGAGGCGGAAATGTTGTAGGCCCGTGTGCTCCGATTTGGGTGCACGTTAAAGAACCCCAGGTGGTCGAAATTTCCGGAGCCCTCCACTACGGCGTCTCTCATAATCATATAGTGGTTTTGGGACGTTAAACCCCACATATCTATCAACTTTTAAAATTGAAAATCTGGTTACATTAATAGGTGCCCGTATTCGTTCTGTTATCGCTAAGGTGACATTTTTCAACTTCTTGTAACATTTCAGGGGCATTTCAAATATAATAAAGATATGCTCAGCAAAAGAAAATTTTGATAAATTTCCGCTCTTTGTCGGCTTCCTTTTAGAGGTTGATTTGCTTGTTAGCCCGGTAGCGCATGGCAACTGAGGTGCTTGCGTAAGTCCACAAGAGATGTGTCGCTTTGGACTTCTGCTTGTGCTAAAATGAATCTCATGTGGGGTGCCAGTCAAGGCGTTGTTGAACTTCTTGCGTGTTAGTTGACTAATGAATAAACCATAGCACCGGCGGTTTTCTTTAGCACGTCTACTTTTTCTTCGCTTTTCTTCTCTTTCTTTCCCATTCCCCCTCCCCTTAGCGGAAAACAACAAACCAGTTGCTTATTTTTTGGTTAACCTCCTTGCCTTTCTTTCAATTTATTCTCTGTCTCGTGTGGGGTGTGTTTGGGCGTGTACGTGCATGCATACGCATGTACGTGAGAGAATATTGATACAAAGTTAGTGGAATGGCAACTAAAGCACTTCCCGTGTGGAACTCACATTTCAAAGAAGTATAACAATAAAAAAGTTCTGAGAGAATATTTAGCCAATCGCAATCCCGCATCAGCGAAACCATGCAACAGAAAAAAAGCTCACTTTCTATAAAACAGTTTCGTGGATTTGATCTATAAGTTCTTTCCACGCGAAGCAGAAGCTGTGCGTTGGGCAAATTCTTTGCCGACATGATGCCACGTCTTACCGCAATGTGATCCGTTGACAGTTGCCACATCACATTGCGCAAGCCAACGACCGTCAGGCCTAATCAAATACGCAAAGCCAAACCATAAAATGAGACACGTGTCCAGGGTTAATAAGCGAGCGTGGACGTACAGCTTGCATTCCGGGCCTTCGTGGCAAGATGACGGACGCGCTACCAGAATGACTTGATGCATGTCACGCGTGTCGCCATCCCCCTCTCCTGCTTTCACGATAAAGGCGACCACGACTGCGTCGGACAGTAGTTCGAGGTAACTGCCTCGGCTTCGTGAAGTTACTTCCACGCGTGTGGAGATATCATCCCATACTTCATTTACGGTTCGGTCAGTCCTTTGCATTGAATAAGGAGGAAACTTTATTTCATGGTATGGGCAGAAGATAATTCAATAGATAACTGGGTCCAGGGCTCCAGTTGCATTTTAGTCCTTATCTTTCTTTATATTGTAACGAACAAATGCAACGCCTGAAGCTAAGACAGCTATTTAAATATGGCGAACTTGTGCCCGTCAACAAAATACACAAAGGTTATCCTGAGCTCGCTAGTGAAAAGCTCGTCAACCTCTTCTTTTGCGTTTCGCCGCGTCCCGCTCCTTCGAAAAACCGCCAGCCTTCTTTTTCCAGCGCGTGGCGTGTTGACACGTGCAGCCAGCGTTGCATGGCGCGTTTGGCTCGTCAGGTGGTCTGGCAGAATTCATAAGAGCAGGAAGCAGCGCAAGACTTCAGTAGGTGCTGTTACGAAAGACGGCGACGCCAACACGGCGCCGAAGGCGCCACTGCTTTTAACTCCGCCGGGAAGGTCACCAGCCGTTTGGTAGCGTATGTTTCTCAGCCCGCGACTGCTTCTGCGCAGAGCTGATAAGACGAGCGGACGAGACGACGGTGAGTTAAACAAGGTTTATGTACAGCATATATACAGAGGCGTTACAATTTCGGCACTGGGGCCGACAGAGACTCGAAGAGCCGAGCTCTCCTCTCTAATACATAAGTCAACTTTTCGCCTAAGACCGCCGACTCACACACATGTCGGCTCTCCGACATGGGGACTCCTCTCTCCTAGGAACCGCCGATCGTGACGCGCCGCAGGGCTTTTTTTATTTTCACCGGGTCCAACCAAAATGTCCAATCAGAAGCGCCGCTAGTCGTCAGGGCAGATTCCTCCAATGGGGTTGCCGCGCCATGCGTCAGACCACCAGACACGAGGACGCCGGCTCGCTGTCACGTGCGCCGCTGACTCAATGCACGTGGGCGAGAGAGGCGCCGCGCGTGTTCACGCCGTTGAGATGTTCGCGTCAGGCGGACTGCGGGCTGGCCTTGACCCAGATTGCCTTTTTCAGAGGCACGGACGTTTGACGAGGACCCGCTGGCATAACAGTGCCCAACAACATGCGGCATTAGTCCCCCTCCCGAAACGCATCGTCCCGATGCGTACGCTGACGTCAAACAGTTTCGTAAAGGAGTATTGACCTGATGCTTGAGCACATTTATCAGTAGTGTCGTTCAGTGTCTTTCGTAGTACGGTTTCATTCGTACTACATGTACGACTTCTGGGCGATTCCTGCGTCGGGTTGAGCACACTTGCCCTTCAGGAATTACTTCGTAGTTTAGCGGGCCTAACCGGCGAAGTACTTTGTAAGGGCCGAAATAGCACCGCATCAGTTTTTCAGATAGGCCAGGTGCGCGTACAGGCGTCTACACCCACACTTTGTCTCCGGGGTGGTCTCTCTCCTATAATCTCTCTCCGCTTGAGATTATAGCGACTTGCGTCGGAGCCTTGTTGTAAGATGATACGATGTGTTGCCAATTGCCGTGCCTCTTCTGCTTTTTCTATGAAGTCGCTGATGTGCGGATCACTCTCATTCGAATCATTGACAGGTAACATCGCGTCTAAGGTCGTTGTGACCGTCCGACCATAAACAAGTTGAAATGGCGTGAAAGTGTGTCGTTTCTTGCACTGCGGTATTGTACGCAAATGTTGCATAAGGCAAAATACTGTCCCATGTCTGGTGCTCAACGTCCACATACATCGAGATCATGTAGGCGAGAGTTCTGTCGAGTCTTTCGGTTAATCCGTTTGTTTGCGGATGGTATGCTGTAGTCCTCCTATGGTCGGTGTGGGTGAGCTTCATAACAGACTGCATCAAACGGGCAGTAAATGATGTTCCTTTGTCCGTAATGACAACCTGCGGTTCACCATGTCGCAGTACAATCTGAGTGACGAAATAGTGGGCTACTTCGTTCGCCGTTCCTTTTGCGAGAGGTGATGTCTCAGCATATCGAGTCATGTAGTCTGTTGCTACAACAATTCAGCGCTTTCCTGATTAAGAGAGATGAAATGGACCAAGCAAATCCATTCCCACTTGCTGAAATGGCCCTTTTGGTTGCTCTATTGGTTGCAACAGACCCGCTGGTTTCGATGGTGGTATCTTGCGTCTTTGGCGATCCCAGCATGACTTGACATAAACCGAATCTCTTAATTTCGGCCAATAATACTTCCGGCGGATTCTGGCCAAAGTGCGACTACTACCCATATGGCCAGCCGACGGGTCGTCATGACACGCTTCTAAGATTTCTGCTCACAGTGATGATGGCGCAAGAAACAGAAACGTCTCACCGCTGTTTCCGAAGTTGCGCTTGTATAGGACGTCATTCCGGAGGACATAGGATGTCAATCCATGGACGAAAACTCGTGGTACCTTATTTTGGTGACCCTCCAAGTATTGGATGAGCGGGCGTAGTTCCGGGTCTATTCGCTGAAAACTAGCCATCTCCGACACATTCAGAACTCCGAGAAATGGGATGTCTTGTTCTTGGTCAGATGATGTAGACTCAACAGGTGCGCGAGACAGGCAATCCGCGTCATTGTGCTTGAGACCGGACTTGTAAACCACAGTGATGTCATGTTCCTGCAGTCGCAGGCTCCATCTCGCAAGTCTTCCTGAAGGGTCCTTGATATTTGCCAGGCAACACAACGATGAGCACTGTTGCTCGAAACGGTCTCCGTTATATATATATATATATATATATATATATATATATATATATATATATATATATATATTGTGAGCACGACAAGCGAATGACTTTTTATTCTCTTCATCATCACCTGTACATCTTCTTCATCTAAGAATATCATCACCGGCGTGATTGAGCTCGAGCCTGGCCGAATAAACCGGTTCCTCACAAGTGGTGGACTGTGCTTTTCGTTCCCTCAAGTCCTCTCGCCCGTTCTCGCTGGAGCTCCGCTCGGGTCGTCGCGTACAACCCCCTGCCATGGCGGCCCAAGAAAACCCTGGCCCATCCAACGTCGCCGTCCTACTGCAGCCACCGCCACCCGCTCCGCCCAACAACACTCGCCTGCGTGATCCACCTGTGTTTTCCGGTCTCCGAGGTGATGATTTCGAAGACTGGATCAAGAACTACGACCTCGTCAGCGATTTGAACAGGTGGGACAATCCACACAAGTTGCGCAGCGTCCCATTTTACTTGTCCGATGTTGCGAAAACTTGGTTCTGGAACCACCACCCGGATCTTCCCGACTGGGACACTTTCGAGCAGCAAATTCATCAAGTATTTGGTGCCCCTGCAGTTCGCACTGAGGCAGCAAAGAAGAAACTCGCTCAACGCACGCAGCTGCCGGGTGAATCTTACACCTCTTATATTGAGGATGTCCTTGCACTGTGCAAGCGCGTTAACACCGGCATGTCTCAAAACGACCAAATACGCCACATTATTAAAGGCATTAACACCGTCGCCTTTAACGCCCTCGCCACGCAAAATCCTGCCACCACCCAGGACGTGATAACCATCTGTCAGCGACTTGACGAGCTTCAGTCTCTTCGCCTTTGCAACGATGCCACCGACGTTCGTTTGCCTGCACCCCTCGACTTGCGTGCGCTTATTCGCGGCATCGTTCGTGAAGAGCTGCACGGGCGCTGCTCTTCCTGTGCTGCGGAAGTTACTTCACCTCCTGAAAAAGATAGCTTGCGAGACCTGATTAAACAAGAGATCGCCTCCGCATCGCGTGCGACGTGTTCCAACAGTCCCTGCGTGCGCCAGACACGCACGTACGCCGAAGTTGCCGCGCTCTCTGCCGCACCCACCGTTTCTGTGCCTACAACAGCAGACCATACGCCTGTGGCTTCGTTATCACCGCCAGTGCGTGCACCACCTTACTACGCACCTAAGCGCCCACCTCGCCCAACCTGTTACTACTGCGGCTATCGAGGACATATTGCTCGGTTTTGTCGAAGGCGCCAACAAGACGAGCAACGCGGCTACGCTCCCGAAGAACATCGAAGCTTCCAGCCGACCATGAGCTACTTACGGCCACCCCCCGATCGTCCTATTACCGTTCACCGTCACCTACTTACCATATGGACATGCCTGGGAATTCCCGTACGTCTCGCCACAGGTCGCCTTCGCCAGGTCGCCGTTCAGTGTCGCCTCTACGGCCCGCCTCCCATTCCCCGAACGCCCACGCGGAAAACTCCCCGACGCAGTTTTAGGAGGAGAAACTGCATCCCTTGAACAGCTAACAATTCCTCCAGAGCGGCCATCGAATTTGATAGTAGTGTTTGTAGAAGGTGTACGTGTTGAGGCTCTTGTAGACACTGGCGCGGCCGTTTCGATTATTCGTGCTGATTTTTGTTCCCGCCTTCGAAAAGTCACCACACCTTATGGCGGCCCACCTCTACGTGCGGCGACCAACGCTCTCATTCGTTCACTTGCACAGTGTACCGTTCGTGCCTGCATAGAAGGCATTCGTCATCACATTGTTTTCGCGGTATTTCGTGAGTGCACCCACGCTCTCATTCTTGGGTGGGATTTCTTGTCTTCTGCGTCCGCTTTCATATCATGTGATCAGCGCCTCCTGCATCTAAACGCCACTGACTCTTCTCCGCTTGAACAAGATGGACGCATCCGTCTTGTCACCAAGTCAGATTATGTACTTCGGCCATACATCGAAGAAATTATAAGTGTTAATTGCACCGACATTGTGGATGGCGACGTACAAATTCTCCCTTACGGTCATACCCTACGTAGGGGCATTGTGATCACACCGGGGCTTATTCGCTTCTTCGATGGGTGTACGTACCTAACCGCCATAAATCAAACGCCCGAGTGTGTACTGCTCCCCTGTGGCTCAACAGTATCTTGCGCGGTCGACAGTGAGCCTGTTGCGATTGTTACTCTTCCGAACAACAACCACAACGATGTTCCGAAGTCGCAATCATTGCCATTCAATGCCTCTGCCACACCTGTGTCGGCGACAATAAGCAATGACTTAACACCTGATCAAACTGAAGATTTGCTCGCCCTGTTAAATATACACCGTTCTCTATTTGACGTGAACTCGCCCGCCCTCACCATGACTACTACCGCTACTCACAGCATCCAGACTGACGGCTCTCGTATTGTACATCGGCGTCCATATCGCGTGTCTCAGGCAGAACGCAAGATCATCGAGGAAAACGTCTCAGACATGCTACGACGCAACATTATACGTCCTTCCTCGAGTTCCTGGTCATCCCCAGTTGTTCTCGTTCAAAATAAAGATGGGACAGTGCGTTTCTGCGTCGATTACCGTGCGCTAAACAAAATAACGCGCAAGGATGTTTATCCCCTCCCTCGGATCGACGATGCACTGGATTCATTACAGGGCACAGAGTATTTTTCCAGCCTCGACCTTAGGTCAGGCTACTGGCAGATACCAATGTCGGAGTCTGATAAAAATAAGACCGCTTTTTCAACGCCAGATGGGTTGTACGAGTTCAATGTTATGCCTTTTGGACTCTGTAATGCGCCCGCCACCTTCGAACGCATGATAGACGGCGTATTGCGTGGTTTGAAATGGAAAACATGTCTGTGCTATCTCGATGACATAGTAGTGTTTTCATCCACGTTCTCGCAACATCTACAACGTCTTGACGAAGTCCTCACATGCCTTGCAAAAGCCGGTCTACAGCTTAACACCAAGAAATGTACCTTTGCTAGCAAGACAATCAAGGTTCTCGGCCACCTTGTCAGCAAAGAAGGAATTCGGCCCGACCCCCAGAAGCTTGCCGCTGTCCTCTATTTTCCTCGTCCACTACGTCAGAAGGACCTGCGCAGCTTTCTTGGGTTATCTTCTTACTTCCGGCGCTTCATACGTGGTTTCGCGGAACTTGCGTCTCCGCTCCATCAACTCGTCGCAAAGAACGTCCCCTTCATTTGGTCCGAAGACTGCGAAAGCGCTTTCACGGCATTGAAGCAAGCCCTCACGTCGAATCCGGTACTGTGCCACTTCGATTCCACCACACCCACCATCCTTCACACCGACGCAAGTAGTCATGGTCTCGGTGCGGTACTCTTGCAGCGTGACAAAAACTCACGCGAACGCGTCGTTGCTTACGCAAGTCGTGCTCTTACCGCTCCAGAAAAGAACTACACTATCACAGAGCAGGAGTGCCTTGCTGTTGTTTGGGCAGTGCAAAGATTCCGACCATATCTTCACGGCCGTCGTTTTACCGTCGTGACCGACCATAACGCCCTATGCTGGCTTTCATCGCTGAAAAACTTATCGGGTCGCCTTGGTCGCTGGGCGCTTCGCTTACAGGAGTATGATTTCGATGTCGCCTACAGATCTGGGAAGAAGCATCAAGATGCTGATGCTCTATCGCGCTGTCCTTTGCCCAGCAGAAGCAATTCACCATCGATACTCCAAAACAACAGCACCTCTCCAATCGCTGCGCTAAGTTCATCACCTGCCACCCTATCCGTCCTTGTTTCACAACAACGTGTCGACCCATACTGCCGCACCATTGTTGACCGCTTGACCGGCTCTACTCCTCCAAACGCCAGACTCCGTCGACAACTTAAACAATTTAAGCTTGTCGGTGATGCTTTATGTCGCTACGTTTACCACATCGATGGCAACAAGTGGGTACCCGTCATCCCACGTTCTCTGCAACGTGAAGTTCTGGAAACCTTTCATGATGATCCAACCGCTGCTCATCTAGGCTACCACGAGACTTACGACAAAATACGAAGTCGTTGTTTTTGGCCTGGCCTCTCTTCAGCCGTCGCTAAGTACGTCGCCTCCTGTGTCCATTGCCAACGGCGAAAACGACCGACAACTGCTCCGGCTGGCTTAATGCAACCTCTTCCTTGTCCCGCCTCACCTTTTGAAGTCGTTGGAATCGACTTGTATGGCCCTCTTCCTATATCATCCAATGGGAATCGCTGGATTGTCACAGCAGTCGACCACCTTACCCGCTACGCAGAAACAGCTTCTATACCATCTGGGACTGCCACTGAGATCACCGATTTTTTTCTTCGCCACATCTTTTTGCGTCATGGAGCTCCACGCATTCTCCTCAGTGATCGTGGCAAAGTCTTTCTATCTTCCATTGTCGAGCAAGTTTTGCGTGCCTCGAACACTGTTCACAAGACCACTTCTAGCTACCACCCGCAGACCAACGGATTGACTGAACGGTTTCATCGGACCCTATCGGTCATGATCGCCATGTACATTCACCCCAACCACACGAACTGGGATGCAATTCTACCCTTCGTGACATTCGCTTATAATACGGCTGGCTGCTCAACGCACTACCGGCTTTTCTCCATTTTTTCTCGTCCATGGTCGCTCGCCGAGTTTCGCTCTAGATGTCTCTTTCCTTTCGGCCCCTGCACCCTCGACGGCTCCTTTCTCTGAAGAATTCCTATCTCGTCTCGCACACTGCCGTCACCAGGCCCGTGTTAACACCGGCCTCTCTCAAGACACTCGAAAATCTCGCTACGACTCGTCTCGCCGTGTTGTGAGTTTTTCCCCTGGTGACGAAGTTCTTCTATGGACTCCACTACGCGTCCCCGGCCTATGCGACAAATTCATCAGTCGCTTCATTGGGCCATACACGGTGGTCGAACAGACATCTCCTGTCAATTACCGCGTTTCTCCTCTTAGCGCTAGTCCTGATCATTGTTGCCGAGGAACAGAGATAGTGCACGTATCTCGTTTAAAGCCTTATGCGCGACGCATTTCATAATACTGTCAAGCAACCAGGCGGCCGCTTTCACCGCGCGGGGGAATTAGTGTGAGCGCGACAAGCGAATGACTCTTTATTCTCTTTGTAATCATCATCACCTGTACATCTTCTTCATCTAAGAATATCATCACCGGCGTTAATGAGCTCGAGCCTGGCCGAATAAACCGGTTCCTCACAATATATATATATATATATATATATATATATATATATATATATATATATATATATATATATATATATTTATATATATATATATATTGGGGTGTGTGTGTTGTCCCTTGGCATCAAATGCAAATAGAGACCTCAAAAAGTGCAACAACGGGGATATAACTACAAGACTAGTTTTTTTTTTTTACTTTTCTGGGAAACGTTCCTACCAGTAACATCGATTTGCGGCGCCGAAGCTGAGAAATCAAGAACAACCTAACACCTGAAAAATTAGAAAAAAAAAGTTAGATATGTCAAGTCACTTGCTGGCAGGTACTGCAGTCCAAGTATGCGAGAAAACGCAAGCGCCAATGATACAAACCGAATCCTATTTTGCCACTGACTTCCAACTGCGTCTTCAACGCTTTCACAAATCAGTCAAAATATAGAGAGAAAAATAAAGCAAGAAAAAAACTTCGGAAACTGGCCTTGACGTGCACACGCTTGCTGAAGAATCATATTCCGAAAAAACAGCGAACCATATAACGCATGCAGGGAACAACAGTTCGATTCGAGACAGTCGAAGTTTACGACAGATCATCTCTCGGGAAAGCGCTTGCTTGTTGCTTGACAATTGCATACTGAAACGAAGAAAAGTAACGCGATAGACGCGAGTACAAACAAATTGGTCAATAGCAAATGCCGCTTGTATATCGACGACAAGCGACCACGTCGTTATTCACGGAGTATAGAAAAAAATGCAACACACTTTCGGGTTGACTTCAAAGTGCTGTTTTCGCGTGCCCGATCGAATCGAGGTGTTATTCGAGCTTGGCAGTTGCAACGAGTGCACGCCCAGGCTCCTGTAGTCTATTTCTACGTGACGGCCGGAAACGAGCCTGTATACCATATAAAGGGCGACGCCTTTTGTACCAAGAGAACCAGAATTTACGATGGCGCGCCAATCACGCAGAGACTGCTTCTCGGACGAGAATGAAAAAGAAAAGCATGAGAGAGTGGCTTGCTGTGTAGCGTTTATATTGTATCAGTTGGTTCAAACCGGTGAATTATTCATGTATATCCACTTTGCGATCAAGTGTACAGAGTAAAGACGAGTATAAAGTTGTCATTGACGAATAGATCCAATTTTATACGAGTGGAATTGCTCTGAAGCCCGTGTATTTGACAATTAAGCTGATTCAGACAGTCTCTGGCATCACTCAATCAAAACCAAATGCGACGAAAGTATAAACAAACAAGCGAAATGTGTCTATTTCTGTTAAAATATACAACGCTAATTCAAAATAAAACTTAATGATGTTCACAGGAGAGCATTCTATCCCTGTCCTAGTGGTAGTGTTTTCTGCTGTTGTTCTTGCCTCATTTAGCAAGAGGCTCTCACTCGCATTAGAAATCGGCGAAACTGCAGTTTATATTGCGTACTGTTGCCTCTTTCAGTGATCCCTTCGTTTTTAATGCCTGAATTGTTTTTTTTTTCATCTGCAGCAATACAAGTTCACCGATAACATGCTTATTTTTAAATAGGAATATCATTACGTAGAGGTGAACATCCTCAAGCCACAGTATAATTATGAAAGCGCAGAAGTCGAGGTATACTGATGTTTCTTGCCGCGTATTGAAATCCAACTGTAGACGCAGCTGTACCGTTCTGCCCGGTTCTAAATACAACTACCGTGTCAAGGATCGAACCCGGAACCTTCAGCACAGCAGCCGAGCACCGTGTCTACGGTTCGACAATAGTGTAGTATACTAATTAAGAACAACTAAATGTTGAGTCGAGTCTGCGACGAATATAGAGAACATACGCCATCTAAGCACGAGGTAACACTCGACAGATTGAATTATCCGAATCAGATCATGCGCCTTTACAGCAGTTCAATAGTGTGTTCATTGTGATTAATGCAGAGGCCGTAATAGATTCAATGGCTTTTAGATAACTGTTTTCAACGGACGTGCAGTGCTTCCAGTATGGCTCTTCACTGTAGATTACATCGATTAAACTAACACGAAAAACCCTCATTGTGTGAATTGTTGTCCAACTCGCGTCATGCGTGACGTGAAACACCTAGTTTTCGTGTAGTAATAACGGGGCATAGTTATGTCACGTTTGCCCCGCGATCAGTGTGAATGGGAAACTCACACATAAAATCTAGAGGGCATATACGTTTACGTGCTCTCTCAACGTAAACATAATAGCACTGATTACCGGTGGCCGACGCGGCGAAATTTTGATTGCCAGTGCTGGTGTTTTTCTGTTTTGTTTTTTTTTTCGAAATACCGCTGACATTTTGCCCTAACTTTCTCGATACAGGAAGACTGCGTACAGAACAGACTTGTGTTGTCCTGTACAAACCACATAGCTATTGGAGCAGCAAATTATTCATTTCTGTTTTGTGCATACGTATAAACGAAAGTTAGCGGACCACTAGTTTGCGGCCTTTCTCTTATGTAGACGATTTCCTAAGCCGAGCGGGGAAGGTACAGAAGGAAACGAATAATAGTAATGCACTGAAAATGCAGATATTTATTTACGAAGTACTCGATCATTTCATTGCACAATTTCATTGGATGCAATGAAGGATCAGATCGTGTTATTTCTTAGTGTATGATAAATTTTGTCAGCAGTTACTAAAAGCTGAACGTTATAGTATATATGTCAAAACTAAAAAAATACAGAATGAATTATTCGGGGTTTAAAACACATATTATGAACACTATTTTTCACAGAGACTGGCTATGGAAACGCAGCAGCCGATTACCAAAAAAATGGGATTTAAAAATTGAATACAAGATTACGTAGAACAGGTTCGTCACACTTTTAAGGTAAGCAATAAAGGGGTATTTTTTGGAACTATTCAACCAAGCATACAAAAATGCAGCAATGACTTGGGCCTTTGACAAAATCACAATAATAGGCGCGCTCCACGTGTGCTTTTAGAATTACAAATAATCAGCTGAAAGGGGAAAAAAAGCTATGTTAAAACAATATTCTCATCTATTCCAAAGCTGATATAGTATGTTACCTCCAACAGTTTTTTATGGCGTATAATACAACTTGTTTTTTTATGTTTCATTGTGCGGAAAATCACATTATTATAAGATACTGGCTTTAAGCACATCCGCTGTCGCACATATGCGCACATCCACCCCTCCGCTGTTACATCACATATCCTTTCACAGTAACGTTTTTCGCTGTGCTTGCGCTAGCCTAAGGGGTCTAGTCACGTGTTTTCCTAACAGTTTGGACATCATAAGACTGCAAACCAAAGATTGAGCTGGTTGTGTAAGTATTTATGAAGCCAAACAGATGGCGTCAAATTAGGTCTTTATAATTCGTTAACGAAAAAATAACTTCTTTTTTTCTGGTACTGATTGAAGTATGCAAAATTTGAACCTTTATTGTATTTGAGTGTGCGCAAGTCATTGAAACCACTTTGACCCATTTTCCCAACAATTGGCACTTACCAGCCTCAGTTCATCCCTCGTCGACTTCATTCATGATTCCGGTCAAGCTCCTTCCTTGTGGCTTCGAACTCCGCAATAACACCACAATGGTGAGCCGACCACACTGGAAATAAATGGAAAAAAAACATTCCCAGAAGAATTAGCAGTTTAGGTTTCATTTACGAAGTGCTAGATGATGTTTTGTGTGCTGTCGTCTATTAATGACGCCGCAACGGAAAGGGTTAACAGAGCATTTTGTGGTGCAGCGCTTAATCGTCGAAGAGCACGAAAGTACCACGAGACGTTCAAGGCAAACGTAATACTGAAGTGCTAACATTCTAAATCTATCACGGCCATTCGAATGACCACTTGTTGCAGCATTACTCTTCGTTTTGTCAATTAGCTGATTGAGTGTTTGCGCCCTTCCCAAGCCTGTGAGGATGTCAGTGCGCTGGTTTTGTGTCTTAAAAATTACAATTTATTTGGCCACCTCCAATGTGAATTCTTGTTCTTACGCGTCGGCTTTGCCAAAGTTGGCAGTACGAGATATTGCGGTATTCAAGAAAAGCTGAAAAACATTGCTATGCGAAAGGATCAAGAAAGCTTTAACTCGACATGAGGCAAACAAACGGATTCCGTTTCAGCACCTGCGTTCCTGTCAGGAACAAAGCTTCCTTTGTTTTTGAAGAATCTTCACATGCTATAGAGTGATGCCAAACTTTGTCAATATAATGCATGAAGTGTTATTCTGATGTCTAAACAGAAAGAAACTATTCAAGACAACCATAGAGAATGGGATGTAGTTTCAGAAAAGAAAGAACTTTCTCGCTGGGACTCTTACTCGGCGGGCTCACAAGAAATATCAGTGGAACTTTCCGACAAGGCGATTGGGATTTCTCAGTGGAAGACTACTGTCATGGTAAATATATTGGCTCTAGCGAAATTTCTCCTCTCAAAACTGCTCGTCTCCTCAAGCCTTCTACTTCGGTAGAGCTTAGATGTTTGTTTCAACGAGCAAAAAGGGTGGGGGGCTGGTAGATAAATAGGGTGATCCAGAAGCTCGTCTTGATGCGCCTTCCAAGAAGTTAACATTTGTGTGATATGGTATACATTTGTTTTTGTATTGTTGCACCTGATATTGATGGCTATCTTGAGTTTAATAGAAGTGAATGAAGTTAAACGAAACAAGCCATTAAGACGTGGTAAAGGAGATCCTATGCCACCGTGATGATGCGACAAAGGATGTTCTTTCTGCAAAGCAACTATCAAGGGATTAAGATTTTTTTACAGAGACAAATCACCTGAACAACAGTTTTAGATGCGGAGCATCTTATACTCGCGCCTTGTAGTGCGCCGTCCACACCGCTTCTCGAACATTCGACAGCTGACGCGCGCGCATGCGCCGTCGCGCCGTCGCCCACTCTTCCACCATCTGTGCATCCCTTCCTCCTCTACACACCGCGCGCGCTTCACTCCTCCACCATCTGTGCACCCTTCCTCCTCTACACACCGCGTTCGACATCTACAATTCTCCTGATTCTCCAGTGGACGCGCATGTGGCGTCGCGCTTCGAGAACATTCAACAGCTGACAGTGCATGCGCCGTCGTGCTGTATATATACTCAAGGTCGGCGCTCGCTCGCTCAGTTGCCGCTCGTCGGTTGGTTTGTACGGCGCGTCGACGTCCAAGGTCGCGGTGAAATGAATTCCAACGAATCCACAAACACAATGATCGACGTCCCTTCGACCAGCGCCGCCCTTTCGCATACGTGTGTACGTGTTCACTCATTTAACACCCCCTCCTACAACCACGTTAACCAATTTAGCCATCGACCCAAGTAAGTCGCAATTTAACACCCCATTTCACAACCACGTTAACCAATTTAGCCATCGACCCAAGTAAGTCGCACTTTAACACCCCGTTAACCAATTATATGGTCCGCATCCTCCTCAGTGTTCCCCCGAGGGAAGCTGCGGGCAATTTTTTGTTATGTTTTCTTGTTGCACCTCCTACTTCTGATCACTGAAGGTCTGGATCAGTTTTTATGAATCTACTGACCATTGACCATTGCGGATTCGGAAGATGGTATCGTGTCGATTGGTTTGTGGGGTTTAACGTCCTGAAACCACCATATGACCATCATAGATACCATAGTAGAGGGCTCCGGAAATTTCCACCGCCTGTGGTTCTTTAACGTGGGCCCAAATCTGAGCACACGGGCCTACAGCATTTTCGCCTCCGTCGAAAATGCAGCCGCCGCACCCGGGATTCGATCCTGCGACCTGCAGGTCAGCAACCGAGTACCTTAGCCGCTGGACCACCGTGGCGGGGCTATGGTACCGTGTTGGGGGAACGCCAACTGTGTTTGAAGTCTTGGCTAACCACAGTTGTAGCGATGTTACATTTGCTACACATTACCGCACAAGCTGGCAGCGCTCGAGTGCTACGTTTGCCACTGTTTGCGTTGCAGTTGTCGCGAACCAAGCGAAATGCTGACAGCCCCGTTACGACAAGAGAAACTAGCCGCAGTGTACAGTATGGTTCACTGTTAAAAGGAACACTCGAATGCACGCCATCAATATTCCTGGCCCTCTAGGACCACGTGGATTAAGAAACAATCTTCATGCAAGCCAACAGTTTGTCAAGAGGAGTCGGAATTTACCACCAGTAACCTTATGCATATCTAAGCCGCTGTGATTCCGTAAGACAGCGAAACGTAAACATGCTGCTCACACAGGTGTTCCCCTTAACAGTGGAGCCGTCTGTACTTGTCAGCCCCGCATACGCACGAGCTCTGACCGAGGAGTTTGCTCCATGACAAAGCGTGACAAGGAAAGAGTGCAACGTTAGAGGTCAGTGCCTCACGATTCCAGCAGACTATCGATCTATCGATAGTCTGCAATTTGATCTATGGCTGTTTGATAGCTCGATCTATCGGTTACGCAGCTAACATCAGCCAACAACGGTGACATCGCCCGACTCGAATCTAGATCGACCCGTCCGAAAAGCATGACAAAAAAGGAAAAAAAATGTGAATGCATATTATAAAGTAAATTTATTTACGAAGCCGCTAGACTGACTACACGTTGTCCGACTCCTAACTCCGGGTCTGCATCCGCCCTGTTACTCACTTCGTTGTCCTGTCTACGTAATAAGTAGCGTTGAAGTATTTCACGCAAGAATGTGTCGCCAACTATATACGCCGGCAACTCGTGCAAAATAAACCAAGACAATGCAGCACAAATTGCAGCAAGGAAACGGGACTTCGCCCCCATTCTTCGCAGCCATGCAAAACAACCAGTTTCGTGAACAATACGTGAATTTAATTTTATTTTTTTTAATATTTTCCCAGTGCGGGTTGTACTAGATCAAATACGGTATACGTTACAGTTAAGGGCGGCATGCAAACGTAGCTTCGTAACCAAGCCTCGGCGTCCCTAGATCTTTGTTTATCCTTCTGCAACTGGCGCTACTAGCGTGTTTAAATTGCAAGTCCACCCTAGCTTTAACTTTGCATTTAAATTTTGCATAAAATGTGTCTACCCATGATCGTGAAAATACGGCAACTAATTGTTATTACGGTAAGCTCATGTGACCGATGAACGTATGAACAAAAGGTAAAATCTTCCATGACGTAGTAGCTATTCTTCATATATGTCAAAAGGCTGCCATCGAAAATGCACTAATGTCGCGGCTGATAGCACAGCACACTATGTCATCACATAAAGATGGTCTTCTCAGCGCTTAGCAGCTATAGGATTGTGGGAACTACAACATTAGTGCTAGTGGCATGTCATTGACAATTTTTAGGCCCTCGACTTCGCAATCTCGCGTCATCCTCTGTAGTCGTCTCTGTCTCATACTGCAACATCTCCAGGAAAACACCATCAGAATTCAAGTAAAGCATTTCTCGCAATATTGTGAGCATAGGTAGAAGTAAAGAGTGCATGCATCACCAACATATGCATAAATAAGGGTAACTATCTCGACTGCTTCCTCTTTGTATAAAAAAAACTCTATCCCCCTTATTAAACGCACGTGTCGAGAACATATGATGGGCTAACGACACGCTTCACAGGCATTATGCTTTTTTTGTGTACCAAGAAAAAGACATGGTTTACGCTAAATATGCAATTTTTTTCATAAAGTGCGTCAAAAAAGTTGTCGGAAGGCTAACAATATATGAGCTTGGTTAGTAATTTTATGAATGACGTAAGACCCCAATATGACCTCGAGCTAAGCATAGTGTAGCCATAGCAACAGATGCAGTTACAAAGGGTCTTCAGCATGGTGGAAATGGAAAAGAAAGCTGCTATTAACGTGAAAAATGAAACAGTTGTTACGTTGTAACGTTGGTTCAGTGTCCACGGGCTTCAAGGTTAGTTTGTGTTTCCACGGTATTTAAGCTTATTTCTCCAACTAACCAACGTTAAATCAAATAAAAGAATGTGGCTCATCAGTGATGCTCAGGACTTGCGCGCTGCCTATTTACTTCCGCATTGGAGCAGGCATACTTCGCATGCGTCGAAATCGAGATTAGCCGGAATTAGGAAAAGTGGGATGCTTGTCTGAAACCTTCGTGTGACACTTTTCGTAATCTTGGCCCACTCGCTCGTACTCTGTGTCTGACAACATCACAGCGGCATGCCCGCTTCATTTGCATGCCGCTAACCACCTGCACGTGTACGCAACTACTGACCACTTTGCGTAGACTACGGCGCAGCAACCAGTATACCTTCGTGCGGTGACCACACCGCCCAAGCTTCGAAGTGAATTATAATTTTTTTTTTTCACCGCGGAAGAGCTAGGTCTTTTTGTGATGCCGCGTGGAGTGAGCTGAGAACTTTTATCATTGGGAACCAGCATTGACTTTCTTCGTACTTTTCATCTTCTGCTTTGTTGCCAAAGTACGTGCGCCGATTTGTCCAAGGTCGGAAGAGATAACCAAGGGTGAAGGCAGGAGAACTAGTACACTTTAGACGAATAATGATGATTGATTGATATGTGGGGTTTAACGTCCCAAAACCACTATATGATTATGAGAGACGCCGTAGTGGAGGGCTCCGGAAATTTAGACCACCTGGGGTTCTTTAACGTGCACCCAAATCTGAGCACACGGGCCTACAACATTTCCGCCTCCATCTAGACGAATAAAATAAAGGAGAAAATAAGTGTAGAGAATAAGAAAAAGAAAAGGCGAGGCCAGTAGAATCGAGATAAACAAAGAAAAAGAGAGGAAGATAACGAAATAAGAAGGGAGAAGCCAAACAGAACCAGACACAAATATTTAAAGGTAGGAAAAGAAACACACTAAAAGAGAAAGAGACAAAAGACAGTGTACATTCCAGAGATGAACACTGAAACACGAATTTATCTTTATGTGTCCGAATATACGCAAGTTGACAAATGAGGATACTCATACATTTTCATAATGAGAAGTGTTCAAATGAAATTAACGGTGCGATGCTGCAAAACAAAGTTACACTGGCGTCACGGCTTTTTATATCAGTACGCGCGACAGCTTCAGCTGAAAGTAATGTTCTTGCGTGGGGAGCCGTACGAGACTCTGGCCGGTCGCTAACTATAACAAGAATGAAGCAGGAAGAATGACGGCGCAGGTGTATAGAACAACGCATAAGTATAAAGCTGGCTTGAGCACATTCTAATTACAAGTCTCTATTATGTTCATTGCGCAAATGTTGACAATGCTGCCTTGTTATGTAGGAAAGGTGTGTTACGTAGTAATGTGTACTGGCATGCATGCCACGTCGTACTAAGGAGCAAATGCAGGGTTCGCCATTGGTGTCTACTTTGCGCCAAACTAGCAACTTTTCTACTTGTTTGGCTATGAAATTTTAAAGTTGGCGCCATGGCTACGTATTGGCTACTTTAAAATTTCCAGTTTTACTTATTCAGTGTGGTTATATTTATTCATTATCGTAAGGTCTCTGTTCACAGTAACACTCCTGCTCTACTTGGCTACCATTTTGGCGACAGTTATAAATGACATGGCTGCTTTGACGACATTTGGCTTTACTTCTGGGGCCTATTTCCGTCCCACGTAACTACGACACTGAGCAAATGCATTATATGCGTATTCGAAGCATCTGCAACGATGCGCGTTATGTAATCTAACAGATCAAGGAATGTGAGTGAGGTTCTCGTTTTCTTTTCTTTACACCAGTCACTGCAAGCATTATGGATATTTTGGGTGAAATGATATCATATCACGATATTTTCGCTTCAAGAGAAGAACGCGATAGCGTAGTCTGGCCCCGTCCGTGTCGCCTTAAACCATGCCAGAAGAAAAAGAACGGTTATGCACAAAACTTGGACGTTTCAAACAGTCCTAGAACGTCCACTGCATGTACAGTTGCTAGTGCCCACTAGGCCACAACTCTTCCTTTTGCTTATAAGCGAAAAATTCCTTTCTCGTCCACAAGGTACTACGGGCACTTGCGTATCTTCACAGACTGTGATGGGTGGGAGTCTTTGAACTACCCACTTGCTGCTCAATATGCTGGGCCGCCTGTAGCGATTCTAGAAATCTGCCACTCAGTTATACATGCGCTAAGGAGTCTGTTTCCTGTATATGAGAATCATAACTTGCGTTTTTTTTTCCTTCAAGTAAGTTTCAAGCAGGGACGTGCCTCCATGGTTTAGAACCCCAGTTTGCCAAGCAGAAAGCCTGTTTGATTCCCACATCAAACCGAAAAATTCCATTATCTGTTTGATTTGCATCGCGCTTGATTTCTTTATGCACGGACAAGATGACGAACTTTCGTTAACAACCGACGACACGAACAGCGACATTAATGCTGACGTTGGAGTTACCGCAAAACAACGTCTTCAATGCTACCACGTGGAAACACGTGGCAAAATAAATAACCCCAAGCGCAAAATTAATAATGCTGTGTTGATGTTTATACTCTCACCTGCTTTCTGTTTCATTTGGTACAAAGATGATTGGTACAATATATCAGCGTGAAGTGTAAGCAATTTCTCCGCTCAAGCCATTTATGTTCCACCAGCATATTAATTTAGTTACCTAGTCCACGGGGGCATGTTTAACAGGAATGAAGATTAAATGAAAAATACATAGATATTCACCTGACCTTTTGCTTCTAGTCAAGCAGAAAAATGACATCGGCAAAAACAAAATTAGACAAACCATCACTTAGGCAAACACTCTACGAGGTTAGAGCGTTTTTTTTTTTGCATTTTTGTGTACACGTCTACTCGGCATTTTCCTGTTACACATCAAAACATGCGACGATCGAACGAAGCAATCTTGTCCCCTCCTAATGCCAACAAATGACAGCAGAGTTAATCTACCATGCAAACCCTCATAGGCCATTCCAGTCGAGGCCTAACCTCGACAACAAACTCTTTCTTTTTTGTTGTTATCTAATGTGTAGCCACAGCAGGTTCAGGAGGTTTGGCAAGGGCATGTGTAATTGGGTGGTGGTAGTGGTTAGAAGATGAGAAAAGGCACCTAATTTCTGCAACCCCGTCGGGAGCACGGCGCAGGGCCTTGTGTAATTACCTGCAGATTCATCGGAACGTAGTTTAATGGATTACTCTGACAGATAGCAACCCTTTCACAAGCTCGAGGCTAAGCTGGGAAAGTAGAATCAGGTTATCCGAATGATTTCGAGACGGCAATCGTTCCTAATAGATTGCAGAAACAGAAGGAAGCTCACCTTTTCATCTGTTTGCCTCTTGTGGCTCCTACGAGCACTTACACAACTTAGTCATTGTTTAATCCCTAGAGATAGATTCCGAAAGAGTTCAGTCAGACTTGAATGATGAGATTTTTTTTTCAATTTGGTGAGTACGTCATGTTAGAAAGCGTGATTAAACTGTCTTTCCCACGACCCGCTATACACATAAATCTGCACCGCCATCGCTTCATCTGACCTGTCGATCTACGTCTTCTTATCAAAGATCGGAATGTCACGTTCTTCAGTCTAAGCCTGCAAATAGCGTGCTGTAGTCCCCAAGAGCGCTGTTGCCCCGGTATCGCGTCACCCGTATTATTCCTACGAGGAGCCCACAAATCCGGGTGAACGAAAATTCGGAGTAAGACTTAAATAACGCTCGAGGATTTTGTAGCTTAGCTCTCGCTCTGGGGAACATGTCTGTTGCTCGCTCCCTGATGGAAGGCCTTACGAAAAGCTTAGACCTTTTCGTAAGACACCTCGACATACTCCAGCGCCAGAAGAGCGGGGGCGGCAGATGATTGACAAGCTGCTATAGCGTTTGTATTTTGAACACTGCGTTGTTACCTATCACACCTAAGCCATGTAGATCGAAATGATGAAGGAAACATGTCAAGATTATTAGGAGGACAACAAATATTGAGCCGAATGTGGAAATTGACAAGGGTAACTGATGCGCCCTAAGAAAAGATGAACGCATGATAGGGAGGCAGAAAGTTACGCAGGTAGATGCGATTAAGAAGTTTTGGGAATACAACATGCCAGCAAAAGCGTAAGACCGGGTTGATGGTCGGGAAATGGGGGGAAGCCTTCATTCTGCGTTGGGCGTAGTCAGGCTGATGACGAATCAGGACAACAATAAAGAGGGGCCTTTACTTCGATCAACGTGGTGAGCAGGCAACACACAAGACGAGTTATCTCATATGCTCTTTAGTCCTTTTCGTAGTTACATTTCATTTAATGTACATTGGAACACCAGCCAAAAAGAGACCATCACGACGTTAGGATTGCACGATGGAGTTCGTAAGTCAGGCAGCGTCAGAGTTCCCGTAATTCATAGCGTTTCATATAAGACCTGGCGTATTCAAATGAGAGCAAGCAAGCTGTTTGGAAAATGTACATTGTTGCAAGTGGGAAATTTACGACGTGATGTGAAAAGCGTGAGGTCAATCTGAGACCAACATTAGAAGTACACTCATGGCAACCACGTGTTTCTTGAAACCCACGAAATTGTGGAGTTCATCCGAACAATGTTCTGTAGTACTCTAAATCGTCGTACATTTATTCTAAACACAAACACGGAATCTTTTTTCCTCATCAATTAATCACTATAGATTGATTAGTATTTTCGTTCTTAACACTTAATAACAATGTTAATTATTTTCTCAAGATTCTGTTGACATCCCCACTTCCGCTTCCATGAATAAGCGTAACAAGCCTCACAAGTTTTAATAATAATAAATACCTGAAGTTTTACATGCGATAACCGTGATATGATTAGGAGGTACACCGTACAGTAGAGGGCACGAAAAGTTTTCATCATCCAGTGCTGTTTCGACGTGCACTGACATTGCACAGTACCCGGGAACTCCAGCATTTCGCCTGCAACGAAATGCGACTGCCACAGCTTCCATCGAGCCCCAATCTTCGGGTGAGTAGCCGAGCACCTTAACCGCTACACTAATGTGGTGGTCGTCCTCCCGCTTTAGACTGCCTAATATCTCTTGCAGTAAGAACACGTTTGACGCAACGACGTAAATTCCTGGGTGCAATGACTTCGTTTAGATTGCCTCCTTCGACGCCGTGGTATTTCTCAAGATTACGGCCTTAGATACCTCACCAAATGGAAAAAGAGATCATCGACGTTACCGTCGGCGGCGTCAACACGATTGCAAATATCATCGGAATGCAATTACGTCGTCCTGACGTCACGATAGCGCCATACCAGGTTCCGCTACATGATAACACCATCACATGCCACCATCGTTTTGAGAAAGGTGGGCCAATCCCGGAGGCACTGCGAACCCACGTAACGCGCACAAAGCTTTCACTTGCTCAGTTCTCGGAGGCAGTGCAAAGCCAGGTTGGGTGAGGACGTTTATACAATTGGCTCAGAAGAAAGACGAAATGATTTTCGTCCTTCAGTAATGTCTTAGGCGAACGTACAAGGAACCATGTGAGTGGTGAATGCACTGTCCTCAGAAATTAGCGTTTGCCCTTCACATCACACAACACAAAAGCTGGTTACATAATCTCTTGAAGAAATTTTCCATTTACCTTTCTCCAAATATATGTGACGCCGTTAATTATAAGACATTGCTGCAATAACACTTTGCTTGGGAAATCCCGAAAATACTCCTCGCGAAGTTCTAATCAACTGTTATGATTGATGTCACCTGCTATACAGTATTTGTATTTGCATTTCAGTGAAGTGAAATCTCTCGGTGACTCGGTCTAACCAATGGCAGAGATCCGCTTGTTCGGCTATAAATCATGGCTCTTTACGAAAATACCACGCTTGTCAACTTTAAATTATACGCAATCTGTAACTTTCTATCGTATTACTCTCATTCTCTACAAAACATTATATAGCCCATTGTTTACAAGCTTACACTTTTCTTCTTATACACTATACATTCTAGCCTCATGGGTATCTGAAAATTACAGGTGTTGCGGTGGGTGCGAAAGTCACCGAGGCTCGGCAAGGCGCGTGTTAGCGCCCAGCGGTCGACTGTTGCATCGAGATCATATGCCCCAGACTAATGATACTTAAGCTTCTGGTGATTTATTAACAAAAAAGCTTAACATACTTATCATGTACGTTTATACGTGAAGAAGCCTAACGATCCGCTTCATCGGCTAACAAAGCCAACAAGAGTGCCCCGTGCGTTGTGTATTTTTTCTAGTCGGCCGCCACTGGCATAACGACAGCCGTCGCAGCGATAGTGCAGTGGTGATGATGCTACACTGCTGAAGCGAAAATCACGAGTTAAATAGCATTGTGAGCCTGGAATCGTCTGAAAGACGTTTCATGGGCCCTACTCAGACCCATTTTGGACGTGGATAAAAAAATATAGCCCTCTGTTTCAGGCACCTTGAATGCCTCACCCAAACATGGAGCCTAAAGTACGCGTTCATTCTATGTACAGTTCAATTATCTGGCGACGGCTGCACCCGAAACAATGTTGAACGACTGCCGCGGTGACCAGGGACTGAAGTAATGTTTTCGGTGGTGCTTATTTATTCTTTAGTAGAATTAAAACTGGGGGATGACCTATACAATTCTTGAGTAAAGTTCAATACCCCCACATTTGCTTATTACTGAGACCCCCAGGGGGTCTATTTGTACATTGTAGAAGGAAGAATGAAAGCACGCTGTAGAGAATAAAATGCAATATAAACATGTGCAGACATTGGGACTCTTGAGCCACCATAGGGTGTATGGTTCAGAGATTCTCGGGCATAATTATCAGTAAACGTGATGCAGCCTTGAACAGTGGCACTCTCCGGCACGCTTGGCGTCTGCGTTGCTCACCTTGAACCTGGATCACGAACTCTGGGTGGATGAGCGAGTCGAGGAACCCTTCTAGGACCGGCAACTATTGGCTAAGTACTGGTGGCATCCAGGCTTATCCCACCAATTCGTTCGACATTAAGTACAGTTATTTAATGTGATCTGAGAACGAAATGCAGGCATAGTTCATTAAATTTGCAGTGCTGCCAAGAACACTGCACTATCGTGACAATCTGCGCAGCGGAAAAGCATCTATAGCAATTCACTACGGGACATACAAAGCGTCGAAAACGCGCCCAGTGTTGACACTTTTTTTCCTCGCCATTATCAACCGTCAATCTGGACACTTCTTCGTCGTCATCAAGTCAATCTGGATACTTCGCTTATCGAGTGTTGTTACTGAGGGCGTTTCCGAAGTGAATGGTAGGTACGCTGTTTAGCGTGCCGGTATCAGTTTCGCCTACTAAATTGGACAGATTTCGACACTCCGCGGTATTTATCAGTGGCCAGCTTTCAAGAATTTCAAAGTGCTTATGGACTATTCGCCGGATAGGCTCGAATGCGCCCATTAGATTTGATCGTCTGGTTTCCCTAGTTTGAATGTTAATTGATTGATTGATTGATTGATTGATTGATTGATTGATTGATTGATTGATTGATTGATTGATTGATTGATTGATTGATTGATTGATTGATTGATTGATTGATTGATATGTGGGGTTTAACGTCCCAAAACCACTATATGATTATGAGAGACGCCGTAGTGGAGGGCTCCGGAAATTTAGACCACCTGGGGTTCTTTAACGTGCACCCAAATCTAAGCACACGGGCCTACAACATTTCCGCCTCCACCAGTTGAATGTTAATTGTGTGGATTTATATAATTATTGAAGATGTCTTCTTCCACAGTAAAGGGAACGCCAACTTTAGCACGCAGACGCCTTCTTTCTTAATTTTTTTTTAATTTTTCGATAATATAGCACACATCTCTTGAAACATCCTGTATATATCCATATGTCTGACACCTCAAACTTTTTATCCATATTCCACACGACTTGAAGCATTCTAATAAAGGACTTTTAACAGCAGCTTGGTTTCCGTGTCGATCAATTAGTCTAGCGACGCTGCACTTCTGCCAGTCCATTCAGGCTCGAAGAGAACTCGGTTTACTTATGCAGTTTATGCAAAATCAACAACTGCTCAAATAATGGGTCCAAATACTTGTGCTCACTCGTCGTCACGGGAAAACCTGAAAAACCTTTGCGAAACGGGAAATCCCCGATTAACACATCGCAGAGCCACAAAAAAAAAACGTGTTTCCCGATTTCTTCATCTTCGTCAAATGCATGGTTCACTTGCTTGGCGTAGCTCAGTGCGGGCTTCCGGTTTGTGCCCACCACGAGCTTTTGCCTTTATCCCAAACTTAGCTGACACTCCAATCAAGCGAGAAAACTCAGCGCCATCCAACTTGTAGATATCGCTAAGTGATGGTCGAGGAGGAGCGGAAACAAGCGCTACGAACTCGATTCAACCACTTCCCGCGCTTCACTCGATTTGAAATTTTTTGATAAATTGATATGTGGGGTTTAACGTCTCAAAACCACCATATGATGATGAAAGACAACGTAGAAGAGGCCTCTGGAAATTTCTACCACCTGGAGTTCTTTAACGTGCACCCGAATCTGAGCACACAGGTCTACAGCATTTTTGCCTCCATCGAAAATGCAGCCGCCGCAGGCGGGATTCAATTTCGCAACCTGTGGGTCAACAGCAGAGTATACCTTAGCCACTAAACCACCGTGGCGGAGTGATTTAGGATTTACAAGAATAGAAATAATGGCATATAAACAAAAGGAGGTTTTTTCATTGTGGTTTGGAATTTCTTTGTAAAATTTTGTGAAGGTCAACAAGTGCGAATACTCACAACAAACTCAGCCCACTTAACCAGATCTTAGGATGCCAAACAATCCACTACGAGCATGCATGTTCCTTCAAACCGAAACTAGCACCGCGTTTCCAGACCTTGCATGCACTGCAGCTGGCTACACTTGTCTTAAAGTGGCTGTCATCACTTGCTTTAGTTCACTACGCTTGCAATGCACGGGGCGGTGCACGTGGCACTCGAGCACTGGATGTTTCTCTGCCAACATGTAACGAATGACATCACCACAAGTGCAGATAGCCAGAACTGCGAACACGTGGTTGCCTTTTCCCCGACGTGACACGGCGCATTGATTGATTGATTGATTGATTTGGGGGGTTCAACGTCCCAAAACCACCATATGATTATGAGAGACGCCGTAGTGGAGGGCTCCGGAAATTTTGACCACCTGGGGTTCTTTAACGTGCACCCAAATCTGAGCACACGGGCCTACGACATTTCCGCCTCTATCGGAAATGCCGCCGCCACAGCCGGGGTGACACGGCGCACAGATTTCTCATAAGGAAGCATCGTAATCGTAGGTGAATTTTTTTTTTCGCTTCATTTGGTGACTCCCTATGGCGTGACAGTGCTGAGCCAGAAGTGATGGTGCCATTTCGTTTGTGCTTGAGGGTCCTGTGCAAGGACATTTGTGTACCGTGCAATTGGTGTGGGTGAAAGACGAACCACGCTGGTTAATATTACACGGAGTTACACTGTGATGTCTGGGATAATGGTATATATTTAGAGTTAAATCATAAGAATAGAATTAAAAGGTTTCCTTTTCCTTTTTGAAGATCAATTTTGGTTTTCGGGTTCCTACAGTATAGCTTTTCTTTTCAGTCATTAACCTTTCTACGCGATAGTTTCAAGTAATGTAAACTTCACATATTTGCGATTCCAAAAGCGCACCTACGTTGCAACGCCGTATACGGGGCACACTCGATATTTCAAAAAGTGCTTTTTTAAATTCCCGCTGCTGATTCTCTGGGCATTTCTGCCCGAACAGCAGGGTTCTTATCGGCGCGTCCGACTTTTTAACTCCTGCTGGCGCAATCAAATGCCCCCTGGGAGACTTTGCGGGAATATTTTTGCATAAATATCACCATGCATAATGAACGCGGTTAACAGAAGTACTTCTGTCTCCTCCTGATCTGCTTGCCTTCTCTGGAAATCCATTTATTTATTAATGACCAGCGGTTACGCTGTCTACGCGCTACATGCCCGGCCTATGTCCATTTCCTCTCCTTGATTTCAACTATGACATCCTTAACCCCCGTTTATTCCCTAATCCACTCTGCTCTCTTCTTGTATCTTAAGGTTACACCGTTTTTATTTCCATTGCTTGCTGCGTCGTCCTCGATTTAAGCTGAACCCTCTTTGTAAGTCTCCAGGTTTCTGCTCCGTAGCTAAGTGCCGGTAAGATACAGCTGTTACATGCCTTCCTCTTAAGGAATAGTGGCAATCCACCTGTCATAACTTTAGATTGCTTGCCAAATGTTCTTCACCCTATTCTTATTCTTCTAGTTACTCGTGGTTCGGCTCTGCGGTTATTACCTGCGCTAAGCTAGACATAACCCAGTTTGAAACCTAGCACGTCTGGAAAGCAATGGAGAAGTGAGTGTTCAAGAAAGAAGACACGAGTATGTATAATAATGGTAAACATGGCCCAAAGTATTTGCGCGCCATATTCCACTGCATGTGTGAGCAGCAGACGAGCTCTTGTGGCTTTTTGGCTGACCAAGCAACCAGCTTGCTAAGGTCGTTTGTGGTGTAAAAGGCAAGTGGTAATGTTACCTCAAAGCCCACTGAAAAGTCTGGCTAACCTCCCTGTCCTTCCGCTTATTTCTTTTCTCCTTTTGGCGTTGTTTATCGAAGCGAGAGCAACGGCACAGGGGGCCATCAATGGTCCCTACGCGTTTTCAAATACCGCAAGTGGAGAAGCTGCAGTCATTCGAATACATGACAGCTTTGAGAGTCGCTGAAGCCGACGAAGCTGCACTATTGCACCCACAACGGGTACATGCAATGGACCACACCTTGATTGATAGTTACGTTGCACGATGACTTCGCCTTCTCTCGCTTGCCATCAAGTCGAACGATTGAAACCCTCAGAAAAACTCAAGCTATCGCATCAACAGCCTTGAGCGATTGTAATACCTCCATTTGCAAACACTTCATGCCGTAATGCAACACTACCATAATGACAGTTGCTCGGGGTACTTTTCAAGATTAGGTTACGCAACTAGTAACGTGTGAGTCTTTTTTATATTCCAAGCTACCGCAGAACTGGTTGTGTTGTTACGATATTTATACCAAACTGCTAATATTTCTGTTGCTCCTATAGTATGCCTCACCTAATTCAGAAGCCTCCATCTTGCGAGCGGATGTCGTAAGCACAAGCACGATGTACACTTAACCGAACTAGAATTCGTAAGACTGTTTGAGTTCACTTTACGCTAAACTAAATACTCCGTGAAGCTGAAAGAGACGGAGCAAGAGACGCTAGAAAACGTCCTAAATACTAAAGGTTTCTTGAATTATGAATCTGTGAATATTCTTCCGTGAATCCGCATGTCTGTCTCGTCGTTTTGAAAGTAAAAGAATATTCACCTCGTTACTTAAGAAAGTGCATATTGATACTAGGGTGTCAGGGAACAGTAGCAGACACAATCAAAGTGCTGTCTTTGTGATGTAAATAAACAATAAATCGAAAGGAAGACCGCTGCGGGGTCTCTGTAGTTGTTGTCACATCTAGAAATCTTGAAAAAAAATCTGTCTTGTCTTACCAAAACTTGATGACCTTGAGGTATATAGCATTTGCTGAGTGTGCTCGGCCAAAACCATTGAGGAACGCTGAAAGCAGCGTCTGTTCATCTTTTTTTTTTTCGCAGAGGTGCTACGTGATATATGGGCGTTCACTAGTTCAAAGGTCACCAGGGAGCCGACAGAAGGCATGAGGTGCGAAGCGAATTCCCGAGAAGTTGTAAGATAGAACCAATGAGTTTCTGCTTGAGCTTCAGTAATTTTTCCGAGACTAAACGAGAAAGTGGGAAGACGATGGCGAAATGCTGGCAACGTATCCGCGATGCAATTACTTTTTCCGGAAAGACCTAAGTGCAATATCAATGAACGAACACATATAGCACATCTATCAATAAGTACGCTGTAATAAAGAAAACTCTTTCTGCCTGTCCGCAAACATCAAGGCGCGAAGAATGCAATATTTATAAAAAAGTACTCAGAGCCAACATTTCTCGAACGTTCTCCTTTAAGTTAAGAGCTATATGTGTATATATGATACCGCATGAGGGCGCTACTTAAGGTAAGTGCGATATAGCTGTCACGATAATCAATCAAAATGAATTGATTGCGTCCATGTCAAAATTGTGAGAGCCTGCGTTGCGAACAGCGTTGCGGCAGCTAACTGAAAAGATCTCTGCCGTGCCCTTCAATAAAAGTGGCCTGTGATGGCATGTGAGATTAACATAGTTCGCATAAACGCAAGGTGAACATGAAGAATACAATACATGCCACTGTAGTAAAGGATTAGTGTCCTGTTTAAATATTACTAGCTGTAAGACTTCCTTGCCATCTGGAGTGGCGTAACGAACGCACCCTTGCGCATCATTGCAGCGCGTGAGCAGTATTACGTCTCCGCAAAGTTGGTTTTAAGCAAGGAGGATACATAAAACTTGCTGGAGTGGAAGGGGCGCTGTGCGAGTGAAGCCAGCTGCCGCCATCTTGCCAGTGGCAAAAAGTGTGCTCAGCGCCATCGCGAGCTGCTGATTTCGTCCGTTCTTGTTTCACCTTGTCGGCATGTAAAAACAAATGGTTTACAATGGTTGCCTCTTGCGTCGTTTACGGATGTGCCAACAGGTTGAAAAAAGGTTGTGGCCTCACATTCCACCTGTACGTACACGAAAACGGCTTCGACATAGCCATTCCGCGCTCGTTACTAAAGGGAGCTATAGCTAACGCGATCTAAGCGTGCAAAACATAACAGTCCGGATTTGTTTTACAGGTTTCCTAAAGACCCCGTAACGCGGAGCCTCTGGGAGTGGGCCGTTTGCCGTGAGAAGTAGAATGAGAAAGACTGAGATCATTTCGCTCTGTGCACTTCGCGCCAGAGTGCTTTGACCACCTCTTTGACATTGAAGGGAAAACATGTGAATTGGGGTTATGAAGTGGCATTGAAGGCACTTCAACGTGAAGAAGGGTTGTGGCTCGGAAACAAACTTACGAAAGTCCACGTCCAATGGGAAAAGCAAGAAAATGAAGGTATGATATGCTGTACAACTGATCGAGTGCCTCAATTGCCGACGCTTTGGACTTCTGCGAACGAAAGCTAAAGCTGCCGCAATTCAAGGGTGCCAGCACAGGATCTACGTTTATTAGAACTTTTGATCGCTTGTTTGACATCTTAAACTCCAGGAACCCGCTGGCAAGGTCGTACAAAGCACCCCTTTGACAGGGGAACGAAGCATTCTGGAAGTCGTTTTTTTTTTTTTTTGCGGAGACTCGAGCGTACATAAATGGGCTGAGAGATCCGGCAGTGAAAGAAGGACTGAAAAAAAACGGATTCATTGGTTTTTGGATACGCATGGCAAGCACGGAAAGAATGTTTGACAGACTTGTCAGCCAGGATCAGCTGAAATACTTACTGACACACAAACTCAGTCAAAACTATGCCGAAAACTTCTTTGAATCAATACGTGGATGATGCGGCCATAACAACAACCCAACAGCTTCGCAGTTTATGGCTGCATACAAGCGTCTATTGGTTCAGACGGAAGTCACGTCTTCAAGTTCTGGACACTGCTCCCAAGATGTTCTCTCCGTATTGAATGCAACGACTCCTGCAGCCATGGTAGATCCAAGAAGCAATCTCACTGACATGCGCAAGGCCCCAGTACTGCAGCCCGATCACCACGACAATACGCATCGCATTGACTAGCCCGAAAGCTTTTCTGTTTTTGTCGGTTCCGTGGTGCCATACATAGCAGGCTTCATTGTTCGACAGGTCCTGTGAAGAGTGCATAGCAGCCATGCACTCAGATGAGCTGACACCTTTAATTAAATGTAAGAGGCGAGGTGGTTTTGTTTCACCGTCGCGAGATCTCATTAGCCTCTGTAAAGAAGTCGAAGTCTGAGGCGGCAACAGGCTGAATGTGATTCCATCACAACGGTGAAGTCAAGAGCAAAACACCTCATCCTGAAAGTTCAATGAGCTTCCTCCGAGAAAAACTGGTTCCTTAAACTATAGCAACACGTCCTAGACTTTGATACGCTTGATAATCAGGTTTACAGTTTGTGCAGGCAAATCGCCGAACAATACGTAAAAGTGAGGATACGACACATGACGAAGGAAAAAAAAAACGAAAATCGGTCAAAAGTAAGGTGGGACCACTTTTGACAAGGGCAATAATTTTCAACCACCAGTAGGGCACCTATGTTTTCGATGATGTGTTTGCTTATAGGCATCGCTATTTAATGCATGTGCACTTTATTTGAGTTCTCTACATGCCACTTGGCTGCGTACAAATTGCAATAAACATTTACAACCAGAATTACTTGTTTTCGTAGCTCAATAAACACACGAGTCACTTCACCCGCAGCGCGATGAAGCATAAATTTGAAGCGCTCGGCTCTTTTCTGCCACTGGCAACATGGCCGCCGCACGCTCGGCGCGGCTGCACTCTCTCCCATAGTGGCGCATAGGCGGCTTCCACTCCAGCAAGTTTTATGTATCCTCCTTGGTTTTAAGTTCGAAGCATTTCTTAGCGAACTTCGGCGACTTAGAGCGTATCTATCTATCTATCTATCTATCTATCTATCTATCTATCTATCTATCTATCTATCTATCTAGCCACCTACGACTTTTAGCTCTCCAGGCCGTTTGGATAATGCTATCAGTACCAAACATGGTATGGCATAACATGACTGTATGATGAACATATTTGACTGGTCATAACATGAAAATCATGTCGTGTATGTCATGAATGTCATGATTACGCTTCATGATCCTGCAGCTCTTGCGGTAGTTTCATTCACATGGCGTGTTGCAATAATGGTATGGTATGATTGCATGGCAAACACAAGCGACAGACCCTAGCATAAAAATCATGACATGCGTGTCATGTAACAACATGACTACATGCCATGCTCATGATGCGCTGGCGGCCGTTTCGCTAGCTTCTCTTACACCAAATTTGGTATTACGGGACATGAATGAAGGACGAAGGCATGATACTGGTGCAAACATGATAAACATGAAATGCGTGTCATGTAACAACATGAACACATGCTACGCTCATGATGCGCTCGCGGTGATTTCGCTTGCTTCACCTGTACCAAACTCGGTATTACGCGACGTGAACGAACGACATAGGTAAATTACACATCCAAACATGATAATCACGACATGCGTGTCATGTAACGACATCACTACATGCCACACTGATGATGCGCTCGAGGCCGTTTCGCTACCTTCACATGTACCACATTCGGTATTACGTGACGTCAATGGATGACGAAGGTATGTAACTGGTGCAATCATGATAATCATAAGATGCGTGTCATGTGAGAACATGACTACATGCCACAGTCAAGGTGCCAATACATTTCGACGTGACGCGCTGCGCGTGCTCGCCGACGTTCACTTCGTCGCGTCACGCTGGCGTTGCCACGCCAGGTGTCGGTCCTGGCATATACTCGCAGGCGCGTGCCGGGAGAGAGAGAGAGAGATTAATGAAAGAGGAAGAGACAAAAAGGACGCTATTTTCTGCCTCCCGTCGCGGGGGCACGGCTCAGCGCCTTTAGGGATCGGGGAAGGGGAAGTAAAGATGATAGGAAGAAGAGAGGAAGGAAAGAAAAAGTGAATGTCATGGCAAGAGAACGTCTTGTCAGTACAGTCAGTAGTGCGAGTGAAAAGAGTCCGTCTATAAGGCGGCGAGGTCCGCGCAAGCACAGAACTCGAGGAAGGCTCGAAGGGCTTTCGTCTTCGAGCGCGCGGGAAAAAGTATGTCTTCCATTGTTTCGGCAGGTAGTCCAAGCAGACGATAGCGGCTTACCAGTGCGCAGCGCTCAGTGGCCAGGTCAGGGCAGGAGCAAACAATATGCTGCAGCGTTTCGTCATCACCGCACCTTCGGCACGCTGGCGATGAAGAGCGACCCGCGGAATACATGCGTGCCGCAGGCCAGACGCTGCCAGTACGCAGGCGAAGCAACAACCGCCGCTCGCATCTGTCCAGGCCGGTCTCCGGAAGGGATGGTGGAGGTTTGCCGCTTGCCACCCGTGTGTCAGGGTGGGCCGTTGGTAAGAGCTTCCGCAGTCGCTGCCGTGAGTAATCCGACTGGGTTACCGCCTTAGTGACTGGCGTGTCGCAGTGGTGTGCTGCCTTAGCGGCGGCGTCAGCCTCCTCGTTGCCAGCTATTCCAACGTGCGAGGGAAGCCAGTGGAGGGACAGGCGCACACCACTCTCTTTGATGGCGGTCAGTTTTGCGTGCAGCAACGCCACAGTTATGCCTGCTTGGTCTGGTTGGAGCAGCGCTTGTAGGGCTGGTCGGGAGTCGCACAGAATCGCCACAGGCAACTGGGGTAACGTGGCAGCAAGGTGGTCGGCTGCCAAGTGAAGGCCGGCCAATTCAGCTGCAGTGGAGCTGGCGTGAAAGGGAAGTCGGCAGCGGATGGTTGTCCCAGTCGATGGTATGACGCAGGCAGCCGCGGCCGAATGGGGGCTGTCCCGAACGGACCCGTCCGTGAATACCAGGAGCTGCCCCTTAAGTCTTTCATGAAGTTTCGCCACGGCTGCCTGATGGAGCTCGCATGCCGGTGTGCGCCTTTTTCTGAGGTTGTCCAGAGTTAATTGTACGTCCAGAGGCTGCTGGTGTGGTGGAGGGGGTTGGATTGGACTGGGGGGATCGGGGACCAGCTCTTCATAGAGAGCGCAGATCTGTGCCATCCGTGACGCTGGTCGGCTTCGCAGTCTCCGAAGGAGGGCAGCGCCCCCGAGGGCCCTGTGAAGGCGATCCACGTGATGCAGCGCCTGTCGTAGCATCAAGAGTGACAGAGGCCAGGTCTGGGCCTCCGCCAGGGTTGCAGCTATGGGTGACTGACGGGGAAGTCCCATGAAGCGCCGAATTGCCATGCGATGTTGCCGCTCCAGTTGCTCCTTGCGGTGTGGCGCTAGCTGCACCAAGGGCAGTGCATAAGTTTGCGCTGTCGTTGCAGCCCCTTCGTAGAGTCTTAGAGCCAGCCGTGAGGTGCACCCTTGGCCCCTGCTGAGCAGTTTGCTTACGGCAGTCTCGACCCTGGTGGCCTTGAGGACGGCGAGCTTAACGGCTGGTATCCAGGTAAGGCGGTGGTCGATCCTTAGCCCCAGGTACGTCACTGCATCGCTCCACGGGATAGGTCGGTCACCTAGCACAAGCCTTCGGACGGCCCTCCGCGCAGTGGCTCTGGGGTGAACCAGCAGTGCCTCCGTCTTCGTGGGCGAAACGTTCAGTCCGATTGCCTTGAAGAAAGAGACGACGGCATCCAAGGAGCGCTGCAGGGAACGCCTTATGGCCGTGAAGTTTTGCCTAGGCCCCTTAACCCACAGTGCCACATCGTCTGCGTACAAGGAGCACTGCGTGGGGTAACGCTTGTCTGCGGGCATCGCGGTCGGCAGCCCCGCTAGCACCAGGTTGAACAGAAAGGGGCTCAGGACGGAACCTTGTGGAACGCCTGCTGTCGCTGGCCGTGGATCGCTGAGCGCACGTCGTACTCTAACCCGGAGGGTGCGTTTTGCCAGAAAGGCACTGATAAAGGTACGTAGGCAGCTCACGATGCCGAGTGTGTCCAAAGCACTCTCTATCGCTATGTGAGGCAAGCTGTCAAAAGCGCTCTGTACATCCAGCAGGACGAGGAGGGCCACTTCGCCGTTGCGCTTGGCCTCCTCCAAGGTAGAGACGACGTCCGCGATCGAGTCTGCTGTGCATCGGTGGCGTCGGAAGCCCGTCTGCTGTTCTGGTAGGAAATCCTTTGCCCCCGCAATCCAATTTAGGCGTGCCAGTGCTATGGCTTCCATGAGCTTGCAGGCAGCAGAGGTGAGAGAAACGGGTCTGTAGGACGTAATGGCGGCACAAGGGCGGCGAGGTTTCCGGATCGGCACCACAACAGCGGTCAGCCAGGCTTCAGGTAGGTTGCCGCTCTGCCATATTTCATTAAAAGTCCTCAACAGGTGTCGTCGTGAGGCCATATCCAGGTTGCGCAGCATCTGGTATGTGATGCCGTCGGCACCAGGGGAACTGCGGCGCTTGGTTCTGGCTAGAGCAACGTTCAGTTCGTGTTCGAAAATAGGGTCCTGACACAGAGATGCGATCTGGCTGGCCGTCCAGGCAGGGTGATGACCTTGCGGTGGCTTGGGAGCAGGCGTGGCGATGAGGGCTGAAGGATTGGCTGGTGGGAGTTCTGTGAAGCGATCGGCCAGTCGCTCTGCCAGTTCTTTTTCACTAATGCCTAAGTAGATGGCCACCGCAATGACGGGTTGCCGCACCATTGGTCCAGTGACGAGGGATCGTAGAAGTCGCCATGCTTTTGCGCCACCTCTTGCCTGACTCAGGGAGAGGCAGATGCCTTGCCAGCTTTGCCGCCTGCGACGGTTGGCATGTCGCCGACATACCGCATCCACACGATTGAAGAGTGTACGTTGAGCTGGGTCATGGGATTTTAGGTACCTTCTCTCAGCCCTGCGCCTCGCAGCCCGTAAGTTCAAGTGATGGAGGTCTGGCACAGGGTGGTGCTCTGGCACCCTGGTCTGGATAGTTGCCGCCTGCGCTGCCACTGCTACCAGATTCAGGAAATCCTGATCCTCTGGGACGTCTCGAAGCTGCCTTCGAAAAGCCCGCCAATCGATCGTACTACACAGCCTCCTCCTTGGGATCTTTCCGCCCACAGGTGAGATGACGATCGGCAGGTGGTCTGAACCCCAGGAGTCAGGCTCCACTGCCCAATCGTACCGGTCCCCTTCACTGGCCAAGGTGACGTCAATGGCGGAGCATGACGGTCGTGCTGTTCTGCGGACGAAAGTGAAGGATCCGGTGTTCAAAACTTGTAGGCCCAGTTGATGGATAACGTCCACCAGATCCCTTCCTCGAGAGGAGCAGGTGCTACTCCCCCACATGGTGTGATGAGCATTCATGTCCCCACATATGAGGTAGTCTCTTCCGAATTTAGCCGTGAGCTGTAACAGCATGGAGGCGTCCCACCGCTGTCCAGGTCGCACATACACAGAGGCCACTGTCGTGTCCACACCGCGAAGCCGCACCGTCACGGCACAACACTCAAGAGCCCCTCCAGTGACATCAGCCACGTTTATGTGCACATGTGGTAGTTCTCGTCGCACGTACACTGCACAACGTGGTCGACCCTGGGGATGTGCACTCGCTATGCACGGCGCGTCCTGGCACGTGTCTAGAGTACACGACGTGATACTTTGGTAACCGATGTATCCGGGAAGTCGCAAGTCGGTCGCTGCTACGTACACTTCCTGCAAAGCAAGCACATCATACTCGCTCTGCAGGAGATGTGAGGAGAGGTCTGCATGCCGCCGCCGCAACGAGTGAGCGTTCCATTGAAGCACACACGGGCGGCGGCGGCGGTGGTTCTCTGCAGCATGCGGATGAGTGTCAGCCATGGTGGCTGCTATGAGGGTGCGCGCCACCTGCCTGAAGGCAGATGGAGCGCAGCTGGTTTTCAGGAGGCAGCAGGTCCGCAACTGCTCTTAACAGGAGCCTCAGGTTTGCATTTTCCTGGTCCACACGAGGCTGGGAAGGTACCTTCGCGGGTGGACGAGTCGTGGTAGAGTCTGGGTGCTTGAGACCAGCCGAAGGGCCCCGTTGTTGTACGCCTGTCTGGCCTGTATGGGTCGAGCTGACCGTCATCTTGGATGGTGATCCCACTGCGGCAGCATAGCTCTTGCCCGTGGTCTGCTTCAGCTGAGGACTATCAGTTACACTAGGGCTTGCCCGCAAGACTGCTTGAGCCTCGCGGTGAGGCAGGTAGGTGGGAGCTGATGCCTTGATGGTGGCCAGGCGCCGCTCTCTTTGCCAGAGCTGACAGTCTGCGGAATCAGCTGAATGTGGCCTGCCGCAGTGCAGGCATCTTAATTTGTTGGTGCAGTTGGCGTCTTTCCCATGGTGGCCACCACATCGCAGGCACCGCTCTGGTCCTCGGCAAGTGACGGCGATATGCCCATAGCGTCCGCACCGCCGGCACTGAAGCGGGCGAGGTCGGGATGGCCTCACTTCGAACACCATGCGAAAAAGGCGGACCCGGGTGGGAGGCACGGGAGAGGCGAACCGCAAGACTAGTGATGTCCCTTGTCGCCTGGCTGCAATCACCGGCACATCGGACGACACGGCGGCCAGGAGGGCTTCGTCGGTATAGTCGCCATCGACGCCTTGCACCACGCCACTGCTTTGTGAACGGTCAGCAGGGAGGCGGGCAGTCACGGGTATTCCTGCGAGCTCCGATGTTGCTAGTAGGCGATTCATCCATTCTGGTGTAGATGCGTCTGCTGCCACGATGTTCTTTTTCGTGTTTACTCTCACCTCCTTGACTCCGGGCAGCGCAGAGAGAGCTTGCGCAATGGCAAGACGAGAGGTGCGGTGAAAGGAGGCGCTGGCGTTTGCTGGTCGAAAAAGAATAGTGCCCGAGTCTAGCGACGATGAAGCAGAAGCCGGCATGGTGTGTTCAGTGGCGCGTACCCCTGCAGGAGCGGTCTGAGTCGCAGTGGGCGCATTAGAAGTCCCTGGAGCAACGTGGGCAAGCATAGCCGTCGATTCAGTGGCGGGACGAGGACCAGTGTGGGCAGCGGGTCCTTGAGATGTCGAGGCTCGCTGTCGGCGCTTCTTAGACTTGGAGAGGACGGTCTGAAACTCAGACTGACTGATTTCGTCAGTTGCGTGTGTGACGGCGTCTTCGTGGGCAACCGCATCATTTGACGTTGGGGTAAGACACGCAACTGTGGCACGTTCAGGCGCTACTGCGTGCATCTTCCGCGAGCCACCCTCATCGTCGCTGCCCGACTCGCTAGGACGCGAGCGCTTACGCGTTGACGTAGTATCCATGTCTGCAATATCAGGTTCCTCGTCTAACGGCAGTGGTACGTTCTGCGGAACGGTGACATTCACGCACAGAATTGACCCGGCATCTTCGAGTTGGGCTGTATGATGCGCCGCTACAGCGGTCGAAGATGCTGTGGTGCTAGTGGTAGGGCTGGAGGCCGCCGAGGACGTCAGGCCCTTTGCAGTTGTCTCGACGTCGGCAGCAAGCACCGGTAGGCGAAGTGATGTCGGTTTCTCGCTGACGACTCTGCACAGTTTCTGTGCCTGTTCATGATGCAACCGCACCGCTTTGGCACTGGAGATGAGGTTCCACAGCACGCGGGTGCACGCGACGCTCGCTGAGCGTCTGTGTGACGATGTGGGAACCAGGGAACGCGACGGGCGTTCCAATGGCGTAGCCGAGAATGGAGGGGACTGCTCTGCCATGGTAGTCGGGATGACAGCTGCCCCAGCGACGCGCAGGAGCAGAGGACGCTGTCACAGGGCTCAGGTCACCGAAAGCGGTGGCAGGGATCCAAGGGCATAATCTGTAAAGATTACTCGCCTTGACAAGACTCGAACGGGTATGAGAGTCCAGGAGCGCGAGGAGCACTGCGCGGAACGCGGTCGCGTCTCTCGCGGGCTGACGCGGTAGCGTCTCTCGCAGAATCGGGAGCACCGGGCAACACGTCTGCTCTCTGTGAACGCTCGAGAGAGACTCCCGTGCCGGGCTGCGTTGCTTTGACGCATGGGCGTTTCAGCGCCTCCGGCGTCCCTCCGTCTCGAAAAGAGGCAGACGCAGTGCTGTCTGGGTAACCACATCGGCGCCAAAGGTAGCATGTCGCGTTTCGCGCCGGTTACCATCGAGCCTCGCCGACAGACACTGGTCGTGTCTGGCGTCAGACATAGAGGGTCCGCGTTTTTGCTAACGTAGCGTCACTGCGCCCAGCGTGCGCGCGCGTCAACGTTACCACGAAGTACATTAGAGAGTTTTAGTACTACGTACGCTGCGTACGTGGCGGCGTTGCGTACGTAAGGACGCCACGTTCTCCGTAGTGCGCATGCGCAGACCGCAACGTGCACGTATCTCGTTACGTACGCAGCCGCTACGTACGCACGCATGAGATGCGTGCGTGCGTACGTATGAGGTGATCGCGCCGCTCTCGAACAAGTTCGCGACAGCGCGAGATTTCGTTTTGCAAAATGGCGACATCGAAGGCAAGCACCGACCGGCTCTGTGGCTTAGTTATGGCCATAATCTGGCTATAACACTTGGATTGCCTCACATTGGCTGTCAACAACACGTGCTTCTATTTTTATCTACCAGATCACGCAACACGCTTCACGCTCGTTACGTACGCGGGTACTACGGTGTACTAAAAGCCGATTACGCAAACGACGCCACGTAACGCAAGGCGCTTGCGTGATGCGTACGTAGCACCATTCCGCAGTACTAAAACTCTCTATTATTGGGCCGTTCATGATGCGCTGGTGGCCGTTTAGCTAGCCCCGCATATACCGAATTTCGTGTTACGTGACGTCCACAGATGACAAATTATATGACTGGTGCAAACATGATAATCCTGACACGCGTGTCTTGTAAGAACATGACAACATGCCACGCCCATAGCGTGCTCGCGGCCATGTCACTAGCTCTGCCTATACTAAATTTGGTATCACGTGACGTGAACAGATGACGAAGGTAAACGACAGATCCAAACATGATAATCATGAGACGGAAGTCATGTGTGGCATCATTTACCTCCACCTCGTAACGTTGTGCTAACTTTAAAGTGATATATCATTATTTCTCATTCTTGCTTCGCAAATCATCGATTCCCACTTTACGTGGGATCTGCCAATTTTTTTGTGGTGAGCACTACCCTTCATGCCAGCTCTATGTTTTTTTTTTCCGATAGCGAGTTAATCTGTCCCGCCCTTCAAGAAATATGTGCCTATAGTATTCAATAAAATTCGGCGTTGCCTTCACCGATTACTTAGTTATCGCATTAGTATGGCTTACTCCCCAAACTGTGATGACTACCATTGTGAAGAAACTCTTGACCGCGTCATGTGCCGTTGTCCAGGCTGAAAAAGATCGCCAAACTATCCAGTGTGCCTTAAAGAAACTGGATGATCAAACCGTTACTCTGGAGAACTTGGGAGCGTGGCCTTCAATTATCGGGACGGCTTTATGCCCTCCCATAGTAGAGTACCTCGCACTCTAAATCATTAAGATGTTAAGGAGCGCTTCTCATGCCCGTTTACCAAGGTTCCAATGCATCCTGTATGAAATGTCATCCGGGCCAGTCGACGACGACTTATTACATAAGACGAGCGACGCATCGAGCTCCTGTGATGTAAACGGTAGATACATGAGCGGGTCCCGTGAGTGAGGAACATGGTTCACTGTATGTGGGCTCGTGTACGTTGTCTGACCCACGGTCATTGCGCAGAAATCTTCTCCTACCTCAATTTCGTGCCGGCGATGAAAAAGTGCAAAGGTTTTGAAGGGAAAGGGCTGCTCTGGAACAGAACGTAGGCCTCGCACAATTCTCCATATCTGAGACAGTGGTTTATAAGGATCTAGCGACGCACAAAATTCCCTCCATCATTGGGTGTGTAATTTGTCGAGGCGCCGATGTATCTTCTTTTGGATGCGCCGGGCTGTTCGTAGATCGTCTGTGGAATTTATGCGTCGGTATCGTCTTTCGGCACGACGGCGGATCGCATGAAGTCGCTCCAGCTCGAGGTCAAATTCAGAGTACTTCGTAGAGCATATTATTGAGCGCACCGCCGCATGTGCAGTTTCCTTAATAGCTTGCTGAAGATCGTTGGACAGGCCTTCCTCACAAGCATCCTCAATTTGAGTTTTGAACACAGTCCAATTTATTCTTCGTGTTGTGGCAGGGGGTACGTGTTCGAAATACCTTTAATCTTCAGGTAAGTTGGAATGTGGTCACTTCCGTGTGTTTCAATGTCCAAAAACCACTTTACTCGTGTAGCAAATTGGCGTGAAACAAAGGACAAATCAAGGCAACCGCTATATGTACTGCCTCGCAAAAACGTAGGACTGGCGTCATTCAGAAGGACGAGAACATGGCTGGAAACCAATGATGCTATACGTCGTCCCGTTGAATTAAGCCTTGAAGTTCCCCAGATGGGATGATGCGCATTGAAATCCCCGGTAATAATGCACGGACCCGGATGTGCCTTTAATATGCCGTCTAGTTTGTTGGCGTCAAACTGACTTGATGGGGATATATACACACTCAGAAGTGCGAATGCCACCTTTCCTTTTTTAACAGACAGCACACAATGATTGCCGTCGTGTGGTTGCACTGGCTGGTTGCAAGCTGGCGTCGTTCCGCAAGAGTGGAAGATTAGCCGCTTGGTACCGATTCTTAAGCCTGGCAAATCTTCCCTCGATATTACCTCTTACCGACCGATCGCACTTTCAAGTTGCGTAGGAAATGTAATGGAGAGAATGATCTTGGCCAGGCTTGAATGGTACCTGGAATAAATACTATGAGATATATCCGAACGCCATGACTGGTTTTTGCCGTCACCGATGTTCGATCGACAATGTTATAGATCTCGTCACATATGTCCAGCATCAAAAGGCATGTAGACGACTATCTGCTGCCATGTTCCTTGACGTAAAAAGAGCATACGACAACGTTATTCATGACGCCATCCTCGAAGCCATTGAGTCAGTGGGCCTAGGCGGACAACTGTATTGTTGGACACGCAGTTATTTACAAGGGCGGACCTTATTTGTGAACACTGCAGATGATGCAACCTCTCAACACCCAACGCATCATGGAGTTCCGCAAGGTGGCGTCTTGAGTCCAACCCTCTTCAACCTCATTTTCATTGGTCTTGTAGAACGACTACCAAGTGTGGTCAAGTTATCCATGTACGCTGGTGACATCTGCGTCTGGGCATCTGGCGTGACAAGACCTCAGGTACGCACAAGACTTCAGAAAGCTGTAACGTTGGTATTAGTGTACCTTAAGGAACAGGGTCTGAAAATCTCGCCAGTGAAATGCGCATTGATTGCTTTTAGTCGAAAGCCAATGAGACCATACGCTATATCTATCGATGGCCTAGTCACACCATATGTCAGGACGCACAGACTTCTAGGCGTATTCATTGATAGATACCTCTGCGGGGGCCCACATGTGGCCCACTTGAAGAAGAGGCTGACAGAAATTGCTAACTTATTCAAGTTTCTTGGAGTAAAACCTGGGTGACTTCAATACATGCAATGATGCAATTGTACAAGACGCTTTTTCTTGGCTATTTCGCTACAGTTTGCCTGTGTTGACCAATACCTGTAAAACCAGCGTTCGTACTCTCGAAAACATCCAGGCTATAACTCTGCGAGTTTGTCTGGGGCTACCGCGATGTTCATCAACAGCTGAGACAATCGAGATCACTAATGACTACCCGCTCAAGACGCATATCATAATGGAAGTGCTCAGAGCACATGTGAGGCATCTTACTCGCGCCCCTGCCCATCATCTAGCTCCACTGCCAGAAGACCGACCTCATGCCTCATTTTGCCAGAGAGTCTTGTCATATCGCACACGCATTCCTACGGGATATACAACTCCATCCAGAATTTCAACTCCCCCATGAAGTATGACTTATGCACATGTTGAACTCACGGTTCCAGGCATAGGGTCAAAAGCCCGGCTCTCGTCTCCAGCGCTAAAGCAGCTTTCTCTTCTCTTGTTAAATTAGAAGTACAGTGAGCATATTCATCTATATACTGACACTTCAACTAAAGTGGATGGCTCGGCAGGGTGGGTGATCTTTCCTGCAACAGCACAACGGTGAAGTTTCGGTTATCCCACCAGACATCATCGACAGCTGTGGAACTTTCTGCTCTACGTAGCGCAGTTAAAATCATTAAACACCAAGAAGCCAAGAAATGGAGCGTGTTTACGGACTCTAAGGCAGCACTACAGTGTTTGATATTCGCCTTCCGCCGGGGACCTCATGAACAACTTGTGCTGGAAATTAGAGAGCTGCTTTACCACCTCTTCGACGAAGGACACAGAATCACGTTTCAGTGGCTTCCAAGTCACTGCGGCATATTGGGCAACGAACATGCCGATGCAGCTGCTCGATCAGCACACGAAGATGGCAAAGAAGAATCTATACCATTTCCATGGACTGATGCTGCAATGACAATCCGAAAAATCGCTAATGCTGAATTAAAATCCCTGTGAAACGTTGAGTGCTTACGGCACACGTGACTGCATCGACTGGACACGTCTCGTCGACTCCGGCCTCCGTATGGACTCTCTCGACTCGAGACAACGGTACTTTACCGACTATGGCTTGGTGTCCCCTTCACCAAAGCTTTCGCCTTCTGAATCGGCATGAAATACAGTGCTGCTTGCGGTCACTGCGGCAGCGATGAAACTATAGAGCACGTTCTCTGCTACTGCCCTCGATACAGCGTGCAAAGACGGCAACTAGCTGCTGCGTTAGCTTGCTTAGACGACAGACCTTTGTCTGAACAATCAGTGCTTGAAAGGCGACATGATTTGTGTGCTCACAGAAAATCTGTGAAGGCCTTACTGAACTTTTTGCGTGGCAGTGGCCTATTGTACAAACCATAGTACCCCAGCCCCCCCCCCCCCTTTTTTTTTGCGCGCGTCTATTTCCCTCTTCACTTTCTTTCCCATCTTTCTTCCCCATTCTCCCTTGCCCTACTGCAGGGTAGCAAACCGGATGCTCCATTTTCTGGTTAACCTCCTGGCCTTTCCCTCATTTTATTCTCGCTCTCTCTCTCTCTCTCTCTCTCTCTCTCTCTCTAAATCATTAAAAACTTTTTCTAAACTCACTTCAGCCCACAAAGCCACATGAGCCCTTCTACAACTCTTGAGGGCATCATCACTGTGCGACCGCCTGTGAAACCTCAACAGTGTGTGCGGTGTGTGTGTGTTATGTGCAATGTGTATCTCCTCCTCTCTCTCTATTTTATCTCCCATTCTCTTCTCCCACGTGTCTGGTAGCAAACTGAACTTAGTCTAGTTAACCTCTATATTTTTCTGTTACTTTTTTTCTGTTCTCTTTGTCCTATGACGATGCTTTTGTCGCCATTTACGAATAATAAATATGAACCAGATGAAGCAGCTTTCCAGAAGCGTTGACATTTAGTACAAAGAGTTGTCAAACAGATTCCCGAGCGTCAAGCACTAGGCCTGAAACTAGCCCTTCCAAAAGAATTTATTCTGTTTCAGACATTTCTTCTTTTAAGTGATTTGTCTTTCGTGACAGAGGAATACACACACGTTTTTCTCTGGTGAGTTTTATCAATCAATGCCTAGGCATTTCGAAATTGAGTTTGATTAGCTCGAACTAAGGATACCCAACACATACTCGCATTATAATTTATAGTTACTCCTAAACTATGTCTTTTTTATATTGTGTCGTAACATGTAGCTAGACAGCGAAGAGAAATCTTGAGGCTGCACAAAAAAAAAGTTCCCAGAGATTTCTTTTACAGCTTATCCACTTCAGGGAGGTAAAGATTTTACTAAGCCTTGGCTGTTCAACATGACCCTCACTGGTCTAGGCGACAAACAGAGAAGTTACGTAATGCATCCTGTTTATGCGGACGGCACCTGTATTTGAACGCCACGTGTGACGCTTCTGTTTGAGAAGGCCAGCCACAATCACATTTGATAATCGTACACAATTATTTGCATTATGTGCAAAAGCGTGCAGTCGTGGTGTTTGTCGGCAAGCCAATGTCTTCTCTTCGCATATTAACAAAGGAACATCTATTCTGATCCAGAGGGAGTGACAGGCTCTTAACCTGGCAGCCTTTTAGAAGGACTGACATGTCATATTTGACAGAGACTTCTCGTGAATTCTGAACGTAAACTACGTGAAAAAGCGGCTCACTGCCATCGCTCACATGATAAAGTTCACTTCTATTTTTATTATAATTCAAGGACTCGTAGGCGCTTACACTTTCCCGTCATGAAACCTCCCGACTCTATAGGCTTCCGTCAAACCCTGCACTTTATGTTAAAAAGCCATGCAGTCTCGAGCTGAATATTTATCCATCATTTTTTATTATTCTTCTTTCCTTCCTATTTCTTTTCTTTCTATTACTCCCCCTTTTCCCTCCCCCCTCAAGCGTAGGGTGACCAACCAAGCCAAGCTTGGTTAACCTTACTGTCTTTTCTCACTATTTCTCTCTCTGTTCCCTCACAATAAAGGTCGAGGCATTGTCCACGTGGCCTAATTAATAGCCGCATGCACAAGCTTTTTCGTGCATGTATATTAGTTTTTAATTATTTATTTATTAATTTTCTGTGCGTACACAGCAAACACGAAGAGAGAAAATAGGGAGGGGACAGCTGACAACTTCTACCTAGAGGTATACAACGGCTGCCTGCTTCTTTGAGACGGGGTAACATTAAAGAAAGGAAAATAGGAGGGAAGTAAATTAGAGAAAAGGAACAAAAAAATAACAAAGACGCCAATGCAACTTAACAGTTGACATTTGGAAAGTCTTCGCAAGGCAAATATGCCCCAATTTTTGAGAATAGTAGGATCAGACACAAGGCAAGTCCCCATTTCGAAAGAAAATTTTTTTCACCAGTCTAAAGCATTCTCCCAGGTACTTCCTAGCTTTAATGAGGGAAATATTAGGTACCTCATCAACAAAGCAAGTGTTGTCAGTGAAGTTGGCGTTGCGCGGCAGTGAAAATTTGAGATAGATGCACTTAAAGAAATAACGCAAACACATCTGGTTGATGTGGGAGTCGAACCCTAGACTTCTGCATGGCAAACAGGTGTTCTTATAGGTGGGATAAGTGTCATTAGCTCACGTGAAATTGCGGTTTCAGAAGCACAAAATAACCAATAGCGTCAAATCACACGACTTTCAAGATGGCTGGCTCAAATAAAAGTGCAAGAATTACAAAGCACACAAGCGTACTTGATTATTGTTAACAACAACATAACGAGCAACGTGTGCATGTGTGAGTGTGTTCGTGCTACCATAAGAACCTACAGTGGGTATACTTCCACTCTCTAAAATAATTGCTGGTTTCTTGGTTTCTTGGTTTCTTGGTTACGCAGTATAGCGTGAGTGTCATTACGTTCACTATCACTACTCTTACCCACATATTGCTGCATATTTATAGTGTAATACAGGCGCTAGAAACAACATTGAGTAGCAATGTGACTTAATAAAATGTGCTTTGCAGAATTGCGCCTGTGTAACTTTTGATGTAAGCAATTCTCACGCCACTCTCACGTCATTGTAGAGATGTTGAACTGACCTATGACTCACAGTATTTCGGTAGCGATATGTAAGAACGCTGCCAACTGTAGTGTACAAACATTCAGCTGATGGGGGTGTTGCAAAGGGCTCTTTGTGTCAGGGTGCGTCCGTGCCCCTCCTCCTTTATTCCCGTGTAACAGTGAGTGGAGTTTTTGAGCAATCCCGAATTCAAGTACATCCTGTCTAGGCACTCGGGCTGCCTTTTTCATCGCGTTGAAGTGTTCCCCAGAACAATTCTTGAAATGGGGACTTATGTGACGAGGTAACTCTCCTGACCCCGCTAAGAAGACAACAAAGTGGCGGCGATAATACACCTCATCACACATTGCATGGCTTTGCATCTGGCTTTTTGCATATGTCCACTGTTCAATAAACACAATTATTACACTAGTGAACAACTACTGACAGCCACCATTCTGACACTTGACATGTGTGCTATATGAAAGCACCACTGTTTTTTTTTTTGCTGATAAAAAAAAGAATGAATTAAGAGAGTGTCTCACACTTGCTGCCATGAATACGAGCAATTCTGTCTAGCCATTCCCATATTTACGTCCACAGGGACACCCAACAAAGTGGATGGGAGGATGCCCGTCACCACCATAGCTCATTCAGTAGAGCATCAGACACAATATTCAAAAGTTATAGGCCTGGCACTTAATGGCGGCCAATTGTATTTTTGTTCACTTCAATTTTGTTACGTTTACTGTGGGTAAAATTTCGATTAAGTGCTTCCCTTCTCAGCAAGCCAAAATTATCTTCAAAAGGGAGAAGTGGGTGGGAGAGGGGGCTTGTGTGACGAGGTCCCCTGACCCCGCTAAGAAGACAACAAAGTGGCCGCGATTACGCGCAAGCACTTGCATCCATTGTCAGCGTCGCCTCGATGCACATGCCCTCGTGGCATGCGCAAAAGAAAATAAAATGTGGAGGAACAAGAACAGGCCACGCTGGCGGTGTTGGTGGAAAACATTTATTAACATATTTACACGTGGAGGTTTGGCGAGTCTGAGTCGTGTGAGAGGTGATGGCTAGAGCAGCAAGGAAGAAGACGCCATTGTACAGAAACGTGTGCAAACAATACAAATACAAAGCACGGCATGGATGTCATATAAAATGGCGAAGCGTCTTTAGAAAGCAGTTCTAAGACATGATGCGCTCACTCGTATGGGGCTGGACACGGTGGTCGAGGCCGTGTTGCTGTTCATAGACGTTTGTCCCATCGTTTGTTACAATACAATACAGCAGTTGGTATACTGTTGAAAAGACTAAGTTGAACACCCTGATTAGGATAACGCACAAGATGGCGCTGGGCTTTCCAGACATCAGAAGCATGGAACTTTTATTACAGTTAGGCATGCATACTATGCTTGAACAGCTAATCATCATGATCTTCATCACAACCACCAGCCTGACTACGTCCACTGCAGGACAAAGGCCTCTCCCATGTTCCGCCAGTTAACCCGGTCCTGTGCTTGCTGCTGCCAATTTATACCCGCAAACAGCTAACAGAGGCGCAACAAATGTCGCAACATGAAAGGCTATACCAGACACAAACAGCCAGGAGCGTCCTGGAAAAAGTCGATATAGCCTGTCACTAGCAGCATGGCGACAAGAAACCTCTCCCTAGCACGCCAGAGAAAACTGCCGTGTGGCTAACATACCCAAGAACATGCACTCCGAACTAAATCAGGGTCGAAAAGAGAGTAAAGCCCGGTCTCTACTACAAGCCTTTCATAGACACAACGTAGCGCTGTTCGTAGACGTGGCAGAATACGTGGATACATGCCTTCACAGTGGCATTCCACAATACCAACAAACAATCGGTCAGCTCATGTAGTGCACCCCACACGAACCCGGAGGTAGCGGAAGAAGTTGCAATAGCCCTAGCCCTCGTTTGTCACAGTAGCCGATATATACTATGCAATTCACAGACAGTGGTCAGAAAATACGCACAAGACAGCATTTCGCTACAGGTCATGACTACTCTAAATTCCAACGCGAGCTATATAATCTCCGAATAGACAAAAGAACGGCGTAATACATGGTATCCGGCTCACACGTCCCCTCAAATCCCCATACCTCATCTCAATGCGGGAGGTCTATCGTGTAGCTCTAGGTTTCACGTACCACGCAGGCATAGAAAGGTCCCCTTCATGGGATGGACATCCAGCGGAGGGCTTGACAGAGAGGGATAAAATGACCCGATAATGTGACATCACCAACTTATTAAAAATCTCGGTGTATTCATCTAGGGCGAAGGCCTAAACTCGAGGGATCCGAAGCCATAGATTGGAGGCAATTACAAACCTAGAGCTTCCCAAACGGCGTTCGTTTTAGGAGGTTATAAAATGACGTCTATTCAGACGATAACTTCTAATTGTGTGGCTGGACTTGCGCATCAGTTATGCACATTTTTTTTTTTGGGGGGGGGGGGGGGAATGTATAATATTAGCAGATGAAAATTAAGTCTCCCCAGTTGAAGCTTCAGTGCGATGAAGGGCTGCGCTGCGCAGCTCGAACCTCAATGATAAACTGTGGGCCATCCAGTAAACCGTTGAGAAAGGAAGGAGGCGAGGTCTCGGGTTCTCCTCGTGGGCTACCTAGGCCCAGCTCATAAGTTTACCGGATATTTTATAATGCGGCTACCACCACTACCATAATGGCTCGTGGTTTTAAAAAAGCATGATACCAAATATACAGAATGCAGCTATGTGCACTCGTTTCATTGACACCTGACACTTTGAACTTCATAGATTATCTTGTATTAATACACTACTGGAAGGGCTCGAATAATATCATACAATAAAAAGTGTGAATGAATTGGTTGAAGCACGCACTGGGGACAGGATATCAGTATTGCTTCCAACTCCTAAAGACGAAGTTTACGGGCTTCCCATTTTCTTTCTACCAATTAAACTAGCCCTGCGATGGTGGTCTAGTGGCTAAGGTACTCGGCTACTGACCCGTAGGTCACGGAATCAAATCACGGCTGCGGCGGCTGCATTGTTGATGGAGGCTAAGATACTGTAGGCCCGTGTACTCAGATTCGGGCGCACGTTAAAGAACCCGAGGTGGTCGAAATTTCCGGAGCCCTCCACTACAGCATCTCTCATAATCATATGGGGGTTTTGGAACGTTGAACCCCACATATCAATCAATCATTACCCATCAAACGAAGTGCATCGAAAGAACTCGCCAGTCTTGCGACAGCGGTTACTGTTCCTGTGTGGACACTCAAAGGGTGATGTCATGGGCAAATGGCTCGAGCAGGAACACCGTGTGATAGTCGGCGCAGGTGCAGTCAAATTGTCCGTATGCCTGTTTTATGGCCACCGTTGTGTTCACCTCCATACCATGTGGTAAACACGTAACTGCGGTGTCACAATTAAAACATTCATTGTTTTAATCGACTATTGTATCCAGACTGGCCAAACAAATATGTGATTAACATACCTGTTTTCCATTAAATGTAGCCCAAATTCATCACAAACGGTAAGCTAGCAAATTAAACAAGAGCAGGAAATTGTAAAGAACACTGAACGCTTTATTATAAAAGCTTCGTAAGTAGCCAATGAAACACACAGGCATGCATAAAAAAAATTTCGCCCGAAAATAAAATGTTTGAAAATGCATAGTGCGAAAACTGACCTGTAATATTACGTTCTTTACCCCTGAAGTTACAATTGCTCACTAAAATAAAATAAAGACAACCTTTTTTCACGGCAAATGATGTCATAACAACAACTCCACGTTGGCCTTGTGAGACGGTAACAAAGTACTTTAGTAAAGCACTGAAGTTTCACTAGAGTGATTAGTGCGAGCGCGTTTGCTGAGACGTATGAGATAGCTTACCAACCTTGACTCCAGCCCTCTGCAAAAGCAACAATGTGAACGTTTGCTGCGTGGCTCAAAATGCCAGTTCATTAGGAAGGAATGGCTTCAAGCTCTCCCATAGTAGAGTACCTAGTACTGTAAATCGTTACCCTCTATATCTAAAGACACGACCCTGAGTACGGGACGGCTTTCAGCTCTCCCGTAGTACAGTACGAAGTACTCCAAATCGCTAATAACTTTCTCTAAACACACGTTCTTATGGCTCCGTAGACCCACGGGACGGGTTTATGCTCTCCCATAGCGGAGTACAAAGTACTCTTAATCCTTAACCCATTTTTCTAAACACACAAGGGACGGCTTCCAGCTCTCCCGTAGTACAGTACCAAGTACTGTAAAGAGTAACCACTTCTAAACACATCTACACATGAATACCGCTAACCAATCAATGCAGCCTCATCAAGAGCGAGACTCACGGGACGGTTTTCAGCTCTCCCGTAGTAGAGTACTAAGTACTCTAAGTCGTTACCTATTTTCTCTAAACACACACATCATCACACCTGTCTTGTGGTAATGACTACTGAGTGATTTAACTCTCGTACCAGGGACAGCCTATTGCTCTCCTGTAGTCGAGTACTTTGTACTCTAGATCGTTGAGCATTTGTCCTAAACACATTTTTGTGACAGTGTGGGGAATTTGTACCGGGACAGCTTGTAGTTGCCCCATAGTAGAGCATGTATTGTGGTTTAGAGTGTTCACAATTTATTCTAATCATTTTCGTTCAACCACATAACGTGGTCGTACCACTAAATACGGACGGCTTTCTGCTCTCCCAGAGTACAGTATCGGGTATTGTAAATATTTGAACACTTTTCAAAACACACTTCCGTTTCTTCAGCATTCCTTTATGATTTAATAGAGTGCTTCAAATCGTTCATTAGTTCTCTCAACTCTACATAATTCTTACAATCGTCAACCACGTGCAATTTGTCATCGTAGAGGCCCCACTTTTGTAAAAAAAAAATTGCTTCTGAGATGAGCATTACCGCGACTTATCATGGTGGACGAGTGGTTGCATTGTTCGACCGCTTAGTCACCGGCCGCGGCAGCTGCCCTTTCCATTAAAACGAGAGTTCTCGATACCCGTCTACCTTGATTTAAGTGTACCCTAAAGAAAAACCAGATGGTCGCGATTCCAGGAGCCTTTTATTATGGCCTCTCTCACAATCATGTAGTGATTTTGGAAGGTTGAGCCACGTCAATTTTTATGTTATATTATGCTTTCCATATTAAATGCATATACAGCAGCAGCACACTTTTCTCTCATTGTGGGATTCCTGAAATCGTTGGCAATCCAAGCCGAACACAACACAATCGGCTCTGCTCGGGTGTTATGCTTGGACCATCAGAGCATGCTAAAAGAGCATAGTGTAGCCTTGTAAATCGTGCTGTAGTGTTGAGCCTTTTTCGTTGCGTCGAAATGCCATCAAAATGAGGATGTGTATGAAGTGTACACAAAATTAACGCTTATGTTGAATGAATACCACGAAAGATATAAACGTGAAGAGGGAGACATACACAGCTTCCCATTTGATTCTTAATATAAATCAATGCTTACGCATTCGGAAATTGGCCTTATTCGGCTCGAACTAAGAAGGCCCAAAGTATTATTATTGACATTTAGTCTTCAACGTACTCTTCTATATCTTATGATGCATTTTCGAGCAAGACAGCCATTCAAATCTCTACAGCTGCACAAAATACTCCCCCTGTATTGCACCTAAAGCTAGCCACTTCGGGGAGGAGGAAGAAGAGGAGAATTAAGAAGCTTTATTATGTGAATCTGGTGGCCTCGTTGCTGCTGATAACATGCCAAGGCGTCAGCCGAAAGCTCTTGAGCCATCGTAGCGTTCTGGGCCCATCGAATTGCCCTGAGCTGTTCCTCTAGGTCCAAGCTGAGCGGCACGGTCTCCCACTGCCCATCACTATCATCGGTGCGATACTGTTGGACCGCCTTTGAAGAGGCCACAGGATGTGACGTTTATTAAAATTTCATTGATTTCCTTCCAAATAAATGAAAGGTTTATTGTATGGTGCTCGTACGAAAACGTACATGTTGGATGAGCTTGCGAAAGAAAAACCAAAATCACACGAAAATGGACTACTTGTGTAGTAACACATATGCAGAAGCTCCACCCACGTAGCTGTTGCTGTGCTGCCACATAAATTTGTCACCTCAAAAATGTTGGCAGTCGGCAGAAAAATAGCCTGTTCGCAAGAGCTTTAGAGCGAAAATTGACCTATAACACTACGTTTATGTGATCTAAAGGAGCATTTCTAATCAAAATCAAACTAAAATCTTTTTCACCGGAAATCCCTCAATAATTCTGCTCCAGCGTTTCTAATGATCAGACACTCACAAAGTATTTAAGTAAAACTCGAAAAGTTTTTTAGAGCAATTGCTGCGGTTGCGTTTGGTCAGATTTAGGAGAATAGTTGCATACGTTGCAGACAACCTCAATGTGGCACAGTGGTGATATGCATTTCATGTTTGAGGGATGGCGCACTGCTTTCCCATACATAGTCGAATACGAAGTAATCGAAATCGTCGAACAGTTTTTTTACACATTATGCAACGTTGATATATAAAATTCTATGTCAGGCTTCAATTTTTTTCTCTCAACCGTGCATGGTGAAATTCACAAGTTTGCAATTGTAGAGCACTCACGGCGTGGATACGAGCTTTTCCATGGCCAACCACAGGGGTCGTAATGTTGTGGAGCTCGACTAGTGGTCCGCATGTCATGTGGTCAAACCTCGGTCGAGGGGGCCTTATATTGAATTCAAGTGAAAATGCTCGACGTCCATGTGCCTAGACTTATTGCACGTTAAAGAACATGATTTGCACAAAGTTCATCGAGTCCTCCACTACGGCGTCTCTCGGAATCATGTGGTGGTTTTGTGACGTTAAGTCACATCATTTATATAGCGTTTCTATGATAACTGTGTGATAACTGCGTGATAACTGAGAATGCTAAAATTATCTCATTACATAAAAAAAGGTGATGACAAAGACATGAAGAATTACAGGCCGATCAGCTTACTCTCCGTAGTATTCAAGCTATTTACAAAGATTATTGCTAACAGAGTTAAGAAAACATTAGAATTCAATCGACCAAAGGAACAAGCAGGATTTAGAACAAGCTACTCAACAATCGACCACCTTCATACTATCAATCAGGTAATAGAGAAATGCTCAAAATATAGCTAACCACCACTATACATAGCCTTCATAGATTACGAGAAGGCGTTTGATTCAGTATAAATATCAGCAGTCATGCAGACACTACGGAATCAGGGCGTCGATGAAATATATATATAGACATCCTGGAAGAAATCTACAGGGGATTCATCTGCTACCATATTGCTTCATAAAGCAAGCAACAGAATACCAATCAAGAAGGGTGTAAGGCAGAGGGGGATACAATTTCCCCAAGGCTATTTACTGCGTGCTTACAGGAGGTTTTCAGAGGCCTAGAATGGGAACAGTTAGGGATAAGACTCGATGGAGAGTACCTTAGTAACATGCACTTTGCCGATGACATTGCATCAATTGCTGAAAAACTCAAACAGGAATTGCAACTCATGATTACGGAGTAAGCCAAGGAGAGCAGAAAGGTGGGTCTTGAAATTAATATGCAGAAAACGAAAGTAAAGTACAACAACTCGGAAGAGAGCAGCGCTTCGAGATAGGTAATAGTGCACTTCAAGTTGTAAAAGGCTATGTCTACCTTGGGCAGGTAATAACTGCGGAGCCGAACCACGAGATTGAAGTAACTAGAAGAATAAGAATGGGTTGGAGCACCTTTGGCAAGCACTCTCAAATTATGACAGGTAGATTGCCACTATCCCTCAAGAGGAAGGTATATAACAGCTGTATCTTGCTGGTACTTAGCTACGGAGCAGAAACCAGGATACTTACAAAGAGGGTTCAGCTTAAATTGAGGACGACGCAGTGAGCAATGGAAAGAAAAGTGGTAGGTGTAACCTTAAGAGACAACAAGATAGCATAGTGGATTAGGAGAAAAAACGGGGGTTAAGGATATCATACTTGAAATCAAGAGGAAATGGACATGGGCCTGGCATGTAGCGCATAGACAGGATAACCGCTGGTCATTAAGGGTAACTAACTGGATTCCCAGAGAAGGCAAGAGAGTTAGGGGGAGACAGAAGGTTAGGTGGGCAGATGAGATTAAGAAGTTTTCGGGTATAAATTGGCAGCAGCAAGCACAGGAGCGAGTTGACTGGCGGAACATGAGAGAGGCCTTTGTCTTTGCGGTGGACGTGGTCAGCAGACTGATGATGATGATGGTGATGATGATGATGATGATGCTGATGATGATGATGATGGTGATGTTGATGATGATGATGATAACTCCGTACAGATATAGCAATATGCTTTTCTCGTAGTGGAGAGTTCTCGAAATCATGGACGAGCTTAGTGGAATACATAACACTTGGCTCAGCTCGGCTGTCTTGTGTTAAGCCATCCATGCCCACTAACAAATTGTCGCATTGCCTTGCACTTATGATGTGGTGTTTTGTTCGGCATTCTGCCCCGACACGAGCCAAACTGACATTTCAATTTTGTGTATTTATTAATTCTTTTATTGTATGTCGTGTCCGTGCTCAATACATGTCATGAAAAAATTAAACAGAAGAAAAAAGATAGCTGAGTGGCTTCAATACATCGCCTTCAGACTGAGGGCACGCGAGTTCTAATGCCACCACAAGAACAATTTCTTTCTGCGATAATATTTTTCTTATGGATACCCACATTTACTACTGCCCGTTCTCTTATATGTTTCAGTCTGTACTACTTTATTTATTCCTGTCTTTCTATATATCTCTTTTTTTTCCCTCTCCGCAATTGTTTTGAGGGTTATTACAAGCCAAACCGCAGCAATGACTTGCGGGACCTGCCCAAACATCGCGGCACATGCTTCTTAATGATGGCGATTGTTTTCGGGCATGGTCATGCACGTTACGACGAGCTATAATGGTTTCGCTGATAAGTTCACCACTACGTCCGGCCGTGCGCACCGATCCTATTCCAAGTTCAGCATTGAGATACGCGACAAGCTACTGGTTTTCACTTCAAAGTATACATTAACGTTGAAGTTGTTAACCACTTTAGAAAACACGCAAAGTTTAATGTCTGGAAAGCCATCGCGTTATTACGACTTAAAAAGCGTTTTAAAACAGCGAAAGAACAAGCAGCCGTCGCACAATGGGAATAGCGTAACGAGTGGGTCGTCCGATGCCCCAACACATTACAAAAGCTTGTTCTTGTTCGCCTAATAACTATGGCGGATACCCACTTTAGGCATAATTTCTCATTGTTATCGGACGCTGGATGAACAATTGGCACAAAATTCCTAGCAAGTGCTTAGAGAATAGCACATTTCGCAGAAGAATGACAAAAAATAGCAAAGGTACTGCCAACCTACTACCAAAAAAAAAATGTATTATTAATGCCATACTGGTTCAAGCACATATGCTTGCAGTAGTTACCCAATAATTGTTTTGAAAAGGATCTGAAAGGCCACTCTCCCAGCTTTTGCTGGGACTATGCTGCGCCTAGCGCGAAGGCCTGGCGTTTTTAAAGATGTTAGTCTTTCTTAGGAACCTTCGACGCAAAAACTATGGTTGGTCCATCTGTCTGTCCGTCTGTCTGTCCGTCTGTCCGTTCGTCCATCCGTCTGTGTCTGTCTGTCCATTCTTATTGGTACTCTAAACGGCACCAAAGTCACCAAGCAATACTCCAAACGGCCAACCCAATCCGCAGCGCCCACCAATATTGCTCAAGGTTCAGCGTTCATACTTCAGCTATTGTCAATTAAAAAGCTATTATTGCGAATATCTGAGGCACCATAACAACACGTCAATAATATGTATGTGTATTTTTTACTAGGAAAGGCATACATAAGTAATCGTAATGATCGTAGACTTTGTAACGCTGCGCTGGCCATGCAACGCTTGCACTAAGCGGTAAGTTTTTCCAACGCTTTGCTAAGACGACACGGTGGTGGCACCTACCCGTTGCCTTGCGTTCTACACCTTATCACCTCAGAGACGGGCACGCACGGCACGCGCCCCGATTTTTTTTTTTTTTTAGAAATGCCAGATAGCAATCATGTCTCACGTGTGACGTGACTTGATGCGCTCGTTCGCCTCCACTAAATGCTCGAGGCACTTTAACGCAGTGCCTCCAAAATACCATTCACCGATTTTCTTGCGCAGAACATCAAATAAACGTTTTGTACACTCTCTCCAAACGTCAGGCTGACCTCTCTGCCTTTCTGTAAATAAACTTACCTCCTCTTCTCCAAACGCAAGACTGCCGTCTTTTGACGACATATGCGGTGTAAATGCAGATATGGGGCCTATTTTTTGTTTTTGTTTTTCTTCCAAAAGCTCGAACGCAGCGCGTCTTATCGCATCTCGGTACATCTTTGTGCTCATCAACAAAACTTTGTTAGTATGAGCTGAAGTTTACCAGAGCAAATCTTTGCTTTTAAGCCAGCACTTAAATGCTTCCCAGCTACCTCAACTACAGAAAAATACTTGTGTACCTGACCCGTAAAATGCTCACTGGATTTCGTTATTCCTTGGAATACTTCATTATTCTCCCTTGATATATGCTCTCAGAAAATAACCAGTGAAACTCGCTTTAGGTGATCGCTGTTCTGCCACGTACTTGTCACTATCCTTAAACACATATGTATTCTCTGTGACCTCACATATCCGGCACATCGTCAGAATAACCGCATCTCATGCTCTTTCTCTGCCAAGGAAGATATCGACGCATAGCATCTGTCGGTACCGTCTATTCAAACATTATATATTCAAGGATACAGAGATACGCATACAGACACGCACACACACACACAAGCAAACACGCACAAACGCTGCGTACCCGTATATGATGCCGCGTTTTGAAGTGCACAGGTATTCCCACACCCACACTTAACACAAGTTGGACGTGAACCTCGAGAATGTAGCCGTGCGGTGAATACCAAGATAAACTTTCCTATGGGCTTTGGCTTCAGCTTCCACAAGTGGGTGCATATCGTGCAAGACCCGTGCGTGCTTGCTCCAATATTTTTATGACTCAACGAAACGCGTGCTTGCTTCAAGAATAGGACGATTTGCGCGAGGCTCTGCCATACTTTTTTGTCTAGCCTGTGTGGGCTCGCCATAAACAGGCGTTTTTAGAAACATAGAGGCTTCCGATATTTCCGGGTGAACATGAAACGTCAGAAAAACACCGCTTGCTGCATATGTTTTTCTTTACATTTCTGGAGAAAACAGCCTTCTAGAGGTATTATTTGCAGCCCACTTCATGCTTGTTTGCTTTAAAAAAAACTGAAAAGCATGTCTTGAAGTGAAGTGGTGTAAAAATATAGTGCGGAGAAAGAGTACGACAACACAGAATAAAAGATAAACACTCTTGTAGCTTAACTCCTTGTTCGTTTGTTTTCTTTCGGCTGCCTAAGTGTGGCCTACTTCTGTACCTTTTTTTGGCTTCAGTTCATTCATCTTGGCATTGCCACCCATAAATTATTGCAAGCAGGAAAGAAGGTAACGCATCAATTTTACATGAGGAGTGGTGAAGTATTGTCAGAAAGCATGTGTGAAGTAGTTCCTCTATTCTATGATCCCCTCCCTTTTTTTTAATTTTTTTTCAAGAATGCGCAATCCTTCCAGGATAGTTGTGACCTTAGATGCATTACAATGCGTTACTCGGCAATGCGTTACTGGGTTACTGGGCACCATTACTGCAAAGTGCAGTAAGGGTGCCCAGTAAGGGTGTGCATTCGCGCACGTGTGTGTTTGGGCACGTGTGCATTCGAGCGTGTGTTTCCTCCCAAAAGCACGCAAAGCCACCCTTCTAACCGAAAGCTTCAAGTAGGTCAGAAATGAAGTTTGATTTGATGCTTGCCGTTAATTATGTGCACCACCGGGTGTTGGTTTCTTTATAGATGTACGCAAAACGTTAGCTCTTGCATAATTTTATGCGTGAAACGTAAACTCCCTTTATTAAACATTAAAATGCTTAAAATAGCGCGAAGTTATCAACGATGAAAAAGAAGTCCACCGGACGTCGATTCGTGAACTGGATTGTCTCTGTATATATTGATTGATTTGATTGATGTGTGGGGTTTAACGTCCCAAAACCGCCATATGATTATGAGAGACGCCGTATAGTGGAGGGCTCCAGAAATTTTCTCTCTATATATTGTCAATTGATGTATGCATGTGAGAGGTAGTGGCCAAATACTGCACCGGAGTGATAATGCTGACGGAGTGCGTTACCGGCGAGGCTCGCCGGTGAGGCCGATGCCCAGGCCTCTTAATGCAGTTCCATCACCATGCAGATTTTTTAGGGGCAATTCTCCTTATAGCGGCACCCGTTCATCTCTCGTAGCCGTTGTAGTGTGTAACAAGTATAACATTTTGACCTCCAAGGTGGTGCCGGTAAGAGATTTCTTCTGTGCGTTGGAATGAGAGACATGAGCATTCGGCTTTTAGTTAACGCGCACGCTGCGATTCCCATTAGCAGCCATTGCCATGTACATTGAGCACTATCTGACAAGAAAGGGTTGGTACGTTATACTCGCTGGGCGTAACCTCCTTGGTTTTAGAAAGGTTAAGCGAGCGTTGAGCCGCAGTGCCATGAATACAATGAACTAGTATATACCATGAATGAACTCGAGGTGGTTAAAAATGGGAAGTAGATACGAAGCGCAAGCCGTAAGAAAGTAAAATCCGAATTCTCCTGTCTCTCATTTCCCATTAGCAGCCATTGGCATGTACATTGTGCACTATCTGACAGGAAAAGGTTGCTGCGTTATACTCGCTAGGCGTAACCTCCTTGGTTTTAGAAAGGTTTAGCGAGCGTTGGGCCGCAGTGTCATGAATACAGTGAACTAGTATATACCATGAACTCGAGGTTGTTAAAGGTGAGAAGTAGACCCGAAGTGCAAGCCGTAAGAAAGTGTGCGTGTGCCACCTCTCGTTTAGTTCTTGGAATATCCGCTGGATGGCGGTGATTCTCTATGGAAAATATATGATGAAAAGATGCGAGATGGGGGTACTTGGAGTGTTGAATAGATTGACGAACGGACACACAGACAGATGCATGGATGGACGCATGAACGGACGCAGGGGCGGATGCATGGACGAACGCAGGGACGGACTCACGAACAGACGCACGCATGGACGGGCGGATAGACGCATGGACGGTCACACAGACGGACGCATGGACGAACGGAAACAAGAACGAATGGACGGACGAATGCTTCGCCCCACTCCTCATCATTCACTACGTGGATATGCTGCCAATTATTTAATCTAGTTAAGAACTGCGCCACACTGGGATTCGAACCACAGACCTCTTGCACGCGAGGTTCATGCTCTAACCACAACGCCATCGCGTATACGCGCCTTACGGAGCAGAAACCTGGAAATTTACAAAAAATGTTCAGCTTGAATTGAGGACCACGCTGAGAGCAATGGAAAGGAAAATGGTAGGTCAATTTTGAGAGACAAGAAGAGAGCAGAGTGGATCAGGGAACAAACCGGGGTTAAGGATATCTTAGTTGAAATCAAGAAGAGGAAATGTACATGGGCCGGGCATGTAGCGCGTAGGTTGGATAGCCACTGATCATTAAGGGTAACTGACTGGATTCCAAGAGAAGGCTAGAAGGTTAGGGGGAGACAAAGGTAGGGGGGCAGATGAGATTAAGAAGTTTGCGAGTATAAAATTGCAGCAGCAAGCACAGGACTGAGTTGACTGGCGATTATGGGAGAGGCGTTTGTCCTGCAGTAGATTTCATGATGATGATGATGATGATGATGATGATGATGGTGGTGATGATGATGATGATGATGATGATGATGATGATGTTTTCAATTATGAGCGGCTAGACAACAGATACCAGAAAAGCCTACAGCTCACACTTGTCTCAGATGGTCTTGTCTGTAGAGAGAAGGCCGCATAAAAATAAGTTCTGCAGCGAAAGACACCACTCAGGAAAGTCCTGTGAGAAGCCATGGAAAATTCAGTTTCGACGTCGCAGTTGTGCAATATTTAGTTGTGGTGCTGCAGTTGTGCAGCAAATAGTCGCACCGTTGCAGCTGTGCAAAATTTAGTTGTGCTGTTGCAACTGTGCAAAATTTAGTTACAGCGTCGCAGTTGTGCAAAAGTTGGCTGTAACGTTGCAATTGTGAAAAAGTTGGCTGTAACGTTGCAATTGTGAAAAAGTTAGCTGTGACGTTGCAGTTGTGCAAAAGTTAGCTGCAAAAGTTAGCTGCGGCGTTGCAGTTGTGCAAAAGTTAGCTGCGGCGTTGCAGTTGTGCAAAAGTTAGCGGTGCCGTTGCGGCTGTGCAAAAGTTAGTTAGTGCTTGCCAAATGTGCTCCACCCCATTATTATTCTTATAGTTACTTTAATCTCGTGGTTCGGCTCCGCAGTTATTACCTGCCCTAAGTAGAGATAGTCTTTTACAACTTGAACTGCACTATTACCTATCTCAAAGCGCTGCTCTTTTCCGAGGTTGTTGTACATTACTTTCGTTTTCTACAGATTAATTTTACGACCCACCTTTCTGCTCTCCTTGTCTAACTCCATGAGTTGCAATTCATCCGCTGAGTTACTCAGCAATGCAATGTCATTGGCGATGCGCAGGTTACAAAACGTATTCAATCAGGGGCCTATTTGCGCATTTGAAATGTTCATAGAAAACGCGTTAAGTGCACTCTGAGGGAAGTTAACTATCATAATTGGTGCATACATCATCTTCTTCAACTGATAGGACGCTCCGCATTCTTGCTCGCCAACGCTCCATGGCTCTTTGGCATGGGCCTCTCTTTACGCATGCAAGATTACGATCCCTTGATCCAACGTTAAGCATGCAGCTTCCAACAAAAATTCGACGAGGCGACGCTACTGCTCTGTGCAGACTATGGTTGGGAGTCGCGTTTACCCGTGCGTACGCGTTCCGCATAGGTATGGCCGACATCGCCGACTGTGCACACTGCGGAGATGAAGAAACCATTCGACATATCCTGTGTGACTGCCCGAAAGACAACCTGGAAAGACAACACCTTTCTAATAAACTAAACAGGTTAGATGACCAGCCGCTGTCAGAAGAAAGTATACTGCGCCATCGTCATGACTCATCGTCACAGAAGAAAGCCGTGCAAGTGCTACTGGGCTTCTTACGAACTACTGGCCTGTCAGAACGCCTCTGAGTGGACTGATTTTGTGTGTGCGTGTGTGTCGGTGTTTTTCTGTTATTTATTTTTGCAACTCTCCCTTTCTCTTTCAACCCCTATTCCCCAACCCCAGTGTAGGGTGGCATACCGGATACTAGCATCTGGTTAACCTCCCTGCCTTCCTTTTTTCACGTTTCTCTCTCTCTCTTTTCTTCAACTGAGGAGACAGCTTTATGCGTTCCCATAGTAGAGTAATTACTACTGTAAATTATTGCCCACTTTTTCTATACACATCATTGAGTTCTGTCTGTTTCGCGTGGACGTCAGTAAACTGAGACGGTGTTCTGCTCCCCCATAGTGGAGCACCATGCACTCTAAATTGTTAAACATTTTTTTTTCAAACACAAGTATCATTGCACATTGGCGGCTCAATGCACTCCTATAGTTGAGTACGAAGTACTCGGAATGATAAACACTTTTTCTAAACATCATGTTATGCATAAACTTATTTAGAATAACACACTATTAACAGCCTGGCTAAATTTTATTATTCATAAACCCAGTTCCCAAAAATATCCTGGGTAGTTGGTATCATTGCGGTATTTAAGAGAGTAGATATTTGTCTCGAGCTTCTTTCCACGTGGCCTCAGGGATTCGCTTGGGGAGTGCGCTAAGCATAATGTCAAGGAATACGCCACGGCTAGTGAACGCTGACTTGAGAGTTCTACTACCATACAACCAGGTCAGTGGGGCACAGGTATTTGTTCCAAGGAAGAGTGGGGGAGCCGTCCTTGAATTTGGAGTGGGCGCCGGAAGTTTAATCAAGTGCTTTTTTATTGATGGAAAGTTTTTAGCAAACTTCCTAACCATAAGAAAAGACAGTTTGCGAATGTAAAGTGGCAGCAACATGTGCAGGACCAACTGACCTGGCGGAACATGGGAGACGCCTTTGTCCTGCAGTGGGCGTTATCAGGCTTATAGTGATCATGATAATCGAATATCAAACTAAACAGATTTTGGGGAACATGGGTATGGTAGAGGCACATGAGTAGTGGGCAACTCTATTGCCTCAGCCGAACACTGACAAAAACATTTAGAATCTTGTTTCTTGTCGTTATTATTCCTGCTTAAATTGGTAGCTTATGACTCACATATCCCTGCTTTAAACTTCGTTTGTGCGAGTGCGCAACTGTGTTTTTTTTTTTTTTTTTTACTGAGAGACTTCTTTAGAGTTCACAGTTGCAGCTTCCAAGAACACCGAGCTGGGCAGGAGCATTTCCGGTAGCAAGGTAAACACAGCTGACCACGTGACCACTGAAAGCAGTGACGTGACGACGCGTGCAAGAGCATGCGCGATTGGGGCGCCACACTAAGTAGCCAGCGCAGCCAGCCCACCCGAAGCCGCAGGCGTAAAGGAAGAAAGCGAACGTAGCGCAAGCGCATATCACATGAACCCAGCCAACTATTTACGTGAGCTTGTTTACTCCATCACTGTGTTGATTTCGGAAACGCGAAGGGCACCAAAACTAGCTCAGTCACGTGGCATTCACTTGAAGATTGGTTTTCAATATGTTCTAGGCCATACTTTCCCTTCATAGTTTGTAGAATTTGTGCATGTCACCAGGTAACGCTATCACAATAACTTTCTTGCCTTAAACTTTTGTGTCCGTGCTCTTTTATAAAGTCGCGAAATTACGTTGCCTCTTAAATTACCATACGTGTCAACAATCGTGTCATGGTTTGCTTAAATTTCAATTATTGCAAACAGCGCATTCGAGACGTTTGATTTGTTATGCTCACACGCGTACGACAGATGTCTTTTTTTACTCAAAGAATACGAAAAACATGGCGTTATTGTTAGAAAAAGACCACAATATCAATGAAAATTATTTTTTTCTATAAAAAGACGTCTCGGAAGGCACATCAAACTCGATATTGAAGTTCTTCGCATGCATAGATCTCTTTTCCGGGCATTTCATTATCTTTTTGACGAAAAAAAAACATGGGTCCTCCAATAGATTTATATACATCAGGTACAGTAAAGAGAATGCAACAAGCTTAACTACATTGTAGCGCGCACTTTCATCATTCTGAATTACGCAGGTCTGCGTTAGTACCGTGCGCTGTTCGGAAATGCCTGGTTTATTGTGAGGCCTACGGGACGGCTTTATGCTCTCCCATAGTAGAGCACCAAGTAGTCAAAATCGTTAACCACTCTTCCAAAACACGTCTGGTTAGCAACTAACTAGCCTCAGGTGCGGCTGCTGTTGCAGCGTATTCTCGACCAGCACTGCACTGTAGCTACAGTAAAGCCACCGACAGAAAGGCTCGTTAACAATGCAGTTTACGCACTGCGACTCGTTCACGGCTCAATTTTTGTCAGCACGACCTCGTGCAGTGCGAATCTCGCGGGACGGCTTTAAGCACTCCCATAGGCGGGTACATCGTATTCTAAGCTAATAACTTTTCTAAACACACAGTGTTGTTGTCGTCTTTCTCTTCACATGTTTTTTAACGCGATAGTGTTAACGAGCTCGTTTCGCAGAAATCCCTGTGTCGGTCTAGGCGTCAGTGTCATTGGCTGCGTGCGAAATTTTATAATCCTATGCGTGACCTAAAGATATAGAACGTACAAATAGAATAAATGGTAAAATAGCCTGGGTCAATGTGGGGATCGAACCTGGGTCCTTCGTGTGGAAAGCGGGCGTTCGGCCACGTCAAAAAAACTCCCTTGCTTGTGAATGCAGTGAAAGTAACTAGCATACATTGCAACCACACGAGTCCGGTATACATGCTTCAACCCACAACTTGTAATATTGTAGTAACAATGCGTGGTACAAGCCTACAATGTGATCGGGCGTCTGAACGTGCGATTATGACGACTTCGTGAGTCAAAGCGGGCCAACTATACAAAATGCACACTTGTTATCTCGCATTTTCCAATAAGTCCACGTAGTGGGTGCATGGCAAGTTCGAAAAGGTTTCACGCGCACGATTTCCTGTGGTTTAAAGCATGCTACCGGCTACACAGAATGCGGCCGTATGCAAAAGCCTAATTGACACGATTCGTATTGAACGCAGTACGCACCAGAGACAGCATATCACTGTCACCTTCAACTCTTACGGAAGCTGAAGCATCCCCCAATTTTGTTCATAGTTTCTGTGTGCAGAAGATACTAGGACCTTGGGCATCTCAGTTGCACAGAAAGCGACTAAAGCACTGCTACTTTACTTAAAGTCAGCAAACCTGAGCGACCGCCTGTAGACTGTGTGTGCTCCCCGAGTGTGCTCGTGATTGTGTGTACCTTCTCATCTCTCTCCAACCTCTTTTCTCCCCTTCATCCCTTCCCCAGTGCAGGGTAGCAAACCGGATGTGCGTCTGGTTAACCTCCCTGCCTTTCCTTGCATCTTTATCTCTCTCTCTCTCTCTCTCTCTCGTAGCATCGCGCAATTCGTTATCGAGGTGCGTGTAAAATTATGTCTGGCGTTTGTATAACTCATACTGACGTGATTGCGAAATCCTTAGTGTAAAAGCGTCTCCAGTGTTTGCGCTTACTGGTTGAATAGACTTTTCTTAGAGTGCTCGAGAAACAGGACGTGCTCTTTTCACTTCACTTGTTGTCCTCGTTCCTGTTTGTCGCTATGGACTTTGCATATTGTGCTACTTTCTTGTGTGGTACGTGCAAATATTTTACGCACGATTCTTGTACTAGTACCGTTCTCATCGTGAACGTTATCGACGCACCCTCACTCAATAAGTGTTTCACACTCATATGATGCACAATGAAGTGAGGAAGAATATTTTTTGTGCTATATATCGTGTTATTTTCATTCGGACACGCAGCGCTGGTAAATTAAGAAATGCAAGAGAGAGCCGAGATAATCAAATCTGTTGCGCTCGTAGCAAACACTCACTGTGTGCCCTTCCACTGCTTTGCGACGCTATTTCGCATCAGTCCCAACAACAAAAAGTTTTAAAAAGCACAAAAAAATAAAAAATAGGGCAGTGGCTTGTTAAAGAAGCGCTATCATATGGCTCGAAAATAATGCTGTTGTCAGCGTCTAGACTGTGAAGAGTTTGTTGCAAGCACTTTTCGTTAAACAATGGCAACAATTGTAGTATTGAAACATTTTTTTTTTATTTACGATGTAGAACATTTCGCAATGTAAACAGCCGTCGCAAAAGGAGTTTTAGGTTAGGCCTAAACTATTGCGAGCTGACAAAGAGACGAAAGTGTGTTGCTGAACAAAGCATGACCGACGCCTCCAGTTACATGGCACGCTCACTCGAGTGTAAAGTTGTAATGAAGACGAAGAATGTGCCACAATAAGGAGTATTTTGGTGAAACGTAGAGGTTTTGTGAGAAACGTGCCGCATATATTCGCCTAAGAAAACGAATGAAAGGAATCCCTTTAAGGGCAACTTTAGTATTCGTTCTCATAACAGTGCATAAGAAATTATTGTGAGAAGTGAAAAATGTACCACCCCTGGCTACGGTGCAGCTTTTATTTAACTTATTGAAAGACGTGCTTTTTACCAGAAATTTTTACAATATCTTATTAATAGCATGCTCTTTCCTACAGATATTGTTGGTGGGAAGAAGGGGAGAAGGCAAGCCTACCGGGTTGGATCAGCAGCTTGAGGGACCTAGGAAAAATTTTAGAACATCTAGCAAGGAAAATAGGAAAAGAACTAAGTAACTACACTGTAAAAAACGTGCACTGAGCCGGTGCCTCCTCAGTGCGGGAAAGTGCGATATTAATTGGCGTGCTCCGCACAGCAGAACACCCAAGAACGAAGCCGTGTCGGTTTGTTAGCCATGCTTCGCGATTTCGCATTTCATTGCGGCATCGTAAACTGTGCTAATAAATATAATAAGTACGAACATGTAACGAAGCTCTCAGTTTTCCGCCGTGATTATAGTTGATAAACCGGCGGGAACAATAGATTTTTTGATGCCGGGGGACGCAAATTATCCCGCGGGCACGTTTACAGAGTACGTGTGATGTAGCTAGTTCACTGTGAATTAACTTTCCTGGCTATTTGAATGATTCTTTACGACAAATTCGTATTCTGATAATTTTTTTCGTAGTTGCGTTAGGTTTATGTCCACATTCTTACGATATGTCTTATGGAAACCCAATTCTGGCTGTTGTGAGCTCATCCTGCGGTCTCTGTTGTGGTTGTCTTCTTTCAGTGTTAAAAAAAAAAGATATCCGTAAGCCCTACTAAAGCGTAGACAGAGATGCACCCCAAAACGCTAAGCACAACAAGCAAGGAATATGCTCATACATGAATCCCTATTTTAAACAACATTGAGGAACAGTCCGTAATCTTAAACCAAAATAAGATACTTAGGAGCGGGAACAGGCAGTCAAGGCGTGCGAGTTCCGCAAGGCAGCAAGACGACGTGGCTGTTATGAGTCGGGCGACTATCGCTTCGAGCAAAAGTGTCTTGCGATAAACCTGAAAGGTGTTGTGAGGCACGGTACGATGGATCATGCTTGGCATTTCGCGCTTGCGCGCTCTTACCTTACCACACTAAGTTATCGATTTGAGCATTCGACTAGCGTAGACACTTGGTGTGATGCAACATAGGTGTAACTGAAGAACTGTACGACATATTGCCAAGGATCCTGTGATTCGCTCATGCTGCATTGAAGATCATTTCCGTAATAGACTACCGGTCATAGTGGACCTATTTTGTGTGGCCATTGAAGAGCAAACTAATTTTTCTAAGCTGCTCTTCCATGCTACTAAAAAAACCACGCCTTTTTTTACAGCGAAGAGACGCTTGGTTAGTGAGGAGACGCGCAAAAAATAATTGTGGGTGGCGATGCAACATTGAAGTTTTCTCGCGATTCGCAATGACGTCACACAGTTCGACAAGAGGCCACGCAGTTTATAATTGGTAAAAATGAAGTAAAGTGTAGTCTGAGGGGGCTGTAGACTTAGCATGCCAAGTGTGAGCGAATTTCGTTCAGCCAATAGCGCCAAATTACGATACAGTTGTAATCCGTGATGCCACGAGTGGACATTTCGGTCTGAATTTCAAATTGAAACATTTAGCTTGATTTGCTCCTCTATTACTAAGCCTTTGATATTAAAATCAATGACATTATCGTTCTCACGCTACACTTTATCAGGCTAAATTAATTCATTATTTCACTTTAGTGACTTTTTAAGAAGGGCATCAAGTTAGGTTAAAATGACTATGTAATTCAATAAACTGCAAGCATTATGGAAAATAACTTGTAGCCGTAAGATATATGGTCTACCTTATTGAGTAAGCATTCCGAGGCCTATACCAGGCCGCTATGGTAGGATCCGGGTCCGGTACTGTCATAAACAAACAGCGTGAAATATATTTCCAAAACTTCTTAAATTTACACAACGAATCATATAACAATATTAAATTGTTTCCAAACTTACACCAAACCATGCCATATCGCGCATTCGTGTCTTTTTCAGGGAGCCTATTTGACAACGATCAGTAGAAGCTTTCGAACTGGAGAAAAACTGTACACATAAGCCAGCAAATGGCGCAGCTAAATCTTTTCACTCGCTAACAGGTACAACCAACGCATCTGCGAAACACGTGCAGAAAAGAAAAAAATAGGCTAAATCCTATTTCTGCCGCTGGCTCCCGACTATATACCTGGACACTTTCTTCATATAAAAAAATATAAGATGGAATAGAAAACGCTACTATGTCAAAAAGCGACCATAGTTCACGCATTTTGGCTGAAGAAATATTACAAAGAGCTGCGAGCCGTAGAACACTGTAGTAACGCAACAGTTTGACTCAACAATAGTGACTTACGACAGATCATCTTTCAGAATTTCGCTCATATTTTGTTCTTTCAAGGTAAAAAAGTGGAAGAGAATTGCAAGAGATTTGCGTGAAAAATATCAATGCTAAGATTACTTTCCTCTCGATAACAGGCGAGCATGCATCTCTGTGCCATTTATAAAAAGGCGTAACACTGTTTGCATTATCTTTAAGTCACTTTGAACGCCTACTCCACCGCTGCTGTGACAACGAAAGCACGCGAAGCTTTTCGTAAATGTCTACCTTTTTTTAAAGAATATAGAACAAGACACTATAACCGAGGGAAATGGCTCCTATAGCGTGGTAAGTAGAGATTACGATGCAGTTCAAACACTAAAGACTGCTTGCCGAGTCAGAAATAAAAGCGTGTTAGATTGACTTCTTTGACAGGACGTGTAGGCTCAACAATGTCGACCGTGCGAACCATCCGTGTAGAGCTACTCTCCAATTGGGCCAGCGACTGGGTGCGTAGAACTTTGGTGTACATGGCTAGATACAATTTGAAGTGGATTGCGTACAAGCTTGTAGTTGTAGAGCTTCGGCGGAAGGGAACAACCTTTGGCATCACTTGCGGGAATTTCATCACGACAGACTCGATCAAAAAGCAGTATGTGCTTTTTCATTGCACTTGCACTTCGTCACAGAGTATCAGTACCAAGTTAATGGTCGTAAAATTCTTGTACGCTGTGGCGGTGGTGGCGCTAGAAATAGTAGCAGCAGTAATAGTGGTCATACTAATAGTAGCGCTCGTACCTTTGCTGTACTTATTTCAATAAAAAGCTTAGACCCAAGAGAAAAAGTAGCCGTGCTAGTTTATGTCATGGTCTGTTCCACAGCTTTCTTTATTTATTCCAAGTTAATAATGAGTCTTTTTTTTTCCTCAATCAATAACAATTTTCTTGTTTCAATCTTCTTAAAAACACAATGAAATGGTATCCAGTACAGGTCCGATACACGAAACATACACCCCCTTATCACCAAGCATGGCTCAGTAAATTAAATTAACATATTAACATGAGCGGATTAACGTCTTAAAACAGTTTTCTAAGGTGTTCTAATCGGCGTACGTGTTTTCAAAGGCAATGTAAAAGTAGACCTGCTGAGGCAAATGCTGAGACAGTTATAATATCAATAGCTTATGGATAATAGTATTTCATGGAAAGCCACTTTGAGCACCATAGCTCTTCATTACCGGTTATTCAGCCACGAGAGCGCCCGTGCGGTGGGCTGTTGCTTCTTGTATCTCGAGACCACTTGCTTACTTGCGGTCGTGTTCGTTTGACGTCAAACCGCAAGTGTTGGTATAGCGTCTACGAGGTTGAGCTGAATGAGGTTTATAGTTGAGACACATCGAGGGTGCATACATGTGGAGGCTCCTACATATGACATGCAATATTCATGTAGAATCGTAAAATCATGTAGATGAACACTTATGGTGGAAGCCAAAGACTTACCGGAAGCATCCATATCATAGCTGCTTGGAAAAACTTAACTTGGGGCCGGTCTCAGTTTCCCGGCCGTATTTCTTTCGGAGAAGTTGATAAAAGTTTAAGCTAACGCTGCTATATTAGCGCGCACTGTATCGTCGTACTGGAAGATGACTGCAAACGTCTTTATGCTGATACACAGACAGCGTCTTGCTTCCCTTTTCTTACGTCTCTGTAGTCATCTTGGCTTTCTTTATCTTACCGCGTCTGGATAACAGTGCCAGTGCAGTGCTTATCGCAGTTTTATCTCACAGGGATAGCAAAGCTGTCCGAGTCCCAATAAGTGAATTTTGCTGGCGCGATTTGGTTAAATTGCTCGCTTTATTACTGTGACGAATACAACACTGAAGCAAAGAAAAGAAAATCTTTTGCAGAGGCGCTATATACGAAAGAGAGTGCGCCCGCATAATTAGCCATCTTTCTTAGAACACGCGGTAGGGCTTGTGTTTTAGCGTTCTTCAGGCGCAAACAGGCATCGACGTTTACTACAAAATAAGGCGCGATCAACGCGGAGGGTTCACGTTGGTTTCTTCAATCGTGCTGGAGGAAGTGCTAGCAACAACCACGATACATGATCACTTAAGAGGGTGAGGCAACCCGAAAACGCACTCTAGAAGACAGACAATGCAGAGACTGTCTGGATCTTTTCTTTTGCGTCTGTTACTATACGCTTCATCTTTAATGATGAATCGCAACAAGTTATCTCAACTTTGGTCCGTTCTGATATCGACTTCAGTTGGCCGCTCACCTTCGTAATCCTAGGTACATAACATCACCCGCGAAAAAAAAAAAACGCAGCATATGAATGATCATGAGTGGGGCGAAATGTCCGTCAATTCGTTCGTGCGTCCGTCCGTGCGTGCGCCCGTTCGTCTGTCTGTCTGTCCATCTGCTTGTCTGTCTGTACGTGCGTCCGTTCATCCAGTGAAGACTTCGAGTACCGTCATTTCGCTTTTCTTTATCACATATTCATCATATACAAGTACCTCCATCCAGTGGACAATCCAAGAACTAAACGAGAGTGCGTACCACATTTCTCCTGTCAACGCTTTTTTAACACCGAGATAGGGATAACGACGCCGTTCTACGTTTTTCGTAACGTGTGGACATGCGGATGTGTGCCCGAGGGCGGGTATGTGCCTCTGGTATGCGGGTATGTGCCTCTGGTATGCGGGTATGTGCCTCTGGTATGCGGGTATGTGCCACAGGTTACGCACTACGACAACGGGGCACGCACAAGCCACGCCATACGGAGCTTCGCACCTAAAACAATGGTCTTTGTGCAAGCTAACTTCATCCAGCAAAAGCAGTTGCGTTATTTTTAAGCGGGCAAACTGAACAGCGTTCGTTTCCCAGCTGAATGTCATAGTTTTTTTTTTTCGGGAGCTACTTCCTACGTTTCACACTCCTTCACGATCTAGTGGTTAGGGTACATGACCGCTGAACCGCAGGTCTCGGGATCCAATGGAAACCATGCCATACGCATTTTTCGTTTCAATCAATCAGTCAATCAGCTTTTATTTCTCCTTGAGATATATGGGGGCAGCGGAAAAAAGCCGCAGTACTGCGGCTTGACTAGTTTCGGCCCCCTACAAAGTCCAGCAGCAAAAAGTGAAGTAGAAAAAAAAACTTTGCAGCAAATATTACATTTAAATTCAGTGCACTAATAAAGGTAGTGGCAACATATAATAAAAACTAGGTTAAACAACAAAGTATTGTATTTTTTAAGAAACATCACACGTAATGAGACACAGTTATAAGATTAAGAAGAATAAAGGGGGTAAAAGAAAAAAAGGCCCAATCGCAAATGCAATTATTGTAATCTATACAATATAAGTTTATAATTTAGGCCAACAGAGTGCTAAGAAGGCAATGAAAGCACAGCAGGAAGAAAATAAAAGGAAAAATAATGAAGCCAAAGAAAACGCCACGTGCCGAACAGATACGCATACACATCTGATTATCACAACGAGATGCTAGTAGAAAAACTAACTTTTATCACCCAATAAAAATGAGCAAAAGGGTGCGTATTGAAGTCGTATCAGCAGATATGCCATATTTACAGTGTATTATAGCAGCTAGTTGGAATGATACCGACTAATTTCCATAGTTAGTTTGACATAATGGCAGGAGACAGAGGTCCTGACTTCTTGTGTCGTATGCATAGTAACGTCTTGTTAGGCGAAACGAAGTGATGAAGTCTATGATGTTAGTCCTTGTGACATGATGATATGCACAGGAAAGACGAAATGCGTAGGTCAATTCAACTTTGAGTATATTGAAGGCTTCAAAATAGGCGCAGTGTAAGTCGCATATGGAACGTCGGCTATAGCACCATGCTCGCTTTTGGCATACCCTGAGTTTTTCCAAGTTGTCGGAGGAGGTGTTACTCCATACAAGGTTCCAATAGTTAAACAAGGATAAAAATAACCCATTGTATAACAAACATTCAGCTTTTATAAGTAGTATTCGACGGTTTTTGTTAATCAAGGCAGTGAAGGAATATAACTTGTTGCAAGCACTCTGTACATGCTTATTCCATGTCAATGTTTCTGTAAAGAAAACCTAAAGATTTCATCTCGTTTGCAGTACTAGTTATGTCATTATCAAGATGTACGTTTTTTTGTATGTTCAATGACTGCGTGTCGATCGCGGAAAAATATGGCTTGTGTCTTCTTTGTGTTAATTCTCAAAGCATTTCTTTTTGACCACGCCAATACTTCAGCAAGTGCATCGTTGGCTAAAAATACCAACCCATCCGGTTGTACTCCTCTGCACGAAAGGGCTCTGTCATCGGTGTAACCTACCCACTTACAATTCGTAGCAGACGAGAAAATGTCGTTAATGTAGACGATGAATAGAAGCGGTCCCAGTATACTCCCTTGAGGGACTTCTGTCTTAAGGTGTTCTGTGTTTGAATTGATCGTTTGAGTTGATCGTAGAAGCTCGTGTATTTATATTTAGTTGGACGTCAAAGAAATCAGGTGGTAGAAATTTCCGGAGCCCTTCATTATGGCGTCACTCCCAATCTTACGGTAGCTTTAGGACTTAAAACATTATTAATAACCATTACTCAATGCGAAGCATTGCTTTGCGAACTGCAAGCACTTTTGGCATCTATCTGACTATCAATATCTATATATATATCTATATTTATCTGTATCTATCTATATCTATCTTTATCTGTATCTATCTATATTTATATCTATCTATATCTATATCTATCTATATCTATATCTATCTATATCTATCTATATCTATCTAGCCGCTTGCGTCTGATTTCTCTCGTAATGTTCCCTGTTATGACAGTCATGATTATTGAAGTTGTTTCAGTGTTTGTGAACTTGACGAAAAATTTCGCAAGAATGTGCCTTCAAGACGGACTAATTCCCTTTCAGCAAAACGTGAACCAGGGGTTCGAGGACTGGGTTGGCGCTAAGAAAACGTACGAGAAAGAAAAGGCCATTGTGAACTCGACTCGACCCGAGGATTTCCAGGGAAATAAGGAGGCAGCTGGGCCACTTTCGAGGTCTCCGTGGATCTGGAGAGACCGAAACCAGCGTGATATTTTCGGTTTGGTCTGAAAGCTAAAACCCAAACTGGTTCTTGCTGCACCTTGCGAGGAGAAGCAAAGCTTGTTCGAGAAGAACCGAAGTCCCGGAAATGAGCCGTAACTTCTAGCAAACGACGAGGGATTGAACGTGTAGTTGAAGGAAAGGAAAAGTCACCATCTTTTGCAGCCCTTGCGGGAGCACACCTCAGCGCCTCGACGACGAGGGATTAGTGGACCACTCCCAATCCCTCCTCTCTCCATTACATTGGCTAAAGGGAGTGGCAGGTTTGACGATAAGCTGCCAGGCCACTACATTATCCTACCGAAACGCAGTCAGGCAAGTTTGGCACGTGTACCGGGAGCCGGTTTTTCGAACCTCACTCCAACTGCCGGAGGAGTTCTTGAAAAGTCAAGCAAAAATATAATCGTAAACTAAAACGCTAAATGTCACAAACACTCCAGCTTGTAACTGAACACGCGGCTGAACTTTCATCGCAGCAATGGAACCAGATATGTAACCGGCTCGACGGCACTCTACATATGAAGAACTCTTGGTCCCTGCTTCGCCATATGTTAGATCCATGCTCCTCGCGATGTGAAAGTAATAAGCGAATTACGAAACTCTTGTTTGAAGTAGAAAAACAAGGGCAAGACGTTGAAACTGCTCTTAAAACTACGTATTTCCCTGGCCCAAGGCGAGAATCGTTACCTATCTACAATGGAGCTCCCAATGCAGACTTGGATGCACCAATTGCTGAGGCGGAAGTTTGGGCTGCCCTAAGCAAACTTCGCACCACATCTGCTCCAGGACTAGATGGAATTACTAACAAAACACTCCGAAATTTAGACTCCAAGTCAGTGGCAGCTCTTACCGATTACATGAATCAACAATGGGAGCAGGGCACGCTGCCCCAGGAATGGAAGTCAGCTAAGGTGACTTTCATATCCAAACATAATAAGCCGTTATACCTTAATAATTTGAGACCGATCTCTCTTACCTCATGTACAGGGAAACTGATGGAGCATGTAATTCTCAATCGTCTTAATCGCTACATGGAACAAGAAAAACTGTTTCCCTCCACCATGTACGGCTTCCGAGCGGGACTCTCCACTCAGGATGTCATGCTGCAGCTTAAGGAGGACGTGCTAAATCCTACTTTTCCACACATCACCAGAGCCATCCTTGCATTGGACCTGACTAAGGCTTTTGATAAAGTTTCTCACTCCTCGATTTTACAATCTCTTAGTGAACTAAACGTAGGCTCTCGCACGCACAGGTATGTCTCTGCCTTTCTCAGCAATAGGTCTGTCTGCCTACAGTTGGGCACTTTCAAAACCGATCCCTTCATGCTAGGTAGCAAGGGAACGCCCCAGGGATATGTTTTGTCCCCGTTCCTTTTTAACGTTACTCTCATACCGCTAACACGGGAACTTGCCAAACTTTCTTCCATCAATCACTCCTTGTACGCGGATGACATCACCATCTGGGTCTATACTGGCAAACATGGCGAAATCGAATCGAAGCTTCAGTTGGCCGCTGACATTGTTGTTGAACACGCCAACAATATTGGGCTCACCTGCTCGGCGGCTAAATCGGAACTCCTAGTAATTGACTTTAAATAGCAAGATACATGTCACATTCAAGTCATGCTTGATGACACCCCTATTCGCAGGGTCAATGAAATCAATATTTTAGGCCTTAATATTTCCGACAATGGTTCGAACGCTGACACGATAAAGCTAATCCGCACCTCATTTCAAAATACAGCTTCCCTCATTAAGCGCATATCCAATCGTCATCGCGGCATGAGGGAAGCAGACACACGCCGCCTCATACAGGCCTTTTGCCTGTGCATAATTACCTATTCTATCCCCTACCTCTATCTCTCACTTACGGAGATCGAGCAACTTAACAGACTCATTCGTAATGCTTATAAACTGCGCTCCATCTCCCTAAATCAACAGCCACGGATAAACTACTTCAACTTGGGGTGCACAACACTCTGGGAGAGCTTGTAGAGGCGCATCTTTTCAGCCAATATCAAAGACTATCACTCACAGAAACAGGACAGGTACTCCTGCGCCGACTTGGAATCAACGTTTCTGGTCACACCACGGCCACGCACGCAGTTTCCATCACTGTTAGCAGCAACCTATTAATCCCGCCACTCCCCAAAAATACTCACCCAGAACATAATCGGGCGCGACGGGAAGCTCGAGCCAAGTCCCTTCAGAAGCGCTTCCCTCCTAATTCTCCCGCAGTCTATGTAGACGTGGCCGAATATGTAGATCATCGAGCTTTCGCGGTATCCGTCGTAGATGGATTTCAAAAACTGGTCGCTAGTGCGTCCCTTCCAAATTCGACAGAATCCCTGGAAGCAGAAGAGGCGGCAATTGCTTTAGCCATTGTTCACTCCTCCGCCGAGTATATTTTTTTCCGATTCAAAAGCTGCAATTCGTAATTTCGCCACTTTCTGAATTCATTCTCCTGCTGCTAAAATTCTTGAATCATCTCTTCCGCCTGCTCGCCTCATCACCCTCCTCTGGGTCCCTGCGCACTGTGGACACCCAGGCAACACGGCCGCTCACACCCAAGCCCGAGCACTCACCCACCGGGCTCACAGCGACTTGCCTTCGCTTCGAAGTGCCAGGGATCGACTCCTCAGCTATCACGATATCACGCTATTTTACCGAAATTCCCGCCTAACGTATCTCCCGCCACATAAATCTCTCTACAGAAGTGACCAGGCTTTGTCGCGCAGACTTCAAACGGCCACAGTAACGACTCCTTTTCTTCTCTCCTTTTTTACACATGGCGAAACCTCGCCTCATTGCAACTTATGTCCTAGCACCAGAGCCGACTTCCAGCACATATTTCTTAATTGTCCAAACAAACCCAAGCCCCCGTGGCAAGGGTCAGAACACCAGGAGCGATGGGAGGCTGCTCTGCGCAGCTCGCAACCGGGTTTACAGCTCCGGACAGTGAGCTGGGCCAGAAGGGTCGCCGAAGCACAGCAGTGTCCGGCCACCTAGAGTGGCCCGAGGGCTCTTCGTCATTCTGATTCCACTTCCCCAACCACACCCCCCTCCTAAAATGATTCCTTCGTGAATCAATAAAGTTGATTACCTACCTACCTGGAAGCCAAAATCATCTAGGATCATCAGACGTGCGCAAAATCTTGAACACGTGTGCAAAACGTTGGTGCAGTGCATTTGTCACTATATTTGGGCATCGTGTAGACTGTGCCTTCTCTATGTGCATTGTGTGGTGTCTTTCCCCGCACTGACGGATGGAAGCACGGAACGGCATTCGCCCCACTCATCATTAAGTCCGTGGATATGGTGTGACAGCATTTTTATTGACATGCAATGCAATGCAACTGGTTAATACGACGACACCGGACAGAGGACTTACGGCGTAAGGAGCTTCGCCTCTAAAAATTACGACATTCATCACTTTCTCTCCGCATGCTTCGCATAACGTTGATTCCCAAGGTACATGGTATCTTCGAAATTATATTATTATTATTATTAGTAGTAGTAGTAGTAGTAGTATCAGTAGTAGTATTTCCCACATGACATCCGAATGTTGTCATTGCTGAACTTCTTCCTTGGTAGTGACTTATCGGATAGTTCCGAGCACCGTTTTCCTTGTTCGTTTTCGTGCGCCGTTTTTTATCACAGCTCTTGTTCTTTTTCTCGCCCTTTCTATTTTTCCTATTGTAAAGTAGCATATCTGACGCACTTCTGGTTGACTTCCATTCGTTTCTTCCTTTTTACGCTTCCCTCTATTCTAACTCTCAATGAAGCGACATCAGATTTGTTCCTGCTGTTTCGATAAACATACGCAGCTAAGTGGTGACCACAGAAGAGCATACGAGAGAACCAGGGAACGAATACGAAATGTGCTTACGAGACGAGACGTTCTCGGAAGCTTCCACCGTTACTATGGGGGCGAAAGGCCGTACTGACACGAAAAAGTATATCGAATGCAAGCTAGACGAGGACCTGCGCTGGAGGCGAGGCAAATCAGATTCAAAGCCTGTGTGTTTAGAAAAAGTGGGTAACAATATAACTCTACTATGGGAGAGCTGTAAGCCACCCCGTGAGCCTCACTCGCACTCGATGAGGCTGCATCGACTTCTCTCAGTCTTGCCCTAGCAGGTTAGAGAGTACCCCAAGGCTAGTCTGCGAAACATGGAAATTAAAACAATTATTCGCCGGCAATTTCATGGCAGGAATGCCGAATGAAATGAAGGTTGAATGAAACAATCCACGTGAAGCATTCTATATGGCAAACAAGCCTTTCAAACAAGCCCGAGCCTTTCACTATATCATTGCACATAATCAGATCGTGGGTTTTGCCAAATGAAACGTTAGATATTGTTATGTGCATAGGAGGAATGGCAGTGTTGCGCCACACCTTTCTTGAAAGAAGACGCTGCAGGATAACTTTGTCATCTCTGCAATGTTTTTTTTTTATTTTTGGAATCTTACGTACCGAAACAAGAATATCATTATAATGTACGCCACTGTGAAGCGTTCCGTAAATTTCCATTTGCTCTGAATATTTAATGTCTAAATGAATTCATGCAGTAGTCTCTTGCATTTCCACGTGTACAGAGAATGCGTCCGAAAATTTGTATGCATAGACAGGATTCTTTGCAAGCTCCTCAAACTTCAGTAAGAAAACAAAATCTCAGTTTGTTGTGACAGAAGTGTGTAAGAAAATTGCGCTGTCGTGTGGTCTTTTATGATGCAGTTACAATTTTCACCCTACCGGTACAAATAGAGACAAAATTATAAGCGAGAGAACATATTCACCTCCCCGATCTGCAATCACAGAGAGTGGAACATCTCCAAAGAATTTTTTTTCTCGTTTTACTATTAACACACAGAAAAATCTTCGTGCACCATCTATAGAGCATACTAGGACGTGGCGTTCCCGACGTGCATTTTTGAAAATTATACTGAAATGGATCGTGTCGAGCGTTGTAGGAAGTTACCGTAAAGAAAATATTCCAGTCTTTCAATCACGAGGTTTTATGCACGCGTTCGGGTGTTTGAAGGTCACGGCAGTCGATAGCAGGCATTAGGATCAAAGCGAATCCGTGGCAATATTGCGGGACCGAGAAAATGACTTTCGACGTGCGCTTCAATATTCGTTTCGCAGAGTAAATTAGAAAGTAGGAAGAGAAGGGCGAACTGACGGTAACATATCCGTGATGCGAATGTCATTTCCGATCAGAGTAGCGGCTAATACACGCGAGCGAAAACACAAAAGTGTGCGCTACAATAAAATGAACTTCGATCTTTTTGAAAACCACCATAAATGGATAAGGCTTGCTCCCCTTTGATCCTGCGTTGACTCACGTTAACCAGTACTGACTCACAATGAATTGCAATATATGCTCGTTAGGTTTACCTGCGCTGATTTGGAAATTGTGATAATTCTGCCTGTTTTGTGGCCCTGGCCAGCACATGTATTGTTCAATGGCACCAAACTATGGTTATTTTGTTCCTACTTGGCTGCAACCTTGCCAACTCGGACGACCCCCAGAGCACGCCAAGTCCGGAGCGCCAGAAATGCGCCAGCATGCATGGCGTAAGAATATACGTAGACAGTGCTGACACTTTCTCTTCAACGCATTGAAAAGCGCCATCCAAGAGCGTTAGATAATCTTCGGGCCGTTATCGGTTATCTCGCAGCTTCGTGGGTGCCTTCTTAGATGACCGTCTCGCTGAAAACGTGCATGCTGCTGATTCTGGTACTTTTTTATGTTGCTGATTTGCGTTTAGCGAGTCAGTCACACCTATTGGAACACATACATTTAGAGGGGCTGAGGAATTGCAATGCGCTAGCTCCACTTCGCTGGGTATACGTTGGCCGTGGCACCACGTGACGGCAAACACATGGCCAGAAATTTTTTTGGAGTGGGGGGGGGGGGGGGGGAGCATGTGCCTGGTGTGCTACCCCCTGGCTACGCCTCTGTCTGACGGCTCACAGCAGAGTTCGCCCGCGAGACCTAACATTATCTGGCTGCTCAGGCGAGCTCAGTGTCAAAACCCGAATACTCTTTCATCATATGTACGACACAAGGAATGCAAAAGTGAACAACCGAAATGACACAGTGACTTCAGGAAGGCGCGGCCACCATCGCGAATCTCTCCACTATAACGCCGGTTGCGGTCAAGGCCTCCGAGGCTGTGAAAGATTTGTTTCATTTTTTGTGTAACTCGGCACGAACTAGCTCAGTGGGTTCTATGGTTATATCAATAGCGAACAGGATAAAAGCCACGATAAGCAGTACTTTTTTTTTTATAACGACGCACCTTCTAACTGCGTAATCGGCGTCCATGGTTGCACCTTATCGAGCCAGGTTCATTCGGCAGCAGATACGGCACTCGGAAGATTCGTTTCACCACTGAACGGAGGCAACGCGCGCGCCTTCGAAATTGCGTGGATGCTTCATGCGTTTAGAGACCATGGTTTTGTCCTCAGTGGATGCGGCCCTAAGCAACTTCGTTTTGACTTCGGGCAATGAGTGCGCAAAGTCCTGCGAAACATGAACCGAGCTTTTACTCTAGAAACTGCATGTGACAACCACCTATTAAAAAAACACCTTTTAGTTATTTTTGCCGGCTCGTCCTTTATTTTCCCTTTACTGGCCGTAAGCCCCCAATGGTCTAAAAATCAACCACAGCCGTAGCAAAGTGCGTCTACCTATTAGTACTTGGGTCACTACATATTGTCTCGCAAACTTCCATTCACAATTCCAACAACAGTGAGATACGTTAAAATTCATTGCAGTTCCTTCTACTGTATGGATACCATGTGCATTCAGGTAGCGGCTCTTGCACCAAACCGTACTGCCACGCTATGCGGAACTGTTCAATGTATCGGTTCAGTACAACGTTATATAGGTACTATACCGCTTTTCGGCAACGCATTCGTCCGAGGCGTATCGACGATTGTGTGAGAGAACTTGTGCATAATCGTTTTCAGAGTGTTGTGCAGGCACGCCTTACTCGTCAAACACTCCATCACTAGTTGGAAATCACTAAATTTGCTGTAAATTCAATTCATAACCTCGGCTAAGACACTGCAGCCAATCTCTTATGGCAGCCAATAGTGGACGTTTTCATTTATGAACGTTAATGGTGCATTTCCGCAGGCAAGAGAACGGAAGCAACGTAGGTGGACGAAATATGCAAGTTCTACATCATAGCGTCCTTTGCCCTACAATACATTGAATGGAGCCTTATCTCAAGCATTGAATCTTCGCAGCTGCGCTATCACGTCTATTACCGTGAAAAAATTGACGAATGTTTCACATTCAAGTTTTCCAGAAACATAAGAGCAGTAGCAGCTATGAGCTTACAGCACATGGCTTCGCAGCTTTGTCAGTCATTCTAAACACGCATTTTACTTTCTATAGCCCCGATCACATAAAATATGGCACTTTTTTACGGGTCAAGAAGTACAAATTAACAGTGCTTTCTTACCTTTACCTCGTAACCGATCTTCGGCCTCCCCAGTTGGTTCCGCTCCAGTCGTTGTCCATACCTCGAAACGTGCTGAACACTGGCACCCATCTGTCTTTCGTGCAACAATTTTCCTGTTTATCGGCAAAGTCCACACATGTGCACGTTGGCTGTTGCTGAGAAACTACTGCAGCCGACACATGTCGCAACCGTATTGCTCCTTCCTGGCAGCTTGTTTTGGTACAAGCTATCCGCTACAATCTTTCGTCTTCGCCGCTTGTCGTCTCAGCCTACCACTGCACACTGCTGACCAGATGAATCTGCCACCACAGCGGAAGTAATTATTGCTGCTAACAAGTGCGCACAAAAAAAAAGAGCAAGCCCATGGAACGGAGCTCGTAGCGCGGTCAACAGTCATGTCTGGAACGAAGGAGCATCGCCGTGCCGAGCAACATCTGCGGTTTGAAACAGATCACATGGGAGCAAGCGCCGTGCCTATGATGTGCCTGACTTGCAGCTCCTTTCTTTGTTCATCGTCGTGGCCATGATAAGTGCTTTGGCCGGCATAAGCACTGTCAACTGCACAGCGCTTAAAATAAAAAGAGTGCGATTGCCCGGATCGGCACCTGTTATAAACTGAGAACATATTCTCAGTGGTGTCCTGTCATGTCAAGGAAAGTGCTTAAGGGCTTTTTGTTAGTTTTTCTGTTTTTTTTTTAACATAAGTGTTTTATACCAAGGGGCACCATGGCTTTTCTGGTGCATTTTCGTCATGAATATGAAGTTCCAAAATATCTACTATGAGATGGCAAAAAAAGAAAAGAAGAAGGAAAAGTTTCACTGTGGGGCGTCGAACCAGTGAACTCGAGCTCTTCAGCACACCACGCTAATTATACGCCACAAACAAACCTCCGCAACCTCATAGCGGCGAGCCATTTATATACACCATGTGCGACTGGCAGTCCTCGGAGCTCAGCAACTCCAGCGCGTTTTCGTGATCACTCTCGAGATGGCGCGCATTGGGCGCACGCTCTCGTGCCGCGCCACTACGCCACCCCGCGCGTCGCTATGCGTGCGCGCCTCCACGTGGCGTGGTGCGATGTTCTCTAGGGTGGTGGCTTACACGCGTGCGCGGTTATCTCAAAAGTCCGCCGCTTTGTACCTCTTATTCTTCCACCGCAAGTTTCCTTTGAATACACAGTAGTGAAAGAGCGCACGAGCGTCCCTTCGCCCTCTCCAGAGGTCGTGTTCTCGAAAGGAGCTCGCTGCTCACACACAAACAAGAATTTGCACTCGTCCTGCGTATACCTGGCGTTCATTTCGTGCGTCTTTCTGTTTGAGTAGCGTCCTTTGGGTGTCAATCTGTGAAAGTAGTTTGTCCGCGCTCGTTTTTGGTATGCCCATTTAGTGCGGGCTTTCTGCTTGAGGTGTTCGCTGCAAGTTTCCAGCAGCTTGCAGTTCTTCGCGTGACACTGCAATTTGTTTCTGTAGCATTAATTCGTTCGCCCCTTTTGGTGAAACAAAGCACAATAAACACTCAACTACCTCTGCGAAGACACGTTTCACTTAGTGTACAGGGAGGACAGGCCCAAGTTTGCACAGCGCCACTCACTGCTCTAGCGGAAAAGGGGCAAAGCTTCGGTCGCTCGAACGGACCGCGCTTACTGGGTTTTCCCATTGCGCGCACGGAAAACGTGTTCCTTGAAGCGCTAATCTCGCATTTTGCACGCTATGGCCCGCGCTCCTTCGTCATTCTCGAAAGCAGGCATGCACTACTGCTGCATTGCGAGCTGCTACAAAAGTTTAAAGATGACGAGGACCTCATAACTGCCTGTCAAGTTCTACCGTTTTCAATGCAAGCAGTACGATAATCAAATGCGTCAAGAGTGGATTATGGTAGTTCGCTGATACTCCGTGATTTCTTTACTTCGAAATGTTTTTTGTCGTGCACAGTACTACAAACTATCTATTAACTGAAAGAAACGCGGTGGCCGGACTCGTAATAAAGGAAAGCGCGTTGGTAAACTGAAAAAAAAAATTCGGCACAACCCACGTATCTGAGAATCAACATTATGCGAAGCATGCGTAGGGAAGGTGGCCGCGTTGAACTTCTTTTCGTGAGCGACACGTCATGAAATGAGGCTAGATATATGTACAAATGTTGCACACACATGCATATGTTAAAGACTTTCAGATGTTTATATGACGAGCTCCTTCGTCATTATGGAAAGCAGGCACGCACTACTGCTGCATTGTGAGGAGCGAAACGCAGTAACAGTGCACTGAGCTTTTGGTGCAAGAATGGTGTTGTATATTTTATGCGTCCAGTGGTATGACGCACCGTGTTAACAAAAGTCACACTCGGTGTGTGTGCACCCTCTTTCCATTGTCATCACACCGTATACATTTCAAACGGACTTGGGTACACGTTAACGTTAAAAAAAAAGACCTCGCGTGGCCGGAATCAATCTGGGGTCTTAAACCACGGCATGCCTCCTAAAACTATGATGGTTTTGACACGTAAAATATTATGTCCTTGCTTGCGCCCGAGCCACTGGTGATGTACAGGTGCCGCTATGAACACAAGTTGAAAAAAGAACCAAGGCAGATATTAAACTTTCGATTGTATCGCGAAATTCGACGCGGTTATCGGGAGCGAATCTCGGTGTAACTGAAACATGCTCGATGCTATAGTTGGTATTGTGTGGTGCGATGACGACCAAGTGAAGAGTCGAATTCACAGTTTCAAATCGACATTCGAATCTATGCACACGCTGCGTAATAAGGCGTGGATATTATCCGAAATGAAACACGCTGTGCAAGAAACATTCATGAAAGAAGTGAACATAAAATACCTTTTTTTGTGCGCATCATTGTACTTTCAAAGGAGCTGCCAAAAATCAAAGATGTCATTGAGCTTACGAAGCGCCCTTTTAACATATCTAATGAAAACCTCGGCAAAAGTGAAACTCTTATGAAACTGAACACGGCGCGTTGAAATGGTGCCAGGGACTGAACAGGACAGGCGTAAGTTTACCCCCGTATTCTAGAAGGTCTCTTCACTCAACTCTTCACCTTCACTTGAAAAAGCCGATGGAAGCGCCCTCTCTAGGCACGGCAAGTCACTGCATATTAGCAATAATATGGTGCGATTCTCAAGCAGCGCATCGTCATTTTCAGCCGAGCTGTGACGCAGTGCTTCACTCTGTCAAGTGAAGGGTGAAAGTCGAGTCGAGAAGCGTTTGTGAAAACGGAGGTTTAGTCTCTTCACACTGACCTCCTAATAAATCGCAAGCCACGTGACAAACTTGGCGACCAAGCAATTGAAAGCCGAACGCTATATAAAAATGCACGCGGAAGCATGGTGGTAGTTTGCCGACAGCTCCGAGAAGAAACGACTGCCGCAGCAAATGCGCGTTTTACCGGTAACATACATATAGAATTTGCGCCGTCACCTCACTTTTAATGTCATTGTAAAGACATGGTGTTTGACTTGCTTGGTCCCGAAAAGGTGTTCGATGAATCACTCTCGGTTCTGATAAGATTTACACCGTAGCCTCTGCCTCGAGCACCCTCGTTCTCTTCTTCTTCACGCGAGTTGGCTGTTCGGCGGAGTACCGTGCGCATGCAGGGCCGGCTCGTGCGTTGCGGCTGGCTTCGTCGCTCGTAGTCATGCCGTCAGCATTTCTCTAGTTCCCGACGTCCACGTTGCGCGGAGCAATGGTAATTTCCTGTGGCATTATCCCCCCTCTCAAGAGGCATCGCCCCGATGCTTTCGATGATAATGTATGCAGCGTTTCCGTCTCGGAAGGTTTGTAAGAGTGAAATGGTTGTACAGCAAGAAAGTGGGGTGGCTAGCCTTCGTACCGGTCGTAGTACGGTTTAATGCGCACAATGTGTACACGCTCGGTGAGGTTGCGTCGTTTGGAATGCCCACGTCCTGTAGGCCTGACTTCATAAACGAGGTCGCTGAGTCGCTGTACTACCTGGTAAGGACCGAAATATCGACAAATGAGTTTTTCATACAGACCTCGTCGTCGTACTGAGGCCCATATCCACACTTTGTCACCAACTTCATACCGTGTTTCACGTCTTCCTCGGTTGTAGCGGTCGGCATCGGTTCGTTGTTGGTGACATATTCGGTACCATGCTAATTGGCGGGCCTCCTCCGCTCTCTCTATATAGTCATCGAGATCAGAAGGGTAGTCATCTTGATCTATAGGTAACAGCGTCCAGTGTTGTGGTAACTATATATACACGACCATAAACTAGTTGAAACGGAGTAATCTTGGTAGTCTCTTGTACGGCGGTGTTATAGGCGAAGGTGACGTACGGTAAAATTTCGTCCCACTTTTTGTGTTCGACGTCCACATACATAGATATCATGTCAGCTAGAGTTCTGTTAAGGTGTTCAGTCAGGCCGTTGCTTTGAGGGTGATATGCGGTGATATACGCTCTGAAAAACGGAGGAAGCGTAAAGCAGTTAAGAGGAAACTTGGGATAGGCAATAATCGGATGTATGCACTAAGGGACAAAGAAGGCAAAATAACTACCAATATGGATAGGATAGTTGAAATAGCGGAGGAGTTCTACAGAGATCTGTACAGTAGCCGGGACAACCACGACTTTAATACTATAAGAACTAGCAGTAACCCAGATGACACCCCACCGGTAACTTGTGATAGAAGAAGTCAGAAAAGCTTTGGAGAGCATGCAAAGAGGCAAAGCTGCTGGTGAGGATCAGGTAACATCAGATCTGCTGAAATATGGAGGACAGATTGTGTTAGAAAAACTAGCCACCCTGTTTACGAGGTGTCTCCTGACGGGAAGAGTGCCAGAGTCTTGGAAGAACGCTAACATCATCTTAATACATAAGAAAGGCGATGACAGGGACTTGAAGAATTACAGGCTGATCAGCTTGCTCTCTGTAGTATACAAGCTATTTACAAAGGTAATTGCTAACAGAGTAAAGTAAACATTAGAATTCAATCAACCAAAGGAACAAGCAGGATTTTGAACAGGCTACTCAACAATCGACCACATTCATACTATCAATCAGGTAATAGAAAATGCTCAGAATATAACCAACCACTATACATAGCCGTCATAGATTACGAAAAGGCGTTTGATTCAGTAGAAATACCAGCCGTCATGCAGACACTGCGAAATCAGGGTGTCGATGAAGCATATATGAACATCCTGGAATAAATCTACAGGGGATCAACTGCTACCATAGTGCTTCATAAAGAAAGCAACAGACTACCAATCAAGAAGGGTGTAAGACAGTGGGACACAATCTCTCCAATGCTATTTACCGCGTGCTTACAGGAGGTTTTCAGAAGCCTAGAATGGGAACAGTTAGGGATAAGATTTAATGGATAGTATCTTAGTAACCTGCGCTTCGCCGATGACATTGCATTGCTGAGTAACTCAGGGGACGAATTGTAACTCATGATTACCGAGTTAGACAAGGAGAGCAGAAAGGTGAGTCTCAAAAATAATCTGCAGAAAACGAAAGTATTGTACAACAACCTCGAAAAAGAGCGGCGCTTCGAGATAGGTAATAGTGCACTTCAAGTTGTAAAAGACCATGTCTACTTAGGGCAGGTAATAACCGCGGAGCCTAACCACGAGACTGAAGTAACTAGAAGAATAAGAATTGGGTGGAGCACATTTGGCAAGCACTCTCAAATTATGACAGGTAGATTGCCACTATCCCTCAAAAGAAATGTAAATAACAGCTGTATCTTTCCGGTACTAAGCTACGGAGCCGAAACCTGGAGACTTACAAAGAAGGTTCAGCTTAAATTGAGGACGACACAGCGAGAAATAGAAAGAAAATGGTAGGTGTAACCTTAAGAGACAAGAAGAGACCAGAGTGGATTAGGGAACAAACGGAGGTTAAGGATATCATAGCTGAAATCAAGAAGAAATAGACATGGGCCGGGCATGTAGGGCGTAGACAGGATAACCGCTGGTAATTAAGGGTAACTAACTGGATTCCCAGAGAAGGCAAGTGGGTTAGGGGGAGACAGAAGGTTAGGTGGGCAGATGAGATTAAGAAGTTTGCGGGTATAAATTGGCAGCAGCAAGCACAGGACCAGGTTAACTGGCGGAACATGGGAGAGGCCTTTGTCCTGCAGTGGACGTAGCCAGGCTGATGATAATGATGATGATGATAATGATGATGATGATGATGCGGTAGTTTTCCTGTGAACAGTGTGGGTCATGTTCAGCAGGCATTCCATGAGTTCTGCCGTGAAAGCCGGTCCGCGATCGGTGATTACAACAGTCGGAGCGCCATGCCGTAGCATTATCCTCTGTACAAAGAATTTGGCGACCTCAGCGGCCGTTCCTCGATGCAAGGAGTCTGTATCTGCGAATCTCGTTAAATAATCAGTCGCTACAACGATCCACTTCTTGCCAAGTAAAGATGTCGGGAATGGTCCAAGGATGTCCATTCCAACTTGTTGGAAAGGTGCTTTCGGTGGGTCTATCGGGTGCAGAAGGCCCACTGGCTTAGCACGAGGCGCTTTCCATCTTTGGCATTCGCGGCATGTTCTGACATAGCGCTGTACGGAAGACAACAGCTTGGACCAATAATAGTGCTGACTTATTCGTGCAAGCGTTCGAGTGACCCCCAAATGTCCAGACGTAGGCTCATCGTGGCACGCTTGTAATATTTTTTGCCGCATAGTTGCAGGAACGACAAGCAGAAACTTTTCACGGTTGGGCCTAAAGTTTCTCTTGTAGAGGACAATTCCTCGGAGACAGAACAATGCGAGGCTTCGGGAAAATATACGAGGTACTTGTACGTCAGCTGCTTTCAGGTGTTTAATGAGCGGGAGCGATTCTTCGTCCGCATGTTGAAATTCGGATATCTGAGAAGTCTCGACAACAGCCACAAATGGAAAGTCCTCTTCATCTTATGGTGCTGGTCTGCAGGTGCCCGTGACAAACAGTCGGCGTCGGTATGCTTCCTGCCAGATTGGTATAGCACAGTTATGTCAAATTCTTGCAGTCTGAGGCTCCACCTTCCTAGTCACCCGGACGGGTCCTTGAAGTTGGCGAGCCAGCAAAGGGCATGGTGATCGCTGACTGCCGTGAATGGTCTACCATACAAGTAAGGCCGAAACTTACTGATGGCCCAGACGACGGCAAGGCATTCTTTCTCTATGGCTGAATAATTGGTCTCCGCCTTTGTTAGAGTCCGGCTGACGTATGCTATCACCTTTTCTTCGCCATTCTGCCACTGTATTAGGATGCATCCTAGGCCGATGTTGCTGGCGTCTGCGTGTATTTCCGTGTCAGCTGTTTCATCTAAATGACAAAAGGATTGAGGGCTCTTGCAACCGTTTTCTTATTTCGTTGAAGGCGCTTTGTTGCTCGGTTTCCCACTGGAAAGGTACATCTTCTCTCGTAAGTTTCGTCAAGGGTTCTGCAATCTGTGAAAAAGTTCTGACAAATCGTCTATATATATAGTAAGCACAGAGACCTAGGAATCTCCGTACTGACTTTTTGTCTGCTGGCACCGGGAACCTTGCAACGGCGGCTGTCTTTTCGGGATCAGGGCGCACCCCGGAAGCGCTGACAACGTGCCCAAGGAATTGAAGCTCTTCGAAACCGAATTGGCACTTCTCTGACTTGATGGTTAAATCAGCCGAACGGATTGCTTCTAACACTGTTCGCAGGCGCTTGATATGCTCCTCGAATGTAGCGGCGAAGATGACCACATCGTCAAGGTACACTAAGCAACACTGCCACTTCAATCCGGAAAGTACAGTGTCCATCATACGCTGAAACGTTGCTGGTGCACAACAGACACCAAAAGGGAGAGCCTTGAATTCATAGAGTCCGTCCGGGGTAACAAAAGCAGTCTTCTCGCGATCACGTTCATCAACTTCGATCTGCCAGTATCTACTTTTCAGATCTAGTGATGAGAAGAACTTGGCACACCAAAGTCTGTCTAATGTGTCGTCAATACGCGGGAGGGGATATACATCCCGTTTAGTCACATCGTTTAATTTCCGGTAGTCGACGCAAACCCTTAGCGTGTCATCCTTCTTGACAAGTACTACAGGAGATGCCCACGGAGTGCTAGAAGGTTGAATAACATCATCTTCAACCATATCCTGTACTTGATTCTTGATGACTTCCCTTTCTTTTGGTGAAACGTGGTACGGGTGCTGGCGTACCAGCCTGGTTGTCTCGTCTGTTACGATCCTACGTTTTGCAATGCTCGTGCGTTGTACCTTTGAACTATTGGAGAAACAGCTGCCAAATTCCCGTAAAAGGTCGTATAGCTGTTGACGTTGGATCACTAAAAGATTAGGATTTACGGATATTACGTCGCAGACATCAGATGTTGGTTTCATATCCGTTGACGTTGTTTCAAGGCTGCATATTTCTGTGGCTTCACAAACCTCATTAAGAAAGGCTATGGCTGTCCCCTTTGCGATGTGCTGGAATTCGTTCCCAAAATTTGTCAGGAGAATGTCTGTGTACCCGTTTTTTAGCTGGATAATCCCTCGTGCCACACAAACACCTCTTTTCAGGAAAACATCCATGTTGCTGTCTGCCACACCTTCGTAGTAACCAAACGTATCATTTGTGACTAGAACCATTACACTGTTCTGCGGCGGTACAGTCACATCATCATCGACGATGCGCAGTGAAGTGGTGTATTTCTCGTCTGCTCGAGCTACCTTTATAGCTTGTTCCGTCGAAAATGATACGCTGGATCTCTGCAAATTAATAAGGGCACCATTTGCTTGCAGAAAATCCATGCCGAGTATAGCTTTTCTCGAACATATGGGCAGGACAACAAAGTCGCCAACGTAAGTGAAACCTCGTATCTCAACTCTTGTGGCGCATCTGCCGAAAGGCGTAATATGGTGACCGCCTGCCGTACGTACTTGAGGTCCACTCCATTCGGTCAGAACTTTCCTCAGGCACTTCGCTAAATCGTAGCTTATCACAGAGTAATCTACATCGGTATCGATTAAAGCCATGAGCTCTAGCCCGTCAATTACCAACGGCAAGTCTGAAGTTATCTTCTCATTACTGCACTTCTTTAGCTGGAGACTGTTATCGTCGTCGTCACGCCGGTGTCGCAGTGGAGGATCTTCGTATTTCGAATCACCAGCGGCCTCGCCTCCACAGGTCGCCCACTTCAGTTTCCCGGGTTTGGACTAGGCTAACGATGCCTAGGTGCGTTTGGAAAGGAACGTGGGCTTGGCGAGCGCTGACGGAGAGGGGTTGGTGACCGCGGTTGATGACGACGATGCAGGTCGAAGCTCTGACGTGAGCACAGGTAATCGTCGATGTCGGACGGCCTTTCGCCGTTTCGCGGACACGGTGCGTTGACCGCAAATCCTCGAAGACCAGCTTGACGATATCGGCAAAACCGGTACAGATGGCCAGCCTCTCCACAGTGGAAGCACAAGGGCCTACGTTCCTCATCTCGCCATACATCGCTTTTCCAAGGTCTTGTCTCTGTCGGAAGAGGTGCGCTGCGAGTTGCCTCTACGATATCGCGCGGGCTGCGTGTTGTCGATGCGTAAGTACCAGGTGTCTCGATAGGCGCACAGTGGACAGCAGGCCACCTGAGCACATCTGTGATGTAGTAGCTTTAAAAAAATGCGAACATAGCAGACGACAGCGCCACATCACCTGGAAGATGAGAAGAATGAAGGGGCATTGCAGCGCGCCCATTGGAAAAAGAAGAGGAGACGCTCGCGGAGAACGAAGCTGTTCGGACGCCGCCAAGATGACGCAAGGGAGCCTAGGGCGAACCCGCAACTACGCACGAGGTTCGAAAGGCCGGGTTCCAGTCCTCGAGACATTGACGTCCTCGAGGCACAGCGTGTCGGCGTGGCCAGGCGCGAGTTCTGGGTGAGTGGTCCTGCGGACATCTCCGGTGCGGCGAGCGCCCTCGAAAGACCGGAGCTGCTGACCACGTCCGCCGAGCCGATGTCGCTGACAATGTGCGGCTACGCCTAGACCTGGTGATGCTCTTTACAGTGGTATGCTGACCTGGTACCCAAGCGACGACCGCATCCGAGCACGCAACGGGTCCCACTTCAAGGCACCGGGCTACGGCACAGACTGTAAGACTGTTTACTCTTTTGTTTTGTGTGTGAACTGCGTGCGTGTACGACTTATAGTACTGTATGTACAATAGCTTTTTTGTTCGTCCAATATAACGTCCTTTTGTTTTCCTCACTGTCTCCATCTTTCTCGCGTCGCACGCCTTGCTATGTGACGAACCTAACCACGACAACATCAGAATAAGTTACCGCGCGTCGTGTCGGTGGTGCATCCCTTTGCGGCTCCCGTATGGCCTTCCGAATTTCTTCTCGGACAACATCCGCAATAGACAGTTCCGGTGAAGCGGGTGGCTGCAGCTTGCGTAGTTCCTCGCTGACAACTGACCGGACGAGCTCCCGCAGAGTGTCAAGATTATCGACAACGTTTGCCGAGAAGACCCCTGCTGATGTACAGGTTACGTCACGATTGTATTGCCGGGCTCTCTGCTGCAGCGTCGTTTCTATTGTTGCTACCGACCGAAACTCAGCAACAGGGCGCGGCGAATTGCGAACGAGTACCGCGAACAGCTCTTGTTTTACCCCATGCATGAGATGACGCACCTTCTTGTCTTCAGCCATGTTGGGATCAGCTCGCTTGAACAGGCGGGACATGTCTTCTATGTACATAAGGACAGTCTCATTTGTGCGTTGATTCCGTGCACGAAGAGCTGCTTCTGCCTTTTCTTGGCGATCATTGTTGCCAAACGTACACTGTAGCTGCCGCTGGAACTCTTCCCAGGACGTCCAAGATGCGCCGTGGTTTTCGTACCACAATCGCGCTGCGTCTTCCAAAAAGACGTATACGTTGCGCAACTTGCCTGCTTCGTTCCATTGGTTGATGTTCGCCACCCTCTCGAAATGATCCAGCCAGTCTTCGGCGTCCTCGAACGGGTCACCATGGAACACCTTCGGTATGACGGGTTGGCTGACAATGAGCTGTGATGGTTCAACTCGGCTAGTCATTGTGGTGGTGTTTCTTGTTTCCGTCGCTGATGCCCTTGGCACAGAGGAAAGTGGTCCGAATTCTGGTGAATCCCCTCGAATACGGCGAGTGATCCGTTGGTGCACCGGCGTAAGCTCCACGGCTTGCGGATGGTCAGGGCTTGGACTTCGCTCTCTCGTGGGGTATTTGGAATCATCTACCCAGCACCTCCACCAGAAAATGTAACGAAAGTAGCAGCCTCACAACAAGGATGTTCTATTTACACGGTTTATTAAGGACGAACTTGTGCCCAAAGTGAACGACGCACAGCAATCAAGAAGATGATGATGATGATCCTTGATACTCTGGCGCACACCCACAAAGGGGGATCGGCCAAGAACCGGGCGGCAGGATCTTAACTAAAAGGCTTATGGTTTTTCGAACACAACGTAATTTTGGGCTGAAAAAAATATATAGTGAAACGGGGTGTTGAACCAGCAGGAGTTGACTCGGCGAACCAAAGCTTTATTTAGCGCAAGGGCTAACTGAACGCAAGCCTGCGATCACAGCAAGTCTTCTTCCTTTCTATATTCGAGCTCCATGCCCACTGCTCTCATTACAATCACCCCCGGGCGATGAGGGAGCCATTCTGGCGACCTAAGGACAGGTGTACACAGAAGGGTCATGGTATGGCTTGAGCCGAGAGATGTGTACGATTTCTTGTCCCCGACGGCGCTTGTCCGGAGATGCATCCAGCGGCTCGACCAAGTAGTTGACAGGGGATGTTTGGCATACAACTCGATAAGGGCCATGGTACCTGGACGAAAGCTTGTGGGAGAGTCCTGGAGGAATAGAAGGAATCCATAATCACACCAGTGAGTTCGGAGCAAAGCTCATAGGCGTGGTTGACGCGTCGTGGCAATGTTTTTGGCGCGTCTGGTCATGTGACGTGAACGCACGAGCAAGCTTCCGACATTCTTCAGCGTGTGCTTCTGCTCGAGAAACGGTAGTCATCTCTGAAGGGTCCGGTCGATAAGGAAGAATAGCATCTATTGTTGATGATGGCTCGCGTCGATAAAAAAGAAAGAAAGGCGAAAATCTAGTGGTGCTTTGCGTTGCAGTGTTGTAAGCATATGTCACAAAAGGCAGTATACTATCCCAATTTGACTGGGTGGATGAAGCGTACTTGGCCAGCATATCCCCAAGTGTATGATTAAGACGCTCTGTCATCCCATTAGTTTGCGGATGATAGGCTGTGGTAGTGCGGTGTATGATGCGACACTCGCTCAACAACGCTTTGATGGCATCGGAGAGAAAAACGTGGCCACGGTCACTCAGTAACTCTCAAGGTGCTCCATGCCTTAAAACCAGGTTTTGCAGTATAAAAACTTGCAACGTTTTTTGCGGTAGCAGAAGGTAACGCAGCATTTCCAGCGTACCGCGTTAGGTGGTCGATAGCGAGAATGACCCAGTGTTTGCTACTCGAAGTATAGGGAAGCGGACCGTAAAGGTCGATTCCGACACGATCGAAAGCTCGTGATGGACATGGCAACGGCTGCAAGGGACCTGTGGCATGCTGAGTGGGCATTTTGCGTCGCTGGCACGTAAGGCAAGACCTTACGTAACGGCGAACGAAACGGTACATACCGCGCCAGTAGTACCGCAGCTGCAAGCGAGTGTATGTTTTTAACACACCAGCGTGGCCACATTGCGGATCATCGTGGAACGTGGCACAGATGTCAGAGCGCAGAAGTCGGGGAATGACGAACAACCACTTACGGCCCATCGAGCTGTAGTTTCGGCGGTAAAGCAGGTTATCCCGAATAGCGAAGTGTCCTGCTTGACGGCGAAGCGTCCTGGAAACTGGAGCGGGTGTCCGATTTGAGAGCAAGTCCAAAATAGAAGAAATCCAAGCATCTTTGCGTTGCTCGGAAGGCATGTCTGAAATGCTGATGGCCAAGGCAGCACTGGTGGAGATAGGCGAGCCGACAGGCTCTGAAGCCAATGGTGAACGTGACAGGGCATCGGCGTCGGAATGCTCCCGGCCAGAACGGTAGATAACACGGATATCTAACTCCTGTAACCACAATGCCAACGAGCGAGCCGACCATTAGGATCTTTTAGTGAAGATAACTAGCAAAGCGCATGGTGGTCTGTTACAATATCAAACAGACGTCCATATAGATAAGACCGAAGTATTCCGATTGTTCAAATAATGGCAAGGCACTCCTTTCCAGTTACACTGTAGTTCTTCTCGGCTTTACTGAGGGTGCGGCTGGCATAGGCAACGACGTACTCGTCAAAGCCATCCTTGCGTTGGGCCAGTATGGCCCCTAGCCCGGCACCACTAGCGTCTGTATGAAGCTCCGTTGGAGCAGACGGATCGAAATGTCGGAGTATGGGAGGCGTGGTGAGGAGCCGTCGGAGTTCCTGAAATGCATCATCCCACGCCTGCGACCACGCTGACAAATCAGAACTTCCGGCAAGAAGATTGGTCAAGGGGGCGATAATGGAGGTGAAACTGCGGACGTAGCGCCGGAAGTAAGAACATAGGCCGATGAAGCTTCGAAGCTCTTTGATGGTAGTTGGCTTTGGAAACGCCGCGACTGCATTAAGTTTCGTAGGGTCCGGGAGAATGCCGTCCTTAGAAACTACATGGCCGAGAATTACAAGCTTGCGAGCGCCGAAGTGGCATTTCTTCAAGTTGAAGTCCCGCCGTGGAAAGGCACGTAAGAACTTGCTCGAGGTGGCCTAGGTGGGTCGCAAAGTCGCTTTGAAAATACCACAATGTCGTCCAAATAACAAAGGCACGTTTTCAATTTCAGGCCTCGCAAGATGGCATTCATCATCCTTTCGAAAGTGGCAGGCGCATTGTAGAGGCCAAAGGGCATAACGGTGAATTCATATAGTCTATCCGGTGTTACAAAGGCTGTCTTCGGGCGGTCAACCTCTGCCATGGGCACCTGCCAGTAGCCGGAGCGTAAATCTAACGAATAAAAGAACTCTTCACCTTGTAGGCAGTCCAGAGCGTCATCGATGCGCGGCAGAGGGTAAACGTCTTTGTGCGTTATCTTGTTGAGTCGGTGGTAGTCAACGCAGAAGCGGATGGATCCGTCTTTTTTCTTGACGAGAACAACCGGTGAAGCCCAGGGACTGTTGGAGGGCTCGATGATGCCACGTTTCAACATGTCGTCCACTTGTTCGTTGATGACACGGCGTTCAGCAGATGACACACGGTACGGACGCTGTCTTAGCGGGGCTTGTTGACCGGTGTCAATACGGTGCACGACCGCAGAGGTTCGGCCTAAGCCTGACTGGTCACGATCTAATGAAGAGCGAAAGCGGAGTAGAAGATTTATAATCTCTTCGCGCTGAGTTGGTGCGAGCTCAGAGTCGATGGCATCCGAGAATACGTCGGGCACATCATTAGGCGTGTTGGTAGAAGTGACAGCACAAATTGGGAGCGAAACCGCAGAATCGGGTATAGTAGCCGGAAGAATGCACTCGTAAGGTTCGTAGCTTCCCAGGTATTCTCCACGTAGTAGGGATGACGGGCTATCATCCCTACTACACTACACATAAATGGCAGCGTGACCGTTGCGAAAAACGACGACGGCAAACGGAAGCGTAATATTTCGACGGCACGCAGATGGGACCGATGGCATAAACATCACAGTTGATTTCGGAGGGGAGGCACACGACACCGAGACAACAGCTGAGAAAGGCGCAATGTCAACGTCAGAAGCAGCAAACACTCTACACGAAGCGCCATCGTCGGGGTCATAGCACGGCACAGATAATGCGAGTTTGGAACGAGCACAGTCGACCAAAGCAGAATTTGACAAAAGAAAGTCCCATCCAAGGATAACGTCATGCGAAGAACGGAATGAAACTACAAATGTGACGACGTACATCGCACCTTGAATGACGACTCGTGCAGTGCACAAAGCTGAAGGCTGAATATGATGGGACTTAGCTGTCTGCAAAGATAGGTCGATAAGTTGCGTGGTCACTTTCTTCAAGTTTCGGCTCAGTTTCTCGCTAATTACAGATACGGCAGCTCCAGTGTCAACAATCCGTACACCTTGATGCCATCAACATAGAGTTCGATTTCGTTCGGGGGACAGCAGTTAGGTCTTGAAATTTTCGCTGCCAACGCAGTTCTTGCCTCCGGAACTGCACCTGTCAGTTTTCCCCTCGCGGTGGGCTGTTGCGACGTAACATTGGAGAAATAGATCTGCGACAAGGAGAAGGCGAACGGCTTGAGCCGGATGGTCGGCGACCGGTACGTACGTCTAGAGGTGGATCGGCAGGAACGGGATATCGCGGCTGAGTGGGCATGTAGTGTGAGGCCCCTGCAATGTCATGAGAAGGGAAGCTGCGACGGCGGCAGTGACGAGCTATGTGGCCTGGGATGCCACATGAAAAACATATTAGCCGATTATCCGGAATGCACCATTGGCAGACGGTAGGGGCACTTGTCGCTGAATAAGGTACCGGAAACGGTCGTGCAGGCGGCGGCTTCATATAAACGTTCCGAGTTGTTTCGTATACAGCCGAAGACGGGACAGTCAACGGGCGGGCAGGTGGCGTCGACGAATTAAACGTGGTGAGTTGCTTCGTAGATAGCCGGAGACGATGGAGCACGTGGCCGAGCAACAGCGGCTGCATATGTTAGTGGTGCGGTAACAGATGGTGGAGCCTGATCTGGCGGCAATGCTTCGGCAACTTGCGATTCAATGACCTGGCGAAGCGAAGGAGATAAGAGTGCCATCGGTTCGGTAGTTTTGGTGATTATAAATAGCTGCCGGGTGACCTCCTCGCCTATCAATTGCTTTATGAGTGGCATTAAAGCAGAGTGGTCGGCAGTGTCATGGCGATAGTCGAGGGATGAGAGGTCCGCGGTGTCTTGAGCAGCGCAACGTGTGGAAGCACGTTGCCTACGCAGCTCATCATAACTTTGGCAGAGCTGAATCACCTCGGCGACCGTCTGGGGACACTTCGCAGCAAGCATTTGGAATGCACCGTCGTCGATTCCTTTCATGATGTTTTTTATCTTGCCTGCCTCGTCCAGAGTCGGGTTGACGAGCTGGCAGTGGAAGAGCACATCTTCGATGTAGCTCGTGAAAGTCTCATCTGTTCTCTGTACTCTGCCACGCAAGCGCTGTTCAGCACGAAGGCGGCGGACAGCAGGACGTCCAAAGACTTCCGAGAGGGTTTTTGCCGATTCCGATCAGATACTGAAACCACTTTGATGATTCCTGTACCATAGTTTCGCCACGTTGGTCAGGTAAAAACTCACATTTGTGAGCTTATCGGCTGCGTTCCACTTATTGTACGCGCTCACCAGTTCATACTCGGCAATCCAGTTGTCCACATCTTGGTCCCCTGTGCCACCAAATATGGTCGCGCTGCTGGAGAGCGCCAGCGCAGAAGACAGGTATTGGTGCGAGACCTGGAGCGGCGGCCTGAGACGGTCCCGGATCAGTCATTGCAGAAGGTGGTTGGAGTGTGCGGCAGCGAAGTTTCAGGGTGAGGACTAGATGTATCCCAGCACTTCCACCACTTGAAACGGGGTGTTGAACCAGCAGGAGTTGACTCGGCGAACGAAAGCTTTATTTAGCGCAAGGGCTAACTGAACGCAAGCCTGCGATCACAGCAAGTCTTCCTTTTCTATATTCGAGCTAAATGCCCACTGCCCTCGTTACAATAGAAAGAAAAGCCGAAAATCAAAAAAGGAGTATATCTGAGCAGGGAGCGATGCAGGCTATCAGATGCGATTTGAGACAGAGGTAATGGTGGGTGTAAAATGATATATATATATATATATATATATATATATATATATATATATATATATATATATATATATATATATATATATATATATATATATATATATAGGCAGATTAACACGGCAATCGCTTTGTTTCAATAATGCATTCAAATACCGCAGAGCACCTGTGGCTATAACCGAATTTAATGCTGCCAAACGACAAAATTACTGCCAAATTTAATTCTAATCTCAATTTTTCAAGTGGAGCTATCAGGTATCTTTTCCGCTGATGATAATATCGGCGACAGAGCAAAAAGAAGTGATCTATCGCTTCCATTTCTTCGCAAGTGTGACATAAAGGTGACGCCTTTAGACCAACTTTATGCAAATAATAATTCAGTTGCGGAATTCTGCAACGCAATCTTGTAAAAGTAACTTCCAAGTGCCGTGTTGCACACCACTGTCTATTCCAGCGGCATCTTAGATGTGCGAAATCTCGATATTTATCGAATGAGTAGCAGTCGTATTCATGCAAACAGAGGTTTCTAAACCTTATTGCTGTCGCGTAAGCCGTATCAGGCAAAATCGGGATAAGGGGACCGCTAAGAGATACTGTGGCTAGTGCATCCGCCATCTCATTGAGATATATGCGATGATGGCCTGGTACCAATAAGAGCTGCAGTTTTTTCAAGTTTGTCGGTATGAGTTGTCGAAACGTGCATAAGTGTTAAGTTGGCTCCAGAAGACAGAGCAGCACATACCGAAAAAGAATCTGTAATAACGACTGCTTCCAATTCACCCAAAGGAAGTTTCCGTAGTGCCAGTACAATAGCAAATAATTCTGTTATGAATATTGGTGTGTAATCTGGGAGTCTAACCGAAAAGGACCAGTCAAGGGAACGTGGGAAGATACCTGCCCCAGCCTTTTCATTTGATACGGATGCATCAGTCGCAATTATGTTGTTCATGTTCACGTGTGCCAGGCAATCCTGTAGCCGATCATTTAAATATTGAAATGGTATTTGCTTTGTGTTAGAGGGATAAATATTCGCAAATTCTATCTTAAGATCTAAATTAACGCTTCTTGTTGAGAAAATATGTTTGATTTTGACGTTCAGTGGTTCAAGCAGTGCTTGAACGAACAAGATCTGTGGGCAGTGGAATCGCGACCACCAATTTTCAAAAAATAAGCTTGGTTCTTTAATAAAGGTGGGCTCGGTGGCTACGCCACGGAACAGTCATCTAACCCGCTCCTGTTTGCTATGCAGGTGTGCGTGATGCTTGCCATTCACGCACTTGCCTCCGCCTCACTGGGCACAGTGCCCCACAGACAAGCAGCCTGCGAGCCTTTGTGGCTCGATATCAGCGCGGATACGCCTACCCAATGCGGTTTCAACATCGATGCGCTGGCCTGTCAAGCGGCGCCCCCACGCGAGGAACTATGGATACGGCAGCCACTAGTAGCCCTATCGCCATCAGCATCACCAACAGCTATAAAACTGGAGCATCCCCGCGCGGCATGCTGTGGGCTCCGTGGCTACGCCACGGAACAGTCATCTAACCCGCTCCTGTTTGCTATGCAGGTTGGTAGAAAAAGCTCTTTGTTTTCAAAAAAATCAAGTAATTACTGTCTCGTCCAGCTGCCGAGCCCGCAGTACTGTGTATGCTTTGCTTTTGAATGTATCGATGCCATTCACTGTTTATTACTGCTACTGTCAGGGGACATAGAAACCAATCCAGGGCCTACTGACCCTGTAATTCTGGCTGAGCTGAAAAAAATATCTACCGGGCAGTCAGCACTCCTTTCCGAAGTGCAAGACTTAAAAGTACAGCTGCATACTACGGGAAAAACTATTCGTGACCTAAATGATAGAATAGCACAGTTGGAGGAGCACTACAAAACCCTTTCATCTGTGCGATCAGAACTAGTGACATTGCAGGCCAGTACGGCTGCAACCAGCCGTCACATTGAAACCTTAGAGGCTCGACTTGAGGACGCTGAAAATCGCTCGCGACGCAACAACCTGCTATTCCACGGACTTCCAGATACTAACCACGCTGAAACTTTCTTGGAATCGGAAGGATTAATTATGAACCTCTGCAGTGAGCACTTAAACATAAAAATTGATCCGAAGGAAATTGAAAGGGCACATCGGCTCGGCCGCTACAAGGCTGGCCTGCAGCGTCCTATCATAGTAAGATTTACATCTTCTAAAACTAAAGAAGCGATCTTGTCTAACGGCAAAAAACTGAAAGGTACTACTTACGCAATCAGGCAGGACTTCTCACGCTCGGTTCAAAATGCACGAAAACACCTAATAGCCTTCGCTAGAAACAAGTCAACCGCTTTTTCATGCCCTTACAAAACGTTGTTTCTTGGTTCAAAGAAGTATGCCTTCGATGAAGTATCGCAAAAAGTCAAAGAAATCCCATAGCAAACCAGGCAGCATCGCGAACTGCCACACCGCCCCCGTAATAACGCCCGAGCAAATGATACTACTTCTGTGGTCTACGCTAACGTGCGCAGCTTCCTTTCAAAACGCGAGGAAATATGTAGTCTTGTCTCGTCATCTAGCAGCAATATAGTCGTGCTCTCCGAAACGTGGTTTTCTGGTGACGTCACAGACGACGAAATCCTGACCGATCTTCCGAACTTCAACGTTTTTCGTAACGATCGTAAGGGCGCCCGTGGGGGAGGTGTTCTGATCGCCACTAGTAAGCTATTTTCGTGCTCAGTCATCGACATTGCGACTGACTTAGAAATACTATGGCTTCTCATTCGTTCTACACCACTAACTTTGCTACTTGGAGTGTGCTATCGGCCCCCGCAAAGCAACCCAGACTTTCCACAGAAATTTAACCACATATTAAATCATCTCATGTTGAAACACCCCAACGCGCGCGTCCTAATTTTCGGCGACTTTAACTATCCTGACATCGATTGGCAAAATCTGGCAGCTTTGTCAGGAACAAGCGCGGAATCAAAAGAATTCGTCAATGTCTGCCTAAACTTTAACCTCACACAGCTGGTGTTGGAGCCAACCCGCGTGACAAATAGCTCAGCGAACATATTGGACTTGATATTAACAACACATCCCGAAACGCTATCTTCGCTTACATATTTGCGCGAAATCAGCGACCATAAGGTTATACACTCAGTCTTCAATTTCAGTCACTCGCCCAGCCTGATTCAATCCAAGACTATCAATCTATATGATAAAGGGAATTACGAGGCAATCAACAACGAACTTCAACGTTTTTTACCAGACTTTGAAGCTCGCCATTCAAGCAGAACAGTCGAAGACAACTGGACAATCTTCAAAAACAAAATAGGGGAGCTAGCAAGAAAATTCATACCTACAACTACATTTCGTACGTCTTCCCAGAAACCATGGTTCTCAAAAACCTTGAAAAGACTAGAAAATAAGAAAAAACGGTTATTTCGCGCTGCCAAGTTAAAACAGAGTGCTCACAACTGGGAAAAATACTATGCGGCTGAAAAAACATACTTGCTCGCCTTACGCAGCGCCAGGCGCTTGTTTTTTCACACAGATTTACCCAAGATACTTACTAATGACCCCAGAAAGTTTTGGAAAATAATTAATCCACAGGAAACGCGCAGCATTACACTGAAAAGTGAAGTGGGCGACGTTATCGGTAATTTTGAGAGCGCTGAGCTATTCAATACTGCTTTTTCATCTGTGTTTACCCACGAAACCCCTATACCATTCCCTGTGTTACCAATTTGTGTACCGTCTTCTATGTCGCGTATAACTTTTATGCCAGACGGTATAATGTCTGTCATTGAAAAATTGAAACTGTCCTCTTCAGCAGGTGTGGATGGAATCAATTCGAAAATTCTTAAAAACACTAAATGTATTTCTTCAGTGATTATGTCGCTAATATTCTCACAGTCACTTCACACCGGCCACTTACCAGCCGACTGGAGGACGGGGAAGGTCACTCCGGTTTTCAAATCAGGTAACAAAGACAGCCCTCTAAACTATCGCCCCATTTCTTTAACAAGCGTACCCTGTAAAATCATGGAGCACGTCATCTTTTCCCAAATCATTCATTTTCTTGACGGCAATAACTTCTTCCACCCCGCACAGCATGGTTTTCGCAAAGGTTATTCTTGCGAAACCCAATTAGCCCTTTTTGTTCAGGATTTGCATGCCAATCTTGACATTAATCTGCAGACGGACGCCATCTTTTTAGATTTCTCGAAAGCATTCGATACTGTACCCCATAAGCGGCTCTTAATGAAACTTAGATCCTTAAATATACATCATGACATAGTAAATTGGATTGAGGGATTTCTAACTAACCGCTCGCAGTTTGTCTCCGTCGATGAAGTACACTCTAGTCCCGTTCCAGTAGCGTCAGGTGTCCCCCAAGGCTCCGTACTCGGGCCCCTTCTCTTCCTGATTTACATAAACGACCTAGCTTCATGTGTCTCCTCTTGTATCCGTTTGTTCGCCGACGACTGCGTAATATATCAACCAATTACCAACCCCACTGATCAAGCCGCTGTCCAAGATGACCTAAACCACGTGCAAGAATGGTGTGACCTGTGGCTCATGAAACTTAATCCCAACAAATGCAAGATCGTTTCATTTCACCGCCGCCACAACCCCCTTCTGTTCCCTTATGTAATTGCTAGCGTTACCCTCGAACACGTGCAGTCATACAAGTATCTCGGTGTCACCATATGTAATGATCTAAACTGGTGCACGCATATTACTAACATATCATCAGCGAACAAATCTCTGGGTTTCCTGAAACGTCACCTCCGGCACGCACCTAAAACTGTCAAGCTACAGGCCTACAAGTCCCTCATCAGATCCAAATTAGAATACGCATCCGCAGTCTGGAGCCCACACCAAGCCTATCTGATCGACTCACTCGAGGCAGTTCAAAACCGTGCCATCAGGTTCATTCATTCTTCATATTCCTACAATACAAGTGTAACATCACTCAAAAAAGAATCGGCTATTTTAAACCTTGACATTCGCCGCCGCATCTCTAGTCTCAGCCTTTTTCATAAGTTTTTTTACAGCACCCTTCGTCATCCCTACATCGCCCCACCGGCCCGCATATCTCACCGCACGTGTCATTCGCTTCAAGTTGCCCGGCCGAGGATTAAGACGACCACCTTTTCTATGTCCTTCTTTGTTCGGACAGCAAAAGACTGGAATGACCTTCCCCATGATGTCGTCACCACTGAATGCTCATCATCATTTTTTGATCGATTATGTGTCCACTTTTCGTGATAAAAATTTGTGGCAACAAAAAAAAACATTTATATGTTAACCCACCCCTTATGTAATACCCCCTCGAGGGGTCTTTAAGGAAAATAAAGTTATGTTATGTTATGTTAAAAGCATAAAACGATGCTCTCTGGGGCACAGTGTATAGTTTTAAAAAATGTTTGGATAGTAAGCATTTTGAATCTATTCAACAATGACAGTAGATGCGCTTCCATGTATAGCACATTGTTAGCAACAAACTTGAGCAGTCCAAGGCACAGTCGTAAAGCCTCCCTTTCTAATAGTATTAGCGGTCTCATTTTATATGTCGCACTGCCCGAAAATAAGACACAGCCGAATTCCATGATAGAACGAATTTACATTTTATAGACCATTACCAATGTATTTCTTCGCAACCCCCTTTTTATGTTGCTGAGCTTGCTTAACCACCCCATGGCTCGTGTTGCTTTGGACGCAATGTGATCGATGTGGCTTTTCCAATTTAACGAGCTGTTATATATGATGCCTAAGTATTTGAGTGAATCCACCTGGGGAATCTGCTCTGTGCCATACATCAAGGAGATGTTGACAGGATCCCTGAACGAGAACGCTAGAAGCGCGCTTTTGTTTACGTTTAGAGACATTCCAATTTTTTCAAGACATTCCTCTATCATGTTTAGGTAATTCTGTAATGTCTGATAAAGTAATTGCAGATCACTGTTTGTCGCAAAGAAAGCAATGTCATCTGCATACACATATAAATGAATATCGCTATGTGTTGGAATCGAACTGAGGAAGATGTTAAACAACACCGGTGAGAGCACTGCCCTCTGTGGTACGCCACGGTATTGTCGATATCTGTTAGAAAAACAACCCCTTTGAAAGCAATAAAACTCTCTCTCCCTTAAAAAATCTGCTACCCATGCTGTCATGTAGTTTGGTAAGTGTGACTTTTCCATCTGCTCTATTAGTATTTTATGCTCCACTTTGTCATACGCCTTGGCCAAATCCAGAGTAACTAATGCACAATACTCTCTTCTACGCCTAGCCAACTGTATACGACTCTCCAAATCCCCGTGCGCACACCATATGGAGCATCCCGATTTAAAGCCAACTTGACTGGGGTTCAGTATTGATTTCTCCTCAATGGATTTTATTACACGTGCATTCAAAACTCTTTCAGTTAGTTTAACCGAATTAGATGTAAGAGAAATTGGCCTCACATTGTCAAGTGTATACCCAAGTGCCTGTTTTTTGAGTATCGAAATTATTTTGGAAAGTTTCCAATCCGCCGGTATCCAAGAATTTTTCAAAGAGTAGAGTAATTAACCGTATTACAGAGTTCATGTGGGGAAATGTCATATAGTACTTTTATCATTGCTGAGGTTACTCCATGTGGTCCAGGTGCTGTAGGAGGTAAGTGCCTCACTACACCCGCTAGTTCCGCTAATGTCACCTCATTGAACTCCTCCCTTGCAATTGGCTTTACTATGTGTCTTGGCATTGTTGATCTGAATCTTTCTTCTAATCCTTTAGCAACGTTTTCTAATATTTCAGTGAGTTCGCTAGGCGATAGAATTGAAGAATCAATATTCTCTGATGGTGGTATCATTTTTCTGGAACGCAAAAATCTAAAAAGCGCTTTTCTGTATATGGTTTTGAAAGGTAGCTGAATTTGCTAGTGTCATAGTCATCTTTTGCTTTGCGTACTTTACGTTTAAAATCTGCTGCCACGTATTTATAGTCACACCAGTTTTTTGGGCATTGGTTGTGGATAAGTTGCTTCCACGCCGTTTCCGTTTTCTATACCCCCTCATACAATCAGCGTTCCACCATGGGCTAAACGACCCGCCTGTGTCTGAAGTTATTGAAAAAGTTGACTTTTTTTATTGCTCTTCTCAATACCGCACACAGACTCATAGCCCGAATGTCTTCCTGCATGTCCTTGGGAAGAGACAAAGTAGATTTTAAGTCTTTTTGCAAACGCTCATAATTTACAAACGAGCCAATTTTATCAGTTGAAAATATCCCGGGAAAGTTAATCTCGAAGCTAATAGGAAGGTGGTCACTGTTTGTTGCGCAATCTAATGTTTTCCACGACGAAATGTTTAGTGAGAAGCTGGAAAAGGTCAGATCTATCGCCGACTTTGATTGTCTCCTAACAAAAAAAAATAAAAAGATCCAAGGGCGGTAGTCCTCGTGAGCCTCTGCCTGGAGCACCCTCGTTTTCTTCTTCTTCTTCACGCGCGTTGGCTCTTCGGCGGAGTACCGTGCGCATGCAGGGCCGGCTCGTGCATTGCGGCTGGCTTTGTCGCTCGTAGTCGTGCCGTTAGCGTTTCTCTGGTTCCCGACGTCCGCGTTGCGCGGAGCAATGATAATTCCGGTGGCAACATCACTCATTAACACATTACACTCTCCTTGTAATCAAACAGATGACTATCTCACAAACAAAATGGTTTTAGACGTGGTTTCTGTACAACAACACAATTAGTTGAATTCACGCACGACATTTTGCTTAGCCTTGATCATGGCTACCATGTTGAGGTATATTCATCCTTTGACACAGTTTTGCATTCTAAAGTCCTTGCTAAAGACAACGTGATATTAAACAATGGTCGATTGTAAGTGCACATCTAGCTTTTTGGCATCTCGCTCTCAGTTTTTTTCGCACAGGTTTATTTATTTATTTATTTATTTATTTATTTATTTATTTATTTATTTATTTATTTATTTACAGGTACCTCAAAGACCCCAATGAGTGGGGTTTTACATGAGTGGAGCCAACTGTGCTGTTATTAATGTAACATCGGGTGTGCCACAAGGGTAGGTTCTTTGGCCTTTTTTTTTTCCATTTACGTGAACAATTCGCTTGCTCAACCCTCCTTTTCAGTTCATTTTTATGTCAACGATTGCACATTATATGAAATTATTACCACTACCGCTTGCAGGAGTAATCTGCTGGGTTTCGCAATTGGTACAAAACTTAGCAAACGAATATTAACTCTAGAAAATCATGCTTGCATCTTTTTGTAATAAACCACCCACCGTTTTTTACTACCCTATGATAACAGTCCTGTAAGTAGGGTTTCCGAATATAAGTATCTCAGTGTCCTTTTCACACATGACATGTCATGGGCCAAGTACATTGACTATTATTGAAACAATGCATTAAAAAACCTCTGCCACCTATGCCACACTGTGTCCAAATCCCCAAAAGACACAAACCTCCTCTTATATCAATCGCTAATTCGTCCTGTAGTGACTACATGTCGGTTGTCTGGAACCCGCATAAGCAGTGTCATCGTTTCGACCGCGATTTCTCACCCTCTTTAACTCTACCTTCAATGCAATTACCTCCATTCCATTCGCCGATTAGAATATCAATTCTTGCAAAACATCGTTCCCTCGACAGTTAAACTGTCAAACAACAAGAAACGCATAAACTTCGCTCTACAGTCAACGACGAAAAGCTCTCACAACCTAAATTTGAGGCCTTATTGTGCTTGAACTAACATCTTCAAGTTCAGTCTTTTACGCCGTTCCATCGAAGACTGGAATTCGTTACCAGGTTCTGTTCTTTCATGCCCATCGCAATGTTTCGCAGCCGAAATCCACAACGCATGTATGTAAAATCATCATCATCAGCCTGACTACGTCCACTGCAGGACAAAGGCCTCTCCCAAGTTCCGCCAGTTAACCCGGTCCTGTGCTTGCTGCTGCCAATATATACCCGCAAACTTCTTAATCTCATCTGCCCACCTAACATTCTGTCTCCCCCTAACCCACTTCCCTTCTCTGGGAATCCAGTTTGTTACCCTTAATGACCAGCGGTTATCCTGTCTACGCGCTACATGCCCGGCCCATGTCCATTTCCTCTTCTTTATTTCAACTATGATATCCTTAACCCCCGTTTGTCCCCTAATCCACTCTGCTCTCTTCTTGTCTCTTAAGGTTACACCTACCAATTTTCTTTCCATTGCTCGCTGCGTCGTCCTCAATTTAAGCTGAACCCTTTTTGTAAGTCTCCAGGTTTCTGCTCCGTAGCTAAGTACCGGCAAAATACAGCTGTTATATTCCTTCCTCTTGAGGTATAGTGGCAATCTACCTGTCATAATTTGAGAGTGCTTGCCGAATGTGCTCCACCCCATTCTTATTCTTCTAGTTACTTCAATCTCGTGGTTCGGCTCTGCGGTTATTACCTGCCCTAAGTAGACATAGTCTTTTACAAGTTCAAGTGCACTATTACCTATCTCGAAGCGCTGCTCCTTTCCGAGGTTGTTGTACATTACTTTCGTTTTCTGCAGATTAATTTTTAGACCCACCTTTCTGATCTTGTCTAACTCCGTAATCATGAGATGCAATTCGTCTCCCGAGTTACTCAGCAATGCAAGGCCATCGGCGAAGCGCAGGTTACTAAGGTATTCTCCATTAACTCTTATCCCTAACTGTTCCCATTCTAGGCTTCTGAAAGCCTCCTGTAAGCACGCGGTAAATAGCATTGGGGAGATTGTGTCCCCCTGCCTTACACCCTTCTTGATTGGTGTTCTGTTGCTTTCTTTATGAAGCACTATGGTAGCAGTTGATCCCCTGTAGATTTCTTCCAGAATGTTTATATATACTTCATCTCCGCCCTGATTCCGCAGTGTCTTCATGACGGCTGATATTTCTACTGAATCAAACGCCTTCTCATAATCTATGAAGGCTATGTATAGTACTTGGTTATACTCTGAGCATTTCTCTATTACCTGATTGATAGTATGAATGTGGTCAATTGTTGAGTAGCCTGTTTGAAATCCTGCTTGTTCCTTTGGTTGATTGAATTCTAATGTTTTCTTTACTCAGTTAGCAATTACCTTTGTAAATAGCTTGTATACTACAGAGAGCAAGCTGGTCGGCAAGCTGGTAAACAAGGTGGCTATTTTTTCTAACACAATCTGTCCTCCATCTTTCAGCAGATCTGATGTTACCTGATCCTCACCAGCAGCTTTGCCTCTTTGCATGCTCTCCAAAGCTTTTCTGACTTCTTTTATCATTACTGGTGGGGTGTCATCTGGGTTACTGCTAGTTCTTATAGTATTAAGGTCGTGGTTGTCTCGGCTACTGTACAGATCTCTGTAAAACTACTCCGCTATTTTAACTATCCTATCCATATTAGTAGTTATTTTGCCCTCTTTGTCCTTTAGTGCATACATTCGACTTTTGCCTATCCCAAGTTTCTTCACTGCTTTGACGCTTCCTCCGTTTTTCAGAGCGTGTTGAATTCTCTCCATGTTATACCTTCCTACATCGCATACCTTACATCTATTATTCAACTTCGAAAGCTCTGCCAGTTCTATTTTGTTTGTTGTACTTGACACTTTCATGATTGTTTTCACGCTTCGTAATTAGGTTCTTCGTTTCCTGGGAAAGCTTGCCAGTGTCTTGTCTAACTACCCTGCCTCCAACTTCCACTGCACACTCCTTAATGATACTCGTCAGATTATCATTCATTGTATCTACGCTAAGGTTGGTTTTCTCACTAAGAGCCGAGTACCTGTTCTGCAGCGACACTCTGAATTCCTGTACTTTCCCTCTCAGTGCTAGCTCATTGATTGGCTTCTTGCAAATCAGTTTCTGTCGTTCCTTCTTCAAGTCTAGGCAAATTCGTGACCGTACCATTCTATGGTCACTGCATCGTACCTTGCCAACCAGTTCCACATCCTGCACGATGTCTGGGTAGGACTCATTATAAAGTCTATTTCGTTCTTATTTTCGCCATTAGGGCTCCTCCATGTCCACTTGCTGTTTTCTCATTTTCGGTAGAAAGTATCCAAAATCCGTAAATTATTGCGTTCTGCGAATTCTACTAGTAGCTCTCCTCTGGCGTTTCTAGTACCGATGCCGTAATCTCCTACTGCCCGGTCTCCAGCTTGCTTCTTTCCTATCTTTGCATTAAAGTCGCCCATCACTGTAGTATACTGTGTTTTTACCTTACTCATTGTCGATTCCACGTCTTCATAGAAGCTTTCAACTGAAGCGTCATCATGGCTGGATGTAGGCGCGTAAGCCTGTACTACCTTCATCTTGTATCTTTTATTCAGATTAATTACGATACCTACCACCCTTTCATTAATGCTATATTATTCCTCTATGTTGCCAGCTATGTTTCTGTGAATTAGGAACCCCACTCCCAGTTCTCTTCTGTCTGCCAAGCCCCGATAGCAAAGGACGTGCCCATTCTGTAGCACCGTATAGGCCTCATCTGTCCTCCTAACCTCACTGAGCCCTATTATATCCCATTTAACACCCTCTAGCTCCTCGAATAGTACAGCTAGACTTCCCTCACTAGATAAGGTTCTAGCGTTAAACCTTGCCAAGTATGTAAAATACACTGATTTATATATACAAGTGGTACTTGCTTGTTATATTTTTTTTCATGTTCCCAATATTTTGTACTGATTTAGCCTTCTATATTGACACGACAATTATATGTTACCTGTTAGTGTTTTTTTTTCATTGTCTTTATTTATATTTTTCCCTATCCTTGCATAACCACTCCTGCAATGGTGCACCTAATCTGCAGTATGTGTAAATAAATAGATAAAATAAAGAAAATAGGCACAGTAATGTGCATGCCTTTTCTAGTGAGCGGCTGGCTCTAATCCATCAAGCTGTAATGATAAACACATGTTCTGATGCCTAATGGCCATGTGGCTTGTGCCACACATTATCACTGCAATGTTTCATCTTGTATCGTGAAGCATTTATACAGGACGCTTGCACATTTAAACTACGAAAGGTGGTTTAATGGCATTTTCCAGCAGAGAAAGTTATTCTCACTATATTAACAAGCAGACACGTAGCTATGTGGTAGAACAACCGCTTGCGATGCAAATGACTCAGGTTCGATACCCTTGCTGACCCAGAATTTTCGGTTATTTAATGCGAAGAACTGTTGTGTACTACAAGCACTTATGGCAATTGCCCGCCCACTTGATATCCTGTCAGGTTAACGTCAATTGTAGTTAGGTTCGATGTACTCAAGTTGATTGATGTGGCACTGTCCAGGGCCATCCTCACGAGAATCAGCACTCCGTATCAGCTTATCTCTTCTTGTGTCGCTAATGCTTATGTTCACGCTGTCATCCTTGTGCAAGTAATAATAACATGTGGCGTTTATCATTTCCAAACCAAGATATGATAATGAAAGATGCCGTAGTGGAAGGCTCCAAAAATTACGACCACCTAGGGTTCCTTAACTTGCACCCAAATCTGAGCACACAGGCTTACAGCATTTTTGCTACCATCGAAAATGCAGTCGCCACAGCCGGGGATTCGATCCCACGACCTGTGGGTCAGCAGCCGCATTGCATGCCTTAGCCACAAGACCGCCACAACGGGGCTCGTTGTGCAAGAACAAACAACCGGTTATGTAAGCATCTGCAACTCTTCAACATATGTCTGTGTGTGTGCAACATTTACATATATATTTAGTGTTATTTCACGACACGTAACTCAATAAAAAACTTAAAATATGGTCACCTTTTCTCCGCATATCTATTTACAAGGATTGTGGGATATGCCGAATTTTTGTTTGCATCTTTCTGGATTTTTCGGTCACGTACATGATTTTTCGCTCACAATCAACGATGCCGACACCACTAATTCTGTGACACAACTCTTTAATGCTATCGCGTCAAAATAAACAGGACTAGCAGGATGCAGAGGATTTTGCACGAGTGTTTACGTGAAAGAAGACGCAAGATAGGGGCTTCAACCTTGAAAGATTGTGGTTTCGTTTTCGTAATATGAAAACCCAATAATTGGCGCATCTTCAGCACAGAATAGTGGAAATGTATCAGGATGCAGCAGGATCGGTCTTTCGGCACAGTTTGTCACAGCTTTCACATCACTGTAAAACTCTTTCGCATTAAAAATTAACAGGATCAACAGGGTTGCAAAGGATTCACAGAGAGAAAGGCCAAACAGTTTTCGGTGCTCAAATGCAAAGGTTGGGCAACAAAAATTGCAAAGGCAATACACTACATTCCACTGGTTTTTGATTTTATCATGTAGCAAAGTTTAATGACGTAAAGGCTGCATTGCCTACAACGCAGCAAGAAAATGTAAAATCTATAAGCATTATCGCGATCAATCACTGCACCTAAAAGTAATGTCGTTCTAAAGGGGCACATAATGTTGCATCTAAATTCTACATAATTAAAAATAATAAAGTTACAATATTGACATAAAAGGTTTGATACCTGTCTTTCTTGCACATTAGCGATCAGTGTCCCATCATAATCGGTTCGCTATGAGCATGGATATACCAAAAATGTTTGCAAAAAAACAGCAATAATATTACGGTAATACCATTTCAATACCAAAGGCTTGTTTTATTTTTAGACAAAATATTAATGAGATCTGAGAGAATATTTCTTGGCATGACTGCCTGTCAGATATCATAATTAATTCCCAAGCTCTCATAATGAAAAAAATCATTCTAAATATCACACAGATCAGCTTTCATTTCTGTATTTAAATTGCATTTTTCTCGTGATACGATTTCAGGCAACATTTTGAGGTTGTGGACATAATGCTTTTGGTACTACTGATGGTCAGATTACGATGAAATCTTTCCCACATATTTTTTAACATGTGAAGAATACAAATATCTTATTTCAAGTGTATCATTTACTTAATTATTAACATAAAAGAAGCAATTAGTATGGACTGACAATTTCAAGATTTCTCAAATTTCAAAACTTTCTTTTACATAATAGAAATTCTACACAAACTTTCTTGATTGGTTATTTGCATTCCACAGTTTATGCGGAGCAATACGAGCCATTAATGACTTATTATTAGAACGCTTAGTTATAGAAAATGTTCGAGCAAAAATAGTTATTTTAAACAATGTCATTGTACAAAACAAAGCTATGCAAATCCTTAAAAACTGATTACATATTTTAAATCAGCATAAGAAGTTATGCCAATAGTTAAAGTTTCATAGAACTGTACTGTGGATTAAAGAAAACCTTCAGTTCCATCTTAGATGAAGAAAGTACCCGCACACAACACGCTTTTCATGTTGACTTTCTTGTATGATAACGGTACACGTGGTTTTCAAGGTGGTGTTTCTGTGAAAAAGATGCATTACAGTGTCGACAGGAGAAGGGACGTTCTCCTGTGTGGGTGCGCATGTGCCTAATGAGGCTCCCTCTCTGTGAAAATGACAGACTGCACTGGTCACAGGAAAACGGACGATCTCCTGTGTGTGTGCGCATGTGATTCCTGAGGGTAATTTGCTGGGAGAACGATGCACTACAGCATTCACAGAAAAAGGGACGCTCCCCTGTGTGCGTACGAATGTGTCTTCTGAGGTCCGTTTTCAGAGAAAATGCAGCTGGGCACAGGTGGCACTGGAAGGGGAGTTCGCCCGTGTGTTTGCAGAGGTGTCTTTGCATGAGATCTTTTCTCTTGGTCGCATAGCTGCACTGACGACACGAATGCAGTCCACCTCGTACGGACACAAGTGTATGGTATTCCTCATGGGGTGCCGAAGACAAGGAACCTGCAAAACCACAGAGACGAAATAGCGGCAATGAAAACCTTACATGCATTGTGTCAACTACACAAGAGCACTAGGCAATGGTGAAAGATTACTGCACTTGTAGAAGAAATGCACAATCACCTTCGCATAAGCAAGCCACATGTTACTTGAGAACAAACCATGCCACGACGACATGGTCACAGTTTCTCTCTCTGTTTGTAAATGCTATGTCCAACACATAGAAAGACCTCCAGTGAATGTACACGAATACAATCTTGATGTAATACTGGTACTGTACCTAAATGACAAAGCTTATTCCACATACACCATTAAATTAGGCCATACCACCAGTAAAACATTTATTGCACATTTTTTCCCATATAAAAATCCATAAAATGCTGCACAGTAACCAAACGTCTTCATTATTCGATGCACAAAACATAAGAAATGAAATATGAGTGGACAAGGTCAATATGAAAAGAACTGCCAAATATAAAAAAGGAATAAAAATCATAAAGAAGAGATAAAAATCATATCACACTTTTGGTAAAGAGAAATGCTCGCACACTTATGCAGACTGTAAAAAGTATAAGATTTTTAGTGTACGTGCACAGTTTACACGATTCCCTATATTGTCTCTAATATACTTCAGAGACAGCATAATGATTGAATAAAACAAAAGTAAGCTATGCACCATATAATGCTCTAGACACTTACTCGAACAGACATACGAGCACGAATTCCACTTTATCGCATAACTATGCTAAAAGCTCGTTAGCTCAAATTTCTCGGGATTGGACAAAACATTTGAATCGACCAAATGCCAAATTAACCAAGAACATAAAACAACTAATATTTCTCAGATCAAACCATTTTCAGTGTGTTCATCAATTTGTATATACTGTACCTTTTTGCATAAGAGAAGCGAAAAAGTCGCAACTTTAATCAACCTGCAACTTGGTTCACAAAACGGCCAAGCTGCAAGACACCCATTTAAATAAGCCTGATAGATGTTCCGCACCACACCCTTATCTACAGCCACAACCATTACCTGCACTATGTGCTCATAGTTTCACTACTTACAGTTGCACTACCTATCCAGTCAGATATCCTGCTCTTAGTACTGCCCTTGCCTACTGAAACTGAATCCCTCTAATGTATAGTCTACCTAAATAATCAGTGTACTGAAGTTAGCATTGTGTACCGCCCACCCAGATCATCCCTTGAAGTTCTTCAAGTCCGTGCCAATTGATCATCCCTTGAAGTTCTTCATGTCCTTGCCAATTTTACGTGCAATGTAAGTATTGCTTCAACAAGACTTATCTGTATGGACGACTTTAACGCTCCTGACATCCATTGGCCTTCTCTGACCATAACGGATCAGGATACTGCAATATGCTATGAATTAATATTTTTCTATCCTTTAGGCTTACTCAAGTCGTCTCGTGTCCAATGAAGCTCAATTCTAGATCTAGTTTTCTTAAGAACAGATCTAGCTGACAGCAACTTCTCTTGCAAAATAGTTGAAGGGTTCTGTGATGATAAACGCGTCTTGTTAACACTTTGCTATCCGGTGTCCAAATCACCTTATACAATCACCAGCTTCCCTGATTTCACTCGTGCTGACGACACTTTCACAACCGATATTTTAGCTTCCCAGTTTGATACATGTTGTGTGCTTTCTGACACTCAAAACACATATCTTGTTTTGTTAATTACTTTGAAGATCTTGTGAAGTCGTTTATCCAATGATTCGTGCCAATTAAGACAAAGAAAAGCAATGCTGATCTTTCTTGGATTACTCGTGATCTCTTAAAGTTATCTGTCTGACGACTTAGGTCCCCAAAAATCTAATTATCCCGCTGCCCTAGACAGGTTTCAGAGTGGCAAGTGTGAACTTAACTCAATGATGAAAACAGCAAGAGATTTATCGTGTTCTGTTGCAAAATTTGTTGAGAGCGAATTCACACAAATTTCGGTGTTCTATTTTGCCTCATGCTGCCTCACCTTTTTTTAAAATGAATAATGACATCATTAATGACCCGCCAGCTATTGGGCGCAAAAACATACCGTGGCGCCACCATGCGGAGGCGTCCCTGTGACGTGTGTAGTTAGATTGATCCTGCGTGCAGCCCACAGCTGTTTTTGCGTCTCCTTGTTACATTATTATTCTTATGGTACTTCACTCAACGAAATCAGTAAAATACTGCTGGAGCTATCTTCCCTGATTTTAAGTGCTAAATAACTGCCCTGGCAAATCGTTGGGCTTCGCATAATGCCCGACTGCTGGCGTCACTTGCTATGACCACTAAATGAAAACCACAGGGGCCGAGCGTGCTACTTCTCTAAAAGGTAACGAGTCATTCGGTGTCGAAATGAAGTATCAAATAGGTATCAATGATAAAGAAACTTATATTTACTGCAAGAAATGCGGGCGACTACTGTACTTCATATATTGTATGTTTGCATCTTAAGACGGGCCGCGGTTGACATGACAACTTAGCATGCGCCAATTTACATTTTTGTTTAGCGCACACAGCCCTACAAAGCACAGCGCATGCGAGTTCCCCGGTTAGTGAAAAGCAGCACAGCATTCTTACAGCCGCAACCTTTCTGTCATGATTGTGGGCAAACGTGAGAATCCCGCAGGCGCGTGCTTTATTCGGAGTTGTAACTTTTCTTTGTGGCACGCCCTTCATATTTATTGCCCGAACTTTCTCCGGTGGTTACATGTTGCACATTCGAATGCCATCAATACAAACATGGTTGAAAATTAATTATAAACGATTGGTGCAGTTTCAGAGCTTCTACCAAGGGGCAAATCATGATTAAAAATGCAATAAGCCAGCCGTATCATTTCACACCCTTGAAAGAGCATGCTGCGAGGCCTTCCATATCGTGATCTAAATAACAATTTCATGTTTCAGTGAGATTGCCAGAGCCCAGCTTTCTTTTTTTTTTTCACAGCTTCATCCTTGAGCTGCGTGACATTTCATGGCAGCTCTTAGAAGATGAATCAGTTTTCAAAGCTAAACACGTTTTTGCCTGTAGATAAAAACAACATTAAGAGGAAGTGGCAGTGGCTATGGGCTCATTCTACTGGCGTAATGTATAACCGAGGAACCCTGTGAGCTGAAGTCGTGGGCGGCAGGGGCGTTGGCAGAATATTTTCTTCAGAGGGGGGCACCACCTTGTTTAAAAAAGGGCCTGGGCAGGCAGACGTGTTAGACCGTTATTTTGTGCGCTACAGACCATGAGAAAAAAGCTACGCTACTGGCAGATGGGAACCTTTGCGGTCGGGTATTATGGACGGACAGCCCAGAACAGGGTGGGAGTGGCAAAGACTGCGGTTAGGCTACTTTGGCAAGAGAAATAGACAGGAGTGGCACATGCATGAAGTAAGAAAGGAGGCTTCATCGAATGTGCTGGCCAAACACGCAGAAGCAACTGGCAAATAAATAGACCAGGAAAGGGTAAAATAATAAAAATAAAGGGAAAAACTGAACTTCAGGGCTATATCTTGACTATCCGACAATTCAGACAACGGCACACATTCTTGAATGTAATGCCGGCCACTTCCCCCACATGTAAATACCTACGTCCTATTTTAAAATATACATAATCGGACAGTTTTCACTTTCATTTTTCGTTGTGAACAAGGCTCCCGTGCCGAAACAAGAACCCCATAGGATCGAAATAACAACCACAACAACACAGAAAGAGAGAAGTGACAGTGGCACAGCCAGCGGCCCTGACAGTGCCCTAGCTTTCCTTTGCCACAACGAGGATACATCACGTGCTCCAACTCTGCACGTCACAACGATTCCAGCGCTCGCACCTCCAGTGGTGGGCCTCATGCTCAATATCAAATGCTATCAATACCTATTTCTAGTCTGCATTTGTTTCTAACAACAACTTCATTCTTTCTTTGTCAGGTATTCCTCATTCTGAAAAAATCAGAAATAACGAATGAAGGCATTCTCAGCCTTATCTTAAAACTGTAAGTAAAGAAATGCATCGGCCCAGACGGGATGCACAATGTATTCTTAGTTTACTACTTCCTATGGTCATCTAAATATTTAACAATCATATTGAATAAATCTTTATTTTCTGGCACTGTTCCTTCTTTATGGAAAATGGCTCCCTCTCTTTAAATCTGGCAATAAGCAGTCTCTATTGAATTATAGACCAATATTATTTACTTCTCAATCACGTAAAATGTTACAACATATCACTCATTAACACATTACACTCTCCTTGGAATAAAACAGATTGCTATCTCACAAAGAAAATGGTTTTAGATGTGGTTTCAGTACAACAACACAATTAGTTGAATTCACGCACAATATTTTGCTTAGCCTTGATCATGGCGACCATGTTAAGGTATACTCATCCTTTTATACAGTTTTACATTCTAAACTCCTAGCTAAACACAACGTGATACTAAACAATGCTCAATTTTAAGAGCACATCTAGCTTTTTGGCATCTCGCTCTCAGATTATTTCTTACAGATGAACCATCTGTGCTGTTATTAATGTAACATCAGGTGTGCCACAAGGGTCCGTTCTTGAGCCTTTATTTTTTTTTATGTACGTGAACGATTTGCTTGCTCACACTTCCTTTTCCGTTCATTTTTATGTCAACAATTGTACTTTATATGAAATTATTAAAACACACCGCGACCACTACCGCTTGCAGGAGTCATCTGCTGGACATTGCAACTGGTACAAAACTTAGCAAACGAATATTAACTTTAAGAAAATCATGCTTAGGTCTTTTTATAATAAATCACCCTCCGTTTTCTACTACCCTATGATAACAGTCCTGTCAGCAGGGTTTCCAAATATAAGTATCTTCATGTCCTTTTCACACATGACATGGCATGGGCCAAGCAGAATGACTATTATTGAAACAAAGCATTAAAAAACTCAGCTATCTGTGCCGCACTCTGCCCAAATTCCCAAATGACACAAACCTCCTCTTATATCAATCGTTAATTCGTCCTGTAGTGACTATACGTCCGCTGTCTGGAACCCGCATAAGCAGTGTAATATTGAAAGTTTGGAAGCAGTGCAGAAAAAGCAGCAAGATTCATATGTCATCATTACGACCGCGATTTCTCGCCATTTTTTACTCTACCTTCAATGCAATTACTTCCATTCCATTAGTCAAATTGAATAGCAGTTCTTGCAAAGTACCGTTCTCTCGACAGTTAAACTGTCACACAACAAGAACCGCATAAACTTCGCTCTACAGTCAACGACGAGACGCTCTCACAACCTAAAATTGAGGCCTTATTATGCTTGAACTAACATGTTCAAGTTCAGTCTTTTCCACCGTTCCTTTGAAGACTGGAATTCGTTACCTGGTTCTGTTCTTTCATGCCCACCGCAATGTTTTGCAGCCGAAATCCACAATGCGTGTATGTAAAATACACCGATGTATATATATACAAGTGGTACTTGCTTGTTCTATTTTTTTTTTCATGTTCCCAATATTTTGTATTACTTTAACCTTCTATGTTGACACGACAATATTATGTCACCTGTTAGTGTTTTTCTCATTGTCTTTACTTATATTTTTCCGTATCCTTGCATAACCACTCCTGCCATGGTGGACCTAGTGCTGGAGTATGTGTAAATAAATAGATAAAATAAAGCAAATAGGCACAGTAATCTGCATGCCTCTTGTAGTGAGTGGCTCGCTTTAATCCATCAAGTTGTAATGACAAACACATGTTCTGATACCCAATGGCCATGTATGTTTCATGTTTCATCTTGTATTGTGAAGCATGTATACAGGACGCTTGCATTTTTAAAGCACGAAAGGTACTTTAACGGCATTTTCCAGCAAAGAAAGTTACTTTCACTATATTCACACTGTAATGATGAATGTAGTGGGTCATGCAAATCTCGCCAAACTTATTGTCAGTGCTGAGCATGCCCGGACTGTCGCTGATTTCGCTAGCTAGGCCTACCCTCCTATCTGGTCTCGGATAACAGTTTTGACTGTCTTCGTTCTTGATTATAATTGGTGGAGTTTGCGGGGTCTCCTTGCAATCCTGGAGTTGCCAAGCCGGACTCTACCTGCTGTCGTGTCCACTGCATCTGCCACAAGCCCTCCTCCTATGGCTTCCCAGGCCATCGTGTGCTCCGGCGCGGTCTGTCAGCGGGATCCTCCCATATTCAGCGGCACTGACATTCACGACGTCGACGACTGGCTGGCTACTTACGAACTCGTGAGTGTCTTGAACAAATGGAACGAAGCCACGAGACTGGCCACTGTCGGCATTTACCTCAGTGGCATTGCCCACTTATGGCTTCGGAACCATGAGACCGACGTTCCCACCTTGACAGCATTCAAAGCAAAGTTCAGCGAAGTCTTTGGTCGTCCTTCTGTCCGCAAACTTCGTGCGGAGCAGTGCCTTCAGTCGAGATCTCAACTGCCTGGTGAGAACTTTACAAGTTACATAGAAGACGTCATTGACTTGTGCAAACGCGTCGATGTGAACATGACAGAGGTGGACCGCATCAAGCATATTTTTAAGGGTATTGACGAGGACGCTTTCCAGATGCTCATTTCAAAAAGCCCTGCTACTGTCGCCCAAGTTACCAAGCTCTGCCAAAGCTATGATGAGCTCCGCCGGCAACGTCTCGTCACCCACCGTGCTGTCCCACATCAGGAATCGATGTCCGGCTTAACTCCCTCGCAAGACCCCGTCCTGCTCTCGCAGATCAAAGATTTCGTGCGCGAAGAAGTCGCCCGCCAACTCTCGCTCATCTCTGGCCTACCAAAGCGCAGTGCACCGCTTAGCCCTACTCTACAGATTATTATACGAGATCAAGTGTCTGAGGTCCTTCCTCCGCAGCTGGTGCCACCAGTCAATGCACCATTGACGTACGCCGAAGCAGCAGCACGACCACAGACGTTCCAAGTGCCGCCTCCACTGCCTGCTCCTGTTTATGCCGCCCAGCCGCCACGACCTCCAGTTCGCCGAGTCCCTAATCCATGGCGCACTGCCGACAACCGACCGATCTGCTTTTCGTGTGGTCTACCTGGGCACGTCGCACGTCTGTGACGCCGCCGCCGCCTACTCCCCTCACGTGAAAACCTATGTCCATATGAGAACGATTACACATACACTCAATACACCCCAGACCCCGAATTGTACGCTCCCCGTCCAAGCCACCGACCAGCTCCTGATCGCCGATCTTCTCCACGTCGACGCTCGCCCTCCCCGATGCGCCGACGCCCCTCTACAATCGACGCGGAAAACTAAATGACGCAGTTCCCGAGGCAAGAACAGCGTCCTCGTCGCAAAGCACAAGCCCTCTTCGTTTGCCGCCGAATGCAATTAATGCCGTTCTTGAAGGTGTACCCGTACTTGCCCTTATTGATACTGGTGCCGCAATTTCTGTCATCGCCGAAAAAGTTTGCCGTTCAATTCGAAAAGTGACAACGCCTTACTTGGGTTCATGTCTTCATACTGCCACTGCACAGCCTGTGCAGCCTGTGTACTGCCAGACTTGTAATTCAAGGAGTGCCCTACACAGTGCAGTTCGTAGTACTCCCGCACTGTTCTCATGACATCATTTTAGGTTGGGATTTTCTCACCCATCACCAAGCCGTCATTAATTGCGCCCGTGCCGAAGTCGCCTTTTGTCCCCTTGGTGATGCGCTACCAGTGCACGATCGCCCTTCCGACGCGAAGTTGGTCGTTAGTGACGACACCCAAATCCCTCCACGCACTACTGCCTTCGCACCTGTGTCGTGTTCCACCGTCGTCGACGCTACCGCATTCTTCACGCCTTCCGCTGCTTTCGTTCATCGCCACCTATCACCGCTCCCAACCACTCTCGTTACTCTTCAAGGTGGTGCGACCAACGTGCCTGTGGAGAATCCGTTCCCATTCACGATTACGCTACTTCGAGGCGAATGTATTGGTTCGATAGAATCATTCGAAACCATCGCTACACTTGACGTTCCTGATGAATCATCGGAAGTCAGCGCCCTCTCCTGTAGTTCCGTGAATGACCCTTCCACTACCGACATTTTCAACCATGTCATCGAGGAAGGCCTAAACCCACAACGAAGGTATGAGCTTTTGAGCCTCCTTGACAAGTTTCGACCATCTTTTGACAGTCACAGCGCTACTTTAGGTCGTACATCTACCGTATGCCACCAGATCGACGCAGGTAATCACCCACCACTACGGCAGCGACCATACCGTATTTCGCCGACTGAACGCCGTATCATCGATGAACAAGTAGGTGACATGCTAAAGCGAGGCATCGTTCAACTGTCAAACAGTCCTTGGGCGTCGCCGGTTGCTTTAGTTAAAAAGAAGGATGGCAAGATACGCTTTTGCGTAGATTATCCTCGCCTAAACAAAATAACACGAAAGGATGTTTATCCTTTGCCTCGAATCGATGACGCCCTCGACTCTTTACAAGGCGCAGAGTTCTTTTCCTCCCTTCATCTACGCTCTGGGTACTGGCAAGTGCCCACGAATCCGGATGATAGGCCAAAAACTGCCTTTGTTACACCAGACGGGTTGTACAAATTTAACATGATGCCATTCGGGCTATGCAATGCGCCGGCAACATTGAGCGCATGATGGACACTATTCTACGAGGCCTCAAATGGAACACGTGTTTGTGCTACTTAGATGATGTAGTGGTATTCTCGCCCGATTTTCCCACGCACCTTCGTCGCTTGGAACAGGTTCTATGCTGCCTCTTTGCAGCAGGCCTCCAACTCAACTTGAAGAAGTGTCACTTTGGAGCGCGCAAGCTGACCATTCTCGGACACGTCGTGTCGAAGGATGGCGTTCTTCCTGACCCCGCTAAGCTACGTGCTGTTCGCGAGTTCCCGAGGCCCGCGTCTCTCAAGCAGCTGCGTAGTTTCATTGGGCTTTGCTCATACTTCCGCCGCTTCGTCCGTGATTTCGCCTCGATCATGGCGCCTCTGACAGACCTACTTCAGGGAGACCGCAATCTATCTGCGTGGTCTCCAGCTTGCGACAGTGCTTTTGCGAAGCTCCGTCAACTGCTTACAACAACACCCATACTGCGTCATTTCGATTCAAGCGCTCTCACAGAAATCCACACAGATTCTAGTGGTGTCGGTCTTGGCGCTGTACTCGCCCAACGAAACCTGGTTACCAAGAATATGTTGTTGCGTACGCGAGCCGCACTCTTACAAGAACAGAAGCAAATTATTCGGTAACTGAGAAAGAATGCCTAGCGATTATCTGGACCATTACAAAATTTCGGCCTCATCTGTACGGCCGCCCTTACGATGTTGTTACCGACCACCACGCGCTTTGCTGGTTATCCTCCCTCAAAGATCCCTCAGGACGCTTGGCACGATGGGCTTTACGGCTCTAAGAGTACGACATCCGCGTCATTTATCGCTCAGGCTAGAAGCACGCTGATGCCGACGCACTTTCGCGTTTGCCTGTTTCTACTGATATTGCGAGTGTCTCCATCCAAGACAACTTCCTTCCACTATCAGGACCATCAACATGGCTGCGGAGCAGCGCAAAGATTCATGGATTGCGTCTCTGATGGATTACCTATCTGAAACACTCGCCCACCCGCCATCTCGAGCGCTACACCGACAAGCCTCTCACTTCGCCATCCGTGATGGAATACTTTATCGCCGCAACTACCACCCTGACGGTCGCAAATGGCTACTCGTCATACCCAGGCATCTCCGCGCCAGCATATGTGCTGCTTTCCATGCCGATCCGCAGTGTGCGCACGCTGGTTTGTTTAAAACTTACGCCAGGCCACGTTTTCGGTTTTATTGGCGCAGCACGTACACATTCGTTCAAAAGTACATTCGATCTTGCACAGAGTGCCAACGCCGCAAGCACAATTCTAGCCGTCCAACTGCACCAATGCAGCCGTTGCCGTGCCCAGCGCGACCATTCGACCGGGTTGGAATAGACCTTTATGGTACTCTACCATTATACATCAGCTAGGAATCGCTGGATTATTGTAGCGATCGACCTTCTCACGAGATATGCAGAAACGGCCGCTCTACCAGCCGCGACGGCACGTGACGTTGCGTCTTTCCTGCTGCAACGTTTTGTTCTGCGTCACGGCGCTCCACGTCATCTTTTGTGCGACCGAAGCCGCGTCTTTCTCGCGGATGTTATTCGAGAACTTCTTGCAGAATGCCATGTGATTCACCGCTGTACTACCGCATATCACCCACAAACAAATGGCTTGACCGAGCGTTTCAACCGTACGCTTGGCGACATGCCTTCTATGTACGTCGCCTCCGACCACACCAACTGGGATATTATCCTTCCTTACGTAACGTATGCTTACAACACGGCACCTCAAGCAACGACAGGCTTTTCTCTATTCTTTTTACTTTACGGTCGAGAACCATCATCTCCAATTGACACCATTCTCCCCTACCGACCCGACTCATCCGAAGGCACACCAGTTTCCGAAGCCGCGCGGTATGCGGAAGAATGTCGGCAATTAGCTCGCACCCTTACAACACAAGAACAACGGCTACAGAAATTTCCTCACGACGATGGACGGTCCAACTACCAATTTTTGCCCAACTCTCTTGTTTGGCTGTGGGTGCCCCCCAGTGCTGCTCCTGGTACCTCTACAAAGTTTGTCAGCAGGTACCATGGACCTTATCGTGTCATAGAACAAACTTCCGCTGTTAACTACCTCATCGAACCCCTCACGGCCACTGTGGACCTGCGTCGCCGAGGCCGCGAAATCGTACATGTGGATCGCCTCGAACCATATCACGAACCACTTGTCCTCACGACACCTTAGAACACTTACTTGGCGCCATCTTCAGCGAGGGGGAAATATGTAATGATGAATGCAGTGGGTCATGCGAATCTTGGCAAACACATTGTCAGTGCTGAGCACGAGACGCTCGGCCCGGACTGTCGCTGATTTCGCTAGCTAAGCCTACGCTCCTACCTGGTCTCGGATAACAGTTTTGACTGTCTTCGTTCTTTATTATAACACGTAGACACATAGCTACGTGGTAGAACAACTGCTTGCCAGGCAAATGACTCAGGTTCGATTCCTTTGCTGACCCAGAATTTTCGGTCATATAATGTGAAGAATTTTTGTGTACTGCAAGCACTTTTGGTACCTGCCCGACACTTGCAATACTGTAAAGTTAACGTCAGTTGTAGTTAGGTTTCATGCACTCAAGTTGATTGAAGTGGATGTGTCCAGGGCCATCCTCACGAGCACCAGCACTCCATGTCAGCTTATCGCTTCTGGTGTTGCTAATGCTTATGTTCCCGTTGTCATCCTTGCGCAAGTAATAATAATAACATGTGTTTGCAACTCTATAAGCACAATACGATTATGAAAGATGCCGTAGTAGAGGGCTCCAAAAATCACGACCACCTAGGGTTCCTTAACTTGCACCAAAATCCAAGCATTTTTGCCTCCATCGAAAATGCAGTCGCCGCAGCCGGGGATTCGATCCCACGACCTGTGGGTCAGCAGCCGTGTGCCTTAGCCACTAGACCACCACAACAGGGCTCGTGGTGCAAGAACAAAGAACCGATTATGTAATCATCTGCAACTTTTTAACATATGTCTGTGTGCGAGCAACATTTATATATATACTTAGTGTTATTTAGCAACACGTCGCTCAATAAAAAACTTACAACATGGTCACCTTTTCTCCACATGCTTTGCACGTCGATTCACAAGGAATGTGGGATATGCCGAATTTTTCATTTGCATCTTCCTGGATTTTTTCGGTCACGCACAAGATGACAATTTTTCGCTCACAATCAACGATGCCGACACCACAATTTCTGTGACACAACTCTTTAACGCTATCACGTTAAAATAAAAGGGACTAGCAGGGCTGCACAGGATTGTGCACGAGTGTTCATGTGAGGGAAGACGCAGGATAGGGGTTTCAACCTAGAAAGATTGTGGTTTCGTTTTCGGAATATGAAAACCCAATGTTTGGTGCATCTTCAGCACAGAATAGTGGAGACGTATCAGGGTGCAGCAGGATCGGCCTTTCGGCACAGTTTGTCACAGCTTTCACATCACTGTAAAACTCTTTCGCATAAAAAACTAACAGGACCAACAGGGTTGCAAAGGATTCAGAGAGAGAGAGATGCCAGACAGTTTTCGGTGCTCAAATACAAAGGTTGGGCAACAAAAATTGCAAAGGCAAAGGCAATCCACTACATGCCACTGGTTTTTGTTTTTAGCATTTAGTGCAATTTAATGACGTTAAGGCTACATTGCCTGCAAAGCAGCAAGAAAGTGTAAAATCTATATGCATTATCACGATCAATCACTGCATCTAAATATAATGTTGTTCTAAAGGGGCACACAATGTTGCATCTAAAACGTACACAAATAAAAATAATAAAGTTACAATGTTGACATAAAAGGTTTGCTATCTGTTTTTCTTGCACATTAGCGATCCATGTCCTATCCTAATAGGTTTCTATGAGCATGAATATACCAAGAATGTTTGCAAAAAAAAAAACAAAGATAATATTAATACCATTTCAACACCAAAGGCTCATTTTCATTGTTAGACACATTATTAGTGAGATCTGACAGAATATCTCTTGGCATGACTGCCTGTCAGATATCATTATTAATTCCCAAGCTCTAATAATGAAAGAAATCATTCTAAAAATCACACAGATCACACATATCAGCTTTCATTTCTATATTTAAAATGCCTTTTTCTCGTGATGCAATTTTAGGCAACTTTTTGAGATTGTGGACATGATGCTTTTGGTACTACTGATGGCCACATAATGATGAAATCCTTCCCACATATTCCTTAACATGTGCTGAATACAAATATATTCTTTTAAATGTATCAATTACTTAATTATTAACTTAAAAGAAGCAATTAGTAGGGACTGACAATTTTAATATTTCTCACATTTCAAAACTTTCTTGTTACATAATACAAAATCTACACAAACTTTCTTGATTAGTTATTTGCATTCCACAGTTTATGCAGAGCAATACGAGCCATTAATGACTTATTATAAAAATGCTTCGTTATAGAAAAAGTTCGAGCAAAAATGGTTATTTTACACAATGTCATGGTACAAAACAAAGCTACGGAAATCACTAGAAAACTGATTACATAATTCAAATCAGCATAAGAAGTTATGCAAATAGTTAGAATTTCATAGAACTGTACTGTGGATTGAAAAAACCTTGAGTTTCATCTTCGATGAAGAAAGTACCCGCACACAACTCGCTTTTTATGTTGACTTTTTTGTATGATAACGGTACAGGTGTTTTTCAAGGAGGTGTCTTTGTGAAAAAGATCTGTTACAGTGTCCACAGGAGAAGGGATGTTCTCCTGTGTGGGTGCGCATGTGCCTAATGAGAGTCCCCTTCTGTGAAAATGACAGACTGCACTGGTCACAAGAAAACGGACGATCTCCTGTGTGTGTGCGCATATGATCCCTGAGGGTGTTGCTCAGTGAGAACGATGCACCGCAGCAGTCACAGGAAAAGGGACGCTCCCCTGTGTGCGTACGAAGGTGTCTTTTGAGGTTCGTTTTCACAGAAAATGCAGCTGGGCACAGGTGGCACCGGAAGGGGCGCTTGCCTGTGTGTTTGAAGAGGTGTGTTTGCATGAGGGCCTTGTTTTTGATCGCATAGCTGCACTGACGACACGAATGCAGTCCGTCCCGTACGGACACAAGTGAATGGTACGCCTCACGGGAGGCCGAAGACAAAGAACCTGCAAAACCACAGAGACAAAATAGAGGAAATGAAAACCTTACATGCATTGCGTGCAACTACACAAGAGCACTAGGCAATGAAGAAAGATTACTGCACTTGTAGATGAAATACATAATCACCTTCGCATAAGCAAGCCACATGTTACTGGAGCAATAACCGTGCCACGACGACATGGTTATAAACAGTTTCCCTCTATCTTTGTACATACTATGTCTAACACATAAATTATGCATACTAGCACTTTTTACACAATGCCCACTATTGTTTAAAAAAACTACAGTGACAGCATAATGATTGATTAGAACATAAGTAAGCTATGCATCATATAATGTTCCAGGCACATACTCAAACAAACATACAAGCACAAATTCTACTTTTTCCCATAACTATGTTAAAAGCTTGTTAGCTCGGATTTCAAGAGACTGGACAAAATATCTGAGTCGACCAATTACCAAACTACCGAAAATATTTAAAAGCTAATAATTATTATATCAAAACATTAATTATTTCGTTATCAATTAGTAAATACTCCGCTTATTTTGCAATTGAGGAGTCAAAAAGTTGACTCTTTCATCATCCTGCAATAGAGAAAGAGCCAGCTAAAAACCTCACAAAGACAGCGAAAAAGAACAACTACACAGGACAAGCACAAGACTTGCAACTGATTGATTATTGGAGAATTGGGCACACACCCAGACATGAAGCAAGAGCGCATGCGTAAACAAGGACCATCTGAGTCATATCAACCTTGGGCACCTAACTGTCCATATCCTGAAATGTGTGAAGCAATGATAAAATTTAAAGGGACACTAAAGGCAACTAATAAGTCTATGCTGATTGTTGAAATAGCGGTCCAAAAACCTCGTAGTGTACTTTTGTGCCAAGGAAGGGCCTATTTTGAAATAAAATCACGTTTTGGTGTTCCGCATCGGGTTAGCTCACTTCAAATTACCCGCCTCAAGGAGAGGACCGGCCGGAACGACTCGCATCACTATTGCCATGTACAATGTTGCCCGGCTTTAGTGCGCTAGTAGCAGCAGACCGAAAGCAACAGGAGCCACAGCAGCAACAACAGCCATTGATCAATTTCCCACCATTGGCTTAGAGATTACAGACTTATTTTGGTACAACTGGGCCTCGTTAGATGGCACGACCTGTCCAGCTTGACCAAGCAGAAATTAAATTTTTAAACCACTTGTGCCATTCCTTATTAGTACCATCCGGCGGTTCTTTTTTTTTATAACTCCAACAGAAACCCCGCCGCGGTGGTCTAGTGGCTAAGGTACTCGGCTGCTGACCCGCAGGTCAGGGTATCCAATCTCGGCTGTGGCGGCTGCATTTCCGATGAACGCGGAAATGTAGGCCTGTGTGCTCAGATTTGGGTGCAACCCCAGGTGGTCGAAATTTCCGGAGCCCTACACTACAGTGTCTTTTATAATCACATGGTGGTTCTGGGACGTTAAACCCCACATATCAATCAATTATTCGAACTGAAACGATCAAGTGGCATTTTATTGCATCTCTTGATGTACGGAAGGTTTTTTATTTAGTGCGGCTAGATCGATTACTATTCATTAAATGTAGGCGGTTCATCTGATGTCATCGGGATAATTTTGAGAATGTCCTACTGAGGCGTTGTGCATTTACCTTAATTTTTCTGTAAGTAGGGCACTGTTGTTGATAACATTGTCGTTTTAGATGTCATATATTGAGCTTTCACTCCAAGGTAAATTGTTATTCGACATTATAGTCCCTTTAGGGTTTGGCTTATCAGCTATCTAAAACCCAAACTCTTTATCTGCGAGTCAAACTGAGAGCTCACTCACACATGACGATTCGCCCTGGTTCCTCTATTTAAAGGGCTCACAGATCTCTCGATCAATCTTGTTTCTACCTTCGCCAATTACAATCGCTGATTTTAAATCTGGGACGCAGCCGCAGCTTTTGAAGTGCAAAGGCAAGTTTCCACGAGTTCCAGGGAAGGGAAGGAGATAGCGGTGTTCACGCAGGCTGTCATTAAACATCAGCCCGTCTGGCTGATATAGACACAGTTGCATGACAACAGAATTAGTTATACTACCGAAACAGCCCATTTCGTGAAGACGTTAGCTTGCTTTCCGCAAATGCTGCTCAAACTATTTTTCTGCATTGCTATGCAATTGCAGTTTGGAGAGCTTACACGGTGCAGATCGTAATTGTCAAAATCGGCGATTGTAATTGGCAAAGTAGAAAAAAAATTGAACGCGAGATCTGTGAGGCCATCGCAATCAGATTTCGGGGCAAATTCTCATGTGTGAGAAAACCCTCAGTTTTCCTCAAAAAGAAAGAGTTGGCATTTATAGATAGTGGGTAAGCCATAGGTTAAATTTTATCATCGCTTCACACGTTTTATGACATGGCAGTTAGGTGCCCAAGGTTGACATGGCTCAGATGGTCCTTTTTTACACATGCTCGATTGTTTCATGTGTGGAGGTGTAAGCAATTCTTCAATGAACATTCAGTCGCAAGTCCAGTGCTTGTCCTGCTGTGGTTGTTCTTTGCTGTCATCGTGTGGTTTTGCGATGGTTCTTTTTCCCTATTACTATGAATCAACTCGCCCAGAAAGCTACATTACTGATCATCCTGAAACTTCGTCCACAAAGCGACGTAGCTACAAGACCCCCCATCTTTAATAAGCCTGAAAGGTGTTCTGCACCACACCCTTACCTACAGCCACTGTCATTACCAGTACGACGAGCGCACAATTTTTTCGAACGTTATATAGCTGGCATTTCGTGCTCAGCACTCTCCAATGACTGTACGAGTTGTTTGGGTTCAGGCCAAATATGACCAAAGTACAAGAGCTTCACGCCATTAAACAATGCAAATTCTGGCCTCAACTGATAAACTTTTTCAAATTATCAAGTTATTATTGTACAGTGAGTACAGACAATGACTATTGCATTTCTAGGACTGTCCTCATATACCAAGACGGGAAAACAAACTTTCATATATTACAAAACAGTGCAATCAGCTCAATGCACTACTTGCAATTTAAGCATCACTGAGAAAAAAGGCAAAAGCAAATATGAATGTTCGAATCAAGAATGGTACAATTTTTTATGATAGAATAAAAGGAGAAAGATTTAGACAAATTTCAATGGTTGTTGCTAAGTAAGTGGAACTGCAAAACAAGCAGTTTATTTGTCCATATCAAAAATTTTGTTGACAAGAAAGCACAACACACATGAACACATGCACCAATGTTTGAGAGGGCAAAATGCAAATAAGGTAACATCAGGTTGCCACTACTAAACGCTTACATTCAACAGTGTAAAATCAAAGAGTCACTACCGAGTGTTGCCGTTGCTTGGATACAAATTTCTTCTTTTCAGCACATGCGGATGTGTAGAAAGATGCATCAATAAATGCTTCACATCAACTAGTGATTTACAAAACAGGCAATACTTCTTCACACAGATGAAGCATAACCATCACAAAGAAATTCATTATATACTTCCTCCCCATTTCGATTTACAGAGCCAAAATTGAATAGTCAATTTCACTTATTTCAATGAAGCCTATTTAATGGAGCAGTCCACGGACATGGACCACATCCCCACCGCAATCCCACGTTCACAAAATATTAAACAGCAATGTTATCATGAAATAATTATTTCCAAGAGGACACTGGAGCCATGCCTTTCTGGCAATATCCAAAGCACGAGAATTGTTCATTTCTTCATAAAGGCATGGTCACATCTGCAAAAGTACACAGACAACTGTTAAAACAAGCACAAACAATGCAGTACTTTCAACATTAGCTAAGCTTCATCAAACCTTTTTTTTCTTAGTATTGTAATTGAGTGACCCCTTTTCATTACCAAGTTGGTGCCTACTTATTTTTTGAAAAGACAACCTCTATGCAGAGGGCACTTGAATTTGAGCACTTGAATTTGGAAGAAAATATAATAAGAAATTGAACGTTGAGGCAGTGAATTGTCACAGCATATTAGATATGAAAGAAACAAATGCTTGGTGAACCGAACCAATGAGCTATGTGTGTGTTCCCCCATTTTAGCACAAGATATGTCGGTAGATTATATTAAACAGAGGCCTTGTAGCTAAATGAAGATGGGTGCATCAACTGTTGATGCCAGGCAATCAAATGTGTAGTTTCTTTAAGACATTGCGGGACGTTTAGAATATGACTTTTCTGAGCAATAATGAAAGAAAACACACACGAGACTTGAGCCAGCGAGTAAGTACAACTGCATGTTCTATGCTCTTGAACAACAGTGTCTCTCTCTAACATGACAAATATAATGAATTTTCAGTGTCATTACTGCGGTTTCCCAGCTCATTGAAAGAATGATAAGAATGAATCTATAAAAACAAAAGGCAGTGAAAAAATTGAGGGACCGGAAGCTCCGCCTTTGAGAGTTGAACACGACAACGATATACTGTTTTTAGTGCGTACTTAAAACACTTAGTGTATGAAATCTTTTCAAACTTGCTGTGCACCCGCTAAATGGTCTCAAGTGGGCTGGGTCGCAGCAGCAACAGCCCGATGTTTACTTGTTGCTTGCAATTTCTGCAGTTCCTCGCCGACTTGGCGAATCTGAACTTCTCGGACGTCACATGCTCTGTCTCAGGTGCACATGGTTCTGCCCAGTCATTCCTGGCTCGGCACGTGGACGTCATGGACTGTCTGCCATGGGCATTCCATATCACTTCGATGTGGAACGACACCTGCGCATCACCCTTCGAGCTACCACAAATCAATATTCACGGCAACCCGTTACTTTGTCGTTCTGTGAACTGTGAGCGCAAGGAAACACACACAACAACCAAAAGGCACACAGCATGAGCGCTCGTGCTCTGTGCCTCGTTGCTTCTTGTGTATGTTCTCCTGCTATCCCAGTTTGCTGAACAACCATACACAGCATTTTAGAAGATCACGTTGAAAACGCTAGTAAGCTGTAGTGCAGCATTAACTTCTGTGTTTAACAATACATTGAAAATTACCTTCCCACAAATCGAATGCGTCCACAGGCTTGAAAAAGTATGTAGTGACTATACACGGCCTGTCATCCTAGATGTTTCTACCACGGGGAAGGAAGCCCTTGTTTTCGAAAATGCATTTAAACTGAAAGGCTCAAACGTGTTTATTACAGAAAATATTTTTACACATATTAGACACATAGAGATAAAAATTTGAGAAACTTGACTTTATTTTTGCAACAACGGCTCTGTGGTGACGTCAAGATACGATCATGCGTTCATTGACAACATACGTTATAATTGAGACGACACCTCGAACTCCTAAGCGAAGGTCTCAGATTCAGCACCTGGCTCTCGATTTTGAGTACCCGTATCTTCGAATCCTGCCTCATCCACTGCATGATCTCAATATAGCCTTCATGAAAACATCACGGTCCTGAAAGTTAATGCTTGTAGTGTTGCTAAAAAGCTTTTAGATGTATTGTCTCTTGTCCCAACTAATACCTCTCTTATTATTGGCATCACAGAGTCATGGCTTCATTGTAACATTTACGATTTTGAGTTTACTCCACCTCGTTTCATTGCCGTACTTAAGGACAGGACACAAGGCATTGGCGGCGGCGTTGCACAACTTATCCGGTCAGATATCCTGTTCTCAGTGCTGCCCGTGCCTGCTGAAACAGAACCCATCTGATGCAAGGTCTACCTAAAAAATCGGTGTACTGTAGTTAGCATTGTGTATCGCCCACCCAGATCATCCCTTGAAGTTCTTCAAGTTCTTTCCAATTTTACGTGCAATGTAATATCGCTTCAACAAGACTTATATGTATGGACAATTTTAACCCTCCTGACATCCACTAGCCTTCTCTGACTCTAACGGGTCATGATGCTGCAATATGCCATGAATTAATAAATATTTCTCTATCCTTCAGGCTTACTCAAGTCTTCTCATGTCCAACTAGGCTCAGTTCTATCCTAGACCTAGTTTCCTTAAGTACAGATCTAGCTGACAGCAACTTGTCTTGCAAAATAGTTGCGGGATTCTCTGATGATAAGGTCATCTTGTTAACACTTTGCTATCCCATGTCCAAATCATCTTATACATTCACCAGCTTCCCCGATTTCACTCGTGCTGACAACACTTCCACAACTGCTGTTTTAGCTCCCCAGTTTAATACATGTTCTGTGCTTTCTGACAGTCAAGACATATATCTTGTCTTGTTAATTACTTTGAACATCTTGTAAAGGCATGTATCTAATGATTTTTGCCAATTAGGACAAATAGAAGCAATGCTGATCTTCCTTGGATTAATTGAATTACTCGTGACCTCTTGCATTTATCTCGTCATGCCTGTCGGCTTAGGCACTCCCAAAGATCTAATTATCCCATTGCCCTAAACAGGTTTCAGAGTGCCAAGTATCAACTCAACTCAATGATGAAAACAGCGAAAGACTCATTTTATCAAATTCTGCTGCATGATCTGTTAAAGACTAATCCACGCTAACTCTGTTGTTCTGTTTTTTGTCTCATGCTGCATCACCTCCTTCTTCCGAATTAGATAATGACATAATAACTCTGCATTTGTTTCTAACAACAACACCATTCTTTGTGAGGTATTCCTCATTTTGAACAAATCAGTGATATTGAAATAACAAATGAATGTATTCTTAGCTTTATCTTAAAACTGAAAGTAAAGAAATGCATCGGCCCGGACGAGATGCACAATGCATTCTTAGTTCGCTACTCTATGGTCATCCAAATATTTAACAATCATATTGAATAAATCCTTATTGTCTAGCACTGTTCTCTCTTCATGGAAAATGGCTCCGTCTCTTTAAATCTGGCGATAAGGAGTCTCTATTAAATTATAGACCAATATCATTTACTTCTCAATCATGTAAAATGTTACAATATATCACTCAAACAGATTTCGCTTTTCTTGGAATCAAACAGATTACTATCTCACAGACAACATCATTTTCATTCATTCTTTGACAAAGTTTTACATTCTGAACTCCTTGCTAAACACGTGATATTAAACAGTGCTCAATTAGTTAAGTGTCCATCTAGCTTTTTGTCATATCGCTTTCGGTTTGTTTCTTAAAGGTGAACCAACTCTGCTGTTATTAATGTAACGTCGGGTGTGCCACAAGAGTCTGCTCTTGGCCCTTTAGCTTTTGCATAAACGACTTTCCTGCTCACATTTCCTCTACCGTTCGTTTTTATGTCAGTGATTGCACTTTATTATAAATTATTAACACACACCGTGACCACTACCGCTTGTAGGAGTCATTTGCTGGGTTTTGCAATTGGTACAAAACTTAGCAAACGAATATTAACTCTATGAAACTCATGCTTGCATTTTTTTGTAATAAATCACCTTTCGTTTTTTACTACCTTTTTGATAACAGTCCTGTCAGTAGCGTTTCCGAATGTAAGTATCGCCGTGTCCTTTTCAAACATGACATGTCTTGGGCCAAGACATAGACTATTATTGAAACAAAGCATGAAAAAAATCTGCTACCTATGCCGCACTCTGTCCAAATTCCCAAAAGCCACAAACCTCCTCTTATACCAATCGCTAATTCATTCTGTAGTGACCACACGTTTGTTATCTAGAACCCGCATAAGCAGTGTAAGATTGAAAGTTTGGAGGCAGCGCAGAAAAAGCAGCAAGGTTCATATTAGATGGGAGGGTAAGATGGTTTAACGAATATGACACACTGGTCAAGACATGAATAATGTCACCATCTCATTGCATACCTCGTTGAACATTTCCCGCCAAATGGTGGCATATACCCACGGGTATGTGGCACAGGTGATTGACACAATATCTACCAAGTAATGGCGAGAACCCACTTGGGCAATTTTAATGTGCGAGCATTAGGAAAAAGTTGGCATCGGCAGCGTTGACCACATGAATGCAAAGAATAAGTGTCAAAGTCCCAGCAGGAAACAAACCCTAGCATTCCGTGGGGTAATCAAGTATTCTACCTCAAAGCCGTGGCAATTCTTTGAACTACTATTCAAATAGACCTTAGCGATCGTGAAACATATATTGTGGTTGTAGGGCTGGCTATTCAATTTTATAAATATTACATTTGTGCTCCTATGCTACAACCACCACATCGGATTAACGTCAATTGTAGTTAGGTTCCATGCGCTGAAGTTGTATCATGTAGCTATGTCCAGAGCTATCCTCGCTGGCACCAGCGCTCCATATCAGCTCATCACTCCTGCATTTGCTAATAACCATGTTCCCGTTAGGATCATTGGGCAAGTGATAACAAAATGAGGAGTTTAACAATCCAAAACTGTGATATGATTATGAAGACGCCATAGTGGAGGGCTCCGGAAATTACGACCACCTGGGATTCCTTAACATGCACCTAAATCTGAACACACAGGCCTGCAGCATTTTTGCCTTCATCGAAAATGCAGCCACCGTAGCCGGAGACTTGATCTCGCGACCTGTGGGTCTGCAGCTGCATGCCTTAGCCACTAGACCACCACGACGGGGCTCATTGCGCAAGAGGACACAACTGGTTATGTAAACATCTGCAACTCTTACACATAGGCCTCTGTGCGCAACATTCACACAAAAGGTAAGCCTAATTTCACGACATGTTGATCATTAAAAAATTATAACATGGTCACCTTTCCTCTGCATGCTTTGCATAACGTTGACTTACAAGGAATGTGGGATCTGCCGAATTTTTTATTTGCATGTATATCCATTTTTCGGTCGCGCACAAGATCGGGCAGAAGATCACGCAACAGGACCAGCAGGGTTGCCAAGGATTCAGAGAGTGATTACCAGTGATGTTAATGAGCTTTTCATGCTGAAACAATCCATCAGCACACATATTTCTAAAAGAATTTAGAGTAGTGATGACCAACACCTGCATGGTTGTAGATGACCCACTGATACCTAAGCTTTATACATGATCCAACATATGAACTGCTATTTTTGAGGCTGAATGACACAGTGAACTATGAGTGCCATCGTTCAGCAAGCTCAGAATACACGGCGAAGTCTATCAACGTCATCAGGTTTGGCTCTAAGCACCACATGTGCAGCAACTCGCTGAAAGATTCCCAGGGAATCAACTGACACCATTTGTCAGAACTCCCAGAACATTGAGTAAGTTTTCATCCTCCCTTTTGGTATATCTGGGCGAATGCTCCATAATTCATAGTGACTCGTGAACTCAGCATTTGCTATTAAAAGCTGGAGAAGTGACAGGCATCACTACTTATGAGAGCCATGAATGTGTTAAAGGATTACAGAATCATTATGATTTTGACAACACAACTCAGTCACAAAGAGTAGACTTCTTTTTTTGACTGACCAGTGCTGTGCACAAAAAATGTTTCAACATCTGCTTGGAATTAGGTGGTCACAATATGAAAGGTGCTCATTAAACTGTTCTCTTCAACAGTGTACTGTACTGACCAATGGTGCAAAAAGGGGAGGGAGAAGGTTATAATTTTCTTGACCTGGAGCTCTTCTGCTGAAAACCTGTAATTTCTGAGCTAACAAAGAGAGATTAAACGAAAATGCAGTCAGAGTATGCTGCAGAAATCAAATAGGAAAAGCCTATTCAAAATACTACTTAAATATTGTAACACAGATGCAGGAGTGAAGTTTATGATTTCTGCCAGCATAACAACCAATTTTAGACATGGATGACGTTCTTCTAGGACATTTCTAGGCAAATTGTGCCAAAATGAATACTCCTTTTCTAAGGATTACAAAGAAGAAGTACTTTGAGCCACTCTGCACAAAACTACACTAATGATGATGAATGAATGCTAGAGAAGTGCAATCTGTATAACATGCAGTAGGATGAATGAAGTTGACAAATGTGAAGTGACATGCAGTACATGAACTAATATCTGGGGTTTCACATCCCGAAACCCACGATGTTTGATAGAAACGCACGCTAGCAATGCTGTCGCGCAAGATGTGGCAATCACGCGTTCACGTGAGAACCCAAGAGCAGGCGTCTGTGCCTCACCGCATGTTGACCATCAACAGCACATGATAGCCTACGAGATTATAGGCATGACCCTCTGGGGCATTAATACCCCTTCGTGTGCATTGACGTTTAAATTCCACATGGCTTTTCGTAACATTTTTTTCTTCCAACCGTTGCTATACTGTGTTCACATGCACCTGCCATGTCATGCAAGCCATATCTTCACATGAGACATCCTGAGAAAGGTGCACTAGACAGAGACGGGACTTGGTCAAGGAGCCAGGCCCGAAGACGTCAACATGCACGACTGTTTGAGGCACGCACACATGTAAAATCTCCCGTTCGCACGGGAGGCTATCGAACCTTCGCGGTTGTGCGGGCACGATTGGAAGTAGCAATGTATTGCACTAAATCTGATGGCTGGACGAGTTTGTGTGTATCCACATACGTCCCCAACACCACTGCCACTCTTACGACATTCTGCAAAATTTTGAAAGCTCTCAAGTGACAAATTTTTTCTCTGCAAGATACGAGCAATTAACTGTTTTCAATGCAAGAAATGGGTAAATCCGAGCTGTATTAATAATAACGCATTTCTTTCTAGGCCCCACAGTATAGCAAACTCCATTCCTAAGACACTTGAAAAAAAAAATTGAAAAGTAAAAATACAACAAATATTATTTAGTGCACAAAGTTAATTAAATCTGCACAAAGGTGAATTCAAAACAAAAAGGTGCATAAGTGATTCAAGTGATAAATTAAAAGTTAATCTTATGTGAACACTTCACCTACAAAGCTTTAACAATGACAACCAATGGTCGTATTCAGGGGGGGGAAAGAGGACACTGCGGTTACCTACGATTGTCAGAAAAAATTACGGTTGTCTTGTTAACAGGATAGCATTTTGCATATGCAATAGTCAGCATTAGATGAATGAATGCTCTGTAAGCTCTTTCTGCATTCCTTTTTGTGACAGAATTATTTATAACAGGGGTACAACAGCGAAAACAAAATTTGGTGCAATGTTTGGAGTAGCAAAATGTTAATTTTGGAACAGTAAAATCCAAATTCGAAGCAGGTTATGGGAAAAAACTAAATTTTTATCATGAAAGATCAAATTTGGAGCACTGTAAAAAAGAATGCTAACATTTAGAAACAAAATATATGTACAACACATTCAACCCACCTAAATAGTGCTGCAGAGTAAACATGAGAACTGCTATTTCAATAAAAGTAGTATTCTGAATTACCTCACTGAGCAAACAATGATGAAGTTCACGTTACTATGTGCCACACCTGCTGATTTCTTTGACAGACTCTGCAAATGCAATTGTGGCTCTGCCAAGCTGGCGACCTTAAAATTCGGGAGATTTGTAAAACCAAGGAGTAGGGGTGGCAAAAAAAAAAAGAAAATAAAAAAAACTGACACACAATATGTCAATGGCTGCTCCAAATGATTGCCAGTGCCTTTTTTAGGCGTCAGCAATCATACTATTACTCAATTGTGCGGCACATACACACATCTGTATTGAATAAAATGTGCTGTGTCCCATGACTAGCGCCAACAGCCCCTTCCAAATCATGTACACTTTTCCGCGGGACACTGGTGTACTGCAGCGGAGGATCCTTATAAACTATCCTGCGCTGGTTAGAACAAGGCCAAGCATATGTCGAAGTGCTAACCCCCCCCCCCCTCACCCGATTGTTTTTTTCTTTCATGATGGAAACAACTTCTCGGTTCGCTTGCAAGGTGCATTCAAGAGATAAAGTAACAACGATGCGCACCTGTTGGCCCGACGACGGATATCTATCACCGCAACGACGCAACTTCAAGCCAGAAAATTGTGTGAAGTGCCACTGCTATGGAAACCAACACAGTGGTTAGCAACAACGTTTGCAGCTTTTCGACCTCGTTCGCATGCGAAAAACGCAACATACGTTCCTAACATGCCATAACCGCATTTTCCAACTAGGAAATTCGTATTTTCCGTGTAGCACTGGTGGCTACAGCAATGCATTTATATCTTTTTTTCTCGTGAAGTTCAGTCGTCTCACCAATAAGTATCTGCTGTGGTCAGCGTACCGATGGGCGTACGTTGTTGTTACTTCATCTTATACTTTAACTGGTCAATCCAGCTCGCGAGTGTCCTCATTTAACGAGTATCTAAATAACACCGTGGTTTAAGGTTAGGGTCTGCCCGCTTAGTTTGATTTCTCGCTGAAATTAGCACACCTGAGATAATTTTGAGGCTGTTCGGGCATTTTAGCACGTGGCGCGATTTCAGCAAATTTCATGGTTTTGGCGGAGCTCGGTGCAACAATGGGGAATTGTATCAAATTGGTGCGATTGGCATAATTGGCGCAGCTGTTGCACCCCTGCTTAAAATGCAGCCCAGACAAAAAATATTCCATAAAAACTGAACCCATAAAATATATGGAACAAAATTTGATTGGACAAAGCTATCATAAAACTGGAAAATTTTTTTTTGAATTCAATGAGGTAAGATTGACATCACGGTTCTGGCTGATCACAAGTGGGTAAATATATTTCTGCTGTCCTTGGGTCACATAGGTTCTGTGAACACAGAAAAAGTGGAGTGATCATGTGCGAATATGAACACACTGAGACTGTTGCTCCGAGCAAACATGGTTGAGCCCATGCAGTACTGGAAGAAATGATTGTTTAGGTGAATGCAAAGGTGTCTTTCCACGTTTCTCCTGTTCTTGATCACGTCGGTGCACTGCCAGCAGGAATGCAGTCTACCTTGTACGGACATGAGCAAATGGCACTGCACACGGGACACCAAATGCAAAGAACCTGCAAAGAAACGAGGAGAACAATATGGTAATGCAAACCATACGCCACACGCTGCATGTAACAGGACTGGAATACCCAGGCAATCAAGGAGTGTTGCTGCATACGTAAGCAACGTTCTGGACACTGTTTGCCAATAAAAACATGTTGCTGAAGTGCTTGCAGTGCAACAATCGAAAACATGTGTCACCCAAGCTGCCATCTTTCAGTGCATAAGTACTATACTTAGTCAATGCAGCTGCCTGCTGCCACTACGTAGACATCCGACTTGGATGATATGCAGACACTATAGTTAAACAGTGACAAATAAGACATCTGCTTTGTTACAATAGACTGTAAAGCTTTCAACAAATTATCGGACTTAGTTAATAAAATTATATGTACAATGCCAAGCAGCAAAAGCTTCATTTCATATTGCTACTTATCAAGTATGTGAAGTGGTACTACTGCTAGATAGTATTACTGTTGTTTAATTGCTAGATTAGCATTGCCATTTTATGTGGTGAAAAGCACATGCACATTTTTATACATAAAACAATGAATTGTTGCTTTGTACACATTAGCATGCTTCAAGCATTTGACAATAACTTTAAGCAATTTTAGTAAAAGCATGAAGATATAGTGGTATATCAAAAGTACATTATTCACTACAATGTTTCAGTAGCCAACATGACGACACACGTGTATACATTACGCATTATCAGCTTGCATAACTGGTTATAACAAATACAATGGCTACACATTGAGGGAACATTTAGAAGGCCCCCTTGGCATATTTAAATAATTGAAACTCTTTCAGTGTCGAACTAAACAATGCCCACACCAGCTTAAGAAGAAATGCCCCGAGACCTAAAATGCAAGTTTTTTTTTATTTTCAAAATTACATATTTTTCATTTTTAATAACTTTCTTTGAAAAGTTTAGTTTCTCAACTTTCACGACAAAAAAAACAAAAAACAAAATGGAGATTATCACTAAAATAGAAGAGGGTAAAGTCACTTTCAAATAGTACAAGGTGGCTACTGAAACAAAAAAGAGCTCGTTGTCTAGAGTCCCCTGAATATTGTCACCTGGCTGCTTGCCATTGCGTTTTTCCATAAGGAGTCCACTGAAACCACATGCTCAAAATAACCATAATTGACAAGCTCTCATGATGGAACAAATAGCCTTAAAAAGCATACCTTTTCCACATAGATGAGTTTCCACTTACACCTTTAAAATGTGTTTTTCTCAAAATCCATTTTAGGCCAACTTCTTCAATTTGGACATAATATTTTTAGTACTTCTGATAGCGCAATCGGACTGAAAATTTGCCACCTACATATTCCTCAACATGTGAAGGGTGCAAGACTTTCCTTTAAAACTTGATATCCAATGTATTATTATTATGAACCAAAAGTAAGCAATTATGATGGTTTGTGTTTATAATCAAAAGTAATCAATATTAATTTGATTTTTTAAACTGTCACAGCTTTAATAGTGGTTCACTCTTTAAAGAATCTTTCGCAGCTATTCCGGCGAAGCACGCGAATCTCTAACCTGTTAGAATGATGTTGCCCGACTTCAGACTAAGACGGTTCTCTTTAATGTGTTTAAAAAATTGATTGTAGTGCATCCACGTGAAGAAACAAAAAAAAAAGGTCATGTGGCTTATGCTTTGTCAGATGACTGCCAACTGTTGACACTGACACTATTGCAGGTTCAGTTTCATTTGAGACTTGGATACACATGAAGTCTTGAGTGAAATCAGCATGTGCTGTGACTTTAAGAATACATAGTGTTCATGTGATGTCACTTACGCCGTTGTCACCCTCTCCCGCCATGCCTGGTACCTATGGCAGTTCACGTGTTGCAGCGCGTTTTGTGGGGGGCTCGTTATTTGTTGCTGTAAACAATGTTGAAAGGAAGCATTGTGGTTTTTTTGTTGTCGTACTTGAACGAGCTCATCGGATCAGGAAGGCCTCATTTGTTCACTCGATACAAGATCAGAAAATCAAGATGTGCGACACGTATACCAGCCACCGCATACACCGGCTGCCCGCCACGACCTACGGGGGCCCATTATCTCGCTTTCACTACAAACACCACAAATTGCGTGGCCCAAGAACAAGTGAAAGCCCAAAGTCTCTCGAGCCACACTTTTAAGAGCGGATGAGCGAAGCGCAGCAGCTCTTATCAAAAATGAGCCCTGCAAAGCTAGGCAAGCTTACAAGAGATATAATATTAATATATTGCTGCGGCCCACGCCACCAAAGCAGCAGCATCCCCCCCCCCCCCCAAGTGTTTTAAACAGTGCTGATGTTGAGTCTGTTTGATTGAAATTGTGGAAACAGCCGAGGAAAACATTATGTGAGGCAGATAGAGACTTCGCGTGGTGCATGCCACGGTAATGCCGGTCATCACTTTTTTTTACGCATATGTTTTGACACCTTTTTCACCTTGTATTTCACTTTTTTTTTTTTTGTACGCCAATGTACAGTGGAGACACTGAAAATGATGGAGACCGTGTTAGAAAATTAATTGAACAATTTTTGAAAATCTTGATCCCCAACTCGAACCGATTGGCTATACTTCAATATGAACTAATATTGTTTCGCATCCATTTTCACAGTTTGTTTCAATGCAATACCCGAATTTCCGCGATCACCATCACGATTTTGACCACCTCCCTGACACGCTGATTGTGCACGCAGTGGTCGCGGACAAGTTTGTATGTACAGTATCTTGGTAAGCTATCTCTGTTTGCAGGTAAGTGCTTGGCTATGGCACTTACCAGGAATGAAGTTACACCTGAAGACACAAACATCACCGAGTTTCTTCAAGTAGTTTTTTTGTTAATCCGCGCCAGCCAAACACGCCGGTACTTTTCGGAAAATCGCAAGGTGCGTTCTCAACTTTGAGTCATAACTTTCGGCGAAGAAACACACCGAAGCTCTGCTCTCTCTTCGGGGACTACTAAATTAACTTGCCTCACTAGCAGCCCTCAAACTTGCATCGTGAGGCAAAACTAAATAGGCACAAGCTTGAGGAGACAACATGGTAGCGGTAGGCGACGGAGTCGGCAGGTGCCCGGGTATGTCGGTGGCTCATTTCGGAAGTGACGAATCGGCGTTGCGTGGCGCACGTGCAAACTATGTATACAGAAGGGAAGTCAAAGAACATTGTCTGGGGTTTCAAATTGTACTATACAAGAAATTCTTTTATTTCTCCGAAAATTATTCATTCAATCATTTTGAATAGTTTACAAAAGTTATGCATTAAAACTGAAATGCCTCTTTTTTACAGTGAATGAACAAAAGAATGAGAATTTTAGAGGCTTGTTTTTTTTAGCCAGTACTAATGAGAATAGGCAATTATTGTCTGTTCTAATTCATATTGTATCTAACAAAAAAAAACAAGCCCTTAAAATTTCCCTCATTTCTTAAATTCAAAGCGAGGGTCTCCTTTTGGCAGATTTGATGCCTTCAGGATTATTGGTCAGCTGCCAGCTCATAAAAAAGATCATATGCTATAAAGCACTAGGAAGCAGAAAAAGTGCGTTCCGCACTCACCATTATGGCTGCAATTGGTGCTAACACTCCCAAGGTTAAATGCATAGATATGCGCGATGACGAGTGCAGGGTGATGGCTGCACTCAAGCTCAATTCGTAGGACTTATGACGCTAAATCTGAAAGCTGAAGGTCGGCTTCCTGCTGGCAAGTAATCTTTTTGCCCAGTTTACTTTCTCTACATTTATATCACAATTACAACAAATTATGTCATATAATTTACCTGGCCTTATCATCTGTCGATCGACAGTTGAGGCTCCTAAAAGCATGTCAACCAGACATTTGAGCGCAGCATTTGACCTGGAATTTACAATTACATCTGGAGGGCTGCTAGCAATCACTCGCTCTTCTCTCAACAAATAATGCCATAAGCCCGAATCCCTCGACCATTGCATGACTTGAGTATTACGAGCTAAATAGTTACAACAGCTGCTGCGAGAGGCAACCCATGCACTCGCTTGCAATTTCACTGAATGTAAACCGCATGTTCGAACAAACAAAAAAAAAACAGTTGAGCTTCGCCTGCAAGAATAAAATGCGGTAATGTGATTGGACCCCATCCTCAATTCCTTCCCAACTGTTACCCTGGCTTCGCTTTTTGGTGCATGCCTCAACCATGCTGCAAGAAAACGAACAACTGTGCACACAAAATTGGCCGTTTCAAACTATCGTCGAATGCATACTGCAAGTACAGCCAAGTGCCCGATACGCCACAATTATTCACTTTGCAAATCAGATAAGTGCACACTACACATTTGTAAGGCAACATGCGAACCAACGCAGTTTAACCTTATGTTGATACTTTTGCAGCTGATGATTAAATAAGACTGAATGCTTTTTAATAAACGGTCTTTGTAACACTTATTCTTTTTCACTTTTTGAACCTGAGAGCGAACCCATGATTCTGCCAACTAACATCACACGCGTCAAAAAGACTCCTCCCACTACGTTCCATTCACAGTGTTTTTTCCCCCACGAAGTTGCAAGCACGGCTCTGTGGTAGAACGCCTGCTTGCCATGCAGGTAGCCTGGGTTCAATTCCCGATCAAACCAAAGTGTTTTATCACTTATTTCTTTGCATCCTTCTCTATTTTTCAGTCATGAACAATCCGATATTTGTGCAGCCTGTCTCCAGAAACTGTGGCTTCTTGTTACATTGTTACATGTTACATTGGTATCTAATGTAAGCCGTGAAAGCACCACATTACATTGAACTTGTGACCTTCGGGGCATAAGCAAAGCACCTTAACTGCTCCACCATTGAGGCGGACACAATATTATGAAGGACAAGAAATAAAAACAAGGTTTGTTTATAAATCCAGCCCTAAATGAAGACCCTTAGGCACATTGCAAACTACCATGGACGAACTGTTCTCTTTCAGCACGAGCGTGCAATCAATATGGTACAGATGGCTATGCCATTTGTGGTTCTACCTGTATTACGCCAAGCTTCGAAAGCATACAACAGCCTATGGCATCCCAGGTCTCTGAAGTGCTCTGCACACACAGGAGAATAAAAACAGCAAGAAGGGCAATAGATAGCCAAAACTAGATTGTTAATACTGGCTTTCATATTTCTTTATGAAACATTCGAGGGGCACAAAATTACTAACAATAATACTATCTGGGGTTTAACGTCCCAAAACCATGTCACAATTATGAGAGACGCTGTGGCGGAGAGCTCCGAAAATTTTGACACTCTGGTGTTCTTTGACGTGCCCCAACATCGCACCGCACACGTGCTCCCCCCCCCCCCCCCCGCATTTCGCTTGCACTGAACTGTGACCACCGAGGCCGGGGTCGAACCCACAGCCTTCGAGTAAGCAGCCCAGCATCCCAACTGCTACCCTACCAAGGCCGACAAAAAATTAATACGGACATGAAGAAGTAAGGACAAGGTCGGTCTGTAAATCCAGCCTTTTGAAAGGACTTTCAGCACACTGACGACTACTGCAGCAATTGTGGTGAACATCTACAAGAAAAATGCAGTGCGAAAACATGAGTTCCAAGAATTATGTTAGAGAACGTAAAGTATATACAATGGAAAAGATGGAATAAAGCTGAAGCTAGAAAACAAACATCTTCCTTAGATACAGATAAAGGCAATTCTTTGGTAGCACTTAGGCCCCTCTAAAATAATTGAGTCTTCTCTAAAGAGCAGAACGTAAAGAGATGTAATATCAGACATCGCTAAAGTGCCATTCAGATGAATACAATGTTAAACGAAACCGAGTAGCTGCAGATCAATGGATCATTCCAAGACAACTTCCTTATTCATAGTATTACGATACGTCCACTGTAATTAAGTGCCTCGACCCCCCTAAAAAAGAAAAAACAAAAAAATTACGGCATATTCACGGGGTGAATGATGATGAATGGGCGAAGCTCCGGAGGGATTCATCGGTAAACTGTGAATCTTCCGTGTAATTCGCCCAGTCGATCATCATGTAAAGACGTGAAAAACGCTGTGTGTGTATATACACAAATCAACTTTTATTTGTTCTTAGACGATGGATGGCTTGCGATGTCCCTTGCCTCGCGCGCTCGCACATGGGGATGCTGTCTGCGAGCGCGCGCTGCTGCCGCCTTGCGCTCTCTCCACTGTGCAGCCTTATCCATCCGGCGACTCCGAGCGCGCGCCAACAGCGAACGGATTTTATTACAACGCTCCCCCTAGCGTACGTCGCCGCACTAAATCGAACGATTGCCTTCAACCAATGACACGCGCCATATGTGACGTCGTTCCTATTTTATAAGATCTCGCGTCTTTCATCAACTACAAGTACCGCTTTCTAGTTTATAACATCTTGCATCTTTTCGTCATCAGCTACAAGTACCTTGCAGTCTGCTTAGTTCTTCTCTAATGAGCTCTCGCAGGGGTTCAACGTCGTTTCGCACGCCTCCAAAAATACCTGTGCAGATGTGCAGTTAAGATTCCGGTTGTACTGCTAAACCCGCTGTTCCAGTGTTTTTTCGATGGCCGTCGCTTCTGAATAAAACTGAGCAACTGTGCTTGGAGGGTTGCGGGCGAGAGCGGCAAACAGCTCTTGCTTCACTCCGCGTATTAGATGGCGCACCTTCTTATCCTCAGCCATGTTGTAATCCGCATGCTTGAACAGACGGACCATGTCCTCAATGTACATGGCAGCACTCTCGTTTGTGAGATGGTTCCTCGATTGGAGAGCAGCTTCGGCCTTTTCTTTCTCGTCTATGTTCGCGAACGTAGCCTCCGCTTGTCGTCAAAATACCTCCCAGGGTAGACGACGAGGTTTCATGGTTCTCAAACCATGTCTTTGCTAAGTCTTCCAGGGCGAAGTATACGCGACGGAGCTTCTCTCTTTCGTCCCATCCATTCAAGCTCGCCAATCTCTCGAACAGGTCACACCAATCTTCCTCGTCCTCGTACGAGTCGCCGTGGGATACCGGTGGCTGGTGCGGTTGGCTGATGAACACTTGTGCCGCGGTGTTACCTGGCTAGTCATAGCGGTGGGGTCCATTGTTTGAATTCCCCTTGGTGTGAAGTGAAGAGGACTGAACTCAGGTGAGTCACCTCGAAGACGGCAACTTGCCCTCTGGTGTACAAAAGTCACTTCCACGGGGTTGACACGTTGGTCTTCGGGGCTACGCTGTCTTTAGCTCGCGGGGCTTCGATAGATTACCCAGCGCCTCCACCAGAAATGTAGTGATGCTGAGGCAGACAGGCTAAAAAACAAGTGTCTTTATTAGGGCAAACTTGTGCCCACGAAGGTATATAACTGCTGTATCTTGCCGGTACTTAGCTACGGAGCAGAAACCTGGAGACTTACAAAGAGGGTTCAGCTTAAATTGAGGACGACGCAGCGAGCAATGGAAAGAAAATGGTAGGTGTAACCTTAAGAGACAAGAAGAGAGCAGAGTGAATTAGGGAACAAACGAGGGTTAAGGATATCATAGCTGAAATCAAGAAGAAGAAATAAACATGGGCCGGGCATGTAGCGCGTAGACAGGATAACCGCTGGTCGTTAAGGGTAACTAACTGGATTCCCAGAGAAGGCAAGCGGGTTAGGCGGAGACAGAAGGTTAGGTGGGCAGATGAGATTAAGAAGTTTGCGGGTATAAATTGGCAGCAGCAAGCACAGGACCGGGTTAACTGGCGGAAGATGGGAGAGGCCTTTGTCCTGCAGTGGACGTAGTCAGGCTGATGATGATGATGTGCCCACGAGTCTAATGACTATGGTCCGCAAGTTCAAGTACCCGAGCTGCACAGATTCAACTATCTTCCTCTTTCTCGTAGCCCGAGCGCACGAACGCGTAGCGCATGCCAGCCGGGTCTTGCTGGTGCTCTTGCCACGATGATTACGACGGGCTACTTGAACGTGGCCAACCTGTCCCAGCAATAGGATAACTCGGAGATATTCTTATTAAGAATATCATGTGAAGATTTCGGGAGGGAAGCCAGGACACTTTGGTCATCCGTAACTCACTTTTCTTATCAATAAAATATTGAGCTGGAGTATAAATGCTTGTGCGTTGAAGTATGTACGAGTAGACAATTATAAATGCTAGTCAACATAAGACTGATATTACTGATAAACATGGGCACATATCACCAGACATTGGCACTAAAATGTGGAGCTCACACAAACTCGCTCATGAATTTTATTTCGTGCTTAAAACTGGCTCGGACTCAAGCTCGCCGAGGTATCATTCACCTGGACTCACTCAAACTCAGACGCGCAGCTCAGAGTCTGGCTCAGTCTGAATAAGTTGGCCCATAAGGGGGTTTGCCGACCTATGAATGAGGCCACCAAAATTTTGGAAAGATGCCTAGTTCTGGTAAGCATTTGTTAGAATCAAAGCATGCCAGCATTTAGGTGACTGAACTTGTCTGTGAAGTGCCATTTGCTGCTTGTGAACCACAAAACGAAAATATCTATCTTCACTAAGGTAATTCCAAAGTTATAATTAACAAGGAACTGTCATTATGCCAAATGATAAGCTAGGAGGCTGTCTCAGGTACACTGTTTTTCACCCGGAGTCGCATTAGCAGTGAAGACAAAGTTCAAGTAAGCATTCAAGTCACTTCAACAACAAATAGGCATTGCAGGTACCAACAAGGTGCAGATATATATATTTCGAAGGGGCACTGCTACACTTTTTGAGCACAGTCAGAAAATGCTGCCGTCAGCCAAATACTGCAGCACTTTGTGTGGCCTGGCATTCACAATTCATTCTAAAACTTTGCTAATAATCCCTCACTCTTCTTTCCAGAAACGATTCCACATATCCAACACTGCGGCCAATTACTGGGCCACCGCGGGATCCTGCAACGTGCCCGAGCACACAATCGCACTGAAAGTAAGCAACATGTTCAAAGGAAAAAAAAGTGCTCAAGGTCAAGATGCCTGCTGACGGAGGAATGCATCTTGATGCCCCCGTGCCATCCTCTTTCTTGGTGTACCTTTCAATGCAGTTGTAGTACAAGAGGAGAGAGAAAACGCTTGAAGCAAACAAAAAATCCCCGTAACCCCTCTCACGCTTGCCGGATTAAAAAATTCTTGCTACATGTGATTCCCAAAGAGCATGTGCTAATAATAGGAGTATTTCATCATAACTCAGAAACGTGTTGCAGGACTCCTCTAAACCTTTCGCAGTCATTGACGTACTGCTACGCTATCGTATTTCCTCCTACGTAGTGTCAGAGCCGTACCCACATGCTGCACTCTACGAACTATAATTAGTATTAGAATAATATGCAGTTTTACAATGCAAAACCACAATGTGAATATGAGGAGTGTCATGGTGCATGAAGCTGCATAGCATTTCGTGCTCCCTTTCTTAACCCTTTTGCCACCTTGCCCGTCTTCGCAAAACTCATCTTCATTACTTGTGTGCATGCGCTTTGAGTTGTCGAATTCGCCCTTGCGCTGCCAACTGCTAGCTTCCCGGATAGCTCAATTGGTAGAGCAACAGACCCGGTAAGGCGTTGGTACCGGGTTCGATCCTGGAACCAGGATGAATTTTTCGGCCACAAAGAAGCTTTTCTTCCTGTGAAATCCGTATCAATTTCCTTGTGGCTTGATGCCACAAGCGGGTCTCCACAGAACTTATTTGCATCAAATGTAGCTTTGTGCTTAACCCTGAGTGGTTTGGCTGAAATCAGGGAAGCTTATTTGAACAAAAAGGTAAGAAAAGCATCTATATGTAAAAGTAGTCACTTGTGATTAGAAACTAGAGAGTCGTTTCGTGAATGAGCGCTCTGGGCCAACCCACGTATTCCGTGGTCCTCAGCCATGTAACCATAAACTAAGGAAGCCATGCTCCACCACATTGTCAATCTGTGCATGCCACGACACACCGCACCAATAAAGAAGTCAAACCTAACTAGTTGCACATGTGACGTGCTGAGTGCTAAGTCTGAGGAGTAAAAAAATGCGCCAACGCTTGCACAGCAAAAGGAGTGTAAAATGGTATGCCGTGTTCGGTAGTAATACACATGTTTAATACATTATAACAATCTACCCGCTCTGCAGAGGACTTAATCTGTTAGTGATCACAACGACTCGAACAAATGCCACAATGCCTTTGTAAAGAATCGTGGAGGTAAGGCGGAGGTAAAGAATTGTCAATACAGTTCCAGGTGTTCATATGACCTGCACAGGTGGCATTACCTTAGCAGGCAAGCAACAAGTCTACAAAACAGCAAAAAAAAATTTTTTTTTCACATTAAGCGATCACTCAATGATTGTTTACTCTGAGTCAGCAAATACACACATTAAAATTGCACCATCACTGTTGAAAGTACCAGTACTGATATATGAAAAAAAAAACTTAAACAAACTTTGCTCCTACATCAGCCTTGATAAAAAATCGTTGATTTAATAAATCGCGTACTGACTGAACTGTTCGAGGAATGCAAATGGCCCGTGCTTTACTTGCACACGTTAGCACAGTTTTTAATGCATTATACGGCATATCGTAGCGTTATGACTCTCGAGTTATAGTTATTCTAGGCAAGACTGACAATGAGGTTCACTGGCAATGCATGACTTGGATACTTGTCACAAAGTTAAGACGACCCGCATAAAAATAAACAAGGAGACAAACACTGCCGTTCAACCGGGATCACGAATACACACAAAAATAATCACATTCCCAGAATAAAGTCAACGAAAGTAGCAAATACTGGATGTAGATCTAAGGCACACGGCGACTCTTACTGAGGTGTGTCCCTGGTTATTGTGACCTAGTGCCTTCTTAGCTCTACAGTCGGTATTCAAAACACGTTCCACTGTTTCCAAGAGAGACAAGTTAGAGCTTCAAACACAAATTTTCCTATATCGCAATGATATACATTTTCCGCTCACATTTTTCGGGCTCGAAACTATTCAACTACACTCCAAAGAACCGCTGAGTTTGTTAAAGAAAGCAATAAGGGCAAGATTCTGTTTGCCGAAATAGGCAACATACATCAGTTTGCTTGGAATCATGACAAAAAATAATGAAATAGATGCCAGTACATCACCTGCGAATGTCAGCTGCTTGGCGGTAATGCATTACACACATTTCGCCGTGCGTGTGATGTCCATTGTGTGCGTTTGGCGTTCCGCATTGGTACCGTCGATACCACGAATCCACTCGTCACTGACACCTCAGGTGGCCCCGTTTTCTAGTATGTTTGGCGAACTGGACGAATCTCCGCAACGTCAAAGCCGCGTTGGCGCTACAATAACGGCGAACAAAACTTTTCAGACGAGTCCACAGAATGAATGAGCCGCGTCCGTCTACCACAGGCACCACATGGAATGGCAAACACTAAATAAAAAAAAACGCATATTGCGCGCCGTCACTGGTAGGCACTTCCTCCGTGCTGGTAGGTGTTCTGTGGCGCCGTCTCGTGGCAGACTGTTCGCAGCACAATTAGGTTCGGCTTCAAATTCAAGTTAGACACACGCAATTTTCTGATGCATTTTTTTTTTCAAAAACCAATAGACCTCTTTATTTATTGGACGTATACGCAAGCTACTGGTAGTATACGTTATGTGACAAAATTGCTTGCTATGAATTAAATGTCATTTCTTTGAAAATTTATCTTTTTTGTTTTGAGCACTAAACGTTCCGCGAAGAGTGCTCACGTAATTCTGCCTGAACTAAGCACGCATTCTGATGAGCGCAATGCGTCTATAGGGGAGCATGTTAATAAAAAAAAGACTGCTTCGAACTGATTTGCCAGGTTTTGCTTCGTTTTCGTAAGCGTCGGTGGCTTCCGTACGTTTGCGAGAGTTGCCGCTAATTACTCTTTGCGTTAAGTGCGAATTTCTGACCCGTTATTTTCTCGCTCAGCTCGAAAGTGAAATACATAGAGTTTCCTAAATATACAGCAAACTTTACGGCGCAACGAGTCTTCCAGCGTGCTCGACGTTGCTGGTTTCGGTTTCACCTCGATTGGGGCCATGAACTTCGGCGATTATCTTCTCGAATAAAGTGAGTTTTCCGAGATTGTTAAAATGTGGGTGTATCAAAATATGGCGTCCTTCAAGCTTTTCAATACAGATAACGACAAGTAATCAAAGTTATGAAGGAGTTTTTGTTTATAGCTCAATAGAACGCAGACTTATAGGCGTGCCAAAGTTTTTCCGCCTCGGTGTAATTCATTTGCGAGGACAACAGGGACCTCACTGCCATAGAAGTTTTAAGAAATCATCTGTATTGTCTACAACAAAGTAAACAAACAGCTACTGTTTGTGTGCGTGCGTGTGTGGAAATGGTCGAACTTCATTCAAGCTGGACCCGATTGGACAACAAAACCTTCATAAAGTTGTTCTTATTGAACGTTGTCAGCTGGTGGACAGCACATCCTGAAAACATTTAGCAAAGGAGCTTTCATGAATGTTTCATTGTCCCTTCCGTGCAAATATATATATATATATATATATATATATATATATATATATATATATATATATATATATATATATATATATATATATATATATTGTCACGTGCTACAAAAGGTCTTCAACTAGGAAGAAGTGAGCCGGCAGGGAGACGCACCGAAAACTGGCAAGATGGCTGCTTCAATAATAAACAACTGGCCAGAGCACGCGCTGCCCCAGAACATCGTCTTCCATTCTCGCGGGCAGCCATCGCTTGCGCTCGCCGTAACTAGCGGCCAAGTGGCATTATTCCCCCTCTGAGAAAAAAAAAAGGCATCTCTCTGATGCTCGGAAAGTACAAAGGCAAAGTCGGGGCGAACCAACAAAAAATACGCACATACACAAAAACAGCGATATGGTTCATGCGCAGTCGCACTACCGCGTGAAGTACGGCTTCAGGCGCACCACGTGGACGATCTCTGAGGAGTGCCTTCGCCGTCGTGGTGAGAAGGCGCCGTCAGGGACTACCTCGTAGTTCACATCGCTCACGCGTCGCAAGACTTTGTATGGTCCGAAGTAGCGACTTAGCAGTTTTTCAGACAATCCCTTGCATCGAACTGGAGTCGACACCCAAACTTGATCGCCTGTATGGTATTCAACTTGTCGATGGCGAGCGTTGTAGCGGCATGCGTCTGTACTCTGCTGGTGCGTAATGTGTAGGCGTGCTAACTGGCGTGCTTCTTCGGCGTACTGGGTAAGCTGCACAGCATCAGGAGTGATCAAAGCATCGCAATTGTGTGGAAGCATCGCATCCAGCATGGTCTGGACCTCACGTCCATAGACAAGGCGGAAAGGCGTGAATCGAGTAGTTTCCTGGACGGCCGTATTGTACGCGAATGTGACGTACGGTAGCACCTGGTCCCAGGTCTTATGCTGGAAATCTACGTACCGTATAGTGCGGAATATAGGTCGAGATTTTTTCCAAAAAATTTCGCTAAAAAGTCACCCCTCGACCTATATACCGGCCCTTGGCATAAACAAAGTGATCGTCTGGCAACAGGGAGTGTCGCATGTTTTTTGGGCATCAGCATCGACATCGCCTCCATGGGCCGACGCCTCTGCCGACGCCATTTTTCTTTTCTTGTTCATTTCGTGTTCGTAGAGAGTGGCGACTTTTACTCTGCGACCAGCTATGAATACCGGGACGCGGCGCCAGTTCACCGCCGCGTTTAAAAGAAAAGTTATAGAATTCGCGGAAGTGAATGGCAACATGGCGGCACAGCGGCAGTTTGGAGTGTCCGAGAAAAGCGTCAGATACTGGCGCAACCAAAAATCCAAACTGTCAGTGTGTAACGCGAGGAAGACGTCGTTTCGCGGTCGCCGAGCTGTGCACCCGGAACTCGAGGACAAAGTGGCGGATTTCGTCCGCGAGTACCGTGCCAAATCCCTTCCCGTGAATGCGGAGCTCATTCGCTCAAAAGCCGTCGAGCTCGCCCGTGAAGCCGGCCTGTCAAAGAAAGACTTCAAGGGATCCATTTATTGGGTCCGTCGCTTTATGCGACGCAAAGGATTTGCGCTTCGACGGCGCACGTCGATATGCCAGAAGCTGCCGGAGATGTACGAGGACAAATTGATAGAGTTTCAACTCTATGTGAACAACCTCCGGCGGCAGCATGGCTACATGCTAGGCCAGATCGGCAACGCCGACGAAACGCCGGTGTGGTTTGACATGCCGTCGTCCACGACTGTTTGTGAACGCGGGGCAAAAGAGGTGAGGCTTTTGTCGACCGGTAGCGAGCATTCGCGCTTCACCGTTATGCTTTGCTGCACGGCCGACGGCAGAAAGTTGCCCCCCTTCATAATCTTCAAGCGGAAGACGATGCCGAAGGAGGCCTTCCCGCGGGATGTCGTCGTCCGCGTCAACGAGAAGGGGTATATGGACGAGGCCCTAATGCGCGAATGGATCCGCACAGTGTGGAACCGGCGGCCCGGAGCCCTCCTGCAGCGCCGGAACATGCTCGTGTTGGATGCATTTCGCGGGCATTTGACAGCATCGGTGAAGGAGAGCCTTCGCGACGGAAGGACGGATCTTGTCGTCATTCCGGGAGGAATGACATCAACACTTCAACCGTTGGACGTCGTCCTCAATAAACCTTTTAAAGACCGTGTGCGTGCGCTGTACACCGAATGGATGGCTGGCGACAACCCGCGGACCCCGACAGGCCGGCTGCGCAGGCCACCTCTCGCGACAGTTTGTGGTTGGGTCTCCGAGGCATGGAGGTCTCTGCCTGAAGAGATGGTGGTGCGCGCATTCAAGAAGTGCTGCATCAGCAACGCTCTCGACGGCACCGAGGACGACATGCTGTGGGAGGCGGCTAGTGACAAGCAGTCGTCGTCGTCGGAGAGCTCCGACAGCTCGGAGGACTGTGAGGACTGACTAAAGTGAAGCAGTGAACGATTCCGCGTTTTTCTTTTTTTTTTTTGCTGGTCAAGGTAAGGGGGTCGACCTATATTCCGCCTCGACCTATATTCCGCATTATACGGTACATAGATAACATGTCAGCGATGGTCTTGTTGAGTCGCTCTGTCAAGCCGTTGCTCTGTGGATGATATGCCGTGGTCTTGCGATGGCTCGTGTAGCTGCGCTTGAATACGTCATGAATGAGCTGGGCCGTAAATGCTGTTCCTCTGTCTGTGATTACGCACGACGGGGCGCCGTGGCGAAGAACGATCTGGTCCATAAAGAATTGGGCGACGTCGGAAGCAGTAGCGCGTTGTAGTGCCTTTGTTTCGGCGTACTTCGTCAAATAGTCGGTGGCTACTACGATCCACTTGTTGCCGGCAGATGATAGTGGAAAAGGCCCCAGTAAATCCATTCCTATTTGATCAAATGGCGCTCTGGGTGGTTCTATGGTTGAAGAAGCCCCGCGGGCTTTAGTGGCGGGGATTTCCGGCGTTGACACTCCCGGCAGCTTTTCACGTATCGCTTAACTGATGCAGAAAGCTTAGGCCAGTAGTATGCTTGTCGAACTCGAGCGAGAGTTCGAGAGGAACCTAAGTGACCAGATGTGGGCTCATCGTGGCAGGCAAGAAGAATGTCGTCACGCATGTCTGTTGGCACGACTAGAAGACAGGTTCTCTCATTGCCGTTGGAGTTTTTCTTATACAGGACCCCATCTCGCAGACAGAACGATGATAGACTTCGAGAAATACATCGAGGTATGGACGAGTTGCGTCCTTCAAGGTTTTCGATAACTGCGCGAATTTCATCGTCCGCACGCTGTCGCGTAATCAGATCTGTTGTAGTAAGGGCCCCAAGGAAACCATCGTCATCCTCGGTGTCGTGGCCACAAGCTTCGACAGGTGCACGGGATAATGAATCAGCATCTTCGTGCTTGCGGCCCGATTTGTAAGCGATCGTGAAATCGTATTCCTGCAGACGAAGACTCCATCGTGCCAGTCGCCCACACGGGTCCCGTAGGTTGGCTAACCAGCACAACGAATGATGGTCGGTCACTACCTTGAAGTGGCGTCCGTAAAGGTAAGGCCTAAATTTCATAGTGGCCCATACAACAGCGAGGCACTCTTTCTCTGACGTGGAGTAGTTGACCTCGGCGCGGGAAAGAGTGCGGCTAGCGTACGCTATCACTCGCTCTGTGCCCTCTTGTTGTTGTACGAGGACAGCACCAAGACCCACATTGCTGGCGTCAGTATGAATTTCAGTATCAGCGTCTTGGTCAAAGTGAGCGAGGACTGGTGGTGTCTGCAAACGCTCCTGTAGTTCAGAGAAAGCTGCGTCCTGTTCTTCCTCCCAGACGAATGGAACATCTTCACGAGTGAGTCGAGTGAGTGGTTCAGCAATCCTAGAAAAATTGGCTATAAAGCGGCGGTAGTACGCGCAGAGCCCCAGAAAGCGACGCACTGCCTTCTTATCACGTGGAACAGGAAACGAGGCCACGGCAGTACTTTTGTCAGGGTCTGGTCGAATACCATCCGCACTGACAACATGGCCGAGAAACTTAAGTTCCTTGTAACCGAAATGGCATTTTTCTGGCTTCAGTGTCAGGTTAGCAGAGCGGAGCACTTCCAGCACAGTCTGCAGACGGTTCAGGTGCTCCTCAAAGGTGGAAGAAAACACGACAACATCATCGAGGTAAACTAAGCACGTGTGCCACTTTAGACCGGTAAGAACAGTGTCCATCATTCTCTGGAATGTCGCAGGTGCAGAACAGAGGCCGAAGGGAAGCACTTTGAATTCATATAGGCCATCCGGTGTAACGAAGGCGGTTTTTTCACGATTTCGTTCATCAACTTCGATCTGCCAGTAGCCACTTTTCAAGTCTATCGATGAAAAATACTTGGCTCGCCGCAGTCTGTCGAGGGAATCGTCGATGCGAGGCAGCGGATAGACGTCTTTTTTTGTCACGCTGTTAAGTTTCCTGTAGTCCACGCAGAAGCGCAGTGATCCATCTTTTTTCTTCACGAGCACGACCGGAGATGACCAGGCACTTTTCGAAAGTTCGATAATGTCATCTTGCAACATCTCTTTGACTTGAGTATTTATAACGTCACGTTCCTTTGCCGAAACGCGGTAAGGGTGTTGTTTTAAGGGCGAGGCGTCGGTATACGTAATTATTCGGTGTTTGGCGATCGGTGTCTGACGAACCTTCGTGGTGGAGGCGAAGCACTCTTTAAATTGATATAGCAGTTCACGTAGCTCGGTCTGTTGTTGTTCCGAGAGGGTCGAGTTGACATCGACTTTTCCAAGTAGTGAAGTCACGTCGCTTGGTGTCGGTCGAAGCCCGTCGTTGGCTAATGTAGATGCGAAGCATTCAGAAACGTCTGCGATAGGGTAGGCGAAAGCGATGGCGGTGTTACGAAACAGGTGCCGGTACTCGTTACTAAAATTAGTCACAAGTAGGGCAGAATGTCCGTCATAAAGCGTGACGAGGCTGCGTGCAGCGCAGATACCTAGCGCGAACAAAAGCGTCAAGTTGCCTTCGGCGACAACCTCACCATCTCGTAACTTGTCAGACACCACATCAACTAGGACGCTTGAACGCGGAGGCAACGTGATGCTGTCGGCAGAAATGCGAAGCGTGCTGTCACGGATGTCGTCAGGTATGTCGGAGGATCCAGCTGTCGAAAACGTCACGGTGCGCTCTCGAAGATTGATAATAGCGCCGTGCTCCCGCAAAAAGTCAACTCCGAGGATTAGGTCTCGGGAACAGTCACGAAGTACGAGGCAGCTGGCGAGAAACGTACGTCCCCGAATGCTCACTCTGATAGTGCACATGCCGATTGGGGTGACTACGTGCCCGCCGGCAGTACGAATTTGTGCTTCGTACCAAGGCGTTACAACTTTCTTTATGTGCGCTGCTAGTTTCCCGCTTATGATCGAGTAGTCCGCACCTGTGTCCAATAACGCACTAACGTCGTGGTGACCGTCGACTACCACATGTATATCCAGAGAAAATCTGCTTCTGGCTTTCATCGCTGTCGCCGGGGAATCGCTCCGTGTCCGTGCTTGCGTCGGTGGGAGGCCTTGCTTGAATCGAGTGTCAGCGGCCTCGCTCCCGAAGGTCGCTGTCGTTAGTTTTCCCGCCTAGGGCTTGGCGAGCGCACCGGCGCCGCTCCTGGGAGGCTCCGAAAATTCGGAGAAGATCGCCTTGGGGATGGGGACCGTGACTGCCGCCGCAGTGGCATGCGCTGCTGTGAGAGGTAATCTTGAATAGCTCTCGGTCTTTCGCCAAATCTCGGCCGTGGTGCGTCGACGGCAAAACCCTGTAGTCCGAGGCGACGGTAGGGACATTCCCGGTACACATGTCCAGCTTCACCGCAGTGGTAACACAGTGGCCGTCTGTCTGGTGTGCGCCATACGTCGGATTTTCTGGGAAGTGGCTGCCGATTTTCTAAGTGCTGAATTGGCTGCAGCGAAGGAAGTGCATCCTGATGCATAGAATTAACGAAGCGCGGTGAAGCAGGAATATATCGGCTTACAGCTTCTGCGTATGATGCACGATGTGGCTCCGCCGGGACAGGTGGGACATAGCTGGAAGGCGGAACTTGGAGAGCCTGTCGTACTTCGTTTCTGACAAGGCTGCAAATAGACCCTGCAGTAGGTTGGGACTGGCACTGAATCTTTTGTAGTTCGTCGCGCACCACCGATCGAATGAGATCGCAAAGAGACTCGATGTTGATGTTGCCTGCCGCACCTCCGATCTGACCTATTGACGAAGCGGCACACACTTGCCGGTCGTACACAGTACAGCGCTGCTGCAGCACTTGCTCCATGGTTGTGGCTTCGGTCAAAAATTCCGCCACGGTCTTTAAGGGACAGCGAACGAGGCCAGCGAAAAGCTGCTCCTTCACTCCTCGCATTAAATGACGGACCTTCTTTTCTTCGGCCATGTCGGGGTCAGCTCGAGGAAAGAGGCTCGTCATGTCCTCGACGTACATCATGACGCTTTCATTCGGCATTTGGAGGCGCCACTGAATCTCTCGCTCGGCTCGTTCGCGGCGATCGGGATTGGCCCAACTTGCCAGCAGGTATCGACGAAAGACGCTCCACGAGGGAAAAGGCTCACGGTTTTCGTACCAAGTACGAGCGCCGTCCTCCAAGCTGAAATACACGTTCCTCATTTTGTCGAAGTCGGTCCAACCATTGTAATCCGAAACACGTTCGAACTGGGCCAGCCAGTCTTCGACATCCTCCAAGACGGAACCGTGGAACACCTTCGGCACGCGTGGCTTCCACAGCGTATGATGCGTGGTCGCACCGCCTTCCTGTGCGTTGGAGGCTGCAGCGCCTTCCATAGCGTTCGGGGGTGTGACAGACGTCATCTCAGGAAGAGGTCCACGCTCAGGAGGTAGTCCTCAGAGTCTTCGGCTTGAGCGGTGGACAGGTGTTGTCACTGCAGGTACAGGGATACCTGGAGGCGTTTGGAACATCGGCTGGGGGTTACCCAGCACCTTCACCAGTTGTCACGTGCTACAAAAGGTCTTCAACTAGGACGAACTGAGCTGGCAGGGAGACGCACCGAAAACTGGCAAGATGGCTGCTTCAATAATAAACAACTGGCCAGAGCACGCACTGCCCCAGAACATCGTCTTCCATTCTCACAGGCAGCCATCGCTTGCGCTCGCCGTAACTAGCGGCCAAGTGGCAATATATATATATATATATATATATATATATATATATATATATATATATATATATATATATATATATATATATATATATATATATATATATATATGCACTAAGGGACAAAGAAGGCAAAGCTGCTGGTGAGGATCAGGTAACATCAGATCTGCTGAAAGACGGAGGACAGATTGTGTTAGAAAAACTAGCCATCCTGTTTACGAGGTGTCTCGTGACGGGAAGAGTACAAGAGTCTTAGAAGACAGCTAACATCATCTTAATACATAAGAAAGGAGATGACAAGGACTTGAAGAATTACAGACCGATCACCTTGCTCTCTGTAGAATACAAGCTATTTACAAAGGTAATTGCTAACAGAGTTAAGAAAACATTAGAATTCAATCAACCAAAAGAACAAGCAGGATTTCGAACAGGCTACTCAACAACTGACCAGATTAATACTATCAATCAGGTAATAGAGAAATGCTCAGAATATAGCCAACCACTATACATAGCCTTCATAGATTACAAGAAGGTGTTTGATTCAGTAGAAATACCAGACGTCATGCAGACACTACGGAATCAGGGCGTCGATGAAGCACATATAAACATCCTGGAAGAAATCTACAGAGGATCAACTGCTACCATAGTGCTTCATAAAGAAAGCAACAGAACACCAATCAAGAAGGGTGTAAGGCAGGGGGACACAATCTCCCCAATGCTATTTACTGCGTGCTTACAGGAGGTTTTCAGATGCTTAGACTGGATTTAGTTAGGGATATGAGTCAATGGAGAGTACCTTAGTGACCTGCGCTTCGCCGATGACATTGCATTGCTGAGTAACTCAGGGGACGAATCGCAACTCATGATTACAGAGTTAGACAAGATCAGAAAGGTGGGTCTTAAAATTAATCTGCAGAAAATGAAAGTAATGTACAACAACCTCGGAAGAGAGCAGCGCTTTGAGATAGGCAATAGTCCACTTGAATTGTAAAAGACTATGTCTACTTAGGGCAGTAATAACCGCAGAGCCGAAACACGAGATTGAAGTAACTAGAAGAATAAGAATGGGGTGGAGCACATTTGGCAAGCACTCTCGTATTATGACAGGTAAATTGCCACTATCCCTCAAGAAGAAGGTATATAACAGCTGTATCCTGTCAGTACTTAGCTACGGAGCAGAAACATGGAGACTTACAAAGAGGGTTCAGCTTAAATTGAGGACGATCCAGCAAGCACTGGAAAGAAAAATGCTAGGTGTAACCTTCAAGAGACAAGAAGAGAACAGAGTGGATTTTGGAACAAACGGGGTTAAGGATATAATAGATGAAATCAAGAAGAAATAATGGACATGGCAGGGCATGTAGCGCGTAGACAGGACAATCGCTGGTCATCAAGGGTAACTAGTTGGATTCCCAGAGAAGGCAAGTGGGTTAGGGGGACACAGAATATTAGGTGGGCAGATGAGATTAAGAAGTTTGCACGCATAAATTGGCAGCAGCAAGCACAGGACCGAGTTAACTGGCAGAACATGGGAGAGGCCTTTGTCCTGCAGTGGACGTAGTCATGCTGCTGCTGATGATGATATATGAGTGTTTGTCGTGTTTTACCAAGACCACTCTGGTACAGCTACTGGAGAAGCTAAAACCTTTTCGCACAGCAAATAAGGCTTTTGTAGCATAGTTTGTAGCATAGTTGACACTTGTGATGCACTGTTTGAATACTAAGAAGTCAAGAATGACAGAAATAATTCACACATATTTTATGTTCAAAACAGCGTGTCACGAATGTGTGTGAATTATTTCTGTCATTTTCATTTTCTTAGTATTCATACAGTGCGTCACATGTATCAACTATGTACAACCCTGCTCTGGCCCTTCTATCTCGGTTACCTGCAACACATTTACAAACAAAACTTTTTAAGACACTAAATCACAGCTGTGCTATCATATTTATTAAAACTTATATGCAATATCTCAAATGGTGAAATTAACTCAGTACTCCTTACTTTTCTGTGAAATGCCCTGAACGTTTTTTTTTTCATACCAAAGGTGTGTGCTAAATAATTAAGGAGCAGCAGGGTGGGAGGAGGGTTTTGCAATGTCTGCACATAGTTCTACCTAAAAAGTCCCTAAATTACTCCGAATTCCAAGACAACAGGGTAGTTAGTTTCTCACCTTCACCACCATTCGTACAAGTGCTACCTCACCCTTGCTACCTAATTGTTTTTCAAAGCACGTGAACAATGTCAGCATGAAGGGTTAAAACCATCTGCATTTCGAACTTATCGGCTATACATGCTCTCATGTTCGCTCGCACAGTGAAAAGCATACAAATCAAGCAAAACTGGATGACTGCACCCAATAGTCATGCGAGACATGGCAGGACAGATGCATGTTTGCATGACAAAGTAGTTCATGGCTGATATTTCTGGTATGTCAACCAATCGAGAGATTATACGTCAACATGTAACATCAACAAACTGCTGGGGTCACAAATAGCACTTAAAAGATAGGAAATTTGTAACTTAATTGCTTTACAAAGCTTCAAAAGTTTTTTATGAAAAGAAAGGCTTCCCGGATGTTCGTCTTGATGGCTTTTGAGATTCACAATGAACGAAGAAAGGAGATTTCCAAGGGCTTGTCTTTCATTGTTTCACTCGACATTATTTAGTACAGACCAGAAAATACTAATTATGATGTAAATGTGAAGAAAGTAATGTGGACGAAAAGAACTTATGGCAGGCAGAGATGGAACCTGCAACCGACTAATAACCCGCCCGGTACTCTACCACATGAGCTACTTCAGCTTCTCACCATCCGAGTACATTATGAGGTAAATATCTACATTTAAAACTAGGAGTGTGTTTCTCGATCTTCAGGAAACAGGTGTCGCGGCTTCTCTTGAAATTCTTGAATGCAACAGATCTCGCACGTGACTGGTGATAAGTGACAATTATGTTTGAGGTATAGTGCAGTGAGCTAGAGTGCCTGCACAATACTGCATGTGGAATAGCACAGAGGCAGCCGTCTTATGCAGGCTTAGGTCGCGCTATGCACAATTTTTATTTTAAGAGCCTGCTCGTGCTTCATTAAAAAACAAACAAAGGACATTAGCTACAATTAGCAAAGAGGAAACCGGGTGGGGCAATTGTCTGCAAATTATTCAAGGCTAGATCCGCCGGCTACCTACAAAATCCTTATCTTTTTAAAACTAGGAGTGTTGGTCAGCGCCACTAGTAGTTATGACATGTAGAACAACTTTTTTTGTGCGTGTTAGCATCACGACTTATGAGCCCTTTTTATGAACTGGCAACTTATAAATAATCCCAGCACGCATATACACAACTGTAGAGTTCAGGTTGGCTTCTTCTCACATTTTATCATATCGTGATGAAGGCTGCTTTACGTACATTTTACAGGCATTTCTAGCAAATAAAAAAGCACAGAAACACGTTCATCATGGTTGCAGGCATCTTGAAAAATCATTTCTAAAACATTATCTATTTAAATTCATTGAAGTGGTAACAAAACCTACAAAACAACAGAAACTTGCATCGTTCAACACTGTACTGCATTTTTTGTCGCCATTTCGGGCATTATCTAATGGTTTTGAATAAGGTTGTGTCAAACAAAAGAAACGAGCCCTCAAAAGTTCCCTTCTTTCCCCCATTTTTACTTATGTGCTTATCTTCCCAAGCAAATGCGGCCTATAAGACTTACTTGGCCCACAAAATATGGATATCAAGGAAAAAGGGAATTTTCTTGTGCAGGCACAAATGTGTTTTCAGGCTCCCTTTGCACAAAAAAAGATGCATTGCAGTGGACACAGGGAAAGGGACACTCTCCTTTGAAAGGGTCTGAGTGAATGCAGCAGGACACAAGTGGCACTCAAAGGGACACACGCCCGGAGGGAAATAAAGCTGAAATTTCAGAAGTCTTCTACTTGCTAACATATGTTCACTGCTGGAAGGAATGCAGCCCTCTTTGTACGGACATGAGAGACCGATGTTTCCCAAATGATGCAGAGAATGAGGAACCAGCAGAGACAAAGAAATACAGACAGGCATGCACACCACGTGTTGTGATCTATGCATAAATGAGAATTCACCAGCACAAACCAATCTAGAGCTGCTGCACCAGTCACTTAGGTACAAGCTAACCTCGGTCTATCCTCACGTTGTAGCAGTGGCAGTGCAGTGTGCTGATCCACTACGTCTTACGCGAGTTCTCATTGCTCTCCCCATCAATACTACACTAGAAGCCTGCTGCCAATACACAAAGGCTTGACTAAGATACAATTATTATTTATTATTATTATTTAGTTTGTGTACATAAAAACACAAAGACAGAAGAAATAGGGAGGGAACAGGCAGAGAACTGCCACCTATAGGGGCACCAAGCCTGTCTGCTCCTTCGGGAAGGGGAGGCATAGAGGAAATACGGGAAGAAAGAAGGAGAGAGAAAAGGAAAGTTAAAAAGAAAGAGGAAAACACAAACACACACACACACACGAAAAATAAATAGTCACATGAAAAATGTCTGGAATCATGACGCCAAGTCTGTTTCGTTAAGAAAGTTAAAAGCGCTCTCCGAGCCTGGTCAGGCCTAGAAGCACATCCTCCTGGGAACAATTCAGACAGGCGATACATAATCACCAAAATTTATCTTCATATGTGACAACAAACTTGGCACCTGACTATTAGGCTAATTATTGCACATTTATTACGCATATCAGGTACCTATATGGTGATGCATATAGCGAGCATCACGTGACACTTGAATACATGAAGCTTATGAAAGAAAATGTGAGTGAAAAGTGAAGAAAGTTGATTGGAAGAGAGGACCGGATGAAAAAATAACATTTACAAGACTTTGATTAGCATCACAAGTTGAGATGGCAAAAATACAGGACAACTTTAGTGTACTTTTTCCTCTATTATGCATAACTATAAAAAAAAAGGGTCCACATGATTGAAAAATAGAAAATGTTGCACCAGTACACAAAGACGGCGATAGGGTAGACGTAAGAATGTTTTTAACATCAGTCTCCGGTAAAGTAATTGAGCATATGATTTATTCATGCATTTTAAAACATTTCTCCATAATTTTTTTTTCATACATCTCTACATGGTTTTTTTGCAGGGTTTTCATGTACGACCCAACCAAGTGCGTACATGACAGAGCTACATGTTTTGACAATATAACAGTTAATGACATTTTTTTAGGAAGGCATTTGGTGTAGTGCTGCATAATCTTATTGTTTTCAAGTTATTCTTCCTCGGAGTTTTAGACTCCTAGAATGGCTGAAGAACAATCTGACGGACCACCATGTGTCATCATAAATGACACGGCCTCGTCATCTGGACATGTGCAATCTGCTGTTCTTGAGGGCTCCATTGTAAGTTTGTGGCCATATTTACTTTTTTAAGTGATTGTTCACATGCCCCTACATCTACTACAACACTCTATGCTGATAGCTGTGTATAACATCACCTTTTGAAATGTGTTTATTTCGCTGCTGTATTATACAGGCCGACCACGAGAAACCTTCGTTCACGTGCGATAATCTGCACATCAACTTAAACGTAGGAGTGTTTCAATGTTAAGTTTGCCAACAATAAAAATTCAACAGAGAGTGTTGCATGTCCTGAGATCAAAATTATTACTTATACTAATCATGTGAAATACCTTGACACTATATTTTTGTCACATTGATAACATTGCTGTCAAGAATTTCAAGTAGCTACACTTTGACAAAATTTCAAAAATGCATCAATGAATTTGAAGGGAACTTTGCATCGAAGATTAAGCTGATTTTAGAATAAACTTGTGAAGCACAGAAAAAAATGTCATTCTTTACAGAGGCAAAGAAAGACGTTTTGTCCATGGCTCCTCGCTGTCATGATGCACACAATATTATCAAAGATGTGTCAGCTGAAAGAAAGGCAGGTAACCATTTGAAAACTGGCATTAGCAAGCTTGATATTACTGCTTCAATTGCCCTTTGTGGAAGCAGAGGGACTGTTTTATTGAAATATCGAATAAAAAACATGCTTCCTTTTGCGAAGGTCAAAATATGCTCGCTAGACATTGCCATAAAACAACAATTCCATATATTGAGAGTATGATTACAACAAAGCTTGCTTTAAACAGACCTAATAGAACATATCGAATGTACAATAAACCACTGCGTCAAGTGATAAACTTGCAGGAAAGACAATGTGGCACACCCCTCAGAGGCCTAACCTCAATTTCACACCTTTCTGATTTTATTGTTAATCCCGTACGTAAGGTGCTACCACACGCGGATGCATGGGGAGAGTGCATTTTCAAATAATCTACATTTATCACAAGTCAAACCTCTGTCCCCATGGTACAGCTGTAAGATCACGTAAAAGCATCTAAAAACTTTTTATTAACAATCAGAGTTGGTTTTAAGCCATACGCCATAAAAAATTCAACTGCTAAATCACATAAAAACTGTTTTATGCACCTCGGATGAAACTTCAATCACAAAAATGTGAAAAAAAAAAACCCTCCCTGTGCTTCTGCAACTACGAATGCTCTGGCACTTATAGGGTTTTTTTTTTAGTTCTTTAAGGGCCTTTATGGTCAGGGGTTTATGTTTTTAGGGGTCATTTTAGAGTCTGAATGACTACGAGACACATCGATACTCATGTTGTCTTTTCCAGAAAAGAATGCGTAGCAGTGAACACAGGAACAAGCACACACTGCAGTGTTAATGAGCCCGTGACACATGAGGTATTCTTTCGTGTGCGGAGGATGTGTCACAGTGCACACAGGCAAAAAGACGCTCTCCAGTGTGGCTTCAATTTATGAGTGAATGCTGCTGTACAAAAGTGGCAGTTGAAGGGGTGCTCTCCAGTATGATGTAAAGGCATAGGAGTGCCAGGTGGGGTGGCAAAGGGGGCGCCAGCCCCCCCAACTGAGTAAGGTTGGGGGGCCGAGCCCCCTAACTTTCGACAGTGCACCATGAATGGTCACTCTTGGCTGCACGCAAAGGAAATTAACAAGTAAGGCGAAGTTTTCCATCACAACAGTAACCACTCAATTTTGTTCTTACGGGAGAATGAAAATGTTACGAGGCAATGTTACAACAGAGGGAAATTCGGCCAACATTTCCACTAAGATCATTGTCCTTGTAGGCTCTATGCGTTGCGGGTCACCTATGCGACGCTTTCGTGTCTTTTTGTGTAGTATTGCAGAGCAGGCAATGAACAGGGGCCCTATATTATTACATCACTTGTTCATGCTTTTATTCTGCTGTGACTTGTTGATGCAGTTGCCAATGGGAGCGAGCAAAATGTTTATGAACCGGTCAAAGCATTTGCTGCTTCCCAAAAATAATTTTTTTCGAAAAGAATATACCACCACTGCTGCTGTGTCGAAGCTTTTGGGAGCCAATGAGTGTGATGAATTGTTTTTGATGTTTAAATTTTTCTGTACTGAAAGGCTAAAATTTTTTTCCGCTTTAGTCTATGATAAGCCTGATCAGCCGTGCTTATGGTAACTTGGAGCATTGGCGACAGCTTATAAAGTAGTACTGAACTCGAGCTCAGTAGGAAGTTCAGCCTTTAAGCTTGCCCCACAACTTGACCCACTGGACCAGGGAGAAGGTTAAGTGCCGCGGTTTTACAGCAAAAGCTGTTACGAGATCAAAACTTGAGTCACACCCAATATGCTACCACTGAGCCACGCCAGTTCTTGGGACTTGTTGGCAATCTTGCCTTAGGCAGTCTTGATGTCGGGAAAGCAATTGCATTAATACAACTTATAAAGCGTTTTAAAACAGTGAAAGAGCAACCAGTCGTCGCACAATGCGAACAGCATTATGAGGGGGTTGTCCGATGCTCTAACCCATTACAAAAGCTTGTTCTTGTTTACAATCCAAAAATTTTTATTATTAATGCCGTAGTAATATCCGCAGTGGATATCAAGTAAGTGTGCTTGCAGCAGCTACCCAATGAGTGCTTAGAAAAAGCTCTGAGAGATTGCTCGCCTAGCATCAGCTGTGACTGTGCTGCACCTTCCGCGCAGGCTTGGCGTTTTTCTAACTAAGCCTATGGAGGCTTAGTTAGGAATCGGGCTAGTTGGTTTTCAATCAACCTGAATTGTCCTTTATAAATCAAAATACATCTCAGACGGCAAAGAAGCACACACGTGCAGCGCTGCTCATTTATCCCTATTTCTCTTTCTCTCAGCAAGAATGAGCTCACAGAGATGTATACGTGCAAAAACTACTGAACACCGTTACGCCACATGTGAAAATATTTTATTGAACTTATAATTAATCTCGCCAGCTGCTATATGTGGCCGCTGTTTATGCGATTGGCAGCTAGCCTACTCAATTACATTTTCAAGGAGATGCTTTCCAGCTTCGTGACGCCATATAACAAGCAGGCAATTTTGTGGCACACAGAAAATTTTAAATGCAGAAGAACCAACGTAAAACAGTATGCCGTATCGAAAATAATTTATTCTCTTATTTTTTACATGGTCGTGCAGGGCTGGTCATTAAGCGATGGGTCATTTTCACGTCGTTTATTGGCTCGCATAACAAGATGGTGCAGTGTGCATGACAAAGACCATATACACCAATATTCCCTCAAGGTTCCCCTCTAGCTCAGTGCAGCTTTTTGCCTGGTCTCCACCATATCTTGTTGCGCAATAAACTCAATTGAACTCAATATACAGCTAACAACCATTTTGAAAGGAAGCAACGAAGAATAGCTTAACGTTATATTTGCCCACATTCTGTTCTTTCAAAAAAATTTTTACATCGTTTGTGTTGGTGTATTTACGAAGGTGCCTGGAAGCCCGATAAAAAATTTTTGATACAAATACAATAAATGTAAACAATGTACTACGTCCCTAACACCACAAATGATACATTTTTAAAGAAAATGGTTCAGAAGTTGATAATAGGTTAATAACAGTAATATTACAATAGCAATATTATGAATAATTGCACATTCCAGGTACACTAATCAGACTAATAGAAAATGAGTCAAACTATAATATACGCATGCCTGAATATATGCAAGAAAGTGTAATACTTATAAAAAAATATAACAGTAATCATTCCTTGAAAAAAACATGGTTGATCCCTCCATCACAAGAATCGACATATAACACTAAAGTAAAACGCTCCTTTACAGGGGTAATCAAATGTACTGTACATTGATAAAGGAGGGTTTGCCTAATGTATGTTTCGGTGTTCGGCAGCTATAGCCCCATTCAATGCAGGTGTATCCTCATTGACGCTTGGTACATCTCCATGCCGAAGACTAATATTCATGATAAATTTATTAAACTTTTGTGGTAGCTGTAGATGTTAACTGCCAAAACATTATCTGCTAACAAGGCATAATAGTAATATGAGCGTCGCATATTTGTCGTGAAAATTGGGCAAAGGGAGCCATTCCTCAGCCTGTTAAAGTGTGATTGAACTTCACGGTATCTAAGAATGCATTGTGTCATATCTTTGTATGCAAATTTATATCGAAGTGTGAGCACGTCGATAAAGTTCTCTTTCCTGATGTGTGTGTGTGTGTGTGTGTGTGTGTGTGTGTGTGTGTGTGTGTGTGTGTGTGTGTGCGTGCGTGTGTGTGTGTGTGTGTGTGTGTGTGTGTGTGAGAGAGAGAGAGAGAGAGAGAGAGAGAGAGAGAGAGAGAAAGAGTTGGTATGCCACTGTGTAAAGGTGTCTGCATTTACATCTTGACCTTGTTCACACAAAACTACTGGCAAGTCTGCTGTTGGCCATGTACAGACACAAGTCACGTACTTTTCCAAGGTGGCTTAAGACAAGGAACCTGCAAAAAAACAGTTAGAACAGGAACCAATGAAAACAGTCAAAACACAGAATCAGATTTTAGCAATTTTAGCACCAGGCAATGCAGAACGGTTACAACAGACATTCAGTTACCACATACCCATTGGTGGCATAATGCCGACTTCCTTATTTGTTCTATTGGTTGAACTTTGCTTACTATGGATTCTGGTAACTGTAAGCTTGTGGCATACTGCTGAAACTTATCACATGCCCAGGTCTCTGCAAGACCTTTCTCAGTTTGTCTGTACTTCCTTTACGTTTCTGACAGACTATGGCAGGCGTACGCAACAGATCTGTGGACTCCATCTTTCTGCCACTGTCCCAGAACAGCGCCGAAGCCAAACGATGAGACCATCCGCAGAAACTATCACTGGATTCTCCGGATCGCACTCTGACAGAACTGAGCTTTCATAATTGTTCAAAACCTTTCTGTTTGATTGAGGTCCATACTCACCCACGTTCCCCATTTAGAAGAGTGTTCATGGCATGGGCTATTTCCTGCATGTTCGGGACAAACTTCATCTTGTCATTTGCCATTCCCATAAACCTTCTCAGCTCCTGATTGTTTGAAGGGGGTCTCATGTCAATAATAGCCTGCACTTTTGAAGGGCCAACCTGAATTCGTTTATTATCAACGCTGTGTCCCAAGAACTTCACCTTTTGTACGTTGAATTCACACTTATCGCAGTTCAATGTGACACCATGTTACTGTAGTGTTTCCGAGACGGGCCCTGAACTCTGCTTGCGTCCCGCCACAGATCAGGATGTCATCCATATTACACACAACGCCTTTCCAAGTACCCAGAAACTGTGGCATCTTCCTTTGGAAGAACTCAGGCATAGAAGTGATTCCATAAGATAGTCCTTTTAACAGGTACCTGCCAATTGTCATTAAGAACGGGGTAAAAATTTGATACTCCTTTGGCAAATCAAGCTGGCAGAATCCTCAATTGGTGTCGAAATTGGAAAACTAATGAGCTCCGACAAGTTGCGCTAGCCCATGCTCACTCACAGGCAGAGGCTTTAACTCTCGCTCTACATACTTGTCTAGCTCTGTCAGATCCACGCGTATAAGCACACCTTCATTTGTCATGTGTTAGGCTCTTGATCTTAAATACTGCCACTGAGAAATCGTTTCAGTGGTAGAATAAATGAAACCGTGCGGTGCAAAAATAATCCTTTGTTATTATGAATTATGAAAAGTAAATGAAATAAGAAAGTTGCAGACAAGAAAGAAAAGAAAAACGATCACTGCACAAACAGATTGTCCAAGAGTCCAGATTAATTAAGCTAAGTGAGTTGGCGTACGAAAAACTACAAAGAAAAGTTTCCCTCACAGTTTGACAGAGGTCATGATGGCATGCTGCGATGAAGCATCAGTGATGTCGGGGTCGATAGATTGGCAAAGACCTTGAGGAGGGCAGGCGCTTGTAGGAGACAGGGTCACGGTTTTACTTACCAAGTGCAGAGTGGAAACCACTGCCACAGCAATGTGGCACAACAGGTGTCGTCCTTGTGGGATGACGAAGTTCTCACATGTGGTTTAAGTTTCATGTGTTTCACTGACATAAGGAACACATCACTCTAGTCCAACTGTTGTGTCCATAATGTCCACTACTCATCACACGATTAGGCTTCTGCACAGTGACCATTCTAGAAGACTGCTGTGTTGGCTCCTCAACTGCCTTAATGACTTCAAGTTCAACCATCTCTTGTAGTTTTACCTTGGCTTTCAACACTAATGGTATGGGAAATTTTCAAGGAGTGGTCAGGGCTAGCGGTGTCGCATTTTCTCTAAGCTTGATCTTGTACGCGAGCTTGATTTTACTAAGCCGGGTAAAGAGTACGGGAAACTCAACCTCTGGGTTGATAGCTTCAATGTTTTGACTGATGACTTGATCAAGGCATTTCACAATGCCTAGTTTTTCGTGAGCAGCCTTTGACACAAGAGACATAAATGAAGTAAAGATCACCTTCAAAGAGTACAATGTGGCTATAAAAAATGAAAAACAGCTCACTGTCTTGAGTAACCTGGAAATTTTTACCTGTCTATTAGGCATTGCATTTTGCATGAGCAATTCCCGAAACCACATGCTCGAAATAGACATAATTCCCAAGATCTCATAATGAATTAAATCATTTTAAAAAGCATCTCTTTACCACAAAGATTTACTTTTATTTCTACATTTAAAATGCATTTTCCTCAAGATGATATTTTCAGCAATTTCTTGAGATTCGAATTTTTTTATTACTTCTGAGGGCAAAATTATGAAAACAATTTCCCCACTTCCCTAACATGTGTAGAAAGAAATTCTCTTCTTTAAAGCATATGATTTACATAATTGTTTCCAACTTAACATAAACAATTAGTATGAACTGAACAATTAAAGTCTTCTCACATTACTACAACTTTGCTTGCTCTTCTGATTGTTCTATGCAAACTTTCTTGATATTTATTTGCATTCTACAGGTTTTGTACAGTAATATAAGCCATTAATGGCTCATAATTAAAAAGCTTAGTGGCAGAAAAAGTTTGTTCAGAGATTGTGTGGGAATTGAGGCTAGCCCGCTGCCTTTGCGCAGGCTTTGCCGCCTCTTTCTCCGTTCTCATGTCCTGACATGACCCTCCCCTCCTCCGTGGTCTGCCACACTGGGAGAGCGAGGAGTGACGTTTAACCCCTCTCAGCCGGTAGCGGATGTCGACTGTGGCGCCATGCCCAAAGTTTCTCGGCACGTTTCACGCGCGCGTCGGGAGTGGGAGAGATCTTTCCAGGGACGACATGGGGTAAGCACGCTTTTCTTTTCCATCCGTCGGCTCCCTTTGTTTGGGGCTCATTCTGACATTGCCAACAGTGCCTTGCGCTCACGGCGAACGCTTACCTCATGTCGCCCCCCTTCCAAACGCTAGGTTGAAGAGCGATGCGGTGTCCTGGTGCATGGCCAGGCTGCGCCGAGCCGTATCTCTCCGAAGCCAACGTGAGCACCTTTGCCCTCGCTCGAGTAACTGGGCCTTTGTTCCGGTGTGTCTGTAAATCACTTTTACCGCGCAGATATGCTAGCGGCACCCCTATGTAGTATATCTCGCCCGTGGGATGGATAAGCCCATTTGCCTTGTAACGGGCTCTGTACTGTGTTTCGGTGTTGCCGCAGATAGTAAAGTGTTGCGAACTTGAGCCATACCGTGTTCTTGCCACGGCGACGGTTAACGCGTTCCTTGCGGCTCCCTAAGACCCGACCCACGCTAGTGACTGTTAATAGGATCGGCACTTCAGCAAAGCAAAAAGGGGTGTCCGTGGTTCTGCGAACAAGTTGCCAAAAGGAAGCAGGCCTGCTGACAGCTGTCCAAACATGAGTATTATTCTCCCAACCGGGGAGTGAGGGGCATAAAGTTGCGACGCTGCGCTGCAAAGTGTACAACGACGAGAGAGACAGCCTCATGGAAGAGATGGCAGCGACAGCGTGGATTACCTTCAGCTCCGCAGATTGAGCGTGACGACCGGGGGTCCTTTGATGTTTCCGGCAGTGCGAGGGTAGGTGGCCCATCATGAAGCGGCATCATCATTCCAAGAAAGAGACGACCTGGCACCAGAGCGGAAGTGTGGTTACTATGGCCCCGGTCAAAGACGTTGCCCCAGGCAGGTGTGGGCTTCACCGTCGAAAGTGATGTGTGTGCGGGAAAAAGACTTGATAACCAACGGCAGTGTGCTCCTGAGAGAGCCTTTGACGAGATCGTCACGATGTAAGACGATATCATTGTCTAGATGTTCGCCTTGTGGCACTGGGGCAACGGACATATTGCAAGTATGCTGGCTTGGCAAATCCCGTTGCATCAAGGTGACCTTCAGAGGTGATTGCATCCCATCACATGTAAAGGTTGTTCATTTTCGTCACGTTGTCCGACCATACATCCCAAGACCACTACAGTGCCACAACTGTCTAAAACTGGGTCATGTTAGTGCTGTGTGCAACAACAAGCAAGCATGCCCACGTTGTGCTGGACCCCACAAAGCAGAGGCTTGCCAAGCAACTCTCTTAAAATGCAGCAACTGCAACGGGAACCATGAGACCTCGTCCAAAGACTGCCCAGTACTGAAGAAAGAGAGGAGCATTCTGAGACAAATGGTTAAAGACGGATCCTCACGAAAGGAAGCGGTAACGGTTGTTCAACGACGGCGTTCCCGTCGACGGCGGTGCTCGAAGAAAAGAAAAAGCAGTCCTGTACCGAGGGTGCCTTCACTTACGCCGCCACTGCCACCACCACCGCCGCCAAGACCACAGAGACCTCCCCCGCCCCCGCCACCACGTGGGACGCGTCCAGAGGTGCCGGAAGACACTGTGGCACTACAGAGAACATCCGGCTCTGACTGGCCCACTTTACCGCGGGTACACGTGTCTACGGAACCACAATATCGACAGTCAACAACGAATATGCCCCCAGCAGGCAGTCTGTCCGCCCAAGAGGTACAAGTTTTTTCTGTATTGAGGTCGTTCATGAGTGTTATTTGCACTCTATTGGATAGTCTACAGATCCCTGCCGCTAAATGCGCGCTGCAAATCTTGGACACACTAGAACCAGTTCTTGCCGGACTTCAGTAACAAGATGGCGCACCATAGACCACATCAGCCTTTCCGAGAAAAAGTCAAGCGTGCTTCCATAATTCAGTGGAACGCAAGAGGTCTACAGTCAAGAATGCCTGAGTTCAGACAATTCATTTTCGAAAATAAGTTTCCCATCATCATCATTTGTGAACCGCATTTTTCAAAAATACCTCGGCCGTCGGGCTATGCAACAACTGCTAAAACAAGCACAAACAACGCAGTACACTCAAGATTAGCTGGGCTTCATCAAACCTTTTTTTCTTTTTATTGCAATTGAGTGAACCCTTTTCATTACCTAGTCGGTGCCTACTTATTTTTTGAAAAGACAACCTTTATACAGAGGGCACTTGAATTTGGAAGAAAATATAATATTAAATTGAACATTGAGGTAGTGAATTGTAGCAGCATATTAGATATGAAAGAAACAAATGCTTTGTGAACTGAAACAATGAGCTAAGTGTGTGTTCCCTCATTTTAGCACAAAATATGCCAGCAGATTAAATTAAACACAGGCCCTGTAGCTAAATAAAGATGGGTGCATGAACTGTTAATGCCAGGCAATCAAATGTGTACACATTCTCTTTCAGACATTGCGGGATGTTTAGAATATGACTTTCTTGAGTCGTAGCAATAATGAAAAACAACACACACGCGAGACTTGAGCCAGCGAGAAAGTTCAACTGCATGTTCTATGCCCTTGAACAGCAGTGTCTCCCTCTACCATGACACATGGAGTGAATTTTCTATGTCATTATTGCGGTTTCCCAGCTCAATGAATAAATGATCAGAATGAATCTATGAAAACAAAAGGCAGTGAAAAAATTGGGATATCTGAAGCTTCGCCTTTGAGATATGAACACGAACACAATATCCTGTTTCTAGTGCGTCCTTCAAACACTTAGTGTATGAAATCTTTTCAAACTTGCTATGGACCACTACATGGTCTTAAGTGGGCTAGGTCGCAGCAGCATCAGCACGATGTTGACTCGTTACTTGCTATTTATGCAGGTATGTTACCTTTACAGTGCTGAATGCATTCATTCTGATGATCGCTTTCTGCTGCTGCTTCCTTGACCACGTAGGTTTGCGTTTTTCTGCTTACACGTGTTATACTACAAAAGTCACATCGTTCTCAGCGGTGATGTGGAACTAAATCCGGAGCTTCCGATTAAGTCGGCCAATACCAGTAAAACCACTTCTTCCAATAATAGGCCGACAACCCGCAACACAGTTGGTTCTAATGCTCTAAACGAGGGTACTTATGCACAGTCCGATTACGCGCTTGCCGACAATAATCCTTCGTCTGTCTTTGAAATGTTCTCTTTAACTTTTAGATGGGCAAACTAAGTTAGCTAATAATATTGCTGACATCAAGTCATTTTAACAAACAGTTGCCTGTCGTTTTGATGTTTTAGAATCACAAATTTGTGCATTGGAACGTTTTCTTGGCTCTAATGAACACAGTGATGCCACTAGTTTACCTAAAAAATTAATTGTGTAACTTCTAAAATTAATGAACTGGGCTTGAAAAATTATGACCTCGAAAATCGTTCCAGGAGAAACAATCTGATCATACACAATACTTTAGAAGATCCCGTAGAAAACGCTAGCACGCCGTTATGCAGCGTTAACTTCTCCGTTTAACAATGCATTGAAAATTACCTGCCCTCAAATCAAACGTGCCCACAGGTTTGGAAAATTTTGTACTTATGGCTATTTACGACCACCTCAAGGGAGGAAGCCCCTGTTCTCAAAAATGCATTTGAACTAAAAGACTCAACCGTGTTTATTACAGAACACATTTTCGCACATATAAGACACATACAGAAAAAAATTTGAGAGGCCTAACTTAATTTTCACAACAGCGGCTTTGTGGTGAAGTTTAGATACGATCATGCATTCATTCACACTGTACGCTATAATTGAGACAACTTGAAATCCTTAGTGAAGTCTCAGATTGAGCACCTGGCTCTCAATTTTCCATCTCCACAGCTTCGAACCCCACCTCGTCCACTCCATGATCTCAATATAGCCTTCATGAAAACATAGTGGTCCTGAAAGTCACTGCTTGTAGTATTGCTAAAAAGCTTCCAGAACTATTGCCTCTTGTCCCAACTTTCTGCCCTCATATCATTGGCATCACAGAGTCATGGCTTCATGGTAACATTTACGATTTTGAGTTCACTCCACCCTGTTTCATTGCCATACTTAAGGACAGGACACGAGGCATTGGCGGCGGGGTTGCATCACTTATCCGGTCAGATATCCTGTTCTCAGTGCTGCCCTTGCCTACTGAAACTAAATTCCTTTAATGTACAGTCGATCTAAACAATCAGTGTACAGAAGTTAGCATTATGTACCGCCCACCCAGATCATCTCTTGAAGTTCTTCATGTCCTTGCCAATTGACCATCCGTTGAAGTTCTACATGTCCTTGCCAATATTAAGTGCAATGTAAATATTGCTTCAACAAGACTTATCTGTACGGATGATTTTAACGCTACTGATATCCATTGGCCTTCTTTGACCGTAACAGATCAGGATACTGCAATATGCCATGAATTAATAAATATTTTTCTATCCTTTAAGCTTACTCAAGTCATCTCATGTCCAATGAGGCTCAATTCTATCCTATATCTATTTTTCTTAAGAACAGATCTAGCTGAAAGCAACTTCTCTTGCAAAAAAGTTGAAGGGTACTGTGATGATAAAGGCAGTTTGTTAACACTTTGCTATCGTGTGTCGAAATCACCGTATACAATCACCAGCTTCCCTGATTTCACTCGTGCTAACAACACTTCCACAACTGATAATTTAGCTTCCCAGTTTGATACATGTTGTGCGCTTTCTGACAGTCAAGATATATATCTTGTTAATTACGTCGAAGATCTTGGAAAGTCGTGTATCCAATGATTCGTGCCAATTAAGACAAAGAAAAGCAATGCTGATCTTCTTAGGATTACTCGTGATCTCTTGCAATTATCTGTCTGTCGACTTAGGTGTTCTCGAAAATCTAATTATCCCGTTGCCCTAGACAGGTTTCAGAGTGCCAAGTGTGAACTCGACTCAATGATGAAAACAGCAAGTGATTTATTTTATCGTGTTATGTTGCAAAATCTGTTGAGAACGAATCCACACAAATTTTGGTGTTCTATTTTGCCTCATGCTGCCTCACATTTTTTTCAAAATAGATACTGACATCATTACTGACCCACCAGCTATTGGGCGCAAAGACATACCGTGGCGCCACCATGTGGAGGCATCCCTGTGACGTGTGTAGTTGGATTGATGCCGCGTGCAGCCCACAGCCGCTTTTGCATCTTCTTTTTTTATTAATATTCTTATGGTACTTCACTCAACGAAATCAGTAAAATACTGCTGGAGCTATTTTCCCCGATTTTCTTAAGTGCTAAATAACTGCCCTGGGAAAGTGTTGGGCTTCGCATAATGCCCGACTGCTGGCGTCATCTGCTATGACCACTGAAATGAAAACCACGGGGGCTGAGCGTGCTACTTCTGTAAAAGGTGACGAGTCATTCTGGGTCGGAATGAAGCATCAAATAGGTATCATTGATAGAGAAACTTGTATTTGCTGCAAGAAATGCATGCGACTACTCAACTTCATCCATTGTATGTTTGCATCTAAAGACGGGCCGCGGTTGACATGACAAGCATGCGCAAATTTACATTTTTGTTTAGCGCACACAGCCCTACAAAGCACAGCGCAAGCGAGTTCCCCGGTTTGTGAAAGGCAGCGCAGCATTCTTACAGCCGCAACCTTTCTGTTATGATTGTGGGCAAACGTGAGAATACCGCAGGCGCGTGCTTTATTCAGAGTTGTAACTTTTCTCCGTGGCACGCTCCTAACTTTTATTGCCCGAACTTTCTCCGGTGGTCACATGTTGCACATTCGATTGCCGTCAATACACACATGGTTGAAAATGAATTATAAACAATTGATGCACTTTCAGAGCTTCTACCAAGGGGCAAATCGTGATTAAAAATGCAATAAGCCAGCCATATCATTTCGCACCCTTGAATGAGCATGCTGCGAGGCCTTCCATATCGTGATCTAAATAGCAATTTCATGTTTCATTGAGATTGCCAGAGCCCAACTTTCATTGTTTTTTTTTTCTCAGATTCATCCTTGAGCTGCGTGACAATTCATGACAGCTCTTAGAAGATGAATCAGGTTTCAATGCTAAACACATTTTTGCCTGTAGATAAAGACAACATTAAGAGGAAGTGGCAGTGGCTATGGGCTCATTCTACTGACGTAATGTATAAGCGAGGAACCCTGTGAGCCAAATTTGTTTTTCAGAGGGGGCACCACCTTGTTTAAAATAGGGCCCGGGCCAGTAGATGCGTTAGACCATTATTTTTTGCGCTACAGACCATGAGAAAAAAAAAAGCTACGCTACTGGCGGAAGAGAACGCTTGTGGTTGAATACACACATATGGACGGACAGCCCGGCAGGAGGGTGGGAATGGCACAGGTCGCAGTTAGGCTATCTTGGCAAGAAAAGTAGCTTTAGCAGAATAGAGTGGCACCTGTAAGAAGTAAGAAAGGAGGCTTCATCGAATGCGCTGGCCGAACACGCAAAAGCAACTGGCAAATAGACCAGAAAAGGGTAAAATTAATTAAAGGGAAAAACTGAACTTCGGGGCTATATCTTGACTCTCTGACAATTCAGACAACGGCACACATTCTTGAATGTAATGACGGCCACTTCCCCGACATGTATATACCTACGTCCTATTTTAAAATATACATAATCGGACGGTTTCCACGTTCATTTTTCGTTGTGAACGAGGCTCCCGTGCCGAAACAAGAACCCCATGGGATCGAAATAAGAACCACAACAACACAGAAAGAGAGAAGTGACAGTGGCACAGCCAGCGGCCCTGACAGTGCCCTAGCTTTCCTTTGCCACAACGAGGATACATCACGTGCTCCAACTCTGCACATCACAACGATTCCAGCGCTCGCACCTCTAGTGGTGGGCCTCATGCCCAATATCAAATGCTATCAATACCTATTTCTAGTCTGCATTTGTTTCTAACAACAACTTCATTCCTTCTTTGTCTGGTATTCCTCATTCTGAAAAAATCAGAAATAACGAATGAAGGCATTCTCAGCCTTATCTTAAAACTGTAAGTAAAGAAATGCATCGGCCCAGACGGGATGCACAATGTATTCTTAGTTCACTACTTCCTATGGTCATCTAAATATTTAACAATCATATTGAATAAATCTTTATTTTCTGGCACTGTTCCTTCTTTATGGGAAATGGCTCCCTCTCTTTAAATCTGGCAATAAGCAGTCTCTATTGAATTATAGACCAATATTATTTACTTCTCAATCACGTAAAATGTTACAACATATCACTCATTAACACATTACACTCTCCTTGGAATCGAACAGATTGCTATCTCACAAAGAAAATGGTTTTAGACGTGGTTTCAGTACAACAACACAATTAGTTGAATTCACGCACAATATTTTGCTTAGCCTTGATCCTGGCGACCATGTTAAGGTATACTCATCCTTTTATACAGTTTTACATTCTAAACTCCTAGCTAAACACAACGTGATACTAAACAATGCTCAATTTTAAGAGCACATCTAGCTTTTTGGCATCTCGCTCTCAGATTGTTTCTTACAGATGAACCATCTGTGCTGTTAATAATGTAACATCAGGTGTGCCACAAGGGTCCGTTCTTGTGCCTTTATTTTTTTTTCATGTACGTGAACGATTTGCTTGCTCACACTTCCTTTAACGTTCATTTTTATGTCAACAATTGTACTTTATATGAAATTATTAAAACACACCGCGACCACTACCACTTGCAGGAGTCATCTGCTGGACATTGCAACTGGTACAAAACTTAGCAAACGAATATTAACTTTAAGAAAATCATGCTTGGGTCTTTTTATAATAAATCACCCTCCGTTTTTTACTACCGTATGATAACAGTCCTGTAAGCAGGGTTTCCAAATATAAGTATCTTCATGTCCATTTCACACATGACATGGCATGGGCCAAGCAGAATGACTATTATTGAAACAAAGCATTAAAAAACTCTGCTATCTGTGCCGCACTCTGCCCAAATTCCCAAATGACACAAACCTCCTCTTATATCAATCGTTAATTCGTCCTGTAGTGACTATACGTCCGCTGTCTGGAACCCGCATAAGCAGTGTAATATTGAAAGTTTGGAAGCAGTGCAGAAAAAGCAGCAAGATTAATATGTCATCATTACGACCGCGATTTCTCGCCATTTTTTACTCTACCTTCAATGCAATTACCTCCATTCCATTCGCTGAATAGAATAGCAGTTCTTGCAAAGTATCGTTCTCTCGACAGTTAAACTGTCACACAACAAGAACCGCATAAACTTCGCTCTACAGTCAACGACAAGACGCTCTCACAACCTAAAATTGAGGCCTTATTATGCTTGAACTAACATGTTCAAGTTCAGTCTTTTCCACCGTTTCTGTGAAGACTGGAATTCGTTACCTGGTTCTGTTCTTTCATGCCCACCGCAATGTTTTGCAGCTGAAATCCACAATGCGTGTATGTAAAATACACCGATGTATATATATACAAGTGGTACTTGCTTGTTCTATTTTTTTTTCATGTTCCCAATATTTTGTATTACTTTAACCTTCTATGTTGACACGACAATGTTATGTTACCTGTTAGTGTTTTTCTCATTGTCTTTACTTATATTTTTCCGTATCCTTGCATAACCACTCCTGCCATGGTGGACCTAGTGCTGCAGTATGTGTAAATAAATAGATAAAATAAAGCAAATAGGCACAGTAATCTGCATGCCTCTTGTAGTGAGTGGCTCGCTTTAATCCATCAAGTTGTAATGACAAACACATGTTCTGATACCCAATGGCCATGTATGTTTCATGTTTCATCTTGTATTGTGAAGCATGTATACAGGACGCTTGCATTTTTAAAGCACGAAAGGTACTTTAACGGCATTTTCCAGCAGAGAAAGTTACTTTCACTATATTCACACTGTAATGATGAATGTAGTGGGTCATGCAAACTCGCCAAACTTATTGTCAGTGCTGAGCATGCCCAGACTGTCGCTGATTTCGCTAGCTAGGCCTACCCTCCTATCTGGTCTCGGATAACAGTTTTGACTGTCTTCGTTCTTGATTATAATTGGTGGAGTTTGCGGGGTCTCCTTGCAATCCTGGAGTTGCCAAGCCGGACTCTACCTGCTGTCGTGTCCTGCATCTGCCACAAGCCCTCCTCCTATGGCTTCCCAGGCCATCGTGTGCTCCGGCGCGGTCTGTCAGCGGGATCCTCCCATATTCAGCGGCACTGACGATCACGACGTCGACGACTGGCTGGCTACTTACGAACTCGTGAGTGTCTTGAACAAATGGGACGAAGCCACGAGACTGGCCACTGTCGGCATTTACCTCAGTGGCATTGCCCACTTATGGCTTCGGAACCATGAGACCGACGTTCCCACCTTGACAGCATTCAAAGCAAAGTTCAGCGAAGTCTTTGGTCGTCCTTCTGTCCGCAAACTTCGTGCGGAGCAGTGCCTTCAGTCGAGATCTCAACTGCCTGGTGAGAACTTTACAAGTTACATAGAAGACGTCATTGACTTGTGCAAACGCGTCGATGTGAACATGACAGAGGTGGACAGCATCAAGCATATTTTTAAGGGTATTGACGAGGACGCTTTCCAGATGCTCATTTCAAAAAGCCCTGCTACTGTCGCCCAAGTTACCAAGCTCTGCCAAAGCTATGATGAGCTCCGCCGTCAACGTCTCGTCACCCGCCGTGCTGTCCCACATCAGGAATCGATGTCCGGCTTAACTCCCTCGCAAGACCCCGTCCTCCTCTCGCAGATCAAAGATTTCGTGCGCGAAGAAGTCGCCCGCCAACTCTCGCTCATCTCTGGCCTACCAAAGCGCAGTGCACCGCTTAGCCCTACTCTACGGATTATTATACGAGATCAAGTGTCTGAGGTCCTTCCTCCGCAGCTGGTGCCACCAGTCAATGCACCATTGACGTACGCCGAAGCAGCAGCACGACCACAGACGTTCCAAGTGCCGCCTCCACTGCCTGCTCCTGTTTATGCCGCCCAGCCGCCACGACCTCCAGTTCGCCGAGTCCCTAATCCATGGCGCACTGCCGACAACCGACCGATCTGCTTTTCGTGTGGTCTACCTGGGCACGTCGCACGTCTGTGACGCCGCTGCCTACTCCACTCACGTGAAAACCTATGTCCATATGAAAACGATTACACATACACTCAATACACCCCAGACCCCGAATTGTACGCTCCCCGTCCAAGCCACCGACCAGCTCCTGATCGCCGATCTCCTTCTCCACGTCGACGCTCGCCCTCCCCGATGCGCCGACGCCCCTCTACAATCGACGCGGAAAACTAAATGACGCAGTTCCCGAGGCAAGAACAGCGTCCTCGTCGCAAAGCACAAGCCCTCTTCGTTTGCCGCCGAATGCAATTAATGCCGTTCTTGAAGGTGTACCCGTACTTGCCCTTATTGATACTGGTGCCGCAATTTCTGTCATCGCCGAAAAAGTTTGCCGTTCAATTCGAAAAGTGACAACGCCTTACTTGGGTTCATGTCTTCATACTGCCACTGCACAGCCTGTGCAGCCTGTGTACTGCCAGACTTGTAATTCAAGGAGTGCCCTACACAGTGCAGTTTGTAGTACTCCCGCACTGTTCTCATGACATCATTTTAGGTTGGGATTTTCTCTCCCATCACCAAGCCGTCATTAATTGCGCCCGTGCCGAAGTCGCCTTTTGTCCCCTTGGTGATGCGCTACCAGTGCACGGTCGTCCTTCCGACGCGAAGTTGGTCATTAGTGACGACACCCAAATCCCTCCACGCACTACTGCCTTCGCACCTGTGTCGTGTTCCACCGTCGTCGACGCTACCGCATTCTTCACGCCTTCCGCTGCTTTCGTTCATCGCCACCTATCACCGCTCCCAACCGCTCTCGTTACTCTTCAAGGTGGTGCGACCAACGTGCCTGTAGAGAATCCGTTCCCATTCACGATTACGCTACTTCGAGGCGAATGTATTGGTTCGATAGAATCATTCGAAACCATCGCTACACTTGACGTTCCTGATGAATCATCGGAAGTCAGCGCCCTCTCCTGTAGTTCCGTGAATGACCCTTCCACTACCGACACTTTCAACCGTGTCATCGACGAAGGCCTAAACCCACAACGAAGGTATGAGCTTTTGAGCCTCCTTGACAAGTTTCGACCATCTTTTGACAGTCACAGCGCTACTTTAGGTCGTACATCTACCGTATGCCACCAGATCAACGCAGGTAATCACCCACCACTACGGCAGCGACCATACCGTATTTCGCCGACTGAACGCCGTATCATCGATGAACAAGTAGGTGACATGCTAAAGCGAGGCATCGTTCAACTGTCAAACAGTCCTTGGGCGTCGCCGGTTGCTTTAGTTAAAAAGAAGGATGGCAAGATACGCTTTTGCGTAGATTATCCTCGCCTAAACAAAATAACACAAAAGGATGTTTATCCTTTGCCTCGAATCGATGACGCCCTCGACTCTTTACAAGGCGCAGAGTTCTTTTCCTCCCTTCATCTACGCTCTGGGTACTGGCAAGTGCCCACGAATCCGGATGATAGGCCAAAAACTGCCTTTGTTACACCAGACGGGTTGTACGAATTTAACATGATGCCATTCGGGCTATGCAATGCGCCGGCAACATTGAGCGCATGATGGACACTATTCTACGAGGCCTCAAATGGAACACGTGTTTGTGCTACTTAGATGATGTAGTGGTATTCTCGCCCGATTTTCCCACGCACCTTCGTCGCTTGGAACAGGTTCTATGCTGCCTCTTTGCAGCAGGCCTCCAACTCAACTTGAAGAAGTGTCACTCTGGAGCGCGCAAGCTGACCATTCTCGGACACGTCGTGTCGAAGGATGGCGTTCTTCCTGACCCCGCTAAGCTACGTGCTGTTCGCGAGTTTCCGAGGCCCGCGTCTCTCAAGCAGCTGCGTAGTTTCATTGGGCTTTGCTCATACTTCCGCCGCTTCGTCCGTGATTTCGCCTCGATCATGGCGCCTCTGACAGACCTACTTCAGAGAGACCGCAATCTATCTGCGTGGTCTCCAGCTTGCGACAGTGCTTTTGCGAAGCTCCGACAACTGCTTACAAACACACCCATACTGCGTCATTTCGATTCAAGCGCTCTCACAGAAATCCACACAGATTCTAGTGGTGTCGGTCTTGGCGCTGTACTCGCCCAACGAAAGCCTGGTTACCAAGAATATGTTGTTGCGTACGCGAGCCGCACTCTTACAAGAACAGAAGCAAATTATTCGGTAACTGAGAAAGAATGCCTAGCAATTATCTGGACCATTACAAAATTTCCGCCTCATCTGTACGGCCGCCCTTTCGATGTTGTTACCGACCACTACGCGCTTTGCTGGTTATCCTCCCTCAAAGATTCCTCAGGACGCTTGGCACGATGGGCTTTACGGCTCTAAGAGTACGACATCCGCGTCATTTATCGCTCAGGCTAGAAGCACACCGATGCCGACGCACTTTCGCGTTTGCCTGTTTCATTGATATTGCGAGTGTCTCCATCCAAGACAACTTCCTTCCACTATCAGGACCCATCAACATGGCTGCGGAGCAGCGCAAAGATTCATGGATTGCGTCTCTGATGGATTACCTATCTGAAACACTCGCCCACCCGCCATCTCGAGCGCTACACCAACAAGCCTCTCACTTCGCCATCCGTGATGGAATACTTTATCGCCGCAACTACCACCCTGACGGTCGCAAATGGCTACTCGTCATACCCAGGCATCTCCGCGCCAGCATATGTGCTGCTTTCCATGCCGATCCGCAGTGTGCGCACGCTGGTTTGTTTAAAACCTACGCCAGGCCACGTTTTCGGTTTTATTGGCGCAGCACGTACACATTCGTTCAAAAGTACATTCGATCTTGCACAGAGTGCCAACGCCGCAAGCACAATCCTAGCCGTCCAACTGCACCAATGCAGCCGTTGCCGTGCCCAGCGCGACCATTCGACCGGGTTGGAATAGACCTTTATGGTACTCTACCATATACATCAGCTAGGAATCGCTGCATTATTGTAGCGATCGACCTTCTCACGAGATATGCAGAAACGGCCGCTCTACCAGCCGCAACGGCACGTGACGTTGCGTCTTTCCTGCTGCAACGTTTTGTTCTGCGTCACGGCGCTCCACGTGATCTTTTGTGCGACCGAGGCCGCGTCTTTCTCGTGGATGTTATTCGAGAACTTCTTGCAGAATGACATGTGATTCACCGCTGTACTACCGCATATCACCCACAAACAAATGGCTTGACCGAGCGTTTCAACCGTACGCTTGGCGACATGCCTTCTATGTACGTCGCCTCCGACCACACCAACTGGGATATTATCCTTCCTTACGTAACGTATGCTTACAACACGGCACCTCAAGCAACGACAGGCTTTTCTCTATTCTTTTTACTTTACGGTCGAGAACCATCATCTCCAATTGACACCATTCTCCCCTACCGACCCGACTCATCCGAAGACACACCAGTTTCCGAAGCCGCGCGGTATGCGGAAGAATGTCGGCAATTAGCTCGCACCCTTACAAATCAAGAACAAGGGCTACAGAAATTTCCTCACGACGATGGACGGTCCAACTACCAATTTTTGCCCAACTCTCTTGTTTGGCTGTGGGTGCCCCCCAGTGCTGCTCCTGGTACCTCTACAAAGTTTGTCAGCAGGTACCATGGACCTTATCGTGTCATAGAACAAACTTCCGCTGTTAACTACCTCATCGAACCCCTCACGGCCACTGTGGACCTGCGTCGCCGAGGCCGCGAAATCGTTCATGTGGATCGCCTCGAACCATATCACGAACCACTTGTCCTCTCGACACCTTAGAACACTTACTTGGCGCCATCTTCAGCGAGGGGGAAATATGTAATGATGAATGTAGTGGGTCATGCGAATCTCGGCAAACACATTGTCAGTGCTGAGCACGAGACGCTCGGCCCGGACTGTCGCCGATTTCGCTAGCTAGGCCTACGCTCCTACCTGGTCTCGGATATCAGTTTTGACTGTCTTCGTTCTTTATTATAACACGTAGACACATAGCTACGTGGTAGAACAACTGCTTGCCACGCAAATGACTCAGGTTCGATTCCTTTGCTGACCCAGAATTTTCGGTCATATAATGTGAATTTTTGTGTACTGCAAGCACTTTTGGTACCTGCCCGCACACTTGCAATACTGTAAGGTTAACGTCAGTTGTAGTTAGGTTTCATGCACTCAAGTTGATTGAAGTGGATGTGTCCAGGGCCATCCTCACGAGCACCAGCACTCTATATCAGCTTATCGCTTCTGGTGTTGCTAATGCTTATGTTCCCGTTGTCATCCTTGCGCAAGTAATAATAATAACATGTGGTGTTTGTCACTCTATATCCACAATATGATTATGAAAGATGCCGTAGTAGAGGGCTCCAAAAATCACGACCACCTAGGGTTCCTTAACTCGCACCCAAATCCAAGCATTTTTGCCTCCATCGAAAATGCAGTCGCCGATGCCGGGGATTCGATCCCGCGACCTGTGGGTCAGCAGCCGTGTGCCTTAGCCACTAGACCACCACAACAGGGCTCGTGGTGCAAGAACAAAGAACCGATTATGTAATCATCTGCAACTTTTTAACATATGTCTGTGTGCGAGCAACATTTATATATATACTTAGTGTTATTTAGCAACACGTCGCTCAATAAAAAACTTACAACATGGTCACCTTTTCTCCACATGCTTTGCACGTCGATTCACAAGGAATGTGGGATATGCCGAATTTTTCGTTTGCATCTTGCTGGATTTTTTCGGTCACGCACAAGATGACAATTTTTCGCTCACAATCAACGATGCCGACACCACAATTTCTGTGACACAACTCTTTAACCCTATCGCGTTAAAATAAAAGGGACTAGCAGGGCTGAAGAGGATTGTGCACGAGTGTTCATGTGAGGATAGACGCATGATAGGGGTTTCAACCTAGAAAGATTGTGGTTTCGTTTTCGGAATATGAAAACCCAATGTTTGGTGCATCTTCAGCACAGAATAGTGGAGACGTATCAGGGTGCAGCAGGATCGGCCTTTCGGCACAGTTTGTCACAGCTTTCACATCACTGTAAAACTCTTTCGCATAAAAAACTAACAGGACCAACAGGGTTGCAAAGGATTCAGAGAGAGAGAGATGCCAGACAGTTTTCGGTGCTCAAATACAAAGGTTGGGCAACAAAAATTGCAAAGGCAAAGGCAATCCACTACATGCCACTGGTTTTTGTTTTTAGCATTTAGTGCAATTTAATGACGTTAAGGCTACATTGCCTGCAAAGCAGCAAGAAAGTGTAAAATCTATATGCATTATCACGATCAATCACTGCAGCTAAATATAATGTCGTTCTAAAGGGGCACACGATGTTACATCTAAAACATACACAAATAAAAATAATAAAGTTACAATGTTGACATAAGAGGTTTGCTATCTGTCTTTCTTGCACATTAGCGATCCATGTCCTATCCTAATAGGTTTCTATGAGCATGAATATACCAAGAATGTTTGCAAAAAAAACAACGATAATATTAATACCATTTCAACACCAAAGGCTCATTTTCATTGTTAGGCACATTATTAGTGAGATCTGACAGAATATCTCTTGGCATGACTGCCTGTCAGATATCATTATTAATTCCCAAGCTCTAATAATGAAAGAAATCATTCTAAAAATCACACAGATCACACATATCAGCTTTCATTTCTATATCTAAAATGCATTTTTCTCGTGATGCAATTTTAGGCAACTTTTTGAGATTGTGGACATGATGCTTTTGGTACTACTGATGGCCAGATAATGATGAAATCCTTCCCACATCTTCCTTAACATGTGCTGAGTACAAATATATTCTTTTAAATGTATCAATTACTTAATTACTAACTTAAAAGAAGCAATTAGTAGGGACTGACAATTTTAATATTTCTCACATTTCAAAACTTTCTTGTTACATAATACAAAATCTACACAAACTTTCTTGATTAGTTATTTGCATTCCACAGTTTATGCGGAGCAATACGAGCCATTAATGACTTATTATAAAAATGCTTCGTTATAGAAAAAGTTCGAGCAAAAATGGTTATTTTACACAATGTCATGGTACAAAACAAAGCTGCGGAAATCACTAGAAAACTAATTACATAATTCAAATCAGCATAAGAAGTTATGCAAATAGTTAGAATTTCATAGAACTGTACTGTGGATTGAAAAAACCTCGAGTTTCATCTTCGATGAAGAAAGTACCCGCACACAACTCGCTTTTTATGTTAACTTTTTTGTATGATAACGGTACACGTGTTTTTCAAGGAGGTGTCTTTGTGAAAAAGATCTGTTACAGTGTCCACAGGAGAAGGGATATTCTCCTGTGTGGGTGCGCATGTGCCTAATGAGAGTCCCCTTCTGTGAAAATGACAGACTGCACTGGTCACAAGAAAACGGACGATCTCCTGTGTGTGTGCGCATGTGATCCCTGAGGGTGTTGCTCAGTGAGAACGATGCACCGCAGCAGTCACAGGAAAAGGGACGCTCCCCTGTGTGCGTACGAAGGTGTCTTTTGAGGTTCGTTTTCACAGAAAATGCAGCTGGGCACAGGTGGCACCGGAAGGGGCGCTCGCCCGTGTGTTTGAAGAGGTGTGTTTGCATGAGGGCCTTGTTTTTGATCGCATAGCTGCACTGACGACACGAATGCAGTCCGCCCCGTACGGACACAAGTGAATGGTACGCCTCACGGGAGGCCGAAGACAAAGAACCTGCAAAACCACAGAGACAAAATAGAGGAAATGAAAACCTTACATGCATTGCGTGCAACTACACAAGAGCACTAGGCAATGAAGAAAGATTACTGCACTTGTAGATGAAATACATAATCACCTTCGCATAAGCAAGCCATATGTTACTGGAGCAATAACCGTGCCACGACGACATGGTTATAAACAGTTTCCCTCTATCTTTGTACATACTATGTCTAACACATGAAAAGGTCTCCAGTAAATGTGCACGAATACAATATCGATGTAATTCTGGTACTATATCTAAATGACAATGTTTATTCATAATACGCTAATTGATAAGGCACCAGCCCAGTAGAACATTTATTGCACTTTTTCCCCCATAGAAACACCAATAAAATACTACACTACAACCAAAAAAAATTTGTCATTCAACGCATGCAGCATAAGAAATAAAATATGAGTTTACAAGGTTAATATGAAAAAAACTAAAAAAATATGAAAAAAAGGAAACAAATCATTGAGAAAGGATAAAATTATCACAGTTTGATGGTTAGAAATGCTGACACATTTATGAGAAATGCCAAAGGAATAAATTATGCATACTCGCGCTTTTTACACATTGCCCACTATTGTTTCAAAACAACTTCAGTGACAGCATAATGATTGAATAGAACATAAGTAAGCCATGCAACATATAATGTTCCAGGCACATACTCGAACAAACATACAAGCTTAAATTCTACTTTTTCCCATAACTATGTTAAAAGCTTGTTAGCTCGGATTTCAAGAGACTGGACAAATTATCTGAATCGACCAAATACCAAACTACCGAAAATATTAAAAAGCTAATATTTCTCATATTAAAGCATTATTATTTCTTTATCAATTAGTAAATACTCCACTTATTTTGCATAAGAGGAGTTAAAAAGGTTGTTACTTTTATCATCCTGCAATAGAAAAAAAGAGCCAGCGAAAAACCTCACAAAGACAGCGAAAAAGAACAACTACACAGGACAAACACTAGACTTGCAACTGATTGATTATTGGAGAATTGGGCACACACCCAGACATGAAACAACAGCGCATGCGTAAACAAGGACCATCTGAGTCATACCAACCTTGGGCACCTAACTGTCCATATCATGAAACGTGTGAAGCAATGATAAAATTTAAAGGGACACTAAAGGCAACTAATAAGTCTATGCTGATTGTTGAAATAGCGGTCCAGAAACCTCGTAGTGTACTTTTGTGCCAAGGAAGGGCCTATTTTGAAATAAAATCACGTATTGGTGTTCCGCATCGGGTTAGCTCACTTTAAGTTACCCGCCTCAAAGAGAGGACCGACCGGAACGACTCGCATCACTATTGCCATGCACAATGTTGCCCGGCTTTAGTGCGCTAGTAGCCGCAGACCGAAAGCAACGGGAGCCACAGCAGCAACAACAGCCATTGATCAATTTCCCACCATTGGCTTAGAGATTACAGACTTATTTTGGTACAACTGGGCCTCGCTAGATGGCACGACCTGTCCAGCTTGATCAAGCAGAAATTTAATTTTTGAACCACTTGTGCTATTCCTCATTAGTAACGTCCAGCGGTTCTTTTTTTTTTTTATTACTCAAACAGAAACCCCGCCGCGGTGGTCTAGTGGCTAAGATACTCGGCTGCTGACCCACAGGTCGCGGGATCGAATCTCGGCTGTGGCGGCTGCATTTCCGATGGAGGCGGAAATGTAGCCCTATGTGCTCAGATTTGGGTGCACGTTTTTTAGGGCTCAGATTTGGGTGCTCAGATTCGGGTTCAACCCCAGGTAGTCAAAATTTCCGGAGCCCTACACTATGGTGTCTCTTATAATCACATTGTGGTTTTGGGACGTTAAACCCCACATATCAATCAATTATTCGAACTGAAACGATCAAGTGGCATTTTATTGCATTTCTTGATGTACGGTAGGTTTTTTATTTAGTAGGCTAGATCGATTACTATTGATTAAATGTAGGCGGTTCATCTGATGTCATCGGGATAATTTTGAGAATGTCCTACTGAGGCGTATGTCTTCTTGTGCATTTACCTTAATTTTTCTGTAAGTAGGGCACTGCTGTTCATAACAATGTCGTTTTAGATGTCATATATTGAACTTTCACTCTGAGGTAAATTGTTATTCGACATTATAGTCCCTTTAAGGCTTGGCTTACCAGCTATCTAAAACCCAATCTCTTTCTCTGCGAGTAAAACTGAGAGCTCACTCACACATGGTGATTCGCCCTGGTTCCTCATTTCAAAGGCCTCACAGATCTCTCGATCAATCTTGTTTCTAGCTCGCCAATTACAATCGCTGATTTGAAATCTGGGACGCAGCCGCAGCTTTTGAAATGCAAAGGCAAGTTTCCACTTGTGCCTGGGGGGAGAAGATAGTGGTGGTTCACGCAGCCCGTCATTCAGACATCCGCCCGTCTGGCTGATATAGACAGAGTTGCATGACAAGAGAATTAGGTATACTACCGAAACAGCCCATTTCATTAAGACGTTAGCTTGCTTTCCGCAAATGCTGCTCAAACTATTTTTCTGCATTGCTATGCAAATTGCAGTTTGGAGAGTTTACACGGTGCAGATCGTAATTGTCAAAATCGGCGACCGTAATTGGTAAGGTAGAAAAAAAATTGAACGCGAGATCTGTGAGGCCTTCGCAATCAGATAGCGGGGCAAATTCTCACGTGTGAGCAAACCCTCAGTTTTCCTCAAAGAGAAAGAGTTGGCATTTATAGATAGTGGGTAAGCCATGGGTTAACTTTTATCATCGCTTCACACGTTTTATGACACGGCAGTTAGGTGCCCAAGGTTGACATGGCTCAGATGGTCTTTTTTTACACATGCTCGATTGTTTCATGAGTGGGGGTGTGTGCAATTCTTCAATGAACATTCAGTTGCAAGTCCAGCGCTTGTCCCGTTGTGGTTGTTCTTTGCTCGCATCGTGTGGTTTTGCGATGGTTCCTTTTCCCTATTACTATGAATCAACTCGCCCAGAAAGCTACATTACTGATCATCGTGAAACTTCGTCCACAAAGCGACGAAGCTACAAGAACCCCATCTTTAATAAGTCTGAAAGGTGTTCTGCACCACACCCTTACCTACAGCCACTGTCATTACCAGTACGACGAGCGCACAATTTTTCCGAATGTTATATAGCTGGCATTTCGTGCTCAGCACTCTCCAATGACTGTACGAGTTGTTTGGGTTCAGGCCAAATATGACCAAATTACAAGAGCATCACGCCATTAAACAATGCAAATTCTGGCCTCGACCGATAAACTTTTTCAAATTATCAAGCTATTATTGTACAGTGAGTACAGACAATGACTATTGCATTTCTAAGACTGTCCTCATATACCAGGATGGGAAAACAAACTTTCATATATTACAAAACAGTGCAATCAGCTCAATACACTACTTGCACTTTAAGCATCACTGAGAAAAAAGGCAAAAGCAAATATGAATGATCGAATCAAGAATGATAGAATTTTTTATGATAGAATAAAATTAGAAAGATTTAGGCAAATTTCAATGGTTGTTGCTAAGTAAGTGGACCTGCAAAACAATAAGTTTATTTGCCATATCAAAAATTTTGTTGACAAGAAAGCTCAACATGCACAAACACATGCAACAATGTATGAGAGGGCAAAATGCAAATAAGGTAACATCAGGTTGCCACTACTAAATGCTCACATTGAACAGTGTAAAATCAGAGCCACTACCGAGTATTGCCGTTGCTTAGATACAAATTTATTATTTTTGGAACATGCGGATGTTTAAAGAAGTGCATGAATAAATGCTTCACATCAACCAGTGATTTACAAAACAGGCAATACTTCTTCACACTGATAAAAAATCCATCACAAAGAAATTCATCATACACTTCCTCCAAATTTCAATTGACCAACAGAGCCAAAACTGAATAGTCGATTTCACTTATTTCAATGAAGCCTATTTAGTGGAGCAGTCCACGGACATGGACCACATCCCCATCCCAATCCCACGTTCACAAAATATTAAGGAGCAATGTTATCATGAAATAATTATTTCCAAGAGGACACTGGAGCCATGCCTCTCTGGCAATATCCAAAACACGAGACTTGTTCATTTCTTCCTAAAGGCATGGTCACATCTGCAAAAGTACACAGACAACTGTTAAAACAAGCACAAACAATGCAGTACACTCAATATTAGCTAAGCTTCATCAAACTTTTTTTCTTCTTAGTATTGTGATTGAGTGACCCCTTTTCATTACCAAGTTGGTGCCTACTTATTTTTTGAAAAGACAACCTCTATACAGAGGGCACTTGAATTTGAGCACTTGAATTTGGAAGAAAATATAATATGAAATAGAACGTTAAGGCAGTGAATTGTAGCAGCATAATAGATATGAAAGAAACAAATGCTTTGAAAACCGAACCAATGAGCTATGTGTGTGTTCCCCCATTTTAGCACAAGATATGGCGGTAGATTATATTAAACAGAGGCCCTGTAGCTAAATAAAGATGGATGCATCAACTGTTGATGCCAGGCAATCAAATGTGTAGACATTCTCTTTTAGACATTGCGGGACGTTAGAATATGACTTTCTTGAGTAGTAGCAATAATGAAAGACAACACACACGTGAGACTTGAGCCAGCGAGTAAGTACAACTTCATGTTCTATGCGCTTGAATAGCAGTGTCTCTCTCTACTATAACAAATGGAATAAATTTTCAGTGTCATTATTGAGGTTTCCCAGCTCAATGAAGGAATGATCAGAATGAATCTATAAAAACAAAGGGCCGTGAAAAAATTGGGGTATCTGAAGCTTCGCCTTCGAGAGTTGAACACGACAACAATATCCCATTTCTGGTGCATACTTCAAACACTTAGTGTATGAAATCTTTTCAAACTTGCTGTGCACCCGCTAAATGGTCTCAAGTGGGCTACGTCGCAGCAGCACCAGCCCGATGTTTACTCGCTGCTTGCAATTTCTGCAGTTCCTCGCCGACTTGGAGAATCTGAACTTCTGGGATGTCACATGCTCTGTCTCTGATGCACATGGTTCTGCCCAGTCATTCCTGGCTCGGCACGTGGACGTCATGGACTGTCTGCCATGGGCATTCCATATCACTTCGATGTGGAACGACACCTGCGCATCACCCTTCGAGCTACCACAAATCAATATTCACGGCAACCCGTTACTTTGTCGTTCTGTGAACTGTGAGCGCAAGGAAACACACACAACAAGCAAAAAGGCACACAGCATGAGCGGTCGTGCTGTGTGCCTCGTTGCTTCTTGTGTGTGTTCTCCCGCGCCCCCAGTTTGCTGAACGATCATACACAGCATTTTAGATGATCACGTTGAAAACGCTAGTAAGCTGTAGTGCAGCATTAACTTCTGTGTTTAACAATACATTGAAAATTACCTGCCCACAAATCGAATGCGTCCACAGGCTTGAAAAAGTATGTAGTGACTATACACGAGCTGTCATCCTAAACGTTTCTACCACGGGGGAGGAAGCCCTTGTTCTTAAAAATGCATTTAAACTGAAAGGCTCAAACGTGTTTATTACAGAAAATATTTTTGCACATATTAGACACATACAGATGAAAATTTGAGAAGCTTGACTTTATTTTTGAAACAACGGCTCTGAGGTGACGTTAAGATACGATCATGCGTTCACTGACAACATAAGTTATAATTGAGACGACACCTCGAACACTTTAGTGAAAGTCTCAGATTCGGCACCTTGCTCTCGATTTTGAGTATCCGCATCTTCGAATCCTGCCTCATCCACTGCATGACCTCAATATAGCCTTCATGAAAACGTCGCGGTCCTGAAAGTCCATGCTTGTAGTATTGCTATAAAGCTTCCAGATTTATTGTCTTTTGTCGCAACTTACTCCCGTCATGTCATTGGCATCACAGAGTCATGGCTTTATTGTAACATTTACGATTTTGAGTTCACTCCACCCCGTTTCGTTGCCGTACTCAAGGACAGGACACAAGGCATTGGAGGCGGCGTTGCACTACTTATCCGTTCAGATATCCTGTTCTCAATGCTGCACTTGCCTACTGAACAGAATCCCTCTGATGTAAGGTCTACCTAAATAATCAGTGTACTGTAGTTAGCCTTGTGTATCGCTCACCCCGATCATCCCTTGAAGTTCTTCATGTCCTTGCCAATTTTACATGCAATGTAAATATTGCTTTAACAAGATTTATCTGTACGGACGATTTTAACGCTCCCAACATCGATTAGCCTTCTCTGACTGTAACGGGTCATGATGCTGCAATATGCCATGAATTAATACATATTTCTCTAACCTTCAAGCTCACTCAAGTCGTCTCATGTCCAATTAGTCTCAGTTCTGTCCTAGATCTAGTTTTCTTAAGTACAGATCTAACTGACAGCAACTTCTCTTGCAAAATAGTTGAAGGATTCTCGGATGATAAAGTTGTCTTGTTAACACTTTGCTATCCCATGTCCAAATCGCCTTATACATTCAGCAGCTTCCCCGATTTTATTCGTGCCGATGACACTTGCACAACTGATATTTCAGCTCCCCAGTTTAATACATGTTCTGCACTTTCCGACAGTCAAGACATATATCTTGTCTTGTTAATTACTTTGAAGATCTTGTGAAGTCGTGCATGCAATGATTCATGCCAATTAAGACAAAGAAAAGATATGGTGATCTTTCTTGGATTACTTGAATTACTCGTGATCTCTAGCATTTATCTCGTCATGCCTGTCATCTTAGGCACTTCCAAAGATGTAATTATCCCATTGCCTTAAACAGGTTTCAGAGTGCCAAGTTATCAACTCAACTAAATGATGAAAACAGCGAAAGATTCATTTTATCGCATTCTGCTGCATGTCCTGTTAAAGACTAATCCACGCAAATTCTGTTGTTCTATTTTGCCTCATGCCGCGTCACCTCCTTCTTTTGAATTAGACAATGACATCATAACTGACCCACCAGCTATATTTAATGCTTTCTATACCTATTTCCAGTCTGCATTTGTTTCTAACAACAACACCATTCTTTATGAGGTATTCCTCATTCTGAACAAATCAGTGATATTGAAATAACAAATGAACGTATTCCTAGCTTTATCTTAAAAAAAATGAAAACTACCACAAAAATGAAAACTACTGATGTGCAATGAATTCACTTACGCTTCACAGCGGCCCTAGTCTACGTCAAAAATTAAAAGGCTAAATGGCACCCGTAACTACTTCTATCTACTGCATTGATGAGCGGTTGTAATTTTTTTATTAAACGTCTCACACAGGCTGAAAAGGCTGAGTTTTCGTCCTCTGCGCCCACCCGCGCCAGGGAAAGCCAGAGAAAGCGACCTTAGGCAACGCGCGCCGGCCACGCCCTCTTTTCAACTTACTCTCACTCCGGGCGATTGGGACGGCCGGAGCAACGGCGCGCCGCCGGCAGCAAATCGCGGAGGCCACGATTAACTTTAAGAAAATCATGCTTGTGTCTTTTTGTAATAAATCACCCTCCATTTTTTACTACCCTTTTGATAACAGTCCCGTCAGTAGGGTTTCCGAATATAAGTATCTCTGTGTCCTTTTCATGGGCCAAGCACATTGACTATTACTGAAACAAAGCATTAAAAAAACTCTGCTACCTATGCCGCACTCTGTCCAAATCCCCAAAAGACACAAACCTCCTCTTATATCAATCGCTAATTTGTCCTATAGTGACTACACGTTCGTTGCCTGAAACCCGCATAAGCAGTGTAAGATTGAAAGTTTGGAGGCAGTGCAGAAAAAGCAGCAAGATACATATTAGATGGGAGGGTAGGATAGTTTGACGAATATGACACACTGATCAAGACATGAATTATGTCACCATCCCATTGCATACCTCGTTAAACATTTCCCGCCAAACAGTGGCACACACCCACGGGTATGTGGCACAGGTTATTGATACAGTATCTACCAAGTAATGGCGAGAACCCACTTGAGCAATTTTAATGCGTGAGCATCAAGAAAAAGCTGACATCAGCAGCATTGACCATACGAATGCAAAGAATAAGAGGTCAAGGTCCCAGCAGGAAACAAACCCTAGCATTCTGTGGGGTAATCAAGTATTCTGCCTCAAAGCCATGTCAAGTCTCGAAACTATAGACCTTAGCGATCGTGAAACATATATAGTGGTTGCAGGGCTGGCTATTCAATTTTATAAATATTACATTTGTGCTCCTATGCTACAACCATCACGTCGGATTAACGTCAATTGTAGTTAGGTTCCATGCACTGAAGTTGATTCATGTAGCAATGTCCAGAGCTATCCTCGCGGGCACCAGCGCTCCATATCAGCTCATCACTCCTGCGTTTGCTAATAATCATATTCCCATTAGGATCATTGGACAAGTGATAACAATAACATGAGGTGTTTAATATCCCAAAACTGTGATATGATCATGAAGACGCCATAGTAGAGGGCTCCGGAAATTAAGACCACCTGGGATTCCTTAACGTGCACCTAAATCTGAGCACACAGGCCTACAGCATTTTTGCCTTAATCGAAAAAGCAGCCACCGTAGCCGGAGACTCGATCTCTCGACCTGTGGGTCAGCAGTTGCGTGCCTTAGCCACTAGACCACCACGACTGGGCTTATAGCGCAAGAGCAAACAACTGGTTATAAAAACATCTGGAACTCTTCAACATATGCCTGTGTGCGAAACATTCACAGAAATAGTAAGCGTAATTTCACGACATGTTGCTCATTAAAAAATTATAACATGGTCACCTTTCCTCTGCATTCTTCGCATAACGTTGACTTACAAGAAATTTTGGATCTGCCGATTTTTTATTTGGATGTATATCCATTTTTCGGTCACGCACAAGATCACACAACAGGACCAGCAGAGTTGCAAAGGATTCAGAGAGAGACACACCAGCCAGTTTTCAATGCTTAAATGCAAAGATTTGGCAACAAAAGCTGCAAAGGCAATCCACTGCATTCCACAGGTTTTTATTCTCAGCATGTAGCAAGGTTTACTGGCGTAAAAGCTACATTGCCTGCAAAGCAGCAAGAAAGTGTAAAACCTATAACATTCTTGATTAATTATTTGCATTCCACAGTTTATGAATAGCAATACGAGCCATTACTTATAACTAAAAAGCTTGGTTGTAAAAAAAGTCCAACCAAAAATTGTTATTTTACAGAATGTCATGGTACAAAACAAAGTAACATACGAGGTTTCTAAACCGCCATTTCAACAATAAACGTCGACTTAATAGTTGGCTTTAGTGTCCCTTTAACTCTCTCACAAAAATTATTTGCTATATTAGTGTGAAAATCAATCAAGTCTTCATTTGGCAGTAACACAGATGCCATCATGAGTGATGATACAGTACACAAGAAGTAAAAAGTCACAGCTTTGCCACAAAGACGAAGCAATGAACACAATAGCAACAAATTAGAAGGTCACGCACAGAATGGCAAGTAGATTTCACGCGCAAATGACAAACGAAACACACTTACAGGTACAGATGCACGCGAATAAGCGTCTCAGTTGTTACTTTGCTCTGTCTGAAAAGCGCGCCCTTTTTGCAAACAGAGGCTGTGCGATGATTACAGTGACCTCTGTGCGTCCTGTAACTACAACAGAATCGTTACAGTGCAAGCCGAACGCCAGCCAAGATGTATAATCCTCCCCACCGGAGATTAGGATGCGTGAAAGATCATCCAATCACCTCCTCTCCGCGAGCCAATGTACGCGTAAGAGATGAGAGCCGCCGCGCTTGCTGATAAATAGTGCTGAAAACATGATAGCTCCCCTCCGAGATGCCCACCAGCCAACGGTAAGTGGGAGATATAGATAGCTTGCCGTTTGAACGTTGAAGGAGGTACCCCTCAGTAGCTCAATAGTTAATGCCTCGCATTCACAACGCGGAGGTCCTATGTTCGATTACGCGCGCCGGAGTCTTTTTTCTGGATTTTTTTTTTTGGCAGGAGGAATGGCCTCGAAGATTTTGTGCGAGCAGGAAGCCGCCAATTGAAAAGAGAGCGACGTTCCTGGCATAGTTTTTCTAGGAGGCGTTGATCATACACTTCAACTTATTTCCAGTAACTTTTTCAGACGTCGGCGATCATGCTAGTACTCACAATTATGTGGTAGTAAACACGCTTGAGTAATTGAACAAAATTTGCTGTCCCGTGAGTAGTGATAACAGCCCCTTTCAAATCATAATGCACTTTTCTGCATGGCACCAGTGTATTGCAGCAAAGGTGGTTTAAAGAAACACTAAAGTCAAATAACAATTTATGTCAGAGTGAAAGCTTAATGTATGACAACTTCTAAAACGACAATATTATCAACAACAGTGCCCTACTTACCGAGAAAATAAGGTAAATACACAAGAACACATGCATTGCAGTAGGGCATTCTCAAAATGATCCCGATGATATGAGACGAACCGCCTACAATTAAATCACTAGTAATCGATCTAGCTTTGCTAAATAAAGAACATTCCGTACATCAAGAGATGCAATGAAATGCGGCCAGTTCGTTTCTGTTTTATTTATGAAAAAAAGAACCGCCGCACGTTACTTTGGGAAATGGCGCGACTGATTCGAAAATTCAATTTTCGCGTAGTTACATTGGACAGGTGGTGCTATCTAGCGGAGTGCAGTTGAATAAAAAAACGTCTGCAATCTCTAACCCAACAGTGGGAAATTGATTAATGGCCGTTTTTGCTGCTGTGGCTCCTGCTGCTTTCGGTCTGCTGCAACTAACGCAGTAAAGCTGGGCAACACCGACAGCAGTCGGTCCGGTCGGTCTGCTTTTGAGACGGGTAATTTGAATTGCGCTAACACGATGCTAACCACTAAAATGTAATTTTTTTTTTACTTCGAACTAGGCCCTTCTTTGACACAAAAGTAACACTAAGAGGTTTCTGGACAACTACTTCAACAATCAACATCGGCCTAATAGTTGCCTTTGATTGATAGTTCCCTTTAAGCAGCGCTCTGCATGGGTTAGAACAAGGCCAAGAAATTTTCAAACACCGCTACGCCTCCTCCCCCTCCTTGTGTTCTTTTTTTTTTTTTTTTTACAATGAGGGGTTAGGTTTAGGACACATTTTGGCTCGCTTGCAAGGCGTGTTCTACCAGGTGAAGTAACAGCGGCGCACGCCCGTTGGTCCGGCGACCGCATCGGATATATTTCGCCGGGACGACTTAACTAATGCAACTTCAAGACAGAAAAGATGTTTTATGTGCCATTGCTGAGGCGATCAATGTGGTGGCTGGCAACGCCAGCGTTCGCAACATGTCGACTCTGTTCGTGTACGGAAAGCGAAGTATGCGCTTCCAACTCTAGTTACTAACATTCCATAGCTGCTTTTGCCGACTAGAAAGTTCATGCTTCCCACAAAGCATTTGTGGCAACGGCAACGCATTTTTTGTTTTGAAGTTGCGTCATCCCGCCGGTAGGTATCTGTTGAGATGAGTGGACCGATGGGCGCACAACTTGGTTGCTTTATCTGGTCGATCACGTCCCGCGAGTGCCTTGACCTAATGGGATTAAGGTTAGCGGGGTTAGGCTACCCTGGTTTAACGCTAAGGGTCTGCACGCTTGGATTGGTTTATGACTCAAATTGCAGATAGACAATGTGGCCTCCGTTTCTCACTGAAATTAGCATAAATTAAAAAGTTTTGAGGCTAGTCAGGCATTTTGGCACCGCTGAGCGCAAATAGGGGAATTGTATCAAGTTGGCGCAATCGGCGCAGCTGTTGCACCCCTGGGTTGTGTGTTAGAACATCCGCATGTCACGCAGATCGCCCGGTTTCAATCCCCACTTGGACCCAAACAAACTGGGTGAGATCCCCACTCTGGACCAGTATTTTTTTATTTACTTTAATTGCATCATTCTCGTTTTCTTTTGGTCACTCAGATCATTTTTTGCTCACAACCAACGACACCAATACAAACACAGAAATTTCTGCGAAACGAGCTCTTTAGCACTGTTGCGTTAATAGTGCTTTTTGAATAGCATCTCTCCTTAGAATTGCATATGCCTTTCCAGTTAAAGTAATGGTGTGGGTGCCAAGTCTTTGTGAAGATGCACAAAATGGTGCAGGTGCAGCTACCTAGTGTACGTACAATCGCGTAAAAAGGCGAGTGCTCAGAATTTCCGTAATTATGATATCATCCACTGGTAACCTGTAACCCTTAAGCTCACGAAGATGAATTAAAGGACAGTACATTAGGTGCATGCTGTGAAACCAAAACTAGAAAAGCCACTTGAGATACTACTTAAATGTAGTAAGAGACTTAGAAATAAAGCGATGCTTCCCCCAAGCATGGTGTAAAAATCAAGACATTCATAACATTGCTCTAGATGATTCCTACAGAAATTGTACTTACTAAAATAGATACTGTCTTTCTAAATATAAAAAAAAAAGGCTTTTAGCCATTGAGCCTAAAGCTACAGAAAAATAGCGAACGAGTGCAAAATGAGTGAGTGCAAAAGGTACAGTACAGTGTAGAAGAAGCACTCAACAGAAGAAGCACTCAACAGAACAAGAGGCAAAAGACTTATCTTTGGTGTGTGCACACACTCAATGTGCAACAGCTGGCTATGCTACATGTGGTTTTTGCCTGCTTTACACCAAGCTGCGACAGCAGTAGACGACAGCCCGCGCCCCTCAAGTACTCTGCACTTAAAAACAAAAAAAAACATACTCTACTCTATGAATAGTATTTCATGTGGTGGAAAAGGTGCACATACTTAAATAAGTGACATATCTACCTTATGCATTATTGGTGAGTCCCAACAAAAAAAACTTGTCTTTCACTAAGGCACTTTTGAAATTGTAGATTGAGAGCAACCATGATGAAAGACGGTATGTGTGGCTACCTATTTTTCAAACCAAAACGCACGAGTGTCAACTGCTGAGTCAGTAAGCACAGCCTACTGCCATCCCGGTGTCCGGCTTTTGGAATGGCACGATAAGAAAGCTGCACAGGACTGTTCATTGCGACGCGCATGCACGTATTCTAGCTCATTGTGACGTTGTGCTTCGTTATGCGGCGTTCATCAACTAGGGTGTCCATGCTTGTGTGTTCAGGTTTAAAAAAAATGATATTGCTCAAGGTTCAGCATTCATACTTGAGCGACTGTCAAATAAAAAGCAATTATTGCCCATAACTGAGATACCATAACAACACGTCAATATTATGTAAGTGTATTTTTTACTAGAAAAGGCACACATAAGTAATTCTGAGGATCGTAGCCTTTATAACGCTGCACTGGCCATGCAACGCTTGCACAAAACGGCAAGTGTTTCCAACGCTTTGCTAAGATGACGCAGTGGTGGCACCTACGCGTCACCTTGCGTTCTACAACTTATCGCCTCAGAGACGGGCGTGCACAGCGCACGCTTCGTTTTGAAGTGTTATTCACAAATCAAAGAAAACTGACCCGACAATGCACTCTGCATAAACGCAGTGTTTGATGTTGATTCCACCTAATCTTGAGGTAGAAAAGTGTTCGGGACAGTGGGTCTGTCACCTGTGGTTCCATCAAAAATGAAGGAACAATTAGGAGTTAACATTCCAGTCCTAGAAAGAACCAATATATGCACTGCAATCACAAAGAAGGTACAGTAAAAGCTGACACTCTTACGTTTAAATGCACATATATACCATATTAAGATGATGGGCGGACGACCCCAGCTGTAGAGCATTTGAAGTGTTATTCAAAGGTCTCTGCCGGCAGAAAGTAATCTTTTCATCCACCTCTCTTCCTTTACATTACAATTACTACACAAACCACCCCTGTACTTAGCTCGGCATCACTCTGTCTTAGTTCTCATTAATATTGTGTATAGCACATAGCAAAATGAAGCAAATGTAAGACTGATAACTGACAAGCATAACTGATAAGCACTGGAAGAAGACAAATAAATAATTATAGAATACAGAAAGTCTGATGGGTCAGCTAAGTTCCACATGACTTCATCCACAACAAACATGCCCATGTTGTCAAGCTGACTAGCCTTACCTGAATTGTGGCAGAGATTCTATGATTTAAAGCTGTTCATATGCAGTGCTGGTGATGCATAACAGATTTTTCGATGCAGTTCAAAGAGAAAATATTGCATGCTCCCCTTCAATTTCCCATTGTTAAGCTCTATATTACAAACCACAATCCCGACTGCCAAGACTGAAGATGCTGCCAAGACTGAAGTTGGAGACCACGAGTGCACATGGCTGTTGCTGGGGCTGCTGCTTGTAGAATACACTTTGATAGAAATGTCTGTCTTGGTAGCAACTTGTGTCTTGCAGCGTGCTTGCAAGGCAGGATATGCCATGCAAGCTGTAGGATTTCTGGACACAGCTATAGCTGTAGCCTTGACTGGAGCTTTCATTGAAACTGATCGGGGAGAAAGCAGAAGGCTTGTGGGATCGTCCATGCAGTGTTTGAAGCGGCCAAACTGTTCAGAGGGCAATTGAAGCTGCGCAAATGCTTTGGCTGCACCTGCATAAAAGAGTCCATTCAGGAGTTTCTTACGCATGCTAAACGCTGCTGCACTAGAATTAAAGTGTCTGAAAAGGCAGAAGTACGTCATCCAAAAAAGACTTATTCTTTTGCTTAAAAGTAGCCGTAATGGTACAACAACTATTCCTGTACACCCGCCACAAGGGTTGACTTTTGAACATCAGAAAAAAGGGGGGTTGGGGGGGGGGACCAGCAGAGCGCAGCTCTGCATCAGTGACGCACTTATCCACTGCTATCTCCACTCTAGCAGCAATGGAGGGGCTGGTCGATTTCTATGCCTCCATAATTTCATCTCTATTTCTTTCTCTCTCTCTCCACATCTTTCTTATCTCTCTTTCGATCTCTGCATCTCGCTATCACTTTTTATTTCTTTCTCCTGCTCTGTACCTTTAACTCTTTTTTTTATTCTGTCTCTACATATTTCTTTTCTTTCTTTTTGCCTTTAATTTGTTACCACTCTTCCTATTTATTTCCACAGTATGTTCTACACTCTCGTCCTTTACCTCCTCTTCTATCATAGCCTCTCTACTCCGCTTTCTAACTCCCCCAACTAGCTTGCTATTTGTGCTCAATTAGCCACTCGCCCATAGTGGTATTTTTATTTCATTTTTTTTAGAATACAATTGCATTGCCCCCAGTCAGGACAAAAGAAAGTGATTTGCCTCCCGACACGATCTTGTTCGCGCTGGGTGTAACGGCGGTAGTGCTAAATAGACATTCACAATATAAAAAAACATTGCATACAGAAAGAATTTTGAGAAATCATTACACGAAATATACATATTTACAAAAGAAGCCATCAGCTTTCCAATAGAACTCAGCACTACATATATGTTGGTTCAAATCCCTCATTACGAGAAAACTTTTTTCTTGGGTTTCTCCCCCTCTCTTTTTCAAAGACAATGACAATATCTGGGGGTTTTATGTCGCGAAAGCATGATATGATTGAAAGACGCCGTAGTAGGAGGCTACGGAAATTTCAACCATCTGGTGTTCATTAGCGTGCACCAACATATCGCAGTACAGAGCCTTTAGCATTTCACCTCCACTGAAATGTGACCGCCACGGACGGGATCGAACCTCTGAACTATGGGTCTCATGAGCTTTTGCAGCGAAAGCTGTTATGAGATCACTTTGCGGGTCACGCGCAGTTGCATGTTATCCGCTGCCGCTGGCGTCCGTAACCACATCGTGCGAAATTAGAAAAAAAAAACTTGCACCAATAACACAGTGGGGCTTCAATCCGGGTCTGCTGGGTGCCAGCCCAATACTCTACCACTGAGCTACACCGGTGCTTGTGACTTGTCAAACTTGCCTCAAGCAGGCTTGATGTCGGGAAAGCAATCGCCTTAATACGACTTATAAAGCATTTTACAACAGCGAAAGAACAACCAGTGGTCACACAATGGTAATAGCGTAACGAGTGAGTCGTTCAATGCTCCAACCCATTACAAAAGCTCGTTCTTGTTCCCCTGTTAACTGTGGCGCATACGCACTTCAGCCTTAATTCCTCATCGTTGTCAGCCACTGAATGGACAATCGGCACAAAATTCCTTGCAAGTGTTTAGTGGATACCACGCTTCTCAGAAGAAAGAAGAAAAATAGCATAGCAAATGCCAGCCTACTACCCATAAGTTTGTTATTATTGCCCTAGTGGGTACCAAACAAGTTTGCTTCCAGTAGTTGCCCAATGAGTGTTTTAAAAAGGCTCTAAAAGGCCGCTCTTCTAGCTTTCGCTGTGACTGTGCTGCACCTACTGCGCAGGCCGGGTGTTTTCACCTTATACCATGACCACATGGCTCTCTTAGAGACTACAAAAAGCCTGGATATCAGAACATCACATGTCGATTAGCGAAATAAATCGCAATTTGCAGGGGCTGTATGAAATAGGGCACACTTTGTACTAGGCCAAATCATGTTTTTGCTATGCTTAGTGTCAAACGTGCACTGAAGACAGGAAAAGTAGCAAACTCCAGTATGAATATGAATGCACTTCAAGACTGTTGCTCCAAGTAAATGCCACTGGACACACGCAAAACTGGGATGGATGCTCGGCGAGGTGAATGCAAAGGTGCGTTTTCATGGTTCTCCTATCCTCGATCCTGTAAGTACACTGCCAGCAAGAATGCAGTCCATCTGGTACGGACACGAGTGCATAGCACGGCACATAGAATGCCAAATACCTGCAAAGCAACAAGGATAGCATGAGGGTAATGCAAATCATGTGTCACACGCTGCATTACCCTCATGCTCCGAAAAAAAAAAATTCCTCGCATGACGCTATATCAAGCCAGCGTTACAGCCTCTACGTCAAGATGAAGGTTGGCGGCCATGCCAGTGTACTCAAAGGCTTCAAAGCGTTTGACTGATGTTATGTTCAATCATTATTTCATGGACGTGAGTGAGCAAGAGAGAGAGAGTGTGCATATGTGTGTATGCCTCTGTTTACACTTGAGTGAAACGACGCCACTTTCAGTCTGCCAGCTATCACCGGGGCATGTTTCATAGTGCCGTTAAAACGACGCCAACCGTTGGCCGATCATAGGCGAAGGACGCCATCCACATTTTTGCTCCCGGCTTTTAATCAGCTGATGTTTGTCGACTTACGCGACACGCAAGAGGCGCGCGAGGCCACACTAGCCGTACTTGCACGCCCAATTTGTTCCATTTTCGCCAACATGAATGAGTCGTCTGGTGTGTTCTTTTGAACTATTGGCAAGCTAGCAGTAGCGAAACAGCCGCACTAAGAACGTCCTACGAAGAAAATTGTGGGAAGGAGACCAACGTACCTCGGCCATTCGTAACTCATGTTTGTGATCAATGAATATTGACCTAGAGTATGAATGCCCGTGCATTGAAGTATGCATGAGTAGACATCATTATTAACGCCAGCCGACATGAAACTAATACTAAAGATAAACCTGGGCACATATCACCAGAGGTCGGCACTAAAATGTGGAGCTCGCACAAACTAACTCATGAATTATATTTTGAGTAAAGGACTCGCTCGCACTCAATCTCACCAAGGTATCATTCACCTAGGCTCACTCAAACTGCGAGCTCAATCAGAGCCTGAGCCAGTCTAAATAAGTCGGCCAATAAGTGGGTTTGCAGACCTATGAATGTGGCCACGAAAAGTTTGGGAAGATGCCTAAATAAAAATATGTGTTCACTAAGGCAACTCCGAAGTTATACTTAACAAGAAACTCTCATTGTGCCAAATGATGAACTGGGAGACTATCCCAGGTACACTGCTTTTCCCCCAGAGTTGGATTAGAAATGAAGACAACAGACTTCAAGCGAACACTCCTCTCTATTCAACAACACATAGGCATTGCAGGTACCAACGAGGTACTCGCAAGGACTCTTTTTGAACACGGTCAGAAAATGCTGCCAATCAATGGTAGAGGCTCCAGAGAAGACTTTAACGAAATACTGTAGCGCTTTGTGCAGCCTGGAATCTACAATTCATTTAAGAATTTTCTTAATAATCCCTCCCTCTTTTTTCTACAAATAAATCCACATACCCTTCTCTACGGCCAATTACCAAGCAGCCACAAGATACAGCAACGTGCCCAAGCACACAATCAAACTGAAAGTAAGCAGCATTTTCAAAGGAAAAAATAAGTGCTGATGAAGAGACGCTTCTTCATTGCACTCGCTACTACAAGAGGAGAGAGAATGCGCTTGAAACATGTGAAAAATCCCCACGACCTCTCTCACATTTTCCGGATTAAAAAACTTTTGCTACATACAATTCGTAAAGAAGCATGCGCTAATTGTAGCGACATGCACTATTTCATCACAGCTCAAAAACATGTGGCAGGAACCCTTTCGCTGTCACTAACTTACTGCTACGCTATCGAGTTGCCTCCCATGTAGTGTCAGAGCCGTGCAGGTAAATCCCCCCCACATGCCATGCTCTATGGGGCTAGAATTAATATTAAAATAATATGCGGAGTTTTACTTCCGAAAACCACAATATGATTATAAGGGGCGTCGTAATGGAAGGCTCCATTCACTAATGTCTGTCATGGTGCCTGAAGCTGCACAACATTTTGTGCTCCCTTTCTTCACCATTCCGCCACCTTGTGGGGTTTGGCAGAACTAATTTGTATTAATTACTTTGGTACATGTGCTTTGAGTTGTCGATGAATTCGCCCTCACGATGCCAGCTTCTTCATTAGTTCAATTGATAGAGTGATAGAGTTCGATCCCCAAATGAGGACGAATTTTTTAGTCACTAAGAAGCTTTTCTTTCTGTGAAATCCGTATGAATTTTCTTGTGGCTTCATGCCACAAGCAGGTGGTAGTCTATTTCACCTTTTTTAACTTTTCCACCACCTTGCGGGTCTCCACAGCACTCATTTGCCTTAAATGTAGCTTAGTGCTTAACTTCCGCCACCTCTGGCCCTTGCATACTCTTTTTGCAGGAAAGTCAAAACGCAGACGTCAAAGACAGTGAAGGAATATCTCTGTACATAAGCCACCTCTGTTAATGGTACGAAATTTAAATTGTCCCTATACAAAAATCAAATAAAAATGCCTAAAATGATCCTAAAACATTTTTAAAGACGTCACTGAGTGGCTCGGCTGAAATCAGTGAAGCTAATTCGAACAAAAAGTTGAAGATAGCACCTCTGTATGAAGGCAGCATTCTGGTATTAAAAATTAATGAGTACCATCACATATAAGCGGTCAAGGCTAACCCGCATATTCTGCGATTATCAGCCAATAAACCATAAACTGTGGCTGGCATGCTCCCCCATTTTGTCGATCCCTGCATGCCTTTGCATACCCCACATCTAACCTGATCAGTTGCACATGCGACGTGTTGAATGCTAAGTCTGTGGAGATAAAAAAAAAAATATGTGATAAAGCTTGCACTGCAGAAAACGCTGTAACGATACACTGTGTCCGGTAGTTATGTGCATGATTATAGCCTCATAACAATCTAAACACTGCGCACAGCACTAAATCTGCTAGTGATCTGGACGACTCGCACAAATGCTGCAATGCCTCCGTAAAAATTGTCAAAGAAGTTCCAGGTATTCCCATAGACTGCACAAGTGACGTTGCACAAATGCTCCAATGCCTCCATAAAAAATTGTCAAAGAAGTTCCAGGTATTCACATAGATTGCATAAGTGGTTTTAGCTTAGCAGGCAAGCAACAAAAAAATCTACAAAGTTGCAAAAAATGTATCCTCTTAAGCAATCACTCAATATGTAATATGATTATTGTCACTGAGTCGGCCAAAGGACGTGTTCAAATAACACAGTCATTGTTGGAAGCACCAGAGCTGAGAAATTTTTAAAAGTAAAGCAGCTATGCTGAAACATTAGCTTTGACGAGAAATCAGTTCTTAAATCAAGTACTCACTGAACTGTTTGAGGAATGGCAATGCGGAGTACATTATTTTCACATGTTACCACAGTTTTTATTGCACTCTACGGCACATTGTGGCGTTATGACTCTCGTATTGTAATTATTCAACGCAAGATTGGCAATGGCGCTTACTGGCATTGCATGCCTTGGATATTGGTCACAACGCTATGATGACCTGCCGTAAAATTAAACAAGGAGACACACATGCAGCGATTCAACTGGGATCACAAACACACCCAAAAGTAATCGTAACTCCCTTTTATAGCCTATAAGAGCAGAAAATGCTGGATGTAGCACTAAGGAACATGGCGACACTTGCTATGGAGGTGTGTCCCTGGTTATAAAGACGATAGACTTTCTTGGGGACCTTCGACGCCAAAATTTTGTTCTGTCTGTACATTTATCTCTTTGTCTGCGGCAACGATACACCAAACAGCCTTAAACGATACCTCAAACGGCCAACCCCATCTGCAGCGCCCACCAATATTGTTCAAGTTTCAGCATTCATACTTGCGCGATTGTCAATCAAAAAGCAATTATTTCGCATATATGAGGCAGGATAACAATACGTCAATGTTTTGTATGTGTGTCTAGATAAAGCACACACAAGTAATTCTAAGGACCTTAGCGTTTATCACACCGTGCTAATAGTGCAACACGATGCTCAAAAAGGCAAGTGTCTTCAATGCTTTGTGAAGACTAAAGCCCTTAAAACTTCGTGAAGTAGCGACTTACGTGGTTATTCACATGCCTCCTCCGACCTCTCCGAGGCCGGCGCCACGTCGGTATTGGCCAGATGCCGTCCCGTGGGATCGCTCACCGTGTTCGTTTGTTTACAATCGCTCGCGACTGCCATCTTTGCTCTGGAGGCGCGGACTTCTTGGGGCGCAGCATATCTGTTTTGACGGATACGAACTTGTCCTCCATGCCCGCTGGGCTGTGAAATACTCTTCATCCAAGAATGACGTCGCTGTTCTTTGCTGTGAGTGGTTGTTGCGCCTTCTGCTACTAGAACGAGTCTAGTGATGGGCGAAAGCTTTTTATGATACCGCTTGTTAAGCGCAACAAGCTGCAATGAAAGACATTGTTACGTACAAAATGGAAATGAGAAAATCAAGCCGACATTTTTAAACCCACTTTGCGAAGTAAGTTGCGCGTTTCTTTTTACGAATGTGGTTCCATGCCAGCTTTTTTTTTTATTATTGTGACAAAAAGTTGCCTTTAGGACATAATATATTTGCGAGTATGTTTGTTGAATGTGCGCCGTTAGGTCAGTGTTCTGTATAAAGTGTAGTGTCTTGTGGAATATCTTGTCATGTATCCAGCGGTTGTAACTGGTTGTGTCAGTGTAGCGAAGGCCGGCTTCAATGCCTGCTCTAATGCCGTAGACAAGTCACAGTCAATTGTGCAGGACGTCGCAATCTTTCACTCAGGTTTTCTTCACGAGGGCTGTTTTTTTTTTTTGTGTGTGTCAACAATACATGGTTACGTGTTCTGCTTGTCGCTATACGCCGACTGGTTTGAGTTCGCGATACTGAATTGTGCGCTTTGAATGTACGCGAAAACACTCTCGAAATTGTGGTTGCACAACTTCAGAGATTTTGCGTTGCTGTTTGAAATAAACAAAACTGGAGTGCAACAATGCACATTAAGACTGGTACTCTCCATTGGATTGTGTTGTGCACTCTTATGTTTCAGGGGCAATTGCTCTTTAAGGCTCTTTTACGTTGCCCGATCAGCTAGGAGAATTGTGATGCAAGGGCATGCAGCTATGCAAAGCGTGCATGCCTTCGAGTCATCGGGTGCATCGTTTAGGAATCTCATACAAACGTGTCGTTTGGCGTGATAGTTCATTTGCTATTTCGTGTGAAGGTTTATATCCGCAAGTGCAGCCCTCGCACAGTAATCGCGTATGGTGGCATGCTAGTTCATTCATATGCTAGCTCACTCTTTCAGCGATATAGTTCGCATGTGAGATACGTCCACAAGGCGCACTTATGAAATATGAATGGTGCGTCTTCCACTTCACAAAACAACCACAGCTGTTGGAGTTTATATAAACTGTGAGCCTTCTGACACATTATTAAGGCCTTAGATGCCTCACCAAACACTAAAATTGGCTGTCGGCGACATCGCTGTCCCGCATTGACAGCATCAATGCGAGTTGTTGCTTCCACTGCATGACAGTCCCTGTGAATTTTCTGTACACATATTGTGTACCCTATATACGGCGAAGCTTGCACCAGCCATGCACTGAGTGAGGAAAGAAAGTCGCACTGTCTCATCGGGTGCTATCGCACCAGCTAACAGAAAGGTGACAGCAGCCGCGCATGAACGTTTGAGCAATGTTATTTATAGTGTAAAACTTATTTGGAGACGACCTAAACGATGGGCCAAGAAAAACGATGGTTCTCACTAACAATCACAATTTTACAATTAAAACATACATACTAATGGGTGATGTGCACAAAGTTAACATCTGGTCACGGCAACACCAAGTGACTCGATCAAAGCGTGATCACATGTACCCGTAGTGCATGGCACTAAACAGAGCTGTCGCGGGCCCTCAGTGCGCTGCCTGATGAGCAAGCGCTCTTGTCGCGAAAGGGCCTCTGCTACGCAGGAGCAATGCAGGTGACGCCACTTTTGAAACGAGAGTGCGAAGGAGGGGAGACCGAGGAGAAACGAGAGTGGAGGAGAATAATGTCGCTACTTTTTGAAGTGCTAGGGGCTTTAGCTAAGACGACACGGTGGTGGCACTTGCCCGTCGCTTTGCGTTCTACAGCCATAGAGTTTCTCGCAATCATACCTAGAGGGAAATCTGGCGCTGGTGAGCTGCTGGATGCAAGGGAATGATAGGATATGTGAGCTTCGAACTTGACTCGGATTTGTATAGCTCAAAGACGCGTCTGGCTTCACGTTAAAATGACTGATTTCTTACTAAAAGAGCACGTAATAAGCTATTTATTTTTGTCATTGCACGAAAATGTGTTGTGTTTAACACAGGAACCTTCTGCGTCGACGTACTATTTTACGAAGCGTAAGAAGTAACCAACGGCCGCTAAACTTGGCAGGCAGACAACAAAGCGAGCGTTGTTTCCGGAACTTTTAAGTTGTCTGTATCTTTCCTAAGCCGTTCAGTTGTGCCGTCAAAGTGAGTGGACTTTTATTTTAGAATATAATACGCGGGAATGAGAGCCAGTTATAGATGTTTTGTTTTAGAGAAGCGTTATTAACGCAATCGTACTCGCTTCCAAGACGAAGCCTCGCTCAACACCAGCCAACACAAGCCTCGGAGACACGTATACCATCATTTCCGGCGCTCCAGCATCGCCCTTTAAGAAATTCGCATAGACGGTGGGGCCACACTTTCCTCTAGGTATTTGTGAGAAACTCTATGCCTACAACTATCGCCTCCGAGACAGGTGCGCATCTTTCTCCACGGGAGCACGCCTTTCTTCGTTTTCGAAGATAACTGCCACATGGTGCTAGTGTCTAACATGCCAAGAGTTGGTGAGATGAGGATGTTAAGAGAGCCATACCAAAAGGTCAGGAAGCCTCTAGGGAACACAGACATGCTAAGCAGCGGGGTGAACCGACAGATGATGTTGAAAGAAAATGAGACATCTTTCTAAGGTGTAGAAGAGAAGAAACCCTTCTGACCAATGAAAAGATTAGAAGAAAGGGGGCTCAGTGGCTGGCAGAAGTACATTAAAGGATAGAAAGGCAGCTGCGAAATTTTTGAATCATCTAAACTCCCTAAGAAATGAGACAAGCCTAGAGCAGAGGTTTATAACTACAGCTCAAGGTGCTAGGCTAGAAGGGGACGAAGCTATTGAATATTTATATAACAAGGATGACAGAAAAATAATAAAGAAGTGCCTTATGCACCACAATACAAGGATAGATCAAGTGGCGCAATGGCTCTATTTTCCCAACGAGAGTCAAAAAGGGCTGAGAAGAGGGTTCCTAGTAGTACATCAACAGGCCCAGATGGCATTCCAATTACGCTGATAAAGACATTAAGTCCGAAGTCTAAGCAGACTTTGAGAGAGGCAGTGAACAAAACAATAATCGATGGTGAAGTCCCCGATGGATGGAAACTTAGCAGGATGAGCATAATCTATAAAGGAAAGGGAGACAAAGCTAACATAAACAACTACCATCCTATAACAGTGACATCAGTGGTCTACAGGCTGGCGATGCAGATTATAAAGGAAAAACTGCAGGCATGGATAGAAGATGCGATGGGCTTTCCGCACGCGATCGGCTTTCCGCGGAACCAAATCTGGCAAGTTCCCTGACACTGAAAAGGCAGTCCTCAAATATGTGAAGGACATGCGCAAGGACGGTCAGTAGACTTGATACGGACGCAAACGTGCACAGTTTCCCGGAGGCTGGGAATTGCCACAAAGGACTTCCGCGCCAGTTCTGGCTGGATGACACGCTTCATGCGGCGGAATGGACTGTCATTGGCATTTCCAACGTACTCGACGGAATGAAAGATGACCCTCTGTGGGACAGTGAAGACACTGCCTGTTCCGACAGGGAATCGTGCGGCGACAACACTGACGCCAGTGACGCTTCGGAGTCTGAATGAACGTTAGGGGTCAGAGAGGTAAAAAATAAAATGGCAGTGTGCCATGCATGTAGCTCCTGCGTAATGCTTGCATTTTATCACAAAGGTAAGCCTTAATTTACTTTAATTTTTGGTTATGTTCATGATAGCTATCGTAAGAATTCTGATTAGCGACATTTTTTGCGTTTCCGGTGCTTAGAATATTTTTTCACGGAAAATTTACCCCGCGTAAGGATCGCATCCCGAAGTTGGAGTCAATATTTTGGAAAAAAAAAAAAGTGTGATCATTATGCGAGTACATACGGTACATATCTCGTGTAGCGAGCGAAAAAACTGTGTGTGACAGTTGCATATCTCTAGTCCAAGCCGAAAGGGGACTTAGGTATGGATGGGCTGATCGCACACCAAGACAGAGGTGGCCTGTTCTATCCTACACAGCAGGTTATCAGAGTATTGCATGCTCTTAAGCGGTATGTAGACATTATGCTGCCTGACCACAAATTTTTGCGAAAGCCTCTTGAGGAGTGCATGAAGCACAGCATCAAAATTGTGACAAATTTACCTGTGTTGCGATGTGATCAATGTGATGAAAGTCACAGGAGAAGTTTTGTGGAATTGATATGCAAAAAATTTATGAAACCATTGCTTTCTAACTACGCATTGGACATCACTGATCGAAATGCAGTGGCCACATTATATCAGAAAAAGCCACTGTTGTGCCAAGTGCTTAATTTTGAATCGTTTGTATGGAGTGATGCATCTGGTTTCTCTTTGCTTTTTTTTATGCGTGCATATGTGCTTCATCAACACTGCCTTTCCTACAAGCTGATATGTTTGTTTTATGCTCAGTGCTCATTGTATGAAAGTGGTGCTTCTGCATTTTTAACTGCTTTTATGAGTGGAGTTTAATTTTTTATTTATTTATCATTTTATTTATTTATCAGATACTGCCGGCTGCCTTTTGGGAGCCATGGCAGGAGCGGGTACATCACATTACAATGTTACACATTGCATAGTTTTCAGTCGACAACCGAAATAAAAAAAAGAAAGAAAAACAGAACAAATGCACATATGTCTAATGATAACAACACATGCGGCCGAATGTGAACTCAAGACGCGAACATAAAAAACAAGCCCAACAGCATTTGCAATAATACACTGAGGTAGAACACAGGAGCAATAACACGTACAGGATCGAGTGATTGAACACCCAAAAGACGCTTACAACATTTCAGAACATGAGTGAAACGGCCAACAAAAAAATAAGCATGTGAACCGAAGGACAGCTTATGACAACAGAAGAATACCGCGAAATAAATGGTTACCTGCATACACTTCAAGCTGTAAAAGAGAAAGAATGACAAGAACTGCGCATAACATCACAGATAATCTTGCACGGCATTTGTGAACGCATGAACTGATGATAGGCCGACTATGTCACATGGAAGCTCGTTCCATTCTGCTATCGTTCTAGGAAAAAACGAAAATCGATACACCTTCGTTTTAACTCGTGGCCTTACAATCATCTTACTGTGCTTCCATCTTGTTGGCCTTGCGCTGTTATACTGCATGTAAGCAGTGAAGCCCATTCTAATGTTACCGTTTAGAATATTGTAAAGCATTTGCAGTCGATGCAGTTTCCTGCTTGACTCTAGCGTTGGAAGTTTGCTTAAATGTCTATGGTTAGTAATGGACACGTGCCTACCGTAAGAGTTGAAGATGAATCTTAGCACTTTTTTTTTAACGCGTTCAATGCAATCGATGTCACATTTGGTGTGCGGGTCCCAAACTACGTCTGCATATTCTAATAGCAGTCTAACTAATGTCGTGTAGGCCACAAGCTTAGTTTTAGGAGTGCAATGCATCATGCGATTTCTTAGCATGTAAAGTTTTCTCAAAGCCTTGGAAACAATGAATTGCACATGACCACTCCAGCTTAGCGTAGAACTGATATGCAAACCCAAGTATTTAAATTGGTCTACTGAAGCTAATGGAACATTATTGATGCTATAGGTGCAAACCAGCGGCTCCTTCTTGCGTGTAACACTCATCTGAACACACTTGGAAACGTTTAGGCGCATCTACCATGTTGAGCACCAGTTGCTAACAGCTGCTAAGAAGTTGTTTAGTATTTGTTGATCTTTCACTGACTGATTGTGCATGTATGCAACGCAGTCGTCTGCAAATAAACGGCAACATACTGGTGACGTAATCTGTAAATCATTAATATAGATTAAAAAGAGTAACGGGCCGAGCACCGAACCCTGAAGAACGCCTGAAAGAACAGATGCGAAGCCTGAGTCTGAATTGCCTATGTGAACAAACTGCCTACGTTGTGTAGGATACGAGTCAAGCCACTGTACTATCCGAGGATTGTCAAAAAGGCATCGGATCTTTAACATTAAATGTCGGTGTGACACACGGTCGAAGGCTTTTTCAAAATCAAGAAAAACCATGTCAATCTGTCCGCCCTTGTCAAGCATTATAATTAGATCATTTACAGTGTGAATAAGTTGCGTTGTAGTGGACAAACCGCGCCGAAAACCATGCTGACTACTTAAAAAATAATTGTCCTCTAAGAAAGAACAGATATGCTTAAATATGAAATGTTCCAAAACCTTTCTACAGGTGCACAGTAGCGAAACTGGTCTGTAGTTGATTACTTTAAGTTTGTCACCAGTCCTATATATAGGCACCACCTTCCCAGTTTTCCATTCTAAAGGTATTTCCGCTGTCCGTATACTTTCTTTAAAGATTATGTTCGGATACTTCGCGCACCATTCGGCGTATCTGCGCAGGAACATATTTGGTATACCATCCGGGCTGATAGATTTTTTAGTGTCTAATTCGAGTAGTGCCGAAAAAATGCCACTTTCGTTGATTTCTATATCTGGGATAGCATAACTAGTTTTCGGGTATGACGAGGGCTGAACGGTGGCACGAGAAAACACAGACGAAAAGTAGTCATTAAATGTATTGGCTATACAGTTATTGTCATCGGTGATAGTGTCATCAAGTTTCATTTTGCTAATAGCCTCATTCTTATTCGTTAGGTGTAACCAGAGCTTTCTTGGGTCATTTGCCAAAAAATGATGCACTTTGACGTTGAAGAAATGGAACTTGGATAGCTTTATCTTTGTGCGCAATTCATATTAGAGTAACTGTAGGGACACTGCCCCTCTGTTCCCAGCCGAGCGATGTAATCGCTTGACACGGCGTTTCAACTGTAATATTTCGCGAGTGACCCAGGCATTCCGCCGACTAAGCTTTTTTTGTCTCGTAGGGACATAATTGCTAATGCATTTATTAACAACAGCCTTGAAATGAATCCACAAATCTTGGACAGTAGAATTTCCAGTAGCATAAATATGCTGAAAAATATCAAAGTCTTCTTTCAGAAGGTCTAGTACACTCATCTTGAGCACAGTTAAAATCAGGGAATTTTTTAGTGACGTTTTCACCCTTTATCCTTGAGACTCGCATACGACCAGCAAAAAGGACAATGTTGCAATCGGACAGCCCAGGCAAATACGACATGTCATAGCCTACAGCACTAATATTTTCCGAAACGAAAAAAAAGACCAAGAACTGTGCTAGAAGTAGCTGATACACGCGTAAGCTGATCCACAAGCTGCTTCAGACGAAACGAGAAAGCAATATCAAGCATCAACTCGGAATGCTGACATGATGACGGAACACACAGTAGGTCCCAGTTAATTTTTGGAAGGTTGAGATCACCGCACAAGATGACATTAGCATTGCTTTTACAGTGCTCATACATGAAATCATGCAGTTTTTCTAGAATTGAAAGATCTGCATCCGGTGGTCTGTAAATTGCAACAACGAAACACTGTGTTGGCACAGGCGAACATAAATCCATAACATTTCTACGTTGGTATTGTGAGATATCACTGTGTACTCAATGTTTTTTTTTTCAGCACAACTGCGGCGCTACCGCACCTTGCCCCCCGGTCGTGGCGAATAATCTTATGCGACCTTGGCACGATGTCCTCATCAGAAACGTTATCGTGAAGCCACGTCTCAGTTATTACCGTGATGTCTGGGTTATACGCTAGAAGAAGGCCCTCCAAATCAGCAGTCTTAGATAAAATGCTTCTTGCATTAATATTCATAATGGAAAACGTATTCTGGGTGGCGCATGGTGGCAGTGGCGTTGTGTCGTTTTTTTGAGATGCCCGATCATTACGCAGGGAAGAATCGTGTCATTCCGAGTGTAATGGAACCATCATGTTGCTTCCTTCATCCCATCTGAACAGTTTTGCGTTGATTTTTACTTTATCAAACAAAAGAGCAACCTTTTTACCTCTCTCTCTATTTTCCTTCGTAACTTCCCATAGTTTTTTTTTTTTCCGGATTGCCTGAATACGAAGAGAAAAATCCTCGGAAATACTATAGTTGGTACCTTTAAGTTCCCTGCAATTTTTCAGTATTCTCGGCTTGTCTCTCCCGTCCACTAACTTGAAAATTACCGGACGGTCCTTGCTCGGATTCGGCTTCCCCAGTCTGTGGATACGTTCAATTTTAACGTCATGAACACTCAAGGTATCACGAAGTATTTTTTGAGTAACTTCTTCACACGACTTGAGTTGTTCTCCCCGAGGCTCCGTAATACCATATATAATAAGGTTGTTCCTTCTACTTCTATTCTATAAATCGTCTACCTTCAAAATTAGTTTATCAACCGTCTTCTGCAGGTCGTCAACTCTAGATGTGTAATCACACACACAGGACGAAAGGCCGTCCAGTTTCGTTTCAATTGATGCCAGCTTTTGCGTTGTTTCGTTCAACTTCAGGCTACTAGTACTGATGGTCGCTTTAATTTCCTTCATATCCTTCATTAACGACCTGAGCATTTCTACCGTGTTAGGACCCGGGTTTTCCTCTACGTCACCAACACAGGTCAACAAGTCAACGAAACAATGATATACGGCAAGCATATTTGAAAGCAGTGACCGTGGGCACGGTAGAAGCAAAAGTCACACGTTATTGCTTTTGTAGCAGGAAACTAAACGGTTGTCTCTCCCCTGTACAAAGAACAAAAAACGGTTTGATGAATGTGCGTCCATCGTGCTTCCACCGTGCCCACTGGCCTAGTCAGCTACGGCGACTGTTCTTATACCAGATGCACACGATGACATCGACGAGAGTGGAGCCAGTAGTCTTCCGAATGGTGCAGTACAGATGTGCATGTCCAGGTCAGCTGCGTTATCCCTCAGTGTATCGATGTGCCAGTCGAAGATACGTTCCGCCGCATCCAGCCCAGTGCGGTTGACACGCGTGTCGCCTGACGAGGGGATCAAGGCGATGGCAAGCACGGTCCGTGCAAAAAACAAAAAGGGGTTTCATGAATGTGCGTCCATCGTGCCTACACCGTGCCCACTGGCCCAGTCAGCTACGGCGACTGTTCTTATACCAGATGCACTGGATGACGTCAACGAGAGTGGCGCCAGTAGTCTTCCGAATGGTGCAGTACAGATGCGCATGTCCAGGTCAGCTGCGTTATCCCTCTGTGTATCGATGTGCCAGTCGAAGATACGTTCCGCCGCATCCAGCCCAGTGCGGTTGACACGCGTGTCGCCTGACGAGGAGATCAAGGCGATGGCAAGCACGGTCTGTACAATGAACAAAAATGTGCGTCCTTCGTGCCTCCACCGTGCCCACTCAAGACCATGTCTTCCTACAAGACCATGTCTTTCAGTAGGAAGCATTTTCTTGCCTAGCTGATATGTTTTTCGTGCATTTCTTATTTTATCCCTTTTTTATTGATGCTAAGTCATTGTCTGTCTGATATGAAGCATGTTAAAATAACGTCACTTGCCTGTTTGTTTTGTTCTTTTAAACTCATATGCAAACACATTGATTGTTTTCCCTTGTTTTTCTGTTTTATGCACTTATATGTATGTATAGTACCATGCTTCCAAGATCTTGTAGAAGATTCCAGTATTTATAAAGAAATGAATTGAATAAATTCATCGTACTGGCTCTTTTCTGCCTACATCCTGATGTTTTTGTTTGTTGCATTCTCGGATCCTCCACTTTATGCATTTTCAAGCCGACAATGAACTTTAGTTATGCAGGTGACCTCGCAGATACAATTTAAAAAAGAAAGCTGGCAAGTACGGGCTTTCCGCGTTTTTTTACTCTGCCACGAAGGTGTACCCTGACTGAACAGGTATTGTCAGAATCTCGCGCCGCCTTGTGGTGGACCCGGGAAGCGGTCGCGGCGAAGCAAGGACAATGGGAGAGTGGGCGACGCAGCAGGCATATAAAAATAGAGGAGGCGCTGGTACAGCCATATCAATTTATGTTTCCAAGCTGCTTCCGAGCTGTGCGGTCATGTTTTCGCGCTCCGCCTGTTCGGCGGATTCAAGGTCGTACAAGGTTGTGCAAGGTCAGTTGGTGCAGAAACAGCGTGCAACGAGAGAGAAGTTTCTCTTCATTTCCTTGTGTTTGTGAATACCATTATTAATTTTTTCTTTCCTAATCAATAATTAGCGTTGCGTGTACTGTAGGTGTGGGACACGGGCAACGTTGTAGTGACGTTAACCACGTGAACAGGCTAGGCAGCTGTTTTGAAGAAGGTCGGGGCGTTCAGTTAGTTGTTAAAGAGCTAGAGACGAACACGAAAGGGACCTAGTGAGAGGCTACTAGCGAACTTGAACACGTATGCGTGCGGTGTAGGCGGCAGCTTCAAACAGTTGTTGAGGTAGGAGAGTCAACAGAGGCGGCTGGATAGCGGGATTAGGGGTGAACATAGGCCTGTCGGGCACTCGCTCTGATGGTCGGGCGGGCGATGGCTAAGGAGACTAGGAAAACCACGAGCGAGAGTGAGCTGGTGCTACTTAGATGAGACAGCATTCACGAGTTTGGCTGACGCGCCGAAGGCGGGTTTCTTGTGCAGGCTGTGAGAGGCACTGAAAACGGCCGTGCAGCGCATGGAGGCTAGCATCAAGGGGCTTCAGGGGGAGCTTAGGGCGAAACGAGAGCAGAGGATAGAACTCCAAAAACAGCTCGAAGCGTCGCGTGAGCGGGAGGAGGCTACCGCCAGCCTATTAGAGCAAATGAAGGGCCAACTTCGAAAAGAACGGGAAGGGCGGACCGAGCTAGAGCAGCGGGTAAAGGAGCTAATGGCGCTTTGCCCCGGCCCTGAGCGGTGTGAGACAGAAGGCGTGGGTAGCGGAGAAGGCGACAGGCGGGAAGGAACAGGCGAGAAGGGAGGTCAGGGGGCTGCAGTGTCTGGCCACAGCACGGAGGCTCCGAGAACATACAGCTCGGTGGCGCAGCAGTCTTCAAGCAGGGCAGAAACACAGGACAGACGGCAGAGAGAGAGAAAGCTCGGTGGCGCAACGGTCTTCAAGCAGGGCAGAAACACAGGACAGACGGCAGAGAGAGAAACAGGTGAAGCATACAGGGGCGCCATCACAAACAGGAAGCCAGCGATTGGAGCGTAGAAGGATCCTAGTGGTGGGGGACTCTAACGTGGCCAGTGTTAGGGATGGCGTCTTCAAGACAGTGAAGGAAGATGGGAGAGTCAGGGTGGAGGCACAGTCAGGGAAGAGCATGGTGGATGCACTGGCCAAAGCTCAGGAGATTGTAGAAAACAGCATGGAGGGCAAAAATCTAGTCATTATTCATGCTGGGCTCAATGATGTGTTGAAGGGCAAGGACCAGAACCTTCAGAGAAAGTTAGAGGATGGGATGCGTAAGCTCAGAGAAGCCTCTGGGAGTGTGCATGTGACCATATGAATAGTCCCAGAGGTCTGGGGGCAGCCTCGTAGGATTGAAAGGACGGTAGTGGAGGCCAATTGTGTGATCAAGGGTTTGAGCCGGCAACTCGGATACAGCGCAATGGCAGTTAACCAAGACGTGTACTATCCCGGCGCTCGCCCCTTTGCACAGGATGGCATTCACTACAGTGGTGCAACGGACAGGAGGGTCGGTAACAGAATGGGTCGCCAAGCCATAGCTTTTTTAGGGGGACCCAGAGCCCTGAGGCCAACAGTGTAGCCAAAGACGGACCTAAAGGGGCACAATTATTCAAGCCACACGAAGTCTGTGGGAGAAGAAATCGACGTAAGCACAAGGGCCGAGCTAAGTCAGATGTAGGCTATATTAACATGCAGGGTGGCAGGAATAGGTTAAAGTGTGAAGAGATAGAAGAGCAGTTGAGGCAGGAAGAGCTGATGGTATATCTGATTGTGGAGACACATCTTCGGAACATGGAGCAACCACCCTGCAATCCGGACTACGTATGGGAATATCGCAATAGAACAGAAGGCAGCGAAAAGGGTGGTGGAATTGGTGCATTTATACATAAGACCATGGGTTGGCAAAGAGTCAAGCAGAAATGCATGGAATATTTATGGTTAAGAGGGAAAGTAGCTGGACAGATGACACTTATTGGTTTAGTGTGCTTGTGGACAGGAGCAAAGGCCAGAGAGGAAAACCGGGCAACGGTGGAGTGTATATCAAAGGACATTGAGGAATTAGGAGGAGAGTGCGAGATAATTATACTAGGAGATATGAATGCTCACATAGAAGATATAGATGGGTATATTGACTCAACAGGCAAAATGATAATGGATATGTGTGAAAGGCATGATTTGATCATTTGCTACAGTACCAAGAAGTGTGAAGGGCAAATAACATGGGAGGTCGGAAGGCTGCAGTCAACAATAGATTACACACTGATGTCACATAGCATGTACGATAAGCTCAGGGGAATGCACATACATGAAGGTGGCTCCAGAAGACTGGGTAGTGATCAGAAATGTATCAAGCTAAGTTTTGGAAGAGCAGCGAAAGTGGGAAGGAGACAAGATGAGCAACTACAGGAAAATTTTCATTCAGAAAGGCAAATAGAAATTGCTACTGATTGAATTGACAAAGTAATCACTGAGGATAATAAAAGTGTGTGGACATACACAAATCTAATTAGACTGTTTGGGCTAGAGCTTGCTAAGGCACGTGACAAGTCACCCCGGAAAAGAAAACACAAGCCCAAGAGTTGGTGGGATGAAAAAGTCAAGAGAGCCATAGCAAAACGTCAGGAAGCCTCTAGGGAACACATGCTAAGCATTGGGGTGAACAGACAGATGGTATTGAACGAAAATGGGAAATCTAAGCTCTAGAAAGGAAGCATCCCTCCTGATAAATGAAAAGATTAGAAGAAAGGGTGCTCAGTGACTGGCAGAAGTACATAAAAAGGACAGAAAGGCAGCTGCGAAAGTCTGGAACCATCTAAACTCCATAAGAAATAAAACAAACCTAGAGCAGAGGTTTATAACTACACCTCAAGGTGCTAGGCTAGAAGGGTACGAAGCTATTGAATATATAAGAACAAGGGTGACAGAAAAATTTCAACAAAGAAGCGCCTTATGCACCACAATAGACAGGGATGGATCAAGTGGCACAATGACTCCAATTTCACGAGAGTGGGAAAAAGCTGAGAAGAGGGCTCTAAGTAGTACATCAACAGGCCCTGATGGCATTCCAATTATGCTGATAAAGACATTGGGTCAGAAGTCTAAACAGACTTTGAGAGAGACAGTGAGCAGAACAATAATCGATGGTGAAGTCCCTGATGGATGGAAACTTAGCAGGATAAGCATGATTTGTAAAGGAAAGGGGGACAAAGATGACATAAACAACTACCATCCTATAACAGTGACATCAGTGGTCTACAGGCTGGCGATGCAGATTATAAAGGAAAGACCGCAGGCATGGATAGAGGATGAGGGAGTGCTGGGGGAACTGCAGAATGGGTTTCGGAAACACAGGAGGTTGGAAAACAATCTGTTCTCACTGACGCAGTGCATCGAAATAGCAGAAAAGTCGGGCCCCTGTGGCTAGCATTTTTGGATATCAAGGGAGCGTATGATAGCATGGTTCAAGAGGACCTGTGGGTAATACTAGACACACTGGGTGTGGAAGATGGAGTCACTAATCTTTTAAAGGAAATCTAAAAAGTAACAAGGTAGTTATAAAGCGGGAAAAACAGGTATCCAAGCCCACAGTCATGATTTTTAATGATAACGAAGGTAGTGAGCTTAGAATACAGGAGGTGATGCTAGAGATAACAGATAAATACAAATATCTGGGCGTATGGATAAGCAATGGGACCGAGTACCTAAGGGAACACAAAATATACGTGACGACTAAAGGTAACAGGAATGCAGCTGTGATGAAAAAGAGGGCACTGTGGAATTACAATAGGTATGATGTTGTGGGAGAAATATGGAAAAGGGTCGTGGTTCCTGGGCTGACGTTCGGCAATGCGATCTTGTGCATGAGATCAGAAGTTCAAGCAAGATTAGAAATTAAGCAACGTGGAATAGGTAGGCTTGCTTTAGGAGCTCACGGGAATACACCAAATCAGGGAGTGCAAGGCGATATGGGATGGACATCATTTGAGGGCAGGGAAGCTAGCAGCAAGATAAAATTTGAGAAGCAATTGAGAGAAACGGGGAGGAGCGTTGGGCTAGGAAGGTATCCAGCTACTTGTACATGAAGAATGACGATACAAAATGGAGGAAGCGAACCAGGAAATTGACTGGTAAATACTTAGAAAACAGGTGGCCAAACCAAAAAGAACTATCGGTTAAGAAGAAAGTGAAGAAAACGGAGACTGACATGTGGAGAATTGGCATGATTAAGAAGTCTGCACTAGAGATCTATCGAACTTTTACGGAAGAAATTGCCAAGGAAAGGATCTATGAGAATGCTCGGGGTAGTTCTCTACTGTTTGAGGTCAGGATGGGAGTATTGCGAACCAAGACATATCGGGCCAAATACGAAGGGGTAGACACAGTATGCAGTGCTTGTGGAGAGGAAGAAGAAACTGCCGAACACTTGATAGTGTTCTGTAAAGGGCTTCACCCTATAGTTCAGGATGATGGCGCAGAGTTTTTCAAAGCACTGTGGTTTAGGGACAGGGAGGGAAAAATAGACATTAAACGGGTAGACTTAACTAGAAGGACGTTATCTGATTGGTGGCTAAAGTCAAGGCACGAGTGAAAATTAAACCCTTCACTGCAAAGTACGAATCCTCAACCTCACTATTTAAAGGAAAAAAAGAGAAATATAATTATTAGTTTACTAAGTATTACGGCTAGGTGGCGCTAGCCGCCGCCCGATGTAAAGGGTACAGCCACGTCCACACATCCATCCTCGATGCGCTCGTTCGCCTTCGCTGGACGCATCGAGACTCTCTAACGCAGCACTTCCAGAATACAATCCACCGACTTTCTCGCGCAGAACATCAAATAAACGTTTCGTTCACTCTTTCTACACGCAACAATATCGTCTTTCGGCGACATTTGCAGTGAAACATGCAGATACGGGGCTAATTATTTTGACCTAGTGCATTCTAGGCCCTACAGTGGGTGTTCAAAACACTTTCCGCTGTGGCCAAGTTGAGCGTCATAAGTTAGTGCTGCAATAATGCATTACATACTTTCCAATCGCAATGACATACCAACGTTTTTGATAATTACCCACGCACGTTTCTTGGGGCTCGAAACAAGAAACTATTAAACCACACTCCAAAGAACCGCCGACTTTGTAGAGGAAAGGAACAAGTAACATGCATCACTTTGTTTGGAATAACGAAAAAAAAAAGTAAACGGCAGTACGTCACCTGCGAATGTTAGCTGCTTGACGGTAATTACACACATTCCTTCGTGCCGTCCACTCTGTGCATTTGACGTTCCGCGTACCATTGATACCACGAATCCTCTCGTCACTGACGCCTCAGATCACACCTTCGCGAGTGTCTTCAGCCACGGCTACTGCCGTGGTTGAGCGAACTCAGCGAATCTCCGCAATGTCAAAGCCACATTGGCGCTTCAATAACGGCGCACGAAAGTTCTCAGACGAGTCAACAAAATGAAAGTGGCGGGTCCGTTCACACCACATGCATGTCTTTTCTCCACGACCACATGAAGTCACGGTCAAAAAGTAATAAAAGAAAACGCGCATTCGGCGCCGTCTTGTGGCAGGCTGTTCGCAGCAAAATTAGGTTCGGTTTCGAATTCTACGCATGGACAATTTTGTATTTCTCTTGTCATAAATCAAGAGAGGTGTTTACTGATTGCATGTATACGGCAAGCGAGTGGTTGCATACGTTTTGAGGCAGAATATTGTGTGCAACAAATTAGTTGTCATTTCTTTGAACGTTTTTTTTTTTTTTTCTATTTCGTTTTAAGCACTGAACGTCCCGCGAAGAGTGTTCTCGTATTTTTCCCTAAACGTGATGTTTGACAAGTGCAACGCGCGTTATGAGTGGCATATGTCAAAAAAAATAATAATAATAATAATACTGCTTCAGACAGTTTTGTTTTTGTAAGGCTCTCGCGGCTCTGTATGCTTGCGAGAGTTACCGCTGATTATTTTTTGTGCTTATTGTGGTTAATTGTCACCCGTTTTTTTTAATTTTTTTTTTGTTCAACTCGAAAGAAATCTAATGAAATTACGGCCTCATGTAAATAAGCTGACGCCACAGGGATGACAAATTTTCTGCGTGCTCAATGTGCACAGCTTCGGTTTCACCTCTATTGGGACCATTAACTTCAGTGATTAATTTCTCTAATAAGGTGCGTTTTCCAAGATTTTGAAAATCTGTGTGTATCAAACTATATGGAGCCTTACAGCTTTTCAATACAGATAACTACCCAAAATCAAAAGTGATTAAAGTGTTTTATATATATAGTTTGTTGTATGAAACTTTTTCGTTGTAACTTTAGGCGCGGCAAAGTTTTTCGCCTCGGCGTAGAGTTCATCCATAAAGATGACAGGGACCAGACTGTGAGAATTTTTATGAAATAATATGTATCGCCTACAACAACAACAACAAAAAAACGTGCCCTATGTGTATGTAAATGATTGGTTGAACTTCATTCAAGCTTGATCCAATTTATTAATTGCAAGGAAGGTATAATTATAACTTTTATGAGAGAGCCTTTACTGAAGGTTTTCAGCTAGTGGACAATGCAGCCTGAAGAAGCTTTCGTGAAAGTTTCATCGTACCTTCCTTATATATATATATATATATATATATATATATATATATATATATATATATATATATATATATATATATATATATATATATATATATATATAAGGGAAAGAAGTGTATACCTAAGGGCTCGTTTTTCCGTGTTTTAACACAATATTAATGAGATATAACAGACAGTAATGCCAAGGAATGTACAGGGGAAGTTATTAGAACCAATGGAATGTAAATAAGAAGAAAGAAGAAAGAAAAGTGGGTGAAAAAATTACCAACTGTGAGCAGGAATCGAACCTACGACCTTAGAATTACGCGTTCGATGCTCTTCTTCTTATTCTTCTTATTTACATTCCATTGGTTCTAATAACTTCCCCTGTACATTCCTTGGCATTACTGTCTGTTATATCTCATACATATATATATATATATATATATATATATATATATATATATATATATATATATATATATATATATATATATATATATATATATATATATATATATATATATATATATATATATATATATATATATATATATATATATATATATATATATATATATATATATATATATTAATGAGGCGGTTCACCGAGACCATCCTGCTTCTTTTCTGTAGAAGCTACAACCACCTTTTGGAGCAGCAAATCAGTCTTTTGGAGCAGTTGCCTGTAACACACTTCTAAACAAAAATTTTAAAGAAACATTAAACTACAGTATATAGCGTTATCATATTTTAACAAATTATGAAATATCTCAAATGACAACAACTCGGTGCTCCTCTTCATGTTACGAGCAAACGTCAGAAAACAAGCATATGTGGGGAATTAGTTACTGATGCGGCTTTTGCCATGTGTTAGAAAGATGTAACACTCTGCGAGTTTTAACGTGCAACTTTAGATATTTATTTCATATACTCAATGTTTCGGGCTTCGTGAATATACATTTCTATCAACAATTAAATAGTTGGATTTATGAAAATGGATGACTAATAACAAGAATATATCATTTTCATGTTTTACTTCATTCGAAAATTTTATGCTGATGCGATTCCTCTAGATAAGGACAATCCCGACGCATACGTTGATATACCTACATTCAGTTGCTATACCTGCTTGAAGTACGTTGTTGCACGGAACATTTTTTTCAGGCTAGGGCATGTGGGAAATACGTATTTCCACAATTTCCTAAATTGATGGAACATCTTTACATCTGTAGTTGCTCGACGTATTTTGTTACAGTAAGCTAATTTGCACAGCAAGAGTGCTGCTGTTTGTATGTTTAATTTAGCATTTTGTGGATATATTTAAGGCACTTTTCTATATTACGTATTCATTATATTGTTACGGATGTGATGGGTTTATTTACAATGAAAAATGTCAGCGCTCTACCGTCACTGCCGAATCACCATCGCTCGAGCGCGTCCGATCTCTTCTTCTTCCTGGCTCTTTCAGTCCGTGTTACATTTCCCTCCGGGCCAGACGAAGCTCGCCGAGCGAGTAGAAGCGATCGGTTGTTGTAGGGCTTCAATCGGGCAATGTGCACAATTTGCGTCTTGCGCGAACGCCGGTTCTGAGCTGTCACTTTCGCAACTGCGTAAGTGATGTCACTTAGGCACTGAGTAAAGACGAAGGGTCCTGAGTACTTAGAAACTTCTGACAAAGTCCCTTCTTTCGAACGGGCGTCCACAGCCAGACCAAATCACCTGTAGCGAAAGTCACGGGCGGGTGTTTTGCGTCGTAACGGTCTTTCGCGCGAGCGTGGGCGGAAAGAGTTCGGAGCCGAGCAAGTCGACGAGCTTCTTCGGCGCGACACAAAGTCTGCGCGACACTGGCGTTTTCGTTCGTCGAAAAAGGAAGTATGGTGTCAAGGAAACTTTGGGGATGACTAGCATAGAGAAGAAAGAAAGGCGTATAACCCGTGACTTCGTGTTTCGCGGTATTAAAGGCGTATGTAACAAAAGGTAATACGGCACCCCAGTTCTTGTGATCCGCTGCGACGTACATTGAAAGCATGTTGATGATGGTACGATTGGTGCGCTCAGTGAGGCCGTTGGTCTGAGGGTGGTATGGCGTGGAATGGCGATACTGACACCCACAAAGCCGTATCAACTCTTCGACAAAGTCAGCGGTAAACTGTCGGCCGCGATCACTTATTACCCCACGAGGGGCCCCGTGACGGAGTATGATCCAGTGTAGAAGAAACCATGACACATCAGATGATGTGGCTGAAGGAACCGCCATCATTTCAGTATACCGCGTCAGGTAATCTACGCACAATAATCCAGCGGCGGCCGGTGGTAGACTTGGGGAAAGGGCCCAGTAAATTTATGCCGACTTTTTCGAATGGTGATGTCGGTGGCTTAACCGGCTGCAGTGGGCCGGCCGATGGTGTGGTAGGTTGTTTGTGGCGTTGGCAGACATCACAACTTGCGACGTAGTGCTTGGTGGTCTCCCAGAGTCGAGGTCAGTAAAAACGTTGTCGGATACGGTGAAGCGTTCGGGCAAATCCAAGGTGCCCAGACGTGATGTCATCGTGCGTGGCTTGGAATACCGCTAGACGCAGGCATTCTGGCACGACAAGGAGTAGTGTGGAACCATGGCTGGAGTAATTCTTGCGATATAGTAGGGCGTCATGAATCACGAATGGCGTGCGCGTTTAGAGCTACGAGCCACATCAATCATTGGTTTCAGCGAAGGGTCACGCTGTTGCTCGTGACGGAAGACGTCCTAATTTGGGAAGTTGGATGAGATTGCGGCCAGGTGGTTGTCGAAATCATCATCATCAGCATCCATAGTCGGAGATGGAAGACGAGATAAGCAGTCGGCATATGCGTGACATTGACCGCTCTTGTAGGTCACAGAATAATTATATTCTTGAAGCCGTAAGGCCCAGCGAGCCAACCGACCAGTTGGGTCACGTAGTCCGACAAGCCAACAAAGCGAATGATTATCTGTGACGATCTTGAACTGCCGGCGGTACAAATAAGGTCTGAACTTTTGGACGGCGAAAACAACTGCAAGACATTCCAGTTCGTTGACCGTATAATTCCTTTCCGCCTTAGTCAAAGTACGACTCGCATACGCCCCGACGTACTGTAAGTCCAAGATCGGCTATTTCTACTCGTCAGGTGTATGACTCATGCTAACGAGTCAAGGAGCTGCTATCTTGACGCATTGACAGTTCTCCGCACGGGAGACTTCCCAATGAAGAATTGTCAGCAGGTGCCGCATGCCCTTGACATTTTTCTCTATTCTTTTTCTCCCCTTCCCCCTCCCCGTGTAGTGTAGCATATAAGCCTTTCCTTTGCCTTTCTCTCTCTCTCTCCTTCAGGCGAAAGCGTCGGCAGGGTGCCTTGTCGCATGGTGTTGTACACTGGCACCGAAGAAAACCAACAAGTTCCCTACTCGACGTTGCAATCCTTAGATTGAGTGGCATAAACCCTCAGTGCATAGGAAATATAGATGGGCTTCACCACTGCCGCTCCCCCGCCAGACCTGCTCAGTGGGAGCATAGTCAAAAGTTATCCGCCTTTCTGCCTCCCTGAAGGACCTCACTTGTCGCGGGTGCTTCAAAGCAGAAAAAAAAAGAGCCCTGGTGCTTCATTGCTGTCCCCGCACCGAAGTACTTTCTTACACCACGCCGTGCATTCAGCAAATTTCATGCCACTTCGCTTCGTTGTTATTGGCTGAAAAATCTGCAAGATTTTCAGGCAGTAGCATGATTTTAGCCAGTTTATGCAGTGAGCAACGGAATAAATATTGCTCGATTTTGTGGTTTATTGAAACCGATGACGGATATTCACAGGCGACTCCGAGAGAAGAGTTTGCAAGCGCCCGCGTCCCCTTAGAGCAAGTTTGCAGTGATTATGAGGAACGCCGTCATGGGGTACTCCAGAACATTGGTGTTCGCGCATTTCGGCGCTATGGAAATGTGCGCTTGTCGTATATAAAGGCGGAAAGCGAACACGCGTCCTCAACTCCTGCCGCACCATAGTTTTCCCCAGAGTAAATAAATGAAATAAGCAGGCAGAAAGTACAAAACAGACTTCATCTCATTCCTGTAGGTGTGCCTCGTTTAGTGTTTGTGCTGTTTGATGTGATGGGTTCATACCAACAAGCGCAGCACGTCTGAAGCTCCGTATATTTCACGGTAAAAAAAAAAGATATTCACAAATACCTTACCCAAGCACGTGTGCTCAGTTCGCTCGTATCGCTCGTTTGTCGTTCGTTTTTCTGCTTTCTTCTGACTGTCGTCGCACAGCCCTCGCTTTTCGCTATAGTCCGTGGGGGGTGAGGAGGGCGACAAAGACGTGCACACATGAAAGAGGGACTTTCCGAGAATTCGGCCTTTCTTTTCCCGTGAAGACGCTCACCCCATCCTCTCGGAGGATACTGCCCACCTGTTTTCACGCTCTCCCGCGGTACCGCGCAGCCTTATGAGACTCTGAGGGGAGGAAGGCTTACATATGACGGTGCATGGTTTGAAGTTAGAAAAAACGTTTCCTCCTAAGGCAAAATGTTTTTGCGCGCCGCATTCGGGGAGACAGGGAACCTTCAAATTCAGCGCTTTCCTTATTTCTGTTTAGGTGGCGCTAGGGAAAGATTTTCGTTGTAGTGATAGGAATAATGTAGATTTCTCAATATTCCTGCAGTTCTTGTGTGCAATTCGTGTGCATAAGTATACCAGGAGACCGTAACTGTTATATTTTAGGCTATGCATGCTTAGATTTCAGCGCTATTTCAAGATAACAACGATTTTGTTGATGTTTACGGCACGATAAATTAAGACAATTTGCGAGCTTTGTTTCGCATTTCTGCTTGCTTTATTCAAAAACGCTACGTTGAGGAAATAGATCAGGGGTTCTAGTTTATCCACGTGCAAATTTAGCTAACGAACTTCCGTAGTTCTCCGCAAAAATGGGCCATGGTAGGTCTATCTAATGAGAATATTGACCAATTTAGATCAATATAATTAAAAAGCGAGCGGGCGTACATAAATAAAATTGAGCACTCAAATGGAAAATGCCATCCTCTATATACACCCGGAAAATGAATTTTCTCTAGCGAATAGGTGCCGGATAGTCCGCATCGACATTTACTAAATTTGGCTCTTTTCAAAAGCTAATCAGCAATACAGTAAAAGTGCTAGAATAATTTGCTACGTTGAGGAAATAGATAAATATGTCTTAAATGTTCTGCGCAAAGAACAGTGCTGTAACTGGAGCAGATTTTTCAGAAAATGGTCACTGCTGACACACAGTCAGACCAAACCATGTAACTAGCGCTTATTCTTGGCTCTCCCTACCCAAATGCTAAAAGCTTACTTATTTTTAATAGATATGTTTAAAATGTACAAAAATTAAGCTTTTCAATGACACATAAACCAACTATATAAGACCAGAAGAACAGCCGCCACGTCAGTTGGAAAAGTGACAAAAACGATGTGTTCGTGCCGCCGGAGTGAGACCGCCGCCTTAACACATCTTTTCATACGCCAAGTCGTAAATAGGTTCTTTTTTTTTTTCGCTACACAAGAGACCCTTTCTTACGTACAGTGTGCCAAATGAGACTGACGCGGGCTTTACCTGGATATGTGGTTAGCACGCATGACATGACCGGTGCTGTGTGCGGGTACCTTAAAGAGGTTATTCTAAGTGTACGGTTTTTATCTGTTAGATTTTCCAATGAATATTTGTTTTCAGTGACTCGAAAGAAGTTGTACAAAGATGTATGCGATGTTGTTTTACCTGAACCGCTGTACCGTGCCATGTACGCTGGAGGTGAAGGGAAAGATGTGCTTAAACGAGTGAAGAGAATGCAAGTGGCTCCTGGCGCGAAGTCTTTCTTTTTCAAGCTGCACACAGGTACACTATCAGTCAGGACATTTCAAGCAGACCGTGGTTTTTACTTACCTTGGGAGACAAATTGCCTTATCTGTAAAAAACCGGAAAATAATGACCATGTTTTCTTACATTGTTGGGAAGGAGTATATTTTTGGGATGTACTTCAAAGGACGTTACAGAAAGAATTATCTTTAAATTCATATGGTATAAGATTTCTGCCAATAGTGGACGAAGAGGGAATGCCTTTTGATTTGATTATGCTATGTGGACTTCACTGTTTATGGCGGGCCCGTATGGCGGGTTTCTATCGCGATCAGGATGCACGGCCTGCACGAATGTATTTCCGTGAATGTATGGCCAAGTATGTTGAACTGCAGAAAACTCAGGAGATTTTACCTGAGTGGTTGTCGAGGGTGGAGCCCTTGGCATCACTTAGGGAATTTTAAGTTTCTGTCGGACTGTTACTGCTTGTTTTTGTTCTGCTTGTGGTTTGATGTATGCGCCTGTAAACAGGCAACAAAGCAAAAAAAAAAAGTTAGCTGTGGCGTAGTTGGTTAAAGCAACACATCAACTGGTGAGATCAGTGGTTCAAGTCCCATTGCAGTTATCGGTACTTTCTCTTTTTTTTTTTGTTCACGCATGTATTGTTTTAACATTTGCACCTCCTCATCAGCCCGACTTGCTGCCGGTGGTGGTCCCGTCCACAGGCCCCTTAATATTGGATCTTCGATGACTCTTGCAGGATTAACTATATTTATTATGACAAAGTGTTTTGCGAATTAGTGCTCTTAATCGGCGAGACGCAAAAAGACACAAAAAACTTTAATGCAGCTGGCTGCATTGGTTTCTTCGGCACAGGTGTCAGGAATGTTGATTTCCACGGTTTATCAAAGTTTTGATGACAGAAAGGTGCACTGCAATGTAGTCTCGCGCAACTTTTTTTATGTCGCTCAGTGTACCATCACCTGAAGAGGTAAGCAGCAGGCCGCTTTCTTGAAAAATACTGATGTTTCACCGCAATGTTCTAGGCAATCAGCACATGATAAACAATGCCCAAGGGCAAGTGCCGACGGCGTTAGCCCATCTAACTACAAAACAGCTTGTCTGCCTTGCTGAATAATATGCGCGGCTTATGACAGCACGGGAGCATTTACGTAGCAACGGATGAGAACGGCCGTACGTGTTCGCACTTGACAAAACAGACGGCAATGCAGTAGCTCTGGCCTTCGTAGATCACAGGCTTCGTAAGAACATTACAATAAAGTTGTTTCCATCCACCGTATGAACACTTCGCCGACGCACTGGGGTTTCATGCATGTGCGTCCGGTCAGGCACACGTGAACTGTGCATATATTTCATCGTCGACCTTGACCTTCGCGACAAGCAAATCTCGGCAGCAAGAACACTTTCACCGTTGACAACAGCACGCTTGGCATTGCAATCTTGAAAATGCAGTACGTCCAACAACTGTAATCCGCACATCATACTGAGAAACTTTATGGCGCACACACTCAGATGAAGCTGCGGCGCGGTGATGGGGCGTAGTGGGATGTTGCAAGGACGAAGTAGTGGGCTGCTGGCAAAGGTGGAACTATAGGCAGTCGCGTATGTACATACATACATACATACATACATACATACATACATACATACATACATACATACATACATACATACATACATACATACATACATACATACATACATACATACATACATACATACATACATACATACATCCCCGCCGCGGTGGTCTAGTGGCTAAGGTACTCGGCTGCTGACCCGCTGGTCGCGGGTTCAAATCCCGGCTGTGGCGGCTGCATTTCCGATGGAGGCGGAAATGTCGTAGGCCCGTGTGCTCAGATTTGGGTGCACGTTAAAGAACCCCAGGTAGTCAAAATTTCCGGAGTCCTCCACTACGGCGTCTCTCATAATCATATGGTGGTTTTGGGACGTTAAACCCCACAAATCAATCAACATACATACATACATACATACATACATACATACATACATACATACATACATACATACATACATACATACATACATACATACATACATACATACAAGGAATGGACAAACTCACGCCTTTAGGAGCTTCGCCCCTAAAAAACGAGCCGCAACGTTACTTTCTTTCCTTTCCTAAAATTTTCACTTCTTTCCCATTCATGCGTGTGTTTTTTTCTGTCTCCCGAACTGGCGCGGCTGGCTCAATTAAAAAAAACAATAAAGAAATTAACTAATAATAATACAAGAACCGGGGCGCGTGGCTTCGTCGTGGGACAGATATGCTTGGTGCGCAGAAGTCTCCGGCTTAATTCCAGCTCGAGCTGAAGTTTTATGAACTAAAGGCGCGTTTAGTTGTTGGGTTAGTTCAGGCACTGGAACACTGCAGAGAAGTTAAATGTCTAAAACAATTCTTGAAAGCTTTATAAGAAATAATGGCGAATGAGAACATGTGCAGCCAGTCGCTCAGTCTATAAAACCCATAAAACAGATGGTTTTGCATGCTAATTGCTGATTAAAAAATGCGTAAAAATTTGTGCACGTGTCAAATTTTGCTTGTTTCTGAACCGAAACCTCCTACAATGTGGCGCAGAAAGCGCGCGGTGGTCATCATCATCATCTGGTGTTTATTTTTGGCAACGCCTCCGCCTCCTCTAAAAAGATGCCTGTCGCATAAGATGAAAAACAGCTGCTACACCCTTTCTCTTCTTCACTTTAAAATGTTTTCGGTCGGTAGCGTCACCTGTGGCACACGGTGCAACAACGTAATACCACAGAACACCTACTGTAATACTTTACATAGCCTCTAAAACAGTAGTGCTCAGTTGCAGGTCTTGAACAACTCTCGACTGACGCGCCCCTATGGGCCACAGAAAAAAAACGCTCAGCTGGTACCGCCCGCCGCCGTGATGATGGTTCATCTAGGGACCTTAGACGGTGTCGGTCGCGAGCGCCACCGCGTGAAGCTTGTTTAAAACGTAAGGCAGGCCAACTCCGCTGGGAGCGCGAGCCATTCCTCAGGCATCTTTCTAGAGGAGGCGTTGTTTTTGGTCACGTGTTTTTGGTCCATGTGGTGGGCGGGCGCCTGGACGTGTCACTTTTGTACCTGTTTGAGAAATTGTGTTTGGTGCCGTTCAAGTGGCAGTGTGTTTTGATGTGCGAAGGTGTGATTGAAGGAGTCGGGGAGAAGTGCTGTCGTAGTAGCTGCACCGAACGCCAAACAGCCCGTGAGCGACTTGTGTACTGCATTGATCGCCAAGTGACCAAGATTCGTAGGTGAAATATTGGCCACTTGTTTTCTTGTTCACGATTCAGCACAAACTGATGCATTCTACTTATTTATTGTTGGCAGAAAGGGTGTGCGCAGCGCTAGATTCCGGTGCTCGATAATTTCCTATTGCGAGCGCCGATATTTCACAAGGACAAACAATCTTGAAAGGGCGGTATGTCACTGATATGCAGGGCAGTATGTAGTGAATGCATTCTTGTAAGACTGGCGTATGAAGCTCAGTTGAAAATAGTGAAATATTATTTTGATGCTGGCCACAGCGCTAAGAATGCGCTCGGTCATCATAGTCGGGGAGGCACCCGCACAACACTCGTGACCGTACCCTCAGCGTTACAACCTGCATTGCTTCTCACGTTGCAAAACAGCCATTTGGGCTAGTTTACAGCGGTTCATTGTGAATGCAAGAAGTGGGAATAGGGACTTGAATAATACACGTGGAAAATTAGAAGCCAAAGCGAAGTTTCTAGAAACTAACAGGTGTCAGGTCATACACAGCTTAACTTTCGTCCACTGCGTAACAGGCGTCGTGTATCTGAAACCACTGTCATGCGGCCGTGTATTCGCAGGCCAGACCGGCAATTGTTGAAATATTTGTTTACAAGTGCATAACGGAGCGGTGGCCTCATGGGAAGGTGCCCACTCGGCCCAGCATTGCACCATGTGCGGCTGCTCACCCCCCCCCCCCCCCTTTTTTTGTTGTTGTTGTCGCGACTGTCCTTTTATAGGTATGGAGATAAAAATCGAAGCTTTCCACATCAAGAGATGAGGAGAAATATGTGTCAGTCACACGTCTATTGTCATGTCAGAGAAGCACTTATACTAATCTTTTGGTTCTCTTCATCTGGGCGCTCCCTTCCGCCCCCGCGATTTTCATCTTTCTATGTCCAAGATATTTTTGTTTAGGCGCATGTTGATGATGTTTGTGTGGAACGGTGACAGTTTTTCTGTTCTTTTAGGTGAGAGAAGTTGTACCATGTGAAAATTTTGGTAAGCTATATATGTGTTGCCTCTTCGATAAACTTCCAGTTGTTAGTGTGCGCCTTTGTTGTCCGTCTCTTCTCAAGTCCCTGACGTGTTGTGCTCCTCGTCTTGCATTCACATTGCTTCTCACGTTTGATTGATTTCTGGAGTAAAGACTACGTTTCTGTGCGTTTGTGATCCCGAACTCTTCTTTTGACCTCCGTCTTATCCTAGTGTTTTTACCAATATCCAAGCCATGAAATGGTAGTAAGCCTCTTTTGCGGCCTTGTTGAAGATTGAAGCATAATTTGGCAGTGTGCCAAAGCTATATGCGTGTTAAAAACGTGATGGCTTTCAAAGCACTGGCATTAGCATTTTATGTGTCACCCTTACAACAGCTCTCATGAGAAAGGATTTTTCATGAACGATAGACATTTAGCAAGGCCCTCTGTGCACCAGCTCTTTGATTTCTCATATAATATCGTTACTACCAAGAATGACTGCAGTTTGGATGTGCCCCCTCTGCTGATTGAGGGTAAATAATCATATTTCTATGAAAACATCCTTTCACCTCCACAGATGTGTTGTTTCATACCTGCCAGGCCATTGCCATCGATGCAGGTTATTTTAACCCAGTAATTTTAGTAATTGCGGTTTTGAGTTTGAGTTTATTTAACCACATGACAAAGTACATGAAAATACACTGCATATGTGGTTTGGTGTGAAGGGAAAAAAGCTGCATTTCACAGCTTGACTGGCCCCTTCACCCAGAAAAAAATCTATTATTGTTTTGGGTTGTAAAACAACCCAAAACAATAATAGGATTAGAAGAGGCATCATAGTGGAGGATTTTGACCACCCGAATTTCTTTAATGTGCACCTGATTCCAAATACCTGGTCCTCTAGCATGTCACCTGCATTGAAATGTGGCCCGCGGCTGAGGTTCAATTTCGCAACTCGTAGGTATGGAGTTGAGCATTTTAACCTTTACACCAAGCGACAACTTTTCTCGGCAGTACTGTGGAAGTTACAGAGCCAAGCTCATGCCTGCTACTGTGTCGAAAAATAGTAATTAAGGTAACTCAATTTTGTCGTGATGCCTTGCTGAAATGAATACTGTTTTATTATGAGGCTCGGATAGTTACAGACAGTCATTGCTAAAGTATAGATATTGTTTATTTTGTGGAAAAATGTTATCCTTTTTTTTCCCATTTCTTTCATTTTTTTTCTTTCATTCCAAAGTAAGTATGGCATCCATGTCATGAGGGGATCTGTGTGGGGCCACAGACGGGTTGTTTAGTTCTCGACGACATAAACGATGCAACATGTCTCGAATGGGAAACCAAGACACTCATTCCCCATGCATGATGCAGTACAGATGAAAGCAGTACGCATGGGAAAATCCAATAATAACCACCAAATCACCCATGCACCTTGTACTTTTAATTACATTTTCGAAATATACCACTTAGTCCACCCTCGCATCTCGTGGCTGGGTTAAAAGCAGGCGTGCACGTAAGCAACCGGAGACTCTACAATGAGCTGGCAAGTCTCCTCCCCCTGATTTGACAGACATTTCATGTACTTCCAGTGCGCCCCTTTTGTCCTGTGCACACTCTACCAAAAGAAAGCAATGCGCGATACATGACGTTGGTGATTAATTCGGTGTATCTGTTGCGGCGTGTCGAGTAGTACAAACGCTTCTTGAAGTTCTGTATTTTAATGCTTGGGCGAAATCGAGACGGCTTGCTTGGCGCTGAGAATGTGGCAACATTTTTCACACTTAGAGAAATCGTGTATTTCCACTCTCCTACTGCCCTCACTTTTGTGAACTCCTGACATACCATATGGTTTTTAAAGACGATAGTCTTTCTTGGGGAACTTCGAAGCAAAAATTTTGGTCTGTCTGTCTGTCTGTCTGCCCGTCTGTCTGTATGTTTGTCTGTTTGTCCACTTGTAACAGCATCGGGTATTTGAAACGGCCGACCCCATCTGCAGCGCCCACTTTTGTTGCTCAAGATTCAGCATTCGTACTTGTGCAATTGTCAATTAAAAAGCAATTATTGCACATGTTTGGGGCACCATAACAACACGTATATATTCTGAATGAAAGCCTTTTACTAGAAAAGTAATACATAAGTAATTTTAAGGACCGTAGCACTTATCACGCTGCGCTGAACATCTAACGCTTGTACAGAAAGGTGAGTGTTTCCAACACTTTGCTAAAACGAGACAATGGTGGCACCTACCCGTCGCCTTGCATTCTACACCTTATCACCTCTGAGGTGGGCGCGCATACCCGTCTCAGAGCCACGCGCTTTGAAAAAAACTGCCAGATGGCGGTCATGTCTCACGTGTGACGTGACTTGATGCGCTCGTTCGCCTCCGCTGCACGCTCGAGGCACTCTAACGCAGCGCCTCCAGAATACCATTCACCGATTTTCTTGAGCAGAACATCAAATAAATCTTTTTTATTCACTCTCCCCACACACAAGACTATTGTCTTTCGACGACATTTGCAGATTAAATGCAGATACGGGGCCATTAAAAAAAAAAATTTTTCAATTTCGTTTCGGTTCAATACTGCAGCCTTTCAATGATGCTAGGCTCCCCAGGTGCCTTTCTCCCTTTACTATATTTAAACAAAGAAATAAAATTGATTGTGAGGTCTTTAATGCCTTCAAAAAAAATATTTGGCAGATCCAACGTACCTGGGAATCGGCGTTATGCGAAGCATGCCGAGGGAAGGTGACCGCGTTGCAATTTTTTTATTAAGTGGCACGTCATGAAATTACGCTAAATATATGTACAAATGTTGCACACACAGACATATGTTGAATATTGCAGATGTTTATATAACCAGTTGTTTGGACTTGCACAACAATGCCAACTGAAACATGCGTATTAGCAACACCATAAGCTGATGGGAAGTGCTGATGCACGCGAAGATGCCGGCCCTGGACACTGCTACATAAATCAACTTCAACGCATGGCAACTAACCACAATTGATGTTAACCCGAAGTGACGGCTGTATCAAAGGAGTACTTGTGTAATGTTTATAAAATTGGAGTAGACAGCACTGCAACCACTATTGAAACTTCATGAAGAGTAGGGCCTACTTGAAAAGTTGTTCCGAGACCTGGCGTAGCTTTGTGGTAAAATGCTTCATTGTCACGCAGAATGCTTGGGTTTGATTCTAGCCTGGAACCTGGCATTTATTCTTCGCATTCGTCGGGTTGACGCTACCGATGGCGGGTATCTCTTAATGCTCACACGTAAAATTGCCCATGTGTGTTCTCATGGTTCCTGGGTAGATGTTAAGTGTCAATAGAGAGTTTTAGTACTGCGGAATGGTGCTACGTACGCATCACGCAAGCGCCTTGCGTTACGTGGCGTCGTTTGCCACTAATCGGCTTTTAGTATGCCGTAGTACCCGCGTACGTAACGAGCGTGAAGCGTGTTGCGTCATCTGGTAGATCAAAATAGAAGCACCTGTTGTTGACAGCCAATGTGAGCCAATCCAAGTGTTATAGCCAGATTATGGCCATATTTTAAGCCACAGAGCCGGTCGGTGCTTGCCTTCGATGCCGCCATTTTGCAAAACGAAGTCTCGCGCTGTCACGAACTTGTTCGAGAGCGGCGCGATCAGCTCATACGTACGAACGCACGCATCTCATGCGTGCGTACGTAGCTGGCTGCGTACGTAACGCGATACGTGTGCGTTGCGGTCTGCGCATGCGCACTACGCAGAACGTGGCGTCCTTACGTACGCAACGCCGCCACGTACGCAGCGTACGCAGTACTAAAACTCGCTAATCACTTGTTGCATGTACCAGTGGCATGCACCCAACCATGGGTATGTGCCACTGTCTGGAGGGAAGTGTTCGACGATGTACGCAACAGGATTTTGACATTATTCATGTCTTGACCAGCGCGTCATATTCGTCAAACCATCTTACCCTCCCATGCTAATTTTGGTTCACGCCAAGTTAAGAGGGTGACCACGAGAGCCCCCAAATGTAAGTGGCTAGATGGATAGATAGATAAATAAATAGATACGCTCAAAGTCATCGAAGTTCGCTACGAAATGCTTTGCATATGAAAGTCAGTTGCCGTGCATGCGTACGTCATCCCTCAATTTTTCTTAAAGCTTGATAAAAACTCGTATATTGCTAGATAGCGGGTTAGCATTTCAGCTGTTGACACCCTTTTGTGTATAATGCACTGAACATCAAGAAAATGGGGGACCACATTTGTCTTTGCCACCCTGGGAAAAGCGATTTTTCTCAGGATGTGCACTCTCCATGTTCATTAAAGGGAACAACCGAGCGTGCGCCCCTGCGCTTTGTGGCAGCTGTGTATAGCACCATAAACCGACAGCCGAAGAAATCGCATCTGATTTTCGTTTCATCTACTGGAAAACAAAATAATGGTTCTTGGACAGCCGCTGGCAGATTATGGTTGCTCTTTGGTCTCGCAATGAGTGGTGTCGCCAAAAGCGTTTGCGTTTTCTCTCGCTGTGGGTTTGTGGTGCTGTAGGCAGCTGCAGCAGAGGGGCACGCATGCGCTCTCATGTTTCCTTACATAAAAAAAGGGAAATGTGCCCTGTCCATCTGCCTTTCATGCTGTGATATCAAGACAAAGAATGGAACCGAAACTGCTCGATGAATGGTGATGACAAAAAAAGAAGAGTGCATGCACTGACTGCAAAAAAGTGCGTGCCGACGTTCGAGGCAAGACTGAATTCGAGAGAGCTCTCGGCTGGACCAGTGATGGAAGTGCTGCTCCAATTGCTTCAAACTGCTCCAAAAAGAGAAATGTTGCTTTATGCTGCTCCACACAGTAGTTTTTGGTAGTTATTGCTCCAAAGCTGCTCTGAAGTTACACTGAGAAAATGAGAGTGACAAACGTTTACTCTTTCATCAACTCAGAAGTCCTTAAAAACATGAAAGAATCGGTGTACTTTCATCCCACTGTGCTATTAGTGTGCAGAGTTGTCGGCTCTGATCCCATTTGTGCAACAGAACTGTCATGTTGACCATATAGGCCATATGGCCATTTTTTTTTCCTCGGCTGGACATGCAGGCTAGTGTAGTGAACTGTGAAAATGAACCTGATTGCTTTTATCTCATACCTGTTATCTTCTGCTCATTTGGCAACACTTATAATGGACTGTGGTTACTTTCAAACTGTGGCACTTAGCTTTTCCAGTTTAATTTGATTTCTGCCCCAAGTATTAGTATTTCAAATTGTAGCTTATTTCACAGCACATTTACGACAACCTGCCATTGTTTGCTTCATGAAATTTGCTTTGATTGTTGTCTGGTAAATACATTTTATTATAAAAAATACTTACGAGATGCTTCAACAATGCTTTGAACTCTAGTTAATGCATGGCGAATTTAATATCTGCTCCTAAAACACTAGTAGCTGCTCTAAACTAGCATTTTTCATGCTCCAAAAACTCTTATGGCTGCTCCAAAGTGTGCTCCAAAAAGTAAAAAGTAACTTCCATCACTACTGGACGTCTGGTCCGCAGATCTCGTTGATGTCCTCGGGGAGCTGTTCTGTTCCTGCAATCCAGCTAGGTGTCTGGCCCAGGGACCAGATGGTGCGAAGTTTTTCCAGCTGCCGTTCCTGACGGCTTGGCAACCGAAGGATGAGGCCTGCGGTCCGTCTGGGTGACTGGCCCAGGTATCAGGCTAGATGCCACGGTTCTCGCCGCCTTCCAGAGTGGCTGTGAATCCCAGTTTGTTGTGGGCTATTTGCTGCAATTTCAGGCGGCTGACTCTACTCTGGTGTGCTGTTGGGATTAACATGGTGGTTGCTGAGTTACCACTACCATACTGCTGTAGGTATGTAAGACAGCCGTGTCATGGTGTAGGCCAACGCTGAGGACATCAGCAAGTCAGAGGCACGCCGTTTTAAGTGGTCGGCGTCGAACAAGCCACAAACTAAACACGACAAGATACTTTCAATTTATGCGTGGATTTAGCATAGCACTGCACGTGACAGACTAATTTATTAACAGTTTATTAACATTTAAACTTTTGCCTGTAAATATATTTGTGTGTGTACGTATGTGTGTGTGCACTAAGGTTCGATTGAGTTTCTTGGCCAGTGGTCCTGGGCCCGAACATGGTATTACAACACAATTCAAGTGATCGTTACCAACTCTTTTCACTTGACATGATTGACGAGCATTTATCTAACTTAAGGAGACCCTGCAATAGCTTGCCAACTACTTTGCCACCAAAGTTTATCGCTTTAGTAACGTTGAAAGTTGGTCGAGTTGGTGATAGTTCTTGATTACATGTGAAGCAGCACTTGTAGACAAGGCACGAAAGGTGTCTTATTCGTTCCTTTTGTGCCTTGTCTACCTGTGCTGCTTCACAAGTAAACATGATTTATTGCTTCAAATTGATTGCCGGAAATGTTTCGAACATGTAAAAAGTGAGTTTTACAGCGATTTCTTGCATTCATTTACTGCTTTCTCTCTCCTTTCATACTTAAAGCACCCTAAAGGCTACACAGGTAATGACAACAAATGGGTGAGAAGCTTTATCAGCATGCATCGTCACTCTGAGCACTCTCCTTTCTTTTTCTCTTTGAGTGTGTTAGCTTACTTTCAGCGTGGTCACAGGCTGAATTCTAGTGTAATTCTAAAACCATAGAGCGTGGCGTGAGTATGTAATTGTGCACCACACTAATGCTCAAGTCTGCCAATGGCAGTGCCTCTTCATTCATAACAAGGTCCGGCCAATGTATCATGGAATTTACCTAGAGTCGAGTGTGTGATCTGCAGCTAAGGTGTCTGAAATATAACTGAAAATTCTTTGCCATGTGCATTGCTGTAACAATTGGATTACATGTTCACATAAGCTCCGACTACAGATTAATAGTGTTCTCTCATCATGTTCGCAAAGTATTGCAGGGTACCTATAATGACAGATGTCAAATGAATTCCCAAGCTGAACTCTGAAAAAATATAGTATATAATTTTCAAATATGCATTGCAGTTTCACATCTTGCATATCGAATGTGAAACAGTATATAGATAAGTAGATTTAAAGGTTTAAAAATCAGAAAAGCCTATGTATGCTTGACCATTTAAACACTTCTAAGGATAGGAGATGAGTGGGAGGAACACTGTTTACTGCACTGTCGTCGTCATTCTTGTGCTGGTCTCCCGGCTTTTGTGCTGAATTAAATTTGCAATGCAAGCCTGCCTGAGCTCTCTCTTTGGAGTAGCTGGACGGCTGCAACAGCTTCAGTTCACAAGCACCAAGGAGGAGGGGACTAAGTTCATTACGGTTTGTCACTTGATGTTTATTACAAGGTAGTGAAGAACTGATAAACAACAGCACATCTATGGTTGTAACTCCTTCGTACAACAAAAGTAAATAATAGTAATAATGCCTTTATTTTCTAAAGTAGTACATGTGGCTAGGCCTGCCAAAGCCATTTGGTGACTTGTGTGGCAGAGCCTGGCAGACGACAAAAGAAACCGAATGCATTACATGGTTGTAAATTTATAGTAAAACAGAGATGATAGGAATAAAAAAAAGTGGACATTCAATTAGAAACAACAGGGCATCCAAGCACTATTAACATGATACAATAGTTTAAAAAATTGGAAGTCAGCAAAACAACGAAATACAGTTATATTTCTTAAGCAAAAAGGTTTCTGGAATTTTTGGAACAGTGCACATTAACTTAATAATAGTCCTCTGTGTCTCTTCTGTTGTGGCACTGCGTAGTAAAGCAGCACATGGGCCAGGGCTTGTCCGGTTACCAACTTAGGTCTAACCTCTCGTCTGAATGAGAAGGGATGTAACTAATTGTCTGGTTGTCAGTGCTGTCCTATCTGTTTTTAGCGTGCACGTCATACAGTGGGTGGATAAAACTTCTAAACCTTGGATAAACCATTTTAGTATCCTGCAGTTTGGGTTGGCAAACGTTATACAGTAAAACCCCGTTAATTCGGACATCACGGGACCGGAGAGAATGTCCGAATTAACTGAGGATGCGAATTATCGCGAGCACGAACAAAGATTTGGAAAAATGTCTCCTACACCATCAAACTTTTATTTCCTGAAGAAGTCTGTAAGTTCGGTTTGTTTAACGAATGCAAAGTGCGAAGAAGTCGCAATCTTGCAAAGTTCCTGCAGGTGGCTTAGTCCACGCACACTGTCCGAGGAAGTCCTGCGTATGTCCTCTAAAATGGCCAACGCATGTGCAGCCTCCGTTATTGTGTGGCATGTATGCTCGTCTGCATCACTTGGGTCTTCGTCAGCCGATTTCCCTTCACCATCTAACACTTCGCGACGATATCGCTTTCGGTGACTGTGTTGGCCACGGGAACATCGCTGTCAGTTGCGAGGTAATCGCCGAAGGACGCATAAGCTGGCATGATGCTTACATAGTGGCCGTCTTGCTCTTTGCCGCTTTCCTCATCAGCCATTACACCAGTGTCAGCAGCGTCGTGCTCAAAGCCGCTGACCCGCTGAAGTTGGCAACTACTTTAGGCGGTGTGTTGTTCCACACATATGTGAGCATGTCGATTGCACTTAGCAGACTTACTTTGTACTGCTTGCCTGTCTCCAAGCAGAGCAACATCCGTTGGAGTACCTGTCGTCGATAGCGGCTTTTCACAAACTGTATGAGATTCCTTGGTCCATCGGCTGCAGAGAAGCCGTTGTGTTCAGAGGCAGGAATAGCAGTTCAAAGTTCTTGAGACCGGACAGCCTCGTGTGCGCACTACAGTTGTCCAGCACTAACAACGCCTTCCAAGCTTTGGAAGGTGTTGTCAAGGCAGTCATCCATAAAATCCGTTGTCGGCGGGCAGTCGCTTAATATTCTTAGAACATCTTGGATTCACAGCCTTTCCTATCACCAGCAGCGGCAGCCGCTCTGTGCCAGTCGTGTTAGCAGCCAGAAGATTCCTCACGCGCTCTATACTCAGTTTTCCACCGACTCACGCATCCCCCTTAAACGCAATTGTCTTGTCAGGCAAAGCCTTAAAAAACAGTGCTTTCTCATCAACGTTAAAAATGTTGCACGGCTCGTACATAGAAAGGCGCACGGATAGTCCAGTCTGCCAGTCTTGCACAACACTTTCGTCAATGGCACCTCTTTCACTACACATGTTACGTAACACCATACCATGTCGTTTCTTGAAGTGGTCGAACCTCCCTTCCAGCGCATTGAAAAAGTCGATTTTTATAGTCAGCGGGAACTTCTCTGCTTGTGGGCAGATAAAGAGGCCGCTCAAAGGCAGACGCGCACTGCCCGAAATGGCAATCCAGTGCAACAGCGCTTCTAGCTTGGGGTGCGCTGCCGTATGAAGCCTCTTCCTCTTATCTCCAAATGTCGCCATTATACGCTTGCATAATCTGGTCTTCGTTCTTCACAGTACTGCTCAGCATGCTTTTGTTCACATTAAACTTTTCTATCACTTCTTTTCGAGATGCTCCCTCTTGCAACGCCTTCCTTAGCTTTGTACTTTGCCCTCTTCGCTGCGGGGGTTGGGGTGACTGGGGCGGCAGGAGGCGCAGAGGAAGCCATCCCAGTTTCGCTTGTGCGGTGGTGACGTGCGTGCACACACCAAGTAGACAACGAGCTTGGTGATGAAAAATGGTGAAAGCATTGGGACAAAAACAAAAAAAATGCAAGCTTTTGAAAACAAGCAAGCAATAAGGCTGCAGCAGGTACTGATAACGCACAAAAAAATAATTTAAAAGCAAGGGCACAGTACAGGTGAACAATGTGACTTGATAGCCACACACACATGTTGGACACAGAAGAAAAAAGAAAAGGCAATAGGTAGATAGCTAAAGGACACATCGTCTTCTACAGTACTTCCAGTTCGAGGCCTATCTCTTCGCTGCTATGCAGTGCCTTCTAAGCAGTGTAATCAGAGAAGAAATAGGTGCCATACTGCGATGCGCTTCTTGCTGGTTGTCTAGGAATTTTGTTCTTGAAGTTTTGTTTTGCAAATGAATAGACGAATATTTCGCGCATTTCTGAGAACGTAGAAAGGCTTAGAAATGGGAACGTAAGGATTGGTGAGAGACAGGTGTCGAGCGCAACATGCGGTTATATTTTGAAACAATCTTTTGCAGAATCACCTCAGTTTTGTATTTTCGCACCCAAACGATGCCCACTTCCAATCACTCACACATATGAGCACATACGCTGCGAAATTTCAATATACGTACGTTGACAAGGTAAGTATGCGTACTCTGCCCACTTAAGTACACCGATACAGCATATTTGCCTTGAATATTTGGCATCGCCTATCGTATATCAAATTTATGGAAACAGCTGAGTGTGTAAAAAGCACACGGGGAGAAACAGGTGCCCAATTAATGTCATCGTAGGACGTAAAACGATTCACTTTTGAAGCAGGAAGGTTCATGGTATCTTGTCTTTATTATATCAGACCTGCAAGTGTGAAGTGCGGATAAGCTGTGTTCTACTTCAACTCATAGCCTTAAAGGCTCTGTTGCACAAGTGTTTGTTGAGTGTGGAAAATTTTGCATGCATTGAAACACCATGTTCGAGTGTGTGAGGGTACGACATCTCACGTAAAAGGAGATTGAGAGGTGTAAAAAAGGCGAGAAAACTAGGAGTGCATTTTATATTTAGAGCAAGAAACAGTTTATCATGGTCATTCAGTATTGAACACCAGATGATATATCTTTGCAATATAAAAATAGATAAATTTTACAGGGGAGCAACATGAAAACAATTAGATGAATATTTATTCAGGCTATGATGTGCATAAAATGTTTTTGTAAGGCAAACAATTACACCTTTGCTGCAAAATAATATGCATGTGTCGGGAGGTGCATGCAGCTTGAATAAAGGAATGACCGCTCGCACCATTATAACATTCTTGTAGTTACTGCATTTGTTATTCAACTAAACTGCATAGCTCTCCAAACTCGTATGCAGAAAATTTGCGAGAAAGAGGCACCGCTCGTGCTAGTTGGAACACGCAGAAAGCAACGGCGCTGCCCGTATACCGGCGCTGCCCGTAGACCTTGGATAAACCATTTTAGTATCCTGCAGTTTGGGTTGGCAAACATTATACAGTAAAACCCCGTTAATTCGGACATCACGGGACCGGAGAGAATGTCCGAATTAACTGAGGATGCGAATTATCGCGAGCACGAACAAAGATTTGGAAAAATGTCTCCTACACCATCAAACTTTTATTTCCTGAAGAAGTCTGTAAGTTCGGTTTGTTTAACGAATGCAAAGTGCGAAGAAGTCGCAATCTTGCAAAGTTCCTGCAGGTGGCTTAGTCCACGCACACTGTCCGAGGAAGTCCTGCGTATGTCCTCTAAAATGGCCAACGCATGTGCAGCCTCCGTTATTGTGTGGCATGTATGCTCGTCTGCATCACTTGGGTCTTCGTCAGCCGATTTCCCTTCACCATCTAACACTTCGCGACGATATCGCTTTCGGTGACTGTGTTGGCCACGGGAACATCGCTGTCAGTTGCGAGGTAATCGCCGAAGGACGCATAAGCTGGCATGATGCTTACATAGTGGCCGTCTTGCTCTTTGCCGCTTTCCTCATCAGCCATTACACCAGTGTCAGCAGCGTCGTGCTCAAAGCCGCTGACCCGCTGAAGTTGGCAACTACTTTAGGCGGTGTGTTGTTCCACACATATGTGAGCATGTCGATTGCACTTAGCAGGCTTACTTTGTACTGCTTGCCTGTCTCCAAGCAGAGCAACATCCGTTGGAGTACCTGTCGTCGATAGCGGCTTTTCACAAACTGTATGAGATTCCTTGGTCCATCGGCTGCAGAGAAGCCGTTGTGTTCAGAGGCAGGAATAGCAGTTCAAAGTTCTTGAGACCGGACAGCCTCGTGTGCGCACTACAGTTGTCCAGCACTAACAACGCCTTCCAAGCTTTGGAAGGTGTTGTCAAGGCAGTCATCCATAAAATCCGTTGTCGGCGGGCAGTCGCTTAATATTCTTGGAACATCTTGGATTCACAGCCTTTCCTATCACCAGCAGCGGCAGCCGCTCTGTGCCAGTCGTGTTAGCAGCCAGAAGATTCCTCACGCGCTCTATACTCAGTTTTCCACCGACTCACGCATCCCCCTTAAACGCAATTGTCTTGTCAGGCAAAGCCTTAAAAAACAGTGCTTTCTCATCAACGTTAAAAATGTTGCACGGCTCGTACATAGAAAGGCGCACGGATAGTCCAGTCTGCCAGTCTTGCACAACACTTTCGTCAATGGCACCTCTTTCACTACACATGTTACGTAACACCATACCATGTCGTTTCTTGAAGTGGTCGAACCTCCCTTCCAGCGCATTGAAAAAGTCGATTTTTATAGTCAGCGGGAACTTCTCTGCTTGTGGGCAGATAAAGAGGCCACTCAAAGGCAGACGCGCACTGCCCGAAATGGCAATCCAGTGCAACAGCGCTTCTAGCTTGGGGTGCGCTGCCGTATGAAGCCTCTTCCTCTTATCTCCAAATGTCGCCATTATACGCTTGCATAATCTGGTCTTCGTTCTTCACAGTACTGCTCAGCATGCTTTTGTTCACATTAAACTTTTCTATCACTTCTTTTCGAGATGCTCCCTCTTGCAACGCCTTCCTTAGCTTTGTACTTTGCCCTCTTCGCTGCGGGGGTTGGGGTGACTGGGGCGGCAGGAGGCGCAGAGGAAGCCATCCCAGTTTCGCTTGTGCGGTGGTGACGTGCGTGCACACACCAAGTAGACAACGAGCTTGGTGATGAAAAATGGTGAAAGCATTGGGACAAAAACAAAAAAAATGCAAGCTTTTGAAAACAAGCAAGCAATAAGGCTGCAGCAGGTACTGATAACGCACAAAAAAATAATTTAAAAGCAAGGGCACAGTACAGGTGAACAATGTGACTTGATAGCCACACACACATGTTGGACACAGAAGAAAAAAGAAAAGGCAATAGGTAGATAGCTAAAGGACACATCGTCTTCTACAGTACTTCCAGTTCGAGGCCTATCTCTTCGCTGCTATGCAGTGCCTTCTAAGCAGTGTAATCAGAGAAGAAATAGGTGCCATACTGCGATGCGCTTCTTGCTGGTTGTCTAGGAATTTTGTTCTTGAAGTTTTGTTTTGCAAATGAATAGACGAATATTTCGCGCATTTCTGAGAACGTAGAAAGGCTTAGAAATGGGAACGTAAGGATTGGTGAGAGACAGGTGTCGAGCGCAACATGCGGTTATATTTTGAAACAATCTTTTGCAGAATCACCTCAGTTTTGTATTTTCGCACCCAAACGATGCCCACTTCCAATCACTCACACATATGAGCACATACGCTGCGAAATTTCAATATACGTACGTTGACAAGGTAAGTATGCGTACTCTGCCCACTTAAGTACACCGATACAGCATATTTGCCTTGAATATTTGGCATCGCCTATCGTATATCAAATTTATGGAAACAGCTGAGTGTGTAAAAAACACACGGGTAGAAACAGGTGCCCAATTAATGTCATCGTAGGACGTAAAACGATTCACTTTTGAAGCAGGAAGGTTCATGGTATCTTGTCTTTATTATATCAGACCTGCAAGTGTGAAGTGCGGATAAGCTGTGTTCTACTTCAACTCATAGCCTTAAAGGCTCTGTTGCACAAGTGTTTGTTGAGTGTGGAAAATTTTGCATGCATTGAAACACCATGTTCGAGTGTGTGAGGGTACGACATCTCACGTAAAAGGAGATTGAGAGGTGTAAAAAAGGCGAGAAAACTAGGAGTGCATTTTATTTTTAGAGCAAGAAACAGTTTATCATGGTCATTCAGTATTGAACACCAGATGATATATCTTTGCAATATAAAAATAGATAAATTTTACAGGGGAGCAACATGAAAACAATTAGATGAATATTTATTCAGGCTATGATGTGCATAAAATGTTTTTGTAAGGCAAACAATTACACCTTTGCTGCAAAATAATATGCATGTGTCGGGAGGTGCATGCAGCTTGAATAAAGGAATGACCGCTCGCACCATTATAACATTCTTGTAGTTACTGCATTTGTTATTCAACTAAACTGCATAGCTCTCCAAACTCGTATGCAGAAAATTTGCGAGAAAGAGGCACCGCTCGTGCTAGTTGGAACACGCAGAAAGCAACGGCGCTGCCCGTATGGCGGCACGGCATCTTGAGCCGGAAGTCTATGCAAACGGGTGCTGTAGCCCACAATCCTTTGCGAGAGCCACGATTTTGCTATCCACCTATTTCGCTAGTTGCCTGTTGCCCTGTTGCTGATGACAGTAGCAATGCACTGCCTTTTATTTTGGTTGTAAACCAGGGCCATGTAGATTTTTTTTTTTTGTGTGCCTCCGAGATGCAACTTTAATTCCTACTTATGAAGAAAGTTTAAAATTCCAAAGGTGACATTCCTACTACGAAGTTGTTTAGGTGCACCATCTATTTGGCAGGCTGAATCCGCTGCGGCTTCCCCATCCGACTGCGGTTGAAAGTTCAAGTTAACCGGAGCGCGGCCAAATTTGTCCAAATTAATGAGGGTTTTCAGTTATAGAACTAGATGCCGTGGCTGAATTGACCGAAATTCTGAATTATTGGGGGTCAAATTAACTAGATATTACTGTAATGTGTTCCGCATAAAAGTGAAGCAGCTGTCTTTTTTTTCACCTATTGGTTTGATTTGATTTCGCATATACTCACAGGGTTAGAATTGCTGTCTTTTTGTGACTTTTCAGGTTACTCGTCTGTTACCTTTCTGGAGGAGTACGGTTCACTCGTGTCTCTACAAAGACGACTTCACTTGAGCTGATAGTGAAGCTATATGCGCAAATACAAGTAAAAAATTAGCACACATTTTCTAAAACACATGGGGAGCACCCCTTCCTGTGCCACCTATGTCCAGTTCCATTTGCTGTACACAAATGTTCCAATGCCCATTAGCCCCCACAGGAGAGCGCCTATTTCCGTGCGCCCGCTGCTCAGCATCTTGCACACGGCAAAGACTACATGCACATGGACACAGGAGAGCAATCTTTACCTTGTGCTGACTGCAATTTATTCTTTTCCAGGCAAGACAGCCTCAAAGTGCATATGTCGCGTTGTTATTCCAAGGAGAAACCCTTCAGGTCAGGGCATTCATTGCTGCTCAGGCCTAAATATTAGTCAAATATTTATTATATAACGCGACGTGTAAAATATATGAAACACTTTTTAAGTGCCTCATAAAATAAGTGTCAATTTACTATGTTGTATTGCTTATGGAGGAATCGGTCATTATGCTTCATGAATTAAGTTTGTTATGCTATAATGCTTATGAAAAATTCAATCATTGTGAATAAAAGTATAAGAGATAAATCAAGTTTTTTCATTCCGTTTCATTTCATTTACAGATTTTGTAACAGTGAATTGATGACTTGAACCTTCTTGTTGCTTTGCATTGAATATGTGAATAACAAGATAGAAACAAATGTTCAGTTGAGCTCGGGCCTCTCTAGTATGTGCCAAATTTTTTAATTCCTGGAAATTTATGAATGAAATGCATTTGTCTTAGTAGTTCAAAAAATGAGCTTCAGTATAAAGAAACACGTTTATTTGCTGCTTCAGTGTGACAGTTTCACAGCAACGGAAAGGAAGGTTGTGACTATCGTAGGAAAGTTCGGCCGATGTGAACGCTCAGTTTATGCTGAAAATTTTGCTGATGTGGACACTTTCTTGTCCCAAGGCATGTCATTTTTCACACAAACCCTTCAGGTATCATACCATATCTGTTTGAAACTAGTACAGCCACAACAAATCGAAATATAAGCCTTATATGAGCCATATTTCTATCAAAATAAGGCTCAAAGCTGCCCACATTTCTGCGTTACAAAATCTCACCCACTATAACACGAGTAGCATATCATCATGTAATCTGTTAAGAAAAAAGTGTGCTTTTATTTGTCTGATCTCTTGTTTATCTCCACTTGAGACCGTGTGGCATGAGTATATGAGCACAAAGGCTGCAAGTTCACATACATAATAAATAGCAAAGTTCCGACTTCTTTTGTAATTTTCAAGCAATGTTGTTGTAACTACAGTAATTGTTACCTGGAGCAAAAAATAGCTTTTTGAACAGGTTACCAGTACCCTTTGGGGCACTTTCATCATTGCTTACAGTAAGCAATCCGTAGTGCTGGAGCATCTTTGTTTTTTGGCATGTCTTGAGTTGCTTAGAATGTCAGATACTTAAGGTTGCTATTACTGTAGGAAAACTTGGGGTGCTTTATTATGTCACATGTGATTAAGTCCTCAGCTGCTTCTCAGTGCCAGTAAAGATAGCGTCTATACTTATCGATACTGGGGCTTGTAAGCTAAGCATGCAGTTGCGTTTTTAATATATTACACTGTGCAGTCAAGATACAACCATGAATTATTTCCCCTAGGTTTAGATTTTTTTTGCATTAAAAGACAGACATTTTTAACCTTAGTTGAAATGTACTGTCTCTTTGTAATTTATAATACCTACTTCATACTTGTCAAGTTGATTTCTTGTACTGCACCTTTTACATATTGTACATTTCTAGCATTGGTTTGTCGTAAATACCGTAGTTTTTTGTAGAATGGCTTTAAAAAACTTTTTTTAATCCTCAAAAGCCAATATTTATTTTAGGAAGCACAATTTAAGCACAAATATTTTAGAAAAATGCCACAAATGTTTGTTTTTATGCCATCCGTCTAAGCAGAAAGCAGACTTCATTTCAGTGTGTGTTACATTTAAGTTGTACTTAAAATGGGCTTATCTAGTTTTCGCTTTTCAACATACACTGAATGTATTGTCTTTTAATCAATCCTAGTGAACTTAGGGGCTTCAGGTTACCAGTAGATGAGCTCCAAGCTATGGATATCTTAACCGCTACCCTTTTTATGCCATTGTACTGTGCTTGGGGTAGCTGCAGTGGCCTTTGGGCCCAATATTACGTCTTAGCAAAAACTCTACATGCATGCTAGTATATTTAATGCAGAGGCAAGAGCAATTTCATGTCCCATAAAATATATTGTCAAGTTAAATATTAAAAAATCTGTTGTATTTACAGATTCATTAAAGGTTGTGCGTAAATTGTACACTGACAAACCACATAAAGAGACGGCCCTTAATGACCTTGTAATGCACGAAATTGCAGTGTGTTGAAGCATTTCAAATATTATACTTTGCAGGGTTTGTGGTCGCGTTTGTATTAACCAAAATAAACAAGCTGTAGCCAGATGAAGAAGCAATCCTGACGAGATTAGTTTGTTATACCAAGGTCTGAAAGCGCTCTGCTACATTCTGCATCAGAGGTAAGCGCAAATGCGGGATATTGAAATCGACAACAAGCTCCTACTAAGAAGTGCACATTGCTGGGCTAGTCGGTTCATGTTCAGTTGGAAGGCACATTTGAGGCTATTTCGCATAAAGAAACAACGAGGGAATAGTTCAAAGGGTGCGCTACCCTTGAACCCTTCCCTCGTTATTTCTTTGCACAAAAGAGCTTCTAATTGAAGCTCCAACTAGGTTGTATTTTGGTAGTACAGCCTTACTCCATTACATCCAAATATGTTAGATTGAACTATCCTTTATGTAAAACTACTTAAAAAAATTTTGATTGCTGGCTGTCGACACACCAGCCCACCATACAGGGTAACCGTTCACTTCTCCGGCCGTTCGTTAGTACAATAGATGTGAAACAGCAATGTAAGAAAATGTCGTGCATAGAATTATATCTACACGCTGCTTGAAGTATCGCAGGTGTCTTATCTTCATAATGCAGCACTTTATTATTTCTGTCAATAAAAAAAAGAGACGCCTATGAAATGTCTCGCAAATCGTATAACCGGTGTACCCATTCAACTTCATGGCATTTATGGGTCATGCGCCCAGTTTTTTTTTTATTGGGTCACTTCAATTTCTTTTATCACAGTCTATTCATATATGGTGTGCTAAAACGGGGAAATGAATACTTGGCACATTAGTTTGATTCTCTGGGCATTCATATTCTTTATGCCGTTGTGTTGCACTGCTACAAATGTTTAAATTAACTATTTCTTTTCAACTACAACTGCTCAAAGTTTAATTATCGCATGTGTAGAACTTTTCTTTTTTCAAAACCATGCATCGTTTCACCTGACGAATTACTGAAAGAGTCGTCGTTCAGGTTTGGCCATAACAGTAATTAAAATATTTCTAACAATCAAGCATAGTTGATGCCAATAATGAAAGTATGTTTGAGTGTGCTGTGTTGTTTGATTTAACAGTGTTCTGTGTGCCGTTGCAGATGTGTTCATCCCTTCTGTAGAAGAGAAAAGAAGTCTCATACATAGGTTTGACAGCAAGGCATTGCAACTGCTGCTTCTTAGAAATTATTGACCATTTTACACTCTAGTTGGAGCTTCATGCGTTATGAACATGAGAATGCGACGGCAATCATCATGTCTGTGGGCTGTTACAAAGGACCTGTTGCGTTTAAACGAGTGAAATTGGCAATTCAGTTTTCACGCTGTTATTCAATTTTTAATGAGAAGACTAGTAATTTCATTGTGATGTGTGTGTTGAAATTATGCCTGCCTTACTAAGCACAGGTTCAGGCGTTCATTAACGCACATCTTTACTCAAATATATGTGCTATGAGTAACAGCTTTGTGAATAAGTTACTGCAATGCTTAATGCTTCCTGTTGGCACCTTGATATTGCACTGGAATATGTAAATAATAGTAATATAGTAGCAGTTTGGTGTTGCTCCATTATACCTTTTCTCTCTAACACCTTTGTGTATGTCTCCGTATACGTCTTAACAAAGTATTGAAGTAATATTGAAAAACTTGATTCATCTTTTTCACAGTTCCACGTGCTGAGTAATAATAACCACTTATGTTTGCTAAAATGTTTCTACATTCTCTTCCACCATCAAATGTCTTACCATATTTATTAGAGTGTTCACTGATGACATCGTTGTGTATTGTTCTATCACAAGGGATGAGGATGACCAGCAGTACGTATAATCTGACCTCGAATCAATCAATTCATGATGTTCATCATGGCCTATGAGGCTAATTCATTGCATTATTAAACTCGTCTCTTTCACTCGAAATTCTAGCCACCTCCCAATCACATATACATTAATTCGCACAAAAAAAGTCAGCCACATCGTACAAATATCTAGGACTACATCTACAAACCAACCTTTCCTGGAACTGTCACGTCGATCACATTTTTGCAGCTACTATACGCTCTCCTGGGGTGTTCAAACGTAATCTGCACGATGCTCCTGCACATATGCAAAAACTTTCATATGTTAGTTGAACGTGCCCTAAAATTGGTAAGGCTTGAGTTATATGGAACCCGTAACCAGCGTATATTATTGATAACATAGAATCTCTAAGGAAGCCTGCTGCTAACTTCGTTTTCTCTGACTATTCCTGTTTCACTGCGTCACTGCCCTACAAACTGTTGCAAGTGTTGATAACCTATTCCGTTATCGTAAGCTCACTCGTTTATTTCTTTTGCATACATACTATCATTATCCATAACATCGTAATGATTTCTTCTAGTAACCCCTAGCCATGTTTCTATGTCATGATGAAACGCATCACATGCTGTACCTCATATTTCACTGATTCGATCATTTCAAAAACCATCGTTGAATGAAACTGGCCACTTTGAAGTATTGCAACAGAAAGCAACATTTCGAAATTTAGTGATGTTTAAATGATAACCAAGTTTGATGTTCTGTTTTCTTCCCAATAACTCATTTTGTTTATATTTTGTACTCTATTATCATGTTATGTTGTTTTATTGTATTGCATTTTCAAATATTTTGTTCAATATTTTCGACATGTGATAGTGTGTGCCAATGTTCATTATGCTTAAACAACTGTTTTCTTCTTTGCAGATTTTTATGCTTGGTGTGTATCTCTTGCACTGTATATATATCTTTTTCCCACAGCCGTAATACCCTCTCAAAAGGGCCATTAGGGGTTTCTTGAAAAGAGTAAAGTCTTGGCTTTGATCATTCATTTTTCTCATTACCATTTGTCTCAATATATGTTTAAAGCACATTTAGTGGGTCAAGTTCAGTACATTGTTTCATCATATATTCATTCTAGTTTTGCCTTGTTGGCAGGTGGCTTTCTAAGAATGGATCAATGCCTAGAGACTATCTACATTGAGTTTGATTTTCTATACATGTGTATAAAGTGGGATATCATGTGACAAATGTATATGGTAATGTAAGTGTACTTGGTGAATAGCTCGCTTTGTATTCTGTGCTAAATTATGCTTTCATTGAAGCAGCATGGAGAGATTAATGGGAAAGGTATAAACAGAGATAGTACACATAGAGAAGCAATTTTCTGTGCTGTGTACATAAATGTGCCATATGTTGAACACCGAAAACTGTGATGCCATCCAGTTCCTTAGAAATTCATTTGTTTTTTTTTTTTCGAAATTTTACAGTTTGTTTTATATTGACCTCTTTCACTCATATTGTGCTTGTCATGCTTCATGTGTTGAAATATGAACCGATTTTGTTGCTGTTCAAGAATATGCAAAAATAAGTGCAATAAATACTTCAACGTATTGCTGCTAAATGTTTTGGCATATGCAGAGGACTTTTGTCTGCTTAGGCATAGTATGGGAATTGCAACTAAATCAGGCCACTCTGCATTTGCAGGTTTCAGCACGTATCTCCTAGTTCTTCGCAGTGTAATTGTGTTCTTATGTTTCTTTTTTCCTTTTTTTTTTTTGCCAACGTAGTCGCTCTGTCTGAAGACTGTACGATGTGGTTCTAGAGCATCAGTCAGGCGACTCATAATGTTGCCTTTCTTCTGCTGCACCACGCCAATCATGTATTGTCAAACAAATACGTAAATAAAAAATAATAAACATTAAGTGGTACGTTTGCTTGCAGAATAATGGGAACTGTTGCGAAATGTATGGTGTCATTGCACGGTTACTACTGCACTAACATATGGTTTGTGTAGGCAAAGATAATGATGTACTTCATTTAAAAAGGGTGCAACATTTCTTCATTATCTGATGCTGTAGTCCAGTTGTAGTAATTGTGTGTCACGCAATTTTCATTGCATTTTTGTTCTCTTTGCATGTTCTCTTGTGCAGCATCCCATGAGCAGGACCATTCACTCGTGTCCGTAGGAGGTGGACTGTACTCCTGCCGACAGTGCACATATGTGACCAAGAGCAAGGGAAACATGAAAAGACACCTTCGCATACATACAGGCGAGCGGCCTTTTCAATGCCTCTTGTGCCCAGCAGCGTTCACTGAAAAGAGGACTCTTAAAGACCACATTCGTACGCACACAGGAGAGCGTCCTTTTTCCTGTGACCAATGCAATGCATCGTTTGCAATGAGAGCTTCCCTTGTGAGCCACATGCGTACCCACACAGGAGACCGTCCCTTTTCCTGTGACAAATGCAGTGCATCGTTTTCTCAGAGAACATTCCTCAAGGCCCATATGATCACCCACACAGGGGAGCGTCCTTTCTCATGTGACTTCTGCAATGCATCTTATTCACGGAAAGGGCATCTCATGGACCACATGCAGAAGCACGCAGGACAACGTCCCTTTTGCTGTGACCACTGCAGTGCATCTTTTTCACTGAAAACGGACTTCGTGAATCACATGCACACCCACACAGGAGAGCGTCCCTTTTCGTGTGACCAATGCAGTGCATCATTTGGACAGAAGGGGTTTCTGGTTAACCACATGCGCACCCACACAGGCATAGTGTTTCCTAAAATTAATTAAAGGGGACTCTGGCACTCTGATTGCTGAGTGACCATGGGAATTAGGAGTATTTAATTTCATTTAATTACCCTAATGACTTCTCTAGGGAGTGTTACATAAGGGGTGGATGTAGAGAAAACATACAAAATGGTAACCACATATATAGGTTATTTGCTAGACAGGTAATGCAAGAATAAGGTCGGGCAGGTAATGGTGGCAATGCTGTGAAAAGGGTCGTTCCATTTAGATGATGAGTGTTGAAACAATGAGGCAGAAAATTTCGTGGTGCGGCTGCATGGACTGGTGACTTGCAGGGCATGACCGGTGCGATGAGATATGCTGGTTGACGGGGTGATGTCCGGGCAGTCACGTGGGCTGAATTATAACTTGTGGAACAGAGCTTTGTTGGCAATGGAACCACAAAGTGCAAGAGTTGATATAGATGATTTTTCCCTTAACGATGACACACTGATATGGTATGAGTAGGATGAATGAATAAATTGTACAGCGTGGTTCTGCGGTGCCTCAAACGAATTTGTTAGATAAGCCTGAGATAGGCTCTAAATGGCAGCAGCATACTCAAGCTTTGGTCTGGTTATGGATTTGTAGGCTATATGTTTTAGATGCTTGAGAGCATGATGCAAGTGACGTTTTAGAAATTCGAGTGATTTTTTAGCTTTTGCTATAATACTAGTGACATGTTTAGGTTAGAAAGATAATAATTTGCATTTAGTGGGGTCAAGTGTAATGAGCCACTGATTATGTTAAACTGCTTGCTGTTCAGATGGATTAGTGATAGTATGATAAATGGTTCAGTCATCAGCAAACAAATGGCTGTGACATGAAACGTGTAAAGGTAAGTTGTTAATGTGTATTTGGTACAATATAGGGCGTAAAACCGAACCCTCGGGAATAACAGAAGTTATGGAAGAGAAAAACACTCATTAAAAAGAACTGACTGTGACCGCTTCCTCAAAAAAGCCGCAATTCAATTAAGAACACAAGGGTTAATGTTTAAGCTTGAAAGTTTAAAAAGAAGCGTATGAGACATTTCATCACATGCTTTCACGAAATCTAAAAAGAAGCCATCAGTTTGTTAGTTACAGTTCAAGTATAGATCATGAAGGAAGTTAGCTCGCTAAATTTCACAGGATAGACCTTTGCGAAAACCATGCTTTGAAGGAATAAAACAATGATTTACGTCTAGGAAGGTCATAATTTGTGAATAAATGACGTGTTCGATAATTTTACATGGTATACTTGTTAATGCTATTGGACGATAATTTAATGGTTGCTGCTTACTGCCAGACTTACGAATGGAAATGACCTTTCCCCTTTCCAGTCATCAAGTAAGTGTCGTGTTGACAGGGACTGGGAAAACCGAAGACGCAAGAAAGCAGCCGAGATGTTCTTCGTATTGAGTAAAAACTTAAAATAATTTCATCGTAACCATCTGATGATATCAGTTTTAGATTATTTATGCGAGATATTATGTCATCAACGGAAAAAACAATCTCGAGCATTGACAGATCACTGGTAATGCACTTTGATCTTAGTACGATTGGAGGCATGGCATGATCATTAGTAAACACTCTTGCACCGGCAGTGTTAAATACGTCTACACATTCCTCATTACTTACAACATCATTGTTGTCATTGGAAAGGGTTATCGTACGTTTGTGTTCAGGGTTATTCACATGCCAAAATTATTTTGGATTTTGCGTTAGCATACAGGGAAGGTCATCGTGAAAAAACTTGTACTCAGCACTGTAATGCCGCAAAGTACTCGGTTTCAGCTGGGTAGTACCTAGCCCACCACAACAAGTTGTTTCTCTGTTTAGCAGCTCGACAGCATCTTTTTTGTCTTATTTTTGAGTCGCTATAGTGATTTATTGAACCAGGGTTTGTTTTTATTAGGGTGAAAACTACATACAGAAATATACTTATCACTTAGTTCTAGTACTTTGCCCTTGAAAAGTATGCAGTTTTCTTGTACTTAATTATTACAAAATTGCATCTCAAATACTGGGAAAAATTGGTTTAGTTCGCTATCGATAGCTTCATAAGTAGCCTTAGCTTCATAAATAGCCTTATCATAGAGTCAAATTGTTTTCTTATAGGTTTCACATACTAGTGGGGCAAAGTTAAAAGTGGCATGAACAACCTTGTGATCGCTTATTTCCCTTAAGTATGTTATAGATGTCATACAGTCGGGCTGGTTGGTTAATATCAAGTCTTGTATGTCTGAAGAGCTCTGTGTGACTGACACCTGTTCGTTCAGTTATCAACTGCGAGAGGTTGAAGTTGAGACACACATCGACAGTTAGTTGCTTTAGGGCTACTTGTTAAAGTTGTATGGTTATGCCAGTCAATGTGAGGGTAATTGAAATCGTCGAACAGCACGATGTTTGCGTTTGGGTGGACTCTTGTAAGAGTGTGGAATTTTGTTCACTTTGTGCGGGTAATCGGGGTTGCTTTGGAGCGGCCTATAGCAGACACCTAGAAGTACGGTTCGCCGTACTGTGCAGCCGATGACCCGTAATATTTCAATGTCTGAATTGATGTGCAATGCTGAAGATGGTAGTTGCTGATCTACCGCTACAAGGACTCCTCCATCCCACCTCCCCGTCCATCTTTGTGATAGAGATTAAAGTTGGGCAGGTCGACAAGAACTTCAGCGTCACTGATGTTGCTATGTAGCCATGTTTCAGTTAGTATGAGTACATTGCTGGTAGACGATAAGACAACGTTTGACCCAAGTTTTTCGCTTTGGCAAGAAGCTGCTAATATTGGTAAAGATTACAAAAATGTAAGGTTAGCTTGAAAAACATTGCTATGATGCATTTTTTTTCCATTACAAGCTGTTGATTGCTATTGTAATTCTTTGATTGTTTGTGAGACTTAATCATAAATATATTCTTTTGAACAGATAGAAAGTGTCTCGTAAGACAAAAAAAAGTGAGCAGATTTAGCATTGGCAAAAGCCACCAAATGCTTACGGGCGCTTCTGACAGAGGACGAAGTCCTGTGCAATACTATAATTAGTTTCCTTTAGTTTTCAAGCATTAGAAAGTACAGCTTTTTTCATCTTGTAAAAGGAAATTTTATGGATAATAGGGCGACCACGCTCGATAGAGTGACGGCCTAGGCGATGAACCCTTTCGATTTCTGTAATTTAGTGCAAGGCCAAGGTGGTCACGACAATGCTGTATGACCAGTCCTTGATTTTGGATATAAGTTTCAGATTTACTAGGCTCGGGCAGGCCATGAGATACGAAGTTATTTCGCCGTGATCCATTTTCGGCATCGTCAAAATATTCAAGTTTCAATATTTGACGGCCTGTCTGGTCAGTATTGGACTTAATGTTGTCTATTTCTGTGCAAAGAAATATTCCGCTGGCTCAAGTGGGCGATAGTTTCAGGTTACTCACTTCTGAAATTAGTTTTGACTGACCAGGTGATATATTATTTTTCGAGTTTAGTGGCTGAGTTGGGGCCTGGATATGAGTCAACGTTGCCAGATCGCAACAGCAAGGAGTGAATGTCGTCAATACACTCGACAGCAATCAAATAGCAGCACTGTGGGCTCGACAGCTGCAGCAAAAAATAGTTACTTGATTTCTTCGAGAACAGACCATATTGTTTACTAAACTGCATGGCAAATGTAAGCGAGTTACTTTTTTGCACTGTGGCACTGCTGTCGAGCCCACAAGGCGCCACAGTTGATCGCAGCTCTTTTGTAGGCGACGTGAAAGTTGATGTTTCAGGTAATGCGGCCTCCCACGGTGAAGTGAGGACCGACATTTTCAGAGTCGGTACCATCTGGTAGGTTAAGGTGCTGGCTTCCGATTGGGTAAGGGGTGTTGATCGGCAGAAGGCTTGAGTTTTCCAGCCACTTCTTTGGTAGTGGCATGTCGACGGTGTCGGTGGTGGCGAAGAATAAGGCAGGCAACAGCATGTGCGAGAAAACAAGCCAAACACCTTTCGGAAGTTAATTAAAGCTCGTGCTACCAATCAACTGGAATCAATGACTTTCTTAATAATGTGAGCAAATTTTAAAATTCCTGTTGAACATTTTTTTGTGAAGCTTGGCTGGCGAGGTTGAATTCGTCCAAGTAACTTGTTATTCTAAGGCAAATAATTTTTCTTGGACTCTACCGAAAAGCACCAAGACTGGTCTATAGTTTCCCAACCTCTCTCTTGCTTTTGTTTCTACAAAGGAGTAATTTTAGCACCTTTCATCTTATTGGGTATACACCAGTTATAAATACGGTATTTATCGTATGTGGTTAGCACTAGTGAAGTACTGTTTTTAACAAGTTTGGCATATTAGGCAGATTTATTATCCATAACACAAGCGGTTTCGTGTAATGCAGAGATAACCGAAGCTACTTTCATTTCATATACAGGATGTATAAAAAATGAGGACTCGGAACAAAAAATGTATGACGCACCAAAGCTTGTTTCTGTTGATTTCAAGTGTGAATAAGATTACTAAATGCTTCGCTGATATCGTTTAGTGAGCTATACAAAACATTAAAAATTCAAGTCATCTTTTGATCTCCAAGGCTACGTTTTCAGAAAATTGCTTAGATAAATTCTTTTATTAGAAAAAGGAAGCCCAGTCTTAGGGGCATGCTACTTTAAAGCGTTGTAATAAATTACACAGCTTACGCAAAGAGCTCAAATCGATTTGTAGATTACCCTTAGGACTCTGTATACCTGTCCAATGCGGTTGTACAAAATTGTCGGAACCATTTCAGGGTTCACCAGTGGAGGTTTAACAACACGCCAAAAGGTGCGCAGAAAAATCTTCTTTAAATTTTTTGCACGTTCCTAGTGAAGTCATTTATGCATCTACTAGTAAGCGACACACCACCATGTGCAAAAGATGGTCTGTTTGACTTGGTAGGCATTTTTAAAGTGCCCACGATTTGGCAGCACAGTTGCACCAGCTCGTTAGATGCAGAAAACACGACATATTCAGCATACTTGCTGCTTTGCTTATCAGTTTTAAGGGGCTATGAAAGTTGTTTATGTACCTTGTTTATGTTTGCAGTACATGTTACTTGTGCCCTTGACTGGAATGTTATTGAAATCTCTTTATTTGTGGATCATGCTCAGTGTAACCATATGTAACATACACATGGCCCTATATGGTGCTTTAAGCTCATTATTTGGCATGGGGAGTTTCTGTTTAATTAAACGTTCTTTTCCTATGTTTCTACTTTCTTTTTTTTTTGCTTTTGAACTACAATTTCACTGTTGCCTTAGTAAACGATAAACATTCTGGTTGTGATTCTTGTTTGCAATTTTTTATGCTTGCTGTGTATCTCTTGCACTGTATATATATATATATTTCTTTTTCCCACCTCTCGATGTAGTACCCTCCTTGTGAGGGCCTTTATGGGGTTTCTTGAAATCAGTAAATTTTGGCTTTGAGCATTCATTTCTCTCATTACCTTTTGTCTCAAGTGATGCTTAAAGCACATTTAGTGTGTCAAGTTCAGTACGTTGTTTCGTCATATATTCATGGTGGTTTCGCCTTGTTGGCATCAGCAGGTGGCTTTCTAAGCATGGATCAATGTCTAGAGACTATCCACATTGAGTTTGATTTTCTATACATGTGTATAAAGTGGGATATCATATGACAAATGTGTGTGGTAGTGTAAGTGTTTTTGCTGAATAGCTCACTTTGTATTCGGTGGTAAATTAGGATATCATTGAAGCAGCATGGCGACATTAATGGGAAATGTATAAACAGAGATAGTACAAGTAGAGAACCAATTTTCTGTGCGATCCACATAAATGTGCCATCAGTTAAACACCAAAAACTGTGATGCCAGTCGGTTCCTTGCAAATGAATTTCTTTTTCAAATTTTAGTTTTTTCTATATTGACTTGTTTCACTTATATTGTGCTTGTTATGCTTCATGTATTGAAATATAAACTGATTTTGTTGCTGTTCAGGAATATGCAAAAATAAGTACAATAAATACTTTAACATCATCATCATCATGATCAGCCTGACTACGTCCACTGCAGGACAAAGGCCTGTCCCATGTTCCACCAGTCAACTCGATCCTGTGCTTGCTGCGGCCAATTTATACCCGCAAACTTCTTAATCTAATTTGCCCATCTAACCTTCTGTCTCCCCCCAACCCACTTGCCTTCTCTGAGAATCCAGTCAGTTACCCTTAATGAACAGCGGTTATCTTGTCTACGCGCTACATGCCCGGCTCATGTCCATTTCCTCTTCTTGATTTCAACTAAGATATCCTCAACTCTGGCTTGTTCCCTGATCCACTCGGCTCATTTCTTGTCTCTTAAGGTTACACCGACCATTTTTCTTTCCATTGCTTGCTGCGTCGTCCTCAATTTAAGCTGAACCCTCTTTGTAAGTCACCAGGTTTCTGCTCCGTAGCTAAGTTCCGGCAAGATGCAGGTGTTATATACCTTTCTTTTAAGAGATAGTGGCAATCTACCAGTGATGATTTGAGGGTGCTTGCCGTATATGCTCGCCCCCATTCTTAATCTTCTAGTACTTCAATCTCGTGGTTCGGCTCTGCAGTTATTACCTGTCCTAAGTAGACATCGTCTTTTACAACTTCAAGTGCACTATTACCTATCTCAAAGCTCTGCCTCGTCCAAGGTGTTTATACATTACTTTTGTTTTCTGCAGATTATTTTATGAGCTACCTTCCTGCTCTCCTTGTGCTATTCAGTAATCGTGAGTTGCAATTCGTCCCATGAGTTACTCAGCAATGCAATGTCATCGGCGAAGTGCAGGTTACTAAAGTACTGTCCATTAACTTTTATCCCTAACTTTTTCTATTCTAGGCCTTTGAAAACCTCCTATAAGCATGCGGTAAGCAGCATTTTGTATATTTTATCCCCCTGTCTTATACCCTTCCTGATTGGTATTTTTTCGCTTTCTCCATCGAGCACTATGGTGGCTGTTGATCTTCTGTAGATTTCCTCCAGGATGTTTATATATGCTTCGTCGATGCCCTGATTTCGCAGTGTCTGCATGACAGCTGATATTTCTATTAAAATCAAATGTCTTCTCCTAATAAGTGAAGGCTATGCACAGTGGTTGACTGTATTCTGAGCCTTTCTCTATTATCTGATTGATAGTAAGAATGTGCCCCGCCGCGGTGGTCTAGTGGCTAAGGTACTCGGCTGCTGACCCGCAGGGCGCGGGTTCGAATCCCGGCTGCGGCGGCTGCATTTCCGATGGAAGCGGAAATGTTGTAGGCCCATGTGCTCAGATTTGGGTGCACGTTAAAGAACCCCAGGTGGTCTAAATTTCCGGAGCCCTCCACTACGGCGTCTCTCATAATCATATAGTGGTTTTGGGACGTTAAACCCCACATATCAATCAAATCCATCATATTAAGAATGTGATCGATTGTTGAGTAGCCTGTTCGAAATCCTGCTTGTTCTTTTGGTTGATTGAATTCTAATGTCTTAATTTTCTGAGTAATTACCTTTGTAAATATTTTATATACGATGAAGAGAAAACTGACTGGCTTGTAATTCTTAAAGTCATTGTCATCATCTTTCTTGTGTATTAAGATGATGTTAACATTCTTCCAAGATTCTGGTACTCTTTCCGCCAGGAGACACTTCGTAAACAGGGTGAAAGTTTTTTTAATCCTTCGTCATGCGGCAGATCTCATGTTACCTGATCCTCACCAGCAGCTTTGCCTCTTCGCCTTTCCTACAAGGCTTTTTTGACTTTTTCTATCTTTACTGGTGGGATGCAATCTGAAATACTGCTAGTTATTATAGCAAGGCCGTGGTTGTTCCGGCTACTGTACAGATCTCTGTAAAACTCCTTTGCTATTTTAACTCTTATCCATATTGGTAATTACTTTGTCTTCCTTATCCCTTAGTGCATACACCTAGTTTTTGCCTATCCCCAGTTTCCTCTTCACTGCTTTGAAGCTTTCTCCGTTCTTTAGAGCATGTTCAATTTTCTCCATGTTATACCTTCTTACATTGGTTACCTTACGCTGATTAATCAACTTCAAGAGCTCTGGGAATTCTATTTTGTCTATTGTATTCGAGGCTTTCATGCTTTGATGCTTTATAATAAAGTTTTGGTCTCCTGGGACAGCTTTCCAGTGTCCTGTATAGCTACAGTACCTTCAATTCCCACTGCACACTCTATAATGATACTCGTCAGATTATCATTAATTGCGTCAACGCTAAGGCTTGTTTTCTCGATAAGAGCTGTGTGACTGTTTTGAAGCAAGACTCTGAATTCCTGTATTTTCGCTCTCAGTGCTAGCTCATTGATTGGCTTCTTGCGAACCAGTTTATGTTGTTCCTTCTTCAAGTCTAGGTGAATTCCAGACTGTACCATTCTATGGTCACTGCATTGTACCTTGCCAAGCACTTCCACATCCTGCACAATGCTTGTGTGTGCACTCAGTATAAAGTCTATTTCCTTCTTACTTTCACCATTAAGGCTCCTTCATGTCCACTTACAGTTTCCTCGATTTTGGTAAAAGGTATCCAAGATCCGTAAATTATTTCATTCTGCAAATTTTACTGTGTTCTCTATGTGTCAGATGCGACGCACGGACAACACAGGGCACGGCGCTGAAGCGCCGGCTGACAAGAAGTACGCAGCAGCCGGTAGCTAAGAAAGAACTCATGTATATATACAAGCATCATGATATATACGTATGTACATAGTCCCCTTGGGGCCAGCCTACGGGTTCCAAAATCAGAACCGAAACCCCGATACCACATCATCCCCCCCTTTCGAAGTGAATGACATGCGGGATCTTAACATGTAACGAAGGCAATCTAAGAATGAAAATGTATCGTATACACAGAAAATTGCACAGCATACCAGCGTCAATAAATATAAGCAAAGTCAAGGGTCAAGGCACACGCCACACACCACACTATCATTCTTTCCACGAGAGAGGATGTCTGCATAGTGACTTTCTCGCTTAAGTCTACAGCGTCGACGCCTGTAGTGGTGCCATTTCCACGACGGGCACTGTGGCTGTGTACAGCAGTCTGGTGGTATGTAAGAATCGGCCCATTTGCTGTCCTTCCATTGTACTTCTGGCACAGTAGAGGCCAAAGCAAGCATAAAACGACGGTTTGATGGGACACGGCTTGACGTCACCAATGCAAGCGCCGTGCACAGAACAGGAACGAGCATGACCGGCGCAGACACGACCAGCGGAAGCACCGCTGTTGCGTGCTGAATCGGAACTGACTCTGGAATCTCGGCTGTCACACTCGGCAGGTGCACCTCCGGTGGACGGCAAACAGAAACAGTATCCTGGAGATCATCCTGAGTCGGAAGAAGTAGAGCCAGAGTGGAAGTAGCAGGCACAAGCGAAGTATGGACAGATGAGATGGAAGTGGGTAAAGTATGGTCAGCAGTAGAGGGCCCGACCGGAACAACCATCCTTGCAGTAGAAGTACTCCCAGTCGAAGCATGTATAGTCCGGATATGCCCAAGTGCAGGCAACACGGCAGGAGCAGGCACGTCAAGGACATGATCAGCTGGGACGCCAACAGTTGCAGCCCCAGTAAGCACACTCTCAGTCTGTGCCGGAATCGTCGTAGCCACTTGCAGGACAGTAACTGTACTGGTCACCGTCGATGTGCCTTGATGACTGGTCGACTCAGTAGTAGTGCGGCAGACCTGCACACAGTGTCCACGACGTCCGCACCGCAAACACGTCCGGCTCCTGGCAGTGCGTGTTTGGCCCAATGCCGTGTTCAGCTGGTAACAGGCACCCGCGCGAGCTGGCGGCGAAGCTGGAGAGGAGGTGTTCGCAGCAGCGGAGGGCAAGGAGGTGCACACAGGAGAAGTCTCACTGGCGCCATCTTTCACCGAAGCTTGGGGAGGACGGCTGCCATTTGACCTGGCATCTTGAATAATTCGGTGAGCTGAGCCGCCATCTTGAACCAGACGCTACGACACGGCGTCGACCAGTACTCTTGATAACTGTGTGATGACGTTTATTGAACCAGAGAAGTCGCAACGATGTCGCAACGAAAAATGGTCGTACGACAAGTCTGGCAAAGGCGGCCCAGGTTCTCGTGCAATCAGAGCACGGGGTTTTTCGTTCTCTTTGGAAGGCACATATGCGTTAGTGCGTATGCTCCACTACAATACCCCCCGGGGTGAAGAGTAGCCATCCTGGCGACTCAGGGAGTAGGCATGAGGGGGTCGTAGTAGGGCTTGAGACGGTCGACGTGTACGGTCTCGCATCCTCGACGGCGCAAATCTGGCGATTGTGTTAGCGGCTCGATGATGTAATTCACCGGCCAGGTTGCGTCAATGACACGGTATAGACCATGGTACCGGGCCAGAAGTTTAGAAGACAGGCCAGGAACGTGCGGGGGCATCCAAAGCCACACAACGGAGCCAGTACGAAACGTAGGCGCTATGTGATGACCGTCGTCATGTTGGGTTTTTTGTAGGTCTTGAGCCTCGCTTGTCATAGACCGAGCCAACTGACGGCAGTATTCAGCGTATCTGGCGACTTCTGAAAGCGGGGAGCATTCCGATGCATCAGGGCGGTACGGGAGTATAGTGTTGAGTGGGTGGGATGGTTCGCGGCCGTACAACAGAAAGAACCGGGAAAAACCGGTAGTCGCTTGCGTCGCGGTGTAGTAAGCGAAGGCAACAAAAGGTAATACAGCGTCCCAGTTAGTGTGGTCGGAGGAGGTGTACATCCTCAGCATGTCGCCAAGTGTGCAGTTGAACCGTTCCGTGAGACCATTCGTCTGTGGATGGTATGCGGTAGATTTCCGGTGGATGATGTTGCATTCAGCGAAAATAACTTGGATGACCTCCGACAGGAACACTCAACCCCTATCACTGAGTAATTCCCGTGGAGCCCCGTGGCGGAGAATGAACCTGCGCAGAATGAAGAGTGCAACTTCGTGGGCGGTCGCTGCCGGTAGAGCTGCAGTCTCAGTGTAGCGTGTCAGATGATCGACGCCGACAATAATCCACCGGTTTACTGAGCGACTATATGGGAGGGGGCCATAGAGATAGATACCCACGCGGTCGAATGGGCGAGCCGGGCATGGGAGTGGCTGTAACATGCCAGTAACGTGCCGCGGAGGTGTCTTGTTCTGTTGGCAAGTGGTGGAAGAGTGAACGTATTTCTGCAAAAAAAGCGATACATTCCTCGCCAGTAATATTGTTGGCGCAGCCTTTCGTAGGTTTTCAGGACACCTGCGTGAGCACTTTGGGGGTCTGCATGGAAATTCATGCATATGTCAGAGCGCATATGAGTTGGGACAGCAAGGAGCCACTTCCGACCACCACGCATGTAGCTGCCGCGGTACAGAATGCTGTCTCACAAGGAAAAGTGGGCTGTTTTTCGGCGTAGCGCTCTCGTGGAAGGGACAGCAGACGGATCGGTAAAGTAGTCGAGTAACAATGCAAAGTATAGATCTTTACGCTGCTCTGAAAGCATGTCAGTAGTGTCTATTGGTGACAAGGTGGTAAAAAGGGGTGACAGAGAAGCCACTTTTGGTGTTAATGGCGATCGCGAAAGTGCATCGACGTCCGCATGCTTGCGACCGGAACGCTAAACTACACGGATGTCGTATTCTTGCAATCGAAGTGCCCAACGTCCCAGGCGTCCGGATGGGTCTTTCAATGTGGACAGCCAGGCTGCGGCGGCTGCATTTCCGATGGAGGCGGAAGTGCTGTAGGCCCATGTACTCAGATTTGGGTGCATGTTAAAGAACCCCAGGTGGTCGAAATTTCCGGAGCCCTCCACTACGGCGTCTCTCATAATCATATGGTGGTTTTGGGACGTTAAACCCCACAAATCAAATCAATCAAATCAATGTGGACAGCCAACATAGAGCGTGGTGGTCTGTGACCACGCCGAAAGGACGGCCGTAAAGGTACGGGCGAAACTTCAAGGCCCAGATTATGGCCAAACACTCCTTCTCTGTCACGGAGCAATTCAATTCAGCCGTCTTGAGAGCGCAACTTGCATAGGCGACTACGTATTCGGCTTGGGTGCCTTTCCGTTGTGCCAAAACTGCACCAAGACCGATGCCTCTTGCATCGGTGTGAATTACTGTGGCAGCAGCGGAGTCGTAGTGATGAAGAATAGGTGGTGAGGTCAGCAGGCGGCGCAGCTGGCGAAATGCGTCGTCACATGCAGGTGACCATACAGATATACCTTTGCTGTTGGAAAGCAGACTCGTGAGAGGTGCGATGATGGACGCGAAGTTGCGCACGAAGCGACGAAAGTAGGAGCAGAGACCGACGAAACTTCTTAGGGCTTTCAGTGATGTGGGCAACGGGAAGTCAGCGACAGCTCGAAGCTTATTGGAATCCGGAAGAACACCGTCCCTTGTGATGACATGTCCCAAGATGGTTAGTTTCTGTGCTGCGAAGGGGCACTTCTTGGAGTTAAGTTGTAGGCCTGCAGAAGTTAGACATGTCAGGATCTCATGGAGGCGAACAAGATGTGTCGGGAAATCAGATGAAAAGACTACAATGTCGTCCAGGTAACACAAGCAAGTTTTCCACTTATGGGCACGCAAGATGGTATCGATCATGCGCTCAAATGTGGCAGATGTGTTTCAGAGCCCAAATGGCATGACTTTAAACTCGTATAGGCCATCCGGCGTTACAAAGGCTGTTTTAGGGCGATCACATTCAGCCATTGGCACCTGTCAATACCCAGAACGCAGATGCAAGGATGCAAAGTACTCGGCGCCTTGTAAACAGTCAAGAGCATCGTCTATTTGTGGTAGCGGGTAGACATATTTCTTCCTAATCTTGTTTAAGCGGCGATAGTCCACGCAAAATCGAACGGTACCATCTTTTTTTCTTACCAGAACCACAGGTGATGACCAAGCGCTTTGAGAAGGCTGTATGACTGCACGTTTAAGCATGTCGTCTACTTGCGCCGTAATGACGCGGTGCTCTTCAGTGGAAACGCGGTAAGGACGCTGTCGCAGAGGGGAATGCGAGCCGGTGTCAATAGTACGATTGATAGTCGTGGTGCGGCCCAATGCAGATTCTTGAAAGTCGAAAGAAGAGCGAAACTTCTTAAGGAGAGCAACAAGTTGGCGGCGGTGCGAAAGGGGAAGGTCTGCGTCTGCATTGTCAAAGGCTGACGAACTTGATGGCTCAGACGCATGATTGATTGTGGCAATGTGACATGGCGTTTCGTCGGGAAGAATAATATCATCGATATGGTCGACAGGTTGCACATATCCTAACGTTTCACCACGAAGTAAGCCAATGGGGTAGTTGCAGTGGTTGGTAACCAGCATCACGGTTAAACCAGACGCTATTGCAAGAACGGCAAATGGGAGAACGATGCCCTTGCGTTCAGTAAAAACCGGAGATGGCGTAAACACCACCGTGGCGTCAGGTTGCGCCACACATGAAAGGCTTATAGAGACCGAAGCTTCCGGAGGCAAGGTGATGTCGTCAGCGATGAGTTTGCAGAGACGAGGAGACCGGTCGGGTGGTGGAAATTCACATGTTGGCACAAGGGACATTTCGGCACGGGAACAATCGATGATAGCTTCATGACATGATAAGAAATCTCAACGGAGGATAAGGTAATGAGAGCAAGATAGCAGAACAAAAAACTGTACGACGTACAAAACGTCTTGGATGACGACGCGCGCCGTACACACAGCCGAGGGATGAATGCGTTGCGCGCTAGTCGTGGACAGCACCATGCCACAGAGAGATGTGGTCACTTTCTTCAGTTTCCGACAAAATTTGGCGTTCATCACAGAAACGGCGGCCCGGGTATCAATTAACGCTAATGTGGCGACTCCCTCAACATTGACATCAACAACATTTTGCGGCGAAAACGGAGGCCTTGGGGATTGCGCACAAGTTGCAGTTCTTGCCTCTGGAACTGCACTGATTATTTTCCCTCCTCAGGAGGTGGTCGACGACGCATAGGCGATGGCGATTGGCGACGAGGGGATGGGAAACGAGCAGTTGATAGGCGGCGATCCGAGTCTGAGTGCATCTGTTCATATGCAGACGTCGTGGCCTGCTGTGGCGCGTAGGTAGGAGTTCCGAAGTATGCGTTTGTAGGTGTGGGGCGACGGCGGCAGAAGCGTGTAATGTGGCCAGCGATGCCACATGCGAAGCAGATAGGACGATTATCTTGGGTGTGCCACTCATTAGATCGACGGAAAAAGCGAGGTGGGGGCCTGTAAACTGGAGGCGAGGCCGGAGGAGGTGGAGCCGATAAGGCGACTGGATGCGGTGGGGGCCGCGCGACCACAGCTACGTAGCTGAGAGGTGAAGGTGGTGCAGGTGGTGCGTAGCCGACAGCTGAGAGATTACGTGCTACTGAAGTGCATGGGTAAGGGGCCTGCACTGTAGGGAGGACATCGCAAATTTCAGTGCGTATGGCCTGCTGCAGTGTCGAAGGCAGGCTTTCGGTGGGCGCGTTGCAATGCGGCAGCAGGGAGAGCTGTCGGGCGACTTCCTCTCTGATGAAGTCTTTGATCTGGTGTGACAGACTTTCTTGGCGAACGTTGGCATTTGCGAGTGCGACGGCCGAGATCGAATCCGGCGATGAGACACTCTGCCGGGCGATGGAACGCTGATGGTGCAATTAATCAAAGCTCTGGCAGGAGCTTACGAGAATTGCCACCGTGGTCAGGCTTTTCGCTAGCAACATCTGGAATGCGCCATCCTCGATGCCCTTGAGAATCTGCCGAATTTTCTCTTATTCAGGCATAGATGGATTCACATGCCTGCAGAGGTCGAGCACGTCCTCTATGTAACTAGTAAACGTCTCGCCAGGCTGCTGGGCTCGGTGGCGCAGGCGCTGGTCAGCGCGGAGCTTGCGGACCTCTGGTCGGCCAAACGCTTCAGTAACGAGGGTCTTAAAGGAGGACCAGTTGGTGATGGCGGTTTCGCGGTTGGTAAACCAAAGCTTATCTACGTCTGCCAAGTAAAAGATAACGTAGGCGAGCTTAGAGTCGTTGTCCCACTTGTTGCTGGCGCTTACGCGTTCGTACAAGGAGAGCCAGTCTTCGACGTTTTGCTCACCACTGCCGCTGAAGGTTGGTGCGTCCCGTTGGTGAGTAGCGCCGGGGCAGGTAGACGGGACAGCAGATGGTGCTGGCTGGGCTGGGATGGGCTAGTTAGCGACTGCGTCAGTCATGTTTCGCGGTGGTCTCTCGGGCAACTTGCGAGAGCGGAGCTCCAGGTCTGCTTGGGGATTTCAGCAGCCTCCACCAAATGTGATGACATTTATTGAACCAGAGAAGTCGCAACGATGTCGTAACGAAAAATGGGAAAAATGGCCGTACGACAAGTCTGGCAAAGACGGCCCAGGTTCTCGTGCAATCAGAGCACGGGGTTTTTCGTTCTCTTTGGAAGGCGCATACACATTAGTGCGTATGCTCCAATACAACTGTAGCAACGCGCGGTCAACGCACTCCTCCTCTCTCACTACGTCGAGCGCCTTCTCTACAGTGAAGTCCTTGCTCATCTTGAAAAAGTTTTTTGGAGGTGTGGCGACGCGATGCCAGGGACAATATGGTCGAAGGCGAGGATATCGCCCGCCGGGCCCAATTCGCAAAGCTTGGCGAAGCTTGGCTACTCGGCGTACTTCCTGAATAAATTCTACCACTGACAGGTCTGGGCCCTGACGCAGGGCTTTGAAGTAGGTACGCAGACGCGCCACGTCCGGTTGAGGGTCAAAGAGTTCATTAAGCAGCGCAAGGGCTGCATCGAACACATCCAGGGTCGTCTCCTGAGTTGGCCGGTTTGCTTTCGGCTGCTGTTCATCCTCGGTGGCATGCAGGTAGGTGTTGAGGCCCGCAATGCCCAAGGCATTCAGGAGCAGTGCCTTCTTGTGGCGTCCCTGGCAGCGGCGTCAATGTTGACTTGTAACACAGGATGCCACTGCCTCCATGGAATAGGTGGCACACCGAGGCACTGAAGAAATGAAGGCAGAGCCATAGCCGCGTTCATGCTTGCCAAGGAGAGCGTTGAGAAGGCAGTTCAAGGAGGCGTGCACGTTGGTAGGCCTCATGACCGAACTGGCATGAAAAGTGTAGAAAAGTAGAATTGGATGCAGGAAATACAGTACCGGCGGGACAGCTTGCACGGGTGCCGAGTCGTCAGCACAAGAAAGAAGCCTGGATGCCACCTTATCGTCTGATGCTCGTGGATTGCAGATCCTCATCGCCAAAATGTAATATCGTGCGTCGGACGCGATGCAGAGAGAACACAGGGCACGGGGCTGAAGTTCCAACCGACAAGAAGTACGCAGCAGCCGGTAGCCAAGCAGGAACTCTTTTGTATACACAAGCATCACGATGGATGGATGAATTGATACCGCTCTACCCTTTAAATAGGGCGGTGGCTAACGACACCTAGCCGTAATGCCTAGCACATTTATGATATATACATATGTACAGTGCCTCCAAGGGGCCAGCCTACCGGTTCCAATACCAGAATCGAAACACCGATACCACACTTGGCATTCAAGTTGCCCATCAGTATAGTATACTGTGTTTTTACTTTACTCATTGCCGATTCCACGTTTTCATAGAAGCTTTCAACTAGCGTGCCATCATGGCTGGATGTAGGCGCGTAAGCCTTTACCGCCTTCATCTTGTCTCTCCTATTGAGTTTAATTGTGATACCTACCACCCTTTCAATAGTGCTGTAGTATTCCTCTATGTTACCACCTATATTTATGTGGATAAGGAACCCCATGCCCAGTTCTCTTCTGTCAGCAAGCCACAATAGCAAAAGATGTGCCCATTTTTGACACTGTGTAGGCCTCATCTGTCCTCTTAACCTCACTGAGATCTATCACATCTCATTTAACACCCTCTAGCTCCTCAAATAGTACAGCTAGACTTGCCTCACTAGGTAAGTTTCTAACATTAAACATTCCCAGGTTCTGGTTCCAATGGCGGCCTGTTCGGACCCATAGATTCTTAGCACCCTCTACTGCGTTGCAGATCTGACCACAGCCGTGGTCAGTTCTTTGCAGCCACTGGGCACTGAGGGCCGTGAGTCAATTGACGTATGCATGTGGGAAGTAGTGGCCAGGTACTGCACCAGTGTGGCCAATCCTTCTATGGTGAGGGAGTGCGTTACCAGCGGTGATTACCGGTGAGGCCGCACTCCAGGTCTCTTATTGCAATGCCATCACCACGCAGATTTTTTAAAATCTGGTTGGAAACAGTGCGGCACTGAGATTTGAACCATGGAACCACACACACACACACACACACACACACACACACACACACACACACACACACACACACACACACACACACACACACACACACACACACACACACACACACACACACACACACACACACACACACACACACACACACACACACACACACACACACACACACACACACACACACACACACACACACACACACACACACACACACACACACACACACACACACACACACACACACACACACACACACACACACACACACACACACACACACACACACACACACACACACACACACACACACACACACACACACACACACACACACACACACACACACACACACACACACACACACACACACACACACACACACATTATATATATATATATATATATATATATATATATATATATATATATATATATATATATAAGGGAAAGAAGTGTATACCTAAGGGCTCGTTTTTCCGTGTTTTTAACACAATAATAATGAGATATAACAGACAGTAATGCCAAAGAATGTACAGGGGAAGTTATTAACATTAATGGAATGTAAATAAGAAGAAAGGAAAGTGGATGAAAAAATTACCAACTGTAAGCAGGAATCGAACCCACGACCTTCGAATTACGCGTTCGATGCTCTCGCGTTCGAGCATCGAACGCGTAATTCGAAGGTCGTGGGTTCGATTCCTGCTTACAGTTGGTAATTTTTTCATCCACTTTCCTTTCTTCTTATTTACATTCCATTAATGTTAATAACTTCCCCTGTACATTCTTTGGCATTACTGTCTGTTATATCTCATTATATATATATATATATATATATATATATATATATATATATATTTATATATAATATTGTAAAGGGGTTTATTTGCAGTGCAGAACGCAGAAGGCAAAGCAGTCAGCAGCGTCCGGCCAAGCACAGCAAGCACGAGCTTATGCTGATGGCGATGCCCCTGAGGCACCGAGAAATGCCGCTGAGGCTTCTTTTCTTCACTACAATCACCCTCCGCAGAAAAAGGCACCATCTTGGCGGATTAGGGAGAAGAAACGACTAATGGGTCATAATAGGGCTTGAGGCGAGAGACATGGACAGTGTCGCGGCCGCGGTAGCGTAGGTCTGTGGATGGGATGATGGGCTCCACGATATAGTTGACGAGTGACGTTTGCTCTACAGCATGGTATGGCCCGATGTATTTGGGAAAAAGTTTTGTGGAGCGGCCAGGTGCGGTAGCAGGTGTTCGAAGCCACACCAATGAACCAGGTGGAAAGTTTGGAGCTGCATTCTTCAGCATGTCGAGCAGCTTCGGACAGAGTTGTACTTTCGGACTCATAAGGTTTATATGAAAGAATAGTGTCTAATGTATTTGAAGGTTCTCGTCTGTACAGAAGAAAGTATGGCGAAAACCCAGTATTAGCTTGTACGGCAGTATTATATGCGTAGGTGACGAACGGGAGAACTTTGTTCCAATTTGAATGATCAGAGGCGACGTACATCGACAGCATACTGCCAAGAGTACGGTTGAAGCGCTCCGTCATGCCATTCATTTGAGGGTGGTACGCTGTACTTGTGCGGTGCACGATTCGGCATTCGTTGAGTAATGCCTTCAAGGCGTCAAAAAGGAAGGCACGGCCTCTGTCACGTAAGAGCTCGCGAGGGGCACCATGACGCAGAATGAAACGTTGCAACAGAAACGTTCCAACGTCACGGGCTGTGGCAGTCGGCAGCACGCCTGTTTCGGCATAGCGTGTCAGATGGTCTATCGCAACAATAATCCAGCAATTACCAGCTAGAGTTGATGGTAGTGGTCCGTAAATGTCAATGCCGACATGATCAAAAAGACGACTAGGACAAGGAAGAGGTTGTGACGGGTAGACTTGCCCGGGAGGTAACTTTTGTCGTTGGCACTGAGCACACGAGCGAATGAATTTCCGCACGTAATTATACATGCCACGCCAATAAAATCTGAGTCGAAGCCTAGCGTATGTCTTGAAGAGGCCTGCGTGGGCGCACTGTGGGTCTGCGTGAAAAGCTTTGCAGATGGCGGGGTATCACAAGGAGACACTTGTGACCGTCAGAAAGGTAGTTGCGTCGATAAAGAAGATCATTCCTTAGGCAAAAGTTGCTAGCCTGGCCGCGGAGAGTGCGAAACGGCGAAGGAGTGAGAGGATTAGAAAGAATGCTTATGAGGCCACTGATCCAGGGATCCTTTCGTTGTTCCACCGTCATGTTGTGCAAGGCGGATGACGCAAGTGCATGCTCGAGGGAAGAGAGGCCAACACCTTCATCCGGTATGGGTGAGCAAGAAAGGGCACCACGTACGTGTGCTTACGACCGGAACTGTAAATAACGCGGATGTCATATTCCTGAAGTTCAAGCTCCCAGCGAGCAAGTCGTCCGGAAGGATCTTCAAGTGTGGATAGCCAACAAAGGGCGTGGTGTTCAGTGTCGACGTCGAATGCGTGACTATACAGGTAGGGGCGAAATTTTCCAAGGGCCCAAATAATAGCTAAACACTCTTTCTCGGTCACGGAGTAGTTAGCCTCGGCTTTCGTCAAAGTTCGGCTTGCGTAGGCGACGACATATTCATCAAACCCTGCCTTTCGTTGCGCGAGCACAGCGCCAAGTCCAACACCGCTGGCATCAGTATGAACCTCCGTGGGAGCGGCAGGATCGTAGTGGCGGAGGATAGGTGGTGAAGTTAGCAGGCGGCGTAATTTGGTGAACGCATCGTCGCATGCTGGTGACCTTATGGAAAGGTCCTTGCCGCCGCTAAGAAGGTCCCTAAGGGGCGCACATACGGAAGCAAAATTTCTAATGAAGCGTCGGAAGTATGACGACAAGCCGACAAAACTTCTAAGTTCCTTTAAGTTCTTTGGCTTCAGAAAATCTGCAATTGCTCGAAGCTTGGCGGGGTCGGGAAATATGCGGTCCCGCGATACGACGTGGCCAAGAATGATGAGCTGCCGGGCACCAAAACGACACTTCTTGAGGTTGAGTTGAAGGCCGGCATCAGTGAGGTGTGTGAGGACGTGATCGAGACGATTTCAATGGGTGTCGAAATCGGTGGAAAAGACAACTACGTCATCGAGGTAGCATAAACGTGTGTTCCACTTGAGGCCTCGTAAAATGGTGTCCATCATTCTTTCAAAAGTGGCTGTAGCGTTACAAAGGCCGAGAGGCATAACGGTAAATTCGTATAATCCATTAGGTGTGACAAATTTTGTTTTCGGTCGGTCAGATGCTTTCATAAGAACTTGCCAGTATCCAGACCGTAAATCCAGCGAAGAGAAGTATTTTGCTCCCTGCAAATAGTCAAGGGCGTCGTCTGTTCGCGATAACGGGTAAACGTCCTTACAGGTGATCTTGTTTAAACGTCGATAGTCCACACAGAACCGAATGGAGCCGTCCTTCTACTTAACAAAAATGACCGGTGACGCCCAGGGACTGTTAGAATGCTGTACAATACCCGCTGGAGCATGTCGGTAACCTGGTCGTCAATAACACGGCGCTCCGACGCTGAGACTCAGTAGGGGCGCTGCCGTAGAGGCGTATGGCTTCCTGTGTCAATCTGGCGAGATATGTTCGATGTGCGACTGAGGCAAGAAGCGTGGCTGTCAAAAGAAGTACGAAACTTTTGCAGCAGGTTCACCAACTGACTTCGTTCTGAAGAAGACGTTGCGACATCGATGGAGCAGTAGAAAGCGTCAAGGAGTGACTGGTCAACAACAGAGTCGGAAATTAGTGCGCTGAGGTCCGTAAAAAGTAAACTAGATGGAGCATCAAAAAATGTGATGGGCGTCGATCGGATGCACGTGACCAAGACATTCACCACAGAATAAAGGTAAAGGCCCTTCTAGAGTATTGTACACGAGCGTCTTCGTGACGCCATGGTAGAGAGTAAGAAGAGCAACGGGCAGTGGAGAACATTTGCGTTGAATGAACAGGGCAGAGGGCATAAATAGAACATCACGGTCGGAAATAGCGTCACACGACACAGTCACCAGCAGAGAAGAACGCGGTGGTACGGTGGTGTCATCGGAAACAGTTTATAATACGGCAGGGAGGCTTCGGCAGCGTCAACATCAAAAAGCGCAGATAACTCAAGTTCAGCGCGACAGCAGTCAATGACTGCATTATTATTCGCAAGGAAGTCCCAGCCGAGTGTAATGTCATGGGAACACGAGGGCAGCACTACGAATTCGACGAAATACACAATCCCTTCGATGACAACTCGTGTAGTACAGGCTGCGAGAGGTGTTACACTTTGTGCGTTAACCGTTCTAAGAGAGAGGCCAAATAATGGCATCAGAACTTAGCGGAATTTGCGGCCCAGGTTGATGGAAACGACGGATAGAGCGGCTCCGGTGTTGACAAGCGCCATGACGACGATACCGTCGACTGACACTTCTATGACGTTAGCTGGACAGGGGCAAGGACTTGTGCATGGCGACGGGGACGCAGTTCGTGTCCAATGTGTGTGTATATATATATATATATATATATATATATATATATATATATATATATATATATATATATATATATATATATATAATTCAAAAAAGAAGTTCTGTGGGTCCGGTGCAAATGTTAAGAAATAAAGGAGCACACTTACGAAAATTTGATAGTTGTTTACTCTACGTTTTGGCCGTGCCACGGCCAAAACGTAGAGTAAACAACTATCAAATTTTTGTAAGTGTGCTCCTTTATTTCTTAACTATATATATATATATATATATATATATATATATATACTGCACTTGTGTGCGCCTTTGCTGTCCGATATGTATTCCGAACTGTAAAAAACAATTCAAGTTGAGTGTATACCAACTAGCTCTTTGAACTGCCGGCAAACCAACTAAGCCTCCATAGTGCTAGAGCTAGAGTCCACTGCTTTATTCGTGGCCACTTAACAAGCTGTCCCCATGGCTCCAAGTCATCATAAGCAAGGCTGATCAAGTTTATCAGAGACTAAAGTGGAAACAATCAAAAACGATTTGTCACACTCATAGACTCGCAACAGCTTTGACAGAGCGGCGGTGATGCTATCTCCTTTTCCAAGAAAGAAAATATTGTTCTGGGAGCAGCAAATGCTTTGACCGGTTCATAAAAAGTTTGCTCATACCCTTCCGTAACTGCATCAACAAGTCACAGCAGAATAAAAGCATGAACAAGTGACACAATGTTGTAGCCTCTGTTCAGCGTTCGCCTGCTCCGCGATGCTACAGCACAAGGTGCGAAAGTGTCAAATAGATGACCTGCACTGCAAAGCGCCTACAAGAGAAATCTGTACAGGGCAATCGTTGGTGAAATTTCTCTACGTTGTGACATTTACTCATAACATTTTCATTCTCCCGTAAGAATATAATTGAGTGCTTACTCTCGTGATGAACAACTTTGCCCTAGTAGTCGGTTCCCCTAGCTTGCCACCAAAAGTGACCACTGTTGAAAGTGGGGGGGCTCAGCCCCCTCACTTTTCCCAGTGGGAGGGCGAGCCCATCTTGCCCCCCTGGCTGATACATCTATATTGCTGCTTAATGTCTTGGCATGTGATAAGTACTTTTGGCTGTTCAGGCATAGTATTGGAGAAACAACTAAATCGGGCTCTCTGCATTTGCAGGATTTGGCATGTTTTAAGTGGAGCATTTGTTTGCAGATAGATGGGAACTGTTGTAAAACGTGTGGTGTCATCACACGATTACTACTGCACTAACATACAGTTTGGTAGGCAAAGATAATCATGTATTTTGTTTACAAAGGGAGTAACGTTTCTTCATTATTTGATGCTGTAGTCCAGTTGCAGACAAATCTCTTTGCATGTTCACTGGTGCAGCTTTCTTTCAGGAATACCATTCACTCAGAACGTGGGATGCATTCCTGTCGCCTGTATACCTATGCGACCAACAGCAAGACAAACATGAAAAGACACTTTCACAAACACACAGGCAAGCGGCCCTTCCAGTGCCACTTGTGTCCAGCTGCAATCTCTCAAAGCAGTCACCTTCGTACGCACATGCGTACCCACACAGGAAACCGCCCCTTTTCCTGTGACTAGTGCAGTGCATCGTTTTCTCAGAAAACACACCTCACGAACCATATGATCTTCCACACAAGAGAGCACCCCTTTTCATGATACCTCTGTAATGCATCTTGTCTGCAGAAACAGCACCTCATGGACCACATGCGCACCCACGAGGACTTTTCACGTGACCACTGCAATACATCTTTTTCACTGAAACGCTTCCTCACGGACCACGTGTCTCGTCATGAAAACAAGAAGCCATGAAATGTGAGTGGTTTGCTGGCCTTCTGTGAGGGCGAAGACATATCAGGGTGAAGAGAGCTCGTTGATTAGAAGTCACAGTGAAAGAGCAGTTTGAGGTTTGGAAGTTATCTTAGTTTGGCAAGTGATAGCGGCATGCATTCATGGGACGAAGGACGAGGGGTAAAAAAAAGTGCAAAGAAGAGGCCACCTTCTTGAAAAGCGAGTATCCAGACTGCCGTGCACCTCTTTTAGGTAACAATTTCTTCATGAGAAAAACTAATAAGCAGCCACAGGCACTGGCTTTCGAACTTTGTGCCTTCGGAAAGGTGTGGACAAATAAATTTTCCCCACCCGTGAAACTAAAAGCTGTGATGATTTACTTGTGTGTCCGATAATCTACATATTCAGCTATGGTGGCAGTTCTTTTGCTTTTTTTTCACCTAGATTTGTTTGCCTTGATGTATTAATGCTACATAATAACTATAAAATACAAGTAAGGAATTATGAGGCACTTTGTTTGTAAGCCTTCTCCCACATTTGTCTTGTCAATCTTTTGAATGTCTCATAGCTTGAATTAGCTCGAGAACTAGAATAAAATGCTAAGTACTTTTATTCACTTATTTTAGACATACCGCAAAGCTCATTTAACTTTTTTTGGAAACAGCGAGACAATAATTTTAATTAAGTAAATATTGTCACAATGCAGAAACAGCAGCAGTCGAATACAGGAAACTCACTTTAATTGTACCAGAACACTGGCAAACTGAACGGAAGAGAACCTCGTCTTCTTCTCTCGCTGCTCGTGTTTTTCGTTGTTCTCTTGGTGCTGCATATTCAATGTGGCATTTGCCCCCCTCCAGAGAGCAGCGTCCGGATGCTCTTCTACAAAAGACGGTGTAGTATATGTATGGTGTAAATCAGTCCGAAAAGTAGGGCTTCATTTGCACAACGTGCACGATTTCTGGTTTTTGCTGGCGAGTTGTCGAGGGGCTGTCAGGAACGACCACATAATTAACGTCGCTCAGGCGTTCTAAAACCGTGTAGGGGCCAAAATACTTCTTCAGCAATTTTTCAGATAGTCCCCGGTGGCGGATAGGACTCCATACCCAGACTTTGTCGCCGGCCCGATAGAAGACATGTCGGTATTGGAGATTATAACGTTGGGCGTCGTAATTTTGCTGCTGGGTGATTCGGACGCGGGCAAGCTGCCTCGCTTCTTCTGCTCGTTGGGTAAAAGATACAGCGTCCAAATCGATGTCATTGCAGTCGTGCAGTAACATGGCGTCAAGCATCGTCGTCACTTCACGGCCATGAAGGAGACAGAACGGCGTTCTTCGTGTAGTTTCTTGCTGCGCTGTATTATAGGCGAACGTGATGTACGGTAGAATGTCGTCCGAGTTCTTGTGATCCACGCCAACGTACATACTCAACATGTCAGCAATAGTCTTGTTGAGGCGTTCTGTTAAGCCGTTGGTTTGTGGGTGATAGGAAGTGGTTTTCCGATAGGCTGTTCTACTGAGCTCAAGCACTGTCTTCAGGAGCGCGGCCGTGAAAGCGGCACCTCGATCCGTTATTATGATTGTCGGAGCACCGTGCCTTAGGACGATATTTTCTACGAAGAATCGTGCGGTTTCAACGGCAGTCCCACTTGACAAAGCCTTTATTTCCGTGTAGCGCGTAAGATAATCAGTGGCGACTATTACCCACTTGTTGCCAGCATGGGAAGTGGATATGGTCCAAGGAGATCCATTCCAATTTGGGCAAAAGGTACCGTGGGCACTTGAATTGGTTGTAATAGTCCAGCTGGTTTTAACGGTGGCGATTTTCATCGTTGGCAATCGAGGCACATGCGCACGTAATGCTTCACAACAGCTGGAAGTCTTGGCCAGTAGTATTTCTATTGGATTCTGGCCAATGTGCGTGTGTATCCAAGATGACCAGACGTTGGCTCATCATGGCAAGCACAAAGTATCTCCTCACGGAGTGACGTCGGAACGACAAGTAGGTGGGTGCTTTCTCTGGGAGAAAAGTTCTTCTTATAGAGAACACCACTACGTAAGCAGAATGACGGCAGGCTCCTTGCAAATCTTCTAGGGGCGGTTGTTGTCCGGTCATTCAAATATTCAATAAGGGAAAGCAACTCACTGTCTTCTTTCTGCTTGCACAAAATCGTAGTGGTGTCGACGACTCCTACAAACGCCATGCTGTCATCCTCTGTGTCATCGTCGCGCTTTATCGGTGACCTTGATAAGCAATCGGCGTCAGCGTGCTGCCGTCCGGACTTATACACGACCGTCATATCAAACTCTTGAAGGCATAAGCTCCACCGTGCGAGCCGACCAGACGAGTCTTTCAAGTTGGTTAGCCACCAGAGGGAATGATGGTCGCTGACTACGTCGAAGGAACGACCATAGAGGTACGGACGAAACTTCATAACCGCCCATACGACAGCAAGACACTTTTTTTCCGTTGTGGAGTAGCTGGACTCGGCGCGGGAAAGCGTCCTACTAGCATATGCGATCACGCGCTCGGCTGAGTCTTGCCACTGGACGAGCACAGCGCCTAAACCCACGTTGCTGGCATCTGTGTGGACCATGGTAGGAGCATCCTCATAAAAGTGAGCAAGCACAGGCGGAGTCTGCAGGCGTTGTCGGAGATCGTCAAATGCCACCTGTTGATCGTCGCCCCACGTGAACGAAACGTCTTTTCTTGTGAGTCGTGTTAACGGTGAGGCTATGTGGGAGAAATTGGCAATAAGCCTTCGGTAGTATGCGCATAGGCCAAGAAAACGCCTGACTGCTTTCTTGTCTTTTGGCACCGGAAATTTTCTGACGGCCGCAATCTTATCGGGATCAAGTCGAACACCTTCATGGCTCACTACATGGCCTAAAGATTGGAGCTCCTTGACACTGAAATGACACTTCTTGGGTTTCAGTGTCAGGCCGGCAGACCTTATTGCCCTGAATACCGATAGCAGCCTGCTCAGGTGTTCCTCATATGTTTTTGAAAAAACAATGACGTCGTCCAGATAGACCAGACATGTCTGCCACTTAAGGCCTGACAGAACGGTATCCCTCAGTCTCTGAAATGTTGCGGGGGCTGAGCACAATTCGAATGGCAAGACTTTAAATTCATAAAGCCCGTCAGGCATTACAAAAGCCGTTTTTTCTCTATCTCGCTCGTCGACCTCAATTTGCCAATACCCACTCTTGAGGTCCATTGACGAAAAGTAGCGTGCATATCTCAGCCTGTCGAGTGAATCATCGATGCGCGGTAATGGGTATACGTCTTTCTTTGTCACATGGTTCAGCTTGCGGTAGTCGACACAAAATCGCAAGCTTCCGTCTTTCTTTTTAACCAGCACTACCGGCGATGCCCAAGGACTTCTTGACGGCTGGATGACATCATCATCGAGCATTTTCTTCACTTGTTCCTGGATTGCTTCACGCTCTTTCAGTGCTACGCGGTATGGGTTCTGTCGTATTGGCCTTGCCGTCTCCTCCGTTATTATTCGACGCTTCGTCAGTGGCGTTTGACTGACCCTCGAGGTCGATGAAAAACAGTCTTTGAACTGGTGAAGAAGATCTACTAGATGCTGTCTCTGCGCTGGTGACAAATCCGTGCTTACGTCAATAGGTGGTGGGGCTGACATGGCTTGCGGCTCGTCCTGTTGTACTACACAGCAATCGCGGATTTCGGTCATCTCGTCGAAGTAGGCAACTGTAGTGCCTTGGGTAATGTGTCGTCGCTCGTTGGTAAAACTCAACAGAACCTCTGCTTCACCGCACACAACATTGACGATACTTCTGGCAATTGCAACACCGCGAGAAAGTAGAAGCCTCAGTACTTGTTCAGCGATTCCTTCTCTAGTACTCTGCTCGCTGCACGTGACTGAAACAAGGCGGCACGATAACGGAGGTACGGTCACATTGTCAATGACTCGCAGGGATTTTCGGTGTAGCACTGCACTTTGATCCGCTGAAAAGGTCAGTACACCGTCCGGAATATTGATGATGGCACCATATTCATGCAAGAAATCTATCCCCAAGATTGCCTGTTTGCAACACTCAGAAAGAATAACAAAAGTGGCGACGAAGGATGCATCCCCTATCTTCATTCTTGCGGTGCACTTTCCGGTAGGTGTGAGTAGCTGCCCTCCAGCTCCTCTAATCTGCGGTCCTGTTCATTCCATTCTAACCTTCCTGAGCGTGTCTGCCAGACTCTCACTCATTATTGAGAAGTCCGCACCAGTGTCGACCAATGCCATGACGTCATGTCCGTCAATCGTAATTGCAACATCGGCAGTAACAACCCCACCTTTCGTCGATTCATTGAAAATGTGTCTGTCTTCGCTCGGCAGTATTGGGGGATTTTCACCACTTCGACGATTCGCAACCTTCCCCCCTAAGGTCGCTGCTTTTAGTTTTCCCGACATGGACTAGGAGATCTCCCTCTTGGCATGTCAGTGGTGCTTCGTCTAGAGGATGGAGAATAACGCCCAGGAGAGGGTGAGCGCGACCGAAACCCAGCAGAAACATCCCGCGGGGTCATGACACTCGTGTCGACGTCAGGTGTTCCATTGAAATGGCGCTGAGGAACAGTGGAAGGAAACCCTTAGTAGCCTGCGACGCGATACGGGCAATACCGAACCATGTGGCCTGCTTCCCCAAAATGAAAGCACAGGGGCCTATGGTCAGGGGTACGCCAGATGGCAGTTTTGCGAAGTGGTGGCCGCCTTGGCGTCGAAGTTTCTCAGTAGTACCAAGGTGCTGTCGGCGGATGTTGCTGGAGGTACTGATGTGGTGTCAGCATGTTCGCTGGCTGTCGGCGGACTACGTCTGCATAGCTTGCCTTGGGAGTGCTCGTGTTCGGCTCGGGAAGCGAGAGCGCTTGCCTGATCTCCTGGCGTACAACTTCAGTTACTGAGGCGATCGCGCAGTCATTCGGTTTGGCGATGAGCTTCTTGACCTCTTCTTGTATGATTTCTCGTATTAGTTGGCGCAAAGAACCTTTGTCGGGTGTTGTTGCTGTGGTCGTGGCTGCCACGCTGATCGTCACCCGAGAGGTACTGGGATCGATACCCAGCACCTCCACCAGCGTCACAATGCAGAAACAGCAGCAGTTGAATACAGGAAACTCACTTTAATTGTACCAGAACACTGGCAAACTGAACGGAAGAGAACCTCGTCTTCTTCTCTCGCTGCGCGTGTTCTTCGTTGTTCTCTTGGTGCTGCATATTCAATGTGGCATTATTACATAAAGAACTTGTGCAGGTACTAGTAGACACCTTTTGAGTAGGAGTCTGAGGGTAAAAATTTACATTCATACATGTGAAACATCTATCCATAAGTGTGAACACTTAAGCATGCATGTACATTCATACAATCATATCATATGAAGAGCTATATTAGCCTCGGGGATGACCACTGGAGAGGTCAGCACTGCTGTCGCTGTGACAAAGTAAATGGCATCATGTGACTTGCCTTTGCCATCTTCAGTGCAGTGCACTTGTTTTTAACTCCGATACAGTTCATTGTCTAGCCTACATGTTTGGTGACCACTAGGTGCCACAGTGCCAGACACATTCGAGCGAGCCTAACATGAACTAGCCCTTCAAAAATATTGCGGAACTTGACTGATAAAAGTGAAATTGGCAAAGCAACTCAGCGTTCATTCTCAGCTGTGCAGCTCACTTGGCTACTTCTCTTTTCTCTCCCTCCCTTATTTTTCGAGCGTTCATGCATTCACAAAGATTTTGTGTCTGGAATCAAAGTTAAAATGGTAAGTAAGTACGACGGTGTTCTTTACGGATATACGTGCATAGGAATTTATTATCTTTATTTGCACCATGCCAAAAAGAACAATTCTCAAAGCTTGGGAATGCAGCAACCGTTCTGTTTGACCATTGTATAGTTACAGGAACGCATGATGCAGTCTCTACTTCTTGCCATGGTGCGAGTATCCATGCATACCTCGAAATGAAAAAAAAACCATCGGTATGCATGTTTAATGAAGCCAAAAATGGCGAAACAATCCAGCATTCATTATAGCTAATGCGTCAACTACTTTCCTGAAAAATATTTCATGTGCCGCGTTGAACCTAAATTTTCAGTAAGTACGATGGGGGACTGTCGGGAATGTACCCAGTAATTTGCTATGTTTGTACACGCCAGGCCGGTTGGCTTTTTTCTAGTGGTCTGCAGCACAAGGGCGGTGAGAAGGATTTTGTCTTGATGCCATTTTTTCACGTTGCATAATGAGACGTCTCTCCTGTTAGCAGCCTTGATGTGCTGAGCTGCTGGTACACAGATTGGTTTATGCCAGGGATTGGCAAAGTCACTGAATACAAGGTACGGTAGTTATAAATACTAATAGTCAAGCCAGCGATGCGTGCAGGTACATCATATCACTTCCGTTAATATACATTGGGCAGACGAGCACGTGTAGTGAAAGCAAATGTTAAGGAGACAAAAAATATATGCGGGTGAAGTTCCACTTATTTAAATATATTTATTATAAATAATCATCCCGTAATAAATCTGGTGAAAGTAGCATGCGGCACAAACCATGGTTGTTGTGAGCAGTATTGTTATTGCGGTAAGAGAGCCCATGGTTGCCCTTATGAAAGGTCACGCAAACTTTATAACCATTGTCAAAGCATCGTTCGCCTTTGGCCACTTGATACCGCTATGAGAATGGGGGCGAAATGTTGCCGTGAATCTTGCAGGGCAGTCCACGCAGATTGAAACGTTACCTCTCGGCCGTGCACTTTCCACTCAAAAACTAGAGAGAGGTGCACGTCATCACGCTTGCCTCAATAAACATAAATGTACACAGAGTGTCAGGACACTTCGATTTCCACATTACTAGATGAATTCCATAACTCACCTTTTTGCCAGAGCGCTTCTTTACATTGGGCGGCCCCGGGGCCATGTGCACGTTCTTCATCGAGTGTGCATGACGCAGCGAAGATGGCAAGTTGGCTCGCTAAACGTTTGTTGATAAACATTTTGAGTTGTTTCACAGCTAATGCAACACAAACAACCCTTGCAAAGTGAGAAAAGCCGAGGCTAAACAGCCTAAATTAGTGGCGTTGTAGAACACTTTGCACAGTTGGTATCACCGCATGATGCCATTTTACCTGTCTCAGAAAGATTCTGGCAGATGGCGCCATGATATGTCCTCGCCGCCAATAATTATACTATCATACTCGCACAAACATATTCAGGAGTTCTCAAAGAAGAATTTACTCATTCTAATAGTATTTTGTGAAACATGTATAGATGTTTTTCTTGCTGTACATGTCAGAAAACTCTAATGGCCTTCCTGGCCACATTGCTATGTTAACAAAGGTTATCCAATATAAGGCAGCCTCTGCATTTTTCCATTCAAGTTGGTAATCTGGAAGGATAGTTTGATAACCTCGTTGAAACCTTGATGTGCAAATATATGTTAAAACACACTCAAAAATACTAATATCCAATATCTTAGCTCTAAAGTCTAATCAGACACATATTTAATTTATTCATGCGCCAACCTGCCCAGCAATGTGTTGTATTTAATAGTCCAATGTATGATATTTCTCTCAAAAATTTAAAATAGTTGATTACATTATAAGGTATGTGGCCACCTTTTTGGAAATGTTATTAGATTTTGATCCTAAACTGATTGTTTAGTGTTTGCCTTAAAGAAGGCTGTTTAAAGAGACACTTCAAGTATGTTAGACTAGAAAAGTGCAACTAATCACAATTTAAGTGTGTATATCACCCAAAGTATGTCAATATAACTGTACATTAATACTGTGCAGTGAACTAGAATATTTGTGCTGTCGTTGATATTAAACATACTGTGGCCAACAACCAAAACTTTTGTGTTTTCAGACCACTGCCTTTCAGTTGCAATCTTATAACATCAAAAGTTATCAGTGGTTTTCAATTATTCTTGTTCATTGCGTAGATTGCTGTTTCAGAAACAAGCATGGGAAGTTTTATTTGAAAATATTGAATCATTTAAAAGAATAAAAAAACTACTGAAACTGAAGTTGTGGGAGAAACAAGAATTTAGTTTTCCAAACGTGTTTTATACACTATTGGAAGGTTGCGGGATGCTAAAAGCAGCCACTGTCATAGTTGGGTCCTTCCTTAGCTGTCTTTAGTTCCCCATTTCTAACTAATAACAATGCAGGGCATAAAAACTGAGATACAGAACATGGAAAGGGGCAAAGAGGAGTGCTCCTCTCTGTCCCTGCCCTTGTCCTGTGTCTCAGTTTTTATGTATTACCTTATTATTTGTTAAGTATTAGCAACACGCTTAACTATATACCCTTGCCCCGTTTCTAGTTTTTTTTTTTTTTTTGAAGCTCCTAGTTTTTCTGAAGCTTGTTTTTCGTCAGCTGTTGACTGGCAGCTGTCATTCTTCAAGTGAGTTTAGTTCATGCTGACATGAGCTACTGTGCTGCAGTAGCCAGGATATCGACAACACACAGCCTGCCTCAAGATGTTCATTGGGCGACTATTTTTACTGCTGAACTGATGTATACAATCCTACAGACAAAAAATATTCTCTAGATAGTATGCACATATCTATAAACACGCTACCAAAGCGTACCATTGAAACACTCATTCGCATTTTGGGTTTTCCTGTGAACATGCTTCTTCAAAACATGCTCTCTAAACAGAACTTTAGTCCAAAGCTTTGGCTCTTTACAGGCACAACAATTTTCACACTGTGTTTTGACTTTTGCTTTACTCGGAACTGCTGGTATACACTACTGATATGCCACAATGTCATTAATTCCTTGAAAAAATTGACAAAGAATGCACCATCAGGAAAAACATCCAATATAAATTGTCTGAAATATTATGAAATTTTACTTGATAACGATATTGTGAATATTGGCACTGTGAAGGCATAACAAACTAAGATGGGTCATTTGGGTATTTCTATACTCATACTTTATAATCCTCCTAAATTCTCTTTTATATATATTATAGTTTCTTTCGTACTATGTTCTTCAGACTCATTTTGTATCATATGCTTCATAGATTCAAATATCAAGTAATTCTTTTGCCGTACTGCTTTGTATTGATACTGTAAACACTTTACAATTAGCTCAGGATAGCATTTGTGAAAAGCTATGCTATCATGGGGCTAAACAAGGTGCTGCGCAAAGCTCACTTCTTCGTTCACTTTTGCGTCCGTGTTTCCTTTGCACAGCATCTTTTTTAATAATTATTTCAGCTCAGTTGTCATTTTCTTTACCTTGTGCACTACCTACCGCTTGTCACACCCATACATCTCCAAACCTACTGATGCTTTCTTCATGTCACCCATGTTGCTCTACCTCCAAGGTTGTCCCACCTGACTCAGTATTTATCTTAATAAAGAGTGTATTAATTACAGAATTCATATACAGATAGATAGAAACTTGCGTGAGACTCATACCGGGTCATTGAATTGTAAACACTTTTATATGGCACTTCAGTTTACTCAAAGTAATTGTGCACTTCATAAAATTGCAGGAATTTATGTGCATTGCCTGATGCTGAAGTCGGATTCCTTGTAGTGACAGTTTTCATTTCTTCTTGTTCTACTTTTTGCTTTGCAGGTACCTTGTCTACAAAAAAACAATGTTGAAATGGACGAAAAAATAAAATATTTGAAAATGTCTTACTATTTACAAATAAACAATGTTCTCGAGTATATTACTGGAGTCTAGTGTTAAAGACATTGTTGTACGTACCCCATCGCAGCCTTTGAATACTGGTGCAATATTTGCCATTTTTCAAGCATGTAGAATTTTTTTTTTTGCAGTGATGCACAATAGAGAACTAAATATACACAAAAGTGGGCCCGCATTTTTTACCATCACAACTTGTGATGCTCATGGAAGCCTTGGAAATGTTTTTCTTTCTTCTGTCTTCCAGTTTTCTTTTCAATTCAACTTCTTTCAATCACATTTTCTTTCATAACTTCATGTATTCAAGTGTCACACGATGCTTGCTATGTGCATCACCGATTGGGAACTTATGTGCAGCAAAAGTGTGATAATTAGCCTTATAGTCAGGTGCCTAATTTGTTGTCACTAATGAAGATAATTGTGTTTGGTTATGTATCATCTGTCTGAATTGCATCTTAGTCAGGCCTTTGTGTATTGGCAGCAGGCTTTTGCATGTAAGCATAGTATTAATGTAGCAAACAATAGGAATTCGTGTAAGACGTTTTGTGGATGAGCACACTGTTCTGGGTGCTATACTAACGTGAGGATACACTGAGGTTAGTTTTTACTTAAGTTAACTTTGCAGCAGTTCCTGATTGTTTTGTTTTTGTGGAGTCTGGTTTTATGCATAGAGCACAACACGTGGTTTACATGCCTCTCTATTTTTTTGTCTTGGTTGGTTCCCCATTCTTGGCATCATTAGAGCAGCATCGGTCAATCATGTTTGTACAAGGGGGGCTGCATTCCTGCCAGCAGTACAGATATGCTTGCAAGTACAAGACATGTGAAATCGCAGCGTTATTTCCTACCAGGCATGCGTCCCTTTGAGTGCCACCTGTGTCCCGCTGCAATCGATCAGCTCTGTGGTCTTATCAACCTCTTTTGCACCCTCACAGGGGAGCGTCCCTTTCCCTGTGTCTACTGCACTGCATCTCTTTTGTGCAAACAGAGCCTGAAGACACATTTGTGCCTGCACGGGAAGTTCCGCATTCCATAATATCCGCATTTTGTGCGCCTAGTGAGTATTCATAGACCAAATGTGCTTGAGAAGATAAACACACAAGTAAAAGGGGGGGGGGGGGGAGGGAAGGGAACTTTTGAGGGCTCGTTTCTATTTGTTTGACCCAACCCTAATGAAAACCAGCAGATAACGTTCAAATTGGCGACACTAGATTGCAATAAAATGTGGAAAGCTGCAAGTTTCGGTTCAATTGTATGTTTTGTTACCACCCCATTCAGTTTGAAAAGGTAATGTTATTGAAATTATTTCAAGACGCCTGCAGGCATGGTGAACGTGTTTCTGTGTTTCTTTATTGCCAAAGATGTCAGTAAAATGTACGCAAAGCAGGCTTCTCCACGATATGATGAAATGTGAGGAAAAGCCGAGCCGAACCATACAAATCTGTTATATGCGGGCTGGGATTATTCTGCTAGCTTATAAAAAGGTCTCATAAGTCATTACACCAGCACACAAAAATAAAAAAAGTGGTTCACATGTCATAATTCCCAGTGGTATTGACGAACACTCCTAGTTTTAAATGCACATATATACCAAATAATGTGGATAGGGGGATAATCACCAGAGTAGTTCGGGTGGTGGAGCAGTGGACGTATTATTAGAAGGTGGCAGGTTTAGTTCCTGCCAGCGGTAAGTTACAAGTTACCTTTTCCTCCACATTACTTTCTTGACATTTACATCATAATTAGTACTTTCTTGTTTGTTATAATTATTGTCAAGCCTAGCTTGAAAGACGAGCCCTTAGCAATCCCCTTCATTCGTTTATTGTGTATCTCAGCAGCCAGCAAGGTGAACATCTGAAAGATTTTTTCTGCACAGAAGGAACTTTAGAGCCTCGGAGCAATTAAGCTACAAATTTCCCACCTTTAAAGTGCAGTTTGTGATGCTCGGTGGTTTAATTGTTGACGTCGTATGTTGACATGCTCCCGATTGGTCGACATACAAAAAGTATCGGCCGTGAATCGTCTCCTACACCACTTTGCCATGCAGACACATGCCCTGTCCTGCCCTGTTTCTCATGACTATAGGGTGCAATCATGTGGCTTCACTCCAGCAGAGTGACTTGTTGGACGAGTTGGTTCATTTTTAACCTAACTTTTTGCGTGAAATAAACACGAAAGATGGACAAGCGCAAACTATCAACTGAATTCATTCAAAAAAGCACACACACATATATATATACATGTCAACAAAGTCAAGTCATGTTAGCAGAAAAATAAATTCTATTAGTGGCAAGCACTCAAATAATCTATCTCGGTGGCATGCAACATGACGGAGGGCTTCGCTACGCATGTCTTGTCCAATCTATCAGTAAATCTGTTATTTGAGTGCTTGCCACTAATAGGATTTATTTTTCTGCTAATATGACTTGTGAGCCCCGCCACAGTGGTCTATTGGCTAAGGTACTCGGCTGCTGACCCGCAGGTCGCCGGTTCGAATCCCGGCTGCGGCGGCTGCATTGCCTATGGAGGCGGAAATGTTGTAGGCTCGTGTGCTCAGGTTTGTGCGTGTATACATCTCTGGGAGCTCACACTTGCTGAGAGAAAGAGGAACAGAGAGAAATGAGTAGCGCTGCCCGTGTGTACTTCTTTGCTGTCCGAGATTTATTTTGAGCTGTAATAGACATTTCAAGTTCAGTGAAATCTAATTAGCCCGACTTGTATCTAAGCCTCCATAGTGCTAAAAACCACGGTCTTTCACCTTCTCCCTGGTCCGGTGGGTCAAGTTGTGGGGCAAGCTTAAAAGCTGAGCTTCCTACTGAGCTCCAGTCCACTGCTTTGTTCGTGGCCACTTTGCAAGCTACCACTATGGGTCCAAACTATCATAAGCAAGGCGGATCAGGTTTATCAGAGACTAAAGCGGAAGCAATTTTCGGCGTTTTAGTATGCAAAAACTTCATCAAAAACAATTCGTCACACTCATCGGCTCGGAACAGCTTGGTCGGAACAGCGGTGATGATATATCCTTTTCGAAGAAAACTATTTTCTAGAAGCAGCAAATGCTTTGACCAGTCTTCATAAGTTTGGTCGTTCCAATGCATAACTGCATCAACAAGTCACAGCAGAATGAAAGCATGCACAATTAATGTAATATTATAGGGCCCCTGTTCAGCGCTTGCCTGCTCAGCAATACTACAACACAAGACGCGAAATCGTCGCATAGGCGACCCGCACTTCAAAGAGCCTAGAAGGAAAATCATCACAGTGGAAATGTTGGCAAAATTTTACTATGTTGTAACATAGCCTCGTAACATTTTCATTATCTTGTAAGAACATAATTGTAACGAAAAACTTCGTCTTACTTGTTGGTTTCCCCAGCATGCAGACAAGAGTGACCACTGTCGAAAGTGGGCGGGGGGGGGGGGGGGAAGGATTAGCTCTTCCAACTTTTCTCAATGGGGGAGCTTGCACCCCCCTTACCCTCCCCACCACCTGATACATCTATGCACGCTCTCGTCTTCGAACACAGAGTAATTTAGGGGCCCTTTAAGTCTAAATATGTGGCAGGCATCGTACACCCCAACATCCACCTCCCCAAATCTTTGAGCACACACCTTTGGTCAAAGATATATAAAAATTAAGGACTATTTGCAGGGAAAAGAGGAGCACCGAATTGTTGTCATTTGAGATATTGCATAATTTGTTAAAATATGATAACGCTATATACTGCAGTTTAATGTTTCTTAAATGTAACTTTCATGAAAGCTTCGTTAATGAGCTTCTTCAGGCTGCATTGTCCACTAGCTGAAAACCTTCAATAAAGACGCTTTCATAAAAGTTATAATTATCTCTTCCTTGCAATTAATAAATTGGATTAAGCTTGAATGAAGTTCAACCAATCATCTACATACACATAGGGCACGTTTTTTTTTGTTGTTGTTGTAGGCGATACATATTATTACATAAAAATTCTCACAGTCTGGTCCCTGTCATCTTTATGGATGAACACTACGCCGAGGCGAAAAAACTTTGCCGGGCCTAAAGTTACAACCAGAGAGTTTCATACAACAAACTATATAAATATATAAACTTTAATCACTTTTGATTTTGGGTAGTTATCTGTATTGAAAAGCTTTAAGGCTTCATAGTTTGATACACCCAGATTTTCAAAATCTCTGAAAATGCACCTTATTAGAGAAAACAATCACCAAAGTTAATGGCCCCAATCGAGGAAAAACAGAAGCTGTGCACATTGAGCACGCAGAAAATTTGTCAGCCCTGTGGCGTCAGCTTATTTACATGACGCCGTAATTTCATTGGACTTCTTTCGAATTGAACCAAAAAAAAAAACTAAAAAAAACGGGTGACAACCACACAATAAGCACAAAAAAATAATCAGCGGTAACACTCGCAAGCATACGGAACCTTGAAAGCCTTACAAAAACAAAAAATAAACTGTCTGAAGCAGTATTGTTATTGTTTTTTTGACATATGCCACTCACAACGCGCGTTGCCCTTGTCGAACATCATGTTTAGGAAAAAATACGAGAACACTCTTCGCGGGACGTTCAGTGCTCAAAACGAAATAGAAAAAAAATGTTCAAAGAAATGACAACTAATTTGTGTCACACAATATTCTGCCTCAAAACGTATGCAACCACTCGCTTGCCGTATACATGCAATCAGTAAACACCTCTCTTGATTTATGACAAGAGAAATACACCAAAAAATTGTCCATGCGTCTAACTCGAATTCGAAACCGAACCTAATTGTGCTGCGAACAGCCTGCCACAAGACGGCGCCGAATGCGCGTTTTTTTTATTACTTTTTGACCGCGACTTCATGTGGTCATGGAGAAAAAACACGCATGTGGTGGTGGACGGACCCGCCACTTTCATTTTGTTGACTCGTCTGAGAACTTTCGTGCGCCGTTAATGAAGCGCCAATGTGGCTTTAACATTGCGGAGATTCGCCGAGTTCGCCGAACCACGGCAGCGGCCGTGGCTGAAGACACTCGCGATGGTGTCATCTGAGGCGTCAGTGACGAGAGGATTCGTCAATGGTGCGCGGAACGTCAAATGCACAGAGTGGACGGCACGAAGGAATGTGTGTGATTACCGTCAAGCAGCTAACATTCGCAGGTGACGTACTGCCGTTTACTTTTTTTTTTTTCATGATACCAAACAAAGTGATGCATGTTACTTGTTCCTTTCCTCTACAAAGTCAGCGGTTTTTTGGAGTGTGGTTTAATAGTTTCGTGTTTCGGGCCCCAAGAAACGTACGTGGGTAATTATCAAAAACGCTGGTATGTCATTGCAATTGGAAAGTATGTAATGCATTATTGCAGCACTAACTTATGACGCTCAACTTGGCCACAGCGGAAAGTGTTTTGAACACCCACTGTAGGGCCTAGAATGCACTAGGTCAAAATAATTAGCCCCGTATCTGCATGTTTCACTGCAAATGTCGCCGAAAGACGATATTGTTGCGTGTAGAAAGAGTGAACAAAACGTTTATATGATGTTCTGCGCGAGAAAGTTGGTGAATTGTATTCTGGAAGCGCTGCGCTAGAGAGTCTCGATGCGTCCAGCGAAGGCGAACGAGCGCATCGAGGATGGATGGATGAATTGGATGGATGGGTGGACGTGGCTGTACCCTTTAGATCGGGCGGCGGCTAGCGCCACCTAGCCGTAATACTTAGTAAACTAATCATTAGATTTATCTTTTTTTCCTTTAAATAATGAGGTTGAGGATTCGTACTTCGCAGTGAAGGGTTTAATTTTCACTCGTGCCTTGACTTTAGCCACCAATCAGATAACCTCCTTCTAGTTAAGTCTACCCGTTTAATGTCTATTTTGCCCTCCCTGTCCCTAAACCCCAGTGCTTTGAAAAACTCTGCGCCATCATCCTGAACTATAGGGTGAAGCCCTTTACAGATCACTATCAAGTGTTCGGCAGTTTCTTCTTCCTCTCCACACGCACTGCATACTGTGCCTACCCCTTCGTATTTGGCCCGATATGTCTTGGTTCGCAATACTCCCGTCCTGACCTCAAACAGTAGAGAACTACCCCGAGTATTCTCATAGATCCTTTCCTTGGCAATTTCTTCCTTAAAAGTTCGATAGATCTCTAGTGCAGACTTCTTAATCATGCCAATTCTCCACATGTCAGTCTCCGTTTTCTTCACTTTCTTCTTAACCGATAGTTCTTTTTGGTTTGGCCACCTGTTTTCTAAGTATTTACCAGTCAATTTCCTGGTTCGCTTCCTCCATTTTTGTATCGACATTCTTCATGTACAAGTAGCTGGATACCTTCCTAGCCCAACGCTACTCCCCCATTTCTCTCAATCGCTTCTCAAATTTTATCTTGCTGCTAGCTTCCCTGCCCTCAAATGATGTCCATCCCATATCACCTTGTACTCCCTGATTTGGTGTATTCCCGTGAGCTCCTAAAACAAGCCTACCTATTTCACGTTGCTTAATTTCTAATCTTGCTTGAACTTGTGATCTCATGCACAAGACCGCATTGCCGAACGTCAGCCCAGGAACCACGACCCCTTTCCATATTCCTCTCACAACATCACACCTATTGTAATTCCACAGTGCCCTCTTTTTCATCACAGCTGCATTCCTGTTACCTTTAGTCGTCACGTATATTTTGTGTTCCCTTAGGTACTCGGTCCCATTGCTTATCCATACGGCCAGATATTTGTATTTATCTGTTATCTATAGCGTGACCTCCTGTATTCTAAGCTCACTACCTTCGTTATCATTAAAAATCATGACTGCTGTTTTTTTCTTACTGAATCTAAAATCTCCCTCATTACCGCAGATGTCCATCAATCTCCAAAATCTTCCTTGTTGTCGGCCATTAGCACTATATGATCTGCGTACATTAATGCTGGTAGTGCCTGATCTATGAGTTTTCCTTGTTTGACTAAAGAGAGGTTGAAGCCAAGTCCACTTCCCTTTAATTTGGCCTCTAATCCTTGTAGGTACATCATGAATAACAAGGGTGACAGTGGACACCCCTGCCTAAGTCTCCGTTTCCACCTCTGTGGGCTTGGATACCTGTTTTTCCCACTTTATAACTACCTTGTTACTTTTTAGATTTGCTTTAAAAGATAGTGACTCCATCTTCCACACCCAGTGTGTCTAGTATTACCCACAGGTCCTCTTGAACCATGCTATCATACGCTCCCTTGATATCCAAAAATGCTAGCCACAGGAGCCTGAGTTCCTTTTCTGCTATTTCGATGCACGGCGTCAGTGAGAACAGATTGTCTTCCAACCTCCTGTGTTTCCGAAACCCATTCTGCAGTTCGCCCAGCACTCCCTCATCCTCTATCCATGCCTGCAGTCTTTCCTTTATAATCTGCATCGCCAGCCTGTAGACCACTGATGTCGCTGTTATTGGACAGTAGTTGTTTATGTCATCTTTGTCCCCCTTTCCTTTACAGATCATGCTTATCCTGCTAAGTTTCTATCCATCGGGAACTTCACCATCAATTATTATTTTGCTCACTGCCTCTCTCAAAGCCTGCTTAGACTTCGGACCTAATGTCTTTATCAGCATAATTGGAATGCCATCAGGGCCTGTTGATGTACTACTTAGAGCCCTCTTCTCAGCTTTTTACCACTATTGTTGTGAAATTGGAGCCATTGTACCACTTGATCCATCCCTGTCTATTGTGGTGCATAGGGCGCTTCTTTGTTGAAATTTTTATGTCACCCTTGTTCTTATATATTCAAAAGCTTCGTACCCTTCTAGCCTAGCACCTTGAGCTGTAGTTATAAACCTCCGCTCTAGGTTTGTTTCATTTCTTAGGGAGTTTAGATGGTTCCAGACTTTCGCAGCTGCCTTTCTGTCCTTTTTATGTACTTCTGCCAGCCACTGAGCACTCTTTCTTCTAATCTTTTCATTGATCAGGAGAGATTCTTCTCTTCTAGAGCTTAGAAAGATTTCCCATTTTCGTTCAATATCATCTGTCGGTTCACCCCGTTGCTTAGCATGTGTTCTCTAGAGGCTTCTTGACGTTTTGCTATGGCTCTCTTGACTTTCTCATCCCACCAACTCTTGGGCTTGTGTCTTCTTTTCCGGGGTGACTTTTCACGTGCCTTAGCAAGTTCTAGCCCAAACAGTCTAATTAGATTTGTGTATGTCCACACACTTTTATTATCCTCAGTGATTACTTTGTCAATTCGTTCAGTAGCAATTTATATTTGCCTTTCTGAATGAAAATTTTCCTGTAGTTGCTCATCTTCTCTCCTTCCCACTTTCGCTGCTCTTCCAAAACTTAGCTTGATACATTTCTGATCACAACCCAGTCTTCTGGAGCCACCTTCATCTATGTCCATTCCCCTGAGCTTATCATACATGCTATGTGACATCAGTGCGTAATCTATCGTTGACTGCAGCTTTCCGACCTCCCATGTTATTTGCCCTTCACACTTCTTGGTACTGTTGCAAATGATCAAATCATGCCTTTCACACATATCCATGATAATTTTGCCTGTTGAGTCAATATACCCATCTATATCTTCTATGTGCGCATTCATATCTCCTAGTATAATTATCTCGCACTCTCCTCCTAATTCCTCAATGTCCTTTGATATACACTCCACCGTTGCCTGGTTTTTCTCTCTGGCCTTTGCTCCCGTCCACAAGTACACTAAACCAATAAGTGTCATCTGTCCAGCTACTTTCCCTCTTAACCATAAATATTCCATGCATCTCTGCTTGACTCTTTGCCAACCCATGGTCTTATGTTAAATGCACCAATTCCACCCCCCTTTTTGCTGCCTTCTGTTCTATTGCGATATTCTCATACGTAGTCCGGATTGCAGGGTGGTTGCTCCATGTTCCGAAGATGTGTCTCCACAATCCGATATACCATCAGCTCTTCCTGCCTCAACTGCTCTTCTATCTCTTCACACTTTAACCTATTCCTGCCACCCTGCATGTTAATATAGCCTACATCTGACTTAGCTCGGCCCTTGTGCTTACGTCGATTTCTTCTCCCACGGACTTCGTGTGGCTTGGATAATTGTGCCCCTTTAGGTCCGTCTTTGGCTACACTGTTGGCCTCAGGGCTCTGGGTCCTCCTAAAAAAGCTATGGCTTGGCGACCCATTCTGTTACCGACCTTCCTGCTCGTCGCACCACTGTAGTGAATGCCATCCTGTGCAAAGGGGCGAGCTCCGGGATCGTACACGTCTTGGTTAACTGCCATTGCGCTGTATCGGAGTTGCCGGCTCAAACCCTTGATCACACAATTGGCCTCCACTACCCTCCTTTCAATCCTACGAGGCTGCCCCCAGACCTCTGGGACTATTCATATGGTCACATGCACACTCCCAGAGGCTTCTCTGAGCTTACGCATCCCATCCTCTAACTTTCTCTGAAGGTTCTGATGCTTGCCCTTCAACACATCATTGAGCCCAGCATGAATAATGACTAGATTTTTGCCTTCCATGCTGTTTTCTACAATCTCCTGAGCTTTGGCCAGTGCATCCACCATGCTCTTCCCTGACTGTGCCTCCACCCTGACTCTCCCATCTTCCTTCACTGTCTTGAAGACGCCATCCCTAACACTAGCCACGTTAGAGTCCCCCACCACTACGATCCTTCTACGCTCCGATCGCTGGCTTCCTGTTTGCTTCACCTGTTTCTCTCTCTGCCATCTGTCCTGTGTTTCTGCCCTGCTTGAAGACCGTTGCGCCACCGAGCTTTCTCTCTCTCTGCCGTCTGTCCTGTGTTTCTGCCCTGCTTGAAGACTGCTGCGCCACCGAGCTGTATGTTCTCGGAGCCTCCGTGCTGTGGCCAGACACTGCAGCCCCCTGACCTCCCTTCTCGCCTGTTCCTTCCCGCCTGTCGCCTTCTCCGCTACCCACGCCTTCTGTCTCACACCGCTCAGGGCCGGGGCAAAGCGCCATTAGCTCCTTTACCCGCTGCTCTAGCTCGGTTCGCCCTTCTTGTTCTTTTCGAAGTTCGCCCTTCATTTGCTCTAATAGGCTGGCGGTAGCCTCCTCCCGCTCACGCGACGCTTCGAGCTGTTTTTGGAGTTCTATCCTCTGCTCCCGTTTCGCCCTAAGCTCCCCCTGAAGCCCCTTGATGCTAGCCTCCATGTGCTGCACGGCCGCCTTCAGTGCCTCTCACAGCCCGCACAAGAAACCCGCCTTCTGCGCGTCAGCCAAACTCGTGAATGCTGTCTCATCTAAGTAGCACCAGCTCACTCTCGCTCGTGGTTTTCCTAGTCTCCTTAGCCATCGCCCGCCCGACCATCAGAGCGAGTGCCCGACAGGCCTATGTTCAACCCTAATCCCGCTATCCAGCCGCCTCCGTTAACTTTCCTACCTCAACAACTGTTTGAAGCTGCCGCCTACACCGCACGCATACGTGTTCAAGTTCGCTAGTAGCCTCTCACTAGGTCCCTTTCGTGTTCGTCTCTAGCTCTTTAACAACTAACTGAACGCCCCGACCTTCTTCAAAACAGCTGCCTAGCCTGTTCACGTGGTCAACGTCACTACAACGTTGCCCGTGTCCCACACCTACAGTACATGCAACGCTAATTATTGATTAGGAAAGAAAAAATTAATAATGGTATTCACAAACACAAGGAAATGAAGAGAAACTTCTCTCTCGTTGCACGCTGTTTCTGCACCAACTGACCTTGCACAACCTTGTACGACCTTGAATCCGCCGAACAGGCGGAGCGCGAAAACATGACCGCACAGCTCGGAAGCAGCTTGGAAACATAAATTGATATGGCTGTACCAGCGCCTCCTCTATTTTTATATGCCTGCTGCGTCGCCCACTCTCCCATTGTCCTTGCTTCGCCGCGACCGCTTCCCGGGTCCACCACAAGGCGGCGCGAGATTCTGACACTACCTGTTCAGTCAGGGTACTCCTTCGTGGCAGAGTAAAAAGCGCGGAAAGCCCGTACTTGCCAGCTTTCTTTTTAAAATTGTATCTGCGAGGTCACCTGCATAACTAAAGTTCATTGTCGGCTTGAAAATGCATAAAGTGGAGGATCCGAGAATGCAACAAACAAAAACATCAGGATGTAGGCAGAAAAGAGCCAGTATGATGAATTTATTTAATTCATTTCTTTATAAGTACTGGAATCTTCTACAAGATTTTGGAAGCATGGTACTATACATACATATAAGTGCATAAAACAGAAAAACAAGGGAAAAGAATCAATGTGTTTGCATATGAGTTTAAAAGATCAAAACAAACAAGCAAGCGACGTTATTTTAACATCCTTCATATTAGGCAGACAATGACTTAGCATCAATAAAAAAGGGATAAAATAAGAAATGCACGAAAAACATATCAGCTAGGCAAGAAAATGCTTCCTACTGAAAGACACGGTCTTGTATGAAGACATGGTCTTGAGTGGGCACGGTGGAGGCACGATGGACGCACATTTTTGTTCATTGTACAGACCGTGCTTGCCATCACCTTGATCCCCTCATCAGGCGACACGCGTGTCAACCGCGCTGGGCTAAATGCGACGGAACGTATCTTCGACTGGCACATCGATACACAGAGGGATAACGTAGCTGACCTGGACAAGCGCATCTGTACTGCACCATTAGGAAGACTACTGGTGCCACTCTCGTTGACGTCATCCTGTGCATCTGGTATAAGAACAGTCGCCGTAGCTGACTGGGCCAGTGGGCACGGTGTAGGCACGATAGACGCACATTCATCAAACCCCTTTTTGTTCTTTGCACAGACCGTGCTTGCCATCACCTTGATCCCCTCGTCAGGCGACACACGTGCCAACCGCACTGGGCTGGATGCGACGGAACGTATCTTCGACTGGCACATCGATACACAGAGGGATATCGCAGCTGACCTGGACATGCACATCTGTACTGCACCATTCGGAAGACTACTGGCTCCACTCTCGTCGACGCCATCGTGTGCATCTGGTATAAGAACAGTCGCCGTAGCTGACTAGGCCAGTGGGCACGGTGGAAGCACGATGGACGCACATTCATCAAACCCTTTTTTGTTCTTTGTACAGGGGAGAGACAACCGTTTAGTTTCCTGCTACAAAAGCAATAACGTGTGACTTTTGCTTCTACCGTGCCCACGGTCACTGCTTTCAAATATGCTTGCCGTATATCATTGTTTCGTTGAATTGTTGACCTGTTGTAGTAACGTAGAGGGAAAACCCGGGTCCTAACACGGAAGAAATGCTCAGGTCGTTAATGAAGGATATGAAGGAAATTAAAGCGACCATCAGTACTAGTAGCCTGAAGTTGAACGAAACAATGCAAAAGCTGACATCAATTGAAACGAAACTGGACGGCCTTTCGTCCTCTGTGTGTGATTACACATCTAGAGTTGACGACCTGCAGAAGACGGTTGATCAACTAATTTTGAAGGTAGACGATTTATAGAATAGAAGTAGAAGGAACAACCTTATTATATATGGTATTACGGAGCCTCGGGGAGAACAACTCAAGTTGTTGGAAGAAGTTACTCAAAAAATACTTCGTGATACCTTGAGTGTTCATGACGTGATACCTTGAGTGTTCATGACGTTAAAATTGAACGTATCCACCGACTGGGGAAGCCGAATCCGAGCAAGAACCGTCCGGTAATTTTCAAGTTAGTGGACGGGAGAGACAAGCCGAGAATACTGAAAAATTGCAGGAAACTTAAAGGTACCAACTATAGTATTTCCGAGGATTTTTCCCTTCGTATTAAGGCAATCCGAAAAAAAAAAAAACTATGGGAAGTTACGAAGGAAAATAGAGAGAGAGGTAAAAAGGTTGCTCTTTTGTTTGATAAAGTAAAAATCAACGCAAAACTGTTCAGATGGGATGAAGGAAGCAACATGATGGTTCCATTACACTCGGAATGACACGATTCTTCCCTGCGTAATGATCGGGCATCTAAAAAAAACGACACAACGCCACTGCCACCATGCGCCACCCAGAATACGTTTTCTATTATGAATATTAATGCAAGAAGCATTTTACCTAAGACTGCTGATTTGGAGGGCCTTCTTCTAGCGTATAACCCAGACATGACGGTAATAACTGAGACGTGGCTTCACGATAACGTTTCTGATGAGGACATCGTGCCAAGGTCGCATGAGATTATTCGCCACGACCGGGGGGCAAGGGGCGGTGGCGCCGCAGTTGTGCTGAAAAAAAAAAAAAAAACATTGAGTACACAGTGATATCTCACAATACCAACGTAGAAATGTTATGGATTCATGTTCGCCCGTGCCAACACAGTGTTTTCGTTGCTGCAATTCACAGACCGCCGGATGCAGATCTTTCAATTCTAGAAAAACTGCATGATTTCATGTATGAGCACTGTAAAAGCAATGCTAATGTCATCTTGTGCGGTGATCTCAACCTTCCAAAAATTAACTGGGACCTACTGTGTGTTCCGTCATCATGTCAGCATTCCGAGTTGATGCTTGATATTGCTTTCTCGTTTCGTCTGAAGCTGCTTGTGGATCAGCTTACGCGTGTATCAGCTACTTCTAGCACAGTTCTTGGTCTTTTTTTTCGTTTCGGAAAATATTAGTGCTGTAGGCTATGACATGTCGTATTTGCCGGGGCTGTCCGATTGCGACATTGTCCTTTTTGCTGGTCGTATGCAAGTCTCAAGGATAAAGGGCGAAAACGTCACTAAAAAATTCCCTGATTTTAACTGTGCTCAAGATGAGTGTACTAGACCTTCTGAAAGAAGATTTTGATATTTTTCAGCATATTTATGCTACTGGAAATTCTACTGTCCAAGATTTGTGGATTCATTTCAAGTCTGTTGTTAATAAATGCATTAGCAATTATGTCCCTACGAGGCAAAAAAAGCGTAGTCGGCGGAATCCCTGGGTCACTCGCGAAATATTACAGTTAAAACGCCGTGTCAAGCGATTACATCGCTCGGCTGGGAACAGAGGGGCAGTGTCCCTACAGTTACTCCGATATGAATTGCGCACAAAGATAAAGCTATCCAAGTTCCATTTCTTCAACGTCAAAGTGCATCATTTTTTGGCAAATGACCCAAGAAAGCTCTGGTTGCACCTAACGAATAAGAATGAGGCTATTAGCAAAATGAAACTTGATGACACTATCACCGATGACAATAACTGTATAGCCAATACATTTAATGACTACTTTTCGTCTGTGTTTTCTCGTGCCATCGTTCAGCCCTCGTCATATCCGAAAACTAGTTATGCTATCCCGGATATAGAAATCAACGAAAGTGGCATTTTTTCGGCACTACTCGAATTAGACACTAAAAAATCTATCAGCCCGGATGGTATACCAAATATGTTCTTGCGCAGATACGCCGAATGGTGCGCGAAGTATCCGAACATAATCTTTAAAGAAAGTATACGGACAGCGGAAATACCTTTAGAATGGAAAACTGGAAAGGTGGTGCCTATTTATAGGACTGGTGACAAACTTAAAGTAATCAACTACAGACCAGTTTTGCTACTGTGCACCTGTAGAAAGGTTTTGGAACATTTCATATTTAAGCATATCTGTTCTTTCTTAGAGGACAATTATTTTTTAAGTAGTCAGCATGGTTTTCGGCGCGGTTTGTCCACTACAACACAACTTATTCACACTGTAAGTGATCTAATTATAATGCTTGACAAGGGCGGACAGATTGACATGGTTTTTCTTGATTTTGAAAAAGCCTTCGACCGTGTGTCACACCGACATTTAATGTTAAAGATCCGATGCCTTTTTGACAATCCTCGGATAGTACAGTGGCTTGACTCGTATCCTACACAACGTAGGCAGTTTGTTCACATAGGCAATTCGGACTCAGGCTTCGCATCTGTTCTTTCAGGCGTTCTTCAGGGTTCGGTGCTCGGCCCGTTACTCTTTTTAATCTATATTAATGATTTACAGATTACGTCACCAGTATGTTGCCGTTTATTTGCAGACGACTGCATTGCATACATGCACATTCAGTCAGTGAAAGATCAACAAATACTAAACAACTTCTTAGCAGCTGTTAGCAACTGGTGCTCAACATGGTAGATGCACCTAAACATTTCCAAGTGTGTTCAGATGAGTGTTACACGCAAGAAGGAGCCGCTGGTTTGCACCTATAGCATCAATAATGTTCCATTAGCTTCAGTAGACCAACTTAAATACTTGGGTTTGCATATCAGTTCTACGCTAAGCTGGAGTGGTCATGTGCAATTCATTGTTTCCAAGGCTTTGAGAAAACTTTACATGCTAAGAAATCGCATGATGCATTGCACTCCTAAAACTAAGCTTGTGGCCTACACGACATTAGTTAGACCGCTATTAGAATATGCAGACGTAGTTTGGGACCCGCACACCAAATGTGACATCGATTGCATTGAACGCGTTTAAAAAAAGTGCTAAGATTCATCTTCAACTCTTACGGCAGGCACGTGTCCATTACTAACCTTAGACATTTAAGCAAACTTCCAACGCTAGAATCAAGCAGGAAACTGCATCGACTGCAAATGCTCTACAATATTGTAAACGGTAACATTAGAATGGGTTTTACTGCTTACATGCAGTATTACAGCGCAAGGCCAACAAGATGGAAGCACAGTAAGATGATTGTAAGGCCACGAGTTAAAACGAAGGTGTACCGATTTTCGTTTTTTCCTCGAACAATAGCAGAATGGAACGAGCTTCCATGTGACATAGTCGGCTTATCATCAGTTCATGCGTTCACAAATGCCGTGCAAGATTATCTGTGATGTTATGCGCAGTTCTTGTCATTCTTTCTCTTTTACAGCTTGAAATGTATGCGGGTAACCATTTATTTCGCGGTATTCTTCTGTTGACTTAAGCTGTCCTTCGGTTCACATGCTTATTTGTTTTGTTGGCCGTTTCACTCATGTTCTGAAATGTTGTATGCGTCTTTCGGGTGTTCAATCACTCGATCCTGTACGTGTTATTGCTCCTGTGTTCTACCTCAGTGTATTATTGCAGATGCTGTTGGGCTTGTTTTTTATGTTCGCGTCTTGAGTTCACATTCGGCCGCATGTGTTGTTATCATTAGACATATGTGCATTTGTTCTGTTTTTCTTTCTTTTTTTTATTTCGGTTGTCGACTGAAACGATGCAATATGTAACATTGTAATGTGATGTACCCGCTCCTGCCATGGCTCCCAAAAGGCAGCCGGCAGTATCTGATAAATAAATAAAATAATAAATAAATAAAAAATTAAACTCCACTCATAAAAAAAGTTAAAAAAGCAGAAGCACCACTTTCATACAATGAGCACTGAGCATAAAACAAACATAACAGCTTGTAGGGAAGGCAGTGTTGATGAAGCACATATGCACACATAAAAAAAAGCAAAGAGAAACCAGATGCATCACTCCATACAAACGATTCAAAGTTAAGCACTTGGCACAACAGTGGCTTTTTTTGATATAACGTGGCCACTGCATTTCGATCAGTGATGTCCAATGCGTAGTTAGAAAGCAATGGTTTCATAAATTTTTTGCATATCGATTCCACAAAACTTCTCCTGTGGCTTTCATCACATTGATCACATCACAACACAGGTAAATTTGTCACAATTTTGATGCTGTGCTTCATGCACTCCTCAAGAGGCTTTCGCAAAAATTTGTGGTCAGACAGCATAATGTCTACATACCGCTTAAGAGCATGCAATACTCTGATAACCTGCTGTGTAGGATAGAACAGGCCACCTCTGTCTTGGTGTGCGATCAGCCCATCCATACCTAAGTCCCCTTTCGTCTTGGACTAGAGATATGCAACTGTCACACACAGTTTTTTCGCTCGCTACACGAGATATGTACCGTATACACTCGCATAATGATCACACTTTTTTTTTTTTTTTCAGAAATATTGACTCCAACTTCGGGATGCGATCATTACGCGGGGTAAATTTTCCGTGAAAAAATATTCTGAGCACCGGAAATGCAAAAAATGTCGCTAATCAGAATTCTTACGATAGCTATCATGAACATAACCAAAAATTAAAGTAAATTAAGGCTTACCTTTGTGATAAAATGCAAGCATTACACAGGAGCTACCTGCATGGCACACTGCCCTTTTATTTTTTACCTCTCTGACCCCCTAACGTTCATTCAGACTCCGGAGCATCACTGGCGTCAGTGTTGTCGCCGCACGATTCCCTGTCAGAACCGGCAGTGTCTTCACTGTCCCACAGAGGGTCATCTTTCGTTCCGTCGAGTACGTTGGAAAAGCCAATGACGGTCCATTCCGTCGCATGAAGCGTGTCATCCAGCCGGAACTGGCGCGGAAGTCCTTTGTGGCAATTCCCAGCCTCCGGGAAACTGTGCACGTTTGCGTCCGTATCATGTCTAAAGACACTGCATAACCGTCCTTGCGCATGTCCTTCACGCATTTCAGGACTGCCTTTTCAGTGTCAGGGAACTTGCCAGATTTGGGTCCACGGAAAGCCCATCGCGTGCGGAAAGCCCATCGCATCCCCTATCCATGCCTGCAGTTTTTCCTTTATAATCTGCATTGCCAGCCTGTAGACCACTGATGTCACTGTTATAGGACGGTAGTTGTTTGTGTTAGGTTTGTCTTCCTTTCCTTTATAGATTATGCTCATCCTGCTAAGTTTCCATCCATCGGGGACTTCACCATCAATTATTGTTTTGCTCACTGTCTCTCTCAAAGTCTGCTTAGACTTCGGACCCAATGTCGTTATCAGCGTAATTGGAATGCCATCTGGGCCTGTTAATGTACTACTAGGAACTCTCTTCTCAGCCCTTTTTGACTCTCGTTAGGAAAATGGAGCCATTGCACCACTTGACCCATTCTTGTCTATTGTGGTGCATAAGGCACTTCTTTGTTGTTTTTCTGTCATCCTTGTTCTTATATATTCGATAGCTTCGTCCCCTTCTAGCCTAGCACCTTGAGCTGTAGTTATAAACCTCTGCTCTAGGCTTGTCTCATTTCTTAGGGAGTTTAGATGATTCAAAAATTTCGCAGCTGCCTTTCTATCCTTTTTATGTACTTCTGCCAGCCACTGAGCTCCCTTTCTTATAATCTTTTCATTGATCAGAAGGGTTGCTTCTCTTCTACAGCGTAGAAAGATGTCTCATTTTCTTTCAACATCATCTGTCGGTTCACCCCGCTGCTTAGCATGTCTGTGTTCCCTAGAGGCTTCCTGACCTTTTGCTATGGCTCTCTTAACTTCCTCATCCCAACAACTCTTGGCATGTTAGACACTAGCGCCATCTGGCAATTATCTTCGAAAACGATGGAAGGCCTGCGCCCGTGGAGAAAGATACGTGCCTGTCTCGGAGGCGATAGGTGTAGACATAGAGTTTCTCACAAATACTTATAGGGAAGTGTGGCCCCACCGTCTATGCGTATTTCTTAAAGGGCGATTCTGGAGCGCCGGAAATGACGGTATACGCGTCTCCGAGGCTTGTGTTGGCTGGTGTTGAGCGAGGCTTTGTCTCAGAAGCGAGTACGATTGTGTAAGTAAAGCTTCTCTAAAACAAAACATCTATAACCGGCTCTTATTCCCACGTATTATATTCTAAAATAAAAGTCCACTCACTTTGACGACACAGCCGAACGGCTTAGGAAAGATACAGACGGCATAAAAGTTCCGGAAACAACGCTCGCTTTGTTGTCTGCCTGCCAAGCTTAGCGGCCGTTAGTTACTTCTTACGCTTCGTAAAATAGTACATCGACGCAGAAGGTTCCAGTGTTAAACACAACACATTTTCGTTCAATGACAAAAATGAATAGCTTATTACGTGCTCTTTTAGTAAGAAATCGGTCATTTTAACGTGAAGCCAGATGCGTCTTTGAGCTATACAAACCCGAGTTAAGTTCGAAGCTCACATATCCCGTCATTCCCTTGCATCCAGCAGCTCACCAGCGCCAGATTTTCCTCTCGGTATGATTGTGAGAAACTCTATGGCTGTAGAACGCAAAGCGACGGGCAGATGCCACCACCATGTCGTCTTAGCTAAAGCCCCTAGAACTTCGTAAAGTAGCGACACTCTTCTCTTCCACTCTCGTTTGTCCTCGGTCTCCTCTCCTTCGCACTCTCGTTTCGAAAGTGGCATCACCTGCATTGCTCCTGCGTAGCAGAGGCCCTTTCGGGACAAGAGCGCTTGCTCATCAGGCAGCGCACTGAGGGCCCGCGACAGCTCTGTTTAGTGCCATGCACTACGGGTACATGTGATCACGCTTTGATAGAGTCACTTGGTGTTGCCGTGACCAGATTTTATCTTTGTGCACATTACCCATTAGTATCTATGTTTTTAATTGTAAAATTGTGATCGTTAGTGAGAACCACCGTTTTTCTCGGCCCATCGTTTAGGGCGTCTCCAAATAAGTTTTACTCTGTAAATAACATTGCTCAAACGTTCATGCGCGGCTGCTGTCACTTACCTTTCTGTTAGCTGGCGTGATAGCACCCGATGAGACAGTGCGACTTTCTTTCCTTACTCAGTGCATGGCTGGTGCAAGCTTCGCCGTATATAGGGTACACAATATGTGTACAGAACATTCAGTGACTGTCATGTAGTGAAAGCAACAACTCGCGTTGATGCTGTTAATGCGGGACAGCGATGTCGCCGACAGCCAATTTTAGTGTTTGGTGAGGCATCTAAGGCCTTAATAATGTGTCAGAAGGCTCACAATTGATAAACTCGAACAGCTGTTGTTGATTTTGAAGTGGAAGACGCACCATTCATATTTCATAAGTGCGCCTTGTGGACGTATCTCACATGGGAACTATATCGCTGAAAGAGTGAGCTAGCATATGAATGAACTAGCATGCAACCATATGCGATTACTGTGCGAGAGCTCCACTTGCGGATATAAACCTTCACACGAAACAGCAAATGAACTATTACGCAAAACGACACGTATGTATGAAATTCCTAAACGATGCACCCGATGACTTGAAAGCATGCACGCTTTGCATAGCTGCATGCCCTTGCATAGCCATTCCCCCGGCTGATCGGACAACGTAAAAGAGCCACAAAGAGCAATTGGTCCTGAAACATAAGAGCGCACAGCACAATCTAATGGAGAGTACCAGTCTTAATGTGAGTTGCTGCACTCCAGTTTTGTTTATTCCAAACAGCAACGCAAAATCTCTAAGTTTTGCAACCACAATTTCGAGAGTCTTTTCGCGTACATTCAAAGCGCACAAACCAGTATCGCGAACTCAAACTAGTCGGCATATAGCGACAAGCAGAACACGTAACCATGTATTGTTGACAAAAAAAAACAAACAAAAAACAGCCCTCGTGAAGAAAACCTGAGTGAAAGATTGCGATGTCCTGACTGTGACTTGTCTACAGCATTAGAGCAGGCATTGAAGCCGGCCTTCGCTACACTGACACAACCAGTTGCAATTGCTGGATACATGATAACACATTCCACAAGACACTACACTTTATACAGATAACCGGCCTAACGGCACACATTCAACAAACATACTCGCAAAAATATTATGCCCTAAAGGCAACTTTTTCTCGCAATAAAAAAAAAAAAGCTAACATGGAACCGTACTCATAATAAGAAGTGCGCAACTTACTTCGTAAAGTGGGCTAAAAAATGTCAGCCTGATTTTCTCATTTCCAATTCTACGTAACAATGTCTTTCATTGCAGCTCGTTGCGCTTAACAAGCGGTATCATAAAGAGCTTTCGCCCATCACTAGACTCGTTCTGGTAGCAGAAGGCGCAACAACCACTCACAGCAACGAACAGCGACGTCACTCTTGGATGAAAAGTATTTCACAGCCCAGCGGGCATGGAGGACAAGTTCGTATCCGTCAAAACAGATACGCTGCGCCCCAAGAAGTCCACGCCTCCAGAGCAAAGATGGCAGTCGCGAGCGATTGTAAACAAACGAACACGGTGAGCGATCCCACGGGACGGCATCTGGCCGATACCGACGTGGTGCCGGCCTCGGATAGGTCGGAGGAGGTGTGTGAATAACCACGTACATCGCTACTTCACGAAGTTTTAAGGGCTTTAGTCTTAGCAAAGCATTGAAGACACTTGCCTTTTTGAGCATCGTGTTGCACTATTAGCACAGTGTGATAAACGCTAAGGTCCTTAGAATTACTTGTGTGTGCTTTAGCTAGACACACATACAAAACATTGACGTGTTGTTATCCTGCCTCATATATGCCTAATAATTGCTTTTTAATTGACAATCACGCAATCATGAACGCTGAAACTTGAGCAATATTGGTGGGCGCTGCGGATGGGGTTGGCCGTTTGAGGTATCGTTTAAGGCTGTTTGGGGTATCGTTGCCGCAGACAAACAGATAAATGTACAGACAGAACAAAATTTTGGCGTCGAAGGTCCCCAAGAAAGTCTATTGTCTTTTTAACCAGGGAAACACCTCCATAGCAAGTGTCGCCGTGTGCCTTAGTGCTACATCCAGCATTTGCTGCTCTTATAGGCTATAAAAGGGAGTTACGATTACTTTTGGGTGTGTTTGTGATCCCGGTTGAACCGCTGCGTGTGTGTCTCCTTGTTTAATTTTACCGCAGGTCATCATAGTGTGTGACCAATACCCAAGGCATGCATGCTAGTAAGTGCCATTGCCAATCTTGCGTTGAATAATTACAATACGAGAATCATAGCGCCACAATGTGCCATAGAGTGCAATAAAAACTGTGGTAACATGTGAAAATAATGTACTCCGCATTGCCATTCCTCAAACAGTTCAGTGAGTACTTGATTTAAGAACTGATTTCTCGTCAAAGCTAATGTTTCAGCATAGCTGCTTTACATTTAAAAATTTCTCAGCTCTGGTGCTTCCAACAATGACTGTGTTATTTGAACATGCCCTTTGGCCGACTCAGTGACAACAATCATATTACATATTGAGTGATTGCTTAAGAGGATATATTTTTTGCAACTTTGTAGATTTTTTGTTGCTTGCCTGCTAAGCTAACACCACTTATGCAGTCTATGTGAATACCTGGAACTTCTTTGACAATTTTTTATGGAGACATTGCAGCATTTGTGCAAGTCGTCCAGATCACTAGCAGATTTAGTGCTGTGCGCAGTGTTTAGATTGTTATGAGGCTATAATCATGCACATAACTACCGGACACAGTGTATCGTTACAGCGTATTCTGCAGTGCAAGCTTTATCACATATATTTTTTTTTTGATCTCCACAGACCTAGCATTCAACACTTCGCATGTGCAACTGATAAGGTTAGATGTGGGATATGCGAATGCATGCAGGGATCGACAAAATGGGGGAGCATGCCAGCCACAGTTTATGGTTTGTTGGCTGATAATCGCAGAATATGCGGGTTAGCCTTGACCGCTCATCCGCGATGGTACTCATTAATTTTTAGTTACAGAAAGCTACCTTCATACAGAGGTGCTATCCTCAACTTTTTGTTCGAATTAGCTTCACTGATTTCAGCCGAGCCACTCAGTGACGTCTTTAAAAATGTTTTAGGATCATTTTAGACATTTTTATTTGATTTTTGTATAGGGACAATTTAAATTTCGTACCATTAACACAGGTGGCTTATGTACAGAGATATTCCTTCACTGTCTTTGACGTCTGCGTTTTGACTTTCCTGCAAAAAGAGTTTGCAAGGGCCAGAGGTGGCGGAAGTTAAGCACTAAGCTACATTTAAGGCAAATGAGTGCTGTGGAGACCCGCAAGGTGGCGGAAAAGTTAAAAAAGGTGAAATAGACTACCACCTGCTTGTGGCATGAAGCCACAAGAAAATTCATACGGATTTCACAGAAAGAAAAGCTTCTTAGTGGCTAAAAAATTCGTCCTCATTTGGGGATCGAAACCGGGACCTTTATGGGGCGGTCGCTCTACCAATTGAACTAATGAAGAAGCTGGAATTGTGAGGGCGAATTCATCGACAACTCAAAGCACATGTACCAAACTAATTAATACAAATTAGTTCTGCAAAACCCCACAAGGTGGCAAAAGGGTGAATAAAGGGAGCACAAAATGTTGTGCAGCTTCAGGCACCATGACAGACATTAGTGAATGGAGCCTTCCATTACGACGTCCCTTATAATCATATTGTGGTTTTCGGAAGTAAAACTCCGCATATTATTTTAATATTAATTCTAGCCCCATAGAGCATGGCATGTGGTGAGGATTTACCTGCACGGCTCTGACACTACATGGGAGGCAACTCGATAGCGTAGCAGTAAGTCAGTGACAGCGAAAGGGTTCCTGCAACGTGTTTTTGAGTTGTAATGAAATAGTGCATGTTGCTACAATTAGAGCATGCTTCTTTACGAATTGTATGTAGCAAAAGTTTTCTAATCCAGAAAATGTGAGGGAGGTCGTGGGGATTTCTCACATGTTTCAAGCGCATTCTCTCTCCTCTTGTAGTAGCGAGTGCACTGAAGAAGATGCGTCTCTTCATCAGCACTTTTTTTTTCCTTTGAAAATGTTGCTTACTTTCAGTTTGATTGTGTGCTTGGGCACGTTGCTGTATCTCGCCGCTGCTTGGTAATTGGCTGTAGAGATGGGTATGTGGATTTATTTGTAGAAAGAAGAGGGAGGGATTATTAGGAAAATTCTAAAATGAATTGTAGATTCCAGGCTGCACACAGCGCTACAGTATTTCGTTCAAGTCTTTTCTGGAGCCTCTACCATTGATTGGCAGCATTTTCTGACCGTGTTCAAAAAGAGTCCTTGCGAGTACCTCGTTGGTACCTGCAATGCCTATGTGTTGTTGAATAGAGAGGAGTGTTCGCTTGAAGTCTGTTGTCTTCATTTCTAATCCAACTCTGGGGGAAAAGCAGTGTACCTGGGATAGTCTCCCAGTTCATCATTTGGCACAATGAGAGTTTCTTGTTAAGTATAACTTCGGAGTTGCCTTAGTGAACACATATTTTTATTTAGGCATCTTCCCAAACTTTTCGTGGCCACATTCATAGGTCTGCAAACCCACTTATTGGCCAACTTATTCAGACTGGCTCAGGCTCTGATTGAGCTCTCAGTTTCAGTGAGCCTAGGTGAATGATACCTTGGTGAGATTGAGTGCGAGCGAGTCCTTTACTCAAAATATAATTCATGAGTTAGTTTGTGCGAGCTCCACATTTTAGTGCAGACCTCTGGTGATATGTGCTCAGGTTTATCTGTAGTATTAGTTTTATGTCGGCTGGCGTTAATAATGATGTCTACTCACGCATACTTCAATGCACGGGCAATCATACTCAAGGTGGATATTCATGGATCACAAGCATGAGTTACGGATGGCCGAGGTACGTTGGTCTCCTTCCCACAATCTCCTTCGCAGGATGTTCTTAATGCGGCTGTTTCGCTACTGCTATCTTGCCAATAGTTCAAAAGAAGACACCAGACGACTCATCATGTTGGCAAAAATGGAACAAATTGGGCGCGCAAGTACGGCTAGTGTGGCCTCGTGTGCCTCTTGCATGTAGCGCGAGTCGACAGACATCAGCTGATTAAAAGCCGGGAGCAAGAATGTGGATGGTGTCCTTCATCATTGATCAGCCAACGGTTGGCGTCGTTTTAACGGCACCATGAAAGATGCCCCGGTGATAGCTGGCGGACTGAAAGTGGCGTCGTTTCACTCAAGTGTAAACAGAGGCATACACACATACGCACACTCTCTCTCTCTTGCTCACTCACGTCCATGAAATAATGATTGAACATAACATCAGTCAAACGCTTTGAAGTCCTTGAGTACACTGGCATGGCCGCCAACCTTCATCTTGATGTAGAGGCTGTAGCGCTGGCTTGATATAGCGTCATGCGAGCACTTTTTTTTTCAGGGCATGAGGGTAATGCAGCGTATGACACATGATTTGCATTACCCTCATGCTATCCTTGTTGCTTTGCAGGTATTTGGCATTCCATCTGCAGTGCTATTCACTCGTGTCCATACCAGATGGACTGCATTCTTGCTGGCAGTGTACTTACAGGATCGAGGATAGGAGAACCATGAAAACGCACCTTTGCATTCACCTCGCCGAGCACCCATCCCAGTTTTGCGTGTGTCCAGTGGCATTTACTTGGAGCAACAGTCTCGAAGTGCATTCATATTCATACTGGAGTTTGCTACTTTTCCTGTATTCAGTGCACGTTTGAGACTAAGCATAGCAAAAACATGATTTGGCCTAGTACTAAAGTGTGCCCTATTTCATACTCTCCTGCAAGTTGTGATTTATTTCGCTAATCGACATGTGATGTTCTCATATCCCGACTTTTTGTAGTCTCTAAGAGAGCCATGTGGTCATGGTATAAGATGAAAACACCCGGCCTGCGCAGTAGGTGCAGCACAGTCACGGCGAAAGCTAGGAGAGCGGCCTTTTAGAGCCTTTTCAAAACACTCATTGGGCAACTACTGGAAGCAAACTTGCTTGGTACCCACTAGGGCAATAATAACAAACTTTTGGGTAGTAGGCTGGCATTTGCTATGCTATTTTTCTTCTTTCTTCTGAGAAGCGTGGTACCCACTAAACACTTGCAAGGAATTTTGTGCCGATTGCCCATTCAGTGGCTGACAACGATGAGGAATTAAGGCTGAAGTGCGTATGCGCCACAGTTAAGAGGGGAACAAGAACAAGCTTTTGTAATGGGTTGGAGCATTGGACGGCCCACTCGTTACGCTATTCCCATTGTGCGACGACTGGTTGTTCTTTCGCTATTGTAAAACGCCTTATAAGTCGTATTAAGGCGATTGCTTTCCCGACATCTAGCCGGCCTGAGGCAAGTTTGACAACAAGTCACAAGCACCGGTGTAGCTCAGTGGTAGAGTATTGGGCTGGCACCCAGCAGACCCAGATTGAAGCCCACTGTGTCATTGGTGCAAGGTATTTTTTTTTGCTAATTTCGCGCGATGTTGTTACGGACACCGGCAGCAGCGGTGGCAGCGGATAACATGCAACTGCGCGTGACTTACAAGTGATCTCGTAACAGCTTTCGCTGCAAAAGCTCGTGAGACCCATAGTTCGCAGGTTCGATCCCGTCCGTGGCGGTCACATTTCAGTGGAGGTGAAATGTTAAAGGCTGTGTACTGCGATATGTTGGTGCACGTTAATGAACACCAGGTGGTTGAAATTTCCGCAGCCTTCTACTACAGCGTCTCTCAATCATATCATGCTTTCGCGACATAAAACCCCCAGATATTGTCATTGTCTTTGAAAAAGAGAGGGGGAGAAATCCAAGAAAAAAAGTTCTCGTAAGGAGGGATTTGAACCAACATACATGTATTGCTGAGTTCTATTGGAAAGCTGATGGCTTTTTTTGTGAATATGTATATTTCATGTAATGATTTCTCAAAATTCTTTCTGTATGCAATGTTCTTTTATGTTGTGAATGTCTATTTAGCACTACCGCTGTTACACCCAGCACGAACAAGACCGTGTCGGGAGGCAAATCACTTTCTTTTGTCCTGACTGGGGGCAATGCAATTGTATTCTAAAAAAAATGAGATAAAAATACCACCATGGGCGAGTGGCTAAGTGAGCACAAATAGCAAGCTAGTTGGGGGAGTTAGAAAGCGGAGTAGGGAGGCTATGATAGAAGAGGAGGAAAAGGACGAGAGTGTAGAACATACTGTGGAAATGAATAGGAAGAGTGGTAACGCATTAAAGGCAAAAAGAAAAAAAAGAAATATGTAGAGAGAGAATCACAAAAAAAGAGTTAAAAATACAGAGCAAGATAAAGAAATAAAAAGTGATAGCGAGATGCAGAGATGGAAAGAGAGATAGGAAAAAAGATGTGGAAAGAGAGAGAAAGAAATAGAGGATGAAATTATGGAGGCATAGAAATCGACCAGCCCCTCCACTGCTACTAGAGTGGAGGTAGCAGTGGATTAGTGCGTCAGTGATGCAGAGCTGCGCTCTGCTGGTCCCCACCCCACCCCCCTTTTTTCTGATGTTCAAAAGTCAACACTCGTGGCAGGTGTACAAGAACAGATGTTGTACCATTACGACTACTTTTAAGCAAAAGAATTAGTCTTTTTTGGATGACGTACTTCTGCTTTTTCAGACAATTTATTTAATTCTAGTGCAGCAGCGTTTAGCATGCATAAAAAACTCCTGAATGGACTCTTTCATGCAGGTGCAGCCAAAGTATTTGCGCAGCTTTAATTGCCCTCTGAACAGTTTGGCCGCTTCAAACACTGCATGGACGTTCCCACAAGCCTTCTGCTCTCTCTCCGATCAGTTTTTATTTATTTATTTATTTATTTATTTATTTGCAATACTGTCGACTCCAATGTTGGAGTCATTACAGAGGGCACATTGCAGGTAGTATACATTCATGAAGAACAAACAATAACATTCCAACTGACATACATAGGCCTCACCCAGTACCTTCTGGCCTGCTACAGTGCGCCGTGCAAAAAGAAAAAGAAAAGAGGAAAATAGCAAAGGTATGTGAAGCATTGAAGCACTACTGTAGCTTACGCATGGTTTCTAACACTGCGGTGAATGTGGATAGTGTGTCGGCATTAGTAGCATTTGCATTCAGTTTATTCCATTCGCGTATTGTTAGTGGGAAAAACGATTTTCCAAAGACGTCACTGTTTGAGGAATATTCTTGCAGACTGTATTTGTGCTTATGACGAGTAGGGCGTGACTGTGAAAATGTGACGGACTTAGACACATCTACCTTGTAGTGGCCATGTAACAACTGGTACAAGAACCTCAGGCGTGCCTCTTTTGCCCTCGTAGCTAGTTTTTCAATGCCAGAAGAAGCCAGAAGGTTAGTGGGAGAATCTGTACGTTTGAACTTGTTGTGTACAAACCGTATGGCTTTGCGTTGTACTGCCTCTAATTTACTAATACCACTTAGCGTATAAGGAAACCAAACTACGTTGGCATATTCTAATACTGGTCTTACGAACATGTTATAAGAGAGTTTTGCGGGCGCTGGTGCAATTCTAAGTCGTCTTTTTAGGTAGAAAAGTTTACGCAGTGCGGCCGCAGTGACGTTAGCTATGTGTGTATCCCATCTCAGGTCAGACGTTAATGTAATGCCTAAGTACTTATGCTGCACAACATTAGTCAGTGGTGAACCATGAATGGTGTAAATGAATTGCGATGGATTCTGCTTACGTGTTACCGTCATAGCTGCGGATTTTTTCACATTGATTGATTCACATTTTTTAATGAAAGCTCCAGTCAAGGCTATAGCTATAGCTGTGTCCAGAAATCCTACAGCTTGCATGGCATATCCTGCCTTGCAAGCACCCTGCAAGACATAACTCGCTACCAAGACAGACATTTCTATGAAAGTGTACCCTACAAGCAGCAGCCCCAGCAACAGCCATGTGCACTCGTGGTCTCCAACTTCAGTCTTGGCAGCATCTTCAGTCTTGGCAGTCTGGATTGTGGTTTGTAATAGAGAGCTTAACAATGGGAAATTGAAGGGGAGCATGCAATATTTCCTCTTTAAATTGCATCGAAAAATCTGTTATGCATCACCAGCACTGTATATGAACAGCTTTAAATATTAGAATCTCTGCCACGATTCAGGTAAGGCTAGTCAGCTTGACAACATGGGCATGTTTGTCGTGGATGAATTCATGTGGAACTTAGCAGACCCATCAGACTTTCTGTATTCTATATTTATTTATTTGTCTTCTTCCAGTGCTTATCAGTTATGCTTGTCAGTCATCAGTCTTACATTTGCTTCATTTTGCTATGTGCTATACACAATATTAATGAGAACTAACACAGAGTGATGCCGAGCTAAGTACAGGGGTGGTTTGTGTAGTAATTGTAATGTAAAGGAAGAGAGGTGGATGAAAAGATTACTTTCTGCCGGCAGAGACCTTTGAATAACACTTCAAATGCTCTACAGCTGGGGTCGTCCGCCCATCATCTTAATATGGTATATATGTGCATTTAAACGTAAGAGTGTCAGCTTTTACTGTACCTTCTTTGTGATTGCAGTGCATATATTGGTTGTTTCTAGGACTGGAATGTTAACTCCTAATCGTTCCTTCATTTTTGATGGAACCACAGGTGACAGACCCACTGTCCTGAACACTCTTCTACCTCAAGATTAGGTGGAATCAACATCAAACACTGCGTTTAGAGTGCATCGTCGGGTCAGTTTTCTTGGATTTGTGAATAACACTTCAAAACGAGGCGCGCTCTGGGCGCCCGTCTCTGAGGCGATAAGTTGTAGATCGCAAGGCGACGCGTAGGTGCCACCACTGCATCATCTTAGCAAAGCGTTGGAAACACTTGCCGTCTTGTGCAAGCGTTGCATGGCCAGTGCAGCGTTATAAAGGCTACGATCCTCAGAATTACTTATGTGTGCCTTTTCTAGTAAAAAATACGCTTACATAATATTGACGTGTTGTTATGGTATCTCAGGTATGGGCAATAATTGCTTTTTATTTGACAGTCGCACAAGTATGAATGCTGAACCTTGAGCAATATCATTTTTTTTAAACCTGAACACACAAGCATGGACACCCTAGTTGATAAACGCCGCATAACGAAGCACAACGTCACAATGAGCTAGAAGTATGTGCATGCGCGTCGCAATGAACAGTAATGTGCAGCTTTCTTATCGTGCCATTCCAGAAGCCAGACACCGGGATGGCAGTAGGTTGTGCTTACTGACTCAGCAGTTGACACTCGTGCGTTTTGGTTTGAAAAATAGGTAGCCACACATACCGTCTTTCATCATGGTTGCTCTCAATCTACAATTTCAGAAGTGCCTTATTGAAAGACAAGTTTTTTTGTTGGGACTCACCAATAATGCATAAGGTAGATATGTCACTTATTTAAATATGTGCACCTTTTCCACATGAAATACTATTCATAGAGTAGAGTTTTTTTTTTTTTTTTTTTAAGTGCAGAGCACTTGAGGGGCGCAGGCTGTCGTCTACTGCTGTCGCAGCTTGGTGTAACGCAGGCAAAAACCACATGTAGCATAGCCAGCTGTTGCACATTGAGTGTGTGCACACACCAAAGATAAGTCATTTGTCTCTTGTTCTGTTGAGTGCTTCTTCTGTTGAGCGCTTCTTCTACACTGTACTGCACCTTTTGCACTCACTCATTTTGCACTCGTTTGCTATTTTTCTGTAGCTTTAGGCTCAGTGGCTAAAAGCCATTTTTTTTTAATATTTAGAAAGACAGTATCTATTTTAGTAATGTGAAGAAGAAAGAGCGTCGTTGGCAAGCAACATCACCACCGCTTGGGTACTGGGTGCTGGGCTTCGCTCGCTCGGCTCGTGCTGATCATCGCCGGCTTCTGCTTGACCGTTGCTCTCGCACGATCGTGTTTCTTCGTAGGACCACCGTCGCAACAGTCGTCAATAAACCCTTTTTCAGTAAGTACAATTTATGTAGGAATCATCTAGAGCAATGTTATGAATGTCTTGATTTTTACACCATGCTTGGGGGAAGCATTGCTTTATTTTTAAGTCTGTTACTACATTTAAGTAGTATCTCAAGTGGCTTTTCTAGTTTTGGTTTCACAGCATGCACCTAATGTACTGTCCTTTAATTCATCTTCGTGAGCTTAAGGGTTACAGGTTACCAGTGGATGATATCATAATTACGGAAATTCTGAGCACTCGCCTTTTTACGCGATTGTAGAGTACACTAGGTAGCTGCACCTGCAACATTCTGTGCTTCTTCACAAAGACTTGGCACCCACACTATTACTTTAACTGAAAAGGCATATGCAATTCTAAGGAGAGATGCTAGTCAAAAAGCACTATTAACGCGATAGTGCTAAAGAGCTCGTTTCGCAGAAATTTCTGTGTCTGTATTGGTGTCGTTGGTTGTGAGCAAAAAAGGATCTGAGTGACCAAAAGAAAACGAGAACAATGCAATTAAAGTAAATAATAAAAAATACTGGTCCAGAGTGGGGATCTCACCCAGTTAGTTTGGGTCCGAGTGGGGATTGAAACCGGGCGATCTGCGTGACATGCGGATGTTCTAACACACAACCCAGGGGTGCAACAGCTGCGCCGATTGCGACAATTTGATACAATTCCCCAATTTGCGCTCAGCTGCGCCAAAATGCCCGACTAGCCTCAAAACTTTTTAATTTATGCTGATTTGAGCGAGAAACGGAGGCCACATTGTCTATCTGCAATTTGAGTCATAAACCAATCCAAGCGTGCAGACCCTTAGCGTTAAACCAGGGTAGCCTAACCCCGCTAACCTTAATCCCATCAGGTCAAGGCACTCGCGGGACGTGATCGACCAGATAAAGTAACCAAGTTGTGCGCCCATCGGTCCACTCATCTCAACAGATACCTACCGGTGGGATGACGCAACTTCAAGACAAAAAATGCGTTGCCGTAGCCACAAATGCTTCGCGGGAAGCATGAACTTTCTAGTCGGCAAAAGCGGTTATGGAATGTTAGTAACTAGACTTGGAAGCGCATACTTCGCTTTCCGTACACGAACAGAGTCAACATGTTGCGAACGCTGGCATTGCCAGCGGCCACGTTGATCGCCTCAGCAACGGCACATAAAACATCTGTTCTGTCTTGAAGTTGCATTAGTTAAGTCGTCCAGGCGATATATATCCGATGCGGTCGCCGGACCAAAGGGCGTGCGCCGCTGTTACTTCATCTGGTAGAACACGCCTTGCAAGTGAGCCAAAATGTGTCCTAAACCTTACCCCTCATTGTAAAGAAAAAAAAAGAACACAAGGAGGGGGAGGAGGCGTAGCGGTGTTTGAAAATTTCTTGGCCTTGTTCTAACCCATGCAGAGCGCTGCTTAAAGGGAACTATCAATCAAAGGCAACTATTAGGCCGATGCTGATTGTTGAAATAGTTGTCCAGAAACCTCGTAGTGTTACTTTTGTGCCAAAGAAGGGCCTATTTAGAAATAAAATACATTTTAGTGGTTCACATCGTGTTAGCGCAACTCAAATTACCCGCCTCAAAAGCAGACCGACCGGACCGACTCCTGTCGGTATTGCCCGGCTTTACTGCGTTAGTTGCAGCAGACCGAAAGCAACAGGAGCCACAGCAGCAAAAACGGCCATTGATCGATTTCCTACCTTTGGGTTAGAGATTGCAGACGTTTTTTTATTCAACTGCGCCCCGCTAGATAGCACCACCTGTCCAATGTAACTACGCGGAAATTGAATTTTTAAATCAGTCGCGCCATTCCCCATAGTAATGTCCGTCGGTTCTTTTTTCCATGAATCAAACAGAAACGAACTGGCAGCATTTTATGGCATCTCTTGACGCACGGAATGTCCTTTATTTAGCACAGCTAGATCAATTACTAGTGATTTAATTGTAGGCGGTTCGTCTCATATCATCGGGATCATTTTGAGAATGTCCTACTGCGATGCATGTGTTCTTGTGCATTTACCTTATTTTCTCAGTAAGTAGGGCACTGTTGTTGATAATATTGTCGTTTTAGAAGTTGTCATACATTAAGCTTTCACTGTGACATAAATTGTTATTTGACTTTAGTGTCCTTTTAAACCACCTTTGCCGCAATACAATGGTGCCTTGCAGAAAAGTGCATTATGATTTGAAAGGGGCTGTTAGCACTACTCACGGGACAGCAAATTTTGTTCAATTACTCAAGCGTGTTTACTACCACATAATTGTGAGTACTAGTATGATCGCCGACATCTGAAAAAAGTTACTGGATATAAGTTGCAGTGTATGATCAACGCCTCCTAGAAAAACTATTTCAGGAACGTCGCTCTCTTTTCAATTGGCGGCTTCCTGCCCGCACAAAATCTTCGAGGCCATGCCTCCTGCCAAAACAAAATTCAGAAAAAAGACTCCGGCGCACGGAATCGAACGTAGGACCTCCGCGTCGTGAATGCGAGGCATTAACTACTGAGCTACTGAGGGGTACCTCCTTCAACGTTCAAACGGCAAGCTATCTATATCTACTACTTACTTTTGCTGGTGGGCATCTCGGAGGGGAGCTATCATGTTTTCAGCACTATCAGCAAGATGGCGCAATGCACGCGCGGTGGCTCTCATCTTTTATGCGTACATTGGCTCGTGGAGAAGAGGTGATTGGATGATCTCTCACGCACCCTAAGTTCCCGGTGGGGAGGATCATACATCTTGGCTGGCGTTCGCCTTGCACTGGAAGGATTCTGTTGTAGTTACAGGACGCACAGAGGTCACTGTAATCATTGCACAGCCTCTGTTTGCAAAAAGGGCACGCTTTTCAGACAGAGCAAAGTAACAACTGAGACGCTTATGCGCGTGCATCTGTACCTGTGAGTACGTTTCGTGTGTCATTTGCGCGTGAGATCCACTTGCCATTCTGTGTGTGATCTTCTAATTTGTTGCTATTGCGTTCATTGCGTCGCCTTTGTGGCAAAGCTGTGACTTTTTACTTCTTGTGTACTGTATCATCACTCATGATGGCATCTGTGTTACTACCAAATGAAGACAAGATTGATTTTTACACTAATATATCAAATAATTTTTGTCAGGGAGTTAAAGGGACACTAAAGCCAACTATTAAGTCGACGTTTATTGTTGAACTGGCGGTTTAGAAACCTCGTATGTTACTTTGTTTTGTAACATGACATTCTGTAAAATAACAATTTTTGATTAGACTTTTTTTACAACCAAGCTTTTTAGTTATAAGTAATGGCTCGTATTGCTATTCATAAGCTGTGGAATGCAAATAATTAATCAAGAAAGTTGTAGATTTTACACTTTCTTGCTGCTTTGCAGGCAATGTAGCTTTTACGCCAGTAAACCTTGCTACATGCTGAGAATAAAAACCTGTGGAATGTAGTGGATTGCCTTTGCAGCTTTTGTTGCCAAATCTTTGCATTTGAGCATTGAAAACTGTCTGGCGTGTCTCTCTCTGAATCCTTTGCAACCCTGCCTGTCTTGTTGCATGATCTTTTGCCTGACAGAAAAATGGATATACATGCAAATAAAAAATTCGGCAGATCCCACATATCTTGTAAGTCAACGTTATGCAAAGCATGCAGAGGAAAGGTGACCATGTTATAATTTTTAATGAGCAACATGTCGTGAAATTACGCTTACTATTTGTGTGAATGTTTCGCACACAGGCATATGTTGAAGAGTTGCAGATGTTTACATAACCAGTTGTTTGCTCTTGCGCTATGAGTTCGTCGTGGTAGTCTAGTGGCTAAGGCACGCAGCTGCTGACCCACAGGTCGAGAGATCTAGTCTCCGGCTACGGTGGCTGCATTTTCGATTAAGGCAAAAATGCTGTAGGCCTGTGTGCTCAGATTCAGGGGCACATTAAGGAATCCCAGGTGGTCGTAATTTCCGGAGCCCTCCACTATGGCGTCTTCATAATCATATCACAGTTTTGGGATGTTAAACACCTCATGTTATTGTTATCACTTGCCGAATGATACTAATGGGAACATCATTATTAGCAAATGCAGGAGTGATGAGCTGATATGGAGCGCCGGTGCCCACGAGGATAGCTCTGGACATTGCTACATGAATCAACTTCAGCGCATGGAACCTAACTACAATTGACGTTAATCCGACGTGATGGTTGTAGCATAGGAGCACAAATGTAATATTTATAAAATTGAATAGCCAGCCCTGCAACCACAATATATGTTTCACGATCGCTAAGGTCTATATGTATAGTAGTTTCGAGACTTGACATGGCTTTGAGGTAGAATACTTGATTACCCCACAGAATGCTAGGGTTTGTTTCCTGCTGGGACCTTGACATCTTATTCTTTGCATTTGTGTGGTCAACGCTGCCGATGTCAGCTTTTTCTTGATGCTCACGCATTAAAATTGCTCAAGTGGGTTCTCGCCATTACTTGGTAGATATTGTGTCAATCACCTGTGCCACATACCCGTGGGTATGTGCCACCATCTGGCGGGAAATGTTCAAAGGTGTGCAATGAGATGGCGACATTATTCATGTCTTGACCAGTGTGTCATATTTGTCAAACCATCCTACCCTTCTATCTAATATGAGCTTTGCTGCTTTTTCTGCACTGCCTGCAAACTTTCAATCTTACACTGCTTATGCGTGTTCTAGATAACGAACGTGTAGTCACTACAGAACGAATTAGCGATTGATATAAGAGGAGGTTTGTGTCTTTTGGGGATTTGGACAGAGTGCGGCATAGGTAGCAGAGTTTTTTTAATGCTTTGTTTCAATAATAGTCAATGTGCTTGGCCTATGAAAAGGACACGGAGATACTTATATTCGGAAACCCTACTGACAGGACTGTTATCAAAAGGGTAGTAAAAAATGGAGGGTGATTTATTACAAGGAGACACAAGCATGATTTTCTTAAAGTTAATATTCATTTGCTAAGTTTTGTACCAATTGCAATATCCAGCAGATGACTCCTGCAAACGGTAGTGGTCGCGGTGTGTTTTAATAATTTTCTATAAAGTGCAATCACTGACATAAAAATGAACGGGAGAGGAGGCATGAGCAGGCAAGTTGTTCCCGCAAAAAGTAAAGGCCCAACATCAGACTCTTGTGGCACACCCGATGTTACATTAATAACAGTAGAGTTAGTTAATAACAGCAGAGAAACAAACTGAGAGTGAGATGCCAAAGAGCTAGATGTACACTTATCGAATTGAGCATTGTTCAATATCACATGTTTAGCAAGGAGTTTAGAATGTAAAACTGTGTCAAAGAATGAATATACCATCAACATGGTCGCCATGATCAAGGCTAAGCAAAATATCATGCGTGAATTCAACTAATTGTGTTGTTGCGCTGAAACCATGTCTAAAACCATTTTGTCTCTGAGATAGTAATCTGTTTGATTCCCAAGAAAGCGTAATCTAGTAATCTGTTTGATTCCCAAGAAAGCGTAATCTGTTTATGAGTGATATGTTGTAACATTTTACATGATTGAGAAGTAAATGATATTATTCTGTAATTTAATAGAAACTGCTTATCACCAGATTTAAAGAGAGAGAGCCATTTTTCATGAAGAAAGAACAGTGCCAGAAAATAAAGATTTATTTAATATGATTGTTAAATATTTGGATGACCATAGCGAGTAGCGAACTAAGAATGCATTGTGCAACTCATCCGGGTTGATGCATTTCTTTGCTTCTAGTTTTAAGGTTAAGTATACATTCATTTGTTATTTCAATATCACTGATTTGTTCAGAACGAGGAATACCTCACTAAGAATAGTGTTGTTAGAAAAAAATGCAGACTGGAAATAGTTATTGAAAGTGTTATTACATGTGTAATTTAGGTATGTGTACCTGTGTAGCGGGGAACATGGTGGTGGCAGAAGAAGAGGACGTTCGGTTGGTGGCAAGAGCTCGCTGGTGCGCGTTCACTGCTGTATACCTTCGAGTCGACCGTTAAGTCGGCTCTGAATAAACCCCTCTCGTAGACGTAACAGAAAGCAATTAATTTAGCTGGTGGGTCTGTTATGATGTCATTATCTAATTCGAAAGAAGGAGGTGACGCAGCATGAGGCAAAATAGAACAACAGAGTTTGCGTGTATTAGTCTTCAACAGATCATGCAGCAGAATGCGATAAAATGAATCCTTCGCTGTTTTCATCATTGAGTTGAGTTGATAACTTGGCACTCTGAAACCTGTTTAGGGCAATGGGATAATTAGATCTTTGGGAGTGCCTAAGTCGACAGGCATGACAAGATAAATGCTAGAGATCACGAGTAATTCAAGTAATCCAAGGAATATCACCACTGCTTTTCTTTGTCTTAATTGGCACAAATCATTGGATGCACGACTTTACAAGATCTTCGAAGTAATTAACAAGACAAGATATATGTCATGACTGTCAGAAATCACAGAACATGTATCAAACTGGGGAGCTAAAATATCAGTTGTGGAAGTGTTGTCAGCACGAGTGAAATCGGGGAAGCTGGTGAATGTATAAGGTGATTCGGACATGGGATAGCAAAGTGTTGACAAGATAACTTTATCATCCGAGAATCCCTCAACTATTTTGCAAGAGAAGTTGCTGTCAGCTAGATCTGTACTTAAGGAAACTAGGTCTAGGATAGAATTGAGCCTAGTTGGACATGAGAAGACTTCAGTAAGCCTGAAGGATGGAGAAATATTTATTAATTCATGGCATATTGCAGCATCATGACCCGTTAGAGTCAGAGAAGGCCAATGGATGTCAGGAGTGTTAAAATTGTCCATAAAGATAAGTCTTGTTGAAGCAATATTTACATTGCACGTAAAATTGGCAAGGACATGAAGAACCTTAAGGGATGATCTGAGTGGGCGATACACAATGCTAACTACAGTACATCGATTATTTAGGTAGACCTTGCATCAAAAGGATTCTGTTTCAGCAGGCAAGGGCAGCACTGAGAACAGGATATCTGACCGGATAAGTTGTGCAATGCCGCCTCCAATGCCTTGTGTCCTGTCCTTAAGTACGGCAATGAAACGGGGTGGAGTGAACTCAAAATCGTAAATGTTACAATGAAGCCATCACTCTGTGATGCCAATGATATGAGGGGAGTAAGTTGCGACAAGAGACAATAGATCTGGAAGCTTTTTAGCAATACTACAAGCATGGACTTTCAGGACCGCGACGTTTTCATGAAGGCTATATTGAGATCATGCAGTGGATGAGGCAGGATTCGAAGATGCGGGTACTCAAAATCGAGAGCCAGGTGCCGAATCTGAGACTTTCACTAAAGTGTTCGAGGTGTCGTCTCAATTATAACTTATGTTGTCAGTGAACGCATGATCGTATCTTAACGTCACCTCAGAGCCGTTATTTCAAAAATAAAGTCAAGCTTCTCAAATTTTCATCTGTATGTGTCTAACATGTGCAAAAATATTTTCTGTAATAAACACGTTTGAGCCTTTCAGTTCTAAATGCATTTTTAAAAACAAGGGCTTTCTCCCCCGTAGTAGAAACCTTTAAAATGACAGGTCGTGTATAGTCACTACATACTTTTTCAAGCCTGTGGACACATTCGATTTTTGGGCAGGTAATTTTCAATGTATAGTTAAAACACAGAAGTTAATGCTGCACTACAGCTTACTAGCGTTTTCAACGTGATCTTCTAAAATGCTGTGTATGACCGTTAAGCGAACTGGGAGTGCGGGAGAATACACACAAGAAGCAACGAGGCACACAGCACGAGCGCTCATGCTGTGTGCCTTTTTGCTTGTTGTGTGTGTTCCCTTGAGCTCACAGTTCATGGAACGACAAAGTAACAGGTTGCCGTGAACACTGACTTGTGGTAGCTCGAAGGGTGATGCGCAGGTGTCGTCCCACATTGAAGTGATATGGCATGCCCATGGCAGACAGTTCATGACGTTCACATGTCGAGCCAGGAATGACTTGCCAGAACCATGTGCATCAGATACAGAGCATGTGACATCCCAGAAGTTCAGATTCGCCAAGTTGGCAAGGAACTGCAGAAATTGCAAGCAACGAGTAAACATTGGGCTGGTGCTGCTGCGACCTAGCTCACTTGAGACCATTTAGCGGGTGCACAGCAAGTTTGAACGTCCCGCAAGGTATAAAAGATACTGTCTACACATTTGATTGCCTGCCATCAACAGTTCATGCACTAATCTTTATTTAGCTAAAGGGCTTCTGTTTAATATAATCTACCGACATATTTTGTGCTATAATGAGGGAACACACACATAGCTCATTGGTTCGGTTCACAAAGCATTTGTTTCTTTCGTTTCGTATATGCTGCTACAATTCACTGCCTCAGTGTTCAATTTCTTATTATATTTTCTTCCAAATTCAAGTGCTCTAATTCAAGTGCCCTCTGTATAGAGGTTGTCTTTCCAAAAAATAAGTAGGCACCAAGTAGGTAATGAAAAGGTTTCACTCAATCTCAATTACAATAAAAAGAAAAGAAGGTTTGATGAAGCCCAGCTAATGCTGAGTGTACTGCGTTGTTTGTGCTTCTTTTAACAGTTGTTTGTGTACTTTTGCAGATGTGTCCATGTCTTTGTGAAGAAGCAAACAAGACTCATGCTTTGGATACTGCCAGAAAGGCATGGCTCCAGTGTCCTCTTGGAAATAATTCATTATTTCATGATAACATTGCTGCTTAATATTTTGTGAACGTGGGATTGCGGTGGGGATGTGGTCCATGTCCGTGGACTGCTCCATTAAATAGGCTTCATTGAAATAAGTGAAATTGACTATTGAATTTGGGCTCTCTCAATCGAAATTCGGAGGAAGTATATAATGAATTTCTTTGTGATGGTTATGTTTCATCAGTGTGAAGAAGTATTGCCTGTTTTGTAAATCGCTAGTTGATGTGAAGCTTTTATTGATGCACCTTTTTACACATCCGCATGTGCTGAAAAAGAAAAAAAAATTGTATCTAAGCAACGGCAACACTCGGTAGTGACTCTTTGATTTTACACTGTTGAATGTAAGCGTTTAGTAGTGGCAACCTGATGTTACCTTATTTGCATTGTGCCCTCTGAAACATTGGTGCATGTGTTCATGTGTGTTGTGCTTTCTTGTCAACAAAGTTTTTGATATGGACAAATAAACTGATTGTTTTGCAGTTCCACTTACTTAGCAATGACCATTGAAATTTGCCTAAATCTTTCTCATTTTATTCTATCATAAAAAATTGTACCATTCTTGATGCAATCATTCATATTTGCTTTTGCCTTTTTTCTCAGTGATGCTTAAAGTGCAAGTAGGGCATTGAATGGATTGCACTGTTTTGTAATGTATGAAAGTTTGTTTTCCCATTCTGGTATATGAGGACAGTCTTAGAAATGCAATAGTCATTGTCTGTATTCACTGTATAGTAATAGCTTGATAAATCGAACATGTTTAGTGCACGCCAGAATCTGCATTGCTTAATGGCGTGAAGCTCTGGTAATTTGGTCATATTTCGCCTGAACCTAAGTAACTCGTACAGTCATTGGAGAGTGCTGAGCACGAAATTCCAGCCATACAACGTTTGGAAAAATCGTGTGCCCGTAGAACTGGTTATGACAGTAGCTGTAGGTGAGGGTGCGGTGCAGAACACCTTTCAGGCTTATTAAAGATGGGAGTGTCTTGTAGCTTCGCCGCTTTGTGGACCAAGTTTCAGGAGGATCAGCAACGTAGCTTTCTGGGTGAGTTGATTCATAGTAATAGGGAAAAGGAACCATCGCAAAATCACTCGATGACAGCAAAGAACAACCACAGCAGGACAAGCACTGGACTTGCAACTGAATGTTCATTGAAGAATTGCTTACACCTCCACACATGAAACAATCAAGCATGTGTAAAAAAGGACCATCTGAGCCATGCCGACCTTAGGCACCTAACTGCCATGTCATAAAACGTGTGAAGCGATGATAAAATTTAACCCATGGCTTACCCACTATCTATAAATGCCAACTCTTTCTCTTTGAGGAAAACTGAGGGTTCGCTCACACATGAGAATTTGCCCCGATATCTGATTGCGAAGGCCTCACAGATCTCGCGTTCAATTTTTTTTCTACCTTGCCAATTATGATCGCCGATTTTGACAATTACGATCTGCACCGTGTAAGCTCTTCAGACTGCAATTGCATAGCAATGCAGAAAAATAGTTTTAGCAGCATTAGCGGAAAGCAAGCTAACGTCTTCACGAAATGGGCTGTTTCGGTAGTATACCTAATTCTCTTGTCATGCAACTGTGTCTATATCAGCCAGACGGGCTGATGTCTGAATGACAGGCTGCGTGAACACCGCTATCTCCTTCCCCCCCCCCCCTCCCCCCCATGGCGCTTGTGGAAACTTGCCTTTGCATTTCAAAAGCTGCGGCTACGTCCCAGATTTCAAATCAGCGATCGTAATTGGCGAAGGTAAAAACAAGATTGATCGTGACATCTGTGAGGCCTTTGAAATGAGGAACCGGGGCGAATCGTCATGTATGAGTGAGCCCTCGGTTTTGCACGCAGAGAAAGAGTTTGGGTTTTAGATAGCTGGTAAGCCAAGCCTTGAAGGGACTATAAAGTCAAATAACAATTTACCTCAGAGTGAAAGCTCAATATATGACATCTAAAACGACAATGTTATGAACAACAGTGCCCTACTTACAGAAAAATTAAGGTAAATGCACAAGAAGACTTACGCCTCAGTAGGACATTCTCAAAATTATCCCGATGACATCAGACGAACTGCCTACATTTAATCAATAGTAATCGATCTAGCCACACCAAATAAAAAAACCTTCCGTACATCAAGAGACGCAATAAATTGCCGCTTGATCGTTTGTTTGAATAATTGATTGATATGGGGGGTTTAACATCCCAAAACCACCATGTGATTATAGGAGACACCGTAGTGGAGGGCTCCGTAAATTTCGACCACCTGGGGTTCTTTAACGTGCACCCAAATCTGAGCACACAGGCCTACATTTCCGCGTCCATCGGAAATGCAGCCGCCACAGCCGAGATTCGATCCAGCGACCTGTGGGTCAGCAGCCGAGTACTTAAAACACTAGACCACCGCGGCGGGGTTTCTGTTTGAGTAATAAAAAAAAGAACCGCCGGACGTTACTAATAAGGAATGGCACAAGTGGTTCAAAAATTTAATTTCTGCTTGGTCAAGCTGGACAGGTCATGCCATCTAATGAGGCCCAGTTGTACAAATAAGTCTGTAATCTCTAAGCCAATGGTGGGAAATTGATCAATGGCTGTTGTTGCTGCTGTGGCTCCTGTTGCTTTCGGTCTGCTGCTACTAGAGCACTAAAGCCGGGCAACATTGTGCATGGCAATAGTGATGCGAGTCGTTCCAGCCGGTCCTCTCCTTGAGGCGGGTAATTTGAAGTGAGCTAACCCGATGCGGAACACCAAAACGTGATTTTATTCCAAAATAGGCCCTTCCTTGGCACAAAAGTACACTACGAGGTTTCTGGACCGCTATTTCAACAATCAGCATAGACTTATTAGTTGCCTTTAGTGTCCCTTTAAATTTTATCATTGCTTCACACGTTTCATGATATGGACAGTTAGGTGCCCAAGGTTGATATGACTCAGATGGTCCTTGTTTACGCATGCGTTCTTGTTTCATGTCTGGGTGTGTGCCCGATTCTCCATTAATCAATCAGTTGCAAGTCTAGGGCTTGTCCTGTGTAGTTGTTCTTTTTCGCTGTCTTTGTGAGGTTTTTCACTGGCTCTTTTTCTTTATTGCAGGATGATGAAAGTTTCGACTTTTAACTCCTCATATGCAAAATAAGTGGAGTATTTACTAATTGATAAAGAAAAAATTAATGTTTTGATATGATAAATATTAGCTTTTTAATATTTTCGGTAGTTTGGTAATTGGTCGATTCAGATATTTTGTCCAGTCTCTTGAAATCCGAGCTAACAAGCTTTTAACATAGTTATGGGAAAAAGTAGAATTTGTGCTTATATGTTTATTCGAGTATGTGCCAAGAACATTATATAATGCATAGCTTACTTATGTTCTATTCAATCATTATGCTCTCACTGAAGTAGTTTACAAACAATATTGGGAAATGTGTAAAAAGTGCGAGTATGCATAATTCATTTCTTTGGCATTTCTCATAAGTGTGCCAGCATTTCTAACCACCAAACTGTGAGATTTTTATCCTTTCTCAATGATTTGTTTCCCTTTTCATATTTTTTGGAGTTTGTTTCATATTAACCTTGCAAACTCATATTTTATGTCTTATGCTGCATCCGTTGAATGACGATTTTTTTTTTGGTTGCAGTGTAGTATTTTATAGGTGTTTATATGGGGGAAAAAAGTGCAATAAATGTTCTACTGGGCTGGTGCCTTATCAAGTAGCATATTATGAATAAATGTCATTTAGATATAGTACCAGAATTACATCGATATTGTATTGTACTTGTGCACATTTACTGGAGGTCTTTTCATGTGTTAGACATAGTATGTACAAAAAGAGAGGGAAACTGTTTGTAACCATGTTGTTGTGGCACGGTTATTGCTCCAGTAACATGTGGCTTGCTTATGCGAAGGTGATTATGTATTTCATCTACAAGTGCAGTAATCTTTCTTCATTGCCTAGTGCTCTTGTGTAGTTGCACACAATGCATGTAAGGTTTTCATTGCCTCTATTTTGTCTCTGTGGTTTTGCAGGTTCCTTGTCTTCGGCCTCCCGTGAGGCGTATCATTCACTTGTGTCCGTACGGGGCGGACTGCATTCGTGTCGTCAGTGCAGCTATGCGATCAAAAACAAGGCCCTCATGCAAAGACACCTCTGCAAACACACGGGCGAGCGCCCCTTCCAGTGCCACCTGTGCCCAGCTGCATTTTCTGTGAAAACGAACCTCAAAAGACACCTTCGTACGCACACAGGAGAACGTCCCTTCTCCTGTGAACACTGTAACAAATCTTTTTCACAAAGACACCACCTTGAAAAGCACGTGTATCGTTGTCATACAAGAAAGTCAACATAAAAAGTGAGTTGTGTGCGGGTACTTTCTTCATCGAAGATGGAGCTCAAGGTTTTTTTTAATCCACAGTACAGTTCTATGAAACTTTAACTATTTGCATAACTTCTTATGCTGATTTTAAATATGTAATCAGTTTTTTAGTGATTTCCATAGCTTTGTTTTGTACCATGACATTGTGTAAAATAACCATTTTTGATCGAACTTTTTCTGTAACGAAGCATTTTTATAATAAGTCAATAATGGCTCGTATTGCTCCGCATAAACTGTGGAATGCAAATAACTAATCAAGAAAGTTTGTGTAGATTTTGTATTATGTAACAAGAAAGTTTTGAAATGTGAGAAATATTAAAATTGTCAGTCTCTACTAATTGCTTCTTTTAACTTAATAATTAAGTAATTGATACATTTAAAAGAATATATTTGTATTCTGCACATGTTAAGGAATATGTGGGAAGGATTTCATCATTATCTGGCCATCAGTAGTACCAAAAGCATCATGTCCACAATCTCAAAAAGTTGCCTAAAATTGCATCATGAGAAAAATGCATTTTAAATATAGAAATGAAAGCTGATTTGTGTGATCTGTGTGATTTTTAGAATGATTTCTTTCATTATGAGAGCTTGGTAATTATTAATGATATCTGACAGGCAGTCATGCCAAGAGATATTCTGTCAGATCTCATTAATAATGTGTCTAACAATGAAAATGAGCCTTTGGTGTTGAAATGGTATTAATATTATCTTTGTTTTTTTGTGCAAACATTCTTGGTATATTCATGCTCATAGAACCGGATTATGATAGGACATGGATTGCTAATGTGCAAGAAAGACAGATATCAAACCTTTTATGTCAATATTGTAAATTTATTATTTTTATTTGTGTACGTTTTAGATGCAGCATCGTGTGCCCCTTTAGAACGACATTATATTTAGCTGCAGTGATTGATCGCGATTGTGCATATAGATTTTACACTTTCTTGCTGCTTTGCAGGCAGTGTAGCCTTTATGTCATTAAATTGCATTAAATGCTAAAAACAAAAACCAGTGGCATGTAGTGGATTGCCTTTGCCTTTGCAATTTTTATTGCCCCACCTTTGTATTTGAGCACCGAAAACTGTCTGGCATCTCTCTCTCTGAATCCTTTGCAACCCTGTTGGTCCTGTTAATTTTTAATGCGAAAAAGTTTTACAGTGATGTGAAAGCTGTGACAAACTGTGCCGAAAGACCGATCCTGCTGCATCCTGATACATTTTCACTATTCTGTGCTGAAGATACGCCAAACATTAGGTTTTCATATTCCGAAAACGAAACCACAATCTTTCAAGGTTGAAGCCCCTATCATGCGTCTATCCTCACGTGAACACTCCTGCACAATCCTCTGCAGCCCTGCTAGTCTTGTTTATTTTGACGCGATAGCGTTAAAGAGTTGTGTCACAGAAATTGTGGTGTCGGCATCATTGATTGTGAGCGAAAAATTGTCATCTTGTGCGTGACCGAAAAAATCTAGAATGATGCAAACGAAAAATTCGGCATATCCCACATTCCTTGTAAATCGACATTGTGCGAAGCATGTGGAGAAAAGGTGACCATGTTGTAAGTTTTTTATTGAGCGACATGTTGCTGAATAACACTAAATATATATATAAACGTTGCTCGCACACAGACATATGTTGAAAAGTTGTAGATGTTTACATAATCGGTTGTTTGATCTTGCACAACGAGCCCTGTTGTGGTAGTCTAGTGGCTAAGGCACACGGCTGCTGACCCACAGGTCGCGGGATCGAATCCCCAGCTGTGGTGACTGCAGTTTCGATGGAGGCAAAAATGCTCGGATTTGGGTGCAAGTTAAGGAACCCTAGGTGGTCGTGATTTTTGGAGCCCTCTACTACGGCATATTTCATAATCATATCGTGCTTATGGAGTGACAAACACGACATGTTATTATTATTACTTGCACAAGGATGACAACAGGAATATAAGCATTAGCAACACCAGAAGCGATAAGCTGATATGGAGTGCAGGTGCTCGTGAGGATGGCCCTGGACACTGCCACATCAATCAACTTGAGTGCATGAAACCTAACTACAACTGACGTTAACCTTACCGGATTGAAAGTTAACCTTACCGGATTGAAGGCAGGCACCAAAAGTGCTTGCAGTACACAAAAATTCTTTGCATTAAATAACCAAAAATTTTGGGTCAGCAAGGGAATCGAACCTAAGTCATTTGCGTGACAAGCGGTTGTTCTACTACGTAGCTATGTGTCTACTTGTGAATATAGTGAGAGTAACTTTCTCTGCTGGAAAATACCGTTAAAGTACCTTTTGTGGTTTAAAAATGCAAGCGTCCTGTATACTTGCTTCACAAGACAAGATGAAACATGAAATATACATGGCCATTGGGCATCAGAACATGTGCTTATCGTTACAACTTGATGGATTAAAGCCAGCCACTCACTAAAAAAGGCATGCAGATTACTGTGCCTATTTTCTTTATTTTATCTATTTATTTACACACTGTAGCACTAGGTGCACCATGGCAGGAGTGGTTATGCAAGGATACAAAGAAATATAAGTAAAGACAATGAGAAAAACACTAACAGGTAACATAATATTGTCGTGTCAACATAGAAGGTTGAAGTAATACAAAATATTGGGAACATGAAAAAAAAAATAGAACAAGGAAGTACCACTTGTATATATATACATCGGTGTATTTTACATACATGCGTTGTGGATTTCGGCTGCAAAACATTGCGGTGGGCATGAAAGAACAGAACCAGGTAACGAATTCCAGTCTTCGATGGAACGGTGGAAAAGACTGAACTTGAACATGTTAGTTCAAGCATAATAAGGCCTCAATTTTAGGTTGTGAGAGCTTCTCGTCGTTGACTGTAGAGCAAAGTTTATGCGGTTCTTGTTGTGTGACAGTTTAACTGTCGAGAGAACGATACTTTGCAAGAACTGCTATTCTATTCGGCGAATGGAATGGAGGTAATTGCATTGAAGGTAGAGTTAATGAGGGTGGGAAATCGCGGTCGAAACGATGACACTGGTTATGCGGGTTCCAGGCAACGGACGTGTAGTCACTACAGGACGAATTAGCGATTGATATAAAAGCAGGTTTGTGTCATTTGGGAATTTGGACGAAGTGCGACATAGATAGCAGAGTTTTTTAATGCTTTGTTTCAATAATAATCATTCTGCTTGGCCCATGCCATGTCCTGTGTGAAAAGGACACGAAGATACTTATATTTGGAAACCCTACTGACAGGACTGTTATCATAGAGTAGTAAAAAAACGGTGGGTGGTTTATTACAAAAGGACGCAAGCATGATTTTCTAGAGTTAATATTCGTTTGCTAAGTTTTGTACTAATTGCAAAACCCAGCAGATGACTCCTGCAAGCGGTAGTGGTCGCAGTGTGTTTTAATAATTTCATATAAAGTGCAATCATCGACATAAAAATGAACGGGAAATGAGGGGTGAGCAAGAAAATCGTTCACGTAAATGAAAAAAGAAAGGCCCAAGAACCGACCCTTGTGGCACACTCGAGGTTACATTAATAACAGCACATATGGTTCACCTGTAAGAAACAAACTGAGAGCGAGATGCCAAAGAGCTAGATGAGCTCTTAAAATTGAGCATTGTTTAGTATCACGTTGTGTTTAGCTAGGAGTTTAGAATGTAAAAATGTATAAAAGGATGAGTATACCTCAACATGGTTGCCATGATCAAGGCTAAGCAAAATATTGTGCGTGAATTCAACTAATTGTGTTCTTTTATTGAAACCACGTCAAAAAACCATTTTGTCTGTGAGATAGCAATCTGTTTGATTCCAAGAAAAGCGTAATCTGCTTATGAGTGATATGTTGTAGCATTTTACATGATTGAGAAGTAAATGATATTGGTCTATAATTTAATAGAGACTCCTTATCACCAGATTTAAAGAGACAGAGCCTTTTTCCATGAAGAGAGAACAGTGCTAAAAATAAGGATTTATTCAATATGATTGTTAAATATTTGGATGACCATAGAGTAGCGAACTAAGAATGCATTGTGCATCTCGTCCGGGCCGATGCATTTCTTTACTTCCAGTTTTAAGATAAAGCTAAGAATATGTTCATTTGTTATTTCAATATCACTGATTTGTTCAGAATGAGAAATACCTCACAAAGAATGGTGTTGTTGTTAGAAAGAAATGCAGAGTGGAAATAGTTATTGAAAGCATTAAATATAGCTGGTGGGTTTGTTATTATGTCATCATCTAATTTGAAAGAAGGAGGTGATGCAGCATGAGGCAAAATAGAACAACAGAGTTTGCGTGGATTAGTCTTTAACAGATCATGCAGCAGAATGCGATAAAATGAATCTTTCGCTGTTTTCATCATTGAGTTGAGTTGATAACTTGGCACACTGAAACCTGTTTAGGGCAATGGGATAATTAGATCTTTGGGAGTGCCTAAGTCGACAGGCTTGACAAGATAAATGCAAGAGGTCACGAGACATTGAAGTAATCCAAGGAAAATCAACATTGTTTTTATTTGTCCTAATTGGCAAAAATCATTAGATACACGTCTTTACAAGATCTTCAAAGTAATTAACAATACAATATATATGTCTTGACTGTCAGAAAGCACAGAACATGTATCAAACTGGGGAGCTAAATCAGCAGTTGTGAAAGTGTTGTCGGCACGAGTGAAATCGGGGAAGCTGGTGAATGTATAAGATGATTTGGACATGGGATAGCAAAGTGTTAACAAGATGACCTTATCATCCGAGAATCCCGCAAGTATTTTGCAAGAGAAGTTGCTGTCAGCTAGATCTGTTCTTAAGAAAACTAGATCTAGGATGGAATTGAGCCTAATTGGACATGAGACGAGATGAGTAAGCCTAAAAGATAGAAAAATATTTATTAATTCATGGCATATTGCGGTATCCTGATCCGTTACGGTCAAAGAAGGCCAATGGATGTCAGTAGCGTTAAAATCGCCCGTACAGATAAGTCTTGTTGAAGCAACATTTACATTGCACTTAAAATTGGCAAGGACATGTAGAACTTCAAGGGATGATCAATTGGCAAGGGCATGAAGAACTTCAAGGGATGATCTGGGTGGGCGATATATAATGCTAACTTCTGTACACCGATTATTTAGATCGACTGTACATTAAAGGAATGTAGTTTCAGTAGGCATGGGCAGCACTGAGAACAGGATATCTGACCGGATAAGTGATGCAACTCCACCGCCAATGCCTTGTGTCCTGTCCTTAAGTATGGCAATGAAACAGGGTGGAGTGAACTCAATATCGTAAATGTTACAATGAAGCCATGACTCTGTGATGCCAAGGATATGAGGGCAGAAAGTTGGAACAAGAGGCAATAGTTCTGGAAGCTTTTTAGCAATACTACAAGCAGTGACTTTCAGGACCACTATGTTTTCATGAAGGCTATATTGAAATTATGGAGTGGACGAGGTGGGGTTCGAAGATGTGGAGATGGAAAATATAGAGCCAGGTGCTCAATCTGAGACTTCACTAAGGATTTCGAGTTGTCTCAATTATAGCGTACGGTGTGAATGAGTGCATGATCGTATCTAAACTTCACCACAAAGCCACTGTTGTGAAAATTAAGTTAGGCCTCTCAAATTTTTTTTCTGTATGTGTCTAATACGTGCGAAAATGTGTTCTGTAATAAACACGGTTGAGCCTTTTAGTTTAAATGCATTTTTGAGAACAGGGGCTTCCTCCCTTGAGGTTGTCGTAAATAGCCACTAAGTACAAAATTTTCCAAACCTGTGGGCACGTTTGATTTGAGGGCAGGTAATTTTCAATGTATTGTTAAACAGGGAAGTTAACCCTGCATAACAGCGTACTAGCGTTATCTACGGGATCTTCTAAAATACTGTGTATGATCAGATTGTTTCTCCTTGAACAATTTTCGAGGTCATAATTTTTCAAGCCCAGTTCATTCATTTTAGAAGTTACACAATTAATTTTTTCATGTAAATTACTGGCATAACTGTGTTCATTAGAGCCAAGAAAACGTTCCAGTGCACAAATACGCGATTCTAAAACATCAAAACGACAGGCAACTGTTTGTTAAAATGACTTGACGTCAGCAATATTATTAGCTAACTTAGTTTGCCCATCCAAAAGTTAAAGAACATTTCAAAGACACATGAAGGAATACTAGTTTGCCCATCCAAAAGTTAAAGAACATTTCAAAGACACATGAAGGAATACTGTCGGCAAGCGCGTAATCGGAGTGTGCATAAGTACCCTCGTTGAGAGCATTAGAACCAACTGTGTTGCGGGTTGTCGGCCTATTATTGGAAGAAGTGGTTTTACTGGTATTGGCTGACTTAATCGGAAGCTCCGGATTTAGTTCCACATCACCGCTGAGAACGATGTGACTTTTGTAGTATAACACGTGTAAGCAGAAAAACGCAAACCTACGTGGTCAAGGAAGCAGCAGCAGAAAGCGATCATCAGAATGAATGCATTCAGCACTGTAAAGGTAACATACCTGCATAAATAGCAAGTAACGAGTCAACATCGTGCTGATGCTGCTGCGACCTAGCCCACTTAAGACCATGTAGTGGTCCATAGCAAGTTTGAAAAGATTTCATACACTAAGTGTACGCACTAGAAACAGGATATTGTTGTCGTGTTCATATCTCAAAGGCGAAGCTTCAGATACCCCAATTTTTTCACTGCCCTTTGTTTTTATAGATTCATTCTGATCATTTCTTCATTGAGCTGGGAAACCGCAATAATGACACAGAAAATTCATTCCATGTGTCATGGTAGAGAGACACACTGCTGTTCAAGGGAATAGAACATGCAGTTGTACTTACTCGCTGGCTCAAGTCTCGCGTGTGTGTTGTTTTTCATTATTGCTACGACTCAAGAAAGTCATATTCTAAACATCCCGCAATGTCTAAAAGAGAATGTGTACACATTCGATTGCCTGGCATCAACAGTTCATGCACCCATCTTTATTTAGCTACAGGGCCTGTGTTTAATTTAATCTACAGGCATATTTTGTGCTAAAATGAGGGAACACACACTTAGCTCGTTTCGGTTCACAAAGCATTTGTTTCTTTCATATCTAATATGCTGCTACAATTCACTGCTTCAATGTTCATTTTAAATTATATTTTGTTCCAAATTCAAGTGCCCTCTGTATAAAGGTTGCCTTTTCAAAAAATAAGTAGGCACCAACTAGGTAATGAAAAGGGTTTACTCAAATACAATAAAAAGAAAAAAAAAAGGTTTGATGAAGCTCAGCTAATGTGGAGTGTACTGCATTGTTTGTGCTTGTTTTAGCAGTTGTTTGTGTACTTTTGCAGATGTGTCCATGTCTATATAAAGAAATGAACAAGTCTCGTGCCTTAGATATTGCCAGAAAGGCATGGCTCCAGTGTCCTCTTGGAAATAATTACTTATTTCACAATACCATTGCGGCTTATTATTTTGTGAATGTGGGATTGTTCTGGTGATGTGGCCCATGTCCGTGAACTGCTCCATAGAATAGGCTTGATTGAAATAAGTGAAATTCACTATTCAGTTTTGACTCTGTTTGTCAATTGAAATTGGGAGAAAGTGTATGATGATTTTTTTTGTGATGGTTATGTTTCATCAGTGTGAAGAAGTATTGCCTGTTTTGTAAATCACTGGTTGATGTTAAGCATTTATTCATGCACTTCTTTACACATCCGCATGTGCCGAAAAGAAATAATTTGTATCTAAGCAACGGCAACACTCGGTGGTGACTTTGATTTTACGCTGTTGAATGTAAGCGTTTCGTAGTGGCAACCTGATGTTACTTTATTATGCATTTTGCCTCTTGCATGTGTTTGTGTGTGTTGTGCTTTTTTGTCAACTAAATTTTGGATATGGACAAAGAAACTTATTGTCTTGCAGTTCCACTTACTTAGCAACTACCATTTAAACTTGCCTAAATCTTTCTCAATTTCTTCTTTCATAAAATGTATTGCCATTTTTGATTCGATCATTCATATTTGTCTTTGCCTTTTCTTTCGGTGATGCTTAAAATGCAATTAGGGCATTGAGTTGATCTGACTGTTTTGTAATATATGCAAGGTTGTTTTACCGTTCTGGTGTATGAGGACAGTCTTAGACATGTAATTGTCATTGTCTGCATTCCCTGAACAGTAACAACTTGATAAATTGAACAGGTTTGTTGGTCGAGGCCGGAATCTGTATTGTGTAATGGCATGAAGCTCTTGTAATTTGGTCATGTTTGGCCTGAACCCGAATAACTCGTTGAGTCGTAGATTGCTGAGCACAAAGTGCCAGCCACCAGCCATTTTACTTGCGGAAAACACATGAGCACATAGTGCAGGTAATGGTTGTGGCTGTAGGTAAGGGTGTGGCGCAGAACATCTATCAGGCTTATTTAAATGGGTGTCTTGGAGATTGGCCGCTTTGTGAACCAAGTTGCAGGTTGATGAAAGTTGCGACTTTTTTGCTTCTATTATGCAAAAAAGGTAGACTATTTACAAATTGATGAACACAATGAAAATGTTTTCATCTTAGAAATATTATTTTTTTATGTTCTTGGTTAACTTGGCATTTGGTCGATTGAGATGTTTTGTCCAATCCCATGAAATTTGAGCTAACGAGATTTTAGCATAGTTATGCGATAAAGTAGAATTCGTGCTCGCTGACTGTTCGAGTAAGTGTCTGTAGCATTATATGGTGCATAGCTTACTTTTGTTTTATTCAATCATTATGCTGTCTCTGAAGTAGTTTAGAGACAATAATGGGAATCATGTAAACTGTGCAAGTACGCTAAAGAACTTATACTTTTTCCAGTCTGCATAATTGTGCGAGCATTTCTCTCCACCAAAAGTGTGATATAATTTCTATCTCTTCTTTATGATTTGTATTCCTTTTTTATATTTTGTAGTTCTTTTCATATTGACCTTGTCCACTCATATTTCATTTCTTATGTTTCGTGCATTGAATTGGTAAAGTGTTTGGTTACTGTGCAGCATTTTATGGATTGTCATACGGGAGAAAAAAGTGCAATAAATGTTTTACTGGGGTATGGCCTAATTTAATGGTGTATGTGAAATAAGCTTTGTCATTTAGGTATAGTACCAGCATTACATCAATATTGTACTCGTGCACATTCACTGGAGGTTTTTCTATGTGTTGGACATAGCATTTACAAGCAGAGAAAGAAACTCTAACCATGTCATCATGGCATGGTTATTGCTCAAGTAACATGTGGCTTGCTTATGCGAAGGTGATTATGTATTTCATCTACAAGTGCAGTAATCTTTCTTCATTGCCTAGTGCTTTTGTGTAGTTGAACACAATGCATGCAAGGTTTTCATTGCCTCTATTTTGTCTCTGTGGTTTTGCAGGTTCCTTGACTTCGGCACCCCATGAAGAATACCATTCACTTGTGTCCGTACGAGGCGGACTGCATTCGTGCCGTCAGTGCAGCTATGCAACTAAGAGAAAAGAGCTCATGCAAAGACACCTCTGCAAACACACGGGCGAGCGCCCCTTCCAGTGCCACCTGTGCCCTGCTGATTTTTGTCACAAAACGAACCTCACAAAGCACCTTCGTACGCACACAGGGGAGCGTCCCTATCTTTGTGACTGCTGTGGCGCGTCGTTCTCAGTGAGCAATACGCTGGTGGATCACATGCGCACACACACAGGAGATCGTCCGTTTTCCTGTGACCAGTGTAGTGCGTCATTTTCACAGAAGGCGACCCTCAATGCCCACATGCGCACCCACACAGGGGAGCGTCCCTTTTCCTGTGAGTGCTGCGGTGCATCGTTCTCACTGAGCAATACCCTCAGGGATCACATGCGCACACACACAGGAGATCGTCCGTTTTTTTGTGACCAGTGCAGTGTGTCATTTTCACAGAGGGGGATCCTCATTAGGCACATGCGCACCCACACAGGAGAACGTCCATTCACCTGTTGCCACTGCAATGCATCTTTTTCACGGAAACACCATCTTGTAAAACACGTGTACTGTCAGCATACAAGAAAGTCAACATAAAAAGTGAGTTGTCTGCATGCATTTTCTTTATGGAAGATGCAACTGAAGGTTTTTTTATCTGTAGAACAGTTCTACAAAATGTTAGTTATTTGCATAAGTTTTGATGGCTGATTTCAAATATCACATGCGCACACACTTTACGTTTTGCCGTTTGCTCCTTTACGTTTTGCCGTTTGCTTCCTTTACGTTTTGCCGTTTGCTTCCTTTACGTTTTGCCGTTTGCTGTATTATTTTGTATTGCCACTCCCCTCTGTAATGCCTTCGGGCCCTGAGGGTACCATAAATAAATAAATAAATAAATAAATAAATAAATAAATAAATAAATAAATAAAAATAAAAAAAATATGTAATCAATTTTATAGCGACTTGCACAGCTTTGTTTTGTACCATGACTGTGTAAAATATTGTTACAGTGGGTTCACTAGATTGAATCAACAGCAAACATCGACTGAAAGGGGGAATACAAGAAGGACGCGCAGTTACGGCACGTACTTGTCGTCCATTCCCTGTGAATAAACCTCTTTTCAACCTTGTTTACAAGTCACGTAACAGAATAGTCGAGGTGCCGGGTACCCCAAGTCTCTAACCACGAGTTTCCATCCCTTCACGCTCATCGGAGTCCTCGCTTTGCGAGACTGCCACCAACATCAACAGGAGAGATGCCTCTGAAACCGATTTCCCGAGGACGCTGGCTTCTTTCCATTCTTACAAGGAGCCGCCAAGATTTGGTTGGACTGGTGAGTAAGACGTGGACGGGTGGTTGAAGCAGTGCAAGCGGGTGAGTGAACTTAACAGCTGAGACTCCGTCGCTCAGCTATCGTATGTAGTGCTCTTTGTCACCAACACTGCCCTCCTGTTGTACAACAACCACGAGGATATGCTCAACACGTGGGATATGTTTGTCGACGCATTGAAGGAGTGCTTTGGAGACAACACAACGAGTAAGAAGCAGGCTGAAGACACCATCTCTCAAAGGGATTAACGGCCTGGTTCAACTTGCACCACTTACATCGAGGAGATTCTGAAGCTTTGTAAACTTGTTAACCTCGGTATGTCTGAAGAAGACAAAGTTGGCCATCTTCTTAATGGCATAGCACAGGATGTGTACCAGTTCTTGATCACCTAAGAGAACCTGTCATCTGTGGCCGACATTATAAAGCACTGCGATACCTTTGAAGCACTGAAGATGCGTCGTATAGCACCAAAATCGGGCCGATTGGCTAACGTGCCAACAGTAGCTAGCGTCGACGCCAACCCTCCATCTGACCTGTCATCGACAAAACGACAGATATTCCGGGAAGAGCTTCTCCGGTGCCGTGAAATAAGCCATTACAGCAGTGATGACTGCTACCGAGGCAACCAGCCTGGACTACCTCCTGCCTCATTCTCACCATCTATCAACGCAGCGAACATGGACAACTACCGAGCTGTGCTTCGGTCCGCACCGGCAAACCGACCTCCCTTCGCCAACAAGCAGCAGCCACGAAACACCTATGCCCTGCAGTGGTTCCACACTACTTACTCAGCTACAACGGGAGATAAGTATAGGCCACTATATCAAGCAGAGTCGCTGCCTGGCGGCAACTGTCCGAAGGGTGAAGTGAGGATTGCTCCTTGCGTAGTTTTCTTGCCAAGTCGTGTTTCTATGTGCGCGTATGTGATGTACGTTCTCAAAGTGTGGTTTGTCCGGTCAGTCAACGCTAGTGTAACTGTATGTACGTGTGCCTGAAACGACGTACGAAAGCATTCGGTCTTTCTTGGCTGCTAATGCATTGTAATAAGATCGGTGAGAGAAACTTTCCAGAGTGCTGTTTACATGTGTCATACCTGCCATTCAGAGTAGATGCCACTTTTTCTTTCAAGCACATCGCAAAATGCTCTTGGCATCCTCCAGTATATGAGCACTTATATTAAATGCTGTGTGAATGCAGCCTTTTATAGTGACTTGGTTGTAAAAAAATAAGCAGGCTTTAGGTCATGCACTTGCGCGCTGTTGGTAGGTGTACAACTACGGCACTGTAGTTTATCGATCATGTGACGATCCGTAGTTGTGTTTATATGACCGTGATAGCACTACATAGATATATTACTAATGTCATGACTGGGGACTAGCAGTGCAAGAGACTCCCATCAGCTCCTCAAGCGGTGCTCGTCGACAAGAACGCCGTCTGCATCCCACAAGAGCGCGGGAACACTCCCAAGCGCACTGCAAGGAACGCACACCGGTGTGCCAGTGACATGCAGTCCGCGTCGCACACGAACGTTGTGACACGCAGTCGGCGTTTCAGGAGAAGCGCGTGCACGAACCGAGAGGTGTAAAAAGCGCATCGCATGTGCGCAGGGGTGTTCTGTCTCGGTAGTTTCATTTACGGCCAGTCGTGTCTCATGTAAAGGTGCTTCTAGGCGCCTAGTGTTCTTCACACCTGTAAATATGTAATTAAATTGTGTGTTCGTGCTCTGAAGAAGCCTCGCAAGGGTTCTTAATTTCCCGGCATTTGAGTGGCTGCCTGTAGCCCAACTTCTCGGTCACATCACTGTCACATAAACTGTGAGACTTCGGTACTTTTACTTACACTGTACTCAAAACAGAGCTACCGTGCGTAACGATGTGCTCAGATTTAAGAACGCTTTAAGAAGCTAGACATCGAAAATTAATTCAGATGACATGCCTTATATATAATGTCGTATAATTTCACTGAAAATTTCATCACTTTTACATTGTTTTCAGTGTTTGTTTGTGTGGCATTGTTAGTGACCGACAGAAAGCATGCAGTGGTAATTTTTTGTCTGAAAAAAAAAAATTTGCTTGTCCTAATAACCAGGTCTTTGTTGTAGCACGGTCATGCATGTAATCCATCGCTGAAAGCTTTCTGCTGAACTCTTACATAAGATTTTTACTGTTGCAAGAACATGTGCGTACACGTGGTACTTGCAGTGTAGCGCAAAGTGCCCTCAGCCACTAAGCTTTCCGGGCTAGACTTATTCACTGTCCAACATTTCATTGTGAACGGAATGATAGAAAAGAAATTATATGCATATAAGGTGCGAACGGTGGTTCTGAAGGAATTGCACATTTATGCGGGCTTTCTACGATCTTTCTTTCTATTTTTTGTAGTATGCAGATGGCAAAGATGTAAATAAGTAGTTGAGTCACGTTACAGCAGTGCATAGCAGACGGAACACAAGCTAATCACGTACAAACAACACAGCAAAGGCGGGATTTAGTGCGTAAGTGTGAAGAGAGTCACCCAGGGCGAGCATCAGTATGAAAAGCAGAATGCGCTTTACCCGCAGCTAATGTTAACATTGCATAAGGGGCGTGCATGGATTCAGTGAAGAAGAGCATAGATATAAACAGTAAACATTAGTCAACACATTTTATCTGCCGACAATCGGTTCAGACCGCACGCAACGAAGCTCCGCAGCGTGTATTTGTATACCCGCTGCCAACCACCTATCCACACTTGTGCGGAGACGGTGCTGCCACGTATAGCCCAATCTCGCCAGGAATTGCAATGATCGGGGCAGATATCCCATGCCAACTAACGGAAATGAGGGGTTTGAGCAGCACCGTGCATTTCTGCCATCTCCTGTGTGCTATAGCTCCGGCGTCCTAGGCCAGGACTCAAGATTTTGTGACCGTCGACAGCAATTCCCAGGAGCGCCTTCACGAGCTTTCTACAGTTATAGCAATCGACCCTTTCCATCGTCATCGACCCTTTTCAACACCCAACTTCCAGTTGTCAATTTCGCCAAGGCAACTTCCGGAACTCGTCCCCAGCCTCTGATTACAACTTAACGCCATTGCCTGCTCCACGTGCTCCCCGGTCGTTATCGCCACGGCGTCGCTTCCCGTCACCACCACCAAAAAACTAGGCAGTGCCGGTGAGAGGGGTGAGGTTGCTGGATACTGTGCGCTGTCAATCATACCTCCGTCAGCCTTCATGCTGAAAAACAAAGTTCATGTGTGTGTCGACAATGTCCCTATGATAGATATTGTAGATACTGGGGCAACAATTACAGTGATGAGCCTTACTCTTAAAACTCTTCTGGGACAAAAAGTTATGTTTTTGTGGAACAAAGTTGTGGTTTTGTAGTGTAAGCGGTGACACATTGTGCCCGGTCGGCATTTGTACAGCAGATGTTTGTTCGTGTGGCAAAGTATTTACCACTTAATTCGCCGGGATTCCTTGATCTACGCTGGACGTTATTTTAGGCCTAGATTTCTTACGGGAGTGTGGCGCTACTGTTGACTGTTGAAGTAGAGAGCTTTCAGTACACCACGAGCTTATGACCGAACTCCTAGAGAACTCGCCGTGTCAAGAAAGTGCCTTCTGTGTTGCCGAGGATGTAGCGATTCCTGCGCTGTGTAGGGTGTGCATTCCGTTAACCTGCTCTGGTGCAGCTCCTACTACATTTGACGGCACAACAGAACCTCTACACTCAGCTTATGTGAAGAAGAACGTGTTGGTGCCACATTGCTTGCTATCGGTATTTGAAGGACGATCTCGATTATGGACGATGACTTACGTGGCCCAGCCCATACTTCTACCTTCTGGTATGAAGCTCGCACTTTTCAGGGAGGGAGCACAGACTTTAGTTGCTGTACTTCATGCCGATGCGAATGAATTCTTGCTCTCGAGCCTTTCGAATTTGAAGCTTCTACTGAGAGTGAGCTAGTCCCTCAGCACGAGTGAGCCCCACACGTTACTATCGGTTTGACTTTTTGCAAAACAATAAGACATCCTCGATTCCAGCCTCTTGAGTACGCTATCGTATAAACACCGTATCAGTGCACCCTGTACGACAAAAGCTGTACTGAGTGTCACCGAGAGAGTGTAAAGCAATTAGTGAGCAAGTTGAAGAAATGTTGCAAAAATGAGTCATTCAGGAGTCTGCAAGTACTTGGGCTCCACCTGTCATTCTCGTTCAAAAGAAGGACAGCAGTTGGAGATCTTGTGTTGATTACTGCCAGCTTAATAGCATTACAAAGAAAGATGTATAACCGCTTCCGCGCATAGACGATGCATTGAATTGTCTTCATTCAGCTTCCTACTTTTCTTTTGTTGACTTCTATTGGCAAATATCGGCTATAGCGAATATCGATGCACACTGATGATAAAAAAAGATGGCGTTCATAGCACCCGATGGACTTATTGAATTTAACATTATACTCATAAAAGACACATTCGAAATGTCCTGGAATGTGTAAAAAAGACTGTCTACACACTTGATTGCCTAGAATCAACAGTTGATGCACCCATCCCTATTTAGTCACAGGGCATCTGTTTATTATAGTTTACCCATATATTTCGTGCTAAAATTACGAAATGGACCCTTAGCTGATTGGTGTCGTTTAGAAAGCATTTATATATTTCATGTCTTATATGCTAATACAACATAGCACCACTAATGTTCAATTTCATATTTCCCTCCGAATTCAAGTGCTTAACTTCATATTGCCCTATGTAGTGAGCTTGTCTTTAAAAAGAAATAAGTCGGTACATCAAATAAGTTGTGAAAAAGTGCTCACTCAATTAATATACTAAAAAACCTTTGGTGAAGCCCAGGCAATCTTGTGTGTACTGTGTTGTTTGTGCTGGCTTTAACAGTTGTCTGTGTGCTTTTGCTGATGTGTCCATCCCTTTATGGAGAAACAAAGAAGTCTCATGCTTCGAATATTGTCAGAAAAGCATTGCTCCAGTATCTTCCTGGAAGTCATTCATCATTTCATGAAAAGGTTGCTGCTTAATATTTTGTGAGCATGAGATTGTGGTGGTGATGTGACCATGTTTGTGGACTGCTGCAAAGAATAGGTTTCATTAAACGAGTGAGATTGACTATTCAACTTCTGCCCCGTTTGCATACTGAAATCGGAAAGAATGTGATGGATTGCCTTGTGATTTTTATGTATCGTGAGCTTAAAGCAGTATTGCTTACAAAGCACTAAATAATGTTAGGTTAGGGTGGAGAGAGCTCGTTGATTACAGGTTACATTGAAAGAGTAGTTTGAGGATCGGAAGTTATGTTAGTTTGGTAGCTCACAATTCATAATGACATCAATTCTTGGGAGGAAAGGTGAATGGTAGAAGATAGTGCAAAGGAAGAGGCCGTCTTCTCAAGATAGTATCCACACTACCGTGCACTACTTTTGGGTAAGACTTCCTCCATGAGAAAATCTGTTGAGCGGGCACATGCTTTCAAACTGTGTGCCTCCCGATGGGAGCAGGAAAAAAAAAAAATCTTCTCACCTGTAAAACTATAAACCGCAATTTTCTACTTGCATGTCTGGTGATCTACATATTGAGGTATGGTGGCAGTGCTTTTACTTTTGCTCCCCTTAATTTGTTTGCCTTGACATCATAATACTGCATATTAATAAGAAAGCATCAGTAATGAATTATGGAGCATTTTTTTCGTCAGCCTTCTCCCACATTCATCCTGCAAATCATTCATATGTGTCGTAGATTCAAAGAACCTGAGGACAAGACTGTGTAGGTATTTTTATTTATTTATTTTAGACAGACTGCAATGCTCATATTGAAGTTTTGTCAGGAGGAAGAAACAATAAGTATATTAAGGTCAGTAATAAATAAACATACTAGAAGTAATTCAAAATACTAGTACAGGCTTTCCTAGTTGAAGTGTGAAAATTGTAAAGATCAACATTCATAAGTTAGAACATCTAAATATACATCACTTACACAGTCACTCATACAGTCATATCATACTTAGAGGTATAAGGATACAATCATATTCATACATATTCAAGAGTTACCAAAACAAAAGGTTACACATTCTAGTGCGATTTTGTGAAACCTATGCAGATTTTTTTTCTTTCTCAACGTGGCAGGAAACTGTCATGACCCTCTTGATGACATTTCTATGTTGAAGATGCCATAATATGACAGCCATTGTTAAGCACCATTTAATTCTGGAAGGAAAGATTCCATTGTCAAGCTCTTTGGTAATTTTGTTGAAAAAAACCTTGGTATATCGATTTATTGAAATACTCTCTCTGAATTCAGATATCTAATAAGATAGTTTTGAAATTCGATTTATATTTAATTTATCCATGCACCAATTAATCCATGCAACAACACACTTACACATTGGTTTGCACAAAGGTCTGCCAAAACGAGCAAGTTCAAAATTGATTCTGAAAATTCACTGGCTGGACTAGCAACTGGAAAGTGCTGGGTGCACGAGAAACAAATTTAATATGCCAAAATCGACCATCCAAAAGCGTCGATCACTGCTGATTGATTTGAATAGGTTTGGTAACAAAGGAGTTAAACTGCGAGTCCGAGTGAATGATACCTTGATAAGCTTGAGGCTGGATGAGATTTTAGTGAGTAGGAGTCCGAGGGAGGGCTAAGCGCAAATTATAACTCGTGACTGAGTTTGTGAGTTCCGCATTTCACTGTTGGCCTCTGGTGATAAGCACTCAGGTTTATCTGTAGTATGAGCCTTATGTCGGCTAGCATTTATAATTACGCCGACTCGCACATACTTGAGTGCACTAGCATTCATGCACCAGCTCAGTATTCATTGACCAGAAGCGTGAGTTACGGATGGCCGACGTACCTTGACCTTTCTCCCGCAATCTCCTTGGCAGGATGGTATTATCGTTGAGTGTAAATCATATTATTTAATGTATATGTCGTTACTGGATTGTAACCATAGACAACTTGTTTCTAAAGTTACAAGACCAAATCTGTCGTGTAAAATACCGATTATGCGAGGTAATCTTAAAGAGAATTGTCTCAGTTGAAAAACTTGTGTAAATTAATGAACTCACAAGTCGACACACTCATACTGAGCCGTGAGTCTGGGGTAGTATTGTTATGGTGAGCTTGATTCCGAGTGAGTTCGGTTGAAATGAAGAAGTTTTAAAATTTTGTGAGCCTGAGTCTGAAGGAGTCCTCAGGAGGAAAATTTTGGTGTGTCTGAGTGCAAATAAGACTTTAAAGCAAAATTTTAGAGGCTGATTTTGAGTCAGCTTTGCAGTTTTTGCCGATCTATGGCCACATTATCTAAATTTTTCAAAAGAGTTAGTGTGCAAGAATATCTTTCACTTACAATAGTCATAGCATAGAGGGTACTTTCCTTGTTCCTTAGAGTATGATAAGTTGCTTAAAGTAGCTGATGTGATGTAGTATTTATGGAGATGTTGATACTGTCTGGCATTGATGTTCAACCATACGTGCACCTCTTCTCCACCAAGTTTTTGACACAGTGTGTCTAGCCAACGAGACCTGTTCTTTCTCTTCCCTTCTGCTCGTGCCACAAGGGCTAGTGCAGGGAAGTATAAAGTGTGAAACCGTCCTTCTTCCAGTGCTGGCGGTTTAACGCTTTCGACGCTGCTTTGTCGTCTCTTCGTAGGTGTTCGGACACTTCATCACAGCTGACATATTTGAGTATCAGGAAAAAAGAAGTTGTGTTGGTATGGTCCAATGCACTGCAGCTTCTTGGTTTCATTTAACATCACATTCATTCCACTGACGGTTGGGCACTGTGTAATAATACATTTTTTTGCATTATGTGTTTCAGAGAAGACGCAATCATTCTAGAGGGGGCTGAGCTCTGCTGAAGAACTGCCTTTATTTGTATCTAAAGGAAGACTTTCGTTATCTGGCTTCACGTGTATTCCGTCTTTTCCATTCTATGTTACTTTACCTTTTCTGACTTCATTCTTCGAACTCTACATGTTTTTACGGAGCAGGTCTCTTGTAGATGTTCACCACTATTGCTGTAGTAGTTGGCAGAGTGCCTGGAAGTCCTTTTTTAAGTCTGGATTTACAAACCTACCTTGTCCTCACTTCTTGTTGTCCTTATTATTTCCGTGTTTGCCAGAGTGGTGTAGCAGTTAGGGTGCTCGGCTGCTGAGCCGAAGGTGGTTGGTTCGATCCCGGCCGTGGTGGTCGCATTTCAATGGAGGCTCAAGTCTAGAAGCCTGTATGCTATATGTTTAAGAGCACGAGATGGTTGAAATTTCTGGAGTCCTCCACTACGGCATCTCTCGTAATCATAATGTAGATTTGGGACATTAAACCGAAGGTATTATTATTATTATTAGTAGTAGTAGTAGTAGTATTATTATTATTACTACTTTTGTGCCCCTCGCATATTTCAAGAACAAATATGAAGCTAGTATTAAGAAATCATTCTCAGTTATCTATTCCCCTTCTTGTTTTTATTTTTTATGCACTGTAGCTTGAAAGTTGGTGCAGTGGGTGCGTTTGCAGCTTCTCAAACCTCTAGCAGTTTGTCTATTTCAATGCGAGAGAATTGCCGCAAAGCTGTCCCGCGGTTCAGTTTGAATGAAAGCTGCAGTCAAATATGAGCCAAGGTCACATCAAGAGTTTCTTAAGCCTGCATGGCACATCCTCCCATGAAAGCTTGCCCCTACGGACATTACTGCCACTCTGTACCTATAAGCAGTTTCTCCACAAGAAATATAAGATTCTCCAAGAAAAAAAAAAGAAAGAAAAAAAAAATCGTCAGGCCTGCGCAGCACAGTCACCAGTCACAGCCGCATGTCCAGAGCCTGTTTGTTTGTTTGTATCCTCTAATCCATGGCTCATACCCACTCTGGGGGATTGGCCAAGAGAACATATAGTCTCATATGGACGATAACTGCATTATTGCTTACAACGAAAAAAAAAAGGGGGGGGGGGGGGTTGGAGGAGTTGTATAGTGAAGACAGTATGTTAAAAAAAAAATAAACCAAAAATTTAGATAGTGAGAAAAAAGAATCAACAACAAAGTAGACACTAATAGCTACAACTTGATTTTAGGAGCCGACCAGACAGCTGGTTTTGCCAAACCAGATTAATTTGGCATGTCACGCATTTATCCAGAATTGAAAATTACTTTTCGACTCGTTTTTTTTTGGGGGGGGGGGGGTATCTGTTAACGTGGGCTTTATGTTGAAAAACGTTTAGAGTCTTGAATAAAATTACACACCGCATCGAATGCATCTCTGTGGCAATTTCTCAAAACAGAGGCACCAAAACTTAGAACATTTTCTGTGGTTAAATTTAAACCTAGCTTTGCAAATGGAATATCTAAAAGTCGTTTCCTAATTAATGCATAGTTACGACATGAGCCAAAATAATGTTCAATAGTTTCTGATTCTTCGCAGAACGGACAAAGGGGGGAAAGTGTCAGACCAGCTCTGTGTAAATAAATATTTAACGGGTGGACACGGCACCAGAATCTGGAGATTATAATTTCAAGTTTTTTTTGATGGACTCCACTGGGCTTTCCATGGAAATTTGAGGTGCTGATAATCTGTTCATTGTGTGATATTTTCTAAACTATCTGTAAAAATAGCGAATTTCCTATATCTAACCCCTGATAAGTATTCTAACTATGGAAGTACTGAAATTACTGGTCCATCGAGTGATGCTCGTGCCAAAGCATCTGCCAATTCATTTAATTTTAATCCGCAGTGACCTGGGACCCACACTAATTTGAGGAGTTTTAAATGCGGCGGTGCTAATGTGTGGAACGCTGCTAGGGCAGAATATTGTTCAGAGGTTGTCAGAGCTGCACACACCGAAAGTGAGTCGGTTAGGATGATAGCACTGGTCTCGGTCGTAGGAATTTTACGAAGAGCTAAAATAATAGCTACTAGCTCGGCTTCAAATATAGGAGTGAAATCTGGAAGCCTTACTGAAAAAGACCAGCCGAGGAAATCAGACGCAATTCCGACGCCTGCCTTTTCATTGTCGACAGAAGCATCTGTAGCTATTACATTTTTTGTTTCTGCATGTACCAAGTAATCGTTTAATGTAGTGGTCAAAAATCTAAGAGATTGCAACTTGGCTTGTGGGGGGAAGATTTCATCGTACTCTATTCTAATATTGATGGTTGAGGAATTAGTTTCAATTACTGTGCTAATGTCTACATTTATGCAATCCAGTTTCTGTTTAATGAAAATTATCTGAGGGGTATGAAATCCAGGCCAATGTGCAAGAAAGAAAGAGTCAGGGTCACTGATGAATGCGTACTCTGATCTTCGCGCCGGTAAACTGTAGAACTTTAAAAAGGTTTGAACCGTTAGAATGCGGAATCGACAGAGGAGCTGACGATGGTAGATCTCGAATGACTTTTGATGCTTCAGACAGCGTTACGTTTTTGAAGTCAGTGCTTATGCTAGACTTTTGCCAGTTGAAAGCCATAATCGAAGAAAATCTAATTTCTAGACCTCTGCCAATTAACTCTAAAGAGTTCTTCGTTTCTTCCTATGATAGTTTTTCATAATCAGTATTTAATGTAGACGGCAGGATTTTGCGAGATCGCATATATTGAAATAAAGCTTTCTTATTTTTGGATTTCGAGAGAAAATCGAAATGTCTTTTATCATAATCTTCTTTAGCTTGGGCCACCGTGTGTTTAAATACAGCGGCAAGAAATTTATAATCTGACCAGTTCTTAGGGGACTGATTATGTATTAGCTTCTTCCAAGCTGCCTGTCTTCGTCTGTGATCTCGTGAACAGTTGGAATTCCACCAGGGGCTATAGGATATTCTCTTCGCCGATTTAACAATAAATTCAGCATTTTTGTATGCCCTTTTAATTACTGCACTTATTTTCATAGCTTTAGTGTCATCTCCATCCTGAGAAGGAGCGTCTAAAGCAGTTTTTAGGTCGTGTTGAAATTTTGCATAATTTATATAGGCTCGGGCATGGAAGCATGATGGTTTGACGGGGCAAGCGATCTCGAACATTATTGGAAAGTGGTCACTGTTGGAGGCGCAATCAAGGGCTGTCCACGATGTACTAGCAATGGCCGAGCTTACAAAGCTTAAATCTAAGGCGGAGCGTGAATGACCTCGAAAAAATGTGGCAGCTCTAGTGTTAAGGCACAATAAGTTGTTGTCTACCGACCAGTCCCACAGCCGTTGTCCACACTGATCTGTTCTAAAACCCCAGCAGGTATGGTGAGAGTTGAAGTCACCAACTATATTTTTTTCTTTACAGCCTGAATTAGCAGCCATATCTAACAGTCTCGTGTCTTGATTGCCTACAGGAAAGTAGACGTTTATTAGCGAGAAAGGCAAGTATCCTGGCAAGGTAATATCTAACGCGAAAATTTCGCAGTCAGAAGACATACATTTGTATAAGTTTTTGACTTTTAAACTAATTTTATTGTTTATAACCTCCACCTTTGGATGGACGATCTAGACGAAAGGTTTGGAAGTTGGGTAGGTGAAATACATGATGTGTGGATAGCCAAGTTTTTTGTAATGCAATAATAGCTGGATCGAACTTGGAAGACAGGTATAACAGATCTGTTATGGCTGAGTGAAGAGATCGGCAATTCCAATGTATAATTTTAAAAGACCCTATGATTTCGTTAAAATGGTTTCGGCAATCACCTTATCTAAAATACTTTCTTTTAGAAAATCGGTTTTGGAAAGGTTGTCTTTCTGGTATTTCTTGCTTTTTACATGTTTCGGCGAGCTAGGTTTTTTCGATGCAGGGGATCTAGAAGGCTTTAGGCATTTCAGATCTATGTCCATATCTTGTGTGTCCTGAGAAGCTTCCTGTTCACCCTCGCTTTGCCTCTGAACGCCTTCTCCGGAGGGCTCTGCAGACTGTGCATCTGGTGGAGTTATCTCAGATTCTGCCTCACTTGTCGGGTGTGCAGACTCAGCATTTTTTACAGCCGTACTTATATCTATCTGTGCTCCATAGACTTGTGCGATTTGGTTATTCACAATGTGCGACAGCGACTCACATAGGGTGGTAGCAAGGCGTTGCATAGCCTTATCCACAGCTTTCTCGATCATGTCCGCAATTGATAGGGAAAAGGATGCTTCCACTGCTATGTTATGGCGGGCAGCTGTTCCGGCATATCCTTGAGTTCGGGCTTGGATTTCAGCAATGGCATCCTTTCGGGAGCATCGCCTTCTGTCTACAATTTCAAGTATTTGGATTTTACGTGCCTTGGCTGAGCAGTTTGGGTTATCAGTGCAGTGTGCTTCATGGCAAAGACGGCACTTTTCTTCATTAATTTTACAGTCGTTTGAGTTGTGCGTCTCACAACAAATTCTGCATCTAGGTACTGACCTGCACCCTTTCACTGTGTGCCCATAATGCCAACACTTAATACACTGTAGGGGACGAGGTGATAGTGGCTCCACTCTGTATATTAAAGACCACACTTTAATTTCGGTTGGGCGATTCGACCCGGCAAATGTAGCAATCACGAACTCCGTTGGGAGCTTGTTCTTGTCCACAACTCGACTACATCTATAGATAGCTATCACACCTGCTTCTGAAAACATATCTAATATCTCAGTTGGGGTCAAGTTGACATCGACACCCCGAACGAGGCCTTTGACACAAGCTAGGTGAGGGGGAATGAATGCGCTCACCGGGTTGGTAGCGAATACCGAGCATTTTAGTAGGTCTCGAACAAAGAGCTGGTCAGACGAGAAGCAAAGACTGCCACCCTTGCCGAACTGCCTGACCTCTCTGATGCTTTGGTAGTGAGTTGTAGCAGCTCTCAACTCCGTCTGAATCATTTTTGGATTCTTCATCCGTATGATACCATCGTTGCTTGGGACCAATGCCACAGGAACGGATGAGATGCCATTGCGTAAAAACAAGTCCACTGGCAATTCCTGCGAAGGAAGAGAAGCAGACCAGAGGAAAGCCCCTGGTCCAGGTAAGGAAAACGGCATCTGCCTGGTCGTACTATCTGAAAATACACTCGCTAATCAATAAGGACACTATAAAAACGCTAACGAAAAAAAAGAATAAATAAAATCAATCACAACTATTGAATTCTTGGCCAAACCCTCAGAGCAGGCAAACGTCAGTCGCTGTTGTCAGAGCCTGTTGTAGACTTTTCTTCTTCTTCTTCCCCTCTTTTCATGGCTCTTACTCAATGCCGCGGATTAGCCGAGTGTTAGGTGAATTTTTTTTTTCAGTGTTTCTTCAAAATACTTCTTGTTTAATTTGGAATAGTTAATAGAACAAACTTAGTTATAGCATGTTAGTTTCTTGGGGCAACTAATACAGGTACAAATGCAGGGCACCCACTATGCCAACGTTAGGGTCAGGAGGTAGGTAAGCACCCAATGTACCACAAGTTGCTATTATGAGGTTTAGCCAGGTACCCATTACACAAATGTAAGGCATAATGCATATTGGAACGCGACAGCAAACTTTTGTATACTTTTCTTGTGCTGTGGCTTACGACGGTGAAGAATTAGTGCCTAGTCTTTCATTATGGGTGCAAAGTGTTCAGTGTCTCACCCGGTGCGAAATTCGTGTTGTGTGATGCCTGGTTGCCATTTTCCTCTTTGAAAATGTTATATTACATAGGTTAAGGGGAAATGAGAGGCGGAAAACTGAAGTTTTTTCCAAAGTCACATATTTCTGTTATTTGCTTTCTTGAATTTAGCTTCTCTACTTTCTATACAAAAATAACTCAAAATTATAATTAAGCTCAAAGTAGGTTGAAATCATTTTGAAAGAGCCCAAGGGGGATTCTAGAAAACTAAGAAAGGCTCATTGTCTACAGTACCTGAAAGTTGTTACCTAGCTGTTTGCCATTACATTTGGATGAGGAGTTAACTAAAGCTGCATGCTCAAAATAACAATGATTGCCAAGCCCTCATGATGTAAAGCATCCTATTAAAATAATATTTTTCCCACATAGATGACCTTTCACTTACACCTTCAAAATGAATTTTTCTCAAACCTATTTTTGGACATTTACTTGAGTTTCGAAATCATGTTTCTGGCACTTCTGACAGCCCGACTAGGATGAAACTTGGCCTACGTATTTTGTAACATGTGAAGGACACAAGTACCTGCTTTAAAACTTCATATTGCCTGCAGAATTATTACAAACATTCATGGTGAGCGTATCATTCTCGCAGACTGGGTGCCTTCTGGTAGTATATGAGGGATTATTGGTCAGCTGCCATCTCGTATCAAGTTCGTGTGCGACGTGATGCCGAACAGGCTGATGAACAGTGTGCCACACTCGCCGCCGTGATTACTAACAGCGAGTGTGGCACATTTAATGGGCACATTTAATGGGCACATTTAATTCACATATATACCAAATGAAGTGAATGGGGGGATGGCCGCCGTTGTAGCTCATTTGGTAGAGCATCGGACACTTCATTTTGAAGGCGGCAGGTTTGGTTCCTTTCCACGGCAAGTTTCCTTTTCGTACACCTCTTTTTCTCACACCTATATTACGATTATTTCATATAATATTTCCTCCACTCTTCCTGGCATGATTGTCTGTTAGATCTGCTTAATATTGTATATAACAAAAAAATAAAAGGAACCTTTAATTGTATACTTCTTTTCTTCGAACCTTAAGTAATTTAGAATGAACTGAGGATTCTACCAATTCTCACATTACAATTTTTTTGTTCAGTAAAATTTTTATACGCATTTTCTTGATAATTATTTGAATTCTACAGCTAAGGTAAAGCAATATGAGCCATTAATGGCTCATAACCATAAAAGTTTATTAGCAGAAAATGTGTGTTCAAAAAAAGCTGAAATTTACACATTGTCATGGCTTAAAATAAATATTGTGAAACATATTGTACAACTTCTTACGTATCTTTAATTGGCATAAAAGTCTGTGTATACCGCAAAAATTTCATTGCCCTAGGCTACAAATTAATGCAATTTTTTTGTTCGAATCTTATCTACTCTTAACACAGGTTTCGTGCCCAATATGACACCTGTATAGTGTTGTGAAAAGTTTTAAGGACCGGCGTGTCTGGCATGTTCTGATTGAATGTATACAAATATAGATACAGTGTAAACCCCCACTTTGCCAATAGTTATAGAAGACACATCCCACTTCATCTATCACTTTTTATGTTATCTGACAGCTTCCTGTTTCATGGGGCCATTCTTAAGCAGCAGCCACTTTAGTGCCTGTTCTTGAGACACTAGTGTCAGCCTTACCCTTGTAGCTGAGGATAAGTAACGCTTGTATTTTCATGCTATCAACTTTTTAGTACCTAAAACCACGAGGCCACTTAATGAGTAGCCACATCGTTCTTTAGTAGCCCATGTTTTACTGTGGTTCTATATGCCTTCCTTCTTTTTAATTATGTATTCTACCATCACTGCTGATCACATGCCCACTGCCATTACATGAAAGCTTAGTTGATAGTAAGCATTAAGATAGCAAATAATTTCTATCAAGGTGTTCAAATGATCACTGTTTTTTATGAAAAACATTCTTGGTATCTGTGCTCATAGTAAATGTATCTTGATAGGACATGTTTGCCGTTCATGTTCACACAGGGATCAAGAATGGGCAAGAAAGACAGACATTGCACCATTTATTGCATCAATGCGATTTTATTATTTTTAGGTGTGCAGGTTTTACAGTCAGGATTTTACGCCCTTTTAAAGTCACATTACGTTTGGCCATAGTCATTGATCACACCAATGCATATACATTTTACTCTATCTTTGTGCTCTATTCACTTTGTTGCCTTTACTGAATACTAAGAAAAACCAGTGGAATGTCATAGATTGCCTTTATATTTTTTGTCGCTCAGCCTTTATATTTCAGCACTCAACACTATCTGACCTGTCTCTCTTTGGATCCTCTGCAACCCTGCTTGTCTTTTAAACTTCACTGATATTTGTTTTTCAACATTTCGGCTGATCATTCCTTCTTTCAGCGTGCAAACACCAGTAACGACACTGAATACTCATTTCATGTTTCTGTAGTAAAGAGGCACAGTGTTGTACGAAAATATAGTGCATGAAATTGCATTTACTCACTGGCTGAAGTCTCACATGTGTGTTTTTTTCAAAGTGCAGCACTTCATTATCACTACGACTCTAGTAAGACACATTCTAAATGCCCCACAATGTTTAAAAGTAACTCTCTACACGTTTGATTTTCTGGCATCAACATATAATGCACTGATCATTATTTAACCACAAACAAGGCCTCTGTTTATTATATTCTACCCACAATTTGTGCTATGATAAGGCAATGGACTCATAGCTCATTGGTTTGGTTTGCAGCACATTTAAATCTTCCATATTTTGTATGCACCTGCAACGCACCGCAGCTCTAGTTCAATATGACATTTACCTTCCAATTCAAGTGCTCAAATTTGTATTGCACTATGTATAGAGGTTGTCTTTTCAAAAAATAGGTAGCTAATCAAATAAGTACTGAAGAAGTAGTCACCAAATTACAATACTAAAAAAGTTTCATGAAGCCTAGCTGATATTGAATGTATTGTGTTGTTTGTGCTGGCTTTAACAGTTGTCTGTGTGCTTTTGCAGATGTGTCCATTCATTTATGAAGAAACGAAGTTTCATGCTTTGGATATTGCCAGCAAGGCATCGCATCAGTGTCCTCCTGGAAGTCATTTACCATTTCGCGATTGTGCTGCTGCTTAATATTCTGTGAACATGAGATTGTGGTATTGACGTGGCAATGTCTGTGGACTGCTCCAAAGAAGGATTTATTGAAACAAATGAAACCGACTATTGAGTTCCTTGCATTGTTTTGTCAGTTGATATTTAAAGAAGTGTATGACTGATTTTATTGCAGTGTTTATGTATCGTGAGCGTAAAGCAGTATTGCCTGTCTTTGAAAGCACTGGTTGATGTTAGGCATTTATTCATGCACTTATTTACACATCCACATGTGCCGAGAGAAAGAAATTTGCATCTTAATAAGGGCAACACTTAATAGTGACACTTTGATTTTACACTGTTGAATGTAAGCATACAGTGGGAACTAGGTGTTACATTATAATGCATTTTTCTCTCTCAAACATTTATGCATGTGTTTGTGTGTATTGTGTTTTCCTGTCAACAAAATGTTTGATATGGACACATAAACTAATTTTTTTACAGTTTCACTCACTGAGCTACAATCATTTATAATTGCTTAAACCTTTCTCATTCTCATCTATCATCAAACATTGCACCATTCCTGATTTGATCATTCATATGTTTCTTTGCCTTTTCTCTCAGCGATGCTTTAAATAGAAGCAGTGAACTGAGTTGATTGCACTGTTTTCTAACATATCCAAGGAAGTGTGACCATCCTGATATATAAGGACAGTCATAATTATAAGTGTAATAGTCATTGTCTGCATTCAGTGTACAGTAAAAGCTTGATAATTCGAACATGTTAGTTGTTCAAGGCCTGAATCTGTGTTGTTCTAAGGCACGAAGCTCTTGTAATTTGGTCATATTTGGTCTCAAGTCGGATAACTTTTTTGGTAATTGTAGAGTGCTGAACGCGAAGTGCCAGCCATTTTACCTCCAGAAAAGACGTGTGCACTTGGTATAAGTAATGACAGTGGCTGTAGGTATGGGTATGGTGCAGAACACCTTTCAGGCTTATTAAAGATGGGGGGTCGTTGAGCTTGGCCACATTGTGAACAAAGTTACAGGATTAAAAAACTTGCGACTCTTTCTCCTATTTTTTGCGAAATAAGTAGAGGGTCTACAAATTTATGAAGAAAAAGAATGTGTATATGTTAGAAGTATTAGGCTTTTTTTTTCATATTATTGGGAGTTTGCATTTGGTCAGCACAGATGTTTTGTCGGAGATAACGGAATTTTTACACGGTTGACTGATAAACAAGAATTTGTGCTGATATGTCTCTTCGGTTAAGTGTCTGAAACATTGCATAGCTTGCTTATGTCATATACAATCATTATGCGGTCACTAATGTACTAGTTTAGAGACAGTTATGGGAAATATGTAAACTGTTCGAGTATGCAGAACCTATTTATTGTGCATTCCACATAAATGTGCCAGCAGCATTTCTAACAACCAAAACTGTGATGCCATTTCTATCCCTTCTGAATGATTTGTTTTCCCTTCTTTCATATTTTTTGAAGTTTGTTTCATATAAACCTTGTACACTCATATTTTATTTCTTATGTTTGATGCATTTAATTATGAAGTTCTTTGATTGCTGTGCAGTATTTTATGGATATTTTTATGGGAAAAGAAAAGAAAATACAATAAATGTTTACTGGGCTGGGTGCATAATCTATTAGCATATTACAAATAAACTTTGTCATTGGGGTATAGTATCAAAATAAGATTGAAATTGCATTCCTGTGCATTCACTGGAGGTTTTTGCATGTATTAGACATATTATTTATATAGAGACAGAAAGTGCTTGTAACCATGTCATTGTAGCACGGTTATTGCTCCAGTCGCATGTAGCTCGCATATGCAAAGATGATTGTCTACTTCATCTACAAGTGCAAAAATCTTTCTTCATTTCCTCATGCCGTAGTGCAGTTGCAGAGAATGCTTGTCCATGGTTTTCATTGCCTTCCTCTTGTCTCTGTGCTTTTGCAGGTTCCTTGTCTTCAGCGTCCCGTGAGGCGTACCATTCATTCGTGTCCATACATGGCAGACTGCATTCATGTCGTCAGTGCAGCTATGTGACTAAGGACAAAGGAAACATGAAAAAGCACATTCACAGACACACAGGCGAGCGCCCCTTCCAGTGCCACCTGTGCCCAGCTGCATTTTTTCGGGACAGTGACCTCACAAGGCACCTTCGCACGCACACTGGAGAGCGTCCCTTTTCCTGTAACCAATGCGGTGCATCGTTCTCACAGCAAGGTGGCCTCAGGGGTCACATGCTCACACACACTGGGGAGCGTCCATTTTCCTGTGACCACTGCAGTGCGTCGTTTTCAAAGAAGGCGAACCTCATTAGGCACAAGCGTTGCCACACAGGAGAGCGTCCATTCCCCTGTGGTCACTGCAATGCATCCTTTTCGCAAAGAGACCACCTTGTAAACCACGTGCACCGTTATCATACAAGAAAGTTGACATAAAAAGTGAGTTGTCTACAGGCGCTTTCCTTCAAGGGGAGATTCAACTCACTATCTTTTTTAATCTGTTGAACAGTCCAATGAAATTTTCGCTCATTACATAATTTTTTATGCTGATTTCAAATATTTATTTGGTTTATAGTAATTTGCATAGCCTTGTTTTGTACCACGACTATGTTTAAGATACAAACATTGTAGTGCATACATATCCCGAAGGATTACGGCCAATAGCGTTGGTCCAGTCTTAGCCAGCCGCAGGGCACGCGTTAACCGTCGTCGTGGTGGAGAACACGATACTGCTCAAGGTTTCAACACTTTGTTGTCTGCGGCAACACCAAAACGCAGTACAGAGCCCATTGCAAATTTAGAAGTGTGGCAGCTTGGGCTGGTTGTTATGGCATGATGATAGTTATAGCGCGAGAACAAAACGTCGACACCGAGACAAGAAGGACACGAAGGACATGACCGTTTTGTTCTCGCGCTATAACTATCGTCATCCCATTGCAAAGGCGCGGCGGGAAAGCAAATAGGCTTATCCATGCCACGGGCGAGAAGTACTACACAGGGGTGCAACAAGCACGTCTCCGTTGTAAAAGTTATTCTTGGAGACACCGGGACAAAGGCTTGGTTGCTTGAGCAAGGGCAAAGGCGCTCGCGTTGGCTTCAGAGAGATACGGGTCGGCGCAACCTGGCCACGCACTGTGATACCGCACTGCTCTTCGGCCTAGCGTTCGGAAAGGGTGACAAAAGACAAGCGTTTACTGCGGGTGCAAGGTGCCGTTAGCGAAGTCGGAACGAGCCCCAAACAAAGGGAGCCTACAGACGGCAAAGAAATGCGTGCTTACACTCAGTCGTCCCGGAGAGATCTCTCTCTGAAAAAATTTGTGCACGACTCCACAGTCGACATCCGCTACCGGGTGAGAGCGGTTAAACGCCACTCCTAGCTCTCCCAGCGTAGCAGACCTGGGAGGAGGGGAGAGTCATGTCAGGACATGAGAACAGAGAAAGAGGTTGAAAAGTTTGTGCAAAGGCGGCAGGCTGGCCTCAATTCTCACATCCTCCTCTCCTAAATTTCCGCTTTACCTGTCTGCAAAGGCAGCCCGATGTCACCTATGCAGTCAAAATGATACTGCTATGAGCAACAGCTAACTTCAGTCCAGCCCTTAAACTGTTTTGTAAAAAATGATGATAAGGAAGAAAAATTAATAACAAAGTAAACACATGACACTATAAAAATATTTGTAAAAGGGAGCACAAGGACATAAGGCTAGTGTACGTCGTGCTAAGGCAGGATAGCGTCTACCGCACGAGGGGCGGAAGAGCGTGGTACTATTCGCTGGATGCGTTGCTCGAGTGCGAGGTCAGAGGAACAGAAGGGGGCTTTCTGATAGCTCGTGGCTGCTCTTGGTGATTAATAAGCGTGTCCTACAAATGCCGCTTCAGTGGTGATTCGGAGGCCCCGAAGTTTTCAACGAAGACAGGGGAACCTCGCTGGGAGGCCGGGCCTCTCCAGGGAGCAGGGAGGCTGAACCGAAATTGGCTGCGAGGCGCCCTGGCATTGGCCGGCAGCATATAGCTGCTGTCTGCTGGCCTCGCGCAGTAGCCATGGTGGAAAAGGCAGCATGGCTTCTCGGCGATGACTGAAAGCAGAGCACAGCTGGACTGTGTGACGTCAGCAGGTCAGGGCCCCAAGCACCTCTAGTGTGTACGCCAATGGGATGAAGCCACGACGCGCACTTTCCTGGGCACGCACCTACACACGCACAGAAGCATGCACGCATACACACACCAACGACGGCTGCGCGAGCAAAGGGGTAAAGCGTCTTTTGTCCCTCTCTCCACGCATACCGTAATTACTCGAATCTAACGCGCACCTTTTTTCCGGTTAAGCGAGTTTATAAATTGCATGCACGTTAGAATCGAGTACGAACAAAAAAATTACGGTCAATCTATTGCCATCGGCAAATACAAAATGGCCGCCCCCTACGTGCGTCGGCATGGCGCGTCGGCCATTTCTGCCTATGTGTTTCCCATGTGCGGCACTTCGTACGTGTGCTGAGGAGTTGAAGTCATTAAGGCAGTTGAGAAGCCAACTCAGCAGTCTTCTAGAATGGTCACTGTGCAGAAGCCTAATGGTGTGATGAGTAGTGGACTTTATGGACACCACATTTGAACTAGAGTGATGTGTTCCTTATGTCAGTGAAACTCATGAAACTTAAACCACATCAAGTTTATCCGAATGGGAAAAAAAGGAAGACCAGTTAAAGAAAATGTGTCGGATATGGCAAAGCAAGGAGAAAGAGAAAGAAGAAGGGGCTTGTTCTTGGAACTACCAAGGGAAGACGTACGTGCCGAGCTGCTTGGGGCAGTCTCAAGGCTGTTGGGGTTCCGAACCTGAGCCCGTAGACCTGGTGAGGACCTCGTCATCCCACAAGGACGACACCTGTTGTGCCACGTTGCTGTGGCAGTGGTTTCCAGTGTGCACTTGGCGAGTGACACCGCGACCCTGTCTCCTACAAGCGCCTGCCCTCCTCAAGGTCTTTGCCGATCTATCGATCTCGACATCACTGATGCTTTACCGCAGCATGACATCATAACCTCTGCCAAATTGGGAGGGGAACTTTTCTTTGTAGTTTTCCGTATGCCGACTCACTTAGCTTAATTAATCTGGACTCTTGGACAATCTGTTTGTGCAGTGATCGTTTTTCTTTTCTTTCTTGTCTGCTACTTTCTTATTTCATTTACTTTTCATAATGCATAATAACAAAGGATTATTTTTGCACCACACGGTTTCATTTATTCTACCACTGAAACAATTTCTCAGTGGCAGTGTTTAAGATCAAGAACCTAACACCTGACAAATGAAGGTGTGCGTATATACGTGGATCTGACAGAGCTAGACAAGTATGTAAGGCGGGAGTTGAAGCCTCTGTCTGTGAGTGAGCATGGGCTAGCGCAACTTGTCGGAGCTCATTAGTTTTCCAATTTCGACACCAATTGAGGATTCTGCCAGTTTGAGTTGCCGAAGGAGTATCAAATGTTTACCCCGTTCGTAATGCCAATTGGCAGGTACCTGTTAAAAGGACTATCTTTTGGAATCACTTCTGTGCCTGAGTTCTTCCCAAGGAAGATGCCACAGTTTCTGGGTACTTGGAAAGGCATTGTGTGTGATATAGATGACATCCTGATCTGTGGCGGGACACAAGCAGAGTTCAGGGCCCGTCTCGGAAACACTACAGTAACATGGTGTCACATTGAACTGCGATAAGTGTGAATTCAACGTACAAAAGGTGAAGTTCTTGGGACACAGCGTTGATAATAAACGAATTTAGGTTGGCCCTTCAAAAGTGCAGGCTATTATTGACATCAGACCCCGTTCAAACAATCGGGAGCTGAGAAGGTTTATGGGAATGGCAAATTACAAGATGAAGTTTGTCCCGAACATGCCGAAAATAGCCCATCCCCTGAACACTCTTCTAAAGGGAGAACACGAGTGAGTATGAACCTCAATCAAACAGAAACGTTTTAAGCAATTATAAAATCGCAGTTCTGTCAGAGTGCGAGCCGGAGAATCCAGTGATAGTTTCTGTGGATGGTCTCATCGTTTGGCTTCGGTGCTGTTCTGGGACAGTGGCAGAAAGATGAGGTCTCCAGATCTGTTGCGTGTGCCTCCCGTAGTCTGTCAGAAATGTAAAGGAAGTACACACAAATTGAGAAAGGTCTTGCAGAGACCTGGGCATGTGATAAGTTTCAGGAGTCTGCCACAAACTTAGTTACCAGAATCCACAGTAAACAAAGTTTAACCAATAGGACCAATAAGTAGGTTGGCATTATGCCACCAATCGGTATGTAGTAACCGAATGTCTGTTGTAAGCGGATCCATTGTAACAAGGTTTTACTGTAACCATTCTGCATTACCTGTTGTTAAAATCTGATTCCGTGTGGTGACAGTTTCCATTGGTTCCTGTTCTACTTGTTTCTTTGCAGGTTCCTTGTCTTAAGCCACCTTGGAGAAGTACAAGTCACTTGCATCTGTGCATGGCCAACAGCAATCTTGCCGCCAGTTCTTCGCGTGACCAAGACCAGTTCTTAGTGTGCCCAAGGTCAAGATGAAAATTCAGATACCTTTACATCATACAGGAGAGCACCCGTTCAACTGCCACTTGTGTACATCAGCATTCACTTATAAATTAAAGCTCGTTGCTTATGTGCGCAGCCACAACTGGAGAGCGTCTCTTTGCCTGTGTGTACTGTGACACATCTTTCGCACACGAAAGAGTACCTCATGTGTCACAGGCTCGTTCACACTGCAGTGTGTCCTTTTTCCTGTGTTCACTACTACGTATCCTTTTCTGGGAAAGACAACATGAATATCGATGTGTCTCGTAGTCATTGAGACTCTAAAGAGACCCCTAAAAATATAAACCCCTGACCATAAAGGCCCTTAAAGGACTAAAAAAAAAATACCCTTAATTGCCAGAGCATTTGTAGTTGCAGAAAAAGAGGGAGGGTTTTTGTTTACTTTTTTGTGATTCAAGTGATATCCGAGGTTCATGAAGCGGTTTTTACATGATTTAGCAGTTGAATTTTTTACAGCGTATAGCTTAATACTAACTCTGATTTTAATTAAAAGTTTTAAGTGCTTTTGCGTGATTTTACAGCTGTACCATGGAGACAGAGGTTTGACTTGTCTTAAATGTAGGTTACCTGAAAATGCATTCCTCCCATGCACCTGCGTGTGGTTGCACCTTACATACAGGATTAACAAGAAAATCAGACAGATGTGAAATTGAGGTCAGGCCTCTTCGGGATGTGCCACATTGTCTTTCCAGCAAGTTTATCACTTGATGCTGTGGTTTATTGTACATTTGATATGTTCTGTTAGGTATGTTTAAAGCAAGCTTTGTTGTAATCATATTTTCAATATAACAAATTGTTATTTTATGGCAATGTCTAGCGAGCATATTTTGACCTTCGCGAAAGGCAGCATGTTTTTTATTCGCTAGTTCAATAAAACAGTCCCTCTGCTTCCACAAAGGGCAATTGAAGCAGTAATATGAAGCTTGCTAATGCCAGTTCTCAAATGGTTGCCTGCCTTTCTTTCAGCTGACACATCTTTGATAATATTGTGTGCAGCATGACAGCGAGGAGCCATGGACGAAACGTCTTTCTTTACCTCTGTAAAGAATGACGTTTTTTCTGTGCTTCACAAGTTTATTCTAAAATCAGCTTAATCTTCGATGCAAGGTTCCCTCCAAATTCATTGATGCATTTTTGAAATTTCGTCAAAGTGTAGCTACTTGGAATTCTTGACAGCAATGTTATCAACGTGACAAGAATATGGTGCCAAGGTATTTGACATGATCAGTAGTTAATAATAAATTTGATTTCAGGACATGCACACTCCCTGTTGAATTTTTATTGTTGGTAAACTTAACATTGAAACACTCCTACGTTTAAGTTGATGTGCAGGTTATCGCTAACTGTCTCAAGGTTGGTCTGTATACAGCAGTGAAATAAACACATTTCAAGAGATGATGTAATACACAGCTATCAGGATAGAGGGTTGTAGTAGATGTAGGGGCATATGAACAATCACTTAAAAAAGTAAACATGGTAACGGACCAACCACAGAGCCCTCGGAAACAGCATATTGCACATGTCCAGATGACGAGGCCGTATCATTTATGATGACACATAGCTGGTGGTCCGTCAGATAGTTCTTCAGCCATTGTAGTAGTCTAAACCTCCCAGGAATAATAAGTTGAAAATAATAAAATTATGCAACACTACACCAAATGCCTTCCTAAAAAAATGGCATTAACTTTTACATTGTCAAAACATGTAGCTCTGTCATGTATGCACTTGGTTGGGTCGTACATAAAAACCCTGCATGAGAACCATGTTGAAATGGATGAAAAAAATTATGGGAAAATGCGTTACAATGCATGAATAAATGATGTGCTGAAGTATGTTACTGGAGAGTGATGTTAAATATATTGCTGCATGTACCCTATCACCGTCTTTGTGTACTGGTGCAGTATTTGCTATTGTTTAACAATGTGGAACATTTCTTTATTGTAGTGAGGCACAATAGAGAACTCAAGATACACAAAAGTGGTTCTGTATTTTTTTCCCATCATAATTGGTGAAGCTAATAAAAGCCCTATAAATGTGTTGCCCTCACAAGAGAGCATTTCTTTTCCTGTGTCCACTTCAATGTATCTTATTTTGTGCAAAGGGAGCCTGAAAACACATTTGCGCCTGCACAGGAAAATTCTGCTTTTTTATTTGATATCCATATTTTATGCGCCATGTGAGTATCATTGACTGCATGTGCTTGGGTAGATAAGCACTCAAGTAGAACAAGGGGAAAGAAGGGAACCTTTGGGGGCTAGTTTCTTTTTCTTTGACGCAACCTTATCCAAAACCTGTAGATAATCGCCAAAATGGTGGCAAAAAAATGCAGCAAAATGTTGAACGATGCAAGTTTCTTTTGTTCTGTAGGTTTTGTTACCACCTCGATAAATTTAAAAAGATGTTTTAGAAAAGATTTTTCAAAATGCCTGCAACAATGATGAACTTGTTTCTGTGTTTCTTATTTGCTGATGTTGCTGTAAAATGTACGTAAAGAAGGCTTCGGCACGATATGATAAATTGTGAGAAGAAGCCGACCTGAACTCTACAAATGTGTATATGCGTGCTGGGATTATTTATCAGCTGCCAGCTCATAAAAAGGGCTCATATGTCGTGATGCTAACATGCACAAAAAACCAGTGGCGCTGAACAACACTTCTTTTTGGGACGTTAAACCCCACATATCAATCCATCTGAACAACACCTCTATAGTCGGTTACAGCCTAAAAATAAATATGCGCTCCGCTTCCAGTACTGCAGCACGCTTGTCATTCATCTGTGCAACAGAGCAATGAGTGGCGTTTTTTGCTCTAACCGTAAGCACATTTTTGCTGGTAATTAAAGTACTATGCATATCATAAATGTTCGTCGTTTTTCGTTAGAACGTTACGTTTCGCAGAGTAGTGAATTCTAAACTTTTGATGAAATCTGCAGAAAAGTAAAAATTTTTCTACCGTAAGCTGATGAAAGAAACACGAGCCTGTATGGGAGAGTGATTTGACTGAAATCTGTGAAATCTGCCTGACGTCGCGAACATAAACGATTGCAATTTGGTAAGACATAGTATGTGTAAACTCTGCTTGAATGGGACGGTGACCACTGTGGGTGGAGCTTACATTTATTCTTATGCTGTAACTGACTATTGTTGCTTTAAAAGGGCCTATATACCCCATAATGTGGTTGGTGGGAACACCGCTGGAGTAGCTCAGGTGGTGGAGTACCGGACGTGTTATTAGTAGGTTTCAGGTTCAGTGCCTGCCTGCAATAAGTTCTTTTCAGCCACATTACTTTCTTTACATTTACATCATAATTAGTATTTTCTTGGCTGTAGTAAATAATGTCAAGCCTAACAATGAAAGACAATCGAGCCCTTAGGAATCTCCTTTTTTCGTTCATTGTGTATTTCAGCAGCCAGCAAAGTGAACATTCGGGAAGTTTTATTCTGCACAGAAAGAACTTTGGAAGCTTTGTAAAGCAATTAACCTACGAATTTCTCATCTTTTAAGCGCAATTTTTCACACCAGTGCTTTGTTGGCGTGACATGTTGACAGAAGCTCTCGATTGGTTACATTAGAAGAAAAATCGGCCGTAAATTGCTTTGCTATGCAGAAGCATGCCTGTACTATCATGTCTCACATGACTATTGGGTGCAATCATCCGGTTTCACTTGATTTGTGTGCTTTTGACTGGGTGAGCGGGGATGACAGCATGTATAGCAGATAAGCTTGAAATACAGATCGGCCTGACCCTTCGTGCTGACATATTGCTCATGTGCTTTAAGAAATAAGTTGCGAGGGTGAGGTAGTGCCTGTAGGAATAGAATTTCTTTTCAATGTTTATGCATAGTGAGCGTAAAGTGGTATTGCCTGTCTTACAAAGCACTGGTGGATGTGAGCCATTTATTTATGCACTTCTTTACACATCCACATGTGCCAAGACACAAATTTGCATCTAAGTAAGGGCAACACTTCGTAGTCTCATTTTGATTTTACACTGAAGAATGTAAGCGTATATCAGCAACCTGTAGTTACTTCATTATACATTTTTCCCTCTAAAACTTTTGTGCGTGTGTGTATTGCGTGTTCTAGTCAACAAAATGTTTGATATAAACAAATAAACTTTTTGTTTCGCAGTTCCGCTTACTGAGCAACAACCATTTAAACTCGCTTAAATTTTTCTCATTCTCTTCTATTATCAAACATTGCACCATTCCTGATTTGATAATTCATTTTTTTTTTCCTTTCTCTCAGTGATGCTTAAAATGCAAGTACTGCATTGAGTTGATTGCACTGTTTTGTAATATATGCAAGGCTGTTTTACCGCTTTCTTATAAGTGTACTAGTCATTGTCTTCATTCAGTGTGGAGTAAACGCTTCCTTATTCGAACATGTTTGTTGGTTGAGGCCAGAATCTGTGTCATTGCATTGCAGGAATATCTGGTTAATTCTGTCACAATTGGCCTCAACCCAGTTAACTCCTGCGGTGATTGGGGAGTGCTGAGCACGAAAGGCCAGCCATTTCGCCTGAGAAAAAAACTGTGCACGTAGTGCAGGTAATGGCAGTGGCTGTAGGTAAAAGTTTAGTGCAGAACACCTTCCAGGCCTATTAACTCTTTCGTTACCATGCCTATTCAAATTCATCACCGGTGATCGACGCCTTTGGATAATCTATTTTGGCATGTTAAATTTGTTTCTCCTGCACCCAGCACTTTCTAGTAGTTAGTTCAGGCACTCAACTTTCATAATCAATTTCAATTTGCCCGTTTCGGCAACATAGTGGTTTTCGACCGATCTTTGCGCAAGCCAATGTGTGTGTATCGTTTACAAAATACATTAGGCCGGCAAACTTGACAGAAGTGCATGCCCCTCGTAATTATGGTGCAGTAAAATCGAAGCTCTGTAATGAAAAGAACCTTTAAAAGCCGAATACAAAATGAAAGTGTCAGCTTTGCAATTTGACAATATTGAACTGTAATAATTGCCATAATAATATGCCAGATATACAATAGAGAGCTCTTTCTAGGAGTCGGAGAAAACATGTTGTACAAGAAATATTTGCAAAGGTCCGCTGCATGTTTAATGTGTCGAAGTGGCCTTCTATGACCGTTTACAGCAACTTTAGTTTTGCTTGCTTTGTTATATCAGACACACTGCAGGGTTGCATCTAGTGTCACTAGTCACTGCTATGACGCCGTCGTCACGACCTCATGGGAGCGCACCAGGACTGCAGAACTCATGCACTTGTCAAAACTTTCTTGTTACCCCCCCTGAATTGAGTGAGGACGAGCTTAGAGTTCGAAGATGACAGCAACTCAGCTTCGAGTTTTCTGGCGATGATGTGTTGCCGCAGACATCCGCAGCTGTTCATGGGTTTCTTTTGTATACATCCTCAAGTTGCCTCCCCCACCACAACTGCGTATAGCTTCTGACCTTTGTGCACAATCTCATAGCTACTCTGGTTACGTGCGTGGTCCACACTTCGCTGAAGCGCAGGGTGCTGGTGCTAACTGCAGAGCTTCTTCTAACTACAAGAAGGCTCCCGGAGCACATCTTGGGTCTGACTACAGAGGAGTGCGAAACCTTTTAGAACTGAACGCGATAATATCCTTTTTTTTATTACGATATGTGCAAAAATGAAAAGAAAATATGCTTTGATGCATATATGTGAACGCCAACCTATGCAGAGTGAGGTGGCCCACGAAAAGAGGTGACACTAGATGAAATGGAGAAGTTCATTGAACACTTCAGTTATAGAGGAATTATTCACACCACGGGTAGCCATCTATAATAGAACACCTGAAGACTCTTATCACAAGACAACAAAAATTTACTCAGAAAAGAGTGTGAGTACACTTGTGTCTCGCGAAACACTATGCAATGCTTCACTGCATGACATAAGCAATGGAGCAGCACCTCGGTTTTGATTTTCTTCATCTATGTGAAAAGTAACATTTTGTACAACATTCATTATTTTTTACACTATTCCTGGGTCATTTATCTACAAAATGTATATTCTAAATTTTCTTTGTCTTAAAAATTTTTGCATTTGCTATAGTGTTTTTTATTGCACTGTTTATTGTCTGGTAACCATAAATTCCACTCTTCACATTTTTATTCATTCAAAAATATTTTTTTTACTCTACACCATATATTTTTTGGAAAGAGTATTTCATTGTGCAAAGCCTGGTGTGCTGGAGTGCTTTTCAAACTGGCAAAAACGGTTCTTCCGGAGACATATGAAAAACAACCATTTTTGTGTGGTAACGAAAGATGGGGGTCTTGTAGCTTGGCCGCATTGTGAACAAAGTTGCAGGATTATGAAACTTGTGACTTTTTCTCTTATCTTTTGTGAAATAAGTAGAAGATTTGCAGATTCATAAACACATTTATACAAACACATAAAATGTGTTTATGTTAGAAGTATTAGGGGTTTTTTCTTATTATGTTTAACAATTGGTCAATACAGATGTTTCGTCCAGTCACGTAAAATCCGAGCTAACAAGATTTTTACACAGTTATGCGATAATGCAGAATTTGTGCTCATATGTCTCTTCGAGTGAGTGTCTGAAACATTGCATAGGTTACTTGTGTTGTATTCAATCATTATGCGATCACTGAAGTACTAGCTTAGAGCTAATAATGGGAAATGTGTAAACAGTGCAAGTACGCAGAATGTATTTTCGGGCATTTCTCATAAATGTGCCAGTATTTCTAACTACCAAACTGTGATATCATTTTTATCCTTACCGAATGATTTGTTTCCGTTGTTTTAAATATATTTTTAGAGTATGTTTCGTATTAACCTTTTACACATACGGTATTTTATTTCTTAGGCTGTATGCGTTCAAATATGAAGTTCTTCAGTTGCTGTGCAGTATTTTATGGATATTTTTATGGGAAAAAAGTGTAATAAATGTCTCACTGGGCCTAATCTATTAGGCATTACGAATAAACTTTGTCATTTAGGTATAGTGCCACATTTACATTGATATTCTATTCGTGCACATTCATGGGAGGTCTTTTTATGAGTAAAGAAATAGTATTTACAAACAGAGAGAGAAACTGTTTGTAACTATGTGTAGCATGGTTATTGCTCTAGTAACATGGCGCTCGCCTATGCCAAGGTGATTGTGTATTTCATTGACAAGTAATCTTTCTTCTTTGCCTAGTGCTCTTGTGTAGTTGCAGACAATGGGTGTAAGGTCTTCATTGCCTTCCCCTTATCTCTGTTGTTTTGCAGATTCCTTGTCTTTGGCGTCCCGTGAGGTGTACCATTCATTCGTGTCCATACATGGCAGACTGCATTTGTGTCGTCTGTGCAGATATGTGACCAGGAAGAAGACCAGCATGAAAAGACACCTTTGTAGACACACGGGCGAGCGCCTTTTTCAGTGCCACCTGTGCCCAGCTGCGTTTTTTCGGGACATTGACCTCACAAGGCACCTTCGCACACATACAGGAGAGCGTCCCTTTTCCTGTGACCAATGCGGTGCATCGTTCTCACAGCAAGGTACCCTCATTGGCCACATGCTCACACACACTGGAAAGCGTCCATTTTCCTGTGACCACTGCAGTGCATCGTTTTCAAAGAAGACGAATCTCATTAGGCACATACGCACCCACACGGGAGAGCGTCCATTCTCCTGTGGCCATGCAATGCATCTTTTTCGCAAAAATACCACCTTGTAAACCACGTGCACCGTCTTCATACAAGAACGTTGACATAAAAAGTGAGTTGTCTACCGGCACTTTCTTTCCAGGGGAGATTCAACTCAAGCTTTTTTTATCTGTAGAAAAGTCCAATGAAATTTTGTGCTCCTTTTATAACTTTTTGTGCTGATTTCAAATATGTAACCACTTAATAACAATTTGCATAGCTTTCTATTGTACCATGACTGTGTTTAAGCTATAACAATCTCTGAACAAACTTTTCCTGCCACTAAGCTTTTTAATTATGAGCCAATAATGGCTCATATTGCTCTACAATAGTTGTACAATGCAAATAAGTACCAAGAAAGTTTGCATAGAACATTCAGAAGAGCAAAAAAAGTTGTAGTAATGTGAGAAGACACAAATTGTTCAGTCCATATTAATTGTTTTCTTTAAGTTGGAAACAATTATGTAAATTACATACTTTAAAGAAGAGAATTTCTTTCTTGACATGTCAGGGAAATGGAAAACTTTTTTTCATAATCTGGCCCTCAGAAGTATAAAAAAAATTTCCAATTTCAAGAAGTTGCCCAAAATATCATCTTGAGGAAAATGCATTTTAAATGTAAAAATCAAAGTTCAACCTTTTGGTAAAAAGGTGCTTTTTAAAATGATTTTTTTTTTTATTATGAAATCTTGAGAATTGTGTCTGTTTTGGGCATGGGGCTTTTGTAAACTCCAAATGCAAAATGCGATGCCTAATAGACTGTTGACCTGGGTACTCAAGACAATGAGCTGTTTTTGTATCTTTATAGCCTCCTTGTACTCCCTAAAGATGATTTTTTTATTACTTCTAGTTTAACTAGAACCTTGACTTTTTAGTCATGAACGCATCTCCTGTCAAGGGAAACTAGCAAAAACTAGGCATTGTGAAACGCCTTGATCAAGTCTTCTGTCAGAAAAACGAAGATGTCTACCCTGAGGGTGAGTTTCTGGAACTCTTTACCGGTCTTGGTAAAATCAAGCTCAAACACAAGATCAAGCTTAGGAAAGATGTCACCGGTAGCGTTGACCACTCCTAGAAAGTTTCTTATACCGGTAATGTTGAAAGCCAAGGTAAAACTAAAACAGATAGTGAAGCTTAGAGCCTTTGAGGCAATTGAGCCCACACAGCGGTGTTCTAGAATGGTCATTGTGCAGAAGCCTAATAGTGTAATGAGTAGTGGACATTATTGACTCAACTGTTGGACAAGAGTGAAGTGTTTCCTAGGTCAGTGAAACATTTGAAAGCAAAACCACATGAAGTTCATCAGAACAGGAAAAAAAAATATCAGGTACAAAAATGCGCCGGACGTAGCAAGGCAAGGAGGAAGACGAAGGGGCTTGTTCTTGGAACTCCCGAAGGAAGACGTGCATGCCAGGCTGCTTGTGGCAGTGTCAAGGCTGTTGGGTTCCAGACCCAAGTGAGTAGACCTCGTGATGGCCTCATCATCCCGCAAGGATGACACCTGTTGTGTCACGTTGCTGTGGCAGTGGTTTCCAGTGTGCACTTGGCGAGTGACACAGTGACCCTGTCTCCTGCGAAAGCCTGCCCTCCTCAAGGTCTTTACCGATCTATCGAACCCGACATCACCGACGCTTCATCGCATAATGACATCATGACCTCTGTCAAACTGTGAGGGGAACTTTTCTTTGTAGTTTTTCGTACGCCAACTTACTTAGCTTAATTAATCTGGACTCTTGGACAATCTGTTTGTGCAGTGACCCTTTTTCTTTTCCTTCTTGTATGCAACTTTCTTTTTTCATTTACTTTTCATAATTCATAATAACAAAGGATTTTTTTTTTACTCCACGCAGTTTCATTTATTCTACCACTGAAACGATTTCTCAGTGGCAGTATTTAAGATCAAGAACCTAACACATGAGAAATGAAGGTGTGCTTATACGCGTGGATCTGACAGAGCTAGACAAGTATGTAGGGCGAGAGTTGAAGCCTCTGCCTGTGAGTGAGCTTGGGCTAGCGCAGCTTGTCGGAGCTCATTAGTTTTCTAATTTCGACACCAATTGAGGATTCTGCCAGCTTGATTTGCCGAAGGAGTATCAAATTTTTACCCCGTTTTTAATGCCAATTGGCAGGTACCTGTTAAAAGAACTATCTTTTGGAATCACTTCTATGCCTGAGTTCTTCCAAAGGAAGATGCCACAGTTTCTGGGTACTTGGAAAGGCGTTGTGTGTAATATGGATGACATCCTGATCTGTGGCGGGACGCAAGCAGAGTTCAGGGCCCGTCTCGGAAACACTACAGTAACATGGTGTCACATTGAACTGCGATAAGTGTGAATTCAACGTACAAAAGGTGAAGTTCTTGGGACACAGCGTTGATAATAAACGAATTCAGGTTGGCCCTTCAAAAGTGCAGGCTATTATTGACATGAGACCCCCTTCAAACAATCAGGAGCTGAGAAGGTTTATGGGAATGGCAAATGACAAGATGAAGTTTGTCCCGAACATGCGGGAAATAGCCCATGCCATGAACACTCTTCTAAATGGGGAACGTGGGTGAGTATGGACCTCAATCAAACAGAAAGGTTTTGAACAATTATGAAAGCTCAGTTCTGTCAGAGTGCGATCCGGAGAATCCAGTGATAGTTTCTGTGGATGGTCTCATTGTTTGGCTTCGGTGCTATTCTGGGACAGTGGCAGAAAGATAGAGTCCACAGATCTGTTGCGTACGCCTGCCTTAGTCTGTCAGAAACGTAAAGGAAGTACAGACAAATTGAGAAAGGTCTTGCATCCTGCAGAGACCTGGGCATGTGATAAGTTTCAGCAGTATGCCACAAGCTTACAGTTACCAGAATCCATAGTAAGCAAAGTTCAACCAATAGAACAAGTAAGGAGGTCGGCATTATGCCACCAATGGGTATGTAGTAACTGAATGTCTGTTGTAACCGTTCTGCATTGCCTGGTGCTGAAATCTGATTCTGTGTTTTGACTGTTTTCATCGGTTCCTGTTCTAACTGTTTTTTTGCAGGTTTCTTGTCTTAAGCCACCTTGGAAAAGTACAAGTCACTTGCGTCTGTACATGGCCAACAGCAGACTTGCCCGTAGTTTTGTGTGAACAAGGTCAAGATGTAAATGCAAACACCTTTATACAGTGGCATACCAACTCTTTCTCTCTCTCTCTCTCACACACACACATACGTGCACACACACACACACACACACACACACACACACACACACACACACACACACGTATCAGGAAAGAGAACTTTATCGACGTGCTCACACTTCAATATAAATTTGCATACAAAGATATGACACAATGCATTCTTAGATACCATGAAGTTCAATCACATTTTAACAGGCTGAGGAATGGCTCCCTTTGCCCAATTTCCCCGACAAATATGCGACGCTCATATTGCTATCATGCCTCGTTAGCAGATAATGCTTTGGCAGTGAACATCTACAGCTACCACAAATATTTAATACATTTAGCATGAATATTAGTCTTTGGCATGGAGATGTACCAAGCGTCAACGAGGATACACCTGCATTGAATGGGGCTATAGCTGCCGAGCACCGAAACATACATTAGGCAAACCCTCCTTTATCAATGTACAGTAAACATTTGATTATCCCTGTAAAGGAGCGTTTTACTTTAGTGTTATATGTCGATTCCTGTGATGGAGGAATCAACCATGTTTTTTTCAAGGAATGATTACTGTTATGTTTTTTTATAAGTATTACACTTTCTTACAGATATTCAGGCATGCGTGTATTATAATTTGACTCATTTGCTGTTAGTCTGATTAGTATACCTGGAATGTGCAATTATTCATAATATTGCTATTGTAATATTACTGTTATTAACCTATTATCAACTTCTGAACCATTTTCTTTAAAAATGTATCATTTGTGGTGTTAGGGACGTAGTACATTGTTTACATTCATTATATTTGTATCAAAAATTTTTTATCGGGCTTCCAGGCACCTTCGTAAATACACCAACACAAATGATGTAGACAAAAGTTTTTTGAAAGAACAGAATGTGGGCAAATATACTGTTATGCTAATCTTCAATTCTTCCTTTCAAAATGGTTGTTAGCTGTATATTGAGTTCAATCGAGTTTATTGCGCAACAAAATATGGTGGAGACCAGGCAAAAAGCTGCACTGAGCTTGAGGGGAACCTTGAGGGAATATTGGTGTAAATGGTCTTTGTCATGCACACTGCACCAGCTTGTTATGCGAGCCAATAAATGACGTGAAAATGACCCATCGCTTAATCACCAGCCCTGCACGACCATGTAAAATATAAGAGAATAAATTATTTTCGATACGGCATACTGTTTTACAATGGTTCTTCTGCATTTAACATTTTTCGTGTGCCACAAAATTGTCTGCTTGTTATATGGCGTCACGAAGCCGGAAAGCATCTCCTTGAATATGTAATTGAGTAGGCTAGCTGCCAATCGCATAAACAGCGGCCACATATAGCAGCTGGCGAGATGAATTATAAGTTCAATAAAATATTTTCACATGCGGCTTAACGGTGTTCAGTAGTTTTTGCACGTATACATCTCTGTGAGCTCATACTTGGTGAGAGAAAGAGAAATAGGGAGAAATGAGCAGCGCTGCACGTGTGTGCTTCTTTGCCGTCTGAGATGTATTTTGATTTATGAAGGACAATTCAGGTTGATTGAAAACCAACTAGCCCGATTCCTAACTAAGCTTCCATAGGCTTAGTTAGAAAAACGCCAAGCCTGCGCGGAAGGTGCAGCACAGTCACAGCTAATGCTAGGCGAGCAGTCCTTCAGAGCTTTTTCTAAACACTCATTGGGTAGCTGCTGCAAGCACACTTGCTTGATATCCACTACGTATATTACTACGGCATTAATAATAAAAATTTTTGGATAGCACGCCAGCATTCGCTATGCTATTTATGCCTGAAATGGGTAGGCCCCACAGTTATTATGTGAACAAGAAAAAGCTTTTCTAATGGGTTAGAGCATCGAACAACCCACTCATTACACTGTTCGCATTGTGCGACGACTGGTTGTTCTTTCGCTGTTTTAAAACGCTTTATAAGTTGTATTAACGCAATTGCTTTCCCGACATCAAGACTGCCTAAGGCAAGATTGCCAACAAGTCCCAAGAACTGGCGTGGCTCAGTGGTAGCATATTGGGTGTGACTCAAGTTTTGATCTCGTAACAGCTTTTGCTGTAAAACCGCGGCACTTAACCTTCTCCCTGGTCCAGTGGGTCAAGTTGTGGGGTAAGCTTAAAGGCTGAACTTCCTACTGAGCTCGAGTTCACTACTTTATTCGTAGCCACTTTACAAGCTGTCGGCAATGCTCCAAGTTACCATAAGCACGGCTGATCAGGCTTATCATAGACTAAAGCAGAAAAAAATTTTAGCCTTTCAGTACAGAAAAATTTAAACTTTAAAAACAATTCATCACACTCATTGGCTCGCAAAAGCTTCAACAGAGGAGCAGTGGTGGTATATTCTTTTCGAAAAAAATTATTTTCGGGAAGCAGCAAATGCTTTGACCGGTTCATAAACAGCTTGCTCGCTCCCATTGGCAACTGCATCAACAAGTCACAGCAGAATAAAAGCATGAACAAGTGATGTAATAATATAGGGCCCCTGTTCAGCGCTTGCCTGCTCTGCAATACTACACAAAAAGACATGAAAGCTTCGCAAATTCGACTCGCACCGCATAGAGCCTACAAGGACAATCATCACAGTGGAAATGTTGGCCGAGTTTCCCTCTGTTGTAACGTTGCCTCGTAACATTTTCATTCTTCCGTAAGAACAAAATTGAGTGGTTACTGTTGTGATGGAAAACTTCGCCTTACTTGTTAGCTTCCTTTGCGTGCAGCCAAGAGTGACCATTCATGGTGCACTGTCGAAAGTTGGGGGGCTCAGCCCCCCAACCTTACTCGGTTGGGCGGCTGGCGCCCCCTTTGTCACCCCAGCTGATACTCCTATGCCTTTACATCATACTGGAGAGCACCCCTTCAACTGCCACTTTTGTACAGCAGCATTCACTCATAAATTGAAGCCACACTGGAGAGCATCTTTTTGCCTGTGTGCACTGTGACACATCCTTCGCCCACGAAAGAGTACCTCATGTGTCACAGGCTCATTTACACTGCAGTGCACGTGTCCTTGTTCCTGTGTTCACTGCTACGCATCCTTTTCTGGGAAAGACAACATGAGTATCGATGTGTCTCGTAGTCATTCAGACTCTAAAAAGACTCCTAAAAACATAAACACCTGACCATAAAGGCCCTTAAATAACTAAAAAAAAAGAAACCCTTAAGTGCCAAAGCATTCGTAGTTGCAGAAGCACAGGGACGGTTTTTTTTTTTTCACATTTTTGTGATTGAAGTTCAATCCGAGGTGCATGAAACAGTTTTTATGTGATTTAGCGGTTGAGTTTTTTACAGCGTGTGGCTTAAAACCAACTCTGATTGTTAATAAAAAGTTTTTAAGTGCTTTTACGTGATCTTACAGCTGTACCATGGGGTCAGAGGTTTGACTTGTGATAAATGTAGATTACCTGAAAATGCACTCCTTCCATGCACCTGCACGTGGTAGCACCTTACATACGGGATTAATAATAAAATCAGACAGGTGTGAAATTGAGGTCAGGCCTCTGAGAAATGTGCCACTACGTCTTTCCTGGAAGTTTATAACTTGACGCAGTGGTTTATTGTACATTTGATATGTTCTGTTAGGTCTGTTTAAAGCAAGCTTTGTTGCAATGATATCTTCAATATAACGAATTGTTGTTTTATGGCAATGTCTAGCGAGCATATTTTGACCTTCGTGAAAGGAAGCATGTTTTTTATTCGCTAATTCAATAAAACAATCCCTCTGCTTCCACAAAGGGCAACTGAAGCAGTAATATGAAGCTTGCTAAAGCCAGTTTTCAAATGGTTGCCTGCCTTTTTTTCAGCTGACACATCTTTGATAATATTGTGTGCAGCATGACAGCGAGGAGCCATGAACAAAACGTCTTTCTTTGCCTCTGCAAAGAAAGACGTTTTTAGGGGCGAAACTCCTTAAAATGGCACCCTTTCATCCCTCGTCGTAGTGCGTAACCAGTCTTACGTTTCGACCTGCAAGGTGGTGCTAGTGGGAGATTTCTCCTGTGCGTTGTTGAACAATGAAAAATTCACAGCGTGATCGTTAACTAAAAGCTGAATTCTACTGTCTCTCATTTCCCATTAGAAGCCATTGGCATGTACATTGAGCACTGTCTGACAAGAAAGGGCTGCTAGGTTATACTCACTGGGCGTAACCTCCTTAGTTTTAAATAGGTTTAGCGAGCGTTGGGCCGCAGTGCCATGAATACAGGGAACTAGTATATACCATGATCTCGAGGTGGTTAAAGGTGAGAAGTAGACACGAAGTGCAAGCTGTGAAAAGTTTGCGTGCCAACTCTCGTTTAGTCCTTGGAATGTCCGCGAGATGGCGGTGCTTCTATATGCGGAATATATGATGAAAAGATGCGAGATGGTGGTACATGGAGTGTTGACTAGATGGACGAACGGACACAGAGACAGATGCATGGACGGACGCGCGGATAGGTGCAGGAACGGATGGACGCATGCACGGACGCAGGTGTGGATGCATGGACGAACGCAGGGACGGACGCACGAATGGACGTTTGAACGCATGAACAGATGCACGCACGGCCGGGCGGATGGACGCATGGACAGTCACACAGACGGACGCATGGACGGATGGAAGCAAGAACAAATGCACGGACGGATGCTTCGCCCCACTCTCCATAATTCACCCCGTGGATATGCTGCCATTTTTTTTTCTCTGCTTCACAAGTTTATTCTAAAATTAGCTTAATGTTCGATGCAAAGTTCTTTCCAAATTCATTCACGCATTTTTGAAATTTCGTCAAAGTGTAGCTACTTGGAAGTCTTGACAGCAATGTTATCAATGTGACAAAAATATAGTGTCAAGGTATTTCACATGATTAGTATAAGTAATAATTTTGATCTCAGGACATGCAACACTCTCTGTTGAATTTTTATTGTTGGCAAACTTAACATTGAAACACTCCTACGTTTAAGTTGATGTGCAGGTTATCGCACGTGAACGAAGCTTTCTCATGGTCGGCCTGTATAATACAGCAGCGAAATAAACACATTTCAAGAGGTGATGTTATACACAGCTATCAGCACAGAGAGTTGTAGTAGATGTAGGGGCATGTGAACAATCACTTAAAAAAGTAAATATGGCAACAAACTAACAACGGAGCCCTCGAGAACAGAAGATTGCACATGTCCAGATGACGAGGCCGTATCATTTATGATGACACATGGTGGTCCGTCAGATTGTTCTTCAGCCATTCTAGGAGTCTAAAACTCCGAGGAAGAATAACTTGAAAACAATTAGATTATGCGGCCCCACACCAAATGCCTTCCTAAAAAAATGTCATTAACTGCTGTATTGTCAAAACATGTAGCTTTGTCATGTACGCACTCGGTTGGGTCGTACATGAAAACCCTGAAAGAAAATCATGTTGAGATTTATGAAAAAAAAAATTATGGGAAAATGTTTTAAAATGCAGGAATAAATCATATGCTCAATAACTTTACCGGAGACTGATGTTAAAAACATTCTTACGTCAACCCTATCGCCGTCTTTGTGTACTGGTGCAATATTTTCCATTTTTCAATCAAGTTGGCCCTTTTTTTTTTGCAGTTATGCATAATAGAGAAAAAGGTACACTAAAGTTGTCCTGTATTTTTGCCATCTCAACTTGTGATGCTAATCAAAGTCTTGTAAATGTTATTTTTTCATCCGGTCCTCTCTTCCGATCAACTTTCTTCGCTTTTCACTCACAATTTCTTTCATAAGCTTCATGTATTCAAGTGTCACGTGATGCTCGCTATATGCATCACCATATAGGTACTTGATATGCGTAATAAAAGTGCAATATTTAGCCTAATAGTCAGGTGCCAAGTTTGTTGTCACATATGAAGATAAATTTGGGTGATTATGTATCGCCTGTCTGAATTGTTCCCAGGAGGATGTGCTTCTAGGCGTGACCAGGCTCGGAGAGCGCTTTTAACTTTCTTAACGAAACAGACTTGGCGTCATGATTCCAGACATTTTTCATGTGACTATTTATTTTTCGTGTGTGTGTGTGTGTGTGTTTGTGTTTTCCTTTTTCTTTTTAACTTTCCTTTTCTCTCTCCTTCTTTCTTCCCGTATTTCCTCTATGCCTCCCCTTCACGAAGGAGCAGACAGGCTTGGTGCCCCTATAGGTGGCAGTTCTCTGCCTGTTCCCTCCCTATTTCTTCTGTCTTTGTGTTTTTATGTACACAAACTAAATAATAATAATAAATAATCATTGTATCTTAGTCAAGCCTTTGTGTATTGGCAGCAGGCTTCTAGTGAAGTATTGATGGGGAGAGCAATGAGAACTCGCGTAAGACGTAGTGGATCAGCACACTGCATTGCCACTGCCACAACGTGAGGATAGACCGAGGTTAGCTTGTACCTAAGTGACCAGTGCAGCAGCTCTAGATTGGTTTGTGCTGGTGAATTCTCATTTTATGCATAGATCACAACACGTGGTGTGCATGCCTGTCTGTATTTCTTTGTCTCTGCTGGTTCATCATTCAATTGGCATCATTTGAGAAACATCGGTCTCTCATGTCCGTACAACGAGGGCTGCATTCCTGCCAGCAGTGAACATATGTTAGCAAGTAGAAGATTTGTGAAATTTCAGCTTTATTTCCCACTGGGTGTGTGTCCCTTTGAGTGCCACCTGTGTCCTGCTGCATTCACTCAGACCCTTTCAAAGGAGAGTGTCCCTTTCCCTGTGTCCACTGCAATGCATCTTTTTTTGTGCAAAGGGAGCGTGAAAACACGTTTGTGCCTACACAAGGAAATTCCCTTTTTCCTAGATATCCATATTTTGTAGGCCAAGTAAGCCTTATAGACCACATGTGCTTGGGAATATAAGCACATAAGTAAAAATGAGGGAAAGAAGGGAACTTTTGAGGGCTCGTTTCTTTTGTTTGACACAACCTTATCCAAAAGGATTAGATAATGCCCGAAATGGCGACAAAAAATGCAGTAAAGTGTTGAACGATGCAAGTTTCTGTTGTTTTGTAAGTTTTGTTACCACCTCAATAAATTTAAATAGATAATGTTTTAGAAATGACTTTTCAAGATGCCTGAAACCATGATGAACGTGTTTCTGTGTTTTTTATTCGCTAGAAATGCCTGTAAAATGTATGTAAAGCAGCCCTCTTCACGATATGATAAAATGTGAGAAGCCAACCTGAACTCTACAATTGTGTATATGCGTGCTGGGATTATTTATAAGTTGCCAGTTCATAAAAAGGGCTCATAAGTCGTGACGCTAACACGCACAAAAAAAGTTGTTCCACATCTCATAACTACCAGTGGCACTGACCAACACTCCTGATTGATTTGATTGATATGTGGGGTTTAACGTCCTAAAACCACTATATGATTATGAGAGACGCCGTAGTGGAGGGCTCCGGAAATTTAGACCACCTGGGGTTCTTTAACGTGCACCCAAATCTGAGTACACGGGCCTACAACATTTCCGCCTCCATCGGAAATGCTGACCAACACTCCTAGTTTTAAAAGGTTAAGGATAAGGATCTTGTAGGTAGCCGGTGGATCTAGCCTTGCATAATTTACAGGCAATTGCCCCGCCCAGTTTCCTCTTTGCTAATTGTAGCTAATGTCCTTTGTTTGTTTTTTAACGAAGCACGAGCAGGCTCTTAAAATAAAAATCGTGCATAGCGCGACCTAAGCCTGCATAAGACGGCTGCCTCTGTGCTATTCCACATGCAGTATTGTGCAGGTACTCTAGCTCACTGCACTATACCTCAAACATAATTGTCACTTATCACCAGTCACGTGCGAGATCTGTAGCATTCAAGAATTTCAAGAGAAGCCGGGACACCTGTTTCCTGAAGATCGAGAAACACACTCCTAGTTTTAAATGTAGATATATACCTCATAATGTACTCGGATGGTGAGAAGCTGAAGTAGCTCATGTGGTAGAGTACCGGGCGGGTTATTAGTCGGTTGCAGGTTCTATCTCTGCCTTCCATAAGTTCTTTTCGTCCACATTACTTTCTTCACATTTACATCATAATTAGTATTTTCTTGTCTGTACTAAATAATGTCGAGTGAAACAATGAAAGACAAGCCCTTGGAAATCTCCTTTCTTCGTTCTTTGTGAATCTCAGAAGCTATCAAGACGAACATCCGGGAAGCCTTTCTTCTCATAAAAAACTTTTGAAGCTTTGTAAAGCAATTAAGTTACAAATTCCCTATCTTTTAAGCGCTATTTGTGACCCCAGCAGTTTGTTGATGTTACATGTTGACGTATAAGCTCTCCATTGGTTGACATACAAGAAATATCAGGCATGAACTACTTTGTCATGCAAACACCCATCTGTCCTGCCATGTCTCGCATGACTATTGGGTGCAGTCATCCAGTTTTGCTTGATTTGTATGCTTTTCACTGTGCGAGCGAACATGAGAGCATGTATAGCCAATAAGTTCGAAATGCAGATGGTTTTAACCCTTCATGCTGACATTGTTCACGTGCTTTGAAAAACAATTAGGTAGCAAGGGTGAGGTAGCACTTGTACGAATGGTGGTGAAGGTGAGAAACTAACTACCCTGTTGTCTTGGAATTCGGAGTAATTTAGGGGCTTTTTAGGTCAAACTATGTGCAGACATTGCAAAACCCTCCTCCCACCCTGCTGCTCCTTAATTATTTAGCACACACCTTTGGTATAAAAAAAATGTTCAGGGCATTTCACAGAAAAGTGAGGAGTACTGAGTTAATTTCACCATTTGAGATATTGCATATAAGTTTTATTAAATATGATAGCACAGCTGTCATTTAGTGTCTTAAAAAGTTTTGTTTGTAAATGTGTTGCAGGTAACCGAGATAGAAGGGCCAGAGCAGGGTTGTACATAGTTGATACATGTGACGCACTGTATGAATACTAAAAAAATGAAAATGACAGAAATAATTCACACACATTCGTGACACGCTGTTTTGAACATAAAATATGTGTGAATTATTTCTGTCATTCTTGACTTCTTAGTATTCAAACAGTGCATCACAATTGTCAACTATGCTACAAACTATGCTACAAAAGCCTTATTTGCTGTGCGAAAAGGTTTTAGCTTCTCCAGTAGCTGTACCAGAGTGGTCTTGGTAAAACACGACAAGCACTCATATATCATCATCATCAGCACCATGACTACGTCCACTGCAGGACAAAGGCCTCTCCAATGTTCTGCCAGTTAACTCGGTCCTGTGCTTGCTGCTGCCAATTTATACCCGCAAACATCTTAATCTCATCTGCCCACCTAACTTTCTGTCTACCCCTAATCTGCTTGCCTTCTCTGGAAATCGAGTTGAGTAATCATCAGCACCATGACTACGTCCACTGCAGGACAAAGGCCTCTCCAATGTTCTGCCAGTTAACTCGGTCCTGTGCTTGCTGCTGCCAATTTATACCCGCAAACATCTTAATCTCATCTGCCCACCTAACTTTCTGTCCACCCCTAATCTGCTTGCCTTCTCTGGAAATCGAGTTAGTTACTCTTAATGAGCAGTGATTGTCCTGTTTACGGCAACATGCCCGGCCCAAGTCCATTTTCTCTTCTTGATTTCAACTATTATATCCTTAATCCCCGTTTGTGCCCCAATCCACTCTGCTCTCTTCTTGTCTCTTAAGGTTACACCTACCATTTTTTTTTTACATTGCTCGCTTTTTCGTCCTCAATTTAAGCTGAACCCTTTTTGTAAGTCTCCATGTTTCTGCTCTGTAGCTAAGTACTGACAGGATACAGCTGTTATATACCTTCTTCTTGAGGGATAGTGGCAATTTACCTGTCATAATACGAGAGTGCTTGCCAAATGTGCTCCACCCCATTCTTATTCTTCTAGTTACTTCAATCCCGTGGTTCGGCTCTGCGGTTATTACTACCCTAAGTAGATATAGTCTATTACAATTCAAGTGGACTATTACCTATCTCAAAGCGCTGCTCTCTTCCGAGGTTGTTGTACATTACTTTCATTTTCTGCAGATTAATTTTAAGACCCACCTTTCTGCTCTCTTTGTCTAACTCCGTAATCATGAGTTGCGATTCGTCCTCTGAGTTACTCAGCAATGCAATGTCATCGGCGAAGCGCAGGTTACTAAGGTACTCTCCATTGACTCTTATCCCTAACTGTTTCCAGTCTAAGCATCTGAAAACCTCCTGTAAGCACGCAGTAAATAGCATAGGGGAGATTGTGTCCCCCTGCCTTACACCCTTCTTGATTGGTGTTCTGTTGCTTTCTTTATGAAGCACTATGGTAGCAGTTGATCCTCTGTAGATTTCATCCAGGATGTTTATATGTGCTTCATCGACGCCCTGATTCCGTAGTGTCTGCATGACGTCTGGTATTTCTACTGAATCAAACACCTTGTAATCTATGAAGGCTATGTATAGTGGTTGGCTATATTCTGAGCATTTCTCTATTACCTGATTGATAGTATTAATCTGGTCAGTTGTTGAGTAGCCTGTTCGAAATCCTGCTTGTTTTTTTGGTTGATTGAATTCTAATGTTTTCTTAACTCTGTTAGCAATTACCTTTGTAAATAGCTTGTATTCTACAGAGAGCAAGCTGATCGGTCTGTAATTCTTCAAGTCCTTGTCATCTCCTTTCTTATGTATTAAGATGATGTTAGCTGTCTTCTAAGACCCTGGTACTCTTCCCGTCAGGAGACACCTCGTAAACAGGATGGCTAGTTTTTCTAACACAATCTGTCCTCCATCTTTCAGCAGATCTGATGTTACCTGATCCTCACCAGCAGCTTTGCCTTCTTTGTCCCTTAGTGCATATATATATATATATATATATATATATATATATATATATATATATATATATATATAATTTGCATGGAAGGGACGATGACACATTCATGAAAGCTCCTTTACTAAATATTTTCAGGATGCGCTGTCCACTAGCTGACAACGTTCAATAAGAACAACTTTATGAAGGTTTTGTTGTCCCATCGGGTTCAGCTTGAATGAAGTTCGACCATTGCCACACGCACATGCACACAAACAGGAACTGTTTGTTTACTTTGTTGTAGACTATACAGATGATTTCTTAAAACTTCTATGACAGTGAGGTCGCTGTTGTCCTCGCAAATGAATTACACCGAGGCGGAAAAACTTTGGCGCGCCCTAGGAGGATATATATATATTTTTTATATATATCCTCCTAGGGCGCGCCTAAGTCTGCGTTCTATTGAGCTATAAACAAAATCCCTTTCATAACTTTGATTACTTGTCGTTATCTGTATTGAAAATCTTGTAGGACGCCATATTTTGATCCACCCACATTTTAACAATCTCGGAAAACTCACTTTATTCGAGAAGATAATCGCCGAGGTTCATTGCCCCAATCGAGGTGAAACCGAAACCAGCAACGTCGATCACGCTGGAAGACTCGTTGCGCCGTAAAGTTTGCTGAATATTTAGGAAACTCTATGTATTTCACTTTCGATCTGAGCGAGAAAATAACGGGTCAGAAATTCACACTAAACGCAAAGAGTAATTAGCGGCAACTCTCGCAAACGTACGGAAGCCACCGACGCTTACGAAAACGAAGCAAAACCTGGCAAATCAGTTCGAAGCAGTATTTTTTTATTAACATGCTCCACTATAGACGTGTTGCGCTCATCAGAATGCGTGCTTAGTTCAGGCAGAATTACGTGAGCACTCTTCGCGGAACGTTTAGTGCTCAAAACGAAAAAGATAAATTTTCAAAGAAATGACATTTAATTCATAGCAAGCAATTTTGCCACATAACGTATACTACCAGTAGCTTGTCGTATACGTCCAATAAATAAAGAGGTCTATTGGTTTTTGAAAAAAAAAATGCATCAGAAAATTGCGTTCGTCTAACTTGAATTTGAAGCCGAACCTAATTGTGCTGCGAACAGTCCGCCACGAGACGGCGCCACAGAACACCTACCAGTGACGGCGCGCAATATGCGTTTTTTTTATTTAGTGTTTGCCATTCCATGTGGTGCCTGTGGTAGACGGACGCGGCACATTCATTCTGTAGACTCGTCTGAAAAGTTTTGTTCGCCTTTTTTTGTAGCGCCAACGTGGCTTTGACGTTGCGGAGATTCGTCCAGTTCGCCAAACATACTAGAAAACGGGGTCATCTGTGGTGTCAGTGACGAGTGGATTCGTGGTATCGACTGTACCAATGCAGAACGCCAAACGCACACAATGGACAGCACACGCACGACAAAATGTGTGTAATGCATTACCGTCAAGCAGCTGACATTCGCAGGTGATGTACTGACATCTATTTTATTAATTTTTGTCATGATTCCAAGCAAACTGATGTATGTTGCCTAATTCGGCAAACAGAATCTTGCCCTTATTGCTTTCTTTAACAAACGCAGCGGTTCTTCGGAGTGTAGTTGAATAGTTTCGAGCCCGAAAAATGTGAGCGGAAAATGTATATCATTGCGATATAGGAAAATTTGTGTTTGAAGCTCTTAACTTGTCTCTCTTGGAAACAGTGGAACGTGTTTTGAATACCGACTGCAGAGCTAAGAAGGCACTAGGTCACAATAACCAGAGACACACCTTAGTAAGAGTCGCCGTGTGCCTTAGATCTACATCCAGTCGTTGCTACTTTCGTTGACTTTATTCTGGGATTGCGATTATTTTTGTGTGTATTCGTGATCCCGGTTGGACGGCAGCGTTTGTCTCCTTGGTTATTTTTATGTGGGTCGTCTTAACTTTGTGACAAGTATCTAAGCCATGCATTGCCAGTGGACCCCATTGTCAGTCTTGCCTAGAATAACTATAACTCGAGAGTCATAACGCTACGATATGCCGTGTAATGCATTAAAAATGTTGCTAACATGTGCAAGTTAAGCATGGGCCATTTGCATTCCTCGAACAGTTCAGTCAGTACGCGATTTAATAAATCAACGATTTTTTTATCAAGGCTGATGTAGCAGCAAAGTTTGTTTACGTTTTTTTTTATATATCAGTACTGGTACTTTCAACAGTGATGGTGCAATTTTAATGCGTGTATTTGCTGACACAGAGTAAACAATCATTGAGTGATCGTTTAATGTGAAAAAAAAAATTTTTTTGCTGTTTTGTAGACTTGTTGCTTGCCTGCTAAGGTAACCTCCTGTGCAGGTCGTATAAACACCTGAAACTGTTTTGACAATTCTTTACCTCCGCCTTACCTCCACGATTCTTTACAAAGGCATTGTGGCATTTGTTCGAGTCGTTCTGATCACTAACAGATTAAATGCTCTGCACAGCGGGTAGATTGTTATAATGTATTAAACATGCGTATTACTACCGAACACGGCGTACCATTTTACACTTTTTTGCTGTGTAAGCGTTGGCGCATTTTTTAACTCCTCAGACTTAGCACTCAGCACGTCACATGTGCAACTAGTCAGGTTTGACTTTATTGGTGCGGTGTGTGGTGGCATGCACAGATTGACAATGTGGTGGAGCATGGCTTCCTTAGTTTATGGTTACATGGCTGAGGACCACGGAATACGTGGGTGAGCCCAGAGCGCTCATTCACGAAATGACTCTCTAGTTTCTAATCACAAGTGACTACTTTTACATATAGATGCTTTTCTTACCTTTTTGTTCAAATAAGCTTCATTGATTTCAGTCAAGCCACTCAGGGTTAAGCACAAAGCTACATTTAATGCAAATAAGTTCTGTGGAGACCCGCTTGTGGCATCAAGCCACAAGGAAATTGATACGGATTTCACAGGAAGAAAAGCCTCTTAGTGGCCGAAAAATTCATCCTGGTTCCAGGATCGAACCCGGTACCAACGCCTTACCGGGTCTGTTGCTCTACCAATTGAGCTATCCGGGAAGCTAGCAGTTGGCAGCGCAAGGGCGAATTCATCGACAACTCAAAGCGCATGCACACAAGTAATGCAGATGAGTTCTGCAAAGACGGGGAGGTGGCAAAATGGTTAAGAAGGGAGCACGAAATGCTATGCAGCTTCATGCACCATGACACTCCTCATATTCACATTGTGGTTTTGCAGTGTAAAACTGCATATTACTCTAATACTAATTCTAGCTCCGTATAGTGCAGCATGTGGGTACGGCTCTGACACTACGTAGGAGGAAATACGATAGCGTAGCAGTACGTCAATGACTGCGAAAGGTTTAGAGGAGTCCTGCAACACGTTTTGGAGTTATGATGAAATACTCCTATTATTTGCACATGCTGCTTTGGGAATCACATGTAGCAAGAATTGTTTAATCCGGCAAGCGTGAGAGGGGTTACGGGGATTTTTTGTTTGCTTCAATCGTTTTCTCTCTCCTCTTGTACTACAAGTGCGTTGAAAGGTACACCAAGAAAGAGGATGGTACGAGGGCATCAAGATGCATCCCTCCATCAGCACGCATCTTGACCTTGAGCACTTTTTTTCCTTTGAACATGTTGCTTACTTTCAGTGCGATTGTGTGCTTGGGCACGTTGCAGGATCCCGCGGTGACCCAGTAATTGGCCGCAGTGTTGGGTATGTGGAATCATTTCTAGAAAGAAGAGTGAGGGATTATTAGCAAAATTTTAGAATGAATTGTGAATGCCAGGCCACACAAAGTGCTGCAGTATTTTGGCTGACGGCAGCATTTTCTGACCGTGCTCAAAAAGTGTAGCAGTGCCCCTTTGAAATATATATATCTGCACCTTGTTGGTACCTGCAATGCCTATTTGTTGTTGAAGTGACTTGAATGCTTACTTGAACTTTGTCTTCACTGCTAATGCGACTCCGGGTGAAAAACAGTGTACCTGAGACAGCCTCCTAGCTTATCATTTGGCATAATGATAGTTCCTTGTTAATTATAACTTTGGAGTTACCTTAGCGAAGACAGATATTTTCGTTTTATGGTTTACAAGCAGCAAATGGCACTTCACAGACAAGTTCAGTCACCTAAATGCTGGCATGCTTTGGTTCTAACGAATGCTTACCAGTACTAGGCATCTTTCCAAAATTTTGGTGGCCTCATTCATAGGTCGGCAAACTCCCCTATGGGCCAACTTATTCAGACTGAGCCAGACTCTGAGCTGCGCGTCTGAGTTTGAGTGAGTCTAGGTGAATGATACCTCGCCGAGCTTGAGTCCAAGTGAGTTCGAGCGAGTTTTAAGCACGAAATAAAATTCATGAGTGAGTTTGTGTGAGCTCCACATTTTAGTGCCAATGTCTGGTGATATGTTCCCATGTTTATCAGTAATATGAGTCTTATGTTGACTAGCATTTATGATTGTCTACTCGCACATACTTCAACGCACAAGCATTCATACTCCAGCTCAATATTCATTGATAAGAAAAGTGAGTTACGGATAACCAAGGTGTCTTGGCTTCCCTCTCGCAATCTCCTTCACATGATATTCTTAATAAGAATATCTCTGAGTTATCCTATTGCTGCGACAGGTTGGCCACGTTCAAGTAGCCCGCCGCAATCATCGTGGCACGAGCACCAGCAAGACCCAGCTGGCATGCGCCATGCGTTTGTGCGCTTGGGCTACGAAGAAGAGGAAGATAGTTGAATCTGTGCAACTCGGCTACTTGGACTCGACGACCATAGTCATTAGACTCGTGGGCACAAGTTTGCCCTAATAAAGAGACTTGTTTTTTAGCCTGTCTGTCTCAGCATCGCTACATTTCTGCTGGAGGCGGTGGGTAATGTGTTGAAGCCCCGCGAGTTCATGACAGCGTATCCCCGACGACCAACGTCTCAACCCCGTGGAAGTGACTTTTGTACACCAGAGGGCAAGTTGCCGTCTTCTAGGTGACTCACCTGAGTTCAGTCCTCTTTACTTCACACCAAGGGGAATTCAAACAATGGACACCACCGCTATGACTAGCCAGGTAACACCGGCACAAGTGTTCATCAGCCAACCGCACCAGCCACCGGTATTCCACGGCGGCTCGTACGAGGACGTGGAAGATTGGTGTGACCTGTTCGAGAGACTGGCGAGCTTGAATGGATGGGACGAAAGAGAGAAGCTCTGTCACGTATACTTCGCCCTGGAAGACTTAGCAAGGACATGGTTTGAGAACCATGAAACCTCGTTGTCTACCTGGGAGGTATTTCGACGACAAGCGGTGGCTACGTTCGCGAACACAGACCAGAAAGAAAAGGCCGAAGCTGCTCTTCAATCGAGGAACCATCTCACAAACGAGAGTGCTGCCATGTACATTGAGGACATGGTCCGTCTGTTCAAACGTGCGGATTACAAAATGGCTGAGGATAAGAAGGTGCGCCATCTAATACGTGGAGTGAAGCAAGAGCTGTTTGCCGCTCTCGCCCACAACCCTCCAAGCACAGTTGCTGAGTTTTATTTGGAAGCGACGGCCATCGAAAAAACACTGGAACAGCGGGTTTGGCAGTACAACCGGAATCTTAACTGCGCATCTGCACAGGTATTTCTGGAGGCGTGCGAAACGACGTTGAAGCCCTGCAAGAGCTCATTAGATCAGTTATTAGAGAAGTACTAAGCAGACTGCAAATGCCCCAGACTTAATCTGCACTATCTGTTACAGACACTCGTGACGAACATAGGCAAGTCATACGAGAGCGTGAGCTGCTGCTGGTTCCACTTATCCTCGACAACATCGACAGCCCACGGTACACAGCAGTACAGCAGTTGTGATGGCCGCGACTCCTCTCTCGCCTGCAGCATGCAGCGCACCTCGTCCACGGGAACCATCAGCTACCTATCTGCCCCCAGGAGCACGTAGCACACATTGCTATGTGGAGCATAGGCTCAGGAAAAGTGACGTCTGGCGTGATCACAAGCGCAGGCCTCTGTGTTTTCATTGTGGCGAAGCGGGTCATCTGTACACATTCTGCCCTTACCGACAGGCTGGATTAAGAGGCTTCCCGTCGTGTGCACCGTGCCCCTGAAATGGCAAACGGCCAGCAGAGATTGAGGAGTACTTGTCCATGCACCAGAACTCGCCACCTCTACGCCAACATCGATCACGGTCACCACCGCCTATGCGCTACCGGTCGTTCAGCCCACGTGCACCTTCAAGCCTGGTCATCGCTCTTCAAGTCCACTCCCAGAAATCTGAAGCAAGCGACCTGTGGAGGTGTGGCCGCTGGTAACATCAGTTACGAAAATCCTCCAGTATTGTTTGAGGGCAACGACAGTGTATTTCCGATAAATGGGTGCAGCAACGAAAGCGTTACTTCAGATTTGCTGTTGAGAATGGAAGGATGGGAGCTGAATGCCTTAGTCGACACTGGTGCTGATTATTCAGTGATAAGTCACAAGATAGTGAAAAAGCTAAACAAAGTTGTAACACAGTGGAGTGGATCGCAGATACGCACGACAGGCAGTCACATTATTACGCCCTTTGGCAGATGCACTGCAAGACTTGAAATACGAGACTTTATTTACGTTGCCGATTTCATTGTGCTACCAGAATGTTCAAGGTAACTCATTATAGGAATGGATTTTTCACGAGCTAATTGCACAGTGATTAACCTGCGTAGGTCCAGCGTGTCGTTTTTGACTGAACGAGCTATACCTGTAGAGGAATGGAGGAACGACGCCTAACTGCTCTACGCGTTGTTCATGATGACGTAACTGTGCCGGCACGCTGCAGTATTTATTTTATTTTTATTTTACTTTGTTCATACTGTTAGCATACATGCCAAAACAGGAGTTGCTCATCTGGGCACACAAATTTCAAAAGTCAATGCAAAACTAGAACATCTCACAATTTGACACAAAGAAAGCAAAAGTAATGCAAAAAATTAAATAGAAAATCCAACATTCAATGTGCACCCTGCAGCATAACACGGCAGAACACAGGTGAGCAAGTGAGTGCCTTATTACAGCTCAGTTCAACATTTGAAACGCACATTCAAAATCTTTAACATTGTTACACAGTACAACGTCATTCCGTAACTTATTCCATGTGTCAATAGCGGATGCAATAAAAGAATTCTTGAACGATTTTGTGTTATGCTTTAGAGGTTTAATGTGTTTGGTGTGCTTTGTCCGCAAATGCGACGTGTCTAGAGTGAAAATTTTTGTTATCTCTGTTTTGTAGATACCGTGGAATATCTGAAAAAAGAATTTCATGCTGTTGATATTCATTCTTTCGTGCAATGTAACAATACGAGCCCTAGTTCTTGGACTTGTTACGGACTGCGTTCTACGGTAGGAATTAAAAATAAATCTCAAGGCTCTATTTTGAACCTGTTCACATTTAGCGATATTATTTTGCGTATATGGCTTCCATATCGGGCATGCATATTCCAGCAACGGAAGTACTGTGGTTTTATATGCTATAAGTTTTACTTCAGGTGTCGCGTCACCAAGCCTCCGACGAAGCATCCAAAGCTTTTTTTGCGTTTATCACAGATATAATCTATATGGCGGTTCCAGTTCAAGCTATCTGTGACTTAAACACCCAGGTATTTATATTCTGACACACGGCAGGGTGGTTCGTCATTTATGACGTAACTAAATAAGAGAGGCTTAGTTTTTCTAGTAATCGCCATAAAAACTGTTTTGCTTGGGTTCAACACCATTTGCCATTTTTTGCACCAAGAGCCTACCATGCCCAGATCTTCATTAAGCGTTTCCTGGTTGTAGTTCGATTCTACCTTTGAATAGATGACTGTGACATCAGCATAGTGCTTAATGGAAACATCGGGCGAGAAGCCGCTGTTCAAATCATTAATATATAGTAAGAGCAGCAGTGGCCCTATGACAGAGCCTTGCGGAACTTCTGAACCTACCGACTGCCTCGTGCTGTTTGTGCCCCTAATGCAAACCACTTGCTCATTGTTTATCAAATAAGCCGCTATCCAATTTATGAGCTCATCATTCTGCAGGATCGTGCCAAGTTTATGCAGCAATTTTGGATGTTGTATTTTGTCGAATGCTTTTCTGAAATCAAGAAAAATAATGTCAACTTGCCCTCTGTCATCTAAGATTTGACTAATGAAATGTGAAACCTCGGTGAGAATTGTCACTGTCGAGAAACCTCGCCTGAAACCATGTTGTTGTTCTGCCATTAGTTTGTGCTTTTCGAGAAATTCCGTTAAGTGCTTAGTAAGTACATGCTCCAGTGTTTTACAGCATGTGCTTGTCAAAGACACAGGCCTGTAGTTGTTTACACAGTCTTTAGCACCTCCTTTATGAATCGGTATTACCTTAGCACATTTCCAGTTATTAGGAACCTGTCCGTCACGCAAAGATTTGTTAAATATATCAGTGAGATAATAAGAGCACCATTCAGCATACCTTTTTAAAAAGACATTTGGAATGCCATCTAAGCCAGTTGATTTCTTTTCATCAAGGTTCAGAAGAAGGTTACAAATGCCTTCCTGTGTAACGACAATATCAGGGATTGGCGAGGCAGGACAACCTAGGCTGAATTCCGGCAGTATACCGTCATCGTCCGTAAAACTGATTTGAAATAATCATTAAAAGTACAGGCTAACTGAAAACTATCGGTAACAGTGCCGGTTTCTTTATTCAAATACACATTATTCGATTTTTCTTTCAATAAATATCACCAAAATTTCTGCGGTGCTGTTTTAATAAACTGCGTTAGAGATTCATTCATGTATCGCTTCTTTGCGTCAGCCGGCTCAGCTCTGAACGGCAAAGAGAGCGTTGTGACGTCAGCCGATCTGAGACTTTGTTTACTACTTTTTCGTTTTGCCTGCATGCGCCTTAGTTGTCGTTTCATGTGAATAATTTTTTGCGAAACCCATGGATTCATTCTTTGAACCATCTTTTTTTTCGGTCAGGTATGTAACGTTTTATTAGTGTGTGTACAGTTTCTTTAAAGCTTTTCCACGCATCATCAACCGTTGAACTATCACATACAGCAATGCGCTTAAAATCTTCATAATCAATGTCAAAAAAGTCCAAAATTGAAACATCATCAGCTCTAGAGTAATTGGGCACCAGTACAGACTTTGTGGCTTGCGTTTCGTGACGCATGCCCAATAGCTGAAGAATCACCATACTGTGATCTGAAATACCGTCTATCACTTCACAAGTGTACTTTTGTTCAGCCAGTGATGGACTCAAAAATACAAGATCAAGTAAAGAGCCACCCTTTTCGTGTACTCGTGTGCACTCCTGTACAACTTGAACCATACTGAGCGAGAACACCCCATCTAGGAGAGCTCTGCATGGTAATACTACATCAACCTGACCCGCTTTATACTCCACCCAGTTAATATGCGGAAGATGAAAATCACCGGCCATTACAACTTTTCTTTTTGAATTCTGAAATTCACTATGTAAGAAGTCATTGAAAGCTAGCATGTAGTCTTCCAAAGAATCAGGAGGACGATACACTGCAATGAATGTGAACGAACTGCCGTATAATGTCATGTCACATGCAATACATTCAATTTCAGGCGGTGAAGAACGTTCTGTGCACTCAGTTGATCTTTTACAGATAATCGCAACACCACCACCCCTAGATCCGCAATCTCTACGATAAGCTATATAGTTTGAAGGAAGAAACTCGCAGTTTTCTATGCATTCATTCAACCAAGCCTCAGTAACGATGAGTACATCTGGTTCATGCTCGAGCAAAACACTTTCAATGGCTGAAATTTTATTCAAGACGCTGCGCGCGTTCAGATTTATAACCGTCACTGCATCAGGAGTAGTGCCCACGTTCCTGGATTTTCATGTGGTTTGAAGATTATCAGCAACTAAGCATGGCTTTCGTGAAACGGTGTTTTCGTCCCAGAAATGTGCATCCTTGTTCATGTAAAGTTTGTCATGAACAAGGCGCACCCGCGCACCGCTTCGTTTTTCTTCTTTTGCACTCTCCCAAAGGCGCTTGCTACAATAAAGTACGCGCTTTGAAAAGTCTTCACGCACCGAAACACCTGTTCCTTTCGATTTTGAACACTTCATCAAGATATCACTCTTTTTTTTTGGAGTTGTATAAGCGAAATATTACAGGCCTGGAATGGTCTCGCATTTTTCCAAGTCGATGTATGCGTTCTACACTACACGGGCTTACACCTATTACAGAAAAAAGCTTTTGGTTTACAGTTTCAAACAGTTCATCGGCTGATTCATTTGGTCTCTCAGGAAGACCATAGACGATCAAATTATTTCTTCGTTGCCGATTTTCCAAATCGTCGACCCTCCGGGAAAGCACAGCCACTTGCTCAGTTAAAGTAGAAACCGCTTCTTTAGTTTCGATCAATTTTGGAAGGGATGACTCAATCATAGACAGTCGTTCTTCAAATTTTTTTATGACGCTGCCATTATCTTTTACTTCCTTCTGAAGCGCACGTTGATCACGTTTTATATCGGCAAGTGTCTTTGTCTGTTCTTTTAATGTTTGCAAAATTTGTTCAAATTTTTCTTCAAGTACAGCGGGACCGGGGTTTGTCTCAATATCACCGCTCCTAGCCAACTTCAGCAACACAGACCAGCAATCACAAGATAGAGACAACAGTGTGTTGGGGTATGGCACGACTATAAGAAATAGTTCATCGCTTCGAAAACATGAAAAGCACCTGTAAACAAGCAAAGACGAGCGTATTTGAGGTCATGCTTTGGTGAGTGCCGTGCCCGCTACTGAGTCCGTGTGGATCCGAGGTGTTCCTTAAGTACGGTTGAGGGGCGTGCACATCCATCTTTGATTGGGCCACGTAGTCACAGCATGGCTCATCGATGCCGTAGGGTGCTGGCTCCAGGTGAACCTAATGAATGCGTCCACTTGTTGAAAGATGTTCGACGGAGTAAAACACACTTGGCAAAGTCGTGCTGCTTGCAGAAGTGATAATCGGAATCTGTAAACAAGCCAAGACGAGCAATTTTGAGGTCATGCTTTGGTGAATGCCGTGCCCGCATGAAAAGGCCCTGCAGCACTAATCCAAGTAATTTTTCGTACAGCTTTATTGAAGAAATGTGTTGCATCAGAGAAGTTCATTGGGAAAGTTGTGCTTCCATCTAGAACTAATAAAGGCGTGACAGAAAGCGGGCACGCAAAGAGGATTGTTGCACTTTTATTTGTTCAATAAAGAAGCTTATTATTGCCTGTAGAATCTACTGCTTGCGCGAAATGAGGCTAGCCCGCCGCTTTTGTGCGGGCTTTGCCGCCTTTTCTGCTGTTCTCATGTCCCAACCTGGCTCCCCTCCTCCGCTGTCTGTCGCGCTGGGAGAGCGAGGAGTGACGTTTAACCCCGTTCACCCGGTAGCAGATGTCGACTGTGGCGTGGATAAGCTCATTTGCCTTCCCACCGCATCTTTGCAATGGGCCCTGTACTGCGTTTTTGGTGTTGCCGCTGGCAATAAAGTGTTGCGATTTTGAGCAGTACTGTGTTCTCGCCATGGCGACAGTTAATGCGTGCCCTGCGGCTCGCTAAGACCGGACCCACTCTAGTGGCCGTACTCCTTAAGGATACTAGCACACTACATGCTTTAAACATTCTCAGAATCCTTCAAATACGAGCAAAGTTGCAGGGATTTGTAGCATGCTGTAAGGATGATTTTTCTTCTCTCATCCTGATGAACCTTATTTGAAGCTAAGCAGGGGCAAATCACTCCGAGATTACAAGTTACTTCGCGTGCACACTTTGGCCTTGAGCACTTTTGAATGCAAAAACATTAAAAAATTTGTTTCTCAGTATTTCTGGTGTCGGTACCATTGCTTGCGAGAAAAAATTGATTATATTTATTTATTTGAAATACTGCAAGCCAACATTCTGGCTCAAGCAGGATGGGCTTCACATACACAGCGAAATTTAATATACAAACAATGCAATGGGCGAACACAAGAAACGAAAGATAGAACAATCATTGAAAGGTAGGTCAATCAAAACATGTGGTGGGAACAAAGAAAGTAGAAGCGATAAAAACGAAGAGTGCTAGACCTTCAAAACATCTTTCATAAGTATTACTGTCAAAGTCATCGAAGCTGAATATACTATTTGGCAACGAATTCCAATTCACGACTGTACAAGGGAAGATACTGTATTTAAATGCTTTTGTGCGAGCGAAGCTTGGTGCCAACAAATATTTGTGATAGCACCGCATGGTTCTTGTACTAAGACGCTTAGCAGATGATGGGAGTGTTAAATTGATTGTACCTGCAAACCAGCCGTGAAGGAATGAAAGGTGTTTAACTTTTCTCCAATCTTCCAGCGTGGTAATGTTAATGAGCTTCATTAAATTTGTAGGGGAATCCAGGCTTCTGTATATGCCAAATGTAAATTTCATGGCTTTAACGGAACATTTTCTAGTTGCAAAATATCTTTTTGATAATACAGATCCCACACAATTGATGCGTACTCCAATTTAGACCTCACACAGGCATTGCAAGATATACGTTTTACGCCACTGGGTGCTTTCCGAAGTTTTCTTTTAAGAAGCCACAGTTTCTGGAGACACGCTGCACAAATATCGGATTGTCCGTGACTGAAAAATAGAGAAGGATGCAAAGAAATAAGTGATAAAACACTTTGGCTTGATCGAGAATGGAACCCAGGCTACCTGCATGGCAAGCAGGCGTTCTACCACAGAGCCGTGCTTGCAACTTCGTGGGGGAAAACACTGTGTGAATGGAACGTAGTGGGAAGAGTCTTCTTGACGCGTGTAATGTTAGTTGGCAGAAGCATGGGGTCGCTCTCTGGTTCAGAAAGTGAAAAAGAATGGGTGTTTACAAAGACCACTTATTAAAAAGCATTCAGTCTAATTTAATCATCAGCTGTAAAAGTATCAACATAAGGATAAACTGCGTTGGTTCGCACGTTGCCTTACAAATGTGTAGTGTGCACTTATCTGATTTGCAAAGTGAATAATTGTGGCGTATCGGGCACTTGGCTGTACTTGCAGTATGCATTCGAAGATAGTTTGAAACGGCCAATTTTGTGTGCACAGTTGTTCGTTTTCTTGCAGCATGGTTGAGGCATGCACCAAGAAGCGTAGCCAGGGTAACAGTGGGGAAGGAATTGATTATAGGGTCCAATCACATTACTGCATTTTATTCTTGCAGGCGAAGCTCAAGTGTTTTTTTTTTTCTTTTTTTTTTGTTCGAACATGGGGTTTACAATCAGTGAAATTACAAGCGAGTGCATGGGTAGCCTCTTGCAGCAGCTGTTGTAACTATTTAGCTCGTAATACTCAAGTCATGCAATGGTCGAGGGATCTGGGCTTATGGCATTATTTGTTGAGAGAAGAGCGAGTGATTGCTGGCAGGCCTCCAGATGTAATTGTAAATTCCAGGTCACATGCTGCGCTCTAATGTCTGGTTGACATGTGTTTAGGAGCCTCAACTGTCGATCGACAGATAAGGCCAAGTAAATTATACGACATAATTTGTAATAATTGTGATATAAATGTAGAGAAAGTAAAGTGGGCAAAAAGATTACTTGCCAGCAGGAAGCAGACCTTCAACTTTCAGATTTAGCGTCACAAGTCCTACGAATTGAGCTTGAGTGCAGCAATCACCCCGCACTCGTCATCGCGCATATCCGTGCATTTATCCTTGGGAGTGTAACCGCACTTACCATTACAGCCATAATGGTAAGTGCGGAACACACTTTTTCTGCTTCCTAGTGCTTTATAGCATATGATCCTTTTTATGAGCTGGCAGCTGACCAATAATTCTGAAGGCATGCTACCTGAAGGCATCAAATCTGCCAAAACGAGACCCTTGCTTTGAAATTAAGAAATGAGGGAAATTTTAAGGCTTTGTTTTTTTTTTTGTTAGATATAGTATGATTGAGAACAGACAATAATTGCCAGTTCTCATTAATACTGGCAAAAAAAAAACAAGCCCCTGAAATTCTCATTGTTTTCTTCATTCACTGTAAAAAAAGGCATTTCAGTTTCAATGCATAACTTTTGTAAACTATTCAGAACAATCGCATAAATAATTTTCGGAGAAATAAAAGAATTTCTTGTATAGTACAATTTGAAACCCCAGACAATGTTCTTTGACTTTCCTTCTGTGTACATAGTGTGCACGTGCGCCACGCAATGCCCATTCGTCACTTCCGAAATGAGCCACCGACATGCCCGGGCACCTGCCAACTCCGTCGCCTACCGCTACCGTGTTGTCTCCTCAAGCTTGTGCCTATTTAGTTTTGCCTCACGATGCAAGTTTGAGGGCTGCTAGTGAGGCAAGTTAATTTAGTAGTCCCCGAAGAGAGAGCAGATCTTCGGTGTGTTTCTTCGCCGAAAGTTATGAGTCAAAGTTGAGAACGCACTTTGCGATTTTCCGAAAAGTATCGGCGTGTTTGGCTGGCGCGGATTAACAAAAAAACTACTTGACGAAACTCGGTGATATTTGCGTCTTCAGGTGTAACTTCATTCCTGGTAAGTGCCATAGCCAAGCACTTACCTGCAAACAGAAATAGCTTACCAAGATACTGTACATACAAACTTGTCTGCGACCACTGCGTGCACAATCAGCGTGTCAGGGAGGCGGTCAAAATCGTGATGGTGATCACGGAAGTTCGGGTATTGCTTGGAAATAAACTGTGAAAATGGATGCGAAATAATATTAGTTCATATTGAAGTATAGCCAACTGGTTCGAGTTGGGGGGTCAGGATTTTCAAAATTTGGTCAATTAATTTTCTAACACGGTCTCCATCATTTTCAGGGTCTCCACTGTACATTGGCGTACAAAAAAAAAAAGTGAAATACAAGGTGAAAAAGGTGTCAAAACATACGCGAAAAAAAAAGTGATGACCGGCATTACCGTGGCATGCACCACGCAAAGTCTCTATCTGCCTCGCATAATGTTTTCCTTGGCTGTTTCCACAAATTTCAATCAAACAGGCTCAACATAAGCCCTGTATAAAACAATTAGGGGAGGCGGGGGATGTTGCTGCTTTGGTGGCGTAGGCCGCAGCAATATATTAATATTATATCTCTTGTAAGCTTGCCTAGCTTTGCAGGACTCATTTTTGATAAGAGCTGCTGCGCTTCGCTCATCCGCTCTTAAAAGTGTGGCTCAAGAGACTTTGGGCTTTCACTTGTTCTTGGGCCACGCAATTTGTGGTGTTTGTAGTGAAAGCGAGATAATGGGTCCTCGTAGGTCGTGCCGGGCAGCCGGTGTATGCGGTGGCTGGTATACGTGTCGCACATCTTGATTTTCTGATCTTGTATCGAGTGAACAAACGAGGCTTTCCTGATCCGATGAGCTCGTTAAAGTACGACAACAAAAAAAACCACAATGCTTCCTTTCAACATTGTACACAGCAACAGATAACGAGCCCCCCACAAAATGCGCTGCAGCACGTGAACTGCCATAGGTACCCGGCTTGGCGGGAGAGGGCGACAACGGCGTAAGTGACATCACATGAACACTATGTATTCTTAAAGTCACAGCACATGCTGATTTCTCTCAAGACTTCATGTGTATCCAAGTCTCAAATGAAACTGAACCTGCAATAGTGTCAGTGTCAATAGTTGGCAGTCATCTGACAAAGCATAAGCCACATGACCTTTTTTTTTTGTTTCTTCACGTCGATGCACTACAATCAGTTTTTTAACACATTAAAGAGAACCGTTTTAGGCTGAAGCCGGGCAACATCATTCAAACAGGTTATAGATTTGCGTGCTTCGCCGGAATAGCTGCGAAGGATTCTTTAAAGAGTGGGCCACTATTAAAGCTGTGATAGTTTAAAAAATCAAATTAATATTGATTACTTTTGATTATAAACACAAACCATAATTGCTTACTTTTGGGTCATAATAATTATACAGGGGATATCAAGTTTTAAAGAAAAGTCTTGCACCCTTCACATGTTGAGGAATATGTAGGTGGCAAATTTTCATTCCGATTGGGCTACCAGAAAAACTAAAAATATTATGTCCAAATTAAAGAAGTTGGCCTAAAATGGATGGTGAGAAAAACACATTTTAAAGGTGTAAGTGGAAACTGATCTATGTGGAAAAGGTATGCTTTTTAAGGTGATTTGTTCTATCATGAGAGCTTGTCAATTATGGTTATTTTGAGCATGTGGTTTCAGTGAACTCCTTATGCAAAAACGCACTGGCAAGCAGCCAGGTGACAATATTCAGGGCGCTCGAGACAACGAGCTCTTTTTTGTTTCAATAGTAACCTTGTACTATTTGAAAGTGACTTTAACCTACTTCTATTTTAGTGATAATCTCCAGTTTTTTTTTTTTGTCATGAAAGTAGAGAAACTAAACTTTTCAAAGAAAGTTATTAAAAATGAAAAATATGTAATTTTGATATGAAAAAAAACTTGCATTTAAGGTCTTGGGCCATTTTTTCATAAGCTGGTGTGGGCATTGTTTAGTTCGATATTGAAAGAGTTTCAATTATTCAAAGATGCCAAGCGGGCTTTCTAAATGTTCCCTCAATGTGTAGCCGTTGTATTTGTTCAGTATAACCAGTTATGGAAGCCGATAATGTGTCATGTGTACATGTGTGGCGTCATGTAGGCTGCTGAAACATTGTAGTGAATAATTTACTTCTGATATTCCACTATATCTTCATGCTTTTACTCAAATTGCTTAAAATTATTGTCAAATACATGAAGTATGCTAATGTGTACAAAGCAATAATTCATTGTTTTATGTATAAAAATGTGCCAGTGCTTTTCACCACATAAAATGGCAGTGCTACTCTAGCCATTAAAAAACAGTAATACTATCTAGCAGTAGTACTATTTCACATACTTGATAAGTAGCAATATCAAATGAAGCTTTTGCTGCTTGGCATTGTACATATAATTTTATTAACTAAGTCCAATAATTTGTTGAAAGTGTTACAGTCTATTGTAACAAAGCAGATGTCTTATTTGTCACTGTTTAATTATAGTGTCTGCATATCATCCAAGTCGGATGTCTACGTAGTGGCAGCAGGCAGCTGCATTGACTAAGTATAGTACTTATGCATTGAAAGATGGCAGCTTGGGTGACACATGTTTTCGATTGTTGCACTGCTAGCACTACAGCAACATGTTTTTATTGGCAAACGTTGTCCAGAACGTTGCTTATGTACGCAGCAACACTCCTTGATTGCCTGGGTATTCCAGTCCTGTTACAGGCCGCGTGTGGCGTATGGTTTGCATTACCATCTTGTTCTCCTCGTTTCTTTGCAGGTTCTTCGCATTTGGTGTCCCGTGTGCAGTGCCATTTGCTCATGTCCGTACAAGGTGGACTGCATTCCTTCTGGCAGTGTGCCTACGTGATCAAGGACAGGAGAAACGTAAAAAGACACCTTTGCATTAACCTAATCAATCATCTCTTCCAGTACTGCATGGGCTCAACCATATTTACTCGGAGCAACAGTCTCAGTGTGTTCATATTTGCTCAAGATCGCTCCACTTTTTCTGTGTTCACTGAACCTATGTGACCCAAGGACAGCAGAAATGTATTTACCCACTTCTGATCAGCCAGAACCGTGACGTCAAACTTACTCCATTGAATTCAAAAAAATTTTTTTGCCAGTTTCATGGTAGCTTCGTCCAATCAAATTTTATCCCATATATTTCATGGGTTGAGTTTTTATGGAATATCTTTTGACTGGGCTGCATTTTAAGCAGGGGTGCAACAGATGCGCCAATCGCACCGATTTGATACCATTCCCCATTGTTGCACCGACCTCCGCCAAAACCATGAAATTTGCTGAAATTTCGCCGCACGTTAAAATGCTCGAACAGCCTCAAAATTATCTCAGGTGTGCTAATTTCAGCGAGAAATCAAAGTAAGCGTGCAGACCCTAAACTTAAACCACCGTGTAATTTAGATACTCGTTAAATGAGGACACTCGCGAGCTGGATTGACCAGTTAAAGTATAAGATGAAGTAACAACAATGCATGCCCATCGGTCCGCTGACCACAGCAGATACCTATAGGCGAGACGACTGAACTTCACGAGAAAAAAAAAAAAATGAAAATGCATTGCTGTAGCCACCAGTGCTACACGGAAAATATGAATTTTCTAGTTGGCAAACGCGGTTATGGCATGCTAGGAACGTATGTTGCGTTTTTCGCATGTGAACGAGGTCGACAAGCTGCAAACGTCGTCGTTGCCAACCACTGTGTTGGTTTCCATAGCAGTAGCACTTCACACAATTTGCTGGCTTGAAGTTGCGTCGTTGCGGTGATAGATATCCGTCGTCGGGCCAACAGGTGCGCATCGTTGTTACTTTATCTCTTGAATGCACCTTGCAATCGAACCGAGAAGTTGTCTCCATCATGAAAGAAAAAAAAAACAATCGGGTGAGTGGGGGGGGGGGGGTTAGCACTTCGACATATGCTTGGCCTTGTTCTAACCAGCGCAGGATGGTTTATAAGGATCCTCCGCTGCAGTACACCAGTGCCCCGCTAAAAAGTGTACATGATTTGGAAGGGGCTGTTGGCGCTAGTCATGGGACACAGCACATTTTATTCAATACCAATGTGTGTATGTTCCGCATAATTGAGTACTAGTATGATTGCTGACGTCTAAAAAAGGCACTGGCAATCATTTGGAGCAGCCTTTGAGATATTGTGTGTCAGTTTTTTCTTTCATTTTTTTTTTTGCCACCCCTACTCCTTGCTTTTACAAATCTCCCGAATTTTAAGGTCGCCAGCTTGGCAGACACAATTGCATTCGCAGAGTCTGTCAAAGGACTCAGCAGATGTGGCACATACTAACGTGAACTTTATCATTGTTTGCTCAGTGAGATAATTCAGAATACTACTTTTATTGAAAAAGCAGTTCTCATGTTTACTCTGCAGCACTATTTAAGTGGGTTGAATGTGTTGTACATATATTTTGTTTCTAAATGTTAGCATTCTTTTTTACAGTGCTCCAAATTTCATCTTTCATGATAAAAATTCAGTTTTTTTCTCGTAACCTGCTTCGAATTTGGATTTTACTGTTCCAAAATTAACATTTTGCTGCTCCAAACATTTCACCAAATTTTGTTTTCGCTGTTGTACCCCTGTTATAGATAATTCTGTCGCAAAAAGGAATGCAGAAAGAGCTTACAGAGCATCTATTCATCTAATGCTGACTATTGCTTATGCAAAATGCTATCCTGTTAACAAGACAACCGTAATTTTTTCTGACAATCGTAGGTAACCGCAGTGTTCTCTTTCCCACTCCTGAATATGACCATTGGTTTTCATTGTTAAAGCTTTGTAGGTGAAGTGTTCACAGCTGATTCACTTTTAATTTATCACTTGCATCACTTATGCACCTTTTTGTTTTGAATTCATCTTTGCGCTGATTTAATTCACTTAGTGGACTAAATATTATTTGTTGTATTTTTACTTTTCATTTTTTTTTTCAAGTGCCTTAGGAATGGAGTTTGCTATACTGTGGGGCCTAGAAAGAAATGCCTTATTGTGAATACAGCTCGGATTTACCCATTTCTTGCATTGAAAACAGTTAATTGCTCGAATCTTGCAGAGAAAAAATTTGTTTGTCACTTGAGAGCCTTCAAAATTTTGCAGAATGTTGTAAGAGTGGCAGTGGTGTTGGGGCGTATGTAAATACACACAAACTCGTCTAGCCATCAGATTTAGTGCAATACATTGCTACTTCCAATCGTGCCCGCACAATCGCGAAGGTTCGTTAGCCTCCCGTGCGAATGGGAGATTTTACATGTGTGCGTGCCTCAAACAGTCATGCATGTTGACGTCTTCGGGCCTGGCTCCTTGACCAAGTCCTGTCTCTGTCTAGTGCACCTTTCTTAGGATGTCTCTTGTGAAGATATGGCTTGCATGACGTGGCAGGTGCATGTGAACACAGTATAGCAATGGTTGGAAGAAAAAAAATGTTACGAAAAGCCATGTGAAATTTAAACGTCATTGCACACGAAGGGGTATTAATGCCTCAGAGGGTCATGCATATAATCTCGTAGGCTATCATGTGCTGCTGATGGTCAACTTGCGGTGAGGCACAGACGTCTGCTCTTGGGTTCTCACGTGAACGCGTGATTGCCACATCTTGCGCGATAGCATTGCTAGCATGCGTTTCTATCAAACATCATGGGTTTCGGGATATGAAACCCCAGATATTAGTTCATGTACTGCATGTCACTTCACATTTGTCAACTTCATTCATCCTACTGCATGTTATACAGATTGCACTTCTCTAGCATTCATTCATCATCATTAGTGTAGTTTTGTGCAGAGTGGCTCAAAGTACTTCTTCTTTGTTATCCTTAGAAAAGAAGTATTCATTTTGGCACAATTTGCCTAGAAATGTCCTAGAAGAACGTCATCCATGTCTAAAATTGGTTATTATGCTGGCAGAAATCATAAACTTCATTCCTGCATCTGTGTTACAATATTTAAGTAGTCTTTTGAATAGGATTTTCTTATTTGTTTTCTGCAGCATACTCTGACTGCATTTTCGTTTAATCTGTTTTTGTTAGCTTAGAAATTACAGGTTTTCAGTAGAAGAGTTCCAGGTCAAGAAGATTATAACCTTCTCCCTCCCCTTTTTGCACCATTGTACAGTACAGTACACTGTTGAAGAGAACAGTTTAATGAGCACTTTTAGTATTGTGACCACTTAATTCCAAGCAGATGTGGAAACATTTTTTGTACACAGCACTGGTCAGTCACAAAGAAGTCTACTCTTTGTGACTGAGTTGTGTTGTCAAAATCATAGTGATTCTGTAATCCTTTAGCACATTTATGGCTCTCATAAGTAGTGATGCATGTCACTTCTCCAGCTTTTAATAGCAAATGCTCAGTTCATGAGTCACTATGAATTATGGAGCATTCGCCCGGATATACTAAAAGGGAAGATGCAAACTTACTCAATGTTCTGGGAGTTCTGACAAATGGTGTCAGCTGATTCCTTGGGAATCTTTCAGCGAGTTGCTGCACATGTGGCGCTTAGAGCCAAACCTGATGACGGTGATAGACTTCGCCGTGTATTCTGAGCCTGCTGAACGATGGCACTCACAGTTCACTATGTCATTCAGCCTCAAAAATAGTTCATATGTTGGACCATGTATAAAGCTTAGGTATCAGTAAATCATCTACAACCCTGCAGGTGCTGGTCATCACTCCTCCGAATTCTTTTAGAAATATATGTGCTGATAGATTCTTTCAGCATGAAAAGCTCAATAACATCACTGGTAATCACTCTCTGTTTCCTTTGCAACCCTGCTGGTCCTGTTGCGGGAGCTTGTGCGTGACCGAAAAATGGATATACTTGCAAATAAAAAATTCGGCAGATCCCACATTTCTTGTAAGTCAACGTTATGCAAAGCATGCAGAGGAAAGGTGACCATGTTATAATTTTTTAATGATCAACATGTCGTGAAATTACGCTTACTATTTGTGTGAATGTTGCGCACACAGGCACATGTTGAAGAGTTGCAGATGTTTACATAACCAGTTGTGTCCTCTTGCGCAATGAGCCCCGTCGTGGTGGTCTAGTGGCTAAGGCACGCAGCTGCTGACCTACAGGTCGCGAGATCGAGTCTCCGGCTACGGTGGCTGCATTTTCGATTAAGGCAAAAATGCTGTAGGCCTGTGTGTTCAGATTTAGGTGCACGTTAACGAATTCCAGGTGGTCGTAATTTCCGGAGCCCTCCACTATGGCGTCTTCATAATCATATCACAGTTTTGGGATGTTAAACTCATTTTGTTATCACTTGCCCAATGATCCTAACGGGAACATGATTATTAGCAAATGCGGGAGTGATGAGCTGATATGGAGCGCTGGTGCCAGCGAGGATAGCTCTGGACATTGCTACATGAATCAACTTCAGCGCATGGAACCTAACTACAATTGACGTTAACCCGACGTGATGGTTGTATCATAAAAGCACAAATGTAATATTTATAGAATTGAATAGCCAGCCCTGCAACTACAACATATGTTTCACGATCGCTAAGGTCTATTTGAATAGTAGTTTCGAGACTTGCCAAGGCTTTGAGGTAGAATACTTGATTACCCCACGTAATGCTAGGGTTTGTTTCCTGCTGGGACTTTGACACTTATTCTCTGCATTCATGTGGTCAACGCTGCCGATGTCAACTTTTTCTTAATGCTCGCACATTAAAATTGCCCAAGTGGGTTCTTGCCATTACTTGGTAGATATTGTGTCAGTCACCTGTGCCGCATACCCGTGGGTATGTGCCACCAATTGGTGGGAAATGTTCTACGAGGTATGCAATGAGATGGTGACATTATTCATGTCTTGACCAGTGTGTCATATTCGTCAAACAATCCTACCCTCCCATCTAAAATGAATCTTGCTGCTTTTTCTGCACTGCCTCTAAACTTTCAATCTTACACTCCTTATGCGGGTTCTAGATAACGGACGTGTAGTCACTATAGGACAAATTAGCGATTGATATAAGAGGAGGTTTGTGTCTTTTGGGGATTTGGACAGAGTGCGGCGTAGGTAGCTGATTTTTTTTAATGCTTTGTTTCAATAATAGTCAATGTGCTTGGCCTATGAAAAGGACACGGAGATACTTATATTCGGAAACCCTACTGACAGGACTGTTATCAAAAGGGTAGTAAAAAATGGAGGGTGATTTATTACAAGGAGACACAAGCATGATTTTCTTAAAGTTAATATTCATTTGCTAAGTTTTGTACCAATTGCAATATCCAGCAGATGACTCCTGCAAACGGTAGTGGTCGCGGTGTGTTTTAATAATTTTCTATAAAGTGCAATCACTGACATAAAAATGAACGGGAGAGGAGGCATGAGCAGGCAAGTTGTTCCCGCAAAAAGTAAAGGCCCAACATCAGACTCTTGTGGCACACCCGATGTTACATTAATAACAGTAGAGTTAGTTAATAACAGCAGAGAAACAAACTGAGAGTGAGATGCCAAAGAGCTAGATGTACACTTATCGAATTGAGCATTGTTCAATATCACATGTTTAGCAAGGAGTTCAGAATGTAAAACTGTGTCAAAGAATGAATATACCATCAACATGGTCGCCATGATCAAGGCTAAGCAAAATATCATGCGTGAATTCAACTAATTGTGTTGTTGCGCTGAAACCATGTCTAAAACCATTTTGTCTCTGAGATAGTAATCTGTTTGATTCCCAAGAAAGCGTAATCTAGTAATCTGTTTGATTCCCAAGAAAGCGTAATCTGTTTATGAGTGATATGTTGTAACATTTTACATGATTGAGAAGTAAATGATATTATTCTGTAATTTAATAGAAACTGCTTATCACCAGATTTAAAGAGAGAGAGCCATTTTTCATGAAGAAAGAACAGTGCCAGAAAATAAAGATTTATTTAATATGATTGTTAAATATTTGGATGACCATAGCGAGTAGCGAACTAAGAATGCATTGTGCAACTCATCCGGGTTGATGCATTTCTTTGCTTCTAGTTTTAAGGTTAAGTATACATTCATTTGTTATTTCAATATCACTGATTTGTTCAGAACGAGGAATACCTCACTAAGAATAGTGTTGTTAGAAAAAAATGCAGACTGGAAATAGTTATTGAAAGTGTTATTACATGTGTAATTTAGGTATGTGTACCTGTGTAGCGGGGAACATGGTGGTGGCAGAAGAAGAGGACGTTCGGTTGGTGGCAAGAGCTCGCTGGTGCGCGTTCACTGCTGTATACCTTCGAGTCGACCGTTAAGTCGGCTCTGAATAAACCCCTCTCGTAGACGTAACAGAAAGCAATTAATTTAGCTGGTGGGTCTGTTATGATGTCATTATCTAATTCGAAAGAAGGAGGTGACGCAGCATGAGGCAAAATAGAACAACAGAGTTTGCGTGTATTAGTCTTCAACAGATCATGCAGCAGAATGCGATAAAATGAATCCTTCGCTGTTTTCATCATTGAGTTGAGTTGATAACTTGGCACTCTGAAACCTGTTTAGGGCAATGGGATAATTAGATCTTTGGGAGTGCCTAAGTCGACAGGCATGACAAGATAAATGCTAGAGATCACGAGTAATTCAAGTAATCCAAGGAAGATCACCACTGCTTTTCTTTGTCTTAATTGGCACAAATCATTGGATGCACGACTTTACAAGATCTTCGAAGTAATTAACAAGACAAGATATATGTCATGACTGTCAGAAATCACAGAACATGTATCAAACTGGGGAGCTAAAATATCAGTTGTGGAAGTGTTGTCAGCACGAGTGAAATCGGGGAAGCTGGTGAATGTATAAGGTGATTCGGACATGGGATAGCAAAGTGTTGACAAGATAACTTTATCATCCGAGAATCCCTCAACTATTTTGCAAGAGAAGTTGCTGTCAGCTAGATCTGTACTTAAGGAAACTAGGTCTAGGATAGAATTGAGCCTAGTTGGACATGAGAAGGCTTCAGTAAGCCTGAAGGATGGAGAAATATTTATTAATTCATGGCATATTGCAGCATCATGACCCGTTAGAGTCAGAGAAGGCCAATGGATGTCAGGAGGGTTAAAATTGTCCATAAAGATAAGTCTTGTTGAAGCAATATTTACATTGCACGTAAAATTGGCAAGGACATGAAGAACCTTAAGGGATGATCTGAGTGGGCGATACACAATGCTAACTACAGTACATCGATTATTTAGGTAGACCTTGCATCAAAAGGATTCTGTTTCAGCAGGCAAGGGCAGCACTGAGAACAGGATATCTGACCGGATAAGTTGTGCAATGCCGCCTCCAATGCCTTGTGTCCTGTCCTTAAGTACGGCAATGAAACGGGGTGGAGTGAACTCAAAATCGTAAATGTTACAATGAAGCCATCACTCTGTGATGCCAATGATATGAGGGGAGTAAGTTGCGACAAGAGACAATAGATCTGGAAGCTTTTTAGCAATACTACAAGCATGGACTTTCAGGACCGCGACGTTTTCATGAAGGCTATATTGAGATCATGCAGTGGATGAGGCAGGATTCGAAGATGCGGGTACTCAAAATCGAGAGCCAGGTGCCGAATCTGAGACTTTCACTAAAGTGTTCGAGGTGTCGTCTCAATTATAACTTATGTTGTCAGTGAACGCATGATCGTATCTTAACGTCACCTCAGAGCCGTTATTTCAAAAATAAAGTCAAGCTTCTCAAATTTTCATCTGTATGTGTCTAACATGTGCAAAAATATTTTCTGTAATAAACACGTTTGAGCCTTTCAGTTCTAAATGCATTTTTAAAAACAAGGGCTTTCTCCCCCGTAGTAGAAACCTTTAAAATGACAGGTCGTGTATAGTCACTACATACTTTTTCAAGCCTGTGGACACATTCGATTTTTGGGCAGGTAATTTTCAATGTATAGTTAAAACACAGAAGTTAATGCTGCACTACAGCTTACTAGCGTTTTCAACGTGATCTTCTAAAATGCTGTGTATGACCGTTAAGCGAACTGGGAGTGCGGGAGAATACACACAAGAAGCAACGAGGCACACAGCACGAGCGCTCATGCTGTGTGCCTTTTTGCTTGTTGTGTGTGTTCCCTTGAGCTCACAGTTCACGGAACGACAAAGTAACAGGTTGCCGTGAACACTGACTTGTGGTAGCTCGAAGGGTGATGCGCAGGTGTCGTCCCACATTGAAGTGATATGGCATGCCCATGGCAGACAGTTCATGACGTTCACATGTCGAGCCAGGAATGACTTGCCAGAACCATGTGCATCAGATACAGAGCATGTGACATCCCAGAAGTTCAGATTCGCCAAGTTGGCAAGGAACTGCAGAAATTGCAAGCAACGAGTAAACATTGGGCTGGTGCTGCTGCGACCTAGCTCACTTGAGACCATTTAGCGGGTGCACAGCAAGTTTGAACGTCCCGCAAGGTATAAAAGATACTGTCTACACATTTGATTGCCTGCCATCAACAGTTCATGCACTAATCTTTATTTAGCTAAAGGGCTTCTGTTTAATATAATCTACCGACATATTTTGTGCTATAATGAGGGAACACACACATAGCTCATTGGTTCGGTTCACAAAGCATTTGTTTCTTTCGTTTCGTATATGCTGCTACAATTCACTGCCTCAGTGTTCAATTTCTTATTATATTTTCTTCCAAATTCAAGTGCTCTAATTCAAGTGCCCTCTGTATAGAGGTTGTCTTTCCAAAAAATAAGTAGGCACCAAGTAGGTAATGAAAAGGTTTCACTCAATCTCAATTACAATAAAAAGAAAAGAAGGTTTGATGAAGATTAGCTAATATTGAGTGTACTGCATTGTTTGTGCTTGTTTTGACAGTTGTCTGTGTACTTTTGCAGATGTGACCATGCCTTTATGAAGAAATGTACAAGTCTCGTGCTTTGGATATTGCCAGAAAGCCATGGCTCCAGTGTCCTCTTGGAAATAATTCATTATTTCATGATAACATTGCTGCTTAATATTTTGTGAACGTGGGATTGCGGTGGGGATGTGGTCCATGTCCGTGGACTGCTCCATTAAATAGGCTTCATTGAAATAAGTGAAATTGACTATTGAATTTGGGCTCTCTCAATCGAAATTCGGAGGAAGTATATAATGAATTTCTTTGTGATGGTTATGTTTCATCAGTGTGAAGAAGTATTGCCTGTTTTGTAAATCGCTAGTTGATGTGAAGCTTTTATTGATGCACCTTTTTACACATCCGCATGTGCTGGAAAAGAAGAAATTTGTATCTAAGCAACGGCAACACTCGGTAGAGACTCTTTGATTTTACACTGTTGAATGTAAGCGTTTAGTAGTGGCAACCTGATGTTACCTTATTTGCATTGTGCCCTCTGAAACATTGGTGCATGTGTTCATGTGTGTTGTGCTTTCTTGTCAACAAAGTTTTTGATATGGACAAATAAACTGATTGTTTTGCAGTTCCACTTACTTAGCAATGATCATTGAAATTTGCCTAAATCTTTCTCATTTTATTCTATCATAAAAAATTGTACCATTCTTGATGCAATCATTCATATTTGCTTTTGCCTTTTTTCTCAGTGATGCTTAAAGTGCAAGTAGGGCATTGAATGGATTGCACTGTTTTGTAATGTATGAAAGTTTGTTTTCCCATTCTGGTATATGAGGACAGTCTTAGAAATGCAATAGTCATTGTCTGTATTCACTGTATAGTAATAGCTTGATAAATCGAACATGTTTAGTGCACGCCAGAATCTGCATTGCTTAATGGCGTGAAGCTCTGGTAATTTGGTCATATTTCGCCTGAACCTAAGTAACTCGTACAGTCATTGGAGAGTGCTGAGCACGAAATTCCAGCCATACAACGTTTGGAAAAATCGTGTGCCCGTAGAACTGGTTATGACAGTAGCTGTAGGTGAGGGTGCGGTGCAGAACACCTTTCAGGCTTATTAAAGATGGGAGTGTCTTGTAGCTTCGCCGCTTTGTGGACCAAGTTTCAGGAGGATCAGCAACGTAGCTTTCTGGGTGAGTTGATTCATAGTAATAGGGAAAAGGAACCATCGCAAAATCACTCGATGACAGCAAAGAACAACCACAGCAGGACAAGCACTGGACTTGCAACAGAATGTTCATTGAAGAATTGCTTACACCTCCACACATGAAACAATCAAGCATGTGTAAAAAAGGACCATCTGAGCCATGCCGACCTTAGGCACCTAACTGCCATGTCATAAAACGTGTGAAGCGATGATAAAATTTAACCCATGGCTTACCCACTATCTATAAATGCCAACTCTTTCTCTTTGAGGAAAACTGAGGGTTCGCTCACACATGAGAATTTGCCCCGATATCTGATTGCGAAGGCCTCACAGATCTCGCGTTCAATTTTTTTTCTACCTTGCCAATTATGATCGCCGATTTTGACAATTACGATCTGCACCGTGTAAGCTCTTCAGACTGCAATTGCATAGCAATGCAGAAAAATAGTTTTAGCAGCATTAGCGGAAAGCAAGCTAACGTCTTCACGAAATGGGCTGTTTCGGTAGTATACCTAATTCTCTTGTCATGCAACTGTGTCTATATCAGCCAGACGGGCTGATGTCTGAATGACAGGCTACGTGAACACCGCTATCTCCTTCCCCCCCCCCCTCCCCCCCATGGCGCTTGTGGAAACTTGCCTTTGCATTTCAAAAGCTGCGGCTACGTCCCAGATTTCAAATCAGCGATCGTAATTGGCGAAGGTAAAAACAAGATTGATCGTGACATCTGTGAGGCCTTTGAAATGAGGAACCGGGGCGAATCGTATGAGTGAGCCCTCGGTTTTGCACGCAGAGAAAGAGTTTGGGTTTTAGATAGCTGGTAAGCCAAGCCTTGAAGGGACTATAAAGTCAAATAACAATTTACCTCAGAGTGAAAGCTCAATATATGACATCTAAAACGACAATGTTATGAACAACAGTGCCCTACTTACAGAAAAATTAAGGTAAATGCACAAGAAGACATACGCCTCAGTAGGACATTCTCAAAATTATCCCGATGACATCAGACGAACTGCCTACATTTAATCAATAGTAATCGATCTAGCCACACCAAATAAAAAAACCTTCCGTACATCAAGAGACGCAATAAATTGCCGCTTGATCGTTTGTTTGAATAATTGATTGATATGGGGGGTTTAACATCCCAAAACCACCATGTGATTATAGGAGACACCGTAGTGGAGGGCTCCGTAAATTTCGACCACCTGGGGTTCTTTAACGTGCACCCAAATCTGAGCACACAGGCCTACATTTCCGCGTCCATCGGAAATGCAGCCGCCACAGCCGAGATTCGATCCAGCGACCTGTGGGTCAGCAGCCGAGTACTTAAAACACTAGACCACCGCGGCGGGGTTTCTGTTTGAGTAATAAAAAAAAGAACCGCCGGACGTTACTAATAAGGAATGGCACAAGTGGTTCAAAAATTTAATTTCTGCTTGGTCAAGCTGGACAGGTCATGCCATCTAATGAGGCCCAGTTGTACCAAAATAAGTCTGTAATCTCTAAGCCAATGGTGGGAAATTGATCAATGGCTGTTGTTGCTGCTGTGGCTCCTGTTGCTTTCGGTCTGCTGCTACTAGAGCACTAAAGCCGGGCAACATTGTGCATGGCAATAGTGATGCGAGTCGTTCCAGCCGGTCCTCTCCTTGAGGCGGGTAACTTAAAGTGAGCTAACCCGATGCGGAACACCAATACGTGATTTTATTTCAAAATAGGCCCTTCCTTGGCACAAAAGTACACTACGAGGTTTCTGGACCGCTATTTCAACAATCAGCATAGACTTATTAGTTGCCTTTAGTGTCCCTTTAAATTTTATCATTGCTTCACACGTTTCATGGTATGCACAGTTAGGTGCCCAAGGTTGATATGACTCAGATGGTCCTTGTTTACGCATGCGTTCTTGTTTCATGTCTGGGTGTGTGCCCGATTCTCCATTAATCAATCAGTTGCAAGTCTAGGGCTTGTCCTGTGTAGTTGTTCTTTTTCGCTGTCTTTGTGAGGTTTTTCACTGGCTCTTTTTCTTTATTGCAGGATGATGAAAGTTTCGACTTTTAACTCCTTATATGCAAAATAAGTGGAGTATTTACTAATTGATAAAGAAAAAATTAATGTTTTGATATGATAAATATTAGCTTTTTAATATTTTCGGTAGTTTGGTAATTGGTCGATTCAGATATTTTGTCCAGTCTCTTGAAATCCGAGCTAACAAGCTTTTAACATAGTTATGGGAAAAAGTAGAATTTGTGCTTATATGTTTATTCGAGTATGTGCCAAGAACATTATATAATGCATAGCTTACTTATGTTCTATTCAATCATTATGCTGTCACTGAAGTAGTTTACAAACAATATTGGGAAATGTGTAAAAAGCGTGAGTATGCATAATTCATTTCTTTGGCATTTCTCATAAGTGTGCCAGCATTTCTAACCACCAAACTGTGAGATTTTTATCCTTTCTCAATGATTTGTTTCCCTTTTCATATTTTTTGGAGTTTGTTTCATATTAACCTTGCAAACTCATATTTTATGTCTTATGCTGCATCCGTTGAATGACGATTTTTTTTTTGTTGCAGTGTAGTATTTTATAGGTGTTTATATGGGGGAAAAAAGTGCAATAAATGTTCTACTGGGCTGGTGCCTTATCAAGTAGCATATTATGAATAAATGTCATTTAGATATAGTACCAGAATTACATCGATATTGTATTGTATTTGTGCACATTTACTGGAGGTCTTTTCATGTGTTAGACATAGTATGTACAAAAAGAGAGGGAAACTGTTTGTAACCATGTTGTTGTGGCACGGTTATTGCTCCAGTAACATGTGGCTTGCTTATGCGAAGGTGATTATGTATTTCATCTACAAGTGCAGTAATCTTTCTTCATTGCCTAGTGCTCTTGTGTAGTTGCACACAATGCATGTAAGGTTTTCATTGCCTCTATTTTGTCTCTGTGGTTTTGCAGGTTCCTTGTCTTCGGCCTCCCGTGAGGCGTATCATTCACTTGTGTCCGTACGGGGCGGACTGCATTCGTGTCGTCAGTGCAGCTATGCGATCAAAAACAAGGCCCTCATGCAAAGACACCTCTGCAAACACACGGGCGAGCGCCCCTTCCGGTGCCACCTGTGCTCAGCTGCATTTTCTGTGAAAACGAACCTCAAAAGACACCTTCGTACGCACACAGGGGAGCGTCCCTTCTCCTGTGAACACTGTAACAAATCTTTTTCACAAAGACACCACCTTGAAAAGCACGTGTATCGTTGTCATACAAGAAAGTCAACATAAAAAGTGAGTTGTGTGCGGGTACTTTCTTCATCGAAGATGGAGCTCAAGGTTTTTTTTAATCCACAGTACAGTTCTATGAAACTTTAACTATTTGCATAACTTCTTATGCTGATTTTAAATATGTAATCAGTTTTTTAGTGATTTCCATAGCTTTGTTTTGTACCATGACATTGTGTAAAATAACCATTTTTGATCGAACTTTTTCTGTAACGAAGCATTTTTATAATAAGTCATTAATGGCTCGTATTGCTCCGCATAAACTGTGGAATCCAAATAACTAATCAAGAAAGTTTGTGTAGATTTTGTATCATGTAACAAGAAAGTTTTGAAATGTGAGAAATATTAAAATTGTCAGTCTCTACTAATTGCTTCTTTTAACTTAATAATTAAGTAATTGATACATTTAAAAGAATATATTTGTATTCTGCACATGTTAAGGAATATGTGGGAAGGATTTCATCATTATCTGGCCATCAGTAGTACCAAAAGCATCATGTCCACAATCTCAAAAAGTTGCCTAAAATTGCATCATGAGAAAAATGCATTTTAAATATAGAAATGAAAGCTGATTTGTGTGATCTGTGTGATTTTTAGAATGATTTCTTTCATTATGAGAGCTTGGTAATTATTAATATCTGACAGGCAGTCATGCCAAGAGATATTCTGTCAGATCTCATTAATAATGTGTCTAACAATGAAAATGAGCCTTTGGTGTTGAAATGGTATTAATATTATCTTTGTTTTTTTGTGCAAACATTCTTGGTATATTCATGCTCATAGAACCGGATTATGATAGGACATGGATTGCTAATGTGCAAGAAAGACAGATATCAAACCTTTTATGTCAATATTGTAAATTTATTATTTTTATTTGTGTACGTTTTAGATGCAGCATCGTGTGCCCCTTTAGAACGACATTATATTTAGCTGCAGTGATTGATCGCGATTGTGCATATAGATTTTACACTTTCTTGCTGCTTTGCAGGCAGTGTAGCCTTTATGTCATTAAATTGCATTAAATGCTAAAAACAAAAACCAGTGGCATGTAGTGGATTGCCTTTGCCTTTGCAATTTTTATTGCCCCAACTTTGTATTTGAGCACCGAAAACTGTCTGGCATCTCTCTCTCTGAATCCTTTGCAACCCTGTTGGTCCTGTTAATTTTTAATGCGAAAAAGTTTTACAGTGATGTGAAAGCTGTGACAAACTGTGCCGAAAGACCGATCCTGCTGCATCCTGATACATTTTCACTATTCTGTGCTGAAGATACGCCAAACATTAGGTTTTCATATTCCGAAAACGAAACCACAATCTTTCAAGGTTGAAGCCCCTATCATGCGTCTATCCTCACGTGAACACTCCTGCACAATCCTCTGCAGCCCTGCTAGTCTTGTTTATTTTGACGCGATAGCGTTAAAGAGTTGTGTCACAGAAATTGTGGTGTCGGCATCATTGATTGTGAGCGAAAAATTGTCATCTTGTGCGTGACCGAAAAAATCTAGAATGATGCAAACGAAAAATTCGGCATATCCCACATTCCTTGTAAATCGACATTGTGCGAAGCATGTGGAGAAAAGGTGACCATGTTGTAAGTTTTTTATTGAGCGACATGTTGCTGAATAACACTAAATATATATATAAACGTTGCTCGCACACAGACATATGTTGAAAAGCTGTAGATGTTTACATAATCGGTTGTTTGATCTTGCACAACGAGCCCTGTTGTGGTAGTCTAGTGGCTAAGGCACACGGCTGCTGACCCACAGGTCGCGGGATCGAATCCCCAGCTGTGGTGACTGCAGTTTCGATGGAGGCAAAAATGCTCGGATTTGGGTGCAAGTTAAGGAACCCTAGGTGGTCGTGATTTTTGGAGCCCTCTACTACGGCATATTTCATAATCATATCGTGCTTATGGAGTGACAAACACGACATGTTATTATTATTACTGGCACAAGGATGACAACAAGAATATAAGCATTAGCAACACCAGAAGCGATAAGCTGATATGGAGTGCAGGTGCTCGTGAGGATGGCCCTGGACACTGCCACATCAATCAACTTGTGTGCATGAAACCTAACTACAACTGACGTTAACCTTACCGGATTGAAAGTTAACCTTACCGGATTGAAGGCAGGCACCAAAAGTGCTTGCAGTACACAAAAATTCTTTGCATTAAATAACCAAAAATTTTGGGTCAGCAAGGGAATCGAACCTAAGTCATTTGCGTGACAAGCGGTTGTTCTACTACGTAGCTATGTGTCTACTTGTGAATATAGTGAGAGTAACTTTCTCTGCTGGAAAATACCGTTAAAGTACCTTTTGTGGTTTAAAAATGCAAGCGTCCTGTATACTTGCTTCACAAGAAAAGATGAAACATGAAATATACATGGCCATTGGGCATCAGAACATGTGCTTATCGTTACAACTTGATGGATTAAAGCCAGCCACTCACTAAAAAAGGCATGCAGATTACTGTGCCTATTTTCTTTATTTTATCTATTTATTTACACACTGTAGCACTAGGTGCACCATGGCAGGAGTGGTTATGCAAGGATACAAAGAAATATAAGTAAAGACAATGAGAAAAACACTAACAGGTAACATAATATTGTCGTGTCAACATAGAAGGTTGAAGTAATACAAAATATTGGGAACATGAAAAAAAAAAATAGAACAAGCAAGTACCACTTGTATATATATACATCGGTGTATTTTACATACATGCGTTGTGGATTTCGGCTGCAAAACATTGCGGTGGGCATGAAAGAACAGAACCAGGTAACGAATTCCAGTCTTCGATGGAACGGTGGAAAAGACTGAACTTGAACATGTTAGTTCAAGCATAATAAGGCCTCAATTTTAGGTTGTGAGAGCTTCTCGTCGTTGACTGTAGAGCAAAGTTTATGCGGTTCTTGTTGTGTGACAGTTTAACTGTCGAGAGAACGATACTTTGCAAGAACTGCTATTCTATTCGGCGAATGGAATGGAGGTAATTGCATTGAAGGTAGAGTTAATGAGGGTGAGAAATCGCGGTCGAAACGATGACACTGCTTATGCGGGTTCCAGGCAACGGACGTGTAGTCACTACAGGACGAATTAGCGATTGATATAAAAGCAGGTTTGTGTCATTTGGGAATTTGGACGAAGTGCGACATAGATAGCAGAGTTTTTTAATGCTTTGTTTCAATAATAATCATTCTGCTTGGCCCATGCCATGTCCTGTGTGAAAAGGACACGAAGATACTTATATTTGGAAACCCTACTGACAGGACTGTTATCTTAGAGTAGTAAAAAAACGGTGGGTGGTTTATTACAAAAGGACGCAAGCATGATTTTCTAGAGTTAATATTCGTTTGCTAAGTTTTGTACTAATTGCAAAACCCAGCAGATGACTCCTGCAAGCGGTAGTGGTCGCAGTGTGTTTTAATAATTTCATATAAAGTGCAATCATCGACATAAAAATGAACGGGAAATGAGGGGTGAGCAAGAAAATCGTTCACGTAAATGAAAAAAGAAAGGCCCAAGAACCGACCCTTGTGGCACACTCGAGGTTACATTAATAACAGCACATATGGTTCACCTGTAAGAAACAAACTGAGAGCGAGATGCCAAAGAGCTAGATGAGCTCTTAAAATTGAGCATTGTTTAGTATCACGTTGTGTTTAGCTAGGAGTTTAGAATGTAAAAATGTATAAAAGGATGAGTATACCTCAACATGGTTGCCATGATCAAGGCTAAGCAAAATATTGTGCGTGAATTCAACTAATTGTGTTCTTTTATTGAAACCACGTCAAAAAACCATTTTGTCTGTGAGATAGCAATCTGTTTGATTCCAAGAAAAGCGTAATCTGCTTATGAGTGATATGTTGTAGCATTTTACATGATTGAGAAGTAAATGATATTGGTCTATAATTTAATAGAGACTCCTTATCACCAGATATTAAGAGACAGAGCCTTTTTCCATGAAGAGAGAACAGTGCTAAAAATAAGGATTTATTCAATATGATTGTTAAATATTTGGATGACCATAGAGTAGCGAACTAAGAATGCATTGTGCATCTCGTCCGGGCCGATGCATTTCTTTACTTCCAGTTTTAAGATAAAGCTAAGAATATGTTCATTTGTTATTTCAATATCACTGATTTGTTCAGAATGAGAAATACCTCACAAAGAATGGTGTTGTTGTTAGAAAGAAATGCAGAGTGGAAATAGTTATTGAAAGCATTAAATATAGCTGGTGGGTTTGTTATTATGTCATCATCTAATTTGAAAGAAGGAGGTGATGCAGCATGAGGCAAAATAGAACAACAGAGTTTGCGTGGATTAGTCTTTAACAGATCATGCAGCAGAATGCGATAAAATGAATCTTTCGCTGTTTTCATCATTGAGTTGAGTTGATAACTTGGCACACTGAAACCTGTTTAGGGCAATGGGATAATTAGATCTTTGGGAGTGCCTAAGTCGACAGGCTTGACAAGATAAATGCAAGAGGTCACGAGACATTGAAGTAATCCAAGGAAAATCAACATTGTTTTTATTTGTCCTAATTGGCAAAAATCATTAGATACACGTCTTTACAAGATCTTCAAAGTAATTAACAATACAATATATATGTCTTGACTGTCAGAAAGCACAGAACATGTATCAAACTGGGGAGCTAAATCAGCAGTTGTGAAAGTGTTGTCAGCACGAGTGAAATCGGGGAAGCTGGTGAATGTATAAGATGATTTGGACATGGGATAGCAAAGTGTTAACAAGATGACCTTATCATCCGAGAATCCCGCAAGTATTTTGCAAGAGAAGTTGCTGTCAGCTAGATCTGTTCTTAAGAAAACTAGATCTAGGATGGAATTGAGCCTAATTGGACATGAGACGAGATGAGTAAGCCTAAAAGATAGAAAAATATTTATTAATTCATGGCATATTGCGGTATCCTGATCCGTTACGGTCAAAGAAGGCCAATGGATGTCAGTAGCGTTAAAATCGCCCGTACAGATAAGTCTTGTTGAAGCAACATTTACATTGCACTTAAAATTGGCAAGGACATGTAGAACTTCAAGGGATGATCAATTGGCAAGGGCATGAAGAACTTCAAGGGATGATCTGGGTGGGCGATATATAATGCTAACTTCTGTACACCGATTATTTAGATCGACTGTACATTAAAGGAATGTAGTTTCAGTAGGCAAGGGCAGCACTGAGAACAGGATATCTAACCGGATAAGTGATGCAACGCCACCGCCAATGCCTTGTGTCCTGTCCTTAAGTATGGCAATGAAACAGGGTGGAGTGAACTCAATATCGTAAATGTTACAATGAAGCCATGACTCTGTGATGCCAAGGATATGAGGGCAGAAAGTTGGAACAAGAGGCAATAGTTCTGGAAGCTTTTTAGCAATACTACAAGCAGTGACTTTCAGGACCACTATGTTTTCATGAAGGCTATATTGAAATTATGGAGTGGACGAGGTGGGGTTTGAAGATGTGGAGATGGAAAATATAGAGCCAGGTGCTCAATCTGAGACTTCACTAAGGATTTCGAGTTGTCTCAATTATAGCGTACGGTGTGAATGAGTGCATGATCGTATCTAAACTTCACCACAAAGCCACTGTTGTGAAAATTAAGTTAGGCCTCTCAAATTTTTTTTCTGTATGTGTCTAATACGTGCGAAAATGTGTTCTGTAATAAACACGGTTGAGCCTTTTAGTTTAAATGCATTTTTGAGAACAGGGGCTTCCTCCCTTGAGGTTGTCGTAAATAGCCACTAAGTACAAAATTTTCCAAACCTGTGGGCACGTTTGATTTGAGGGCAGGTAATTTTCAATGTATTGTTAAACAGGGAAGTTAACCCTGCATAACAGCGTACTAGCGTTATCTACGGGATCTTCTAAAATACTGTGTATGATCAGATTGTTTCTCCTTGAACAATTTTCGAGGTCATAATTTTTCAAGCCCAGTTCATTCATTTTAGAAGTTACACAATTAATTTTTTCATGTAAATTACTGGCATAACTGTGTTCATTAGAGCCAAGAAAACGTTCCAGTGCACAAATACGCGATTCTAAAACATCAAAACGACAGGCAACTGTTTGTTAAAATGACTTGACGTCAGCAATATTATTAGCTAACTTAGTTTGCCCATCCAAAAGTTAAAGAACATTTCAAAGACACATGAAGGAATACTAGTTTGCCCATCCAAAAGTTAAAGAACATTTCAAAGACACATGAAGGAATACTGTCGGCAAGCGCGTAATCGGAGTGTGCATAAGTACCCTCGTTGAGAGCATTAGAACCAACTGTGTTGCGGGTTGTCGGCCTATTATTGGAAGAAGTGGTTTTACTGGTATTGGCTGACTTAATCGGAAGCTCCGGATTTAGTTCCACATCACCGCTGAGAACGATGTGACTTTTGTAGTATAACACGTGTAAGCAGAAAAACGCAAACCTACATGGTCAAGGAAGCAGCAGCAGAAAGCGATCATCAGAATGAATGCATTCAGCACTGTAAAGGTAACATACCTGCATAAATAGCAAGTAACGAGTCAACATCGTGCTGATGCTGCTGCGACCTAGCCCACTTAAGACCATGTAGTGGTCCATAGCAAGTTTGAAAAGATTTCATACACTAAGTGTTTGAAGTACGCACTAGAAACAGGATATTGTTGTCGTGTTCATATCTCAAAGGCGAAGCTTCAGATACCCCAATTTTTTCACTGCCCTTTGTTTTTATAGATTCATTCTGATCATTTCTTCATTGAGCTGGGAAACCGCAATAATGACACAGAAAATTCATTCCATGTGTCATGGTAGAGAGACACACTGCTGTTCAAGGGCATAGAACATGCAGTTGTACTTACTCGCTGGCTCAAGTCTCGCGTGTGTGTTGTTTTTCATTATTGCTACGACTCAAGAAAGTCATATTCTAAACATCCCGCAATGTCTAAAAGAGAATGTGTACACATTCGATTGCCTGGCATCAACAGTTCATGCACCCATCTTTATTTAGCTACAGGGCCTGTGTTTAATTTAATCTACAGGCATATTTTGTGCTAAAATGAGGGAACACACACTTAGCTCGTTTCGGTTCACAAAGCATTTGTTTCTTTCATATCTAATATGCTGCTACAATTCACTGCTTCAATGTTCATTTTAAATTATATTTTGTTCCAAATTCAAGTGCCCTCTGTATAAAGGTTGCCTTTTCAAAAAATAAGTAGGCACCAACTAGGTAATGAAAAGGGTTTACTCAAATACAATAAAAAGAAAAAAAAAAGGTTTGATGAAGCTCAGCTAATGTGGAGTGTACTGCATTGTTTGTGCTTGTTTTAGCAGTTGTTTGTGTACTTTTGCAGATGTGTCCATGTCTATATAAAGAAATGAACAAGTCTCGTGCCTTAGATATTGCCAGAAAGGCATGGCTCCAGTGTCCTCTTGGAAATAATTACTTATTTCACAATACCATTGCGGCTTATTATTTTGTGAATGTGGGATTGTTCTGGTGATGTGGCCCATGTCCGTGAACTGCTCCATAGAATAGGCTTGATTGAAATAAGTGAAATTCACTATTCAGTTTTGACTCTGTTTGTCAATTGAAATTGGGAGAAAGTGTATAATGATTTTTTTTGTGATGGTTATGTTTCATCAGTGTGAAGAAGTATTGCCTGTTTTGTAAATCACTGGTTGATGTTAAGCATTTATTCATGCACTTCTTTACACATCCGCATGTGCCGAAAAGAAATAATTTGTATCTAAGCAACGGCAACACTCGGTGGTGACTTTGATTTTACGCTGTTGAATGTAAGCGTTTCGTAGTGGCAACCTGATGTTACTTTATTATGCATTTTGCCTCTTGCATGTGTTTGTGTGTGTTGTGCTTTTTTGTCAACTAAATTTTGGATATGGACAAAGAAACTTATTGTCTTGCAGTTCCACTTACTTAGCAACTACCATTTAAACTTGCCTAAATCTTTCTCAATTTCTTCTTTCATAAAATGTATTGCCATTTTTGATTCGATCATTCATATTTGTCTTTGCCTTTTCTTTCGGTGATGCTTAAAATGCAATTAGGGCATTGAGTTGATCTGACTGTTTTGTAATATATGCAAGGTTGTTTTACCGTTCTGGTGTATGAGGACAGTCTTAGACATGTAATTGTCATTGTCTGCATTCCCTGAACAGTAACAACTTGATAAATTGAACAGGTTTGTTGGTCGAGGCCGGAATCTGTATTGTGTAATGGCATGAAGCTCTTGTAATTTGGTCATGTTTGGCCTGAACCCGAATAACTCGTTGAGTCGTAGATTGCTGAGCACAAAGTGCCAGCCACCAGCCATTTTACTTGCGGAAAACACATGAGCACATAGTGCAGGTAATGGTTGTGGCTGTAGGTAAGGGTGTGGCGCAGAACATCTATCAGGCTTATTTAAATGGGTGTCTTGGAGATTGGCCGCTTTGTGAACCAAGTTGCAGGTTGATGAAAGTTGCGACTTTTTTGCTTCTATTATGCAAAAAAAGGTAGACTATTTACAAATTGATGAACACAATGAAAATGTTTTCATCTTAGAAATATTATTTTTTTATGTTCTTGGTTAACTTGGTATTTGGTCGATTGAGATGTTTTGTCCAATCCCATGAAATTTGAGCTAACGAGATTTTAGCATAGTTATGCGATAAAGTAGAATTCGTGCTCGCTGACTGTTCGAGTAAGTGTCTGTAGCATTATATGGTGCATAGCTTACTTTTGTTTTATTCAATCATTATGCTGTCTCTGAAGTAGTTTAGAGACAATAATGGGAATCGTGTAAACTGTGCAAGTACGCTAAAGAACTTATACTTTTTCCAGTCTGCATAATTGTGCGAGCATTTCTCTCCACCAAAAGTGTGATATAATTTCTATCTCTTCTTTATGATTTGTATTCCTTTTTTATATTTTGTAGTTCTTTTCATATTGACCTTGTCCACTCATATTTCATTTCTTATGTTTCGTGCATTGAATTGGTAAAGTGTTTGGTTACTGTGCAGCATTTTATGGATTGTCATACGGGAGAAAAAAGTGCAATAAATGTTTTACTGGGGTATGGCCTAATTTAATGGTGTATGTGAAATAAGCTTTGTCATTTAGGTATAGTACCAGCATTACATCAATATTGTACTCGTGCACATTCACTGGAGGTTTTTCTATGTCTTGGACATAGCATTTACAAACAGAGAAAGAAACTGTAACCATGTCATCATGGCATGGTTATTGCTCAAGTAACATGTGGCTTGCTTATGCGAAGGTGATTATGTATTTCATCTACAAGTGCAGTAATCTTGCTTCATTGCCTAGTGCTTTTGTGTAGTTGAACACAATGCATGCAAGGTTTTCATTGCCTCTATTTTGTCTCTGGTTTTGCAGGTTCCTTGACTTCGGCACCCCATGAGGAATACCATTCACTTGTGTCCGTACGAGGCGGACTGCATTCGTGCCGTCAGTGCAGCTATGCAACTAAGAGAAAAGAGCTCATGCAAAGACACCTCTGCAAACACACGGGCGAGCGCCCCTTCCAGTGCCACCTGTGCCCTGCTGATTTTTGTCACAAAACGAACCTCACAAAGCACCTTCGTACGCACACAGGGGAGCGTCCCTATCTTTGTGACTGCTGTGGCGCGTCGTTTTCAGTGAGCAATAAGCTGGTGGATCACATGCGCACACACACAGGAGATCGTCCGTTTTCCTGTGACCAGTGTAGTGCGTCATTTTCACAGAAGGCGACCCTCAATGCCCACATGCGCACCCACACAGGGGAGCGTCCCTTTTCCTGTGAGTGCTGCGGTGCATCGTTCTCACTGAGCAATACCCTCAGGGATCACATGCACACACACACAGGAGATCGTCCGTTTTTTTGTGACCAGTGCAGTGTGTCATTTTCACAGAGGGGGATCCTCATTAGGCACATGCGCACCCACACAGGAGAACGTCCATTCACCTGTTGCCACTGCAATGCATCTTTTTCACGGAAACACCATCTTGTAAAACACGTGTACTGTCAGCATACAAGAAAGTCAACATAAAAAGTGAGTTGTCTGCATGCATTTTCTTTATGGAAGATGCAACTGAAGGTTTTTTTATCTGTAGAACAGTTCTACAAAATGTTAGTTATTTGCATAAGTTTTGATGGCTGATTTCAAATATGTAATCAATTTTATAGCGACTTGCACAGCTTTGTTTTGTACCATGACTGTGTAAAATATTGTTACAGTGGGTTCACTAGATTGAATCAACAGCAAACATCGACTGAAAGGGGGAATACAAGAAGGACGCGCAGTTACGGCACGTGCTTGTCGTCCGTTCCCTGTGAATAAACCTCTTTTCAACCTTGTTTACAAGTCACGTAACAGAATAGTCGAGGTGCCGGGTACCCCAAGTCTCTAACCACGAGTTTCCATCCCTTCACGCTCATCAGAGTCCTCGCTTTGCGAGACTACCACCAACATCAACAGGAGAGATGCCTCTGAAACCGATTTCCCGAGGACGCTGGCTTCTTTCCATTCTTACAAGGAGCCGCCAAGATTTGGTTGGACTGGTGAGTAAGACGTGGACGGGTGGTTGAAGCAGTGCAAGCGGGTGAGCGAACTTAACAGCTGAGACTCCGTCGCTCAGCTATCGTATGTAGTGCTCTTTGTCACCAACACTGCCCTCCTGTTGTACAACAACCACGAGGATATGCTCAACACGTGGGATATGTTTCTCGACGCATTGAAGGAGTGCTTTGGAGACAACACAACGAGTAAGAAGCAGGCTGAACACACCATCTCTCAAAGGGATTAACGGCCTGGTTCAACTTGCACCACTTACATCGAGGAGATTCTGAAGCTTTGTAAACTTGTTAACCTCGGTATGTCTGAAGAAGACAAAGTTGGCCATCTTCTTAATGGCATAGCAGAGGATGTGTACCAGTTCTTGATCACCTAAGAGAACCTGTCATCTGTGGCCGACATTATAAAGCACTGCGATACCTTTGAAGCACTGAAGATGCGTCGTATAGCACCAAAATCGGGCTGATTGGCTAATGTGCCAACAGTAGCTAGCGTCGACGCCAACCCTCCATCTGACCTGTCATCGACAAAACGACAGATATTCCGGGAAGAGCTTCTCCGGTGCCGTGAAATAAGCCATTACAGCAGTGATGACTGCTACCGAGGCAACCAGCCTGGACTACCTCCTGCCTCATTCTCACCATCTATCAATGCAGCGAACATGGACAACTACCGAGCTGTGCTTCGGTCCGCACCGGCAAACCGACCTCCTTTCGCCAACAAGCAGCAGCCACGAAACACCTATGCCCTGCAGTGGTTCCACACTACTTACTCAGCTACAACGGGAGATAAGTATAGGCCACTACATCAAGCAGAGTCGCTGCCTGGCGGCAACTGTCCGAAAGGTGAAGTGAGGATTGCTCCTTGCGTAGTTTTCTTGCCAAGTCGTGTTTCTATGTGCGCGTATGTGATGTACGTTCTCAAAGTGTGGTTTGTCCGGTCAGTCAACGCTAGTGTAACTGTATGTACGTGTGCCTGAAACGACGTACGAAAGCATTCGGTCTTTCTTGGCTGCTAATGCATTGTAATAAGATCGGTGAGATAAACTTTCCAGAGTGCTGTTTACATGTGTCATACCTGCCATTCAGAGTAGATGCCGCTTTTTCTTTCAAGCACATCGCAAAATGCTCTTGGCATCCTTCAGTATATGAGCACTTATATTAAATGCTGTGTGAATGCAGCCTTTTATAGTGACTTGGTTGTAAAAAAATAAGCAGGCTTTAGGTCATGCACTTGCGCGCTGTTGGTAGGTGTACAACTACGGCACTGTAGTTTATCGATCATGTGACGATCCGTAGTTGTGTTTATATGACCGTGATAGCACTACATAGATATATTACTAATGTCATGACTGGGGACTAGCAGCGCAAGAGACTCCCATCAGCTCCTCAAGCGGTGCTCGTCGACAAGAACGCCGTCTGCATCCCACAAGAGCGCGGGAACACTCCCAAGCGCACTGCAAGGAACGCACACCGGTGTGCCAGTGACATGCAGTCCGCGTCGCACACGAACGTTGTAACACGCAGTCGGCGTTTCAGGAGAAGCGCGTGCACGAACCGAGAGGTGTAAAAAGCGCATCGCATGTGCGCAGGGGTGTTCTGTCTCGGTGGTCTCATTTACGGCCAGTTGTGTCTCATGTAAAGGTGCTTCTAGGCGCCTAGTGTTCTTCACACCTGTAAATATGTAATTAAATTGTGTGTTCGTGCTGTGAAGAAGCCTCGCAAGGGTTCTTAATTTCCCGGCATTTGAGTGGCTGCCTGTAGCCCAACTTCTCGGTCACATCACTGTCACATAAACTGTGAGACTTCGGTACTTACTTACACTGTACTCAAAACAGAGCTACCGTGTGTAACGATGTGCTCAGATTTAAGAACGCTTTAAGAAGCTAGACATCGAAAATTAATTCAGATGACATGCCTTATATATAATGTCATATAATTTCACTGAAAATTTCATCACTTTTACATTGTTTTCAGTGTTTGTTTGTGTGGCATTGTTAGTGACCGACAGAAAGCATGCAGTGGTAATTTTTTGTCTGAAAAAAAAAAATTTGCTTGTCCTAATAACCAGGTCTTTGTTGTAGCACGGTCATGCATGTAATCGATCGCTGAAAGCTTTCTGCTGAACTCTTACATAAGATTTTTACTGTTGCAAGAACATGTGCGTACACGTGGTACTTGCAGTGTAGCGCAAAGTGCTCTCAGCCACTAAGCTTTCCGGACTAGACTTATTCACTGTCCAACATTTCATTGTGAACGGAATGATAGAAAAGAAATTATATGCATATAAGGTGCGAACGGTGGTTCTGAAGGAATTGCACATTTATGCGGGCTTTCTACGATCTTTCTTTCTATTTTTTCTAGTATGCAGATGGCAAAGATGTAAATAAGTAGTTGAGTCACGTTACAGCAGTGCATAGCAGACGGAACACAAGCTAATCACGTACAAACAACACAGCAAAGGCGGGATTTAGTGCGTAAGTGTGAAGAGAGTCACCCAGGGCGAGCATCAGTATGAAAAGCAGAATGCGCTTTACCCGCAGCTAATGTTAACATTGCATAAGGGGCGTGCACGGATTCAGTGAAGAAGAGCATAGATATAAACAGTAAACATTAGTCAACGCATTTTATCTGCCGACAATTGGTTCAGACCGCACGCAACGAAGCTCCGCAGCGTGTATTTGTATACCCGCTGCCAACCACCTATCCACACTTGTGCGGAGACGGTGCTGCCACCTATAGCCCAATCTCGCTAGGAATTGCAATGATCGGGGCAGATATCCCATGCCAGCTAACGGAAATGAGGGGTTTGAGCAGCACCGTGCATTTCTGCCATCTCCTGTGTGCTATAGCTCCGGCGTCCTAGGCCAGGACTCAAGATTTTGTGACCGTCGACAGCAATTCCCAGGAGCGCCTTCACGAGCTTTCTACAGTTATAGCAATCGACCCTTTCCATCGTCATCGACCCTTTTCAACACCCAACTTCCAGTTGTCAATTTCGCCAAGGCAACTTCCGGAACTCGTCCCCACCCTCTGATTACAACTTAACGCCATTGCCTGCTCCACGTGCTCCCCGGTTGTTATCGCCACGGCGTCGCTTCCCGTCACCACCACCAAAAAACTAGGCAGTGCCGGTGAGAGGGGTGAGGTTGCTGGATACTGTGCGCTGTCAATCATACCTCCGTCAGCCTTCATGCTGAAAAACAAAGTTCATGTGTGTGTCGACAATGTCCCTATTATAGATATTGTAGATACTGGGGCAACAATTACAGTGATGAGCCTTACTCTTAAAGCTCTTCTGGGACAAAAAGTTATGTTTTTGTGGAACAAAGTTGTGGTTTTGTAGTGTAAGCGGTGACACATTGTGCTCGGTCGGCATTTGTACAGCAGATGTTTGTTCGTGTGGCAAAGTATTCACCACTTAATTCGCCGGGATTCCTTGATCTACGCTGGACGTTATTTTAGGCCTAGATTTCTTACGGGAGTGTGGCGCTACAGTTGACTGTCGAAGTGGAGAGCTTTCAGTACACCACGAGCTTATGACCGAACTCCTAGAGAACTCGCCGTGTCAAGAAAGTGCCTTCTGTGTTGCCGAGGATGTAGCGATTCCTGCGCAGTGTAGGGTGTGCATTCCGGTAACCTGCTCTGGTGCAGCTCCTACTACATTTGACGGCACAACAGAACCTCTACACTCAGCTTATGTGAAGAAGAACGTGTTGGTGCCACATTGCTTGTTATCGGTATTTGAAGGACGATCTCGATTATGGACGATGACTTACGTGGCCCAGCCCATACTTCTACCTTCTGGTATGAAGCTCGCACTTTTCAGGGAGGGAGCACAGACTTTAGTTGCTGTACTTCATGCCGATGCGAATGAATTCTTGCTCTCGAGCCTTTCGAATTTGAAGCTTCTACTGAGAGTGAGCTAGTCCCTCAGCACGAGTGAGCCCCACACGTTACTATCGGTTTGACTTTTTGCAAAACAATAAGACATCCTCGATTCCAGCCTCTTGAGTACGCTATCGTATAAACACCGTATCAGTGCACCCTGTACGACAAAAGCTGTACCGAGTGTCACCGAGAGAGTGTAAAGCAATTAGTGAGCAAGTTGAAGAAATGTTGCAAAAATGAGTCATTCAGGAGTCTGCAAGTACTTGGGCTCCACCTGTCATTCTCGTTCAAAAGAAGGACAGCAGTTGGAGATCTTGTGTTGATTACTGCCAGCTTAATAGGATTACAAAGAAAGATGTATAACCGCTTCCGCGCATAGACGATGCATTGAATTGTCTTCATTCAGTTTCCTACTTTTCTTTTGTTGACTTCTATTGGCAAATATCGGCTATAGCGAATATCGATGCACACTGATGATAAAAAAAGATGGCGTTCATAGCACCCGATGGACTTATTGAATTTAACAATATACTCATGAAAGACACATTCGAAATGTCCTGGAATGTGTAAAAAAGACTGTCTACACACTTGATTGCCTAGAATCAACAGTTGATGCACCCATCCCTATTTAGTCACAGGGCATCTGTTTATTATAGTTTACCCATATATTTCGTGCTAAAATTACGAAATGGACCCTTAGCTGATTGGTGTCGTTTAGAAAGCATTTATATATTTCATGTCTTATATGCTAATACAACATAGCACCACTAATGTTCAATTTCATATTTCCCTCCGAATTCAAGTGCTTAACTTCATATTGCCCTATGTAGTGAGCTTGTCTTTAAAAAGAAATAAGTCGGTACATCAAATAAGTTGTGAAAAAGTGCTCACTCAATTAATATACTAAAAAACCTTTGGTGAAGCCCAGGCAATCTTGTGTGTACTGTGTTGTTTGTGCTGGCTTTAACAGTTGTCTGTGTGCTTTTGCTGATGTGTACATCCCTTTATGGAGAAACGAAGAAGTCTCATGCTTCGAATATTGTCAGAAAAGCATTGCTCCAGTGTCTTCCTGGAAGTCATTCATCATTTCATGAAAAGGTTGCTGCTTAATATTTTGTGAGCATGAGATTGTGGTGGTGATGTGACCATGTTTGTGGACTGCTGCAAAGAATAGGTTTCATTAAACGAGTGAGATTGACTATTCAACTTCCACCCCGTTTGCAAATTGAAATTGGAAAGAATGTGATGGATTGCCTTGTGATTTTTATGTATCGCGAGCTTAAAGCAGTATTGCTTACAAAGCACTAAATAATGTTAGGTTAGGGTGGAGAGAGCTCGTTGATTACAGGTTACGTTGAAAGAGTAGTTTGAGGATCGGAAGTTATGTTAGTTTCGTAGCTCACAATTCATAATGACATCAATTCTTGGGAGGAAAGGTGAAAGGTAGAAGATAATGCAAAGGAAGAGGCCGTCTTCTCAAGATAGTATCCACACTACCGTGCACTACTTTTGGGTAAGACTTCCTCCATGAGAAAATCTGTTGAGCGGGCACATGCTTTCAAACTGTGTGCCTCCCGATGGGAGCAGGAAAAAAAAAAAATCTTCTCACCTGTAAAACTATAAACCGCAATTTTCTACTTGCATGTCTGGTGATCTACATATTGAGGTATGGTGGCAGTGCTTTTACTTTTGCTCCCCTTGATTTGTTTGCCTTGACGTCATAATACTGCATATTAATAAGAAAGCATCAGTAATGAATTATGGAGCATTTTTTTCGTTAGCCTTCTCCCACATTCATCCTGCAAATCATTCATATGTGTCGTAGATTCAAAGAACCTGAGGACAAGACTGTGTAGGTATTTTTATTTATTTTAGACAGACTGCAATGCTCATATTGAAGTTTTGTCAGGAGGAAGAAACAATAAGTATATTAAGGTCAGTAATAAATAAACATACTAGAAGTAATTCAAAATACTAGTACAGGCTTTCCTAGTTGAAGTGTGAAAATTGTAAAGATCAACATTCATAAGTTAGAACATCTAAATATACATCACTTACACAGTCACTCATACAGTCATATCATACTTAGAGGTATAAGGATACAATCATATTCATACATATTCAAGAGTTACCAAAACAAAAGGTTACACATTCTAGTGCGATTTTGTGAAGCCTATGCAGATTTTTTTTCTTTCTCAACGTGGCAGGAAACTGTCATGACCCTCTTGATGACATTGCTATGTTGAAGATGCCATAATATGACAGCCATTGTTAAGCACCATTTAATTCTGGAAGAAAAGATTCCATTGTCAAGCTCTTTGGTAATTTTGTTGAAAAAAACCTTGGTATATCGATTTATTGAAATACCCTCTTTGAATTCAGATATCTAATAAGATAGTTTTGAAATTCGATTTATATTTAATTTATCCATGCACCAATTAATCCATGCAACAACACACTTACACATTGGTTTGCACAAAGGTCTGCCAAAACGAGCAAGTTCAAAATTGATTCTGAAAATTCACTGGCTGGACTAGCAACTGGAAAGTGCTGGGTGCACGAGAAACAAATTTAATATGCCAAAATCGACCATCCAAAAGCGTCGATCACTGCTGATTGACTTGAATAGGTGTGGTAACAAAAGAGTTAAACTGCGAGTCCGAGTGAATGATATTTTGATAAGCTTGAGGCTGGCTGAGATTTTGGCGAGTCGGAGTCCAAGGGAGGGCTAAGCGCAATTTATAACTCGTGACTGAGTTTGTGAGTTCCGCATTTCACTGTTGTAGTATGAGCCTTATGTCGGCTAGCATTTATAATTACGCCGACTCGCACATACTTGAGTGCACTATCATTCATGCACCAGCTCAGTATTCATTCACCAGAAGCGTGAGTTACGGATGGCCGACGTACCTTGACCTTTCTCCCGCAATCTCCTTGGCAGGATGGTATTATCGTTGAGTGTAAATCATATTATTTATTGTATATGTCGTTACTGGATTGTAACCATAGACAACTTGTTTCTAAAGTTACAAGACCAAATCTGTCGTGTAAAATACCGATTATGCGAGGTAATCTTAAAGAGAATTGTCTCAGTTGAAAAACTTGTGTAAATTAATGAACTCACAAGTCGACACACTCATACTCAGATTGAGCCATGAGTCTTGGGTAGTATTGTTATGGTGAGCTTGATTCCGAGTGAGTTCGGTTGAAATGAAGAAGTTTTAAAATTTTGTGAGCCTGAGTCTGAAGGAGTCTTCAGGAGAAAAATTTTGGTGTGTCTGAGTGCAAATGAGACTTTAAAGCAAAATTTTAGAGGCTGATTTTGAGTCAGCTTTGCAGTTTTTGCCGATCTATGGCCACATTATCTAAATTTTTCAAAAGAGTTAGTGTGCAAGAATATCTTTCACTTACAATAGTCATAGCATAGAGGGTACTTTCCTTGTTCCTTAGAGTATGATAAGTTGCTTAAAGTAGCTGATGTGATGTAGTATTTATGGAGATGTTGATACTGTCTGGCATTGATGTTCAACCATACGTGCACCTCTTCTCCACCAAGTTTCTGACACAGTGCGTCTAGCCAACGAGACCTGTTCTTTCTCTTCCCTTCTGCTCGTGCCACAAGCGCTAGTGCAGGGAAGTATAAAGTGTGCGAAACCGTCCTTCTTCCAGTGCTGGCGGTTTAACGCTTTCGACGCTGCTTTGTCGTCTCTTCGTAGGTGTTCGGACACTTCATCACAGCTGACATATTTGAGTATCAGGAAAAAAGAAGTTGTGTTGGTATGGTCCAATGCACTGCAGCTTCTTGGTTTCATTTAACATCACATTCATTCCACTGACACTTGGGCACTGTGTAATAATACATTTTTTTGCATTATGTGTTTCAGAGAAGACGCAATCATTCTAGAGGGGGCTGAGTTCTGCTGAAGAACTGCCTTTATTTGTATCTAAAGGAAGACTTTCGTTATCTGGCTTCACGTGTATTCCGTCTTTTCCATTCTATGTTACTTTACCTTTTCTGACTTCATTCTTCGAACTCTACATGTTTTTACGGAGCAGGTCTCTTGTAGATGTTCACCACTATTGCTGTAGTAGTTGGCAGAGTGCCTGGAAGTCCTTTTTTAAGTCTGGATTTACAAACCTACCTTGTCCTCACTTCTTGTTGTCCTTATTATTTCCGTGTTTGCCAGAGTGGTGTAGCAGTTAGGGTGCTCGGCTGCTGAGCCGAAGGTGGTTGGTTCGATCCCGGCCGTGGTGGTCGCATTTCAATGGAGGCTCAAGTCTAGAAGCCTGTATGCTATATGTTTAAGAGCACGAGATGGTTGAAATTTCTGGAGTCCTCCACTACGGCATCTCTCGTAATCATAATGTAGATTTGTGACATTAAACCGAAGGTATTATTATTATTATCATTATTATTATTATTATTATTAGTAGTAGTAGTAGTAGTAGTAGTAGTAGTAGTAGTAGTAGTAGTAGTAGTATTACTACTTTTGTGCCCCTCGCATATTTCAAGAACAAATATGAAGCTAGTATCAAGAAATCATTCTCAGTTATCTATTCCCCTTCTTGTTTTTATTTTTTATGCACTGTAGCTTGAAAGTTGGTGCAGTGGGTGCGTTTGCAGCTTCTCAAACCTCTAGCAGTTTGTCTATTTCAATGCGAGAGAATTGCCGCAAAGCTGTCCCGCGGTTCAGTTTGAATGAAAGCTGCAGTCAAATATGAGCCAAGGTCACATCAAGAGTTTCTTAAGCCTGCATGGCACATCCTCCCATGAAAGCTTGCCCCTACGGACATTACTGCCACTCTGTACCTATAAGCAGTTTCTCCACAAGAAATATAAGATTCTCCAAGAAAAAAAAAAGAAAGAAAAAAAAATCGTCAGGCCTGCGCAGCACAGTCACCAGTCACAGCCGCATGTCCAGAGCCTGTTTGTTTGTTTGTATCCTCTAATCCATGGCTCATACCCACTCTGGGGGATTGGCCAAGAGAACATATAGTCTCATTATAGTCTCATATGGACGATAACTGCATTATTGCTTACAACGAAAAAAAAAAGGGGGGGGGGGAGGGGGTTGGAGGAGTTGTATAGTGAAGACAGTATGTTAAAAAAAAAAAAAGAAACCAAAAATTTAGATAGTGAGAAAAAAGAATCAACAACAAAGTAGACACTAATAGCTACAACTTGATTTTAGGAGCCGACCAGACAGCTGGTTTTGCCAAACGAGATTAATTTGGCATGTCACGGATTTATCCAGAATTGAAAATTACTTTTCGACCCGTTTTTTTTTGGGGGGGGGGGGGGGGGTATCTGTTAACGTGGGCTTTATGTTGAAAAACGTTTAGAGTCTTGAATAAAATTACACACCGCATCGAATGCATCTCTGTGGCAATTTCTCAAAACAGAGGCACCAAAACTTAGAACATTTTCTGTGGTTAAATTTAAACCTAGCTTCGCAAATGGAATATCTAAAAGTCATTTCCTAATTAATGCATAGTTACGACATGAGCCAAAATAATGTTCAATAGTTTCTGATTCTTCGCAGAAAGGACAAAGGGGGGAAAGTGTCAGACCAGCTCTGTGTAAATAAATATTTAACGGGTGGACACGGCACCAGAATCTGGAGATTATAATTTCAAGTTTTTTTTGATGGACTCCACTGGGCTTTCCATGGAAATTTGAGGTGCTGATAATCTGTTCATTGTGTGATATTTTCTAAACTATCTGTAAAAATAGCGAATTTCCTATATCTAACCCCTGATAAGTATTCTAACTATGGAAGTACTGAAATTACTGGTCCATCGAGTGATGCTCGTGCCAAAGCATCTGCCAATTCATTTAATTTTAATCCGCAGTGACCTGGGACCCACACTAATTTGAGGAGTTTTAAATGCGGCGGTGCTAATGTGTGGAACGCTGCTAGGGCAGAATATTGTTCAGAGGTTGTCAGAGCTGCACACACCGAAAGTGAGTCGGTTAGGATGATTGCACTGGTCTCGGTCGTAGGAATTTTACGAAGAGCTAAAATAATAGCTACTAGCTCGGCTTCAAATATAGGAGTGAAATCTGGAAGCCTTACTGAAAAAGACCAGCCGAGGAAATCAGACGCAATTCCGACGCCTGCCTTTTCATTGTCGACAGAAGCATCTGTAGCTATTACATTTTTTGTTTCTGCATGTACCAAGTAATCGTTTAATGTAGTGGTCAAAAATCTAAGAGATTGCAACTTGGCTTGTGGGGGGAAGATTTCATCGTACTCTATTCTAATATTGATGGTTGAGGAATTAGTTTCAATTACTGTGCTAATGTCTACATTTATGCAATCCAGTTTCTTTTTAATGAAAATTATCTGAGGGGTATGAAATCCAGGCCAATGTGCAAGAAAGAAAGAGTCAGGGTCACTGATGAATGCGTACTCTGATCTTCGCGCCGGTAAACTGTAGAACTTTAAAAAGGTTTGAACCGTTAGAATGCGGAATCGACAGAGGAGCTGACGATGGTAGATCTCGAATGACTTTTGATGCTTCAGACAGCGTTACGTTTTTGAAGTCAGTGCTTATGCTAGACTTTTGCCAGTTGAAAGCCATAATCGAAGAAAATCTAATTTCTAGACCTCTGCCAATTAACTCTAAAAAGTTCTTCGTTTCTTCCTATGATAGTTTTTCATAATCAGTATTTAATGTAGACGGCAGGATTTTGCGAGATCGCATATATTGAAATAAAGCTTTCTTATTTTTGGATTTCGAGAGAAAATCGAAATGTCTTTTATCATAATCTTCTTTAGCTTGGGCCACCGTGTGTTTAAATACAGCGGCAAGAAATTTATAATCTGACCAGTTCTTAGGGGACTGATTATGTATTAGCTTCTTCCAAGCTGCCTGTCTTCGTCTGTGATCTCGTGAACAGTTGGAATTCCACCAGGGGCTATAGGATATTCTCTCCGCCGATTTAACAATAAATACAGCATTTTTGTATGCCCTTTTAATTACTGCGCTTATTTTCATAGCTTTAGTGTCATCTCCATCCTGAGAAGGAGCGTCTAAAGCAGTTTTTAGGTCGTGTTGAAATTTTGCATAATTTATATAGGCTCAGGCATGGAAGCATGATGGTTTGACGGGACAAGCGATCTCGAACATTATTGGAAAGTGGTCACTGTTGGAGGCGCAATCAAGGGCTGTCCACGATGTACTAGCAATGGCCGAGCTTACAAAGCTTAAATCTAAGGCGGAGCGTGAATGACCTCGAAAAAATGTGGCAGCTCTAGCGTTAAGGCACAATAAGTTGTTGTCTACCGACCAGTCCCACAACCGTTGTCCACACTGATCTGTTCTAAAACCCCAGCAGGTATGGTGAGAGTTGAAGTCACCAACTATAATTTTTTCTTTACAGCCTGAATTAGCAGCCATATCTAACAGTCTCGTGTCTTGAATGCCTACAGGAAAGTAGACGTTTATTAGCGAGAAAGGCAAGTATCCTGGCAAGGTAATATCTAACGCGAAAATTTCGCAGTCAGAAGACATACATTTGTATAAGTTTTTGACTTTTAAACTAATTTTATTGTTTATAACCTCCACCTTTGGATCGACGATCTAGACGAAAGGTTTGGAAGTTGGGTAGGTGAAATACATGATGTGTGGATAGCCAAGTTTTTTGTAATGCAATAATAGCTGGATCGAATTTGGAAGACAGGTATAACAGATCTGTTATGGCTGAGTGAAGAGATCGGCAATTCCAATGTATAATTTTAAAAGACCCTATGATTTCGTTAAAATGGTTTCGGCAATCACCTTATCTAAAATACTTTCTTTTAGAAAATCGGTTTTGGAAAGGTTGTCTTTCTGGTATTTCTTGCTTTTTACAAGTTTCGGCGAGCTAGGTTTTTTCGATGCAGGGGATCTAGAACGCTTTAGGCATTTCAGATCTATGTCCATATCTTGTGTGTCCTGAGAAGCTTCCTGTTCACCCTCGCTTTGCCTCTGAACGCCTTCTCCGGAGGGCTCTGCAGACTGTGCATCTGGTGGAGTTATCTCAGATTCTGCCTCACTTGTCGGGTGTGCAGACTCAGCATTTTTTACAGCTGTACTTATATCTATCTGTGCTCCATAGACTTGTGCGATTTGGTTATTCACAATGTGCGACAGCGACTCACATAGGGTGGTAGCAAGGCGTTGCATAGCCTTATCCACAGCTTTCTCGATCATGTCCGCAATTGATAGGGAAAAGGATGCTTCCACTGCTATGTTATGGCGGGCAGCTGTTCCGGCAAATCCTTGAGTTCGGGCTTGGATTTCAGCAATGGCATCCTTTCGGGAGCATCGCCTTCTGTCTACAATTTCAAGTATTTGGATTTTACGTGCCTTGGCTGAGCAGTTTGGGTTATCAGTGCAGTGCGCTTCATGGCAAAGACAGCACTTTTCTTCATTAATTTTACAGTCGTTTGAGTTGTGCGTCTCACAACAAATTCTGCATCTAGGTACTGACCTGCACCCTTTCACTGTGTGCCCATAATGCCAACACTTAATACACTGTAGGGGACGAGGTGATAGTGGCTCCACTCTGTATATTAAAGACCACACTTTAATTTCGGTTGGGCGATTCGACCCGGCAAATGTAGCAATCACGAACTCCGTTGGGAGCTTGTTCTTGTCCACAACTCGACTACATCTATAGATAGCTATCACACCTGCTTCTGAAAACATATCTAATATCTCAGTAGGGGTCAAGTTGACATCGACACCCCGAACGAGGCCTTTGACACAAGCTAGGTGAGGGGGAATGAATGCGCTCACCGGGTTGGTAGCGAATACCGAGCATTTTAGTAGGTCTCGAACACAGAGCTGGTCAGACGAGAAGCAAAGAATGCAACCCTTGCCGAACTGCCTGACCTCTCTGATGCTTTGGTAGTGAGTTGTAGCAGCTCTCAACTCCGTCTGAATCATTTTTGGATTCTTCATCCGTATGATACCATCGTTGCTTGGGACCAATGCCACAGGAACGGATGAGATGCCATTGCGTAAAAACAAGTCCACTGGCAATTCCTGCGAAGGAAGAGAAGCAGACCAGAGGAAAGCCCCTGGTCCAGGTAAGGAAAACGGCATCTGCCTGGTCGTACTATCTGAAAATACACTCGCTAATCAATAAGGACACTATAAAAACGCTAACGAAAAAAAAAAAAATAAAATCAATCACAACTATTGAATTCTTGGCCAAACCCTCAAAGCAGGCAAACGTCAGTCGCTGTTGTCAGAGCCTGTTGTAGACTTTTCTTCTTCTTCTTCACCTCTTTTCATGGCTCTTACTCAATGCCGCGGATTAGCCGAGTGTTAGGTGAATTTTTTTTTTTCAGTGTTTCTTCAAAATACTTCTTGTTTAATTTGGAATAGTTAATAGAACAAACTTAGTTATAGCATGTTAGTTTCTTGGGGCAACTAATACAGGTACACATGCAGGGCACCCACTATGCCAACGTTAGGGTCAGGAGGTAGGTAAGCACCCAATGTACCACAAGTTGCTATTATGAGGTTTAGCCAGGTACCCATTACACAAATGTAAGGCATAATGCATATTGGAACGCGACAGCAAACTTTTGTATACTTTTCTTGTGCTGTGGCTTACGACGATGAAGAATTAGTGCCTAGTCTTTCATTATGGGTGCAAAGTGTTCAGTGTCTCACCCGGTGCGAAATTCGTGTTGTGTGATGCCTGGTTGCCATTTTCCTCTTTGAAAATGTTATATTACATAGGTTAAGGGGAAATGAGAGGCGGAAAACTGAAGTTTTTTCCAAAGTCACATATTTCTGTTATTTGCTTTCTTGAATTTAGCTTCTCTACTTTCTATACAAAAATAACTCAAAATTATAATTAAGCTCAAAGTAGGTTGAAATCATTTTGAAAGAGCCCAAGGGGGATTCTAGAAAACTAAGAAGGGCTCATTGTCTACAGTACCTGAAAGTTGTTACCTAGCTGTTTGCCATTACATTTGGATGAGGAGTTAACTAAAGCTGCATGCTCAAAATAACAATGATTGCCAAGCCCTCATGATGTAAAGCATCCTATTAAAATAATATTTTTCCCACATAGATGACCTTTCACTTACACCTTCAAAATGAATTTTTCTCAAACCTATTTTTGGACAATTACTTGAGTTTCGAAATCATGTTTCTGGCACTTCTGACAGCCCGACTAGGATGAAACTTGGCCTACGTATTTTGTAACATGTGAAGGACACAAGTACCTGCTTTAAAACTTCATATTGCCTGTAGAATTATTACAAACATTCATGGTGAGCGTATCATTCTCGCAGACTGGGTGCCTTCTGGTAGTATATGAGGGATTATTGGTCAGCTGCCATCTCGTATCAAGTTCGTGTGCGACGTGATGCCGAACAGGCTGATAAACAGTGTGCCACACTCGCCGCCGTGACTACTAACAGCGAGTGTGGCACATTTAATGGGCACAATTAATGGGCACATTTAATTCACATATATACCAAATGAAGTGAATGGGGGGATGGCCGCCGTTGTAGCTCATTTGGTAGAGCATCGGACACTTCATTTGAAGGCGGCAGGTTTGGTTCCTTTCCACGGCAAGTTTCCTTTTCGTACACCTCTTTTTCTCACACCTATATTACGATTATTTCATATAATACTTCCTCCACTCTTCCTGGCATGATTGTCTGTTAGATCTGCTTAATATTGTATATAACAAAAAAATAAAAGGAACCTTTGATTGTATACTTCTTTTCTTTGAACCTTAAGTAATTTAGAATGAACTGAGGATTCTACCAATTCTCACATTACAATTTTTTTGTTCAGTAAAATTTTTATACGCACTTTCTTGATAATTATTTGAATTCTACAGCTAAGGTAAAGCAATATGAGCCATTAATGGCTCATAACCATAAAAGTTTATTAGCAGAAAATGTGTGTTCAAAAAAAGCTGAAATTTACACATTGTCATGGCTTAAAATAAATATTGTGAAACATATTGTACAACTTCTTACGTATCTTTAATTGGCATAAAAATCTGTGTATACCGCAAAAATTTCATTGCCCTAGGCTACAAATTAATGCAATTTTTTTGTTCGAATCTTATCTACTCTTAACATAGGTTTCGTGCCCAATATGACACCTGTATAGTGTTGTGAAAAGTTTTAAGGACCAGCGTGTCTGGCATGTTCTGATTGAATGTATACAAATATAGATACAGTGTAAACCCCCACTTTGCCAATAGTTATAGAAGACACATCCCACTTCATCTATCACTTTTTATGTTATCTGACAGCTTCCTGTTTCATGGGGCCATTCTTAAGCAGCAGCCACTTTAGTGCGTGTTCTTGAGACACTAGTGTCAGCCTTACCCTTGTAGCTGAGGATAAGTAACGCTTGTATTTTCATGCTATCAACTTTTTAGTACCTAAAACCACGAGGCCACTTAATGAGTAGCCACATCGTTCTTTAGTAGCCCATGTTTTACTGTGGTTCTATATGCCTTCCTTCTTTTTAATTATGTATTCTACCATCACTGCTGACCACATGCCCACTGCCATTACATGAAAGCTTAGTTGATAGTAAGCATTAAGATAGCAAATAATTTCTATCAAGGTGTTCAAATGATCACTGTTTTTTATGAAAACATTCTTGGTATCTGTGCTCATAGTAAATGTATCTTGATAGGACATGTTTGCCGTTCATGTTCACACAGGGATCAAGAATGGGCAAGAAAGACAGACATTGCACCATTTATTGCATCAATGCGATTTTATTATTTTTAGGTGTGCAGGTTTTACAGTCAGGATTTTACGCCCTTTTAAAGTCACATTACGTTTGGCCATAGTCATTGATCACACCAATGCATATACATTTTACTCTATCTTTGTGCTCTATTCACTTTGTTGCCTTTACTCCATTAAACCTGAATACTAAGAAAAACCAGTGGAATGTCATAGATTGCCTTTATATTTTTTGTCGCTCAACTTTTATATTTCAGCACTCAACACTATCTGGCCTGTCTCTCTTTGGATCCTCTGCAACCCTGCTTGTCTTTTAAACTTCACTGATATTTGTTTTTCAACATTTCGGCTGATCATTCCTTCTTTCAGCGTGCAAAAAACACCAGTAACGACACTGAATACTCATTTCATGTTTCTGTAGTAAAGAGGCACAGTGTTGTACGAAAATATAGTGCATGAAATTGCATTTACTCACTGGCTGAAGTCTCACATGTGTGTTTTTTTCAAAGTGCAGCACTTCATTATCACTACGACTCTAGTAAGACACATTCTAAATGCCCCACAATGTTTAAAAGTAACTCTCTACACGTTTGATTTTCTGGCATCAACATATAATGCACTGATCATTGTTTAACCACAAACAAGGCCTCTGTTTATTATATTCTACCCACAATTTGTGCTATGATAAGGCAATGGACTCATAGCTCATTGGTTTGGTTTGCAGCACATTTAAATCTTCCATATCTTGTATGCACCTGCAACGCACCGCAGCTCTAGTTCAATATGACATTTACCTTCCAATTCAAGTGCTCAAATTTGTATTGCACTATGTATAGAGGTTGTCTTTTCAAAAAATAGGTAGCTAATCAAATAAGTACTGAAGAAGTAGTCACCAAATTACAATACTAAAAAAGTTTCATGAAGCCTAGCTGATATTGAATGTATTGTGTTGTTTGTGCTGGCTTTAACAGTTGTCTGTGTGCTTTTGCAGATGTGTCCATTCATTTATGAAGAAACGAAGTTTCATCCATTGGATATTGCCAGCAAGGCATCGCATCAGTGTCCTCCTGGAAGTCATTTACCATTTCGCGATTGTGCTGCTGCTTAATATTCTGTGAACATGAGATTGTGGTATTGACGTGGCAATGTCTGTGGACTGCTCCAAAGAAGGAATTATTGAAACAAATGAAACCGACTATTGAGTTCCTTGCATTGTTTTGTCAGTTGATATTTAAAGAAGTGTATGACTGATTTTATTGCAGTGTTTATGTATCGTGAGCGTAAAGCAGTATTGCCTGTCTTTGAAAGCACTGGTTGATGTTAGGCATTTATTCATGCACTTATTTACACATCCGCATGTGCCGAGAGAAAGAAATTTGCATCTTAATAAGGGCAACACTTAATAGTGACACTTTGATTTTACACTGTTGAATGTAAGCATACAGTGGGAACTAGGTGTTACATTATAATGCATTTTTCTCTCTCAAACATTTATGCATGTGTTTGTGTGTATTGTGTTTTCCTGTCAACAAAATGTTTGATATGGACACATAAACTAATTTTTTTACAGTTTCACTCACTGAGCTACAATCATTTATATTTGCTTAAACCTTTCTCATTCTCATCTATCATCAAACATCGCACCATTCCTGATTTGATCATTCATATGTTTTTTTGCCTTTTCTCTCAGCGATGCTTTAAATAGAAGCAGTGAACTGAGTTGATTGCACTGTTTTCTAACATATCCAAGGAAGTGTGACCATCCTGATATATAAGGACAGTCATAATTATAAGTGTAATAGTCATTGTCTGCATTCAGTGTACAGTAAAAGCTTGATAATTCGAACATGTTAGTTGTTCAAGGCCTGAATCTGTGTTGTTCTAAGGCACGAAGCTCTTGTAATTTGGTCATATTTGGTCTCAAGTCGGGTAACTTTTTTGGTAATTGTAGAGTGCTGAACGCGAAGTGCCAGCCATTTTACCTCCAGAAAAGACGTGTGCACTTGGTATAAGTAATTACAGTGGCTGTAGGTATGGGTATGGTGCAGAACACCTTTCAGGCTTATTAAAGATGGGGGGTCGTTGAGCTTGGCCACATTGTGAACAAAGTTACAGGATTAAAAAACTTGCGACTCTTTCTCCTATTTTTTGCGAAATGAGTAGAGGGTCTACAAATTTATGAAGAAAAAGAATGTGTATATGTTAGAAGTATTAGGCTTTTTTTTTCATATTATTGGGAGTTTGCATTTGGTCAACACAGATGTTTTGTCGGAGATAACGGAATTTTTACACGGTTGACTGATAAACAAGAATTTGTGCTGATATGTCTCTTCGGTTAAGTGTCTGAAACATTTCATAGCTTGCTTATGTCATATACAATCATTATGCGGTCACTAATGTACTAGTTTAGAGACAGTTATGGGAAGTATGTAAACTGTTCGAGTATGCAGAACCTATTTATTGTGCATTCCACATAAATGTGCCAGCAGCACTTCTAACAACCAAAACTGTGAAGCCATTTCTATCCCTTCTGAATGATTTGTTTTCCCTTCTTTCATATTTTTTGAAGTTTGTTTCATATAAACCTTGTACACTCATATTTTATTTCTTATGTTTGATGCATTGAATTAGGAAGTTCTTTGATTGCTGTGCAGTATTTTATGGATATTTTTATGGGAAAAGAAAAGAAAATACAATAAATGTTTACTGGGCTGGGTGCATAATCTATTAGCATATTACAAATAAACTTTGTCATTGGGGTATAGTATCAAAATAAGATTGAAATTGCATTCCTGTGCATTCACTGGAGGTTTTTGCATGTATTAGACATATTATTTATATAGAGACAGAAAGTGCTTGTAACCATGTCATTGTAGCACGGTTATTGCTCCAGTCGCATGTAGCTCGCATATGCAAAGATGATTGTCTACTTCATCTACAAGTGCAAAAATCTTTCTTCATTTCCTCATGCCGTAGTGCAGTTGCAGAGAATGCTTGTCCATGGTTTTCATTGCCTTCCTCTTGTCTCTGTGCTTTTGCAGGTTCCTTGTCTTCAGCATCCCGTGAGGCGTACCATTCATTCGTGTCCATACATGGCAGACTGCATTCATGTCGTCAGTGCAGCTATGTGACGAAGGACAAAGGAAACATGAAAAAGCACATTCACAGACACACAGGCGAGCGCCCCTTCCAGTGCCACCTGTGCCCAGCTGCATTTTTTCGGGACAGTGACCTCACAAGGCACCTTCGCACGCACACAGGAGAGCGACCCTTTTCCTGTAACCAATGCGGTGCATCGTTCTCACAGCAAGGTGGCCTCAGGGGTCACATGCTCACACACACTGGGGAGCGTCCATTTTCCTGTGACCACTGCAGTGCGTCGTTTTCAAAGAAGGCGAACCTCATTAGGCACAAGCGTTGCCACACAGGAGAGCGTCCATTCCCCTGTGGTCACTGCAATGCATCCTTTTCGCAAAGAGACCACCTTGTAAACCACGTGCACCGTTATCATACAAGAAAGTTGACATAAAAAGTGAGTTGTCTACAGGCGCTTTCCTTCAAGGGGAGATTCAACTCACTATCTTTTTTAATCTGTTGAACAGTCCAATGAAATTTTCGCTCATTACATAATTTTTTATGCTGATTTCAAATATTTATTTGGTTTATAGTAATTTGCATAGCCTTGTTTTGTACCACGACTATGTTTAAGATACAAACATTGTAGTGCATACATATCCCGAAGGATTACGGCCAATAGCGTTGGTCCAGTCTTAGCCAGCCGCAGGGCACGCGTTAACCGTCGTCGTGGTGGAGAACACGATACTGCTCAAGGTTTCAACACTTTGTTGTCTGCGGCAACACCAAAACGCAGTACAGAGCCCATTGCAAATTTAGAAGTGTGGCAGCTTGGGCTGGTTGTTATGGCATGATGATAGTTATAGCGCGAGAACAAAACGTCGACACCGAGACAAGAAGGACACGAAGGACACGACCGTTTTGTTCTCGCGCTATAACTATCGTCATCCCATTGCAAAGGCGCGGCGGGAAAGCAAATAGGCTTATCCATGCCACGGGCGAGAAGTACTACACAGGGGTGCAACAAGCACGTCTCCGTTGTAAAAGTTATTCTTGGAGACACCGGGACAAAGGCTTGGTTGCTTGAGCAAGGGCAAAGGCGCTCGCGTTGGCTTTAGAGAGATACGGGTCGGCGCAACCTGGCCACGCACTGTGACACCGCACTGCTCTTCGGCCTAGCGTTCGGAAAGGGTGACAAAAGACAAGCGTTTACTGCGGGTGCAAGGTGCCGTTAGCGAAGTCGGAACGAGCCCCAAACAAAAGGAGCCTACAGACGGCAAATAAATGCGTGCTTACACTCAGTCGTCCCGGAGAGATCTCTCTCTGAAAAAATTTGTGCACGACTCCACAGTCGACATCCGCTACCGGGTGAGAGCGGTTAAACGCCACTCCTAGCTCTCCCAGCGTAGCAGACCTGGGAGGAGGGGAGAGTCATGTCAGGACATGAGAACAGAGAAAGAGGTTGAAATGTTTGTGCAAAGGCGGCAGGCTGGCCTCAATTCTCACATTCTCCTCTCCTAAATTTCCGCTTTACCTGTCTGCAGAGGCAGCCCGATGTCACCTATGCAGTTAAAATGATACTGCTATGAGCAACAGCTAACTTCAGTCCAGCCCTTAAACTGTTGTTAAAAAATGATGATAAGGAAGAAAAATTAATAACAAAGTAAACACATGACACTATAAAAATATTTGTAAAAGGGAGCACAAGGACATAAGGCTAGTGTACGTCGTGCTAAGGCAGGATAGCGTCTACCGCACGAGGGGCGGAAGAGCGTGGTACTATTCGCTGGATCCGTTGCTCGAGTGCGAGGTCAGAGGAACAGAAGGGGGCTTTCTGATAGCTCGTGGCTGCTCTTGGTGATTAATAAGCGTGTCCTACAAATGCCGCTTCAGTGGTGATTCGGAGGCCCCGAAGTTTTCAACGAAGACAGGGGAACCTCGCTGGGAGGCCGGGCCTCTCCAGGGAGCAGGGAGGCTGAACCGGAATTGGCTGCGAGGCGCCCTGGCATTGGCCGGCAGCATATAGCTGCTGTCTGCTGGCCTCGCGCAGTAGCCATGGTGGAAAAGGCAGCATGGCTTCTCGGCGATGGCTGAAAGCAGAGCACAGCTGGACTGTGTGACGTCAGCAGGTCAGGGCCCCAAGCACCTCTAGTGTGTACGCCAATGGGATGAAGCCACGACGCGCACTTTCCTGGGCAGGCACCTACACACGCACAGAAGCATGCACGCATACACACACCAACGACGGCTGCGCGAGCAAAGGGGTAAAGCGTCTTTTGTCCCTCTCTCCACGCATACCGTAATTACTCGAATCTAACGCGCACCTTTTTTCCGGTTAAGCGAGTTTATAAATTGCATGCGCGTTAGAATCGAGTACGAACAAAAAAAATTACGGTCAATCTATTGCCATCGGCAAATCCAAAATGGCCGCCCCCTACGTGCGTCGGCATGGCGCGTCGGCCATTTCTGCCTATGTGTTTCCCATGTGCGGCACTTCGTACGTGTGCTGAGGAGTTGAAGTCATTAAGGCAGTTGAGAAGCCAACTCAGCAGTCTTCTAGAATGGTCACTGTGCAGAAGCCTAATGGTGTGATGAGTAGTGGACTTCATAGACACCACATTTGAACTAGAGTGATGTGTTCCTTATGTCAGTGAAACTTATGAAACTTAAACCACATGAAGTTTATCCGAATGGGAAAAAAAGGAAGACCAGTTAAAGAAAATGTGTCGGATATGGCAAAGCAAGGAGAAAGAGAAAGAAGAAGGGGCTTGTTCTTGGAACTCCCAAGGGAAGACGTACGTGCCGAGCTGCTTGGGGCAGTGTCAAGGCTGCTGGGGTTCCGAACCTGAGCCCGTAGACCTGGTGAGGACCTCGTCATCCCACAAGGACGACACCTGTTGTGCCACGTTGCTGTGGCAGTGGTTTCCAGTGTGCACTTGGCGAGTGACACCGCGACCCTGTCTCCTACAAGCGCCTGCCCTCCTCAAGGTCTTTGCCGATCTATCGATCTCAACATCACTGATGCTTTACCGCAGCATGACATCATGACCTCTGTCAAATTGGGAGGGGAACTTTTCTTTGTAGTTCTCCGTATGCCAACTCACTTAGCTTAATTAATCTGGACTCTTGGACAATCTGTTTGTGTAGTGATCGTTTTTCTTTTCTTTCTTGTCTGCTACTTTCTTATTTCATTTACTTTTCATAATGCATAATAACAAAGGATTATTTTTGCACCACACGGTTTCATTTATTCTACCACTGAAACGATTTCTCAGTGGCAGTGTTTAAGATTAAGAACCTAACACCTGACAAATGAAGGTGTACGTATATGCGTGGATCTGACAGAGCTAGACAAGTATGTAAGGCGGGAGTTGAAGCCTCTGTCTGTGAGTGAGCATGGGCTAGCGCAACTTGTCGGAGCTCATTAGTTTTCCAATTTCGACACCAATTGAGGATTCTGCCAGTTTGAGTTGCCGAAGGAGTATCAAATGTTTACCCCGTTCGTAATGCCAATTGGCAGGTACCTGTTAAAAGGACTATCTTTTGGAATCATTTCTGTGCCTGAGTTCTTCCCAAGGAAGATGCCACAGTTTCTGGGTACTTGGAAAGGCGTTGTGTGTGATATAGATGACATCCTGATCTGTGGCGGGACACAAGCAGAGTTCAGTGCCTGTCTCGGAAACATTACAGAAACATGGTGTCACAATGAACTGCGAGAAGTGTGAATTCAATGTACAAAGGGTGAAGTTCTTGGGGCACACTGTTGATAATAAACGAATTCAGGCTGGCCCTTGAAAAGTGCAAGCTATTATTGACATCAGACCCCCTTCAAACAATCGGGAGCTGAGAAGGTTTATGGGAATGGCAAATTACAAGATGAAGTTTGTCCCGAACATGCCGAAAATAGCCCATCCCCTGAACACTCTTCTAAATGGAGAACACGAGTGAGTATGAACCTCAATCAAACAGAAACGTTTTAAGCAATTATAAAATCGCAGTTCTGTCAGAGTGCGAGCCGGAGAATCCAGTGATAGTTTCTGTGGATGGTCTCATCGTTTGGCTTCGGTGCTGTTCTGGGACAGTGGCAGAAAGATGGGGTCTCCAGATCTGTTGCGTGTGCCTCCCGTAGTCTGTCAGAAATGTAAAGGAAGTACACACAAATTGAGAAAGGTCTTGCAGAGACCTGGGCATGTGATAAGTTTCAGGAGTCTGCCACAAACTTAGTTACCAGAATCCACAGTAAACAAAGTTTAACCAATAGGACAAATAAGTAGGTTGGCATTATGCCACCAATCGGTATGTAGTAACCGAATGTCTGTTGTAAGCGGATCCATTGTAACAAGGTTTTACTGTAACCATTCTGCATTACCTGTTGTTAAAATCTGATTCCGTGTGGTGACAGTTTCCATTGGTTCCTGTTCTACTTGTTTCTTTGCAGGTTCCTTGTCTTAAGCCACCTTGGAGAAGTACAAGTCACTTGCATCTGTGCATGGCCAACAGCAATCTTGCCACCAGTTCTTCGCGTGACCAAGACCAGTTCTTAGTGTGCCCAAGGTCAAGATGAAAATTCAGATACCTTTACATCATACAGGAGAGCACCCGTTCAACTGCCACTTGTGTACATCAGCATTCACTTATAAATTAAAGCTCGTTGCTTATGTGCGCAGCCACAACTGGAGAGCGTCTCTTTGCCTGTGTGTACTGTGACACATCTTTCGCACACGAAAGAGTACCTCATGTGTCACAGGCTCGTTCACACTGCAGTGTGTCCTTTTTCCTGTGTTCACTACTACGTATCCTTTTCTGGGAAAGACAACATGAATATCGATGTGTCTCGTAGTCATTGAGACTCTAAAGAGACCCCTAAAAATATAAACCCTTGACCATAAAGGCCCTTAAAGGACTTAAAAAAAAAAATACCCTTAATTGCCAGAGCATTCGTAGTCAGAAAAAGAGGGAGGGTTTTTGTTTACTTTTTTGTGATTCAAGTGATATCCGAGGTTCATGAAGCGGTTTTTACATGATTTAGCAGTTGAATTTTTTACAGCGTATAGCTTAATACTAACTCTGATTTTAATTAAAAGTTTTAAGTGCTTTTGCGTGATTTTACAGCTGTACCATGGAGACAGAGGTTTGACTTGTCTTAAATGTAGGTTACCTGAAAATGCATTCCTCCCATGCACCTGCATGTGGTTGCACCTTACATACAGGATTAACAAGAAAATCAGACAGATGTGAAATTGAGGTCAGGCCTCTGCGGAATGTGCCACATTGTCTTTCCAGCAAGTTTATCACTTGATGCTGTGGTTTACTGTACATTTGATATGTTCTGTTAGGTATGTTTAAAGCAAGCTTTGTTGTAATCATATTCTCAATATAACAAATTGTTATTTTATGGCAATGTCTAGCGAGCATATTTTGACCTTCGCGAAAGGCAGCATGTTTTTTATTCGCTAGTTCAATAAAACAGTCCCTCTGCTTCCACAAAGGGCAATTGAAGCAGTAATATGAAGCTTGCTAATGCCAGTTCTCAAATGGTTGCCTGCCTTTCTTTCAGCTGACACATCTTTGATAATATTGTGTGCAGCATGACAGCGAGGAGCCATGGACGAAACGTCTTTCTTTACCTCTGTAAAGAATGACGTTTTTTCTGTGCTTCACAAGTTTATTCTAAAATCAGCTTAATCTTCGATGCAAGGTTCCCTCCAATTCATTGATGCATTTTTGAAATTTCGTCAAAGTGTAGCTACTTGGGAGTCTTGACAGCAATGTTATCAATGTGACAAAAATATAGTGTCAAGGTATTTCACATGATTAGTATAAATATAATTTTGATCTCGGGACATGCACACTCTCTGTTGAGTTTTTACTGTTGGTAAGCTTAACATTGAAACACTCCTACGTTTAAGTTGATGTGCAGGTTATCGCACGTGAACGAAACTGCCTCAAGGTTAGTCTGTAATAGAGCAGTGAAATAAACACATTTCAAGAGATGATGTAATACACAGCTATCAGGATAGAGTGTTGTAGTAGATGTAGGGGCATATGAACAATCACTTAAAAAAGTAAACATGGTAACGGACCAACCACAGAGCCCTCGGAAACAGCATATTGCACATGTCCAGATGACGAGGCCGTATCATTTATGATGACACATAGCTGGTGGTCCGTCAGATAGTTCTTCAGCCATTGTAGGAGTCTAAACCTCCCAGGAATAATAAGTTGAAAATAATAAAATTATGCAACACTACACCAAATGCCTTCCTAAAAAAATGGCATTAACTTTTACATTGTCAAAACATGTAGCTCTGTCATGTATGCACTTGGTTGGGTCGTACATAAAAACCCTGCATGAGAACCATGTTGAAATGGATGAAAAAAATTATGGGAAAATGCGTTACAATGCATGAATAAATGATGTGCTGAAGTATGTTACTGGAGAGTGATGTTAAATATATTGCTACATGTACCCTATCACCGTCTTTGTGTACTGGTGCAGTATTTGCTATTGTTTAACAATGTGGAACATTTCTTTATTGTAGTGAGGCACAATAGAGAACTCAAGATACACAAAAGTGGTTCTGTATTTTTTTCCCATCATAACTGGTGAAGCTAATAAAAGCCCTATAAATGTTGTGCCCTCACAAGAGAGCATTTCTTTTCCTGTGTCCACTTCAATGTAGCTTATTTTGTGCAAAGGGAGCCTGAAAACACATTTGCGCCTGCACAGGAAAATTCTGCTTTTTTATTTGATATCCATATTTTATGCGCCATGTGAGTATCATTGACTGCATGTGCTTGGGTAGATAAGCACTCAAGTAGAACAAGGGGAAAGAAGGGAACCTTTGGGGGCTAGTTTCTTTTTCTTTGACGCAACCTTATCCAAAACCTGTAGATAATCGCCAAAATGGTGGCAAAAAAATGCAGCAAAATGTTGAACGATGCAAGTTTCTTTTGTTCTGTAGGTTTTGTTACCACCTCGATAAATTTAAAAAGATGTTTTAGAAAAGATTTTTCAAAATGCCTGCAACAATGATGAACTTGTTTCTGTGTTTCTTATTTGCTGATATTGCTGTAAAATGTACGTAAAGAAGGCTTCGGCACGATATGATAAAATGTGAGAAGAAGCCGACCTGAACTCTACAAATGTGTATATGCGTGCTGGGATTATTTATCAGCTGCCAGCTCAAAAAAAGGGCTCATATGTCGTGATGCTAACATGCACAAAAAAAACAGTGGCGCTGAACAACACTTCTTTTTGGGACGTTAAACCCCACATATCAATCCATCTGAACAACACCTCTATAGTCGGTTACAGCCTAAGAATAAATATGCGCTCCGCTTCCAGTACTGCAGCACGCTTGTCATTCATCTGTGCAACAGAGCAATGAGTGGCGTTTTTCGCTCTAACCGTAAGCACATTTTTGCTGGTAATTAAAGTACTATGCATATCATAAATGTTCGTCGTTTTTTTGTTAGAACGTTACGTTTCACAGAGCAGTGAATTCTAAACTTTTGATGAAATTTGCAGAAAAGTAAAATTTTTCTACCGTAAGCTGATGAAAGAAACACGAGCCTGTATGGGCAAGTGATTTGACTGAAATCTGTGAAATCTGCCTGACGTCGCAAACATAAACGATTGCAATTCGGTAAGACATAGTATGTGCAAACTTTGCTTGGAGGGGACGGTGACCACTGTTGGTGGAGCTTACATTTATTCTTATGCTGTAACCGACGATTGTTGTTTTAAAAGGGCCTATATACTCCATAATGTGGTTGGTGGGAACACCGCTGGAGTAGCTCAGGTGGTAGAGTACCGGACGTGTTATTAGCAGGTTTCAGGTTTAATCCCTGCCTGCAATAAGTTCTTTTCAGCCACATTACTTTCTTTACATTTACATCATAATTAGTATTTTCTTGGCTGTAGTAAATAATGTCAAGCCTAACAATGAAAGACAATCGAGCCCTTAGGGGTCTCCTTTTTTCGTTCATTGTGTATTTCAGAGGCCAGCAAAGTGAACATTCGTGAAGTTTTATTCTGCACAGAAAGAACTTTAGAAGCTTTGTAAAGCAATTAACCCACGAATTTCTCATCTTTTAAGCGCAATTTTTCACGCCAGCGGTTTGTTGACGTGACATGTTGACAGAAGCTCTCGATTGGTCACATTAGAAGAAAAATCGGCCGTGAATTGCTTTGCTATGCAGAAGCATGCCTGTACTATCATGTCTCACATGACTATTGGGTGCAATCATCCGGTTTCACTTGATTTGTGTGCTTTTGACTGGGTGAGCGGGAATGACAGCATGTATAGCAGATAAGCTTGAAATACAGATCGGCCTGACCCTTCGTGCTGACATATTGCTCATGTGCTTTAAGAAAGAAGTTGCGAGGGTGAGGTAGTGCCTGTAGGAATAGAATTTCTTTTCAATGTTTATGTATCGTGAGCGTGAAGTGGTATTGCCTGTCTTACAAAGCACTGGTGGATGTTAGCCATTTATTCATGCACTTCTTTACACATCCACATGTGCCAAGACACAAATTTGCATCTAAGTAAGGGCAACACTTCGTAGTCTCATTTTGATTTTACACTGAAGAATGTAAGCGTATATCAGCAACCTGTAGTTACTTTATTATACATTTTTCCCTCTAAAACTTTTGTGCGTGTGTGTATTACGTGTTCTAGTCAACAAAATGTTTGACATAAACAAATAAACTTTTAGTTTCGCAGTTCCGCTTACTGAGCAACAACCATTTAAACTCGCTTAAATTTTTCTCATTCTCTTCTATTATCAAACATTGCACCATTCCTGATTTGATAATTTGTATTTTTTTTTCCTTTCTCTCAGTGATGCTTAAAATGCAAGTACTGCATTGAGTTGATTGCACTGTTTTGTAATATATGCAAGGCTGTTTTACCGCTTTGGTGAATGAGGACAGTCTTATAAGTGTACTAGTCATTGTCTTCATTCAGTGTGGAGTAAACGCTTCCTTATTCGAACATGTTTGTTGGTTGAGGCCAGAATCTGTGTCATTGCATTGCATGAATATCTTGTTAATTCTGTCATAATTGGCCTCAACCCAGTTAACTCGTGCGGTGATTGGGGAGTGCTGAGCACGAAAGGCCAGCCATTTCGCCTGAGAAAAAAACTGTGCACGTAGTGCAGGTAATGGCATTGGCTGTAGGTAAAAGTTTAGTGCAGAACACCTTCCAGGCCTATTAACTCTTTCGTTACCATGCCTATTCAAATTCATCACCGGTGATCGACGCCTTTGGATAATCTATTTTGGCATGTTAAATTTGTTTCTCCTGCACCAGCACTTTCTAGTAGTTAGTTCAGGCACTCAACTTTCATAATCAATTTCAATTCGCCCGTTTTGGCAACATAGTGGTTTTTGACCGATCTTTGCGCAAGCCAATGTGTGTGTATCGTTTACAAAATACATTAGGCCGGCAAACTTGACAGAAGTGCATGCCCCTTGTAATTATGGTGCAGTAAAATCAAAGTTCTGTAATGAAAAGAACCTTTAAAAGCCGAATATAAAATGAAAGTGTCAGCTTTGCAATTTGACAATATTGAACTGTAATAATTGTCATAATAATATGCCAGATATACAATAGAGAGCTCTTTCTAGGAGTCGGAGAAAACATGTTGTACAAGAAATATTTGCAAAGGTCCGCTGCGTGTTTAAAGTGTCGAAGTGGCCTTCTATGACCGTTTACAGCAACTTTAGTTTTCCTTGCTTTGTTATATCAGACATACTGCAGGGTTGCATCTAGTGTCACTAGTCACTGCTATGACGCCGTCGTCACGCCCTCATGGGAGCGCACCAGGACTGCAGAACTCATGCACTTGTCAAAACTTTCTTGTTACCCCACCTGAATTGAGTGAGGACGAGCTTAGAGTTCGCAGATGACAGCAACTCAGCTTCGAGTTTTCTGGCGATGATGTGTTGCCGCAGACATCCGCAGCTGTTCATGGGTTTCTTTTGTATACATCCTCAAGTTGCCTCCCCCACCACAACTGTGTATAGCTTCTGACCTTTGTGCACAATCTCATAGCTACTCTGGTTACGTGCGTGGTCCACACTTCGCTGAAGCGCAGGGTGCTGGTGCTAACTGCAGAGCTTCTTCTAACTACAAGAAGGCTCCCGGAGCACATCTTGGGTCTGACTACAGAGGAGTGCGAAACCTTTTAGAACTGAACGCGATAATATCCTTTTTTTTTATTACGATATGTGCAAAAATGAAAAGAAAATATGCTTGGATGCATATATGTGATCGCCAACCTATGAAGAGTGAGGTGGCCCACGAAAAGAGGTGACACTAGATGAAATGGAGAAGTTCATTGAACACTTCAGTTATAGAGGAATTATTCACACCACGGGTAGCCATCTATATTAGAACACCTGAAGACTCTTATCACAAGACAACAAAAATTTACTCAGAAAAGAGTGTGAGTACACTTGTGTCTCGCGAAACACTATGCAATGCTTCACTGCATGACATAAGCAATGGAGCAGCACCTCGGTTTTGATTTTCTTCATCTATGTGAAAAGGAACATTTTGTACAACATTTATTATTTTTTACACTATTCCTGGGTCATTTATCTACAAAATGTATATTCTAAATTTTCTCTGTCCTAAAAATTTTTGCATTTACTATAGTGTTTTTATTGCACTGTTTATTGTCTGGCAATCATAAATTCCACTCTTCACATTTTTATTCATTCAAAAATATTTTTGTTACTCTACAACATATATTTTTGGAAAGAGCATTTCATTGTGCAAAGCCTGGTGTGCTGGAGTGCTTTTCAAACTGGCAAAAACGGTTCTTCCGGAGACATATGAAAAACAACCATTTTTGTGCGGTAACGAAAGATGGGGGTCTTGTAGCTTGGCCGCATTGTGAACAAAGTTGCAGGATTATGAAACTTGTGACTTTTTCTCTTATCTTTTGTGAAATAAGTAGAAGATTTGCAGATTCATAAACACATTTATATAAACACATAAAATGTGTTTATGTTAGAAGTATTAGGGGTTTTTTTCTTATTATGTTTAACAATTGGTCAATACAGATGTTTCGTCCAGTCACGTAAAATCCGAGCTAACAAGATTTTTACACAGTTACGCGATAATGCAGAATTTGTGCTCATATGTCTCTTCGAGTGAGTGTCTGAAACATTGCATAGGTTACTTGTGTTGTATTCAATCATTATGCGATCACTGAAGTACTAGCTTATAGCTAATAATGGGAAATGTGTAAACAGTGCGAGTACGCAGAATGTATTTTTGGGCATTTCTCATAAATGTGCCAGCATTTCTAACTACCAAACTGTGATATAATTTTTATCCTTTCCGAATGATTTGTTTCCGTTGTTTTAAATATATTTTTAGAGTATGTTTCGTATTAACTTTCTCATATTTTATTTCTTATGCTGTATGCGTTCAATTATGAAGTTCTTCAGTTGCTGTGCAGTATTTTATAGATATTTTTATGGGAAAAAAGTGTAATAAATGTCTCACTGGGCCTAATCTATTCGGTATTACGAATAAACTTTGTCATTTTGGTATAGTGCCACATTTACATTGATATTCTATTCGTGCACATTCACGGGAGGTGTTTTTATGAGTTAAGAAATAGTATTTACAAACAGAGAGAGAAACTGTTTGTAACTATGTGTAGCATGGTTATTGCTCTAGTAACATGGCGCTCGCTTATGCCAAGGTGATTGTGTATTTCATCGACAAGTAATCTTTCTTCTTTGCCTAGTGCTCTTGTGTAGTTGCAGACAATGGGCGTAAGGTTTTCATTGCCTTCCCCTTATCTCTGTTGTTTTGCAGATTCCTTGTCTTTGGTGTCCCGTGAGGTGTACTATTCACTCGTGTCCATACATGGCAGACTGCATTCGTGTCGTCTGTGCAGCTATGTGACCAGGAAGAAGACCAGCATGAAAAGACACCTTTGTAGACACACGGGCGAGCGCCTTTTTCAGGGCCACCTGTGCCCAGCTGCGTTTTTTCGGGACATTGACCTCACAAGGCACCTTCGCACACATACAGGAGAGCGTCCCTTTTCCTGTGACCAATGCGGTGCATCGTTCTCACAGCAAGGTACCCTCATTGGCCACATGCTCACACACACTGGAAAGCGTCCATTTTCCTGTGACCACTGCAGTGCATCGTTTTCAAAGAAGACGAATCTCATTAGGCACATACGCACCCACACGGGAGAGCGTCCATTCTCCTGTGGCCACTGCAATGCATCTTTTTCGCAAAAATACCACCTTGTAGACCACGTGCACCGTCTTCATACAAAAACGTTGACATAAAAAGTGAGTTGTCTACTGGCGCTTTCTTTCCAGTGGAGATTCAACTCAAGCTTTTTTTATCTGTAGAATAGTCCAATGAAATTTTTGCTCCTTACATAACTTTTTATGCTGATTTCAAATATGTAACCACTTAATAACAATTTGCATAGCTTTCTATTGTACCATGACTATGTATGTTTAAGATATAACAATCTCTGAAGAAACTTTTCCTGCCACTAAGCTTTTTAATTATGAGCCAATAATGGCTCATATTGCTCTACAATAGTTGTACAATGCAAATAAGTATCAAGAAATTTTGCGTAGAACATTCAGAAGAGCAAGAAAAGTTGTAGTAATGTGAGAAGACACAAATTGTTCAGTCCATACTAATTGTTTTCTTTAAGTTGGAAACAATTATGTAAATTATATACTTTAAAGAAGAGAATTTCTTTCTTGACATGTCAGGGAAATGGAAAATTTTTTTTCATAATCTGGCCCTCAGAAGTATAAAAAAAATTTCCAATTTCAAAAAGTTGCCCAAAATATCATCTTGAGAAAAATGCATTTTAAATGTAAAAATCAAAGTTCAACCTTTTGGTAAAAAGGTGCTTTTTAAAATGATTTTTTTTTTATTATGAAATCTTGAGAATTGTGTCTGTTTTGGGCTTGGGGCTTTTGTAAACTCCTAATGCAAAATGCGATGCCTAACAGACTGTTGACCTGGGTACTCAAGACAATGAGCTGTTTTTATATCTTTATAGCCACCTTGTACTCCCTAAAGATTATTCTTTATTACTTCTAGTTTAACTAGAACCTTGACTTTTTAGTCATGAACGCATCTCCTGTGAAGGGCAACTAGCAAAAACTAGGCATTGTGAAACGCCTTGATCAATTCTTCTGTCAGAAAAACGAAGATGTCTACCCTGAGGGTGAGTTTCCGGAACTCTTTACCGGTCTTGGTAAAATCAAGCTCGTGCACAAGATCAAGCTTAGGAAAGATGTCACCGGTAGCGTTGACCACTCCTAGAAAGTTTCTTATACCGGTAATGTTGAAAGCCAAGGTAAAACTAAAAGAGATAGTGAAGCTTAGAGCCTTTGAGGCAATTCAGGAGCCAACACAGCGGTGTTCTAGAATGGTCATTGTGCAGAAGCCTAATGGTGTACTGAGTAGTAGACATTACTGACACAACTGTTGGACAAGAGTGAAGTGTTTCCTAGGTCAGTGAAACACTTGAAAGCAAAACCACATGAAGTTCATCGGAACAGGAAAAAAAATGTCAGGTAAAAAAATGCGTCGGTCATAGCAACGCAAGGAGGAAAACGAAGGGGCTTATTCTTGGAGCTCCCGAAGGAAGACGTGCACGCCAGGCTGTTTGTGGCAGTGTCAAGGCTGTTGGGTTCCAGACTCAAGTGAGTAGACCTCATGATGGCCTCGTCATCCCGCAAGGACGACACCTGTTGTGTCACGTTGCTGTGGCAGTGGTTTCCAGTGTGCACTTGGCGAGTGACACAGTGACCCTGTCTCCTGCAAGAGCCTGTCCTCCTCTAGGTCTTTACCGATCTATCGAACCCGACATCACCGACGCTTCATCGCATAATGACATCATGACCTCTGTCAAACTGTTAGGGCAACTTTTCTTTGTAGTTTTTCGTACGCCAACTTACTTAGCTTAATTAATCTGGACTCTTGGACAATCTGTTTATGCAGTGACCCTTTTTCTTTTCCTTCTTGTATGCAACTTTCTTTTTTCATTTACTTTTCATAATTCATAATAACAAAGGATTTTTTTTTTACTCCACGCAGTTTCATTTATTCTACCACTGAAACGATTTCTCAGTGGCAGTATTTAAGATCAAGAACCTAACACATGAGAAATGAAGGTGTGCTTATACGCGTGGATCTGACAGAGCTAGACAAGTATGTAAGGCGAGAGTTGAAGCCTCTACCTGTGAGTGAGCTTGGGCTAGCGCAGCTTGTCGGAGCTCATTAGTTTTCCAATTTCGACACCAATTGAGGATTCTGCCAGCTTGATTTGCCGAAGGAGTATCAAATTTTTACCCCGTTCTTAATGCCAATTGGCAGGTACCTGTTAAAAGGACTATCTTTTGGAATCACTTCTATGCCTGAGTTCTTCCAAAGGAAGATGCCACAGTTTCTGGGTACTTGGAAAGGCGTTGTGTGTAATATGGATGACATCCTGATCTGTGGCGGGACGCAAGCAGAGTTCAGGGCCCGTCTCGGAAACACTACAGTAACATGGTGTCACATTGAACTGCGATAAGTGTGAATTCAACGTACAAAAGGTGAAGTTCTTGGGACACAGCGTTGATAATAAACGAATTCAGGTTGGCCCTTCAAAAGTGCAGGCTATTATTGACATGAGACCCCCTTCAAACAATCAGGAGCTGAGAAGGTTTATGGGAATGGCAAATGACAAGATGAAGTTTGTCCCGAACATGCGGGAAATAGCCCATGCCATGAACACTCTTCTAAATGGGGAACGTGGGTGAGTATGGACCTCAATCAAACAGAAAGGTTTTGAACAATTATAAAAGCTCAGTTCTGTCAGAGTGCGATCCGGAGAATCCAGTGATAGTTTCTGTGGATGGTCTCATTGTTTGGCTTCGGCGCTATTCTGGGACAGTGGCAGAAAGATAGAGTCCACAGATCTGTTGCGTACCCCTGCCATAGTCTGTCAGAAACGTAAAGGAAGTACAGACAAATTGAGAAAGGTCTTGCATCTTGCAGAGACCTGGGCATGTGATAAGTTTCAGCAGTATGCCACAAGCTTACAGTTACCAGAATCCATAGTAAGCAAAGTTCAACCAATAGAACAAATAAGGAGGTCGGCATTATGCCACCAATGGGTATGTAGTAACTGAATGTCTGTTGTAACCGTTCTGCATTGCCTGGTGCTGATATCTGATTCTGTGTTTTGACTGTTTTCATCGGTTCCTGTTCTAACTGTTTTTTTGCAGGTTTCTTGTCTTAAGCCACCTTGGAAAAGTACAAGTCACTTGCGTCTGTACATGGCCAACAGCAGACTTGCCAGTAGTTTTGTGTGAACAAGGTCAAGATGTAAATGCAAACACCTTTATACAGTGGCATACCAACTCTTTCTCTCTCTCTCTCTCTCACGCACACACATACGTGCACACACACACACACACACGTATCAGGAAAAAGAACTTTATCGACGTGCTCACACTTCAATATAAATTTGCATACAAAGATATGACACAATGCATTCTTAGATACCATGAAGTTCAATCACACTTTAACAGGCTGAGGAATGGCTCCCTTTGCCCAATTTCCCCGACAAATATGCGACGCTCATATTGCTATCATGCCTCGTTAGCAGATAATGCTTTGGCAGTTAACATCTACAGCTACCACAAAAGTTTAATAAATTTATCATGAATATTAGTCTTTGGCATGGAGATGTACCAAGCGTCAACGAGGATACACCTGCATTGAATGGGGCTATAGCTGCGGAGCACCGAAACATACATTAGGCAAACCCTCCTTTATCAATGTACAGTAAACATTTGATTACCCCTGTAAAGGAGCGTTTTACTTTAGTGTTATATGTCGATTCCTGTGATGGAGGAATCAATGATGTTTTTTTCAAGGAATGATTACTGTTATATTTTTTTATAAGTATTACACTTTCTTGCAGATATTCAGGCATGCGTGTATTATAATTTGACTCATTTGCTGTTAGTCTGATTAGTATACCTTGAATGTGCAATTATTCATAATATTGCTATTGTAGTACTACTGTTATTAAGCTATTATCAACTTCTGAACCATTTTCTTTAAAAATGTATCATTTGTGGTGTTAGGGACGTAGTACATTGTTTACATTCATTATATTTGTATCAAAAATTTTTTATCGGGCTTCCAGGCACCTTCGTAAATACACCAACACAAATGATGTAGACAAAATTTTTTTGAAAGAACAGAATGTGGGCAAATATAACATTAAGCTAATCTTCATTGCTTCCTTTCAACATGGTTGTTAGCTGTATATTGAGTTCAATTGAGTTTATTGCGCAACAAAATATGGTGGAGACCAGGCAAAAAGCTGCACTGAGCTTGAGGGGAACCTAGAGGGAATATTGGTGTAAATGGTCTTTTTCATGCACACTGCACCAGCTTGTTATGCGAGCCAATAAATGACGTGAAAATGACCCATCGCTTAATGACCAGCCCTGCACGACCATGTAAAATATAAGAGAATAAATTATTTTCGATACGGCATACTGTTTTACAATGGTTCTTCTGCATTTAACATTTTTTGTGTGCCACAAAATTGTCTGCTTGTTATATGGCGTCACGAAGCCGGAAAGCATCTCCTTGAAAATGTAATTGAGTAGGCTAGCTGCCAATCGCATAAACAGCGGTCACATATAGTAGCTGGCGAGATGAATTATAAGTTCAATAAAATATTTTCACATGCGGCGTAACGGTGTTCAGTAGTTTTTGCACGTATACATCTCTGTGAGCTCATACTTGGTGAGAGAAAGAGAAATAGGGAGAAATGAGCAGCGCTGCACGTGTGTGCTTCTTTGCCGTCTGAGATGTATTTTGATTTATGAAGGACAATTCAGGTTGATTGAAAACCAACTAGCCCGATTCCTAACTCAGCCTCCATAGGCTTAGTTAGAAAAACACCAAGCCTGCGCGGAAGGTGCAGCACAGTCACAGCCAATGCTAGGCGAGCAATCTTTCAGAGCTTTTTCTAAACACTCATTGGGTAGCTGCTGCAAGCACACTTACTTGATATCCACTACGAATATTACTACGGCATTAATAATAAAAATTTTTGGATAGCATGCCAGCATTCGCTATGCTATTTATGCCTGAAATGGGTATGCGCCACAGTTATTACGTGAACATGAACAAGCTTTTGTAATGGGTTAGAGCATCGGACAACCCCCTCATAATGCTGTTCGCATTGTGCGACGTCTGGTTGCTCTTTCACTGTTTCAAAACGCTTTATAAGTTGTATTAACGCAATTGCTTTCCCGACATCAAGAGTGCCTAATGCAAGATTGCCAACAAGTCCCAAGAACTGGCATGGCTCAGTGGTAGCATATTGGGTGTGACTCAAGTTTTGATCTTGTGACAGCTTTTGCTGTAAAACCGCGGCACTTAATCTTCTCCCTGGTCCAGTGGGTCAAGTTGTGGGGCAAGCTTAAAGGCTGAACTTCCTACTGAGCTCGAGTTCAGTACTACTTTATAAGCTGTCGCCAATGCTCCAAGTTACCATAAGCACGGCTGATCAGGCTTATCATAGACTAAAGCGGAAAAAAATTTTAGCCTTTCAGTACAGAAAATTTAAACATTAAAAACAATTCATCACACTCATTGGCTCGCAAAAGCTTCAACAGAGCAGCAGTGGTGGTGTATTCTTTTCGAAAAAAATTATTTTCGGGAAGCAGCAAATGTTTTGACCGGTTCATAAACAGTTTGCTCGCTCCCATTGTCAACTGCATCAACAAGTCACAGCAGAATAAAAGCATGAACAAGTGATGTAATAATATAGGGCCCCTGTTCAGCGCTTGCCTGCTCTGCAATACTACACAAAAAGATACGAAAGCTTCGCAAATTCGACTCGCACCGCATAGAGCCTACAAGGACAATCATCACAGTGGAAATGTTGGCCGAGTTTCTCTCTGTTGTAACATTGCCTCGTAACATTTTCATTCTTCCGTAAGAACAAAATTGAGTGGTTACTGTTGTGATGGAAAACTTCGCCTTACTTGTTAATTTCCTTCGCGTGCAGCCAAGAGTGACCATTCATGGTGCACTGTCGAAAGTTAGGGGGCTCAGCCCCCCAACCTTACTCGGTTTTTAGCTGGCGCTCCCTTTGCCACCCCACCTGGTACTCCTATGCTTTTACATCATACTGGAGAGCACCACTTCAACTGCCACTTTTGTACAGCAGCATTCACTGATAAATTGAAGCCACACTGGAGAGCATCTTTTTGCCTGTGTGCACTGTGACACATCCTTCGCCCACGAAAGAATACCTCATGTGTCACAGGCTCATTTACACTGCAGTGCACGTGTCCTCGTTCCTGCGTTCACTGCTACGCATCCTTTTCTGGGAAAGACAGCATGAGTATCGATGTGTCTCGTAGTCATTCAGACTCTAAAAAGACTCCTAAAAACATAAACACCTGACCATAAAGGCCCTTAAATAACTAAAAAAAAGAAACCCTTAAGTGCCAAAGCATTCGTAGTTGCAGAAGCACAGGGACAGTTTTTTTTTTCCACATTTTTGTGATTGAAGTTTAATCCGAGGTGCATGAAACAGTTTTTATGTGATTTAGCGGTTGAATTTTTTACAGCGTGTGGCTTAAAACCAACTCTGATTGTTAATAAAAAGTTTTTAAGTGCTTTTACGTGATCTTACAGCTGTACCATGGGGACAGAGGTTTGACTTGTGATAAATGTAGATTACCTGAAAATGCACTCCTCCCATGCACCTGCATGTGGTAGCACCTTACATACGGGATTAATAATAAAATCAGACAGGTGTGAAATTGAGGTCAGGCCTCTGAGAAATGTGCCCCTTCGTCTTTCCTGGAAGTTTATAACTCGACGCAGTGGTTTATTGTACATTTGATATGTTCTGTTAGGTCTGTTTAAAGCAAGCTTTGTTGCAATGATATTCTCAATATAACGAATTGTTGTTTTATGGCAATGTCTAGCGAGCATATTTTGACCTTCGTGAAAGAAGCATGTTTTTTATTCGCTAATTCAATAAAACAATCCCTCTGCTTCCACAAAGGGCAACTGAAGCAGTAATATGAAGCTTGCTAAGGCCAGTTTTCAAATGGTTGCCTGCCTTTTTTTCAGCTGACACATCTTTGATAATATTGTGTGCAGCATGACAGCGAGGAGCCATGAACAAAACGTCTTTCTTTGCCTCTGCAAAGAAAGACGTTTTTAGGGGCGAAACTTCTTAAAATGGCACCCTTTCATCCCTCGTCGTAGTGCGTAACCAGTCTTACGTTTCGACCTGCAAGGTGGTGCTAGTGGGAGATTTCTCCTGTGCGTTGTTGAACAATGAAAAATTCACAGCGTGATCGTTAACTAAAAGCTGAATTCTACTGTCTCTCATTTCCCATTAGAAGCCATTGACATGTACATTGAGCACTGTCTGACAAGAAAGGGCTGCTAGGTTATACTCACTGAGCGTAACCTCCTTAGTTTTAAATAGGTTTAGCGAGCGTTGGGCCGCAGTGCCATGAATACAGGGAACTAGTATATACCATGATCTCGAGGTGGTTAAAGGTGGGAAGTAGACACGAAGCGCAAGCCGTAGAAAGTGTGCGTGCCAACTCTCGTTTAGTCCTTAGAATGTCCGGGAGATGGCGGTGCTTCTATATGCGGAATATATGATGAAAAGATGCGAGATGGTTGTACTTGGAGTGTTGACTAGATGGACGAACGGACACAGAGACAGATGCATGAACAGACACGCGGATGGGTGCACGGACGGATGGACGTATGCACGGACGCAGGGGTGGATGCATGGACGAACGCAGGGACGGATGCACGAATGGACGTGTGGACGCATGAACAGATGCACGTACGGCCGGGCGGATAGACGCATGGACAGTCACACAGACGGACGCATGGACGGACGGAAGCAAGAACAAATGCACGGACGGATGCTTCGCCCCACTCTCCATCATTCACCCCGTGGATATGCTGCCATTTTTTTTTCTCTACTTCACAAGTTTATTCTAAAATCAGCTTAATGTTCGATGCAAAGTTCTTTCCAAATTCATTCACACATTTTTGAAATTTCGTCAAAGTGTAGCTACTTGGAAGTCTTGACAGCAATGTAATCAATGTGGCAAAAATATATTGTGAAGGTATTTCACGTGATTAATATAAGTAATAATTTTGATCTCGGGACACGGCACTCTCTGTTGAATATTTATTGTTGGTAAACTTAACATTGAAACACTCCTACATTTAAGTTGATGTGCAGGTTATCGCATGTGAACGAAGCTTTCTCATGGTCGGCCTGTAATACAGCAGTGAAATAAACACATTTCAAGAGGTGATGTTATACACAGCTATCAGCACAGAGTGTTGTAGTAGATGTAGGGGCATGTGAACAATCACTTAAAAAAGTAAATATGGCAACAAACTAACAACGGAGCCCTCGAGAACAGCAGATTGCACATGTCCAGATGACGGGGCCGTGCCATTTATGATGACACATGGTGGTCCGTCAGATTGTTCTTCAGCCATTCTAGGAGTCTAAAACTCCGAGGAAGAATAACTTGAAAACAATTAGATTATGCGGCCCCACACCAAATGCCTTCCTAAAAAAATGTCATTAACTGTTATATTGTCAAAACATGTAGCTTTGTCATGTACGCACTCGGTTGGGTCGTACATGAAAACCCTGAAAGAAAACCATGAAGAGATTTATGAAAAACAATTATGGGCAAATGTTTTAAAATGCAGGAATAAATCATATGCTCAATAAATTTACTGGAGACTGATGTTAAAAACATTCTTACGTCTACCCTATCGCCGTCTTTGTGTACTGGTGCAATATTTTCCATTTTTCAATCAAGTTGACCCTTTTTTTTTTGCAGTTATGCATAATAGAGAAAAAGGTACACTAAAGTTGTCCTGTATTTTTGCCATCTCAACTTGTGATGCTAATCAAAGTCTTGTAAATGTTATTTTTTCATCCGGTCCTCTCTTCCGATCAACTTTCTTCACTTTTCACTCGCAATTTCTTTCATAAGCTTCATGTATTCAAGTGTCACGTGATGCTCGCTATATGCATCACCATATAGGTACTTGATATGCGTAATAAAAGTGCAATATTTAGCCTAATAGTCAGGTGCCAAGTTTGTTGTCACATATGAAGATAAATTTGGGTGATTATGTATCGCCTGTCTGAATTGTTCCCAGGAGGATGTGCTTCTAGGCGTGACCAGGCTCGGAGAGCGCTTTTAACTTTCTTAACGAAACAGACTTGGCGTCATGATTCCAGACATTTTTCATGTGACTATTTATTTTTCGTGTGTGTGTGTGTGTTTGTGTTTTCCTCTTTCTTTTTAACTTTCCTCTTCTCTCTCCTTCTTTCTTCCCGTATTTCCTCTATGCGTCCCCTTCCCGAAGGAGCAGACAGGCTTGGTGCCCCTATAGGTGGCAGTTGTCAGCCTGTTCCCTCCCTATTTCTTCTGTCTTTGTGTTTTTATGTACTCAAACTAAATAATAATAAATAATAATTGTATCTTAGTCAAGCCTTTGTGTATTGGCAGCAGGCTTCTAGTGTAGTATTGATGGGGAGAGCAATGAGAACTCGCGTAAGACGTAGTGGATCAGCACACTGCATTGCCACTGCCACAACGTGAGGATAGACCGAGGTTAGCTTGTACCTAAGTGACCAGTGCAGCAGCTCTAGATTGGTTTGTGCTGGTGAATTCTCATTTTATGCATAGATCACAACACGTGGTGTGCATGCCTGTCTGTATTTCTTTGTCTCTGCTGGTTCCTCATTCAATTGGCATCGTTTGAGAAACATCAGTCTCTCATGTCCGTACAACGAGGGCTGCATTCCTGCCAGCAGTGAACATATGTTAGCAAGTAGAAGATTTGTGAAATTTCAGCTTTATTTCCCACCGGGCGTGTGTCCCTTTGAGTGCCACCTGTGTCCTGCTGCATTCACTCAGACCCTTTCAAAGGAGAGTGTCCCTTTCCCTGTGTCCACTGCAATGCATCTTTTTTTGTGCAAAGGGAGCTTGAAAACACGTTTGTGCCTACACAAGAAAATTCCTTTTTTCCTTGATATCCATATTTTGTAGGCCAAGTAAGCCTTATAGACCACATGTGCTTGGGAATATAAGCACATAAGTAAAAATGAGGGAAAGAAGGGAACTTTTGAGGGCTCGTTTCTTTTGTTTGACACAACCTTATCCAAAAGGATTAGATAATGCCCGAAATGGCGACAAAAAATGCAGTAAAGTGTTGAACGATGCAAGTTTCTGTTGTTTTGTAGGTTTTGTTACCACCTCAATAAATTTAAATAGATAATGTTTTAGAAATGACTTTTCAAGATGCCTGCAACTATGATGAACGTGTTTCTGTGTTTTTTATTTGCTAGAAATGCCTGTAAATTGTACGTAAAGCAGCTTTCTTCACGATATGATAAAATGTGAGAAGAAGCCAACCTGAACTCTACAGTTGTGTATATGCGTGCTGGGATTATTTTTAAGTTGCCAGTTCATAAAAAGGGCTCATAAGTCGTGATGCTAACGCGCACAAAAAAAGTTGTTCTACATGTCATAACTACTAGTAGCGCTGACCAACGCTCCTAGTTTCAAAAGGATAAGGATTTTGTAGGTAGCCAGTGGATCTAGCCTTGAATAATTTGCAGGCAATTGCCTCACCCGGTTTCCTCTTTGCTAATTGTAGCTAATGTCCTTTGTTTGTTTTTTAACGAAGCACGAGCAGGCTCTTAAAATAAAAATCGTGCATAGCGCGACCTAAGCCTGCATAAGACGGCTGCCTCTGTGCTATTCCACATGCAGTATTGTGCAGGTACTCTAGCTCACTGCACTATACCTCAAACATAATTGTCACTTATCACCAGTCACGTGCGAGATCTGTAGCATTCAAGAATTTCAAGAGAAGCCGGGACACCTGTTTCCTGAAGATCGAGAAACACACTCCTAGTTTTAAATGTAGATATATACCTCATAATGTACTCGTATGGTGAGAAGCTGAAGTAGCTCATGTGGTAGAGTACCGGGCGGGTTATTAGTCGGTTGCAGGTTTCATCTCTGCCTGCCATAAGTTCTTTTCGTCCACATTACTTTCTTCACATTTACATCATAATTAGTATTTTCTTGTCTGTACTAAATAATGTCGAGTGAAACAATGAAAGACAAGCCCTTGGAAATCTCCTTTCTTCGTTCATTGTGAATCTCAGAAGCTATCAAGACGAACATCCGGGAAGCCTTTCTTCTCATAAAAAACTTTTGAAGCTTTGTAAAGCAATTAAGTTACAAATTTCCTATCTTTTAAGCGCTATTTGTGACCCCAGCAGTTTGTTGATGTTACATGTTGACGTATAAGCTCTCGATTGGTTGACATACAAGAAATATCAGCCATGAACTACTTTGTCATGCAAACACGCGTCTGTCCTGCCATGTCTCGCATGACTATTGGGTGCAGTCATCTAGTTTTGCTTGATTTGTATGCTTTTCACTGTGCGAGCGAACATGAGAGCATGTATAGCCGATAAGTTCGAAATGCAGATGGTTTTAACCCTTCATGCTGACATTGTTCACGTGCTTTGAAAAACAATTAGGTAGCAAGGGTGAGGTAGCACTTGTACGAATGGTGGTGAAGGTGAGAAACTAACTACCCTGTTGTCTTGAAATTCGGAGTAATTTAGGGGCTTTTTAGGTCGAACTATGTGCAGACATTGCAAAACCCTCCTCCCACCCTGCTGCTCCTTAATTATTTAGCACATACCTTTGGTATGAAAAAAATGTTCAGGGCATTTCACAGAAAAGTGAGGAGTACTGAGTTAATTTCACCATTTGAGATACTGCATATAAGTTTTAATAAATATGATAGCACAGCTGTGACTTAGTGTCTTGAAAAGTTTTGTTTGTAAATGTGGTGCAGGTAACCGAGATAGAAGGGCCAGAGCAGGGTTGTACATAGTTGATACATGTGATGCACTGTATGAATACTAAGAAAATGACAGAAATAATTCACACACATTCGTGACACGCTGTTTTGAACATAAAATATGTGTGAATTATTTCTGTCATTCTTGACTTCTTAGTATTCAAACAGTGCATCACAAGTGTCAACTATGCTACAAACTATGCTACAAAAGCGTTATTTGCTGTGCGAAAAGGTTTTAGCTTCTCTAGTAGCTGTACCAAAGTGGTCTTGGTAAAACACGACAAACACTCATATATCATCATCATCATCAGCTTGACTACGTCCACTGCAGGACAAAGGCCTCTCCCATGTTCTGCCAGTTAACTCGGTCCTGTGCTTACTGCTGCCAATTTATACCCGCAAACTTCTTAATCTCATCTGCCCAGCTAACCTTCTGTCTACCCCTAACCTGCTTGCCTTCTCTGGAAATCGAGTTAGTTACCCTTAATGAGCAGTGATTGTCCTGTTTACGGGCTACATGCCCGGCCCATGTCCATTTTCTCTTCTTGATTTCAACTATTATATCCTTAATCCCCGTTTGTGCCCCAATCCACTCTGCTCTCTTCTTGTCTCTTAAGGTTACACCTACCATTTTTTTTTTCCATTGCTCGCTTTTTCGTCCTCAATTTAAGCTGAACTCTCTTTGTAAGTCTCCATGTTTCTGCTCCGTAGCTAAGTACTGACAGGATATAGTTGTTGTATACCTTCCTCTTGAGGGATAGTGGCAATTTACCTGTCATAATACGAGAGTACTTGCCAAATGTGCTCCACCCCATTCTTATTCTTCTAGTTACTTCAATTTCGTGGTTCGGCTCTGCGGTTATCTGCCCTAAGTAGACATAGTCTTTTACAACTTCAAGTGGACTATTACCTATCTCAAAGCGCTGCTCTCTTCCGAGCTTGTTGTACATTACTTTCATTTTCTGCAGATTAATTTTAAGACCCACTTTTCTGCTCTCTTTGTCTAACTCCGTAATCATGAGTTGCGATTCGTCCTCTGAGTTACTCAGCAATGCAATGTCATCGGCGAAGCTCAGGTTACTAAGGTACTCTCCATTGACTCTTATCCCTAACTGTTTCCAGTCTAAGCATCTGAAAACCTCCTGTAAGCACGTAGTAAATAGCATTGGGGAGATTGTGTCCCCCTGCCTTACACCCTTCTTGATTGGTGTTCTGTTGCTTTCTTTATGAAGCACTATGGTAGCAGTTGATCCTCTGTAGATTTGTTCCAGGATGTTTATATGTGCTTTATCGACGCCCTGATTCCGTAGTGTCTGCATGACGTCTGGTATTTCTACTGAATCAAACACCTTCTTGTAAACTATGAAGGCTATGTATAGTGGTTGGCTATATTCTGAGCATTTCTCTATTACCTGATTGATAGTATTAATCTGGTCAGTTGTTGAGTAGCCTGTTCGAAATCCTGCTTGTTCTTTTGGTTGATTGAATTCTAATGTTTTCTTAACTCTGTTAGCAATTACCTTTGTAAATAGCTTGTATTCTACAGAGAGCAAGCTGATCGGTCTGTAATTCTTCAAGTCCTTGTCATCTCCTTTCTTATGTATTAAGATGATGTTAGCTGTCTTCTAAGACTCTGGTACTCTTCCCGTCAGGAGACACCTCGTAAACAGGATGGCTAGTTTTTCTAACACAATCTGTCCTCCATCTTTCAGCAGATCTGATGTTACCTGATCCTCACCAGCAGCTTTGCCTTCTTTGTCCCTTAGTGCATATATATATATATATATATATATATATATATATATATATATATATATATATATATATATATATATATATATATATATTTGCATGGAAGGGACGATGAAACATTCATGAAAGCTCCTTTGCTAAATGTTTTCAGGATGCGCTGTCCACCAGCTGACAACGTTCAATAAGAACAACTTTATGAAGTTTTTGTTGTCCAATCGGGTCCAGCTTGAACGAAGTTCGACCATTGCCACACGCACACAAACAGTAGCTGTTTGTTTACTTTGTTGCAGACAATACAGATGATTTCTTAAAACTTCTATGGCAGTGAGGTCGCTGTTGTCTTCGCAAATGAATTACACCGAGGCGGAAAAACTTTGGCGCGCCTAAGTCTGCGTTCTATTGAGCTATAAACAAAATCCCTTTTATAACTTTGATTACTTGTCGTTATCTGTATTGAAAATCTTGTAGGACGCCATATTTTGATCCACCCACATTTTAAAAATCTCGGAAAACTCACTTTATTCGAGAAGATAATCGCCGAGGTTCATTGCCCCAATCGAGGTGAAACCGAAACCAGCAACGTCGATCACGCTGGAAGACTCGTTGCGCCGTAAAGTTTGCTGAATATTTAGGAAACTCTATGTATTTCACTTTCGAGCTGAGCGAGAAAATAACGGGTCAGAAATTCGCACTAAACGCAAAGAGTAATTAGCGGCAACTCTCGCAAACGTACGGAAGCCACCGACGCTTACGAAAAAGAAGCAAAACCTGGCAAATCAGTTCGAAGCAGTATTTTTTCTATTAACATGCTCCCCTATAGACGTGTTGCGCTCATCAGAATGCGTGCTTAGTTCAGGCAGAATTACGTGAGCACTCTTCGCGGAACGTTTAGTGCTCAAAACGAAAAAGATAAATTTTCAAAGAAATGACATTTAATTCATAGCAAGCAATTTTGCCACATAACGTATACTACCAGTAGCTTGTCGTATACGTCCAATAAATAAAGAGGTCTATTGGTTTTTGAAAAAAAAAATGCATCAGAAAATTGCGTGCGTCTAACTTGAATTTGAAGCCGAACCTAATTGTGCTGCGAACAGTCCGCCACGAGACGGCGCCACAGAACACCTACCAGTGACGGCGCGCAATATGCGTTTTTTTTTTTTTTTATTTAGTGTGTGCCATTCCGTGTGGTGCCTGTGGTAGACGGATGCGCCACATTTATTTTGTATACTCGTCTGAAAAGTTTTGTTCGCCTTTTCTGTAGCGCCAACGTGGCTTTGACGTTGCGGAGATTCGTCCAGTTCGCCAAACATACTAGAAAACGGGGTCATCTGAGGTGTCAGTGACGAGTGGATTCGTGGTATCGACTGTACCAATGCAGAACGCCAAACGCACACAATGGACAGCACACGCACGACAAAATGTGTGTAATGCATTACCGTCAAGCAGCTGACATTCGCAGGTGATGTACTGGCATCTATTTTATTAATTTTTGTCATGATTCCAAGCAAACTGATGTATGTTGCCTAATTCGGCAAACAGAATCTTGCCCTTATTGCTTTCTTTAATAAACTCAGCGGTTCTTTGGAGTGTAGTTGAATAGTTTCGAGCCCGAATAATGTGAGCGGAAAATGTAGTATGTCATTGCGATATAGGAAAATTTGTGTTTGAAGCTCTTAACTTGTCTCTCTTGGAAACAGTGGAACGTGTTTTGAATACCGACTGTAGAGCTAAGAAGGCACTAGGTCACAATAACCAGAGACACACCTTAGTAAGAGTCGCCGTGTGCCTTAGATCTACATCCAGTATTTGCTACTTTCGTTGACTTTATTCTGGGATTGCGATTATTTTTGTGTGTATTCGTGATCCCGGTTGGACGGCAGCGTTTGTCTCCTTGGTTATTTTTATGTGGGTCGTCTTAACTTTGTGACAAGTATCCAAGCCATGCATTGCCAGTGGACCCCATTGTCAGTCTTGCCTAGAATAACTATAACTCGAGAGTCAAAACGCTACGATATGCCGTGTAATGCATTAAAAATGTTGCTAACATGTGCAAGTAAAGCATGGGCCATTTGCATTCCTCGAACAGTTCAGTCAGTACGCGATTTAATAAATCAACGATTTTTTTATCAAGGCTGATGTAGCAGCAAAGTTTGTTTACGTTTTTTTTTATATATCAGTACTGGTACTTTCAACAGTGATGGTGCAATTTTAATGCGTGTATTTGCTGACACAGAGTAAACAATCACTGAGTGATCGTTTAATGTGAAAAAAAAAATTTTTTTTGCTGTTTTGTAGACTTGTTGCTTGCCTGCTAAGGTAACCTCCTGTGCAGGTCGTATAAACACCTGAAACTGTTTTGACAATTCTTTACCTCCGCCTTACCTCCACGATTCTTTACAAAGGCATTGTGGCATTTGTTCGAGTCGTTCTGATCACTAACAGATTAAGTGCTCTGCACAGCGGGTAGATTGTTATAATGTATTAAACATGCGTATTACTACCGAACACGGCGTACCATTTTACACTTTTTTGCTGTGCGAGCGTTGGCGCATTTTTTAACTCCTCAGACTTAGCACTCAGCACGTCACATGTGCAACTAGTCAGGTTTGACTTTATTGGTGCGGTGTGTGGTGGCATGCACAGATTGACAATGTGGTGGAGCATGGCTTCCTTAGTTTATGGTTACATGGCTGAGGACCACGGAATACGTGGGTGAGCCCAGAGCGCTCATTCACGAAATGACTCTCTAGTTTCTAATCACAAGTGACTACTTTTACATATAGATGCTTTTCTTACCTTTTTGTTCAAATAAGCTTCATTGATTTCAGTCAAGCCACTCAGGGTTAAGCACAAAGCTACATTTAATGCAAATAAGTTCTGTGGAGACCCGCTTGTGGCATCAAGCCACAAGGAAATTGATAGGAATTTCACAGGAAGAACAGCCTCTTAGTGGCCGAAAAATTCATCCTGGTTCCAGGATCGAACCCGGTACCAACGCCTTACCGGGTCTGTTGCTCTACCAATTGAGCTATCTGGGAAGCTAGCAGTTGGCAGCGCAAGGGCGAATTCATCGACAACTCAAAGCGCATGCACACAAGTAATGCCGATGAGTTCTGCGAAGACGGGCAAAGTGGCAAAAGGGTTAAGAAAGGGAGCACGAAATGCTATGCAGCTTCATGCACCATGACACTCCTCATATTCACATTGTGGTTCTGCATTGTAAAACTGAATATTATTTTAATACTAATTCTAGCTCCGTAGAGTGCAGCATGTGGGTACGGCTCTGACACTACGTAGGAGGAAATACGATAGCGTAGCAGTACGTCAATGACTGCGAAAGGTTTAGAGGAGTCCTGCAACACGTTTCTGAGTTATGATGAAATACTCCTATTATTAGCACATGCTGCTGTGGGAATCACATGTAGAAAGAATTTTTTAATCCGGCAAGCGTGAGAGGGGTTACGGGGATTTTTTGTTTGCTTCAATCGTTTTCTCTCTCCTCTTGTACTACAAGTGCGTTGAAAGGTACACCAAGAAAGAGGATGGTACGAGGGCATCAAGATGCATTCCTCCGTCAGCACGCATCTTGACCTTGAGCAATTTTTTTTCCTTTGAACATGTTGCTTACTTTCAGTGCGATTGTGTGCTCGGGCACGTTGCAGGATCCCGCGGTGGCCCAGTAATTGGCCGCAGTGTTGGGTATGTGGAATCATTTCTAGAAAGAAGAGTGAGGGATTATTAGCAAAGTTTTAGAATGAATTGTGAATGCCAGGCCACACAAAGTGCTGCAGTATTTTGGCTGACAGCAGCATTTTCTGACCGTGCTCAAAAAGTGTAGCAGTGCCCCTTTGAAATATATATATCTGCACCTTGTTGGTACCTGCAATGCCTATTTGTTGTTGAAGTGACTTGAATGCTTACTTGAACGTTGTCTTCACTGCTAATGCAACTCTGGGTGAAAAACAGTGTACCTGAGACAGCCTCCTAGCTTATCATTTGGCATAATGATAGTTCCTTGTTAATTATAACTTTGGAGTTACCTTAGTGAAGACAGATATTTTCGTTTTGTGGTTTACAAGCAGCAAATGGCACTTCACAGACAAGTTCAGTCACCTAAATGCTGGCATGCTTTGATTCTAACAAATGCTTACCAGAACTAGGCATCTTTCCAAAATTTTGGTGGCCTCATTCATAGGTCGGCAAACTCCCTTATGGGCCAACTTATTCAGACTCTGAGCTGCGCGTCTGGGTTTGAGTGAGTCTAGGTGAATGACACCTCGGCGAGCTTGAGTCTGAGTCCGAGCGAGTTTTAACCACGAAATAAAATTCATGAGTGAGTGCCGATGTTTATCAGTAATATGAGTCTTATGTTGACTAGCATTTATAATTGTCTACTCGCACATACTTCAACGCACAAGCATTCATACTCCAGCTCAATATTCATTGATAAGAAAAGTGAGTTACGGATAACCAAGGTGTCTTGGCTTCCCTCTCGCAATCTCCTTCACATGATATTCTTAATAAGAATATCTCTGAGTTATCCTATTGCTGCGACAGGTTGGCCACGTTCAAGTAGCCCGCCGCAATCATCGTGGCACGAGCACCAGCGAGACCCAGCTGGCATGCGTTTGTGCGCTCGGGCTACGAAGAAGAGGAAGATAGTTGAATCTGTGCAACTCGGCTACTTGGACTCGACGACCATAGTCATTAGACTCGTGGGCACAAGTTTGCCCTAATAAAGAGACTTGTTTTTTAGCCTGTCTGTCTCAGCATCGCTACATTTCTGCTGGAGGCGGTGGGTAATGTATTGAAGCTCGCGAGTTCAAGACAGCGTAGCCCCGATGACCAACGTGTCAACCCCGTGGAAGTGACTTTTGTACACCAGAGGGCAAGTTGCCGTCTTCTAGGTGACTCACCTGAGTTCAGTCCTCTTTACTTTACACCAAGGGGAATTCAAACAATGGACGCCACCGCTATGACTAGCCAGGTAACACCGGCATAAGTGTTCATCAGCCAACCGCACCAGCCACCGGTATTCCACGGCGGCTCGTACGAGGACGTGGAAGATTGGTGTGACCTGTTCGAGAGACTGGCGAGCTTGAATGGATGGGACGAAAGAGAGAAGCTCTGTCACGTATACTTCGCCCTGGAAGACTTAGCAAGGACATGGTTTGAGAACCATGAAACCTCGTTGTCTACCTGGGAGGTATTTCGACGACAAGCGGTGGCTACGTTCGCGAACACAGACCAGAAAGAAAAGGCCGAAGCTGCTCTTCAATCGAGGACCCATCTCACAAACGAGAGTGCTGCCATGTACATGGAGGACATGGTCCGTCTGTTCAAACGTGCGGATTACAAAATGGCTGAGGATAAGAAGGTGCGCCATCTAATACGTGGAGTGAAGCAAGAGCTGTTTGCCGCTCTCGCCCACAACCCTCCAAGCACAGTTGCCGAGTTTTATTTGGAAGCGACGGCCATCGAAAAAACACTGGAACAGCGGGTTTGGCAGTACAACCGGAATCTTAACTGCGCATCTGCACAGGTATTTCTGGAGGCGTGCGAAACGACGTTGAAGCCCTGCAAGAGCTCATTAGATCAGTTATTAGAGAAGTACTAAGCAGACTGCAAATGCCCCAGACTTAATCTGCACTATCTGTTACAGACGCTCGTGACGAACTGAGGCAAGTCATACGAGAGCGTGAGCTGCTGCTGGTTCCACTTATCCTCGACAACATCGACAGCCCACGGTACACAGCAGTACAGCAGTTGTGATGGCCGCGACTCCTCTCTCGCCTGCAGCATGCAGCGCACCTCGTCCACGGGAACCATCAGCTACCTATCTGCCCCCAGGAGCACGTAGCACACATTGCTATGTGGAGCATAGGCTCAGGAAAAGTGACGTCTGGCGTGATCACAAGCGCAGGCCTCTGTGTTTTCATTGTGGCGAAGCGGGTCATCTGTACACATTCTGCCCTTACCGACAGGCTGGATTAAGAGGCTTCCCGTCGTGTGCACCGTGCCCCTGAAACGGCCAGCGGAGATTGAGGAGTACTTGTCCACGCGCCAGAACTCGCCACCTCTACGCCAACATCGATCACGGTCACCACCGCCATGCGCTACCGGTCATTCAGCCCACGTGCACCTTCAAGCCTGGTCATCGCTCTCCAAGTCCACTCCCAGAAATCTGAAGCAAGCGACCTGTGGAGGTGTGGCCGCTGGTAACATCAGTTACGAAAATCCTCCAGTATTGTTTGAGGGCAACGACAGTGTATTTCCGGTAAATGGGTGCAGCAACGAAAGCGTTACTTCAGATTTGCTGTTGAGAATGGAAGGATGGGAGCTGAATGCCTTAGTCGACACTGGTGCTGATTATTCAGTGATAAGTCACAAGATAGTGAAGAAGCTAAACAAAGTTGTAACACAGTGGAGTGGATCGCAGATACGCAGGGCAAGCAGTCACATTATTACGCCCTTTGGCAGATGCACTGCAAGACTTGAAATACAAGACTTTATTTACGTTGCCGATTTCATTGTACTACCAGAATGTTCAAGGTAACTCATTATAGGAATGGATTTTTCACGAGCTAATTGCACAGTGATTAACCTGCGTAGGTCCAGCGTGTCGTTTTTGACTGAACGAGCTATACCTGTAGAGGAATGGAGGAACGACGCCTAACTGCTCTACGCGTTGTTCATGATGACGTAACTGTGCCGGCACGCTGCAGTATTTATTTTATTTTTATTTTACTTTGTTCATACTGTTAGCATACATGCCAAAACAGGAGTTGCTCATCTGGGCACACAAATTTCAAAAGTCAATGCAAAACTAGAACATCTCACAATTTGACACAAAGAAAGCAAAAGTAATGCAAAAAATTAAATAGAAAATCCAACATTCAATGTGCACCCTGCAGCATAACACGGCAGAACACAGGTGAGCAAGTGAGTGCCTTATTACAGTTCAGTTCAACATTTGAAACGCACATTCAAAATCTTTAACATTGTTACACAGTACAACGTCATTCCGTAACTTATTCCATGTGGATGCAATAAAAGAATTCTTGAACGATTTTGTGTTATGCTTTAGAGGTTTAATGTGCTTGGTGTGCTTTGTCCGTGAATGCGACGTGTCTAGAGTGAAAATTTTTGTTATCTCTGTTTTGTAGATACCGTGGAATATCTGAAAAAAGAATTTCATGCTGTTGATATTCATTCTTTCGTGCAATGTAACAATACGAGTCCTAGTTCTTAGACTTGTTACGGACTGCGTTCTACGGTAGGACTTAAAAATAAATCTTAAGGCTCTATTTTGAACCTGTTCACATTTAGCGATATTATTTTGCGTATATGGCTTCCATATCAGGCATGCATATTCCAGCAACGGAAGTACTGTGGTTTTATATGCTATAAGTTTTACTTCAGGTGTCGCGTCACCAAGCCTCCAACGAAGCATCCAAAGCTTTTTTTGCAATTTATCACAGATATAATCTTTATGGCGGTTCCAGTTCAAGCTATCTGTGACCTAAACACCCAGGTATTTATATTCTGACACACGGCAGAGTGGTTCGTCATTTATGACATAACGAAATAAGAGAGGCTTAGTTTTTCTTGTAATCGGCATAAAAACTGTTTTGCTTGGGTTCAACACCATTTGCCATTTTTTGCACCAAGAGCCTATCATGCCCAGGTGTTCATTAAGTGTTTCCTGGTTGTAGTTCGATTCTGCCTTTGAATAGATGACTGTGACATCGGCATAGTGCTTAATGGAAACATCGGGCGAGAAGCCGCTGTTCAAATCATTAATATATAGTAAGAACAGCAGTGGCCCTATGACAGAGCCCTGCGGAACTCCTGAACCTACCGACTGCCTCGAGCTGTTTGTGCCCCTAATGCAAACCACTTGCTCATTGTTTATCAAATAAGCCGCTATCCAATTTATGAGCTCATCATTCTGCAGGATCGTGCCAAGTTTATGCAGCAATTTCGGATGTTGTATTTTGTCGAATGCTTTTCTGAAATCAAGAAAAATAATGTCAACTTGCCCTCTGTCATCTAAGATTTGACTAATGAAATGTGAAACCTCGGTGAGAATTGTCACTGTCGAGAAACCTCGCCTGAAACCATGTTGTTGTTCTGCCATTAGTTTGTGCTTTTCGAGAAATTCCGTTAAGTGCTTAGTAAGTACATGCTCCAGTGTTTTACAGCACGTGCTTGTCAAAGACACAGGCCTGTAGTTGTTTACACAGTCTTTAGCACCTCCTTTATGAATCGGTATTACCTTAGCACATTTCCAGTTATTAGGAACCTGTCCGTCACGCAAAGATTTGTTAAATATATCAGTGAGATAATAAGAGCACCATTCAGCATACCTTTTTAAAAAGACATTCGGAATGCCATCTAAGCCAGTTGATTTCTTTTCATCAAGGTTCAGAAGAAGGTTACAAATGCCTTCCTGTGTAACGACAATATCAGGGATTGGCGAGGCAGGACAACCTAGGCTGAATTCCGGCAGTATACCGTCATCGTCCGTAAAACTGATTTGAAATAATCATTAAAAGTACAGGCTAACTGAAAACTATCGGTAACAGTGCCGGTTTCTTTATTCAAATACACATTATTCGATTTTTCTTTCAATAAATATCACCAAAATTTCTGCGGTGCTGTTTTAATAAACTGCGTTAAAGATTCATTCATGTATCGCTTCTTTGCGTCAGCCAGCTCAGCTCTGAACGGCAAAGAGAGCGTTGTGACGTCAGCTGATCTGAGACTTTGTTTACTACTTTTTCGTTTTGCCTGCATGCGCCTTAGTTGTCTTTTCATGTGAATAATTTTTCGCGAAACCCATGGATTCATTCTTTGAACCATCTTTTTTTTCGGTCAGGTATGTAACGTTTTATTAGTGTGTGTACAGTTTCTTTAAAGCTTTTCCACGCATCATCAACCGTTGAACTATCACATACAGCAATGCGCTTAAAATCTTCATAATCAATGTCAAAAAAGTCCAAAATTGAAACATCATCAGCTCTAGAGTAATTGGGCACCAGTACAGACTTTGTGGCTTGCGTTTCGTGACGCATGCCCAATAGCTGAAGAATCGCCATACTGTGATCTGAAATACCGTCCATCACTTCACAAGTGTACTTTTGTTCAGCCAGTGATGGACTCAAAAATACAAGATCAAGTAAAGAGCCACCCTTTTTGTATACTCGTGTGCACTCCTGTACAACTTGAACCATACTGAGCGAGAACACCCCATCTAGGAGAGCTCTGGATGGTAATACTACATCAACCTGACCCGCTTTATTTTCGACCCAGTTAATATGCGGAAGATCAAAATCACCGGCCTTTACAACTTTTCTTTTTGAATTCTGAAATTCACTATGTAAGAAGTCATTGAAAGCTAGCGTGTAGTCTTCCAAAGAATCTGGAGGACGATACACTGCAATGAATGTGAACGAACTGCCGTATAAAGTCATGTCACATGCAATACATTCAATTTCAGGTGGTGAAGAACGTTCTGTGCACTCAGTTGATCTTTTACAGATAATCGCAACCCCTAGATCCGCGATCTCTACGATAAGCTATATAGTTTGGAGGAAGAAACTCGCAGTTTTCTATGCATTCATTCAACCAAGCCTCAGTAACGATGAGTACATCTGGTTCATGCTCGAGCAAAACACTTTCAATGGCTGAAATTTTATTCAAGACGCTGCGCGCGTTCAGATTTATAACCGTCACTGCATCAGGAGTAGTGCCCACGTTCCTGGATTTTCATGTGGTTTGAAGATTATCAGCAACTAAGCATGGCTTCCGTGAAACGGTGTTTTCGTCCCAGAATTATGCATCCTTGTTTACGTAAAGTTTGTCATGAACAAGGCGCACGCGCGCACCGCTTCGTTTTTCTTCTTTTGCACTCTCCCAAAGGCGCTTGCTACAATGAAGTACGCGCTTTGAAAAGTCTTCACGCACCGAAACACCTGTTCCTTTCAATTTTGAACACTTCATCAAGATATCGCTCTTTTTTTTTTTGGAGTTGTATAAGCGAAATATTACAGGCCTGGAATGGTCTCGCATTTTTCCAAGTCGATGTATGCGTTCTACACTACACGGGCTTACACCTATTACAGAAAAAAGCTTTTGGTTTACAGTTTCAAACAGTTCATCGGCTGATTCATTTGGTCTCTCGGGAAGACCATAGACGATCAAATTATTTCTTCGTTGCCGATTTTCCAAATCGTCGACCCTCCGGGAAAGCACAGCCACTTGCTCAGTTAAAGTAGAAACCGCTTCTTTAGTTTCGATCAATTTTGGAAGGGATGACTCAATCATAGACAGTCGTTCTTCAAATTTTTTTATGACGCTGCCATTATCTTTTACTTCCTTCTGAAGCGCACGTTGATCACGTTTTATATCGGCAAGTGTCTTTGTCTGTTCTTTCAATGTTTGCAAAATTTGTTCAAATTTTTCTTCAAGTACAGCGGGACCGGGGTTTGTCTCAATATCACCGCTCCTAGCCAACTTCAGCAACACAGACCAGCAATCACAAGATAGAGACAACAGTGTGTTGGGGTATGGCACGACTATAAGAAATAGTTCATCGCTTCGAAAACATGAAAAGCACCTGTAAATAAGCAAAGACGAGCGTATTTGAGGTCATGCTTTGGTGAGTGCCGTGCCCGCTACTGAGTCCGTGTGGATCCGAGGTGCTCCTTAAGTACGGTTGAGGGGCGTGCACATCCATCTTTGATTGGGCCACGTAGTCACAGCATGGCTCATCGATGACGTAGGGTGCTGGCTCCAGGTGAACCTAATGAATGCGTCCACTTGTTGAAAGATGTTCGACGGAGTAAGACACACTTGGCAAGGTCGTACTGCTTGCAGAAGTGATAATCGGAATCTGTAAACAAGCCAAGACGAGCAATTTTGAGGTCATGCTTTGGTGAATGCCGTGCCCGCATGAAAAGGCCCTGCAGCACTAATCCAAGTAATTTTTCGTACAGCTTTATTGAAGAAATGTGTTGCATCAGAGAAGTTCATTGGGAAAGTTGTGCTTCCATCTAGAACTAATAAAGGCGTGACAGAAAGCGGGCACGCAAAGAGGATTGTTGCACTTTTATTAGTTCAATAAAGAAGCTTATTATTGCCTGTAGAATCTACTGCTTGCGCGAAATGAGGCTAGCCCGCCGCTTTTGTGCGGGCTTTGCCGCCTTTTCTGCTGTTCTCATGTCCCAACCTGGCTCCCCTCCTCCGCTGTCTGTCGCGCTGGGAGAGCGAGGAGTGACGTTTAACCCCGTTCACCCGGTAGCAGATGTCGACTGTGGCGTGGATAAGCTCATTTGCCTTCCCACCGCATCTTTGCAATGGGCCCTGTACTGCGTTTTTGGTGTTGCCGCTGGCAATAAAGTGTTGCGATTTTGAGCAGTACTGTGTTCTCGCCATGGCGACAGTTAATGCGTGCCCTGCGGCTCGCTAAGACCGGACCCACTCTAGTGGCCGTACTCCTTAAGAATACTAGCACACTACATGCTTTAAACATTCTCGGAATCCTTCAAATACGAGCAAAGTTGCAGGGATTTGTAGCATGCTGTAAGGATGATTTTTCTTCTCTCATCCTGATGAACCTTATTTGAAGCTAAGCAGGGGCAAATCACTCCGAGATTACAAGTTACTTCGCGTGCACACTTTGGCCTTGAGCACTTTTGAATGCAAAAACATTAAAAAATTTGTTTCTCAGTATTTCTGGTGTCGGTACCATTGCTTGCGAGAAAAAATTGATTATATTTATTTATTTGAAATACTGCAAGCCAACATTCTGGCTCAAGCAGGATGGGCTTCACATACACAGCGAAATTTAATATACAAACAATGCAATGGGCGAACACAAGAAACGAAAGATAGAACAATCATTGAAAGGTAGGTCAATCAAAACATGTGGTGGGAACAAAGAAAGTAGAAGCGATAAAAACGAAGAGTGCTAGACCTTCAAAACATCTTTCATAAGTATTACTGTCAAAGTCATCGAAGCTGAATATACTATTTGGCAACGAATTCCAATTCACGACTGTACAAGGGAAGATACTGTATTTAAATGCTTTTGTGCGAGCGAAGCTTGGTGCCAACAAATATTTGTGATAGCACCGCATGGTTCTTGTACTAAGACGCTTAGCAGATGATGGGAGTGTTAAATTGATTGTACCTGCAAACCAGCCGTGAAGGAATGAAAGGTGTTTAACTTTTCTCCAATCTTCCAGCGTGGTAATGTTAATGAGCTTCATTAAATTTGTAGGGGAATCCAGGCTTCTGTATATGCCAAATGTAAATTTCATGGCTTTAACGGAACATTTTCTAGTTGCAAAATATCTTTTTGATAATACAGATCCCACACAATTGATGCGTACTCCAATTTAGACCTCACACAGGCATTGCAAGATATACGTTTTACGCCACTGGGTGCTTTCCGAAGTTTTCTTTTAAGAAGCCACAGTTTCTGGAGACACGCTGCACAAATATCGGATTGTCCGTGACTGAAAAATAGAGAAGGATGCAAAGAAATAAGTGATAAAACACTTTGGCTTGATCGAGAATGGAACCCAGGCTACCTGCATGGCAAGCAGGCGTTCTACCACAGAGCCGTGCTTGCAACTTCGTGGGGGAAAAACACTGTGTGAATGGAACGTAGTGGGAGGAGTCTTCTTGACGCGTGTAATGTTAGTTGGCAGAAGCATGGGGTCGCTCTCTGGTTCAGAAAGTGAAAAAGAATGGGTGTTTACAAAGACCACTTATTAAAAAGCATTCAGTCTTATTTAATCATCAGCTGTAAAAGTATCAACATAAGGATAAACAGCGTTGGTTCGCACAATGCCTTACAAATCTGTAGTGTGCACTTATCTGATCTGCAATGTGAATAATTGTGGCGTATCGGGCACTTGGCTGTACTTGCAGTATGCATTCGAAGATAGTTTGAAACGGCCAATTTTGTGTGCACAGTTGTTCGTTTTCTTGCAGCATGGTTGAGGCATGCACCAAGAAGCGAAGCCAGGTTAACAGTGGGGAAGGAATTGATTATAGGGTCCAATCACATTACTGCATTTTATTCTTGCAGGCGAAGCTCAAGTGTTTTTTGTTTTTTTTTTGTTCGAACATGGGGTTTACATTCAGTGAAATTGCAAGCGAGTGCATGGGTTGCCTCTCCCAGCAGCTGTTGTAACTATTTAGCTCGTAATACTCAAGTCATGCAATGGTCGAGGGATCTGGGCTTATGGCATTATTTGTTGAGAGAAGAGCGAGTGATTGCTGGCAGGCCTCCAGATGTAATTGTAAATTCCAGGTCACATGCTGCGCTCTAATGTCTGGTTGACATGCGTTTAGGAGCCTCAACTGTCGATCGACAGGTAAGGCCAAGTAAATTATACGACATAATTTGTAATAATTGTGATATAAATGTAGAGAAAGTAAAGTGGGCAAAAAGATTACCTTCCAGCAGGAAGCAGACCTTCAACTTTCAGATTTAGCGTCACAAGTCCTACGAATTGAGCTTGAGTGCAGCCATCACCCCGCACTCGTCATCGCGCATATCCGTGCATTTAACCTTGGGAGTGTAACCACACTTACCATTACAGCCATAATGGTAAGTGCGGAACACACTTTTTCTGCTTCCTAGTGCTTTATAGCATATGATCCTTTTTATGAGCTGGCAGCTGACCAATAATTCTGAAGGCATGCTACCTGAAGGCATCAAATCTGCCAAAACGAGACCCTTGCTTTGAAATTAAGAAATGAGGGAAATTTTAAGGGCTTGTTTTTTTTTTGTTAGATATAGTATGATTGAGAACAGACAATAATTGCCAGTTCTCATTAATACTGGCAAAAAAAAAACAAGCCCCTGAAATTCTCATTGTTTTCTTCATTCACTGTAAAAAAAGGCATTTCAGTTTCAATGCATAACTTTTGTAAACTATTCAGAACGATCGCATAAATAATTTTCGGAGAAATAAAAGAATTTCTTGTATAGTACAATTTGAAACCCCAGACAATGTTCTTTGACTTTCCTTCTGTGTACATAGTGTGCACGTGCGCCACGCAACGCCCATTCGTCACTTCCGAAATGAGCCACCGACATGCCCGGGCACCTGCCAACTCCGTCGCCTACCGCTACCGTGTTGTCTCCTCAAGCTTGTGCCTATTTAGTTTTGCCTCACGATGCAAGTTTGAGGGCTGTTAGTGAGGCAAGTTAATTTAGTAGTCCCCCGAATAGAGAGCAGAGCTTCGGTGTGTTTCTTCGCCGAAAGTGATTACTCAAAGTTGAGAACGCACTTTGCGATTTTCCGAAAAGTATCGGCGTGTTTGGCTGGCGCGGATTAACAAAAAAACTACTTGACGAAACTCGGTGATATTTGCGTCTTCAGGTGTAACTTCATTCCTGGTAAGTGCCATAGCCAAGCACTTACCTGCAAACAGAAATAGCTTACCAAGATACTGTACATACAAACTTGTCTGCGACCACTGCGTGCACAATCAGCGTGTCAGGGAGGCGGTCAAAATCGTGATGGTGATCACGGAAGTTCGGGTATTGCTTGGAAATAAACTGTGAAAATGGATGCGAAATAATATTAGTTCATATTGAAGTATAGCCAACTGGTTCGAGTTGGGGGGTCAGGATTTTCAAAATTTGGTCAATTAATTTTCTAACACGGTCTCCATCATTTTCAGGGTCTCCACTGTACATTGGCGTACAAAAAAAAAAGTGAAATACAAGGTGAAAAAGGTGTCAAAACATACGCGAAAAAAAAAGTGATGACCGGCATTACCGTGGCATGCACCACGCAAAGTCTCTATCTGCCTCGCATAATGTTTTCCTTGGCTGTTTCCACAAATTTCAATCAAACAGGCTCAACATAAGCCCTGTATAAAACAATTAGGGGAGGCGGGGGATGTTGCTGCTTTGGTGGCGTAGGCCGCAGCAATATATTAATATTATATCTCTTGTAAGCTTGCCTAGCTTTGCAGGACTCATTTTTGATAAGAGCTGCTGCGCTTTGCTCATCCGCTCTTAAAAGTGTGGCTCAAGAGACTTTGGGCTTTCACTTGTTCTTGGGCCACGCAATTTGTGGTGTTTGTAGTGAAAGCGAGATAATGGGCCCCCGTAGGTCGTGGCGGGCAGCCGGTGTATGCGGTGGCTGGTATACGTGTCGCACATCTTGATTTTCTGATCTTGTATCGAGTGAACAAACGAGGCCTTCCTGATCCGATGAGCTCGTTAAGGTACGACAACAAAAAAAACCACAATGCTTCCTTTCAACATTGTACACAGCAACAGATAACGAGCCCCCCACAAAATGCGCTGCAGCACGTGAACTGCCATAGGTACCCGGCTTGGCGGGAGAGGGCGACAACGGCGTAAGTGACATCACATGAACACTATGTATTCTTAAAGTCACAGCACATGCTGATTTCTCTCAAGACTTCATGTGTATCCAAGTCTCAAATGAAACTGAACCTGCAATAGTGTCAGTGTCAATAGTTGGCAGTCATCTGACAAAGCATAAGCCACATGACCTTTTTTTTTTTGTTTCCTCACGTCGATGCACTACAATCAGTTTTTTAACAGATTAAAGAGAACCGTTTTAGGCTGAAGCCGGGCAACATCATTCAAACAGGTTATAGATTTGCGTGCTTCGTCGGAATAGCTGCGAAGGATTCTTTAAAGAGTGGGCCACTATTAAAGCTGTGATAGTTTAAAAAATCAAATTAATATTGATTACTTTTGATTATAAACACAAACCATAATTGCTTACTTTTGGGTCATAATAATTATACAGGGGATATCAAGTTTTAAAGAAAAGTCTTGCACCCTTCACATGTTGAGGAATATGTAGGTGGCAAATTTTCATTCCGATTGGGCTACCAGAAAAACTAAAAATATTATGTCCAAATTAAAGAAGTTGGCCTAAAATGGATGTTGAGAAAAACACATTTTAAAGGTGTAAGTGTAAACTGATCTATGTGGAAAAGGTATGCTTTTTAAGGTGATTTGTTCTATCATGAGAGCTTGTCAATTATGGTTATTTTGAGCATGTGGTTTCAGTGAACTCCTTATGCAAAAACGCACTGGCAAGCAGCCAGGTGACAATATTCAGGGCGCTCGAGACAACGAGCTCTTTTTTGTTTCAATAGTAACCTTGTACTATTTGAAAGTGACTTTAACCTACTTCTATTTTAGTGATAATCTCCAGTTTTTTTTTGTCATGAAAGTAGAGAAACTAAACTTTTCAAAGAAAGTTATTAAAAATGGAAAATATGTAATTTTGATATGAAAAAAAACTTGCATTTAAGGTCTTGGGCCATTTTTTCATAAGCTGGTGTGGGCATTGTTTAGTTCGATATTGAAAGAGTTTCAATTATTCAAAGATGCCAAGCGGGCCTTCTAAATGTTCCCTCAATGTGTAGCCGTTGTATTTGTTCAGTATAACCAATTATGGAAGCCGATAATGTGTCATGTGTACATGTGTGGCGTCATGTAGGCTGCTGAAACATTGTAGTGAATAATTTACTTCTGATATTCCACTATATCTTCATGCTTTTACTCAAATTGCTTAAAATTATTGTCAAATACATGAAGTATGCTAATGTGTACAAAGCAATAATTCATTGTTTTATGTATAAAAATGTGCCAGTGCTTTTCACCACATAAAATGGCAGTGCTACTCTAGCCATTAAAAAACAGTAATACTATCTAGCAGTAGTACTATTTCACATACTTGATAAGTAGCAATATCAAATGAAGCTTTTGCTGCTTGGCATTGTACATATAATTTTATTAACTAAGTCCAATAATTTGTTGAAAGTGTTACAGTCTATTGTAACAAAGCAGATGTCTTATTTGTCACTGTTTAATTATAGTGTCTGCATATCATCCAAGTCGGATGTCTACGTAGTGGCAGCAGGCAGCTGCATTGACTAAGTATAGTACTTATGCATTGAAAGATGGCAGCTTGGGTGACACATGTTTTCGATTGTTGCACTGCTAGCACTACAGCAACATGTTTTTATTGGCAAACGTTGTCCAGAACGTTGCTTATGTACGCAGCAACACTCCTTGATTGCCTGGGTATTCCAGTCCTGTTACAGGCCGCGTGTGGCGTATGGTTTGCATTACCATCTTGTTCTCCTCGTTTCTTTGCAGGTTCTTTGCATTTGGTGTCCCGTGTGCAGTGCCATTTGCTCATGTCCGTACAAGGTGGACTGCATTCCTTCTGGCAGTGCGCCTACGTGATCAAGGACAGGAGAAACGTGAAAAGACACCTTTGCATTAACCTAATCAATCATCTCTTCCAGTACTGCATGGGCTCAACCATATTTACTCGGAGCAACAGTCTCAGTGTGTTCATATTTGCTCAAGATCGCTCCACTTTTTCTGTGTTCACTGAACCTATGTGACCCAAGGACAGCAGAAATGTATTTACCCACTTCTGATCAGCCAGAACCGTGACGTCAAACTTACTCCATTGAATTCAAAAAAATTTTTTTGCCAGTTTCATGGTAGCTTCGTCCAATCAAATTTTATCCCATATATTTCATGGGTTGAGTTTTTATGGAATATCTTTTGTCTGGGCTGCATTTTAAGCAGGGGTGCAACAGATGCGCCAATCGCACCGATTTGATACCATTCCCCATTGTTGCACCGACCTCCGCCAAAACCATGAAATTTGCTGAAATTTCGCCGCACGCTAAAATGCTCGAACAGCCTCAAAATTATCTCAGGTGTGCTAATTTCAGCGAGAAATCAAAGTAAGCGTGCAGACCCTAAACTTAAACCACCGTGTAATTTAGATACTCGTTAAATGAGGACACTCGCGAGCTGGATTGACCAGTTAAAGTATAAGATGAAGTAACAACAATGCATGCCCATCGGTCCGCTGACCACAGCAGATACCTATAGGCGAGACGACTGAACTTCACGAAAAAAAAAAAATGAAAATGCATTGCTGTAGCCACCAGTGCTACACGGAAAATATGAATTTTCTAGTTGGCAAACGCGGTTATGGCATGCTAGGAACGTATGTTGCGTTTTTCGCATGTGAACGAGGTCGACAAGCTGCAAACGTCGTCGTTGCCAACCACTGTGTTGGTTTCCATAGCAGTAGCACTTCACACAATTTGCTGGCTTGAAGTTGCGTCGTTGCGGTGATAGATATCCGTCGTCGGGCCAACAGGTGCGCATCGTTGTTACTTTATCTCTTGAATGCACCTTGCAATCGAACCGAGAAGTTGTCTCCATCATGAAAGAAGAAAAAAAACAATCGGGTGGGGGGGGGGGTTAGCACTTCGACATATGCTTGGCCTTGTTCTAACCAGCGCAGGATGGTTTATAAGGATCCTCCGCTGCAGTACACCAGTGCCCCGCTAAAAAGTGTACATAATTTGGAAGGGGCTGTTGGCGCTAGTCATGGGACACAGCACATTTTATTCAATACCAATGTGTGTATGTTCCGCATAATTGAGTACTAGTATGATTGCTGACGTCTAAAAAAGGCACTGGCAATCATTTGGAGCAGCCTTTGAGATATTGTGTGTCAGTTTTTTCTTTCATTTTTTTTTGCCACCCCTACTCCTTGCTTTTACAAATCTCCCGAATTTTAAGGTCGCCAGCTTGGCAGACACAATTGCATTCGCAGAGTCTGTCAAAGGACTCAGCAGATGTGGCACATACTAACGTGAACTTTATCATTGTTTGCTCAGTGAGATAATTCAGAATACTACTTTTATTGAAAAAGCAGTTCTCATATTTACTCTGCAGCACTATTTAAGTGGGTTGAATGTGTTGTACATATATTTTGTTTCTAAATGTTAGCATTCTTTTTTACAGTGCTCCAAATTTCATCTTTCATGATAAAAATTCAGTTTTTTTCTCGTAACCTGCTTCGAATTTGGATTTTACTGTTCCAAAATTAACATTTTGCTGCTCCAAACATTTCACCAAATTTTGTTTTCGCTGTTGTACCCCTGTTATAGATAATTCTGTCGCAAAAAGGAATGCAGAAAGAGCTTACAGAGCATCTATTCATCTAATGCTGACTATTGCATATGCAAAATGCTATCCTGTTAACAAGACAACCGTAATTTTTTCTGACAATCGTAAGTAACCGCAGTGTTCTCTTTCCCACTCCTGAATATGACCATTGGTTTTCATTGTTAAAGCTTTGTAGGTGAAGTGTTCACAGCTGATTCACTTTTAATTTATCACTTGAATCACTTATGCACCTTTTTGTTTTGAATTCATCTTTGTGCTGATTTAATTCACTTAGTGCACTAAATATTATTTGTTGTATTTTTACTTTTCATTTTTTTTTTCAAGTGCCTTAGGAATGGAGTTTGCTATACTGTGGGGCCTAGAAAGAAATGCCTTATTGTGAATACAGCTCGGATTTACCCATTTCTTGCATTGAAAACAGTTAATTGCTCGAATCTTGCAGAGAAAAAATTTGTTTGTCACTTGAGAGCCTTCAAAATTTTGCAGAATGTTGTAAGAGTGGCAGTGGTGTTGGGGCGTATGTAAATACACACAAACTCGTCTAGCCATCAGATTTAGTGCAATACATTGCTACTTCCAATCGTGCCCGCACAATCGCGAAGGTTCGTTAGCCTCCCGTGCGAATGGGAGATTTTACATGTGTGCGTGCCTCAAACAGTCATGCATGTTGACGTCTTCGGGCCTGGCTCCTTGACCAAGTCCTGTCTCTGTCTAGTGCACCTTTCTTAGAATGTCTCTTGTGAAGATATGGCTTGCATGACGTGGCAGGTGCATGTGAACACAGTATAGCAACGGTTGGAAGAAAAAAAATGTTACGAAAAGCCATGTGAAATTTAAACGTCATTGCACACGAAGGGGCATTAATGCCTCAGAGGGTCATGCATATAATCTCGTAGGCTATCATGTGCTGCTGATGGTCAACTTGCGGTGAGGCACAGACGTCTGCTCTTGGGTTCTCACGTGAACGCGTGATTGCCACATCTTGCGCGATAGCATTGCTAGCATGCGTTTCTATCAAACATCATGGGTTTCGGGATATGAAACCCCAGATATTAGTTCATGTACTGCATGTCACTTCACATTTGTCAACTTCATTCATCCTACTGCATGTTATACAGATTGCACTTCTCTAGCATTCATTCATCATCATTAGTGTAGTTTTGTGCAGAGTGGCTCAAAGTACTTCTTCTTTGTTATCCTTAGAAAAGAAGTATTCATTTTGGCACAATTTGCCTAGAAATGTCCTAGAAGAACGTCATCCATGTCTAAAATTGGTTATTATGCTGGCAGAAATCATAAACTTCATTCCTGCATCTGTGTTACAATATTTAAGTAGTCTTTTGAATAGGATTTTCTTATTTGTTTTCTGCAGCATACTCTGACTGCATTTTCGTTTAATCTGTTTTTGTTAGCTTAGAAATTACAGGTTTTCAGTAGAAGAGTTCCAGGTCAAGAAAATTATAACCTTCTCCCTCCCCTTTTTGCACCATTGTACAGTACAGTACACTGTTGAAGAGAACAGTTTAATGAGCACTTTTAGTATTGTGACCACTTAATTCCAAGCAGATGTGGAAACATTTTTTGTACACAGCACTGGTCAGTCACAAAGAAGTCTACTCTTTGTGACTGAGTTGTGTTGTCAAAATCATAGTGATTCTGTAATCCTTTAGCACATTTATGGCTCTCATAAGTAGTGATGCATGTCACTTCTCCAGCTTTTAATAGCAAATGCTCAGTTCATGAGTCACTATGAATTATGGAGCATTCGCCCGGATATACTAAAAGGGAAGATGCAAACTTACTCAATGTTCTGGGAGTTCTGACAAATGGTGTCAGCTGATTCCTTGGGAATCTTTCAGCGAGTTGCTGCACATGTGGCGCTTAGAGCCAAACCTGATGACAGTGATAGACTTCGCCGTGTATTCTGAGCCTGCTGAACGATGGCACTCACAGTTCACTATGTCATTCAGCCTCAAAAATAGTTCATATGTTGGACCATGTATAAAGCTTAGGTATCAGTAAATCATCTACAACCCTGCAGGTGCTGGTCATCACTCCTCCGAATTCTTTTAGAAATATATGTGCTGATAGATTCTTTCAGCATGAAAAGCTCAATAACATCACTGGTAATCACTCTCTGAATCCTTTGCAACCCTGCTGGTCCTGTTGCGGGAGCTTGTGCGTGACCGAAAAATGGATATACTTGCAAATAAAAAATTCGGCAGATCCCACATTTCTTGTAAGTCAACGTTATGCAAAGCATGCAGAGGAAAGGTGACCATGTTATAATTTTTTAATGATCAACATGTCGTGAAATTACGCTTACTATTTGTGTGAATGTTGCGCACACAGGCACATGTTGAAGAGTTGCAGATGTTTACATAACCAGTTGTGTCCTCTTGTGCAATGAGCCCCGTCGTGGTGGTCTAGTGGCTAAGGCATGCAGCTGCTAACCTACAGGTCGCGAGATCGAGTCTCCGGCTACGGTGGCTGCATTTTCGATGAAGGCAAAAATGCTGTAGGCCTGTGTGTTCAGATTTAGGTGCACGTTAACGAATTCCAGGTGGTCGTAATTTCCGGAGCCCTCCACTATGGCGTCTTCATAATCATATCACAGTTTTGGGATGTTAAACTCATTTTGTTATCACTTGCCCAATGATCCTAACGGGAACATGATTATTAGCAAATGCAGGAGTGATGAGCTGATATGGAGCGCTGGTGCCAGCGAGGATAGCTCTGGACATTGCTACATGAATCAACTTCAGCGCATGGAACCTAACTACAATTGACGTTAACCCGACGTGATGGTTGTATCATAAAAGCACAAATGTAATATTTATAGAATTGAATAGCCAGCCCTGCAACTACAACATATGTTTCACGATCGCTAAGGTCTATTTGAATAGTAGTTTCGAGACTTGCCAAGGCTTTGAGGTAGAATACTTGATTACCCCACGTAATGCTAGGGTTTGTTTCCTGCTGGGACTTTGACACTTACTCTCTGCATTCATGTGGTCAACGCTGCCGATGTCAACTTTTTCTTAATGCTCGCACATTAAAATTGCCCAAGTGGGTTCTTGCCATTACTTGGTAGATATTGTGTCAGTCACCTGTGCCGCATACCCGTGGGTATGTGCCACCAATTGGTGGGAAATGTTCTACGAGGTATGCAATGAGATGGTGACATTATTCATGTCTTGACCAGTGTGTCATATTCGTCAAACAATCCTACCCTCCCATCTAAAATGAATCTTGCTGCTTTTTCTGCACTGCCTCTAAACTTTCAATCTTACACTCCTTATGCGGGTTCTAGATAACGGACGTGTAGTCACTATAGGACAAATTAGCGATTGATATAAGAGGAGGTTTGTGTCTTTTGGGGATTTGGACAGAGTGCGGCGTAGGTAGCTGATTTTTTTTAATGCTTTGTTTCAATAATAGTCAATGTGCTTAGCCCAAGACATGTCATGTTTGAAAAGGACACGGCGATACTTATATTCACAAACTCTACTGACAGGATTGTTATCAAAAGGGTAGTAAAAAACGTAGGGTGATTTATTACAAAAAGATGCAAGCATGAATTTCTTAGAGTTAATACTCGTTTGCTAAGTTTTGTACCAATTGCAAAACCCAGCAAATGACTCCTGCAAGCGGTAGTGGTCACGAAGTGTTTTAATAATTTCATATAAAGTGCAATCATTGACATAAAAACGAACGGTAGAGGAGGTGTGAGCAGGCAAGTCGTTCACGCAAAAGCTAAAGGCCCAAGAGCAGACTCTTGTGGCACACCCGACGTTACATTAATAACAGCAGAGTTGGTTCACCTTTAATAAACAAAGTGAAAGCGAGATGACAAAAAGCTAAATGGACACTTAACTAATTGAGCATTGTTTAATATCACGTGTTTAGCAAGGAGTTTAGAATGTAAAACTGTGTCAAAGAAAGAATATACCATCAATATGGTCGCCATGATCAAGGCTAAGCAAAATATCGTGTGTGAATTCAACTAATTGTGTTGTTGTACTGAAACCATGTCTAAAACCATGTTGTCTGTGAGATAGTATTCTGTTTGATTCCAAGAAAAGCGTAATCTGTTTATGAGTGATATGTTGTAACATTTTACATGATTGAGAAGTAAATGATATTGGTCTATAATTTAATAGAGACTCCTTATCGCCAGATTTAAAGAGACAGAGCCTTTTTCCATGAAGAGAGAACAGTGCTAGAAAATAAGGATTTATTCAATATGATTGTTAAATATTTTGATGACCATAGAGTAGCGAACTAAGAATGCATTGTGCATCTCGTCCGGGCCGATGCATTTCTTTATTTCCAGTTTTAAGATAAAGCTAAGAATGCGTTCATTTGTTATTTTAATATCACTGATTTGTTCAGAATGAGGAATACCTCACAAAGAATGGTGTTGTTGTTAGAGAGAATTGCAGAGTGGAAATAGTTATTGAAAGCATTAAATATAGCTGGTGGGTTTGTTATTATGTCATCATCTAATTTGAAAAAAGGAGGTGATGCAGCATGAGGCAAAATAGAACAACAGAGTTTTCGTGGATTAGTCTTTAACAGATCATGCAGCAGAATGCGATAAAATGAATCTTTCGCTGTTTTCATCATTGAGTTGAGTTGATAACTTGGCACTCTGAAACCTGTTTAGGGCAATGGGATAATTAGATCTTTGGGAGTGCCTAAGTCGACAGGCTTGATAAGATAAATGCAAGAGGTCACGAGACATTGAAGTAATCCAAGGAAGATCAACATTGTTTTTATTTGTCCTAATTGGCAAAAATCATTAGGTACACGTCTTTACAAGATCTTCAAAGTAATTAACAAGACAAGATATATGTCTTGACTGTCAGAAAGCACAGAACATGTATTAAACTGGGGAGCTAAAATAGCAGCTGTGGAAGTGTTGTCATCACGAGTGAAATCGGGGAAGCTGGTGAATGTATAAGATGATTTGGACATGGGCAAAGTGTTAACAAGATGACCTTATCATCAGAGAATCCCGCAACTATTTTGCAAGAGAAGTTGCTGTCAGCAAGATCTGTACTTAAGGAAACTAGGTCTAGGATAGAATTGAGCCTAGTTTGACATGAGAAGACTTGAGTAAGCCTGAAGGATCGAGAAATATTTAATAATTCATGGCATATTGCAGCATCATCACCTGTAAAGTCAGAGAAGGCCAATGGATATTGGGAGCGTTGAAATCGTCCGTACAGATAAGTCTTCTTAAAGCAATATTTACATTGCACGTAAAATTGGCAAGGACATGAAGAACTTCAAGGGATGATCGGGGTGAGCGATACACAAGGCTAACAACAGTACACTGATTATTTAGGTAGACCTTACACCAGAGCGACTCTGTTTCAGTAGGCAAGGGCAGCACTGAGAACAGGATATCTGAACGGATAAGTAGTGCAACGCCGCCGCCAATGCCTTGTGTCCTGTTCTTAAGTACGGCAATGAAATGGGGTGGAGTGAACTCAAAATCGTAAATGTTACAATGAAGCCATGACTCTGTGATGCCAATGATATGAGGGGAGTAAGTTGCAACAAGAGACAATAGATCTGGAAGCTTTTTAGCAATACTACAAGCATGGACTTTCAGGACCGCGACGTTTTCATGAAGGCTATATTCAGCTCATGCAGTGGTTGAGGCAGGATTCGAAGATGAGGGTACTCAAAATCCAGAGCCAGGTGCCGAATCTGAGACTTTCACTAAAGTGTTCGAGGTGTCGTCTCAATTATAACTTATGTTGTCAGTGAACGCATGGTCGTATCTTAACGTCACTTCAGAGCCGTTATTTCAAAAATAAAGTCAAGTTTCTCAAATTTTCATCTGTATGCGTCTAATATGTGCAAAAATATTTTCTGTAATAAACATGTTTGAGCCTTTCAGTTTAAATGCATTTTTAAAAACAAGGGCTTCCTCCCCCGTGGTAGAAACCTTTAGGATGACAGGTCGTGTATAGTCACTACATACTTTTTCAAGCCTGTGGACGCATTCGATTTGTAGGCAGGTAATTTTCAATGTATTGTTAAACGCAGAAGTTAATGCTGCACTACAGCGTACTAGGGTTTTCAGCGGGATCTTCTAAAATGCTGTGTATGATCGTTCAGCAAACTGGTAGCGCGGTAGAACACACACAAGAAGCAACGAGGCACACAGCACGAGCGCTCATGCTGTGTGCCTTTTTGCTTGTTGTGTGTGTTTCCTTGCGCTCACAGTTCACAGAACGACAAAGTAACGGGTTGCCGTGAACATTGACTCTTGGTGGCTCAAAGGGTGATGCGCAGGTGTTGTCCCACATCGAAGTGATATGGAATGCCCATGGCAGACAGTCCATGAGGTCCACGTGCCGAGCCAGGAATGACTGGGCAGAACCATGTGCATCAGAGACAGAGCATGTGACATCCCAGAAGTTCAGATTCTCCAAGTCGGCGAGGAACTGCGGAAATTGCAAGCAACGAGTAAACATCGAGCTGGTGCTGCTGCGGCGTAGCCCACTTGAGACCATTTAGCCGGTGCACAGCAAGTTTGAAAAGATTTCATACACTAAGTGTTCGAAGTACGCACCCGAGACGGGATATTGTTGTCGTGTTCAACTCTCAAAGGCGAAGCTTCAGATACCCCAATTTTTTCACGGCCCTTTGTTTTTATAGATTCATTCTGATCATTCCTTATTGAGCTGGGAAACCTCAATAATGACACTGAAAATTTATTCCATTTGTTGTAGTAGAGAGAGACACTGCTATTCAAGCGCATAGAACATGAAGTTGTACTTACTCGCTGGCTCAAGTCTCACATGTGTGTTGTCTTTCATTATTGCTACGACTCAAGAAAGTCATATTCTAAACGTCCCGCAATGTCTAAAAGAGAATGTCTACACATTTGATTGCCTGGCATCAACAGTTGATGCATCCATCTTTATTTAGCTACAGGGCCTCTGTTTAATATAATCTACCGACATATCTTGTGCTAAAATGGGGGAACACACACATAGCTCATTGGTTTGGTTCACAAAGCATTTGTTTCTTTCATATCTAATATGCTGCGACAATTCACTGCCTCAACGTTCAATTTCTTATTATATTTTCTTCCAAATTCAAGTGCTAAAATTCAAGTGCCCTCTGTATAGAGGTTGTCTTTTCAAAAAATAAGTAAGCACCAACTTGGTAATGAAAGGGGTCACTCAATTACAGTACTAAGAAAAAAAAGGTTTGATGAAGCTTAGCTAATGTTGAAAGTACTGCATTGTTTGTGCTTGTTTTAACAGTTGTCTGTGTACTTTTGCAGATGTGACCATGCCTTTATGAAGAAATGTACAAGTCTCATGCTTTGGATATTGCCAGAAAGCCATGGCTACAGTGTCCTCTTGGAAATAATTATTTCATGATAACATTGCTGCTTAATATTTTGTCAACGTGGGATTGCGGTGGGGATGTGGTCCATGTCCGTGGACTGCTCCATTAAATAGGCTTCATTGAAATAAGTGAAATTGACTATTGAATTTGGGCTCTCTCAATCAAAATTCGGAGGAGGTATATAATGAATTTCTTTGTGATGGTTATGTTTCATCAGTGTGAAGAAGTATTGCCTGTTTTGTAAATCGCTAGTTGATGTGAAGCTTTTATTGATGCACCTTCTTACACATCCGCATGTGCTGGAAAAGAAGAAATTTTTATCTAAGCAACGGCAACACTCGGTAGTGACTCTTTGATTTTACACTGTTGAATGTAAGCGTTTAGTAGTGGCAACCTGATGTTACCTTATTTGCATTGTGCCCTCTCAAACATTGGTGCATGTGTTCATGTGTGTTGTGCTTTCTTGTCAACAAAGTTTTTGATATAGACAAATAAACTGATTGTTTTGCAGTTCCACTTACTTAGCAATGACCATTGAAATTTGCCTAAATCTTTCTCATTTTATTCTATCATAAAAAATTTTACCATTCTTGATGCAATCATTCATATTTGCTTTTGCCTTTTTTCTCAGTGATGCTTAAAGTGCAAGTAGGGCATTGAATTGATTGCACTGTTTTGTAATGTATGAAAGTTTGTTTTCCCATTCTGGTATATGAGGACAGTCTTAGAAATGCAATAGTCATTGTCTGTATTCACTGTATAGTAATAGCTTGATAAATCGAACATGTTTAGTGCACGCCAGAATCTGCATTGCTTAATGGCGTGAAGCTCTGGTAATTTGGTCATATTTCGCCTGAACCTAAGTAACTCGTACAGTCATTGGAGAGTGCTGAGCACGAAATTCCAGCCATACAACGTTTGGAAAAATCGTGTGCCCGTAGAACTGGTTATGACAGTAGCTGTAGGTGAGGGTGCAGTGCAGAACACCTTTCAGGCTCATTAAGATGGGGGTCTTGTAGCTTCGCCGCTTTGTGGACAAAGTTTCAGGAGGATCAGCAACGTAGCTTTCTGGGCAAGTTGATTCATAGTAATAGGGAAAAAGAACCATCGCAAAACCACACGATCACAGCGAAGAACAACCACAACAGGACAAGCGCTGGACTTGTGGCTGAATGTTCATTGAAGAATTGCACACACCTCCACACATGAAACAATAGAGCATCTGTAAAAAAGTACCATCTGAGCCATGTCAACCTTGGGCACCTAACTGCCATGTCATAAAATGTGTGAAGCAATGATAAAATTTAACGCTTGGCTTACCGACTATCTATGAACGCCAACTCTTTCTCTTTGAGGAAAACTGAGGGTTTGCTCACACATGAGAATTTGCCCCGCTATCTAATTGCGAAGGCCTCACAGGTGTCACATTCAATTCTTTTCTACCTTTGCCTATTACGATCGCTGATTTTGACAATTACGATCTGCACCGTGTCAGCTCTCCAGACTGCAATCGCATAGCAATACAGAAAAATAGTTTGAGCAGCATTTGCGGAAAGAAGCGAGCTAACGTCTTCACGAAATTGGCTGTTTTGCTAGTATACCTAATTCTCTTGTCATGCAACTGTGTCTATATCACCCAGACGGGCCGATGTCTGTATGACAGGCTGCGTGAACACCGCTATCTCCACCCCCCCCCCTGGCACTTGTGGAAACTTTCCTTTGCATTTCAAAAGCTGCGACTGCATTCCAGATTTCAAATCAGCGAACGTAATTGGCGAAGGTAGAAACAAGATTGATCGTAAGATCTGTAAGGCCTTTGAAATGAGGAACCGGGGCGAATCGTCATGTATGAGTGAGCCCTCGGTTTTACTCACAGAAAAACAGTGTGGGTTTTAGATAGCTGGTAAACCAAGCCTTAAAGGGACTATAAAGTCAAATAACAATTCACCTCAGAGTGAAAGCTCAATATATGACAACATCTAAAATGACAATATTATCAACAACAGTGCCCTACTTAAAGAAAAATTAAGGTGAATGCACAAGAACACATACGCCTCAGTAAGACATTTTCAAAACTTTCCCAATCACATCAGACGAACCACCTACATTTAATTAATAGTAATCGATCTAGCCGCACTAAATAGAAAAATCTTCCGTACATCAAGAGACGCAATAAAATGCCGCTTGATCGTTTCTGTTTGAATAATGGATTGATATGTGGGGTTTAACGTCCCAAAACCACCATGTGATTATAAGAGACACCGTAGTGGAGGGCTCCGGAAATTTCGGACACCTGGGGTTCTTTAAAGTGCACCCAAATCTGAGCACACAGGCCTACAACATTTCCGCCTCTATCGGAAATGCAGCCGCTGCAGCCGAGATTCGATCCCGCGACCTGTGGGTCAGCAGCCGAGTACCTTAGCACCTAGACCACTGCAGCAAGGTATCTGTTTGAATAATGCAAAGAAGAACCGCCGGACGCTACTAATGGGGAACGGCACAAGCGGTTCAAAAATTTATTTCTGCTTGGTCAAGCTGGACAGGTCGTGCTATCTAGCGAGTTCCAGCTGTACCAAAATAAGTCTGTAATTTCTGAGCCAATGGTGGGAAATCGATCAATGGCTGTTGTTGCTGCTGTGGCTCTCGTTGCTTTCGGTCTGCTGCTACTAGCGCAGTAAAGCTGGACAACATTGTGCATGGCAATAGTGATGTGAGTCATTCCGGTCGGTCCTCTTCTTGAGGCAGGTAATTTGAAGTGCGCTAACCCGATGCGGAACACCAATACGTGATTTTATTTCCAAATAGGCCCTTCCTTGGCACAAAAGTACACTACAAGGTTTCTGGACTGCTATTTCAACAATCAGCGTAGACTTACTAGTTTCCTTTAGTGTCCCTTTAAATTTCATCATTGCTTCACACGTTTCATGATATAGACAGTTTAGTGCTCAAAGTTGATATGGCTCAGAAGGTCCTTGTTTGAGCATGCGCTGTCGTTTCATGTCTGAGGGTGTGCCGAATTCCCCAATAATGAATCAGTTGCAAGTCTAGTGCTTGTCTTGTTTAATTGTTGTTTTTCGCTGTCTTTGTGAGGTTTTTCGCTGGCTCTTTTTCTATTGGAGGATGATAAAAGTTGCGACTTTTAACTCCTCTTATGCAAAATAAGTGGATATTTACTAACTGGTAAAGAAATATTAAATGATTTGATATGAGAAATATTAGCATTTTAATATTTTTAGTATTTGGTTGATTCAGATATTTTGGCCAGTCTCGTGAAATCCGAGCAAACGAGCTTTTAACATAGTTATGCGTAAAAGTAGAATTTGTGCTCGTATGTTTGTTAGAGTAAGTGCTTGGAACATTATAGAATGAATAGCTTACTTATGTTTTATTTAATCATTATGCTGTCACTGAAGTAGTTTACAAACAATATTGGAAAATGTGTAAAAAGCGCGAGTACTCAGAGTTTATTTCTTCGGCATTTCTCATAAATGTGCCAGCATTTCTAACTACCAAAGTGTGATATTTTTATCCTTTGTCAATGATTTGTTTCCCTTTTTCCATAATTTTTTTAGTTTGTTTCATAATAACCTTGCAAACTCGTATTTTATTTCTTATGCTGCATGCATTGAGTGCCAAATATTTTTTTTTGATTAAAGTGTAGTATTTCATAGATGTTTCTATGGGGGGAAAAAGTGCAATAAATGTTCCACTGAGCTGGTGCTTAATCTATTAGCTTATTATGAATAAATATTGTTATTAGGTATAGTACCAGAATTACATCGATATTGTATTCGTGCACATTTACTGGAGGTCTTTTCATGTGTTAGACATAGTATGTACAAAGAGAGAGGGAAACTTTGTAACCACGTCGTCCTGGCGCAGTTATTGCTCAAGTAACATGTAACTTGCTTATGCGAAGGTGATTATGTATTTCATCTACTAGTGCAGTAATCTTTCCTCATTGCCTAGTGCTCTTGTGTAGTTGCACATAATGCATGTAAGGTTTTCATTGCCTCTATTTTGTCTCTGTGGTTTTGCAGGTTCCTTGTCTTCAGCCTCCCGTGAGGCGTACCATTCACTTGTGTCCGTACGAGGAGGACAGCATTCGTGTCGTCAGTGCAGCTATGCGACCAAGTACAAGGCCATCATGCAAAGACACCTCTTCAAACACACGGGCGAGCGCCCCTTCCAGTGTCACTTGTGCCCAGCTGCATTTTCTCTGAAAGGGGTCCTCAAAAGACACCTTCGTACGCACACAGGGGAGCGTCCCTTTTCCTGTGACCAGTGTAATGCGTCATTTTCACAGAATGCGAGCCTCACTGGCCACATGCGCACCCACACAGGGGAGCGTCCCTTTTCCTGTGACTGCTGTAGTGCATCGTTCTCCCGGCGAAATAACCTCGTGGATCACATGCGCACACACACAGGAGATCGTCCGTTTTCTTGTGATCAGTGCAGTCTGTCATTTTCACAGAGGGGGACTCTCATTAGGCACATGCGCACCCACACAGGAGAACGTCCCTTCTCCTGTGGACACTGTAACAAATCTTTTTCACAAAGACACCACCTTGAAAAGCACATGTATCGTTGTCATACAAGAAAGTCAACATAAAAAGCGAGTTGTGTGCGGGTACTTTCTTCATCGAAGATGGAACTCAAGGTTTTTTTAATCCACAGTACAGTTTTATGAAATTCTAACTATTTGCATAACTTCTTATGCTGATTTGAAATATGTAATCAGTTTTTTAGTGATTTGCATAGCTTTGTTTTGTACCAGGACATTGTGTAAAATAACTATTTATGCTTGAACTTTTTCTATAACGAAGCATCTTTATAATAAGCCATTAATGGCTCGTATTGCTCTGCATAAACGGTGCAATGCAAATAACTAATCAAGAAAGTTTGTATAGATATTGTATAATGTAACAAAAAAGTTTTGAAATGTGAGAATCTTGAAATTGTCACTCCATAATGATTGCTTCTTTTTAAATTATACATTTAAAATGATACATTTAAAAGAATATATTTGTATTCTTCAGATGTTAAGGAATATGTGCGAAGGATTTTATCCTTATCTGGCCATCAGTAGTACCAAAAGCATTATGTCCACAATCTCAAAAAGATGTCTAAACTTGCATCATGAGAAAAATGCATTTTAAATATAGAGAGGAAAGCTGATCTGTGTGATTTTTATAATGATTTCTTATATTATAAGAGCTTCGGAATTAATTATGATATCTGACAGGCAGTCATGCCAAGTGATATTCTCTCAGATCTCATTAATATTTTGTCTAAAAATGAAAGAATCCTTTGGTATTGAAATGGTATTAATATTGTTGCTGTTTTTTTGTAAACATTCTTGGTATATTCATGCTCATAGCAAACCTATTATGGTAGGACACTGATCGCTAATGTGCAAGAAAGACAGGTATCAATCCTTTTATGTCAATATTGTAACTTTATTATTTTTAATTGTGTATGTTTTAGATGCAACATTATGTACCCCTTTAGAACGACATTACATTTAGGTGCAGTGATTGATCGCGATAATGCTTATAAATTTCACATTTTCTTGCTGCGTTGTAGCCAATGCAGCCTTTACGCAATTAAACTTTGCTACATGATAAAATAAAAAACCAGTGGAATGTAGTGTATTGCCTTTGCAATTTTTGTTTCCCAACCTTTGCATTTGAGCACCAAAAACTGTTTGGCCTTTCTCTCTGTGAATCCTTTGCAACCCTGTTGATCCTGTTCATTTTTAATGCGAAAGAGTTTTACAGTGATGTGAAAGCTGTGACAAACTGTGCCGAAAGACCGATCCTGCTGCATCCTGATACATTTCCACTATTCTGTGCTGAAGATGCGCCAATTATTGGGTTTTCATATTACGAAAACGAAACCACAATCTTTCAAGGTTGAAGCCCTTATCCTGCGTCTTCCCTCACGTAAACACTCGTGCAAAATCCTCTGCATCCTGCTAGTCCTGTTTATTTTGACGCGATAGCATTAAAGAGTTGTGTCACAGAATTAGTGGTGTCGGTATCGTTGATTGTGAGCGAAAAATCATCATGTGCGTGACCGAAAAATCCAGAAAGATGCAAAAAAAAAATTCGGCATATCCCACATTCCTTGTAAATCGATATGCGGAGAAAAGGTGACCATATTTTAAGTTTTTTATTGAGTGACGTGTTGTGAAATAACACTAAATATATATATAAATGTTGCACGCACACAGACATATGTTGAAGAGTTACAGATGTTTACATAACCGGTTGTTTGTTCCCACACGACGAGCCCCATTGTGGCGGTCTAGTGGCTAAAGCATGCAATGCGGCTGCTGACCCACAGGTCGCGGGATCGAATCCCCGGCTGTAGCGACTGCATTTTCGATGGTGGCAAAAATGCTGTAAGCCTGTGTGCTCAGGTTTGGGTGCAATTTAAGGAACCCTAGGTGGTTGTAATTTTCAGAGCCCTCCACTACGACATCTTTCATAATCATATCGTGGATTTGGAATGATGAAGGCCACATGTTATTATTATTACTTGCACAAGGATGACAACGTGAACATAAGCATTAGCAACACCAGAAGCGATAAGCTGATATGGAGTGCTGGTGCTCGTGAGGATGGCCCTGGACAGTGCCACATCAATCAACTTGAGTGCATGGGACCTAACTACAATTGACGTTAACCTGACAGGATTGCAAGTGGGCGGGCAGGTGCCATAAGTGCTTGCAGTACACAACAGTTCTTCGCATTAAATAACCGAAAATTCTGGGTCAGCAAGGGTATTGAACCTGAGTCATTTGCGTGGCAAGCGGTTGTTCTACCACATAGCTACGTGTCTGCTTGTTAATATAGTGAGAATAACTTTCTCTGCTGGAAAATGCCGTTAAACCACCTTTCGTGGTTTAAAAGTGCAAGCGTCCTGTATACATGCTTCACAATACAAGATGGAACATTACAGTGATAATGAGTGGCACAAGCGTACATGGCCATTGGGCATCAAAACATGTGTTTATCATTACAACTTGATGGATTAAAACCAGCCACTCACTACAAAAGGTATGCACATTACTGTGCCTATTTTCTTTATTTTATCTATTTATTTACACATACTGCAGCGCTAGGCCCACCATGGCAGGAGTAGTTATGCAAGGATGCGGAGAAATATATGTAAAGAGAATGATAAAAACACTAACAGGTAACATAGTATTGTCGTGTAAACGTAGAAGGCTAAATTAATACAAAATATTTGGAACATGAAGAAAAAATAAAACAATCAAGTACCACTTGTATATAAATCAGTGTATTTTACATACATGCGTTGTGGATTTCGGCTGTGAAACATTGCGATGGGCTTGAAATAACAGAACCAGGTAACGAATTCCAGTCTTCGATGGAACGGCGCAAAAGTCTGAACTTGAAGATGTTTGTTCAAGCACAATAAGGCCTCAAATTTAGGTTGTGAGAGCTTTTCGTCGTTGACTGTGGAGCGAAGTTTATGCGTTTCTCGTTGTGTGACAGTTTTACTGCCGAGGGAACGATACTTTGCAAGAACTGCTATTTTATTCGGCGAATGGAATGGAGGTAATTGCATTGAAGGTAGAGTTAAAGAAGGCGAGAAATGACGGTCGTAACGATGACACTGCTAATGCGGGTTCCAGACAACGGACGTGTAGTCACTACAGGACAAAATAGCGATTGATATAAGAGGAGGTTTGTGTCTTTTCGAAATTTGGACACAGTGCGGCATAGGTGGCAGAGGTTTTTTAATGCTTTGTTTCAATAATAGTCAATGTGCTTAGCCCGTGACATGTCATGTGCGAAAAGGACACTGAGATACTTGTATTCGAAAACCCTACTGACAGGACTGTTATCATAGGGTAGTAAAAAACAGTGGGTGGTTTGTTACAAAAAGACCCAAGCATGATTTTCTATAGAGTTAATATTCGTTTGCTAAGTTTTGTACCAATTGCAAAACCCAGCAGATGACTCCTGTAAACGGTAGTGGTCGCGGTGTGTTTTAATAATTTCATATAAAGTGCAATCGTTTACATAAAAATGAACGGGAAAGGAGGGGTGAGCAAGCAAATTGTTCGCGTAAATGAAAAAAAGAAAAAAAAAGGCCCAAAAACCGACCCTTGTGGCACACCCGATGTTACATTAATAACAGCACAGATTATTCATGTGTAAGAAACAAACTGAGAGCGAGAAGTCAAAAAGCTAGATGTGCACTTACAATTGAGCAATATTTAATATCATGTTGTGTTTAGCAAGGAGTTTAGAATGCAAAACTGTGTCAAAGGATGAATTAGAGTGTACTAGAAGCTTTTGAGTGGCGCGAACAGCTGCCTGAGAGAGGCCGTTTGGGCGTGGAATGATGCGGTGGCGCTGGCGTCGACCAATGTTCCCGGGCGGATGGCTGGCAGGCGTGCCGCGTACGTGTTGGTACCTCTCTGTCGCGCCTAGTGTGATGATGATCTCCCTCTTTTTTTTTTCTTATTCACATACTTCCCCTTTCTCGCGCAAGTAAAGGTTATTTGACATTATTGTTATTGGAGTTGCTGCTGACCGCACTGCAGCCCGAAGCAGCATAGCACATTATACAATATAACGAGCGCGTTTTTTTTTTTTTTAATTTTTAAAGTGTACACATTTCAGACGAGAAACCAGCTGGCCGGTAAACACCGGAAGCGCCCCTCCTCCCCCAAAAAAGGAATATGGTGCACACAAAACGAAGAACTCTTGGTCCATTCCACGTAAAACACCAAAGGTGGACTCAAATAAAGGCTCATTGCTTGTGGCTGCGTGCACACACCACAAAAAAGTAGGCTTTATTGATATTATTTAAAGAACAGCAGAGTTTTTCCAAACCTCCCTTTGGTTTTTAAATATGGGAATAGATTCATTGTTGTAGGAGCCACAGAAATGCAAATACGTAATACTGCAAAAGAATGTCTTAGGTGAAACATAGTAGTGGAAGATTTTGAAAGTTTAAAAAACGCAACAACACTGCAAAGCAGAGTCGTAACTAATGTTAATCATAATTGATAACATATGCAAGGTTTACATATTCATAAAACAATACATTTGCAATTAGGTAAATTGTAAAAAACGTAAAATATAGAGCCAGGATACAAAAGATAACATATAGCAAGGAAGGAAGGAAGTATGTTTATTTACAGAAAGGCAGAGAGTACGGCCTGAGCGATAGTTTGCTCTAGCCTGCTACTCTACACTGGGGGAAGGGAAAAGGGAAAAGAAAGATTAATGGATGACGATGGTGAGATAGAGAGGTGAGTATGTAGTATTCTTTCTAGCTGAGACACATTTTAGAGCCGCGCACATAGTCCAGTTGTTTCTAAAAAGGTAATAACTGCTCTTGTGACCGCAGTTGCACTGATGGTGTCTGGCCAAGGGCCCAACATGGTCTCATCAGTTGATGACCTACTGCGATATTGTTCAGTAGAAGAAATCAGTGTTTGTCGTTCACGTGCGTATGCTGGGCAGACACAAAATATGTGCTCAAGTGTTTCTGGCACATCATCACAGTGTTCACAATTAAGACCGGTGTCACTACGACCGATGATATGTGCGTAACGTCTAGTGTACGCTACACCAAGACGAATGCGGTGGATCATACAGTTGCCGTTTCAATTTAGGAGGCATGCGGAACCTCATTTCCGGGTCCCATTTGTGAAGTTGCTGGTGTCGCCGTTCCGGTTTGGTCCAGTGCTGAAGTGTGTAGCTACGCATCACGCAGCGAAGCAGGGCGTTCGTGTCAGCTCGTGAAAACGCAATGCGTACTTCAGGGGCACTGCTTAAGGCATTTTTAGCTTGAGCGTCTGCCTCTTCCTTTCCCATCACGCCGCAATGAGCGGGAATCCACTGGAAAGTTATAAGATGGCCATTTGTTGAAGCAACCTGAATAAGTTCTGTGATTTCTATTGCCAAGCTGTAATATGGACCTTGCTTCATGATGCAATTAATGGTTTGCAAAGCGGGTTTGGCGTCACAGAAAATCGTCCAGGCTCGAGGTCGCTCTCCGGAAATAAACCTTAGTGCCTCTCGGATAGCGACAACCTCTGCGGCAGTTGATGTGGTTTTATGGTCCACTTTGAATCGTCGAGCGATATCCATGTCTGGGATGACAAAGGCTGCGGCGGAGGTGTTTAGCGTGGTGGATCCGTCAGTGTACACGTGCAGAGAATCTCTGTACGTTGTATAAATGTGATATAGGGTCAGTTGTCTGAGGCCAACAGAAGAAATGAGCGACTTCTTCGTAATTCCAGGTATCGTAAAAGAGATAGGTGGTTTAGGCAGAACCCATGGTGGCACTGCAGGGGCATTTGGCGGAGAAAACCTTGATGGTATAATATTTTCATGCCGCAATATTACTTTTGAGAAACTGCAATCTGGGTGAGTGGCGGGTAGTACTGACAGTGGGTGCTGTCTCTGTCTGCTCAGTAATCGTAGGTGAACTCTAAGTGGCTCGCAGAGCATGTATACACTGATGAAACAAGCCCGAGCCTCTGCGATTGTCCCATTTGTTGAAGTGCAGTGTGGTAGACCCAAGCATCTTCGTAAGCATTGAGCTTGAACACTCTCGAGTGTCTTCACACAACTAGGTCTCATATTGGAAAGCACCGGCATGCTGTATCGAATGTATCCCACAAATAGAGCATTGTATAATTGAAGTAGCGATGATTCTAATGGGCCCCATCTTGCTCCTGCTACGTGGCGAAGAATGAGAGCAAAGCTCTTCAATTTAGATTTAAGTACGGCGACATGCCTCGTCCACGATAGATCTCTGTGTACGACAACCCCAAGGAACTTGTGGTGCGTTACAGCAGGTATCGCTGTCCCATTAATAAATATCAAGTATTGCGACATATGCTTGCGCGTGAACGCAAGCACTGCGCATTTGTCGATTGAAAGAGTGAGCCCCTGACGTCGTAGATATTTGTATGTGATCGTCACTGCACGCTGTAGTCGAGCTCGCAATTGTGGACGAGTAGTTCCGGATGCCCATATGCATATGTCATCAGCGTATGCAGTGATCTTCACCGTGCTGGGAAGTTCTGCTGCTAGGCCGATCATTGTGACATTGAATAGGATCGGGCTGAGAACTCCTCCTTGGGGAACATCACGATGAACCTTATATCGATCGGTGTCTCCGTTACTTGTCGTCATGTAAATGGTGCGGTCCCTAAGGTAGCTACAAATCCAAGCGTACGGTCGTCCACCGATGTCGAAATCTTCCAGTGCGTCAAGGATCGCATAATGCAGCACATTATCGTAGGCACCCTTAATGTCTAAGAAGACCGCCGCCACTAGTCTCCGTCGGCTTCTTTCCTCTTCAACGCTGGTGATCAAGTCGACCACACCATCAATGGCAGATCGGCCTCTTCTGAAGCCGTTCATAAATGCAGGAAAGGAGTTGTTGCTCTCTAGAAGCCACTCTAATCGTGCCAGTACCATTCTTTCCATCACTTTTCCGACGCAGCTGGCTAACGCGATTGGTCTGTAGGAGGAAAGTGCATAAGGACACTTCCCCGGCTTGAGCAATGCAATAATGCGACTGCATTTCCAGTTAGCTGGGACTTCTCCTGACTACCATGAGGTGTTGTAATGAGATAACAGGATACGTCGTGCTTCTGTATCAAGATGGTTGAGTGCAGCATACGTGATTCCGTCAGGTCCTGGTGCCGATGATCGGCGGGAGGCAGAAATCGCAGCGTCAAGCTCATGTATTGTAAAACGTACATCAAGGCGTTCGTCAGACGATGGAGGCGCAATGGTAGTAAAAAGCTCATTAATGGCAAGATCATCAGTGGTGTCAACGATGAGGCTACAGGAGTCACTGGCTACCTCAACTTCTGTCCGTCCCTGATGTAGAGCAACAGCTTGAAATGGTTGATGTTGTTGGGGAGTTGTCTGCAAACTTCGTACCACCCGCCAGATCTTAGATAGAGGTTGCCTGGGGTCCAGAGATCCACAGAAATTTCTCCAACGTCACCTGTCCATCTTGTCAAGATGCCGAAGAACATGTCGTTGAGCTCGACGACAGGCGGAAAGGTCTGAAGGTGACTTCGTTCGTCTGTATCGGCGTTCGGCACGGCGACGGATTGCACGAAGGGCCTCGTATTGGGAGTCAACTGCTGATCTCTGCATCGGTAGGTTAACCTGTTTGGTTGTGTCACGCAGTGAAGAAGCAATAATGTTTTCTACCTCGGATGGATCAGTCGTGTGCTCACAGCCAGACTTGACAGTTGCCTTGAACAGTGTCCAGTCGGTTTGACGGATGTAGCGTGTGTGCGTGCGGCGAAACCACCTGAACTGAACATAGGTTGGGAGGTGGTCACTGCCGCGAGTGTCCAAATCTGTGCACCAACATGCGGAAGACAGAAGGTTTCTGGAAACGAAACAGAGGTCGAGGCAGCTGCTGTAGGACGTGCCACGAACAAATGTAGGTGATCCGTCGTTGAGTACGCTTAGTCCATAGTTGTATATAAAATTGGCCAAATCCTTTCCGCGATAATTCGTTGTAGTGCTACCCCAGAGAGGATGATGTGCATTGAAATCGCCGATCACAATGTGTGGCATTTGTGCTGCTTGAAGAATGGTCCCCAGGTGGAAGCAGTCCATCTGTGCGCTTGGGTGTATGTATCCTCCTATTACGGAGAATGTTCGCTTTTTATGTGTTATAGTCAGGCTCACGTAATAATTGCTGGTATGCGACGCGACTTCGTGTCTCAAGAATGTCAAATCACGGCGTATACAAACGAGAACTTTGCTCGTACGTTGATCACTGCGGGACCAAATCTGGATATATCCAGATATACGAAAAGGTGAAACCATATTCGGTTCACATATAACGATAACAGGAAATTTATATTTAAAAACCCATTGTCTGAAGTCTGACAGACGACCACGTAGGCCACGAGCATTCCATTGCATAACAAGCGACTGGCGCATGCGTTCTTCGAACATCAGTGCCATGTTCACTTACTGAAGAACCAGTAGAAGAGGCTCCAAAACCTCAAGTAGCTGCACAGCCGCCTTAGCAGCGGGAGTGTTTAGGCTGCTGAGAATCTTACGCATCGAACCCATCAAATTTTTAAGCATAGCCTTGACATCTGTGTTGTCCATCTTCTTGTTTTCTTCATTGGAGGTAGGGGCACTATGTGATGATGGCGCTACCGTAGCTCTTGACGGTAGTGAAGGCCACTGAGTCTCCGACGTGGGGAGAGCCAATGACTGGTTGCATTGTACTTGCGTGGACTGTATTGGCATTTGAGCATCTGTATCCTCCTTTCTGGCCGACAAAAGTAGGCTAGGAGGTGGTGAGGGCACGGTTTTGTGTGTCGAATTCGATAAGCTATGAGCACTGCTGCTTCGTTTGCGTCGATGTCGCGAACGATGTTTACGGCGCCATACAGCCCTCGCAGCTTCTCTGTGAGTGGAGTGGTCTCGAACCATCTTCTTCAGGATACTAATTTCATTCCTCATTTTGGGACATTCCTTTGATGTTGCGTCGTGGGCGCCTGAGCAGTTTGGGCATTTGGCCACAGCATTGCAGTTATCACCATCACGAGGGCCACCGCAATGCTTGCAGGTTACTGCACCCTTGCAAACTGAACTAACGTGCCCAAATTTGATGCATTTATGACATTGCAGAGGTTTTGGTACGTAAGGACGTACCGAGTGCCTCACGTATCCAACTTTTACATGTGTGGGTAACGTCTTCGACTGAAACACTAACACATCGCGTGCGTCCAAAGCGGTGGAAGCCAAGCACGGGAGCCGACGATGACAGCAGTTTCTCGAGACTCGAGTCTGTTATCTCCTCATCCACATCGTATATAACTCCTGTTGTCGTTTCTTCGTCGTACGCGGAGAATGCGCGAACCGGAATGTTTCCTGATCAAACAATCGCTTTCAGCGTGTCCATTAAGGCCTTCGTAGTGACCTCCACGGACAGTATGTTCTTTCGGGTATTTATGCGTACTTCTACGACTTTTCCTGGAGCGATGAGCTCAAAGTACTCTGTCAGGCTCTGCCTATTTAAAGAGTTCAAGATGTCTGTCTTCGATGTCGGCACATACGAAATGGTGTACGACCGCATGCTACTCGCCTTTGCCTGTGCTTGCCGGCTAGTGGGCGATGTCCGGCTGATTTTCCTCTTCAGGCGTCGGCTTGGTACGACCACGTAGTCGCTGTCCGAAGCCATATCTTCAACGGAGGAGTGATCAGAATTGTCATCGTGGGCTCCGCTTGGGCCGGGGTGAGAACTTGCATCAGACGCACTGTGATGTGGTCGGTCCGGTCCCGGTTGCTGGATGGGGTTTTGATCCCCAATTATAAGGGGGAACGCCCCTTCGAGGTGTGTCGATTATTGAAAAAACTTGGCAAAAGAATTAGGAAACTCACAGAGCTCGAAGCAGAGGCTGTTCTCTGTGACAACTTCTTCTTCCTTCAACATATAGCAAAGTAAACAGAACGACAGAGTTAAGGTTGTCTTTACAAAATGCATTAAAAAAAAGATGTTATGGTCGAAAGATCGTTTGAAGGGACACTGAAGTGCAAGAATGAATTGGCTTAGATCGATGAATCATGCACCGAGATCTCTAATGCTGCTGAATTTACCATCACAGGTTTAATACAAAAAGATTCAAGATCAAAGATTTATTTTGAGATATCGCGTCATTATTTGCACGTTCTCCCGCTTACAAGCCTCTTCTAGGAAAAATTGTTTTCCTTCATGGTGTACCGTCAAAAAATTAAGAGTGTAAGAAAATATGCACGAAAAATGACACCCTTTTTACGCCACTGTAGCAATTTATAGCCTACTCAATTTTAGGTGCTTCTGTGCGCTTTTGACACTGTAGAAGATTTCTCATCTTGACTTCATTTGCGCGTGTAGACCGTGGGTAAGGTCTGATGGTGGCAAAAATGAAGTTTCTGCTGCTCCACAACAGAGTGGGACGCTCGCAACAAGCTGCAGAGCATCTGAGGCTTCTCAAACAGTTACTAAACTGGACTTGCTGATTAGTTTCTCTTGCACGAATGCTTCACATTGCACGATTCCATTGTCTGCACAGGTGAAGTATACGGCTCATTGAATGCAAAGATCACGAGTGCTAGGATTCAGTGAGCATGCTACGTACAACATGCCGGCAAATCCAGGAAACTCGTGCAGCGCCCATGACTTTGATGGTAGGACAAGACCACGAAAATCACCGAGAGTGACAACCGCGTCAGACGAGGGACTTGAGCTTGCCTCGTCAGCTTCGTCGCAACCGGAGCTTCGTCGCAATCCACAACCGGAGCTGTGCAGGAGTGCTAATGCGTCACCGTTTTCTGTTGTCATTCGCAGCCGGCACACGCTGATGACGCCGCTTTGTTTGGGTCCGCGGAGCCGGAGTTTCGAGCGTCAAATATGCAGGCAGGTTGGGCAAGATCGTCGGGACTGCATCAGGGGCAAGTGTCGGCGTTCCCCTAGGAATTCGGACTTGAACACCATTGATAACATGAACGTAGTCTTTCACAATGGCCCCGCCATGGTGGTCTAGTGGCTAAGGTACTCGGCTGCTGACCCGCAGGTCGCGGGATCATATCCCGGCTGTGGCGGCTGCGTTTCCGATGGAGGCCGAAATTTTGTGGGCCCGTGTACTCAGATTTGGGTGCACGTTAAAGAACCCCAGGTAGTCCAAATTTCCGGAGCCCTCCACTACGGCGTCTCTCAAAATCAAATGGTGGTTTTGGGACGTTAAACCCCACAAATCAATCAGTCTCTCACAATGAAATGCGGTTTGAAATGTAACTCGCACATAGCACAATCGGCGTCAAGCGGCTTGTCAAGTCGATGAAGGTTCCGCTCCCAAAGAAGTCGTCGTTCTTCGTCTTTCGGGGCCTTAAAAAATGATAACTTCCGACTTTGTTGCACACGCGGATATCCAGTTGTGGAACCTAGCGTGTAATAATGGTTTAGACGCTACTTCTTTGTCAATTCGTGACTAAAACCGAGATGCCGGCCATGCCGCCGAGCCAGCCGAGTAAACCAAGTGGGAATATTGGGCGATGGCAGCGCCGCCGCTACTTTCGCCACAAGTTGGGGATGAAGAAAGCAAGGGGAAAGCGTTTCGGTCGCGCCACTCAAAAGTTCTAGTACACTCTAGATGAATATACCTCAACATGGTCGTCATGATCAAAGCAAAGCAAAATTGTTGGGTTTGGGTTTTCGGTTTCGAAATGACATGTGAGGATGCCAGGGGGCGCCGCTCTGGCATCTAGGATTAAGGTCCATAGATGAAACAAGTTTCCAAGGTAGCGACACCTTCAAATGTTTCATAAAAAAACAAAAGATTGGCTTCAGCTGCTATGGTGAATAGGTGTAAATGAAACAATTTGGAACGAAATGAGTCGTACAATAAAGGTTAACCTTATGAACATAAATGGTACAACTCAAGAGCAAGCAGGATGTGCGTTACTCATCTGGCAACGTTGTGCAGTTCTATATTTTACACCACTAGTCATGGCATCTCGCATCGTTCATAGAGGTGTGCGCCGACTGGTCGGCGCGCCGCCGCCGAGAGTTGTCGCCACGCCGTCGCCGCCGACGCGAACTGATCGGCGCGCCGCCGCCGCCGCCGACGACGTTTTTCATCGGCGCAATCGGCGCGCCATTTATGCGCCAGTACTGACTTTTCACAGATTTGTCTTCTTTTTCATCTTGATTCATAGCTTCGTTTCACATTTTATGTAGCCAGTAAAAATCAGGCTTCTTAGTTATCTTCATCCAGCTTCAGAAACCGAAAGTACCACTATGAACAGCGGCACAAGTTCGGCGGCCGCTGCATGAAATGACATATTGAACAAATTGACAAAAAAATAAATATAACAGTTACAGTAAAGCATAGACACTGCCTTCTTAAGCTTAAAAGCAATTTTTGCTGTTTTTTGTGTGGTAATTAGCTATGATTATGGTCATACGACGTTGAATGTAATGACCCAGCGTTTTGATGCGTGCGAGTTCACCATAGCACTATTCGAATATTCATACGGATGCAAAACGGCATCATTATCAGTCCAAGATGGCAGCCTGTAATTGTGCCCGAAACAGTTAGTATATACAGAAGAAATGAAGTGGTAGCAGTGCAGCACGAATGCAGCGCGTTAGATGAAGAACTACATAAAGCCCCGAAGTATGAAATCGAAAGGGAGAAGTTTAATGAAGATTAAAAGCGTCGAGTCTAAATACATGCTCGAAGCTACTCAGGGTACATCAGCACCTGTCCGCGGTGTTAAAGTTGATAATTTTCGAGGATGACCACTTATATGCAGCGTCTGAACATGCGGAAAATATTCACCATCTGTTTTATTCTTTAATTTATCTATTTGTACCGGTATTTTAAGACATTGGATATCCGGGATGAAGATGACAAGGCAGTAAGATGGCAAGAGAGAGAAAGGAAGGCTGGGGGATTAACCATATCTTGGCATCTGGTTTGCTGCCCAGCACTGGGGGTGGAGAAATAGGGGCAAGAAAGGGCGTGTAGAGAGACAGAAAGGAAAACGCATGTGCACTCAGGAGTAAGACGGCAAACTTAACAGAGTATTTGTTACATTCTGTACAGACAGGGCGAGAGATCTCTTGCGAATGAGCTGGGTGGCTCATTATAAAGTGTGCGTTTTGACTAAATCAGGGAAGGGGTCCAGAATTCGCTGTTGAGTCACGGGGGACACACACCATTTCTGACGGCGCCGCTCACACTCGCTCAAGTCAAGATCTTTGATTGGGGCGTGACTACCACACTGCACCTGTGACACCAAAAAACAATTGTGATCGTCTCGTCGAACGTATTATGTTGTCGGAATGCCACCTCACTTCCCGGCTAAGATGGACGATACACGGCGGACAGCAGGCTGGCAGCCCTTTGGTGACTTGTTTGATGAACAAAGAACGCGGCCCTCCCCCGTCGGCCCAGGCGCCGTGCGTAACAACGGCTATCCAGTGGTGAGAAGTGGCGTAATAAGCTTGTCTGAGGCCACCAGTTTTAAAAATAACAAAACAAAATTAAAAGAAAAAACTTGCCAGTAGAGACTTTACAAAAGACGGCTGGATTCATCAAAAATGCATGAGACCGAAATTTGAGCGACATGTCTTATATGACATAGTCCAGCAAACTGGTTTTCATCACGTAACTTGAACGAACCTACTGGCACTGGGAGAGGTTAAGAATGATTGTCGCTGACAGATGTACTTCTGTTGCGAAGGTAATGCTCAAAATCAACCAAATAAAACTTAACATTATATTCAAGTCTGCCCAAGTGTCTGGGGCAATTTGTGTTTGGTCCTCCCTTCACCATCCCCTGATGAAGGGAGGACCCCCCCCCGAAACTGTTGGGAAATAATTATATTAATCCTTGTTGACAACGCTCCCGTTGTGCCATATGCCATACGTTCACGAAGACTGACTGGCCCATTGAATTATTACTCCCACTATATATATATATATATATATATATATATATATATATATATATATATATATATATATATATATATATATATATATATATATATATATATATATATATTCTTTCAACAGATAAAAACAAGTTATTTCCCGTGCCTCTACATATTAATATTAAAGAGAAACCTAACATAACATGCAATTTCTGCGACAGGCACATGCGCGCTGATAGCACTATATACAATGAGTACCACATGAATTGGCTGCTGTAAATACCTGTGCTATTTTGAAATTTGGTGATACTATGCTGGTCAATACATTCGCCTACGCTTGTAATTTGGTAATTGTGCGGAATGGTGTAATATAAAATTTTTGCAGCATAAAATCTGAGAACCATGACTTGACAGGGTCGCGTTCTTTAAAAAGTCTGTTACCTGTCCCGAGTTTCAAATTAGGTAAGGTGCATTCATGGTTCATCATTCATCAAGTCTTCCTGTAAAACACTGCAAGAAAACTTGTCTTCATTGTATGCTCTGGTGTTAGTGCGCATGTACGTGTTATCTTACATAAGCTGAGTCTTTCGACGATACCTCATCAGTTGCAATACAATGCCTGTGTTTGCGTCTTTTTAGGAGGGCATGATTGTGTTGTATTGTATGCTGCTTCCTCAAAAATAAAATAATGATTAGGTCGTTAGCTACCTGGTGCAGAAAAAAACAAACAAACGAAGATGTAACATTTTTTTCGTCAGTACTCCTCTCTCTACCCCCCCTCCCCCGCACACACACGCACACGAGTGCTATAAGCGCCCAAGAAGGAAGAGGGGCTGCTTATGGTTGCGCACCTGTCACTCCTTCTCTAAATGTCTCCGTGTGAGGGGGTTTGTGGGAGCAGCGAGGATATAATGTACGACTGGAATCAAAGGTAAACATTCGACATAAGTCTGCCTGTTTTGAATAGAAACTGAAGGAATGAGAACTCGAACCAATATATATTTAAGGGAAAAAAACCCGATGTTTCGAAGCTGGTCCGGCTTCTTCCTCAGGGGTGAGAGATTGGCTTAAAAACGTCGCTTCTTTTAAATATGTTTTGGTTGGAGTTTTCTCGTTACTTCAATGTACGACTAGAAGTGGAGATGGTTTTAAAGAAAAGGGTTTCCCCACGGGCTTTCGCAATAATCCATTAGGCAAAGTATCTTCTCTTTTCATCTTGCTGTGTAATCTCCTTGCCTTCTCAAGGCCCTCGGCTAAGCTTTGTTTTGTGCTCGGCAGCTCAGGGTGAGGTGACTTTCCACGAACCTTACCTTCTTTCCAAACCAGTTACTAGACGCAAGCTTCCCTGAATGGATGAATGTGTGGTTGAAGAAAAGGAAAAAAAGACACTATCTTTCCTTGCGAGACCACCGCTCAGTCCCTTGAAGGGAAAGGGGAGAGTGGTGAAAAGAGTTTAGAAGTAGGTTGGAGGAGAAGGTTTGGAAGAACGTGACGGCCATGGCTGCTAGAGAAGAAAGAGAATAGGGGCCGTCGGCAGGGCAGTCCGAGTCGTACGATTTGGAAATGTGGAGCTGCAACCACATACGCACATACCTATGATCATTCCCACGAGAAAAAAATGTTCTGAATCACCTTTCTTGGGCAAGAATACAGAAAACTAGCTAAACGAGAAAACTAAAATAAATAAAGAAATAACCGATAATCTAACCACCAATTGTCACCACACCTGCGGAAGGAAAGAAGGAAAAGCGTAATCCGTGACCTTGGCACCAGCGGCTAAACAGAGGCATTTATTCGCAGAACACTGTGTATAAGAAAAGACATGGGAAACACGACACCAATGGCCCGCAACGACGCCGCGTGTCGATCCAACTTGAGCTCTGGGAACAGCGAACGGAGCGCAATGGCAGAACACTGCGAGACCACTGGCAACATGTTTGCGCCATGCATACCAGTCCCGACGGCATGGTGTACAGCCCGTTGGGCTGTATTGTAGTCTTTCTGAATTCCTTGAAGTGCACAAAGAGCGCGGAAGGTTGGGTACGAGGAACTTGAGCGTGGATAACGACTTTGCCATCAAGCATTTTACAGTGCGTACTGGACGAACGCAGGGTGACGAACGACAGGAATTCAGTTCTTATGTGCTTCAGAAATGACTATGAATAGAAACATTTTTGAATGGGAATGAAAAAAAAATCTTCAAAAACATGGGTGTTGCTATGTCGGTACAACAGAACTGCAGGCCTGTTGGAAAAAGATGGCAGCAATATCTCATAAAGAGACTGGAGAATTAAAAGCCTCTCTGATTGCCGAGAAGTAACAGAATTCTTCAATCACGTTACAGCTTGAATAAATTTATTTCCACGAGTGATGAAGGATCACGTATGGCATGAACGGTGCGTTTCTGCCTCCTTCCTTCTTGAAATATGACCGCGACAATTTTCATGGTACCCTAAATTACGCCACCGCTGTTTAAATGGTAGTAAATGACATGACAAAAGCCCATGGTCTGTGCCATCGCCACATTTTAACAAAACTTGAAATCCAGCCAGATGGCGCATTGCTATCGGGAAATTTTGAGCGCAAACTAATGGTTCCACACGACGTTCACAAGCATCCGTCCTGTCTCTCTCGTTCTTGTTTACATCTTGTTTGGCGCTCACAACTTTCCCAATCGCCTTAATTATTCAAGAAAAAAACTGAAGTGGCATCTGAGGGCACAAGCAGTTCAACGCAATAGAAAAACAGAACGGGTGCTCGATTGCTTGCGAATCGTGCTGCTTTCTCGTCTTTGAAGCCACATTAATAATGAAACCGGAGCTTAGCACTCATTCTCCGTTGATTAGGTACATAATCATAGATCAAGCTCAGTGTGGATTCCAATGTCACGTAATAAAGGTGACCTGAAGTTGCACTATGCGTCACAACATGCTGCAGAACCCAATTCCACGCCTTCATACCGTCATGCTCGTTTAATACGAACGTTTGTAGATTGGACTACAGAAACAACATTAAAGACCGAGAATTATTTAATTCTTCCGTTCGTTAGTAACGCCCTTCGTTATGCATTCTTCTGTTCTTAGCAGGTCACGTGAGTTTTGTAGCATGAATTAACATAAATTGCTGTTTCTATTTTACCACAGTCACCGAACGGTGTACTCTATAAACACATCACCTGCATTAAACTTCGTGCCAGCACAATGTATACAATCCTAAATTACGTCAAAAAAAAAAATACGGGTTTCACGCAAAGAATTTCCTAATGCTTCGTTAGATATTCAACCGTTAAATTTAAAAATAGCTCCACCGTGAACGGGATTAACTCCATGACCGAATTTCACTGCAAAAAGCGCTCGAATAACTGCCCCTTGCAGGTATGCAATATACATTGCATGAGGTTTTAGATGTCTGGTGACATCATTAGTTCAGGTTACATTGGTTTTGTAGAATTAGCTTTTTAGTCACGTTCACTGTGCTTTTTAATGTTAATATTTCACCTCATCAGTCATTTAGTGATGGCCATTCATTTCCACATCTTCAATGAGAGTTATAAATAGTTGATATCCAAGCATTTTTTTTTAAGATATAAGACTGGTTTTTATCAAAGGACCAACCCTAGAACGAGTTCCGGGGAGGGGGGAGATATGAACAGTCTTATAATTTGAAAAATAAAATTTTCGGCTTCACAAGCCGGAACGTCAATGCGACTACAAGGCACGCCATCGTGTGAGATTTTAAATATTCGGAACCATAGGTCGGCAAAATAAATGGAGCCCACATAGACTCACTCCGTAAATGCTCTTTTATCTTAGGACTCGTTATAGGGCCCAGCCTATTGCCGGAATTTCGGTCACATATAGGTGACCAAAACATTTTTCTCTGCAAAACATTTTCGCAATAGACTGCTTTCAATAGAGTAAATCAGCCCAAAATTTTTCAAATACACCTGAGATAGTCGCCAAAACGCCTTGGACGTTTGGCGTGGAATGACCGATCAAACTTTACGTCAATACCTATCACTTTTCGTCTCCACTGTCTCTTTCCAAGTTCGTGTTCTTCCTTTCTTGACATTCAACGTCACAGTAATTTAACAGATCCGCAGCATATTGGTTCTATAGAAGAAAATAGCTTGTGGTATACGCATCTCAAATCAAACTTGGGCGTGCACTTACGCCCCATCTCACTTTTGTATCGATGATTTCAGCGTTCTCATTCACTTACGATATTTCACTTACGGTTCTCATTTCACTCACGTGGTTGCGACGTCAAAGAAGATGGTACATGGGTTGCTCAAGACGACACTTTTTATTGAGTGAACATGTGCATAGGAAAGTGCAAAGTACTAGAAATTCGTGCTTTACACAGATAGCGGTAATCAGAGCACTGGTCGTTGGTAATATGATCTGCGCGAAGGTACGTCGCCATTTATACACGTAGCATCCATATCGTAGGTGTCTCAAGCTTATCAGATGATTCCAAAATAATCTAGAGTTTTCGCAGACAGCCAAGCGTCCTTTGCGCAAGGCAATTGATTAATATGTAGTGTTTAACGTTTCAAAACCACCACATGATTATGAGAGATGCCGTATAGTGAAGGACTCCAGAAATTTTGGCAACCTGGGGTTCTTTAACATGCATCCAAATCGCAGCACACGGAGCTACAGCATTTTCGCCTCTATCGAAAATAAAGCAGCTGCAGGTGGGACTTGATCCCGCGACCTGTGGGTCAGCAGCCGAGTACCTTAGCTACTGAACCACTACGGCAGTGCCTTTGCGCAAGACAGTGACATAAAAATACAAGCGAGCGTGGCAGTATAATATTGTTGCGATAAAATTTCAGCAGATGCGACATGTTTCACTGTGGATGTCATTTTCATACAGAACCGTCAGCGGGTGGCCACGCGTTGGAAGGTGGATCGACGTCTTTGGGTATTTTGAGTAGGCTAAATTTCTACCTAAAACATACGGCGTGACGACAGCACACACGCTGACTGTAAACTTTAACGAAACGAAGTGCACGCTTCGGTGGGATGTTATGCATATCATTAAGAAGCTGTTGTGTATTTCTCAAAGGTCGAGATCCTCAATGGTCAAGCAACCCTTCCCTTTCACGTGCTGGGTGAAAGGAATATATTCATGTAATGTTTACAGCCAGCCTATAGACCGCAGCAACAACTAACGGTGCGGGCCGACATCACTCGTGTAAGTCGATTTAGTGATGTATCCGTTACAGTAAAAAGTAACTAAATACCTCACTCGTTACTCCAATAAGAAAAAGGGGAACGTTTCACGGCTCCACGTTATATGAATACATAAAAAAGGTAACGCATTACCGTTACCGTAACCGAAAAAAAAACATAACGAATGTTACCTCTGCCGTAGCTCCGAAGTCATCAGTTTTAATCAATGTGTCTTTGCTGCAGAAACCCACAAGGAGAATTTTTAAAACTTAACTTTTTGTTTCACACATACTAACCCAAGCAAGGATTATACTCAAAATGTTCAATTAACGAGAATTATTTGTACAAATGTACTGAATATTTGCAATGTTATATATAAGCTTATTGATGCCTGCACATGTGATGGCTTCTGACTCTGCAGTGACACAGGATGAAACCATTTTTTTTTTCATTTGGAGCATTACACTCAAAGTGAAGTTAAATAATCCACGGTATTCAAGAAGAAACTATCACTGTACTCTCAAGAAATTTACAAATATCGGCCTTTTCTTGATCCTTCAGCACCTGCAATAAAGCAAGTCGAAATCGGCACTGTTGGATCTAGCCACCGGAATGGCCCGCCACGCACCAGTAGGCAATCACGGAGGCCTACGGAGGCCTACATTGGTGACTTTTTATTAGAGAGGTGGGGGGTGGGGGGTTCGGGAAATGTCGTAGGGAAAAGGGGGGGCACTTGCAAGTTTGTGACACCAGATGTGCCTTGCAGAGATGTAAGTCTAGAAAAATCACGTCTTGCAACACACATCTTGCAATAGCAGCCTCTTTTTAATATGTTGCAGGTTTTATTTTTGTTAATATAAGAATTTAAATCATGCCTAAAAATCAAATATACAAACAAACATAGGTCCCAGCACTCGTAATTGCATTCTTCTATTGAGTCTTTTCCGGAACAAGTCGAGAGTAGCTGTTGCTATTTCGATTGTCTCACACATCTTATGGGTATTGAGCACGTGTACACGCTATAAAAAGAAAGCATTGGAAAGTTGAATGTTTTATACATACTTATCAAGCATTTTTATTTGTGACGTTTTTAAGAGAAATTTTGATGGGGCCCACTTGCAAGGGGTGTCCCCCTCCCCTGACCGAGCACAAAGGGGTCAGGGAGTCAACGTTCTCTGCAGGCGTGGTCAACGGACACCGAGCTCGTGACCAGTATGGGCTGTGTACCTGAGCAAATATTGCATTTTCTCTCATCTGCACATATGACCATCCACAGGTTTTTGTCTTGGGGGATGCAAACCCTTCTTTCAACTTGCATCACGACTGAGGGAGCGGGTCGTGTTGGTGTCGCTAGAGTGGGTAGCAAGTGCTGATGGAGCTTGAAGGGGTCAAGTGTTCATGTTGCACCACCCGCTTCGCCCACGCCCATGTCTACACTTCATTCATTGAACACCGCGCTGAGAACTAGTTGAATAAATGCGCAGATTTGTTTCCTTCCGCATCCTATACCACTGCATAAAAGATTCTCACATTGTGAAAAGAAGGTATTTTGATTCGTTTGAAAGAAAGTTACATTAAAAGCATGACAGATACTCAGAAAAGCGGTTTCATGCAATCGCAACAAGAAAACTTGAAGCAGATGTGCTTCTTTATTGTGCAGCGTACAGTGTAAAAGTAAGATCGGATTCGGAAAAAGCGAAATGAGTGACGTGCGTCACTGCTTGCTCATTGTTCAATGAAAGAAGGTTTCATAAAGTATGACGTAGCCAACAGCAGCAACAAACTGCTGCATCTTAAATTTAAAAAAAAAGCAAAGTGCTGCACATTTACGGTAGAACATGGACATATATTGAAATGCGCGTTATTTTTTATGAAGGCAAAATGAGTCCACACATTGTTCTTGGTTGCTTAAATGACTGTATTTCAGTTGTAAGCCTGTTACTGAAGTTGTCCGGTGACATAGAGGAAAATCCTGGGCCCGAGGTTGAAAAAATGCTGGAGGAAATATTAAGTAACCAGAGTAAACTACTAGCAAAAGTTAATGAAATTCAGGCCAAGCAGACATCTACGGATGCCAGCATTTCCGACATGCGTGTTAGGCTCCAGACTATTGAAAAACAACTTGAAGGGTTGGGTGAAACACAGAACCGGCTTACTATGATAGAATCAAGTGTTGGTCGCCATGACAGTGAATTGACGGCTCTTGCCAGGCAGATCGATGACTTAGATAATCGTTCTAGACGCAACAACCTTATTGTACGCGGAGTGGAAGAAGAAGAATCTGAGGATGAGGCAGTACTCTTAAGTAAGGTGAATGACGATATCTTTGACAAGTTACTTGGCTCAAAGTGTAGATCCATTGAGAGAATTTACCGTCTAGGAAAGAAAATACCTGAAAGAAGCCGTCCGGTCATCTCGAAAGTAGGAGACTTCAGGGACAAAACCAAAATACTGAAAAACTGCCGCAAGCTCAAGGGGACACAATTCAGTATCAGCGAAGATTACTCTAAACGAGTAGTTGAAATCAGAAAACAACTATGGATTTCATCAGCGGATGAAAGAGCAAAGGGAGCAAAGGTTAAACTAATCATCGATAAACTGAAAGTAAACAACGTTCTCTATGGCTGGAATGAGGCTACCAACGAGCGATTCAGGTATGCTAGCCAAGGTCTCACCAGCTCTGACTGACGCAAATCGAGACCAACAGCATCTGTTAAGGTTATTAATGTAAACGCCAGAAGTTTGCTGAATAAAGCTGATGCAGTTGAAGCCGCAATCCTGGAGCATGAACCGGATATAATGGTCGTAACAGAGACTTGGTTACATACGGATGTAGCAGATTTCGAAGTAACACCTACAGGTTACATAATTGTTAGAAAAGACCGGCAAGGAAGAGGTGGTGGTGTTGCGTTTCTTATTAAAGACAACATTAGGTTTTCAGTGTTGGATGATAATTGTGACATAGAAATGTTGTGGATTAGGTGTGGGTTCAGCGAGCGAACTGTGTATTTTGGAGGGATTTATAGAGCGCCGAATTCCTCTCTGGATATAATCGCAAAGCTAAGAAATTTTATGGATTCTGATTTTAGCCTCCAAGATAACGTATTATTATTAGGGGACTTCAATCTTCCGGATATTAATTGGCTATCCCAGTCTCCTGGATCGGAACAGGTTGCAAGTGCTGAGCAACTACTGGAGTTGGCATTCTGCTACGGGCTAACGCAAAGTGTCACTGAATTTACTCGGATAGGGACTACAAGGTCATCTATCCTTGATTTGGTTTTTGTGTCCCCAAAGCTGTTGCCGTTACTCAGCCGTTGTGGAGTTGTAGAAGGCCTGTCCGACCACAGAATGGTAGTAACGCACCTAGCATTGTCCCCAGACACCTTGGGTAAACCCACACTTAGCACTGTATTGAATTTTATGGCGGCTGATGATGTGTCTATTTTGGACTATCTTGAAAGGTCCTTTGATGAATTTCAGGTCCTTTACAACACTGACTGCAGCACTGATAGGCTATGGCATTTCTTTTCAATTGTTGTAGGAAAGTGCATAGACAGCTATGTACCCAGGATTAGAAAACGCATTTGTAAAACCAATCCCTGGATTACCAGAGAAATCATTCACACAAAAAGAAAACTAAAACGGAAACAAAAATCTTGTGCAAAAAATTGTACCCCTGAAGGAACAGCTTCCATTTCTTCAATGAGACAAAAACTGAAACGTCTGATCAAGCAATCCAGGGATCGGTTTTTCAATGTGACATTGACGAAATACTTGAAGGAAGCCCCCTCAAGGTTTTGGCGCTTTATAACTCCCCCAGCAAGCTCCCCGAGGCCACCTGAAATTACTCAACAACGTGTTGATAATTTCAATTCTTTTTTTGCTTCTGTGTTTACTCATGATAATGGCATTTTGCCTTAGTTTTCTACGTCATCATTGCAGCGGCCGATCGATGATGTGGTAATTAGCGAAGAGGGTGTCCTAAATCTTTTACTTAATATAAATACAAGAAAAACCCCCGGCCCTGATGGTATACCAAACGAATTTCTGTACAGATACGCTGAATGGGCGGCTCGCTTCCTTACAAAAATATTTCAGTCGTCCCTGCGCAGTGGCTCTTTCCCACTAGCGTGGAAGCGGGCTAAAATTACCCCTGTTCACAAAAATGGCTCCTCACGGGACGAGCGCAACTACCGTCCTATTTCGCTTATCAGTACATGTTCAAAGATACTCGAGCACATTGTTAACAAACACCTGATGTCCTATCTTGATACGCACAATCTATTATTTTCGAAGCAGCATGGCTTCCGCCGAGGCTTATCTACAACTACACAGTTAATCGAATTTGTTCATGATCTTTCAAAAACAATCAATTTGCGTGGTCAAACTGATGTGGTATATTTGGATTTCGCAAAGGCATTTGATAAAGTGTCGCACTCAAAGCTCCTGTTTAAAATTGACAAAACGTTTCAAAATAATCACTTGACAAAATGGTTTTCATCCTATCTCAGCTGCCGTCAGCAGTTTGTTCAAATAAAAAATAAACAGTCTAGAGCAGTTGCAGTTAATTCCGGAGTTCCCCAGGGGAGCGTGCTGGGTCCCCTTTTATTTTTGTTATATATAAATGACCTACCAAACCGGGTTACGGTCCCGATAAGGTTGTTTGCCGATGACTGTGTTGTTTATAGCAGAATCGAGACTGAACATGACCAAGTTAATCTAAACAACAATCTTCAAAGAATAAAGGATTGGTGCGAAGAATGGCAAATGAGTTTGAACACAGAAAAAACAGTCTTTATGACTATAACTAGAAAGAAAGCACCTCTAGATTACAACTACCAGATTGGCAATGCTTTCCTTAAGCGTGTACAAAACTATAAATATCTTGGGTTATGGTTCACGCCCGAACTCCGGTGGAACACTCATATTGATAATGTATGCTCCAGGGCTACCAAGGCACTGTATAGCCTTAGACGTAACCTTTATACCACCCCATCTGATATAAAGTGTCTTGCTTACAAAACCCTTGTCAGACCTATTATCGAATATTCTATAATTGTCTGGGACCCTTACACAAAGACAAACTGCAATAAAATAGCAAAAATACAGCGACTTGGTGCGAGATTTATTTTTAATAAATATCGCCGACATCATTCACCTACTGAACTTTGTAAAAAAGCTGGACTGGATAGTCCTGAACTTAGGACAAGGATTGAGCGTCTGAAATTCCTCTACCAGTTAATTCATAATCATTTTAAACTAAACTATTCAGATTACTTCCAGGTCAACACACAAGAACACTCCAGACATCGCCATAATATGTACATACCACCCCTAGTCCCACGTAACGATTGCTTTAAGTTTAGTTACTTTCCACGTGCTATTGAAGATTGGAATATGCTGCCAGAGTCTATAATTGATTGTTCCTCACTTACATCATTTGAAGAGAATCTCAAACGTTTATTTCCTGAATAACAGTGATGTGCGTCTGTACTTTTTGTTGGTTGCATGAGACTGCAGTAGTTGTGTTTCAAATCTTCAGCGCGGTGCAAAAGTGCCGCCTCAAATGCGTCATGTGCTGTTCTGCGCGTATGTATTGCATTGCATGTGTGTTCCATTTCTTGTTATGTATAACTTCGAGTTGCTGCTCACAATAATACCGAGAAATTATCTCGAGACCTGTACGGTACTTCTTTTTCGCGAATAATTTTTTGTACTTCCACCCTGTAACGGCCCACTTCTGGGCTAACAGTATAAATAAATGAATGAATGAATGAATGAATGAAAAACTACTTTACAAAACGCTTTGCATTCATCGGGATGTCGACACATCTGTGTAGTGTCATTTATGCTATTTGGATGAAAATCCCTGAATTTCAACGAATTCAGTAACCTGTGGCAGAAGAGCCTTTTGAATTTTCAGTTTCGGTTTCTGCGCCGCCGACGCCGCCGCCGCCGACGAAAATTGGCCGCACGCCGCCGCCGAAGAAAAAACCGGCGTGCGCCGACAACGCCGCCGCCGCCGACTCTGGACGACCCCCACGCCGCCGCCGGTCGAAATCGCCTCGGCGCACACCTCTAATCGTTCATCGTAGTTCGTCCAGTTCTCCGAGTGCTGTGACACAATGAACGCGCTTCTTGCTCGATCCTGTCAGTGACGCTGCGGCGAGCGATTACAGCCGGCTTGTGCACACGCAAGAAAAAACTACGGCCAGACTGAAACGAACACTTGACTACGAGCACTGCGCTGACGGTTTTTCTTTAATGTGCCCATTGGGACAATCATGATGCCAGGTGATACTGATGGGGTGCTCGGAACTTCCTGAAAAGTGAGACTTCTACTGGTGAGGTGTCTCGAAGCAGCGTGTTTCGGCTCATGCGTGAACTGGTCAAGCGTGAAATGTTTCTGAAGGCGCGTTGATTACACCCTCCAGCTGCTCTGTATACGAGCATACACACAAGTATTTGTACAAACTGGCGTGCACTAGACGCGCATTAGACGCGCGCCTGGCGTTTCAATAAAAACCGACAAATAAACTCACTTCGCAGATCCGCGTCGACGTACATTGACGGAGTTGCACGAAAGCGTTCGCGTGAAATGCTTCATAGCTATACTTCACGGCATGCTTAATTTCGGATGGCACAATGTAAGTTGAAGAGAGCGAAAGCGTTTTCCGTTGTTTTACGGCAACGCAGCATTGTTGAAAAACGCGGATATTACATATAACGAGCACTACGAAACAATCTCGGTCGACTTGGAGCACACTGAAACGCTCCTCCTGTTCTGTTTATGTCCTGGCTACGATTTCGTCTTTGGTGACGGCAAGAATCCAGCTGGAGTTGTATGCGCATGCGCACTCGTTTCGAACCTTTTGCATAACGATAAATAACACCACCAGCCATTTGCAAGATCACGTGCGAGCAATGCACCAATTACAGACCCGGATGGCAGAGAAAAAGAGGAGTAATTGAGAGAGTGAGGAGGACGGCTCGACAACAATGAGTGACGCTACCGTTTGTTTCATCTAGGGACCTTAATCTAGGATTAAGGTGCCTAGATGAAACAAGTTTCCTTTATCTAGGATTTCAAGGCGACTGTAAAATAAAAGGAGTGTGCGTTGGGTAAACATGGAGTGCGGTTGTTGTTCCTTTCTTCAACGCTTCGCGCCAACCCGCGTGTTCGGGCTGGTCGGCGTCCCCGCCGGTCGCGTACGCCTCCGTCGGCCGTCTTCTTCTTCGTCGGGACCAGCCAGCCCCCAACACAGCAAAAATGTCGTGCGTGAATTCAACTAATTGTGTTGTTGTACAGAAACCACGTCTAAAACCATTTTGTTTGTGAGATAGTCATCTGTTTGATTCCAAGGAGAGTGTAATGTGTTAATGAGTGATATTGCCTCAGGAATTACCATTGCTCCGCGCAACACGGACGTCGTGAACCAGAGAAACTCTAACGGCACGACTACGAGCGACGAAGCCAGCCGCAATGCACGAGCCAGCCCTGCATGCGCCCGGTACTCCGCCGAACAGCCAACGCGCGTGAAGAAGAGAACGAGGGTGCTCGAGGCAGAGGCTCACGAGGACTACCGCCCTTAGATCTTCTTAGATCTGCTGGAAAGAGAAGCGTTGCGTTTGTGTCTGGGTCTACCAAAGTTTGTTGCAAATAACGTGTTGTATATGGAAGCTCGCCTACCTTCTCTGCTAAATAGGTTTAAAATTCTTACTGCGCAAGCATTCTTAAAGATATACAGTTCACACCAAAGACTCTCATTTTACGCTTTCATTCAAGAACCGACTTTATTTTTCGAAACCCATTGGTCGCGACTACACACCCCGCAAATAGTATTTGCACAAGCGCTACTAAAGCAACTGAATGTAAAAATTAGACATATTGGTCCAATACACAACCTAAAGTCAATGCTTAGCATACAATTCGATGATATATTTCCTCATAACGCGAAACAATTGGCATATAGGTATTTAAATGACCAGTTAGCAGATTATCTAGCCCACCTAGAGATAAGCAAAATCATAGCGACTGATGCATCTGTGTCAAAAGAAAAGGCTGGGGTTGGCATCTTCTCTCCTTCTTTGGACTGGTCTTTTTCGATTCGACTCCCAGATTATACCCCGGTATTCATGGCAGAATTATTGGCCATTGTTCTTGCCCTACGCAAACTACCCTCAAGCGAATCATTAGCAGTTATCATTACAGATTCGTTATCAGTTTGTAATGCACTTTCGACGGCAGTAAATTCAGAGCTGATGAATACGTTTCGTCATTTAGTACCGAATAACGTAAAAAAACTGCATTTGCTATGGGTACCAGGCCACCGCGGATTATATTTGAACGAAATGGCGGACTCTTTAGCAGCAGTATCCCTGGGTGGGCCCACCATCCCAGTTTTGCCAGATACGGCTTACGTAACCGCGCTAAGGTTCCGAAATGCTTGCCTGCAATGGGGAAAAGGTAATTTGGATAAATTTGAAGATTTCGAGCATTTGAGCTATTGCTGGAATAAACAGTGGTGTGTATCTCGCCAGTTAGAGGTCACTTATACCAGATTGCGCTGTGCAGTTCCACAACTAAATTATTACCTTAATAAAGCTAAGCTCAAGGCGTCACCGCTATGCATTTGGTGCAACGAAATTGAAACGATTGAACATTTCTTTTTATTCTGTCATCATTATTCTTATTAGAGAAAAAGATTTTTAGTAGCACCATTACAAAAGCTAGGAATACAAGTAACTTTACCAGTAATTTTATCACTTGGCGGAATTTTATTTGGTTACTGCCACAGGGATGTATGCTGCGCTGTGTTTGATTACATCAACACAACTAAAAGATTACTATGCTAGTGAACCACTACCTTTTCAGATCTTTAGTTTATAATTCGTAGTTATGTCTTTCAAAACAAAAGATGGTTTGACCGCTTGCTCAGCACACATTTTTGTTTTTTGGTAGTATTATTTTAAGCTACTTTTTCAGATTGGCTTCATTTTCAGTTTAGTTTCTTTTAAGTATCCTGCCGCCCGGTTCTTGGTCCATCCCCCTTTGTGAGTAAGCGCCATCCACCAAAGGTCATCAGCATCTTCTTGATTGCTGTGCGTCGTTCACTTTGGGCACAAGTTCGCCCTTAATAAACCTTGTAAATAGAACATCCTTGTTGTGAGGCTGCTACATTCGTTACATTTCCTGGTGGAGGTGCTGGGTAGATGATTCGAAACCCCACGAGAGAGCGAAGTCCAAGCCCTGACCATCCGTGAGCCGTGGAGCTTACACCGGTGCACCAACGGATCAGTCACCGTATTCGAGGGGATTCACCAGAATTTGGACCACTTCCCTTTGTCCCAAAGGCATCAGCGACGAAAACAAGAAACGTCACCACCATGACTAGCCAAGTTGCACCATCACAGCTCATTGTCAGCCAACTTGTCATACCGAAGGTGTTCCATGGTTACCCGTTCGAGGACGCCGAAAACTGGCTGCATCATTTCGAGAGGGTGGCGAACATAAACCAATGAAACGAAGCAGGCAAGTTGCGCAACGTATACGTCTTTTTGGAAGACGCAGCGCGAGTGTGGTACGAAAACCACGACGCATCTTTCACGTCCTGGGAAGAGTTCCGGCGGCAGCTACTGTGTACGTTTGGCAACAATGATCGCCGGGAAAAGGCAGAAGCAGCTCTTCGTGCACCGAATCAACGTACAAATGAGACTGTCGCTATGTACATAGAAGACATGTCCCGCCTGCTCAAGCGAGCTGATCCCAACATGACTGAAGACAAGAAGGTGCGTCATCTCATGCATGGGGTAAAACAATAGCTGTTCGCGGGACTTGTTCGCAATCCGCCGCGCACTCTTGCTGAGTTTCGGTCGGAAGCAACAACAATAGAAACGACACTGCAGCAGAGAGCCGGGCAATACAAACGTGACGTAGCCTGTTCATCAGCAGGGGTCTTCTCAGCAAACGTTGTCGATAATCTTCACACTCTGCGGGAGCTCGTCCGGTCAGTTGTCGGGGAGGAACTACGCAAACTGCAGCCACCCGCTTCACCGGAACTGTCTATGGTGGATGTTGTCCGAGAAGAAATTCGGCAGGCCATACGGGAGCCACAAAGGGATGCACCACCGACACAACGCGCGGTAACTCATTCTGAGGTGCTCAGGCGGCCTGCTGTTCACTGTGCGCCTATCAAGACACCTGGTACTTACGCACCGACAACACGTAGCCCGCGCGATATCGTAGAGGCAACTCGCAGCGTACCTCTTCCGACAGAGACAAGACCTCGGAAAAGCCATGTATGGCAAGATGCGGAACGTAGGCCCCTCTGCTTCCACTGTGGAAAGGCTGGCCATCTGTACTGGTTTTGCCGATATCGTCAAGCTGGTCTTCGAGGATTTGCGGTCAACGCACCGTGTCCGCGAAATGGCAAAAGGCCGTCCGACATCGAGGAATACCTGTGCTCACGTCAGAGCTTCGACCTGCATCGTCGTCATCAACCACGGTCACCACCCCCTCTCCGTCAGCGCTCGCCAAGCCCACGTTCCTTTCTAAACGCACCTAGGCATCGTTCGCCTAGTCCAAACCCAGGAAACTGAAGCGGGCGACCTGTGGAGGCGAGGCCGCTGGTGATTCGAAATACAAAGATCCTCCACTGCGACACCAGCGTGACGACGACGATGACTGTCTTCAGGTAAAAAAGTGCAGTAATGAGAAGATAACTTCAGACTTGCCGTTGGTAATTGACGGGCTAGAGCTCGTGGCTTTAATCGATACCGGTGCGGATTACTCTGTGATAAGCTGCGATTTAGCGAAGTGCCTCAGGAAAGTTCTGACCGAATGGAGTGGACCTCAAGTACGTACGGCAGGCGGTCACCTTATTACGCCTCTCGGCAGATGCGCCGCAAGAGTTGAGATACGAGGTTTCACTTACGTTGGGGACTTTGTTGTCCTGCCCGTATGTTCAAGAGAAGTTATACTCGGAATGGATTTTCTGCAAGCAAATGGTGCCATTATTAATTTGCAGAGGTCCAGCGTATCTTTTCGACGGAACAAGCTATAAAGGTAGCTCGAGCAGACGAGCAATACACCACTCCACTGCGATCGTCGATAATGATGTGACTGTACAGCCGCAGAGCAGTGTAATGGTTCTAGTCAGAAATGATACGTTTGGTGACTACGAAGGTGTGGCAGAAAGCAACATAGATGTTTTCCTGAAAGGAGGTGTTTGTGTGGCACGGGGGATCATCCAGCTACGAAACGGGTACGCAGACATCCTCCTGACAAATTTCGGGAACGAATTCACGCACATCGCAAAGAGGACAGCCATAGCCTTTCTTCATGAGGTTTGTGAAGCCACAGAAATATGCAGCCTTGAAACAACGTCAACGGATATGAAACCAACATCTGATGTCTGCGAGGTAATATCCGTAAGTTCTAATCTTTCAGTGACCCAACGTAAACAGCTATACGACCTTGTATGAAAATTTGGCAGCTGTTTTTCCAATAGTTCAAAGGTACGACGCACGACCATTGCAAAACACAGAATCGTAACAGACGAGACAACCAGGCTGGTACGCCAGCACCCGTACCGCGTTTCACCAAAAGAAAGGGAAGTCATCAAGAATCAAGTACAGGAGATGCTTGAAGATGATGTTAATCATTGTTCTAGCAGTCCTTGAGCATCTCCTGTAGTACTTGTCAAGAAGGATGACACGCTAAGGTTTTGCGTCGACACCGGAATTTAAATGCTGTGACTAAACGGGATGTATATCCCCTCCCGCGTATTGACGACACATTAGACAGACTTCGGTGTGCCAAGTTTTTCTCATCACTAGATCTGAAAAGTGGATACTGGCAGATCGAAGTTGAACGTGATCGCGAGAAGACAGCTTTTTTTACCCCGGACGGACTCTATGAATTCGAGGCTCTCCCTTTTGGTCTCTGTTGTGCGCCGGCAACGTTACAACGCATGATGGACGCTGTACTTTCCGGATTTAAGTGGCAGTGTGGTTTCGTGTACCTTGACGACGTGGTCATCTTCGCCGCTACATTCGAGGAGCATATCAAGCACCTGCGAACAGTGTTAGAAGCAATCCGTTCGGCAGATTTAACCGTCAAGCCAGAGAAGTGCCAGTTCGGTTTCGAAGAGCTTCAATTCCTTGGGCACGTTGTCAGCGCCCACGGGGTGCGTCCTGATCCCGAAAAGACAGCCGCCGTTGCAAGGTTCCCGGTGCCAGCAGACAAAAAGTCAGTACGGAGATTCCTAGGTCTCTGTGCTTACTATAGACAATTTGTCAGAAATTTTTCGCAGATTGCAGAACTCTTGATGAAACTTACGAGAGAAGATGTATCTTTCCAGTGGGAAACCGAGCAACAAAGCGCCTTCAACGAATTAGGAAAACGGTTGCAAGAGCCCCCAATCCCTTCTCATTTCGATGAAACAGCTGACACGGAAATACACACGGACGCCAGCAACATCGGCCTAGGATTCATACTAATACAGTGGCAGAATGGCAAAGAAAAGGTGATAGCATACGCCAGCCGGACTCTAACAAAGGCGGAGACCAATTATTCGACCACAGAGAAAGAATGCCTAGCCGCCGTCTGGGCCATCAGTAAGTTTCAGCCTTACTTGTATGGTAGACCATTCAATCCAGTCAGCGATCACCATGCCCTTTGCTGGCTCGTCAACCTCAAGGACCCGTCCGGACGACTAGGAAGGTGGAGCCTTAGACTGCAAGAATTCGACATAACTGTGGTACTCCGATCTGGCGGGAAGCATACCGACGCCGACTGTTTGTCACGGGCACCTGCAGACACAGCACCATCAGATGAATAGGACTTTCCATTTGTGGTTGTTGTCGAGACTTCTCAGATAGCCGAATTTCAACATGCGGACGAAGAATTGCTCCCGCTCATCAAACACCTGAAAGCAGCTGACGTACAAGTACCTCGTATATTTTCTCGAAGCCTCGCATCGTTCTGCTTTGAGGAAATCTCCTCTACAAGAGAAACTTTACGCCCAACCGTGAAAAGTTTTTGCTTGTCGTTCCCGCAACTATGCGGCAAGAAATATTACAAGCGTGCCATGATGAGCCTACGTCTGCACATTTGGGGGTCACTCGAACGCTTGCACGAATCAGTCAGCACTATTATTGGCCCAAGCTATTGTCTTCAGTACAGCGCTATGTTAGAACATGCCGCAAGTGCCAAAGACGGAAAGCGCCTCGTGCTCAGCCAGCGGGCCTTCTGCACCCGATAGACCCACCAAAAGCACCTTTCCAACAAGTTGGAATGGACATCCTTGGACCATTCCCGACATCTTGAAGTGGCAAGAAGTGGATCGTTGTAGTGACTGATTATTTAACGAGATACGCGGAAACAGACTCCTTGCATCGAGGAACGGCCGCTGAGGTCGGCAAATTCTTTGTACAGAGCCTAGTGCTACGGCATGGCGCTCCAACTGTTGTAATCACCGATCGCGGACCGGCTTTCAAGGAAGAACTCATGAAATGCCTGCTGAACATGACCCATACTGTTCACAGGAAAACTACCGCATCATCATCATCATCATCATCAGCCTGACTACGTCCACTGCAGGACAAAGGCCTCTGCAATGTCATCGGCCTCTGCAATGCCATGTCATCGGCGAAGCGCAGGTTACTAAGGTACTCTCCATTAACTCTTATCCCTAACTGTTCCCATTCTAGGCTTCTGAAAACCTCCTGTAAGCACGCGGTAAATAGCTTTGGAGAGATTGTGTCCTCCTGGCTTACATCCTTCTTGATTGGTAGTCTGTTGCTTTTTTTATGAAGCACTATGGTAGCAGTTGATCCCCTGTAGATTTCCTCCAAAATGTTCATATATATGCTTCATCGACACCCTGATTTCGCAGTGTCTGCATGACGACTGATATTTCTACTGAATCAAACGCCTTTTCGTAATCCATGAAGGCTATGTATAGTGGCTGGTTATAGTCTGAGCATTTCTCTATTACCTGATTGATAGTATGAATGTGGTCAATTGTTGAGTAGCCTGTTCGAAATCCTGCTTGTTCCTTTGGTTGATTGAATTCTAATGTTTTCTTTACTCTGTTAGCAATTACCTTTGTAAATAGCTTGTATACTACAGAGAGCAAGCTGATCGGCCTGTAATTCTTCAAGTCCTTGTCATCTCCTTTCTTATGTATTAAGATGATGTTAGCGTTCTTCCAAGACTCTGGTACTCTTCTCGTCAGGAGACACCTCGTAAACAGGGTGGCTAGTTTTTCTAACACAATCTGTCCTCCATATTTTAGCAGATCTGATGTTACCTGATCCTCACCAGCAGCTTTGTCTCTTTGCATGCTCTCCAAAGCTTTTCTGACTTCTTCTATCTCAAGTCACTGGTGGGGTGTCATCTGGGTTACTGCTAGTTCTCATAGTATTACAGTCGTGGTTGTCCCGGCTACTGTACAGATCTCTGTAGAACTCCTCCGCTATTTTAACTATCCTATCCATATTGGTAGTTATTTTGCCTTCTTTGTCCCTTAGTGCATACATCCGATTTTTGTCTATCCGAAGTTTCCTCTTAACTGCTTTGACGGTTCCGTTTTTCAGAGCGTATATCACCGCATATCACCCTCAAAGCAACGGCCTGACTGAACGCCTTAACAGAACTCTAGCTGACATGCTATCTATGTATGTGGACGTCGAACACAAAAAGTGGGACGAAATTTTACCGTACGTCACCTTCGCCTATAACACCGGCGTACAAGAGACTACCAAGATTACCCCGTTTCAACTAGTTTATGGTCGTGTAGTTACCACAACACTGGACGCTATGTTACTTGTAGATCAAGATGACTACCCTTCTGATCTGGATGACTATATAGAGAGAGCGGAGGAGGCCCGCCAATTAGCAAGGTACCGAATATGTCACCAACAACGAATCGATGCCGACCGCTACAACCGAGGAAGACGTGAAACACGGTATGAAGTTGGTGACAAAGTGTGGATATGGACCCCTGTACGACGACGAGGCCTGTATGAAAAACTCATTTGTCGATATTTCGTTCCTTACGAGGTAGTACAGCGACTCAGCGACCTCGTTTATGAAGTCAAGCCTATAGGACATGGGCATTCCAAACGGCGCAACCTCACCGAGCATGTAGACATTGTGTGCATGAAACCGTACTACGACCGGTACGAAGACTAGCCACCCCACTTGCTTGCTGTACAACCATTTTACTCTTACAAACCTTCCGAGACGGAAACGCTGCATACATTATCATCGAAAGCATCGGGGCGATGCCTCTTGAGAGGGGGGATAATGCCACAGGAAATTACCATTGCTCCGCGCAACGCGGACGTCGGGAACCAGAAAAACACTAACGGCACGACCGCAATGCACGAGCCGGCCCTGCATGCGCACGGTACTCCGCCGAACAGCCAACGCGCGTGAGGAAGAAGAGAACGGTGCACGTTAAAGAACCCCAGGTGGTCAAAATTTCCGGAGCCCTCCACTACGGCTTCTCTCATAATCAAATAGTAGTTTTGGGACGTTAAACCCCACAAATCAATCAATGAGGAAGAAGAGAACGAGGGTGCTCGAGGCAGAGGCTACGGTGTAAATCTTATCAGAACCGAGAGTGATTCATCGAACACCTTTTCGGGACCAAGCAAGTCAAACACGATGTCTTTACAATGACATTAAAAGTGAGGTGACGGCGCAAATTCTATATGTATGTTACCGGTAAAACACGCATTTGCTGCGGCAGTCATTTCTTCTCGGAGCTGTCGACAAACTACCACCATGCTTCCGTGGGCATTTTTATATAGCGTTCGGCTTTCGATTGCTTGGTCGCCAAGTTTGTCACGTGGCTTTCGATTTATTAGGAGGTCAGTGTGAAGAGACTAACCTTCATATTCACAAACACTCCTCGACTCGACTTTCACCCTTCACTTGACAGAGTGAAGCACTGCGTCACAGCTCGGCTGAAAATGACGGTGCGCTGCTTGAGAATCGCACCACATTATTGCTAATACGCAGTGACTTGCCGTGCCTAGAGAGGGCGCTTCCATCGGCTTTTTCAAGTGAAGGTGAAGCGTTGAGTGAAGAGATGTTCTAGAATACGGGGGTAAACTTATGTCTGCCCTGTTCAGTTCTGGCACCACCTAGACTTAATCTAGGTGGTGTTGTTCAGTCCCTGGCACCATTTCAATGCGGTGTGTTCAGTTTCACAAGAGTTTCACTTTTGCCGAGGTTTTCATTAGATACGTTAAGAAGGGCGCTTCGTAAGCTCAATGACATCTTTGATTTTTCGCAGCTCTTTTGAAAGTACAATGATGCGCACAAAAAAAAAGGTATTTTATGTCCACTTCTTTCATGCATGTTTCTTGCAGAGAATGTTTCATTTCGGATAATATCCACGCCTTATTACGCAGCGTGTGCATAGATTCGAATGTCGATTTGAAACTGTGAATTCGACGCTTCGCTTGGTCGTCATCGCATCACACAATACCAACTAGCATCGAGCATGTTTCAGTTACACCAAGATTCGCTCCTGATAACCGCGTCAAATTTCGCGATACCATTGAAAATTTAATATCTGCTTTGGTTCTTTTTTCAACTCGTTTTCATAGCGGCACCTGTATATCACCCGTGGCTCGGGTGCAAGCAAGGACATAATATTTTACGTGTCAAAACCATCACATCTTTGGGAGGCACGCCGTGGTTTAAGACCCCAGATTGATTCCGGCCACGCGAGGTTTTTTTTTTTTACGTTAACGTGTACCCAAGTCTATTTGAAATGTATACGGTGTGATGACAATGGAAAGAGGGTGCACACACACCGAGCATCACTTCTGTTAACATGGTGCGCCATACCACTGGACGCATGAAATGTGCAACACTATATGCAACACCATGAAATATACAACACCATTCTTGCAATAAAAGCTGAGCGCACTGTTACTGCGTTTCGCTCCTCACAATGCAGCAGTAGTGTGTGCCTGCTTTCCATAATGACGAAGGATCTGGTTATGTAAACATCTGCAACTCTTCAACATATACCTTTGTGTGCAACATTTGTAGATATATTTAGCCTCATTTCATGACGTGTCGCTCGATAAAAAAATTCAACGCGGCCACCTTCCCTACGCATGCTTCGCATAATGTTGATTCCCAGATACGTGGGTTCTGCCGTTTTTTTTTTTAGTTTACCAATGCGTTTTCTTTCTATCTGTCTAGGATAGACGGTCTATCCGTCTACCCTAGACGGATAGAAAGTCCGTCTATGCGTCTGTCTATGCGTCCGTCTATGCGTCTGTCCGTCCATCCGTCCGACTATGGATAGATGGACAGACGAATAGATGGATTCGCTCAAAGTGTCAGCAGGTTATAAAGAAATGCTTCGCATTTAAATATAATAGAAAACTGAACGCACGCTTTTCCATGCAATGATTGCTGCATGGTTTTACGAAGGGCGCGGATTTCTTTAACACATGAAAGGTCTTTGTACGCTTCATAGTTTCCGTTTCCACTCAGCTAGAATGACCATCTCGCATTTCGCTGTCAAGTTCACTCGGCTGAACGTGATATCGGGAAACAGTGGTGTCACCTCTCACGTCTATAACTACGAAGTGTAGCGTTCGCAGATGCACTAGCGACATCCGCTGTAGTATATACGCTACATCTGGGCATGCGTGGTGCCAACGATGCGTCTTCCTCCCATTTTAAGGACGATCGTCTTTCTTGGGGAACTTCGACGCAAAAATTTTGGTCTGTCTCTCTGTTCGTTTGTTTGTCCATCCTTAACGGTACTGGGCATTTTAAACGGCACCAGCGGATATCCCAAACAGCCGACCCCAACCGCAGCGCTCACCAATGTCGCTCAAGGTTCAGCGTTCATGCTTGTGTCATTAAAAGCAATTATCACGCACATCTGAGGCACCATAACAAAACGTATATATTTTGTATGTGCGTCTCTTACCGGAAAAGGGACACATAAGTCAGTATTAGCGTTCATCACGCGGCACTGACCATGCAACGCTTGAACGAAAAGGGAAGAGTTTCCAACGCTTTGCTGAGACGACACGGTGGTGGAACCTACCCGTCGCCTTGCGTTCTACACCTTATCACCTCTGAGACGGATGTGCGCGCCCGTCTCAGAGCCGCGCCTTTTGTTTTCCAAGATAACTGCCAGATAGCGCTCATGTCTCACGTGTGACGTGGTTTCGTGCGCTCGTCGTCTCCGCTGCACGCTCAAGCAACGCCTCCTAGGCGTTGGCTCGAGGCACTCTAAGTCAGCGCCTCCAGAATAGCATTCACCAATTCCCTTGCGCAGAACATCAAATAAACGCTTTGTTCAATCTCTCCAGACGCAAAACTATCGTCTTTCGATGACATTTGTAGTGGACCATGCAGATACGGGGCCAATTTTCATTCTTGTTTATCGCAGCAGGTGTAACAACCGTTGTGGCCGGTGAAGCGTTGTGAATGGCTTATCCCATAAACAGAACAGAAACATTGATGATCATTCTTTTTAGGAACCGGTAAGTGGACTCCCAACCTAGGCCAGGGGGCGCTGCGCCGCACGCGTTTCGCCGCCTTTCTAGCAAAAGCCGATCGATCTGTACCATGCTCCCACTTTCAGCCTGCGCCAACTCAGCACGGTCACACGCTTTGCACGCGCTGTTATCTGGTCACCCTCCACATGCAGCGTCACCTGTGACTTGCTCCGAAGGTTTCAAAAGGTTATAAAACGTTTTTACGGTGTAAATCTTATCAGAACCGAGAGTGAATTCGTCGACAACCTTTTCGGGACCAAGCAAGTCAAACACGATGTCTTTAAAGGACATTAAAAGTGAGGTGACGGCGCAAATTCTATATGTATCAATGTATGTTACCGGTAAAACGCGCATTTGCTGCGGCAGTGGTTTCTTCTCGGAGCTGTCGGCAAAATACCACCATGCTTCCGCGTGCATTTTTATATAGCGTTCGGTTTCGGTTGCTTGGTCGCCAAGTTTGTCACGTGGCTTTCGATTTATTAGGAGGTCAGTGTGAAGAGACTGAACCTCCGTTTTCACAAACGCTCCTCGACTCGACTTTCACCCTTCACTTGACAGAGTGAAGCACTGCGTCGCTGCTCGGCTGAAATTGACGATGCGCTGCTTGAGAATCGCACCACATTATCGCTAATATGCAGTGACTTGCTGTGCCTAGAGAGGGCGCTTCCATCGGCTTTTTCAAGTGAATTCGGTGAAGCGTTGAGTGAAGAGACGTTCTAGAATACGGGGGTAAACTTATGCCTGCCCTGTTCAGTTCTGGCACCATTTTATGCGGCGGGTTCAGTTTCATAAGTCACTTTTGCCGAGGTTTTCATCAGATGTTAAGAAGGTCGCTTCGTAAGCTCAATGACATCTTTGATTTTTTGCAGCTTCTTTGAAAGTACAATGATGCGCACAAAAAAAAGCTTTTTTTATGTCCACTTCTTTCATGCAAGTTTCTTGCAGAGCATGTTTCATTTTGGATAACATCCACACCTTATTACGCAGCGTGTGCATAGATACGAATGTCGATTTGAAACTGTGAATTCGACGCTTCGCTTGGTCGTCATCGCATTGCGCATGTTTCAGCATCGAGCAACTAGCATCGAGCATGTTTCAGTTACACCGAGATTAGCTCCTGATAACCGCGTCAAAATTCGTGATACCATGAAAATTTAATATCTGCCTTGGTTCTTTTTTCAACTTGTTTTCATAGCGGCACCTGTATATCACCCGTGGCTCGGGCGCAAGCAACTTAGCAAGGACATAATTTTTTACGTGTCAAAACCATCATATCTTTAGGAGGCACGCCGTGGTTTAAGACCCCAGATTGATTCCGGCCATGCGAGGTTTTTTTTTTTTAACGTTAACGTGTACCCAAGTCTATTTGAAATGTATGTGGTGTGATGACAACGGAAAGAGGGTGCACACACACCGAGCATCACTTCTGTTAACATGGTGCGTCATACCACACGCTTGAAATATGCAACACCACTAGTATTCTTCCTTGCTGGGACAGCCTTGCTTTGGTTTGAGAACCATGAACATGTCCTCCCCTCTTGGGATATATTTGTTAAGGGACTGAAGGCCTGCTTTGGGGACACGAGTTCCTTGAAAAATAAAGCTGAGCAAACGCTGTCACGTAGAGCTCAGTTGTCCGGCGAGACGTGCAAAACCTACATTGAAGAAGTATTGAAGCTTTGCGGGATTATCAACGCAAGTATGTCTGACGATGCCAAAGTCGGTCATTTGTTAAAAGGCATCGCCGAGGACGTGTACAATTTTTTGACAACAAAAGAAAACTTGAAAACTCCTTCGATTTTCAGGCAGCAGTGTCGCGCATTCGAGGCGTTGAAGACCCGGAGAATTTTACGCAACTTCGGGCGCTTGGACAATGTTCCCACTGTCGCAAGTATGGACGTCGCCACCTGCGAAGACATTCCCTTCCTCGTACGTCGGGTAGTTCGAGAAGAGCTCGTACGACTTCAAGCAGGTGACGTTCACCACCAATACTCGTTCGCCGCGTGCCCCGAGCCACCTCTCTACTGGATGCGAGAGCTCCACGTTGAAAACAGACCACGTACAGAAACTACAGATTTCACCCCGCAGCTTCCGTTTTCCCCGACGGGTCACGGCCACCACCAAATGTCATCATCTCGACGTGCCGCTGCGGACCTCCAACCGTCGTCAACCAGGTCTCTACTAGAAGATTACTATGCGTCATCACTAAATGTTCCTGCGGAGCACGACCCGTCTCCGCGTACTTCTGCCACCTCTGCTCCTGCTAATGTAAGCCGACAAGTCCCCATTTGCTACACATGTGGTCTCCCAGGGCACATTTCGCGCTTCTGTTCCAGACGGCCACCTGCACCGCCACGTTTTTCGACGTATCCAGCTCGTATGTACGGCACGCCTGTGCCGCCACGTTTTTCGACGTGTCCGGCTCCTATGTACGAAACGCCTGTGCCACCACGTTTTTCGACGCACCCGCCTCGTATGCAGGAAACCTGGACCTCTCACCCGGCCGGCCACCGTCCCCGACAGCAATGGCCTAACGAATTTCGCAGCGAGTCCCCCGCCTCCGAGTGAAGCCTGACGCCGCCTCCGACACGGTCCTGCCGATCGCCGTCTCCGCGTCGTCGATCACCTTCCCCGCATCAGCTGGGACACTAACTGGTGCGACCGATGGAGGTGCGGTCGCGGGACGATCAGTTTCGCCAATTCCTTATTCTGTTGTGATGTTGATGAACAAAGTGCGTGTGTGTATAGACGGTGTAGATACTCTTGCTCTTGTAGACACTGGTGCTGCTGTTTCGGTTATGAGTATTCGTTGCAAACATCGTTTCTTGGGTCCCAAAGTTATGTTCGCGTGGAATCGTAAAGAAACTTTTCGTGGAGTTGGAGGCGAAGCGTTATGCCCTGTTGATATTTGTTCAGTTGTACTCACTATTGGTGCTCAAAATTTCCGAGTTGAATTCACTGTACTGGCTCGCTCATCTCACGACGTCAGTTTAGGGATAGACCTCCTTCATGAATGCGGCGCTACGCTTGACTGTGGAACTGGAGAGATTCTTCTACAAAGTACGTTGCCCGCTGCAATAGTTGACGATTTTCCGACTCTGCCCATCGATGCGCCTTCGTTGGCTGAAGATGTGACGATCCCTGGTCGGACAGCAGTGTTTGTACCCGTATGCTCTTCTCATGTCCGCTCAGTACCCTGCGCTGGACTTGTGGAGCCCGATCATGCAAACGCCATCAAGAAGAATATGCTGGTCCCACGGTCTGTCCTTACAGCAATCGAAGGACATGCTTGCTTGTGGGCGCTCAACGCAGCCTCAGAGCCTGTTGTTCTACCAGCCGGATTCAAACTAGGAACGTTCGAGGAGCAGGCCACAATTGACATCAGAATGGTCTCAGAGTCTCCAGCCATCAGTCAGACTGCGCCCAAGTACTCAGTCGAGATTGAACGTATGATCAATAAGTCGTTGCTTTCTTCCGAGCAGATTGTCCTCGAGGAGGTGCTTACACGCTACGCGGGAGTCTTTGATTTCGCTCAAAACAAGCGTTGTTCCACGCTGCCCGAATCCTGTATGCACCACCGCATCAACACGGGAGATGCTACACCGATACGCCAGAAACCCTATCGCGTATCCCCGTCAGAGAGGCAAGTGATCGCCGATCAGGTCAACGACATGCTGCAGAAAGGCGTTATTCAAAAGTCAAGCAGTCCCTGGGCAGCTCCTGTTATATTAGTAAAAAGAAAGACAACTCTTGGCGATTTTGTGTAGACTACCGCCGTCTCAACGCCGTCACAAAGAAAGACGTTTATCCGTTACCACGCATCGACGATGCTGTTGATTGTCTGCACTCGGCCGCATACTTTTAGTCCGTCGACCTAAGGTCTGGATACTGGCAAATACCAATGCATCCGTCTGACAAAGAGAAGACTGTTTTTGTCACGCCTGATGGGTTATTTGAATTCAACGTTATGCCGTTTGGCTTATGCGATGCCCCAGCTACCTTCGAGCGATTCATGGACTCCATCCTTCGCGGTCTCAAATGGGAGATATGTATGTGTTATCTTGATGATGTAATTATTTTTGGCGAGACATTCCACGAGCGCAACCATCGGCTTAGCTTTGTTCTAGATTGCGTCAAACAAGCTGGTCTCGTTTTAAACGCAAGGAAGTGTCATTTTGGTAAGCGTCAAGCACTTGTGCTTGGATATCTAGCCGACAGGGACGGTATACGAGGCGACCAGACTCACACAAAATCAGTGCTGTCCGAGACTTCAGGTAACCGACGTCTGTGAAGGATCTCCATAGCTTCGTGGGCCTGTGTTCTTATTTTCGTCGGTTGATCAAAGACTTCGCCCAGCTTGCTCATCTTCTGACAGAGTTGCTCCGCAAAAACGCCCCATTCCGATGGACCGTTGAGTGTCAGGCTGCTTTCGAGCAGCTGAAGTATTTGCTTACTTCCGGGCCCCTCTTGCGCCATTTCAACCCGGAGGCACTCACGGAACTGCATACAGATGCTAGTGGTATCGGCGTTGGTGCCGTGCTAGTTCAGTATCACGACAGCCGCCATATAGTGCTCACAGGTACTGCACAGCTTGTTTCGTACTCCTAGGTAGAGGAGCTTCTTCGTGCATTCTCCTATAATCACAGCGACACCAGAGTTGGCAGAATACCGGTGTCCATGACTGCCGTGTGACCACCCACCATCGACAATCACTGTAATATAGGGGGTTATGCCATCCTCACAGAAAGCCCCAGCTTCTTCCGCGAGTTTTTTTTTCTTCTTTTCCGGCTTTTATCATTTGGTCAAGAAGGACGGTTTTCCAGCACTGCAACAAAACAAAAATTACAGCAGATTACAACGTCGAAATTGTTTTCACAATAGCGATGCCGCACTTTGTAATTGCGTCAATGCGTGAGTGAGCTCCTAGACAGGACGATTACTGGCTCACTTGTAATCCTGACATCTCACGATCAATCGTTTCATTGTATACGACGAAATGTTGCAGAGAAATTTTCATCGTGCCGTACTCCCGTTCAAAACGCTTGCCATGCACGTGCCACTGTCGCTTCACGTGAATTTTACTAAAAATAAAGCGCTGTACATCCTCCATCGTCTTCAGAAAGAGAAAAATAAATATATATCAGCTTATTTACCTTTCTCAGGGACTCCTCCCGGCGTAGAAAAGCCCCTTTGCTCATAGCAGGAATTTCCATGACTGCCATTGCTTCCTCGAACTGCGAGTGGCCCGATCCGATACTCATGAATGCCCAAACAGCAGCATCATAGACTCCTATATATATATATATATATATATATATATATATATATATATATATATATATATATATATATATATATGTGACGTATGAACTGATGGTTGGTAGAAGCTGAGGAGGAAGAAGTGCAGAAAGGAATAAACATGGGGTATGAGCCAGGCAATGTCACCCAGTCATCATAGCGTCACACAAGTCGACAGGATGAAGACCTCCCAGCCCCTTCATCAGTGTCTCATCATCGACGCAGTTCTACACAAGACGCCCTGACCATACATCGACTACGGAATCATCTCCTAGCCGCACACTGCGACCAGCACCATGACAGAATCATCGACCGACCTTCCCATCCCCAAGTACACCGGAGCAGCGGACGATGGACCTGTACAGGACTGGTTCGACCTGTTCGAGTTCCACGCTACCGCCGCATCTTGGTCGGAACGGGAAATGGTTACGAACTTCAGCGACTACGTCACCGGTGAGGCATTTAAATTTTACCTAATTCACATATTCGAGAACGACGAGTCATGGCGAAAAATCAAAGAGGAGATGATTACCCGTTTTAACGACTATGACCAAGACCTAGTCATTGCCCACCAGCTAGAGACAACTGCACACTATCGTCAATTTCCTAAGCAGTCCTCAAGCATTCGAAAGTCCAGCGCGAATCGACAAGTGCCTCAAGACGAAGTGGCACATGCGTTTACTTACAGAAGGCCATGCGTATATTCGGAAAAACCCAACCGTCAAGCGCAACTCCCTTGTGCACGAAAGTCGGCATTTCCAAAGTCGTGGCACCAACATACGACACGAGACGTCGCTCACCCTACTGATGCTTTTCAAGCTTCGTCTCGCATACATGGTCCACCATCTGGTTTTCTACGACGCAGCTCTGCTCTTAACGGTCACTATTCGTGTCATAAGGACGCCTTGTTCATGGTAGACCAGCTGACACATGGGGAAAATACCAAACAACGCCAAGATGACTCAAAGAGTGAAAATCAGTCTTCACGCATTGGAGCAGCTTACTCCCCATCTCGCAGACTTGGCCCGCCTCCTGGTTTTCCATCGCTTTGCTCTTTCGTGACTCCCAATGTTCATCTCACATCTAGCACGCTCACATTGGTCGGGATAGAGCTGCGGAGCTTGGACGATGCTACGCCAAGCCCTGGACTTACCACCCAGATTCATGCGCCAGAACAACTCGCATCGTTAGTTGGACAGAAAGAGGGCCATTCACAACTCAAACCTTACCGAACTACCCCTGTTGCGGTGTTGCCGTCCAGTGCGCAGCCACCAGAAACTCCAAACACAGAAGGCTCAGACGCATCGAACGTCACATGCTACCAGGCGCAAGAACCACTCATAGTGAGCCGCGAAGAAGAAGCCCCTGATGAACTATCTGTCAACTCTGAATGTTTTTTGTCGCAAGAGTTCATTTCCACGGCACCGCAGACATGCCAAAATTTGCATTTTAAACCTGGTGATGCGACGTCACATGTCGTACTCTCATGCAGTGGTCACCAATCCAAGATTCGAACCAACTCAGAAACAAATCATACATCAAACCTCGTACGCAGTTGTTTTTCAGAAGCGTCCGTAATCAACCACGTCACAGAAGCCTCTGAAGAGCAGGCTAGCAATGATGGCGTACCACCAACCATGCCAGATAATCAAGAAACCTGTTCACCATGCATCAGCTGTCTACAGGACGCGTCAAACCTCAAAGTAAATGAATGTCCCATTCCGGAAGGCTTGCCACTACAGCCATCTCCTGAGCAGCATCAGCAAAGCAAGCATAGCCAAGCGCGCAACCTCATGCGACAACAAAATAGACTGCAACGAAGGCATCGACGAACGCGAAATTCAACGGAAGCACACTCACCAATTGAAGAACAGCGGAAAATAAGATCTCTAACCGAAAAAGTATTCCAAGACGTCAAATTTTCTCGCACAGAGGAAAGTCACCAGAGACGCTCCCTGCGCCTGGAGTTACACAGACCGCAACACCACGGAAAACGCCAAGAAACATGCGGAAGCACTTCTTGCATACTGCCAGCCCGCAGGCATCACGCCATCACAATCCGTCAACAAGCACGCATTTTAGAAACAAAGCGTCTGTCGCAGCCACGTCTCAGAATCCAACGCATGAGACATCCGACCTTCCAACGCTACAAGGACTCCCAGCCTTGTTCCTTCCTCAATACTAACCAGGTTGTGCCATCATCATTTTTAACGCTGAAGGCATGGTTATGCTCACCAGAACGCAACAGCCAACCTCGCCCACCTGAGGTCTCCTAGATGTCACCGGACTGCCTTTCCTGTGAACATTTTATGCAAGTACATGGAACCGCCGTGTGGCATGGAACTACTGCATTTTCTGGCATTATTTTTTATTATAAGACTCCATTTGTTCATGCTTTCTAGATTGTAGCTCGCGCATTCTTTCAGGGGGAGGGGGAATCGTGTGACGTATGAACTGATGGTTGGTAGAAGCTGAGGAGGAAGAAGTGCAGAAAGGAATAAACATGGGGTATGAGCCAGGCAATGTCACCCAGTCATCATAGCGTCACACACACACACACACATATATATATATATATATATATATATATATATATATATATATATATATATATATATATATATATGTTTGCTTTGTCAGTGAGGGACGTTGGTTCTGTGACGGGGTCAGTCGTCAACTTTCTGATTTCCTGACATTCCCTGCAGGTAAACGTGAGCTCCGACCAGAGCCCCACTCTCCGTTCTTTCACGAGTGCAAAACGTCCAGTCAGCTTAGGACAGCTGTGGTCGTCGAGACTACGAACAGCGTTCACGAAATGGGCCAGCGACACAACTCTTCTTCCGGTGATGATCGGCTCCTCTGGCTGAGTTGTGACGCTTGTCTCCAGACTCAGGCCCGGCAGCGACTCTTCGACGATGCCGAAATTGTCCCAGTATTCAGACGTTGCGTCATCCTCTCTGGCAAAACCACTGTCGTCCAAGCATGGCGTACAGGCGGCGCTTTGGCGTTGCTCTCTGTTGCTCTCCGGCGAATTCGCCTTCCTGAAAATTGTACAGGAAAGTACGTCATGTGGTTAGTGAGCTAGCACCAGATGCACAGGGATCGTAGCAACTACACTTCCAAAGCTGGCATGAATAATAAGCTGGTGTGGTGAGGGACCGATGCAAAACTCAAAATAAAAGGGCGAGTCCTTTTCTCAGTCGGGATAATTACTGAAAAGAATTTCTCCCGAAAGTCGTCTGCTATGGGTTGCTTGAATGTCTTCCTCGATCCTAATCAATCAATAAATAAATAAATAAACTAAATAATTTTGTTTCCAAAAAACATATTTACGGTAGAAAAGGATGGCCGGGATAAAATATGAACCATTACGGATTGACAAGTGCGTCATAGCGTTTTGAGAGGATGGTTGGGCGGATAGGGCATGTGACACGCTGTGTGCGCGCGTGTCCGTGCGCTGTAGGATAAGCGCTCGTGTGTACAGAATCATTTGATTGGGTGCATCTCACATCTTTTTTTTTTACTTTGAGCACAGTCTAGCTTTTATATAACACTTTCTCAGTTACAGTGCTCAGCTCTCAAGCACGCCGCGTGCTTGCGACAAAAGCAGCATCAGACAAAAATGCCGGGCTTTGCCACCACTGCTCAATGTTCCGCCCGCAAATATGCTGTTCGATCGGACAAGTGCAGGTCAGAAAGATAGACGGAGCCCAAGGTCACGACAAATGAAAGGCGCCCAAGCAGACAAACACGCAAGCAGGAGCGTTGTGACGTACACACAGCGTGTTGTAGGTCCTGATTCGCCCAGACCTCTCGTCACAGCGCTAAGAAGTACCTACCCTTAGCCTTTTGATACACGGCAGCGACATTTCAGATACACAAAGAAACAAGGCTTTTTATAGACTCCGCACGTCCGCAGATCTTAGCACTTTCTTCTCACGGGCGCGCATTATGTAGGAGTGACTGCGTGTCCAGCGTCCTGTACACGCACCGAAAGGCGCTGCAGCGACAAAGTACGGGCTATAGCATTGGACAGTTTTGTTCACCTGAAGCCGTAAAGCAGAAGTTCTAACGAATTTGTCTTTGTACATATATAGCCGCCAAAACTAACAGGCCAACATAAAATAGAGTAAAGTATAGCAGTGTAGCTGGCAATGTAAAGCTGATCATAGAAAGAATGTCGCCCACAACGTGACAATTTGCCTTCTGCTTCCTTCTTCCTTTACGGAGCCCACATTGCGTCTGGGGTACAAAACGAGCTCGCCACCGTATCAAGAATATGCTTCTATAATGTTTTTTTTTCTTTTTGCTGCTGTAGCTGTGCGCTTTTATTATCAAAAGAAACCACAGTAATCGAAATGGTCTTACCTTGAATGGTGTGAAAATGCAGCTGCTGCCCGTGCTCGACATGTCGCGATGGCGGCTCTCTTCCTCTTCCGTGAAGCTCTATCCTTATGATTTGTCATGACTCATGTGAAGTCCGGCAAGGCACTCGTGCTGCAGGTACTCCCACACGCACTCGCAGCGCACGCTAAGCAAACTCTAAAGAAGCCCTCCACGCGAGCAGTGGACACCAGAGGATGCGGCAGAAATGCGTTCTATCTCTAGTGTCTCACGCTACTACAGCACTGTCGCCTTCCGTGCTGAGCACGCATTTTTGTGTCCGTCCTCATCCTCACTCAGTCCGCCTCCCCCCTCATCATGCTGCCTCGCACCTTCAGGCTAGCATAGTGGCTGTCATTCCACATCTCCTGCCCTCATGCGAGGCCATCTAGACTATTCAGGTGTTAGTGGTGTCGCCTTGGGCACCCCTTCTTGGTACCTGGTAAAACGCGTTCCTCGCTCACTATTGACGGGGGACTAGAGCCCCGTGTACATGGACGCGACGGGGGCGGGCTGAGTTGAGTGGCGGGTTCAGCTTACCTCGACGCGCCCGAGTTTATATGAACTCGCACGGACGAGTTGAGGTGAGTGGTTATCGCAGCGACGCTTTGCGTCGAGGCGAGCCGAAAGCCCGTCTTCCGAAGCCTGCGCTCTCGCCTCTCGCCGCTGTGGGCTGCGGTTGTTTACGCAGTTGTCGCTCCGCCACCGCGATGGCTATCTCAACTCCCGTCTTGGTATTTTTTCTCAGTCTCTCAGAGCAATTTAAATATCGTGGCAGCGCCCAATAGCTAGGTTGTGAAAAAAACTCGTGGGTAGGAAGAACACAGCGTTTCCTTGGCACAACGCGTTCACAGCTACTAGGTTGTCTCAAGATGTTCTTTGAGGGGAAGCAATGCGTTGTTCTTGGGCGATATTTTAACAGTCTTTACAGTTCTTACAACTTTTTATGAGATAATGCAGCTGCATAATTTGTTTCTATTACTGGCGGTAAGCGCAGGAAAATGGAGCACGAATCAACAAGCCGGCTTTGGTGCATTTAGGAGGCTGCCGAGGAACCCTGGGTGCAGTGAAGTGCGCTTACATCCGCCGTTGACAGCCTTGGGGACAGCTCAATATAAATAATATTTTCTCGCGTAAAACAAAGATTCGTATTAAACTTACAGAAATAAATATCGTTTCTGCACCCTTTGAAATGACCCAAAGTGTATATTTTTATCTGGAGCGCCACACAGACCGATAAGTGCCTGAACATGAGCAATATAGCAAATTTTTCAAAGTTCATGTGCCAGCGCTTCCAAACTACTGTCTTCGCGACTCGTTTTTTCCCCCACTTACCGTCAACAATGCAAGCAAGCTATGCAGCTCCTTTGTCTCTAGAAAAGTTGAAAAGCTGTAAAAATTTCTGACTTTGGTCAAGAACACTGCATTGCTTCCCCGCAAAACACATTAACATACACTAGTGGTGAATGCGTTTTAACAAGGAAATGCGGTTCTTTTCCTACCGACTAGAATCGTTTTACCGTGCTGCGTGTAATATTTCAATATTTCAGAGCGAAACCAACCCTGGACTACGCTTTTCCTCTGGGGGAAACTACATGTATTGGTAAACTCACTTAATTTTTGTGATAAAGTCAATTTACACCACTTGCAAAAAAAACCCAAAACAAAATTAACAAAGAATAAAATACCCGAACGTATTTGCCTTTTCATAGTCGAATCTGGCTGTGAAGAACGCAAAATAAATGCAAGCGGAGTTGGAATGCTGCGCATTAGTAGACAATTCTGTGAATTTACGCAAATGTATTCTGATGGCGAGGTGACCAGAAACTTTATTAAAGCATTTATGTGCACGTATTTGAGATTTCTGGCGGACAAGCCGATTTCCTGCTATGGGCAGAGCAAAATAGCCGGTCGTGAGAACGATAACCAACAAGCTCTCGTAGGACGTGCCAAGCAAGATTTAAACGTAAAAGTGATCTGCATTTACCGCATAACAGAACGATGTCCTCCGCGCGTACCGCGCGTACCAGCCGACAGAGAAAGAGCAACGTCGAAGTGATGGGGACAGGGGAAGCGGAGACGGCGACGGGCGGGAGAGGTCACGAGCCGTCAACTCAGCGCGACCGGTTATACATGCCCTTTCTGAGCGCGGCGAGTTCGGTGAACCTACCCCCTGTCTCCGGGTCGACGGGACTCGCCGCGACGACTCTCTGCCCCGACGCGTCCGCTTATACATGGGGAGGGCGAGTCCAGAAAACCTGTTTATTTAGACTCAACGCGCCCTCGTCGGGTCAATGTAAACGGGCCTTAGCTGGAGGAGAAAAGCGCGTCGCGTTCGCACATTGTTCACTGATAGGCGCGTGGCTAATTTACTTATACGTACGTGGCTTTGGAAGTCTTCCTAGTTAGGAAGCACATGGCGGCAGACACCGGCTGTGTGTGAGAGAGGGTCGGGAGAGGAGGCAGTTGTCGTTACTTAAGTAAAAGAGAAAAATTTAGCGGACTTTAGTCTCGAGAAGCTCTTGCTTTCTGTCCTCGCAGCTGTCTTGTGTGCGAGAAGTGCACACAAGGCCAACACGACGGGTGGTCGGCGTTCCTTTGTCATGAAAAGTACTCTGGGTCGACTTACCCCTCGAAATCCAGACCTGCCTGGCGCATTTGTGCGATACGTCTTTCTAGCGCATTACCCCCGTTTACATGGTCGTGATGCGCCAGTTGTCGCATTCGTATAAACGCTGTGCGTGCCGTGCCGGCTTACGGCAAACTGTCGACGCGCGGCTATACGCAGACGTGCTTTCTTATCGAGGAAAGACGAACTGGACCCCACTCCCAACAACCGTGGAGACGGCGTGCCGGCCTCTTGTTGAATGAAGTTAGTTAGTCGCCCCAGCTGGCAGCCGACTGACTGGCAGTTGCCTCGAGCTGTCAGGCTGTAATCAATTTTACACGAATGCCAGAGTAGCCTATCGACTTTGCAAGCGCGTTTCGGAAAGGTGATGCGACGCCGTTTGCAGGACCTCTCGTATGCCGCAGCTACCATGTGGCGTCGGATTACAGCGAGCGAGTATCGGATTACAGCGACTTGTAGCTGGGCCAGTTGGTTTATGTAAAAGAATTTAAAAATAACTCATTAGCTTAGTCGTGCCTCGAGCATGGGAAACAGAAATTCGCACAGTTTTCTGCGTCATCAACCACTATATAAATAGGTACATATTAGCGCGAGCAAAATAACAATGACTTGAGAAAGGAGTGGCAGGAGGCAGGAATATCTCAGCTCCCGACATTTCTGCTTCGTCCCACTTCTTTCTCGAGTGTTTTTGTTTTCTTGAGCTTATATTAATTAATTCCTTATAGCGAAAGAGGGACGCACGAAGTTCGCACAACGGGGGGTCACCATTCCCCTCATCGTGATTTACGGCCCGTGAATCGACCGGCACTCGCAAAACTGCCCATTTCCTACGCATTAGTGCAATGCGCCTTCCATTGCTTACATGAATGCGAAGCGCATGTTTCACACTCATGTAAACGTGTTTTATGCACACCGATGTCACCACACTTTCTTATAAACTTCAGAAACGTTTCTGTTCTTTTCGAGCTACTAGGCGTATTCTAGGACGGGAAAGGGCAAGAAAGACCATGTATGTTACAAGAATTGGAACCAAAGCTCAGGGGCAATGGAGTCGGATATTATCGTTGAAGGCTTCCAGAGAAGCATGTAAATGCATGGTGTGGAATACCGGACATTTATAGGGGACGTGGATTCATCCGTTTTACATCAGATACTCACGAAAGTGGAGTACGGGCGCTTTGTAAAAAAGAGGGAATGTGCAAACCATGTTGTGAAATGTTGCACCACTCGGCTCTATGGCATAGCCAAAGAAACAAATGGCATTTCAGCTTTCCTAAGTGGCTCTAGGATTAAGCGGTTAAAGAATGGTGCACGGAAGGCCATAAAGCACTACGCAAACATTCTTAGAGATGTACAGGGTACTGCACAAAAGCAGCGTGCTCAGAAAGCCGACCTTACGCGCCAGCTCGCGGGTGACCTCATAAATGGCCCAAAACATGTTTTTGGTTGCCACGACAGGTGCAAAGACTACTTCTGTGATGGCACCAAAGGTGACAACATTTATGATAGCATGCCTAAGGTGCTACAAATGAAAATAGTTACCGCTGCCAATATAATTGCCGAAAAAGCTGACCGTCTTGTGACAGATGATACAAGTAATCTTGCCGAGGCAGTCATAGCCCTGGTAGCCAAATTATCTGGTGGTAAACAGACCAACAGATGTCAAAAGGGCTCTTATGAACACCGCTGTTATGGAGCTGGGCTCAGCTTTCAGCTGGGGCTACAGTGGCACTGCACCACATCCAAAACTGTAACCTGCAAGAGCCCCGCGGCCGTCTTGACGCGCTACGTAAGCAAGAAGACGGCTCAGAAAGCAAACAAAGAGTCTCTCAGAGAAAAACTGTTTGGAGAAAATGGCCACCAGCAGCATAAGCGCAAGGAGTCTACGGTGAACGACTCAATGATTCATTATGGTCCGAATTGCCAGCAGCCAGACATGCCACCAGAGCAATATGCCGAGAAACAACGGGCTGTTTTAGCAAGCCTGCAGGTGAATGAGAAACAGCAGATGGAAATTGAGAAGGCTACTCGAGGACAGGCTGATAATCCTACATGGCATTTTGAAAGGAACATGCGCCTAACAGCGTCGAATTTCTATGCAGTATGCCGAAGGAGGGAGTGGACACCGTGTGACACGCTCGTGAAGACCCTGCTCTATAAGAAAAATTTCACCAGTGCCGCTCTTGAGCATGCATGGAAGACAACAGGAACGTGTCGCACTCCAGTTATACGAGCAAGAAATGGAAACTGCTGTGCAACCTTGCGGGTTATTTGTTTACCCAGAGTACGGATTCTTGGCGGCGTCGCCAGACGGATTAATTGCGAGCGACGGTATCGTGGAGGTGAAGTGCCCATTCACTGCGAAGGACATGGAGCCATCCGAGGCAGCTAAAAAGTACAATCAAAGGAGCCAAGTACACGAACCACCCAAATTGAGCCGCTCTCATAACTATTTCTACCAAGTGCAAGGCCAGCTGCATATCACTAAAAGAAGTTTCTGCCACTTCGTCGTCTGCACGTCGAAGGGCATCCACGTACAGCGCATCGAAAGAGATAATGACTTTTGGAAATTCAGAATGCTTCCACAACTAATCAGATTTTACAGAGACTGCATATTATACCTGAAATTGTAGATCCCCGTACTACGCGCAGCATGCCCATACGCAGACCACAGTGGAATGTGAAAGCAATGAAGTCACACCAGCAGTCTAAACGAGCTTCGATGAAGAACAAGGAGGCAAAGCAGAGTGGCGACTCGGACATTTTCCACAGCCTTGAGTCGTAGGACTGCTGGGCGCGTGCACTGTCAAGAAATTCACCAATTGTGACGATGCTACCTAATGGTGATTTTGAGCGCACTTTCGTGTTGGGGCAACGCCAAGTGCGTCTGTAGTTTCGGCCATGTGCAGTTGTAGCTATTTACATATTTCCACGCAAATTGCCAGTGCTCGAGCGTTACGCATACCACTTTGTGCATTGCAGGCGTCGCGAACCAAGCGAAATGCCGAGAGCCCCGTTACGACAAGCGAAGCCAGCCGCAGTGCACGTGCCAGCCCTGCACGCGCGCGAGCTGCGACCGGGGGGGCTAGCGAGCGTGACGGAGGAAGAAGGCGAGGTTAGAGGCCATGGAGTGGAGAGTGACATCGGCAGACTCCACGTTCGCTCTCTTTCGTCCTTGTTCGCTCTATTGGTTACGCCGACGACGCCAACAGGCGCCGCCGCTCAACGCAGCAGTATGTGCGTAAGAGCTTCGCTCTAAAAAACTGCACATTAGGAGAACGACCTTGTATATATCGAATGGCAGATGCAGGCTCAGATTTGACGATAGCAAAGACTCTTGTTCGAACAAGCTATGAGGTAGAAATTCACTTCCTTGTGTCGGGTGTGTCATCAGCCATTCACGTGCGTTCTGCAGCAGCAATGACCGAGAGACATGACCACAGAAGCTCCAATGAACTTTTGTAAAAAGTTCGTGTGTGATATAGGATAACGGAAAATAATAATAAAACATACACCTTCCATTCTCTGCTGTCACAAGTTCGCATCCGAAAGTCGTGATTATATGTACTTTTGCTTTGTGCGATTTCACATTTCTCTGAATGTATGCGTTGTAGTTCTGCGGGCTTTTTTGTGTGTGTGATGTTCAGGTGTCTTCGTGGGTGTAACCAAGTGCTGCCGACGCTCGTTTCGTACTAAATAAATTGTCACAACAACGTGTATTGACTCAATCTTGCTTACTGCATGACAGCCCTTCATTGCATAGCATATACACAACACTAAGACTCGTTGCTTGAAGATATGTTAGCCGACATAGTTATTTGAATTGACCAATCATGCATCCAAAAGCCTTCTTCAGTGCGACAAGACCTTTTCTTCAACTCCTTTGCAACTATTGTATTTGTGTACTCATGTTTTTGCCTTGCATGCGCTTTACGAACTCGAAATGGGTACGACATAGAAGAATTACAAGCAGCGGCTGTGTAGAAAGATGCATGGGAGATGCACTGTATCATAAGTATTCCGCTCCCTTGTTGCACTCCTGGGAGGTTTGTGTGAATCCGCCCCAGTTTTTATCATGATATGTTTATAGAGCTTGAGGTAACGGCCTCGAATCTACGAGCTTGCAGTCAATAACTGATATGGGCGAAACGATCACTCTTCATGTTATTGCCACGACCTTTACAGGAAAAAAAAAATGATGTTGAAATAGCGTACGCGAATAGAGAAGTCGTTCCTTGGACAAGGGAATAACGCACCTGGACCATTCAAGCCACGCATGTGCGAGTCTCGCTCATATGACACACAAGAGGTAATTGCTTCATTTTCGTCATAAAAATAGTTTGTCGACTAGTCCGATGCTTTGCGTACGGCAACGTGGTAAATAAACGTTGCATCAACCAAAACATGAATTCATACTAGCCTGCTGAAGTTTCAATTCTAATGAAATAAATTACGCTACGTATAGTGGGGAAAAATAATGATTATGCATTCGGCACGTGTTGGGCACCGTGAGTCACAGCGGCCACACTTCTTAGCACGCGATTTGCCTAACTACCCGTTTTGTTTTGTTTTGAAAATTCGGAAGCTTAGGTCATACTGGGAAGGAAGTATACATAGTCAAATATAATTTGCCTTCTCCTGTCCCACCGAACCGCATCATGCTCCAGCAACCCCAATTATTTGTAGAACGACCTGTTCCGTTGAACCTCGCATGAATACTCATAGTCCAAGTTTTGATCTCCGTTGTATACATTGTTGTGACCTCCGCGATAGAGTTTTTTACTCAACCCCGCATTCCGGCACTGTATGGAACATAGAGCAGCTGGCCAAGCAGGCTACGCAGCCTACATGAGGGATCTCTTGAAAAGCAGCGACCGCAGGGGTCAGGGGCTAGTGAGCATGGAGAGAGACGGAGGTGTCATTGAAGGGGAGAAAAAAAAAGCCCCTGCTCAGTGCCTCATTTCTTCGAACCTTGTCAGCGCTGAAGGGGAGAAAAAAAAAAAGCCCCTGCTCAGTGCCTCATTTCTTGGAACCGTGTCAGCGTGATTTGCACCCCCTCGTCATGCAGTGTGGCGCGCCGGCACACGTGTGGCAGTTCACCTCCGAAATGTTGGCCTTCCAGTCCTGACTTGGTGGCACCGTCTGGTGTTTTTTCCAGAACTACTCGCAATATAGCGACAGTAGGACCGCCACCTTAAACCAAGCCCTCCGTGTTTCCCTTTTCGAAACAGATTAGTTCGACTGCATCTCTCCTAGTTCGAAGACCACACGAACACTGCGAAGATACGATGGAACTTCTGTATATTTGCCCTTGAACAATGCAATACTTGCATCACATACCAAAGTTTTGAGGCAAAGAAAAGATTACAGACAGTCACCCTAGCAAACACTGACAGATGATTACCGTTGCATCTATTAGCTTTCGTCCAGATTTCTTTCGCTTGTTCTTGCCAGTAGTTCTCATTATCTTTATAAAATTCCAGTGGCACCCCTACGTACTTGACAGATGTGGTCACCCATTTAACATTGGCAAAATAGTCTGGTTTTGATGACCACTCTCCATGCCCCGCCGCGGTGGTCTAGTGGCTAAGGTACTCGGCTGCTGACCCGCAGGGCGCGGGTTCGAATCCCGGCTGCGGCGGCTGCATTTCCGATGGAGGCGGAAATGTTGTAGGCCCGTGTGCTCAGATTTGGGTGCACGTTAAAGAACCCCAGGTGGTCAAAATTTCCGGAGCCCTCCACTACGGCGTCTCTCATAATCATATCGTGGTTTTGGGACGTTAAACCCCACAAATCAATCAATGACCACTCTCCATGCCAGAAACCCAGACACTTTCCCCAGTTTACTAGACTGCCAGTTGCCCAGCCAAACCTTTTAACCACACTGATGGTAGTGGTAACACTATCTCGATCGATACAACAAACAGCCACATCGTCGGCATATGCCAAAATTTTAACTTCGGATTCTTGTAATCTAAAGCCACGAATGCAACTGTTTTGAGCTATTGCTAAGCACAACAATTCTATATATAAACTGAAAAGTAGGGGGCTCAGCGGACAGCCCTGACGGACAGAACGCTTTATGTTAATTGTATCTCCTAGCGTCTTATTGATTACCAGTCGGGTTGTGCAACTCCAGTATGCCATAGATACTCCATCTCTGATTACAAAACCAACGTTGATATGGCCAAGAATGGCAAGCAGAAGGTTGTGGGAAACACAATCAAAATCTTTCTCGAGATCAATCTGTAGAATGGCTACCCCTACTTGATTGGCATCGCTACACTCGAGCACGCAGCGCATCTTGTGTATATTAGTCACAATGGAGCGTCCCATAATCCCACATGTTTGGTGAGGCCCTACTAATTCTTTGATTACCCCTTGAAGTCGCCGTGCTAGTACTTTCATTAAAATTTTGTAATCACAATTAGTTAGTGATATCGGTCTATACGAAGAAACTAATTTTAACTTCTCCGAGTGTTCTGTCTTAGGTATCAAAACTGTATGTGCTTCACTAAAGGACCTAGGGAGGACATTAAGTTTATAAGCTTGATTGAAGACATCTGCAACTACTTGGGATAATTCATTTTTGAACTCCTTATAAAACGAAGCACTAAGCCCGTCCGGCCCTGGAGATTTACCAGGATTCATTTTATCTATAGCCCTTTCTACTTCCGTTGGCGTTATATAAAGCTCTAAAGCTGATTTGGTGTTATCTGACAACTTCGGCATTCTGCTAAGAAACACCTGCTTAAATGCCTCTGAATCAATGGGGGTGGCAGCGAAGAGTCCTTCGTATAGTGTTTGCCAAACGCTCGTCCTATGCTCTCATTGTCTGAAACTTCGATACCGTTGACTTCAATGGCATCTATGTGATTTCGTCTGGCATGACTCTTCTCTAATCCAAGCGCTCGCTTCGTCGGGCGATCATCCACAGTCATTGATGTTGCTCTGGCTCGCACTAGTGCTCCGCGATAGCGTTCCTCCTCATATACCTCTATCCTCTGTTTGATACTCCACAAATCGTCACCATATACTCCGGGTTTTTCACATTCAAGAGCTGTTAGTCTCTCAAGTGTTCGTCTAAGCTCTTTCTCATTCTTCTTAGATTCAAAAGATAAAACGCTAGATCTCTCTATTGCTTTTATTTTGATTCGCTGCTTGAATAGCTCCCATTCTTCTCCTATTTTGTCCATACACTCTATGTTAATATTACTTATTTTTTTAATAACTGATGCGCTAAACGACTCATCCCTTAAAAGGTTAGAGTTCATTTTCCACTGTTCCCAAGAAAAGGCGTTCCTTTCTTTTTTTGACCCGATATTGAATTTTACAAGACAGTTATCGGAAAAGGAAACCGGGACAACATTATAACTGCTACACTGGGACATCGCATCTGCAGTAAGGTAAAGTCGATCCAATCGGGCATTGCTTGTGCCTTGAAAGTGGGTATACTTCACATCTCGAGAGCTATGCAAACACTCCGCTACATCTACTAATTCGCGTTCAATAATCACCTGTGCCAGGACATCACTGCTTCTATCTTTAACGTTGCGCCTGCTTGATCTATCACTTTCATTCAAGACACAGTTGAAATCACCCACCAATAAGAGTTTCCTACCAGTACACATATGTTGTCGTAAATTGAAAAAAAAAAACGATCTTTCCTGGCCAATAGTTGGAGCATAAACACATATAATGCGCTATTCAGTGTCACAATAAACAATATCACACCATACTACTCGACCTGAAGAGCAAGAAAAGACATTTTCTATGACTAATCCTGGCAGTTTTCTAACAAAAAGAACACATCCCCCTGATGCGCCTATGGCCTGGCTCACAGTGGCAAAATACCGTGATGTAAACTTAAGAACCACGCTCGCAGTCTCCTCCTCGCCTTCAACTTTCGTCTCCTGCACTGCAGGCACATCCAGATTTTCTTCCAATAACAACCGGTAGACTTGGCTTTGCTTCTTTTTTGAAGCCAAGCCTCTAACATTCAGCGTGGCGAAGCTAAATGATACTTGAGGCGCCATTACAACCATGTGGAGGAGTTAGGCCCGGAGCATGGCGCTTACCTTGCACGTCTAGCGCTACGCTAGACGCCTGCAGGACCGTCCGACCGCCCGGTTTCACTGCACAGTAGAATTGAATTGTTCACAGCTTTTTTGTCCGTGGTGCCACCAGCTCTTGCTCTCATGCTGGTGCATCTGCCAGTCGGCGTCTTTGCCGGTGGTTCTTCCACGCTACTTGCACTGTTCTTGTCTCCCGTCTTCACAGGTTCTTCCAATGGTCTTTTAATGGCTGAAACGGCACCGCTGGGCCAAGAGACGGGGCTGGCGTTGCACGTGTTTCCGTCTATCTTCATGTCGAAACCAACGCTACAGGAGGCACCATCGACAGCTTGGCCTGGCTCCGACGCATGGGCAGACGCTCCGGCTAATTCACAGCCTGCGTCTGTCACTGAATTGTCAGCTGTATTGGTCGATACAGCTGCAGAACCTGGTCGAGTGTCAACAGGTGCCGGTGTAGATTTGTCTACTGGTGTTGCAGATGTGCAGTTCAAATTTTCTGCGACTTGATCTCCACAACCTTCAGCCGCGTCCTCTGCTTCTGTCACGTCCATAATGTGTTCTGACGCATCTTCGGCCTCCGCTGACGCGGTCACTGCGGCGTACGAACGGACGCATTCCGCGTCCCCATGCCCGAAACGCCGGCAGCGCGAGCACCGAGGCACCTTACACTCGCGACGCACATGTCCTGCTCCGCTGCAACGCAGGCATTGCATAGGCCGACCTGGGGCTACCACTAAGGCTAATTCACCGGCGACTCGTATCTGATGAGGTAGGTCCTCGACTTTCATACCGCTTTTCAGCTTAATGAAAACAGTGCGGGTCGTCGATTTCTTCTCATTTACTCCTTCCACACGCCAGCGTTCCCGGGTCCCTTCTGTAACTTTCAGAACGCTGCCAACGCCGTGCGGACATCTTCGTCCGAAACGCCGTGTAACAGCCAGTGAAGCCGCAGCCTCACCTTCTGCTCCTGAGGGTCGATAACGAGGCAGCGGCGTCCCTTGACCTGGAGTTCTTTCAGTTCAGTCAACCTCTTCGTCGCCTCCTGGCTGTTAAAGGTGACGGCCCACACATGGTTGATCTGGTAGGCGCCCAATGCAATTACGTCGGGAAGCAGTCGTTCCTTGTCCAGGGCGTCTCGGAAATCTTCGACCTTGAAAGGCCTCACTCGAATATCACCGTACAAAAACACTGTGTTCACAACAATACGTCCTGTTGGCGAATTTGGCAAGATGATCTCATAATCCTTGTCACTTTCGTCTGTAATCCTGTTTCCGCGGCCACCAAGGACCGCCTTTGCCGCTCCGCGGGAGCCCATGATTCCTGCGTCCGACGCGTGCGAGTGCCAACGAAATAATGACGCCACAGCTAACAATCAGTTTGAGATGGCAAACAAGCCGGTTTTGTATTGTTGTCACGCTAAACCTAACTAACATTTTTGTTCACTTTTTTGTTTGGACGTAATTTTAACTGGTTTTGGAGCTTATATGCAACAAAAAAAAACGTAAAAAGTTTTTAAAAGGCGTAAACGTATTTATAATTACCCCACGTAAGTGACGCCGTCATTCAGTAAGCAACTTTTTAATACAAGGCATCCTTTGAGTTAGTAGCAAACGCCAAAATTGCTTATCTCAAAGCCAAGGACAAAGACCCTTATTCCTACGTAGGCAGCGCCGCTAAAGATAACCGGCGTTTCTCGCTCATTCGGCAGGCACAAGAAATCTTGGAGGCGTTAGTCCACCACACGACAAACAAACAAACAAAAACCATAAAAAAAAACGCGCATTGAGTGTCTTTTAGTGGCACTCTATTCGCATCACAACTAGGTTCGGTTTCGAATTCGGATTTGAAGCACGGATAAATTTTTTGTGCAATTTATTTTTCAACAATCAATAGACTTATTTACTTATCGCATGTACATGACAAGCAAGTGTTTGGACACGTTCTCAGACAAAATAGTGCGTTGAACCAATTGCTTGTCATTTCTTTGTAAACTTTTTTTTATTGCGTTCTAGGCATTGAATGTTACGCGAAGTGTGTTCCTGTAATTCTGCCCAGAACTAGGAGTGCATTCTAATGAGCGCATCACGTCATGAGTGGCAGATGTAAAAATAATAATAATAATAATACTGCTTCTAATGGGCCGCCAAGCTCGACTTGACGGTCCCTACGTGGCATTAGCCGGGTGGCGCGGGGTCTCCCCTGCGTCTTCTCGGGACCAAAATAAAGTTTTAATCAATCAATCACCTTTGAACGCCACCTTTGAATGAATGATGGACTCCCTGCTCCATGCATTCAAGTGGTCTACGTGTCTTTGTTATCTGGATGACGTGATTGTATTTGCTCCCACTTTTCAAGCGCACCTTGAGAGACTGTCCGAAATTCTTGATGTATTCCGTCTCGCCGGCCTTCAGCTGAATTGATCTAAGTACCGGTTTGGTCGCCGCCGCATTACAATACTTGGACATATTGTTGACGCTTACGGCGTACAGCCCGACCCAGAAAAAGTTCGAGCTGTGAAAGACTTTTCTGTGCCAAAAACCGCCAAAGATGTCCGCAGCTTTGTGGGGCTCTGCTCCTACTTTCGGCGGTTCATCAAGAACTTCGTGGAAATCATTCGGCCCCTAACAGATTTACTCAAACCGGATGAGATGTTTTTCTGGGGTTCCTCGCAAGTAGCAGCATTTTCCGACCTGACCACTTTGTTCACTTCTCCTGTTCTGGCTCACTTCGACCCTATGGCATCGACCGAAGTCTGCACCGGTTCCAGTGGTTACGGAATAGGCGTTGTGTTAGCTCAGCGACAACGTGGACAGCATCGCGTGATAGCTTATGCTAGTAGGCTGCTGTCCCCCTCGGAGCGTAATTATTACATCACAGAGCGCGAATGCCTAGCGCTGGTGTGAGCAGTCGCGAAATTTCGCCCTTACTTATACGGTCAATCATTTATAGTTCTCACCGACCACCACGCCTTTTGCGGGCTCGCCCCCCTCAAAGATCACACAGGTCGTCTCGCCCGCTGGGCACTCCACCTCCAAGAGTATTCTTACACCGTTGTGTATAAATCAGGAAAACTGCAAAAAAGATGCGGATTGTCTGTCACGCTACCCTGAGGCCGACTGCGATCCTACGAGCACTGATTCTGTGGGTTGCGTCCTTTCCATTTCCCAGCTGCTTCATCTCGGGGACGAGCAGCGTCGCGATCCGGATATCAGCTGCCTAATACAACAGCTCGAATCTTCACCTCAAGACGCTTCTGTTCGCATGTTTACCTTAAAGGACCACACCTTATATCGGCGTAATTTATCGCCCAATGGTCACGACCTACCTCCGGTTATACCAAAGCACCTGCGCTCCACAGTCCTACGCGAGCTCTATGACGCGCCAACCGCGGGTCACCTTGGTGTTTCTCGCACAGATGACAGTGTGCGCCGCCGCTTCTATGGCCTGGTCTTTCACACTCTGTACGTCGTCATGTCAACGCTTGCGAAATTTGCCAGCGTCGCAAAAAAGCCATTGGGACTCCCTTCCGGGTATCTTCAGCCCATCGACATCCCATCGGAGCCATTCTTCCGTGTTGGTTTGGACCTTCTCGGTCCCTTCCCAATATCCACCTCCGGAAACAAGTGGGTCGCGGTTGCTGCCGATTACGCGACCCGCTATGCAGTTACACAAGCCATGCTAAAGGCTGCGCTACCGACGTCGCTGATTTTCTACTACGCGATCTCATTTAAGCGGACCGACTACTGTTATTTTCCATGTAACAATATCAAGCATATGAAGTACAATGAGAAAGGAGTTGGTTTGAAATGAATTGGCAAATATAATGAAAACAAAACATTCTTTTACAATGGCCAGACTAGCATAGAAGCTTCTCTTAGCGAAAAACATAGGTTTATATTTATGAATATAACTTTTGCTTCTTACGCATTAGCAGAGTTTACACATTTCTAAATGGCTCTCGGTTGCTTGAATGAAAGTGTAGCGATGCAAAGGAATATTATAAATACATTATTCACACCCTAACGCTTCAGTCATTTACATGACCACACATGTGTAGATGTTGCCCTTTATTGGTATATATTAGCAATTATATTGAACAAAACCAATGTCTTCAGAATGAAGGCATATTTAGAAGACAAGCTTAGCCTCTTTAATCAAACGATCAAAGTTCTTTCAATGTTACAATAAAATAAATAATGCATACACTGATGCAATGTACCACATGCAGTTTGGCCATTGAAGTATTTCTGCCATCGGCACACACAACGCAAAACTCGTGCAAAATGTAAAAACATGAAAGCAACGAACCAAACTAGAAATATAACAAAAAAAACTAATTAATGCAAATGTAGTGCTATGTCAAAGAAAGAAAGAAAATATGGCACATTTCTGAGCACTTATGAAAGGATTTTTCGTGGGTTAGTGTCAGAGTAGAGAAGAAAATAATGTTATTTGGTCAATGAGACTTTTCCCATACTATTTCTCATTTCAAACTATGACACAAGAACTGAAAAACATTTCATTTTCACATTTAGGGCTTGTCCTTTCTGTAAACATCTAAAATGAGTACTGCCAATACATCCAAAACCTAAAAAAAGATGCACATACTTGTCTTTGTGTTTACTCAAGCTATAAGTCATTTGAACAGTTAGCAAAAGGAAAGTGGCAGTAGGCTCACAAATGAAATGCCTCAATATTCCTTAAGATTTGTAGTTTTTCATTAATATGCAATATTATTACATAAATGCAAAAAAAATGAAAGTGTACAAACAACAAAACCACTCCTGCCAGAGCTCTATATGCAGATCATGGGGCACCTCAATTAGAAAACCACGTTTTCAAACCCCACCCAGTAAGGTTTTTTTTTCTACCCCTCACTTGAATCCATTCTTTTTTCATAACTTGAGGCTACAAACGTCATGAGAAAAATACCAAATTATCCCTGAAAAAAGAGAGGTAGGGCAAAAAAATTAAACACACAAATTTCTAGCTTTCTTTTAGTTCTCTGTATGTCCCTACTTTCGCTGAAATGTTCATTCTCCAACCTAATCACGGTATAACAAGCATTTAAGTTTTTCTTAGATTCAAGTGGAGATAATATGCATACAGAACAAATTACATTAGAAAAAGCGATGTAATCAATTGTATTGCTCCCTTACCTCAGACATGACATACTTCTCATTGCTGAAATCTTGTCTGAAAATTTCGCCTAATTTGAATTAGGAAGAAAAAAAAAGTTTTTTGATCCTGCTAACATTTAGGAATCTACGAATCCAAAAATGAAAGATTCTGCTTTATTTAACGTTTCTGTGCTAAGCACCACTGAACAAGGATACAAAATTCACAAACCGAGACAAAACATGGATACACGAGGAAAAACAGAATAATCCACTCTGTTACTCTTTTCGTGGCTCCACAGCACCGAGCAAGGATGCGAAATTCACAAACTGAGACAAGACATGGATAGAAGATCATAAACAAAATAATCCACAGTGATTAACTTTTTTTAGCTCCACAGCACAGAGCAATAATACAAGTTCACAAATTGAGACGAGACATTAATAGAAGATCATAAACAAAATATTACACTGTGCTTACCCTTTTTTAGCTCCACAGCACAAAGCTAGAATACAAAATTCACAAACTGAGACGAGACACGAATAGAAGATCATTAACAAAATATTATACTGTGTTTAACTTAGCTCCAGAGCACAGAGCAAGGATAGAAAATTTACAAATTGAGACTAGACATGGATGCAATAGCATAAACAAAATGGTTCAGTGTGTTTACCTTTTCGTAGCTCTACAGCACAGAGCAAAAATACAAAATTCACAAACCGAGACGAGACATGAATAGAAGATAATAAACAAAATAATCCACTGTGTTGAACTTTTCTTAGCTCCACAACACACAGCAAGAATACGGAATTCACAAACTGAGACTAGACATGAATAAAAGATCATAAACAAAGTAATCCACTGTGTTTAACTTTTCTTAGCTTCACAGCACAGAGCATGAATACAAAATTAAAAAAACTGAGACGAGACATGAACATAAGATCATAAACAAAATAAACCACTGTGTTTAACTTTTCTTCTCCAAAGCACAGAGCAAGGATACAAAATTCACAAACTGAGACTAGACATGAATAGAAAATCGTAAACAAAATAATCCACTGTGTCTACCTTTTCTTAGGTCCACAGCACAGAGCAAGGATACGGAATTCACAAACTGAGACTAGACATAAATAACAGATTATAAACAAAATAGTCCACTGTGTTTAACTTTTTTTAGCTTCACAGCGCAGAGCATGAATACAAAATTCACAAACTGAGATGAGACATGAGTACAAGAGCATACATGTGAAGTCCCTCAAAAGCTCCTGAAAAGTTTTTTTAAACGAATAAGCCAAATAGTGATAAGATATCCAATAGCTGATGGATCCCAAATCTCTCAACACACTTTAGCAGCTATTTGCAATAAAGTATCCAATCAATCATTTCCACAAAAAAATCCTGGGTACTTCTGACCTTTAGGCATTCTTGTTCTTGTGACAACAGGACAGAAGTAGAATAAGATGACCTCTCCGTCTAAATGATGCAGTGCAGTGAATGCACGAAAACAGACATTCTTTTGTGCGGCTGCATACATTGTCCAAAAGATGATTCTTCAGCAAAGAACATGCACTGCAATCGTCACAAAAAAAAAAAAACAAAAGGCGGGCCTGTGTTAACCGAGATGTCTTTTCATTCGCGACTTGCACTTGGTCAAATAGGTGCACTGTTGCTCGTAGGAATACAGTCCACCTTGTATGGACATAAATGGATGGTACTGCTTACAGGCAGCTGTTTATAAGAAACCTGGAAAGACGCATAACAACAGAAAAGCAATCAAAACAGTGTCATACAACGCACGACATCACAGCACCAAGCAAGCAAGAATACTTACTGCACTGCTAAGTGAATTGCCTACACAAACATATTAGTGAAGTTTACAATGAACTGACCCAGTACGTCTCACAAAGGCAATCAAAACTGTGTCATACATCGCACGACATCAGAACACAGCACCAAGCAAGCAGGAATACTTACTGCCCGTGCTAAATGAATCATTGCACAAACATGTTAGTGAAGTTTATAATGAACTGACCCAGTACATCACACAACAGTTCCAATGACTTACAACAGAAATATTGTATTTAATACACGTATACACCTGCTGCAAAAATACAGAGGTATGAATTATGGGGGGACAAAAATTATCTTTGTTATTTAGGAAGCTACAGTGATAAAATTTGGCATGCAGATGTCATTTGTAGTGCTAATATCATAAGTGAAATTGGTTTTAAGCTATATAATATAACTTTTGAGTTACAACACTTGATAGACTCTCATTGTAACCCCAAACTTAATTAGCTAGTTAGACTCAAGTTCGTCAAAATTTTTGCATAAGAATATTTACAAGGGTCCATTTTGTGCCGTAATGCTATTGGTTTATATTTAATATATAAGTATGCACACAAAATTTTTTTCTGAAATGTCCTGGACATATCGTCGTACCAACATCATTTACAAAAAGCTAGTTGCAAAAGTCTGTATTATGTGCACACAAATACGGACAGCCTTACGGCGCTCGCCAATGTTTCAGAATACAAGTGCAGGAAACGGAATGGCTACAGCTTAATTTGCTATGAAATGGCACAGGGATGACTGACAGTAACTGCTCAAAAAATGAACTTGAGAAACTGAAACAAGGAGATTAGAGCTAGTTGCTGATGAAACGGAACTCTGAAGGAGGCTGGCTTTATTTTTCGTTGGAGAAATACATCTTTGTGGTTATGTTGAGCTCCAATCTGTCCTCTTTGTGATGTTGCGAATATGGTGGCACTTTGCCAAGGGAAAGCTACCTATTTGCATTTTTCAATACCCAATTTTCACATAGCTTTGGATGACAGCCCACCAGTAAAATGCTTGTTTCTTAACTTCTACTACTTGTTTTGGTCTAAAATCACACCATGATGTAAAACATGGTCTCTGTATTACAGAAAAAACTAATTGAAAAACTGAACATTTTGACCAAATTCACAATTCTTCTTGTCACGTCCCCCCTCAAAAGTATTTCTTATATTACTATTCGAAGATCGCACGTTCAGATCTTGGGTTCCTGCTGGTGGCAAGTCATCTTTTTGTCCACTTTTTTTTCTTTCGATTTACATAACAATTACTCATAATACCATTCCCTATACTTTGTTTGGCATGATTATTATTTAGATCTCATTGTGTCTAACAAGGAAAACGAGCCCTTATATGTACACATCTTTCCTTCATTCATAGCAGTGTGTCTTTTACATATGAACACACTAAAATTGAAAGCTCTAAAAGAGTTAATATTACCAGTCCAGTAGTCAAAGAAAGAAACAACCTGTATTGAGAACACTAACAAGGTACTCTAATGACTCAACCCACCTGTCGAAAAAAAAACACACTTGCCCAAATTACAGAGTTCTCTAGATTTACATAGAAGAGATTTTGTAACACAGTTATAGAAGAAAGCATTACACGCTTCCTTAGAATCCCCATCAATATGCCCTCTAAGAAAACATGGAATTCAAGTGCTACAGTGTTGCCAACCATGAAAGAGGGCACGGAGACAATAAACTTGGCCTCAACCATGGCCACTGCCGATTGGCATGCCCTCCCGGCAGGGTGTGCCATGCAGGACCTAAAACCTCTCTATGTTGCTTAGTCTTTGGTCATGAGTGCAAATTGAATTGAAAGTGAGTTGGCAGAGTGCAGAGGATTTGCAGGCAAAGCACTCGGAATGCTCGAACCTGCCGAACTGTTCGGACTAACGCGAGCAGATACAAAAGCACTGGCTGCACACCTGTGTGAAAAGGCAACTGAACCAGTTCTATGCATGCGATAAACCTATTGTAATAGCACTCAATGAAAGTGACCGAAAAGACACAGGTAACCCATTCCAAAAACTGCTGAGCATTTCTTATCTGCCGGGTCGAAATAGCTTTCGCTAAAATACTTGGTCTAGGAAAAGTAGCAAGATTATTGTCTTCAAATATTAGTGCACAACTATTTATTATTTCCAAAGTAAATTGCATACACTGCACTATTAAATAAAATTTGTTGCTAGGGCAACTAATGCACAGATAAATTAAACACATATGTCTGATTTTGGAAAAAGGATATCAAACATATCCGTTTTTGGAGTACCTTGTACCAGACATTGATTTCTTGAGGTTTTTTCAATGCGAAAATAAAAAGTCTTGGCAAGGAAAGCTACACCTTGGCAATTAGTAGTGGCTGCTCTAATATGAGCAAAATTTGTTAACACAGAAACGTGGCCGAGTACACCATTAAAGTTTTCTGCGAAGTTCAAACAAAAAAAAATCTACCAAGGTTTTTCGAAACACTATAAAAACATGAAACCGTATTTTTTTGGGGGGGGGGGGGGGCAGGGGGGGTAACTTGTAAATATGTCTGTATGAGTATGATAGTACGATTGTACCTACACAAGTAGGCTATGACTGCACAAGTGATGTATATTTAGGTGCACACATTTATGAATAGATTTTTCAAACATATAAAAGTGCATCGTTACCTTTACACTGCTACTCAAAAGGACTGCACTTAAATTTTCCATGACTTATTTCTTTCCCTTTGATTTTAGAATATTGTTTGTATATCTGAGAAAAGATCTAAAATGAGGTTGGAAACATGTAATAAATATATATTTATACACGCGAAAACCATTTTATTATGAGGCATGCCGTAGAAGAAAGCTCCAAACTTTCTAACATCTGGTGCTCTTTAACGTGCACTGATATCACGAAGTACATGGGCCTCCAGCATTTCGCCACCATTGAAATGCAATCACTGCAGCCGGAATCAAACATTCAACTTTCAGGTCAACACCCAAGCACTGTTATTTGCTACACCACCACGGTGGACATGATCTAAATATAAAAAAAAATACTTTGATTATACTTTTTCGTGCACACATTCAAGCTACGACGCATTTGAAAAGTGTGCAAGACAAATGTGGGAGCACGCTCATGTACTATAAAATGCCACATGAATCATTATTCGCATTTCAAAAGATATGTAGCATTATGACATAAGAAAAATAGATTGGGGTGGGCAAAAACAAAAACACAGCTGCTAAAGCTCAATATAAAGAACATTGAACCTGTAATCAGAAAATAGTGATTTCAAATGCCAGTGGCTGTGAGTTTTCATGTTTGTTTTTTTCACCCACTTCCATTCATAGTGCCTGTGGTTTTTCTGATGAAGCGAGTATTACCCAAAGTGGTGCATAGTTGTGTCGATACTCACATCATAAGAAGCTGACCTCATCGCACCCTCTTTTACGACTCTCCTTCCCTACTTCGAATTCATGCCGTTCTCCCTCGATAGGTTCCACACTAGGTTGCACTCTGAACCTCAATCTACTCTTTCATTGTTACCCCAATGAACACACTCTCTCCATTCTGATGCGCCTCCCCCCTCTTGAAGAAGACCACCAAACGGCTCACTTTTTATGGTTTCTTTTTTCCATGACGCCGGGACATGTGGGAGCTGAGCTTGCGTTTTCCGTAAAATGATGCTTTGCAAAGCTCACAAGAAAAGGTACGCTTTACTGTATGGGTGCGCAAGTGTTGCATGAGAGTCTGTTTTGCCGAGAACGATGCGTTGCAGCCGTCACAAGAAAAGGAACGCTTTACTGTGTGGCAGCGCATGTGCTGAGTGAGGTGCGTTTTCTGCGAGAACGACGCACTGCACTTGTGACAAGCAAAAGGGCGCTTTCCCGCGTGGGTGGGAATGTGTTCTTTGAGGTCAGTGTAGCGAGAGAATGTAGCTGGACAGAAGTGGCACTGGAAGGGATGCTCGCCCCTGTGTCTGGAAAGGTGCATTTGCATATCCCTTTTGCGATTGGTCCTGTAGGTGCACTGGGGACAGGAAAGCAGTTCACCTTGTTCGGATACAAGTGAATGGTCCTGCTGATGGGATGGTGAAGACGAGGAACCTGCAAAGCCACAGAGAGAACAGAAGGCCAATGAAAACTGTGTTAAACACATTGTCTGTAGAGGCAATGAAGAAAACTTGCTGCACTTGTAAATTGTAGTACACGATTACCTTTGCTTATTCAAACAACATGTTTTTGCAGGAGCAGTAGCTGTGTACTGACATGCAGGTTTTAGAATATTCTCATTTCCGTACATGAGCCAATCAATAAAATTCATGTAAGAAACTCCCATGAATGCATAAGGGTCTGATTTGATTAAAATTCTGATACTATACCAAAATGGCCAATTTCTTGCTGACAAGTAAATACATTAGGCACCAGCAAATTGCACTTATTTTACTTTCTTATTTGCATAATACTGCACAGCACCAACACCACCTCATTATTCAAGACATGAACTGCAAGAAATAAAGTATCGATGAAAACGTCAATATGAAACGAACTGGAAAAGATGATTACGGGAAAACAATAATTTCAAGGAATTGAATGGCTTCGCAGTTTTTAACTGGCAGAAGATGAAGGCATGTTTCTGTGGAATACACAAAAATATTGTTTTGATGTGAGCTGGCACAGTTTACAGATTCCCGATTTTTACCTCAACCCTCCATCAAGGAAAGCATAATCATACCACACAATCCTATGGAACCTATTCACCTCATAATGTTTCAGACAAATATTTGCATGAATAGGAAAGTATTCCCCTTAATCACAATATATAAATGATTATACTGAATGAGGACTATTGGTACCGTATACTTTACATTCAATACAACTGTACAGATTTGCCAGAAAGGTCATGTCACCTTTGATATATTACGGGGCAATACACACAACACAAGGAACTAAATGTATTTCAAGAACTATTTAAAATGAATGCTAAAGGAAAAAACATGAATTATTAGTGAAACATTTCATGACAAAAGAGCATAAATAAGACATTTAGACAAACTTAAATAGTTTTTGTTGCGCAGTAAGCAGCAGAGCAAAAAAAAATAAATGAGGTTTGTCCGAATTATTCAACTATCTTGTTCATTTCAAAGAACACAGACATCTGCACCAAGGTTTTAGGGAGTGAAATGCAAAATGAGGTAATGCAAGCTTGTCTTTGCACACTTCTTTTAAAAATTATCACTAGCTTAAATCGGTGCGAAATCAAAGTGCCCCTACCAAGTGTTGCGGTTACTCAGATGCAACACTGGATGAAGGAAGTCAACATTGAGCACTCATTCCTTTCACACAAGACACGAAAAGTATAAGATAATGAAGCCAAGAAATGTACACAAGACAAATACAGCAACCCTTAAATTTTATTCTAAAAATTCTGTCGTATACGTGGTGAAGGAAGCAAAGTGAGCAAACAAAGATCTAGTGGCCGGCCAGTGCCGAACCTGCAACCTAAAGAACAAAAATTGCAGGTTGTCCCTGCCAGTAGCAGGTTGTCTTTTGGTGTGCTTTGCTTTCTCACATCTGTATAGCAATTGCTTAAAACTGTACAATTAACATCCCCTTTCCTTCTTCGGCTTCATAATCTGCTACTTTTCACTATATGGAACAGTTTCTCACACCACATGCAAATACTTAGAGATGTGCATTGTAAATACCTACACTCAAACCTCTAAATAACAAACCAAGATATAATGAAATATTCATTATACCAAAGTAATAGTCTTGCAATATTGTTAGGAATGTAGCTTTATATCAAGTTGATGGATATAACACACTTAGTTTGCTGTACGGTGCAGCTTAGTTATACTGAGGCTTGAGTGTAGCTTGAACCAGTGCTTTGTACAATAGGCACAATTTTTTCGCACTGCTGACTGAGAAATATACATTTGAATAAAATATATTACTTTCTTCCCAATTTTAATATACTAACAGCATAGAAAAAAAAGTGGACTTCACTTATCACTATTATTCAATGCTGAACAGGAGTCCACAGACATGGGTACATCACTATCGCTGTACTAAGTTCTTTGCACATTAGAATGCAACATAAACTTAAAATGATGAATCATTTTATTGTGGGAAACTGACGAAACACATTTCCGGCAATATTCAACCCTTGCCACTTTTTGGTTGCTCCCTGGAAGGACTGGCTGCATCTTCGACAGCAAACAGACCACTGTTAAATCCAACACACACAAAACAGTACACTCAAACCTGCTTATACCCTTGCCATCAACTAAGCTTCATTGCTAGAAATTCCATAATCCAATTTTTCAGTACTGTAAATGCTAAAAAATTTCTTTAGTAACTAATTTGATGTCCCTATTAATCTTTATGCCAAGGCAAGCTCTTAACATAAGGTTACACAAGCTTGAGGAGTTGAATGCAGAAGTAAATATAGAGCTGAATATCTCCGGCAGTGCAGTGCTGCAGCGTATAGTATATGTATGCACAGCGAATCAAACTAAAGGGCGAGTATCTGTTCCCCCATTTTAGCGCACTACATGTGTGGAAACTATACCAGATGTAGCTGTAGTGGCTAAATAGAGATGGGTGCATTAGAGCACACATCTTTATTCAATAGTTAATTTTGAACTAAAATCTCGACCACATAAACAATGAATTGATTGATTGATATGAGGGGTTTCACTTCCCAGAACCACACAAAAAAAACACAGATAGAACGGGTGCTAATGGGTGCATCAACTGCAGATGCACGCAAATCAAACATATAGACAGTTTCGTTCACATTTACCAAAACGTTTAGGTGGTGTCGCCCTCGAGTCTTAGCAAAAATAAAGTACGGTGCTTAGAAGAGAACACACATGCAGGACTTCAGCCAGAAAGAAAATGCAATTTGATGCACTACGTTTTTGTACAACACTGTCCCTTGTTGTCGTGCATACACAAAAGAAACTTCTAATGTTGTTACTTTGGCTTTGAGACAGTTAGAAATATTTATCAGCACCAATATTGAAAATTTAAAGTCATAAACAGCTTTGGCAGGGCGGCAGAGGATTCGATAAGAAAAAGGGCAGATGATTTTGCATGCTGAAATTAAAAGGTTATGAAAAAGATAATACAAAGGCAACCTATTTCATTTAACTGGCTTTCATTATCAGTAAGGGTTATCAATGCAAAGGCTGCAATGGGCATAAAGCATCAAGGCAACTTAAGGTGTATATGCATCAGTGTAGTTGATGACTATGCCCGATTGTAACGTGGCTGTAAAAAACTGTAAAATCCTGCGCATTAAACTTGCATCACATACATAAAAGTGACACAGCGATCAAAATGAAATAAAATTTGCCGTTAAGCATGTATTTTTCAAGGAGCCCTGACACCAAAACCGATACCTCAGTTGATAGTGTTTCTTGGATTCCGACTGATTATTAGTTGGAAGCGTTGCTTTTATATTTTCTTAATTTGGTTTTAAAGCAAACGTGAATGCTTAGCTGAGTCGGCAGCACCTTTCGACACCGTCACTAGAGACAAAGGCCTCAGGTGACGTTACACAGAAAATGCGAGTATTGTCAACATAGCAGAAGATTCGAGGGGCACATACAACACCATGACTGCAACCCAATCAGGGCTATTGTTGTTGTTGTTTTCCTATTGTTAGTGGCGCATACATACTGAGGGGGATTGGCCAAGAATCGAGTGGTTTCAAAATTTACTGTTCAGATTTGGAATGATGGAGGTTTAACAGAAAGATTACCGATAGCCTAGGAAAGCGTGGTGCTTAATGTAGTGCATACAAATATTTACATAAACGAATTTATTCCTAGAATATACCAATAATCTGATTTTATACGCATATAATTATGTGGACCTGTTAGGATAACGAAACTGGTTAATTAGTCAACCTATTGGTTTTATCAATATAGTGCTGGACAGCCGCACATACTGTCGCATTAGAGAGACCAGAAATGGAAGCTCCAAAAGACAAAATGACAGGCAGAGATAAGTCCATACCAATACCACGTAAAGGTATTCTAATAGGGTTTTTCGTAATGTGTTAAACCACCTGCAGGTAAAAAAGAAATGGTCTATTGTTTCCAGTTCATCACAGAATGGACACAATGGCAAAGGTGCCTGAGCAGGCCTGTGTTTATAGAAATTTAGATTCGATACCGGGCAACGCAGCCTAGTAATAGCTACTTTTTGTTTACGAGTTTGGCAAAAGTCTCTTCGCCAGGGATATAATAAATGGCGATATTCCGTAGAGCTTGTTAGTGCTGAACCTTTAAAGACTTCCATAAGCGTACGTCTGCGGAATCGAGCAGCACTCACATAAGCGGATGATGGACAGAGTGGTAGAATTGGTTGGCTGATTGACGACTTAGCTAAGGAATCGGCTATTTCATTTAGAAACAAACCTTTATGTCCAGGCACCCAAACTAATCGTACTTTTTTCAAATGCGCAGGTACTAGTGCACGGAACGCCTTTGTTACGTGATTATCAGCACCAACAGAAAGTGCCGCACAGAGAGATAGGGAATCTGTTATTATGGCAGCTGATGTAATTGCTGTATCTATCCTCACCCTATCGCTTTGTTTCCACACTGCCCTCTCAAGGTGACTCAGGCTGCTTATGCCGAAAATACTTTTTTTTACTTGAGGGGATACGCTCTTAGCTGGCTTAGCTCCTCCCAAAGCAAACACATAACATAAGGTATTTCTTAAGTTGGCGCGTAAAATCAATTCAGCTTTCGTGCAACGGTTAGTGGGGAGGTCATGGGTAGTGATGATACTGTGGACAAGAAGTACGTAGGTGGCTCACAGGATCACAACAAATAAGGGCAGAAAATACAGCATAAATGTATACAATGCAGTAGAAAAGCAGCGTTAATACAATGCTCAACAAAATAAAAATTAGCCTAATTGAATATGGTTGCTCAACCATATTCAATTCAGTATATCGAAGCAGAGACAAAGCAATTATCTCTGCCATTACTTTGAAGTATTAGGAAACATTAGCTTCTTCCTCCCAACAGCATGGCAATGTCTGAGTTTCACAGGACCTTTGTGTTACAATGTTAGGTCAAATGCAGCGCCCCCCGCGCGGCGCTGATAGTTGTGTTGAGCTAACATTGTGACACTTTGTTCCTTTGCTAGGCAATAAGCAGTAGGCATTTTAAGGTGAGTAGATGCATCAATAATGCAGTAATCATTTCAATTGAGCTAAGTTGTGACCACTTACACTGCTGAACACTTACAAATTCAACAGCATGCGTTACTACACAACTAGCTTTATCTGATGCTTTGAAACTATAAAAAATTAAGAATGAAGTCTTGTGCCTATGACAGAAACATAAAATAGCAATGATGTCAACTTCTTCGTTCACCATTTAGTATTGAGATATGCAGAAGCAGATGCGTGATTTCACTTGTTTCAGTGGTAACATAAATTCAAAATAGAAGCCAGGAAACATTGGCACAGCCGTTACAATCTCAAAGTGATAACAAATATGAAACTGCTATGTAACTATGCAAGCAGGCTGCTCATTGTTATGAAAAGGCTGGTGTCGTAGCAACGATGCTTGTAGCAAAGAACTTTCCTGACACTCGGCAGACCAAATAGACACATCTGCACAAGCACAAACATTATTGTTAAAGGCAGCTGAAACACTCACAATACACCCACCCAAACATTCATCCGCTGGGAATTAAATGCCTTTTTAGCAATGACACTTAAGCCTCATTATAACATAGTTGCATTTTGCATTTGTAATAAAGATTTATTCTTAAGACTGTATCTATTGCAAGACTTTTTATTTACTTCTAATGACCGATATTTTATTATATCTGGGTTCAATATAACAAGGTCCAAGTAAGTATGTACGACTATTTATATTATAAAAAGGAGGAGGTCTAGCAGGCGATGCAAACCTGGAGACATGAATTTTGCTGAAAACATACAATTTGAGAGCTGCAGTCTAGCCATATATAGTGTGTAGAATATGCAGAAAATCAAACCAGAATACTCAGTATTTGTGTTCTCATATTAGTGCCAATCAGGGACAACTATCGTTATGCAGCTTTTGTTCATTGGCAATCTCCCCATCGGATATTAATGCCAGAAAATTACCCACTGACAAATTTTTCGTTTTCTGCGGCACTTACTGCAAACATCCTTTTGATTTCTTAGAAGATCACAAAGTGCTGAACTTTAAGTAAGGAAACCTGCGAGAGAACACAGCCCGATTACAATCTTGTGAAGAACATTCTAGTGCAACTGTGCCCTTTTTACTGCAAGCTCAGCAATGAGTTTTCAGTGATACTGTGTAAAGAAAGAATCAGTGATCCACGTACATATCTAAAACATATCTATTTCGCAGAGAATATAAATTGAAAATTAAGGGCTGCAGAAACTGCACTTTGAGACACAGGAAGGTACTTTTGAAGTTGTAAGACATCAAGCATTGCAGAGAAGTGATGCAAAAAATTAGAAGTAGAAATTATTACACTTGCACTATATTTCAGTTACTTCAGCATTTTTTTTATTGTTTTTGTCAACACGAATTTCTCGCCACCCATTGTATCCACCAAGAAGCATCACATTTTTTCAGCGTCTTTTCTTTCAGCACTTATTCAGTCAATGAAAGACCTAGTAGTGAGCACTCTCGAAGGCTTTTTAACAGAGCATGAAAGCGACACCTCATGATAAGTAAACCACCTGATTTTTGCAGGCGATGACATTCGAACAAGAGTAAACGTCGGACTCAGGACAAGGTTCACACCCACAGTTGATGCACTCTATATTTATCATTTCAACCACAACCTCCACAACTTTCTTCATTTTTTCAATATCACAAATGTTTACACTCGGCCACCTATAACTAAACAAGTGACAGTTTAGTCTTGCTCCACGCTGCAGTAATATGCCAATGGATGCTGTTAACAGTTCGTTTCTATAAAAGCGATGTCTGTTATGTAAGGTGATGTATAGGAGTTACATTAAAAAAACAAATGAGCTACTATTTAGACATCAGTGAAGTTAACGTGCCTGTGCCCATCCATACTACTCAAATTCCACAATGACAATCCATCTCGTGAGAACGAGCTGTAGTGCAGCCTATGCAGCTACTGCCTGACTGGTTTGCATGAAGTGGAATTTGTAGCAGCCGCTGGAATTTGTAATCTTGGTATGCAGCCTTGTGTTTCATTTTTTGGGAGAACGGTCCATAATTTATGTTGATTTATGCAGAACGCTCATCAATGATCGATATTTGGGGTTTAATGTCACAAAACCGCCATATGATTAAGAGAGACGCCGTAGTGGAGGGCTCCGGAAATTTGGACCACCTGGGGTTCTTTCACGTGCACCAAAATCTGAGCACATGGGCCTACCACATTTATGCCTCTATAGGAAATGCAGCCACTGCAGCCGGGATTTGATCCCGCGACCTGCGGGTCAGCAGCCGAGTACCTAAGCCACTAGATCACCACGGCGGGGCCAGAACATTCATCAACATTCGTCCTCCACTTCCGAGCAGGAGTGCAGAAAACGACCATTGATATGAATTACTTGCGTGTTCAGGATGTGTGCAATTGCAGATTCACTGAGAATCACAGAGTGGTTCAGAGTTGCATACTACTGGTGGTTTTAAGTGTATCGACTCATTTAGAATGACTAGTGCCATGAACGAACAATATTTCCACACTTACTTACAGTAAAGTGACCAGCAATATGAAATACGCTTATTCAAGCATTCCCTTTCGCAGTGGATGATACTGTACAAAAGTAAAAACAGGAAAGAAACAGGGGTTACAAATTTTTTTAAAATTAAAGCTCATTCATTGGTAACCTGCATTTCAAAGCCCGCTTGAATTACAAGAAAAAGAGAGAAACGAGAAGCAAAGACGGGGAGAAGGCTTTGGCTTGATTGAATATGGTACACTTGCGTTGGGAACAAGAGATACGACAGAAAGGACAAAGAATAAATAAGATGAGTATAAAAGAGAAGTATCAACAGTTAGTTTGAACACACACAACACAAAGTCGCACCGGCCGTTCACAGGCGCTCGTGAAGTCCAGTCATTTTTAAATAGCACAGCATGGCTTTCATTTTTATATAGCACAGCAGGGCCTTGGCCCACCCTCGTGTATGCACAAGGGTGGGCCAAGGTGCCAGCATCTTCTTTTCTGACAGCTCTCTTGCATCAAGATGATGAAGCTGCAAGAAACTAGAAAAGTCGACCTGGAAAACTGCTCAACTTCACGAAACAGACCACGGGTGTATATTTATTATCAAGTGGAAGAAACAATGTTTGAGAGGTTAATGCATGCAAGAAAGCCAGTACGCATTCTTCAGGAAAAGAAGGAAAGTAAATGGGGTGTGCAGTGCACGATAACTGTCTCTCACGTGAGGAAACTTCCATCGATACACTCGCTGGGGAAAGGGAATTGAAAGGAGAATGAATAAAAGAAAGTAAGGTAAAAGAGAAAAGACATGAGAGCAGGAAAAGAAATATAAGATAAAAAGGGTGGGTAAGTCGAGAGGAGGAAGGGAAAAAGAAGCTTGTGTGATCCAAGGAGAAACACATGATTCACCATGGAGTGCAGCTTAAAGTCGCTCGGTCAAGCTGGCGTCCTCAAGAAAGCAGAGTAGGGCTGCAAGGGCAAAACGGCGATGGTCCTCGCAGCCGGTGGGATGAAGGGAGCCCCGCAGGGTCACACATGGCCAACGAGACAGTACTTCATCCCGGGCCACGACTCCTAGCCGCCATCTAAGGGTGAGGATATAAATTGTCTTACACTTGCCATTTCAATTTAAGTTGTTTCTCTCTCTCACTAGAGTCGGTAGTGCTTACACACCAGATGGCACTAGAGGCAGTGGCAGTTGCTTTATTTTATGGTTTATGAGACAAATAGCACTGCTCATGAGTGAGTAAGTGAGACGGCATTGAATATCTTCACACCTTTCTCGCTCAACCTGCGTGCACATTTTCTCCACTAGTTCTTCACGTTGCGGCATATCAGTATAGCCCGTGCAGACGGTCTACCTGGCCTGCGTCGCCCATATATGGTTTCCCCTACGTCTCATGTCTCGGCCACCCTCACGGACTAGCAAGACACGCAGGCATGCACTGCCAACAGAAATATTGCCGCAGTCACTTTTGGGTATGGCTATGTAACAATTAGCTGTTCAAATGAGAGGTGTTCATTAAAAATCGGATGTATGCATTAAAGGACAAGGAAGGCAATGTCATGACAAATGTGGATAAGATAGTTCAGGTGGTGAAGGAGTTCCACTGAGAGCTGTACAGAAGCCAGAACAACCAGGATGATATCATAAGAAGCAATAATAGCCCAGACAAATTCTACATCCTACTAGTAATGACAGGGGAAGTAAGAAAAGACCTAGAAGAAATGCAAAGAAGCAAAACCACCAGTGGAAATAAGGTAAGTACGGACCAGGTGAAAAATGACAGATAAAGTGTGTTAGAAAAGCCGGCCAAATTATATACAAAGAGTCTCTTAATAGGAAGGATACCAAAATCTTGGAACAACACCAACATCATCTTAATCTATAAGAAAGTAGACATCAAGGACTTCAAAAATTATAGGCCAATCAGCTGACTGTTCGTTCTCTATGAACTATTTACAAAAATAATAGCTAATAAGATTAAGGTGACATTGAAGTTCAATCCACCAAAGGACCAAGCAGGATTTCGTACAGTCTCCTCATAATAAATCATATTTATACTATCAACCAGGTGATAGAGAAATGCACGAAATACAACAAACCACTATACATAGCCTTCACATATTACACGAAGGCGTTTGACTCAATTAAGACATCAGCAGTGAAGAACGCAGAACAACATCAGGGCATGCACAAATTCTACATAAACATACTGGAAAAAATATACAGAAGATCCACAGCCACCATAGCTCTTCATAAAGAAAGCAACAAAATCCCAATAAAGAATGGCGTAAGGAAGGGAGACAAGATCTATCCAATGCTATTCGCAGCGTGCTTACAAGAAGTTTCCAGGACCCTGGATTGGGAGGAGTTAGGGATGAGAGTTAATGAAGAGTATCTTAGTAACCTACGATTCGCTGATAACATTGCCTTGATGAGTAACTCTATCACGGGACAAATTACAGCTCACAATTACTGAATTGGAGACGGAAAGCAGAAAAGTAAGTCTGAAAATTATTGTGCATAGAACTAAAGTAATGCGTAACAGTCTCGATCGAAACAGCTTCCCGATAGGCAGAGAGATGGTGGAAGTCGTAAAGGTGTCTACTCAGGACATGTAGAAACCGCGGAGCCAGACCATGAACATGAAATAACTAGAAGAATAAGGATGGGGTGCATCCCATGCAGCAAGCAATCTCAAATCATGAATGGCTATCTACCACTAACCCTCAAGGAAAAGGTATATAACAGCTGAATCTTGCCCGTGCTTACCTACAGAGCAGAAACCTGGAGGCTTACAAAGAAAGCTAAGCTTAAATTGAAGACAATGCAGCGAGTGATTGAAATAAAAATTAAGGCTTACAAAGAAAGCTAAGCTTAAATTGAAGACAATGCAGCGAGTGATCGAAAGAAAAATGATAGGTGTAACCTTAAGAGACAAGAAGAGAGCAGAGTGGGTCAGAGAACCAACTGGGGTTAAGGATATCATAGTTGAAATCAAGAAGAAATGGTCTTGGGCATAGCACGTAGCATGTAGGCAGGATTATCACTGGTCATTAAGAGTAACTGATTAATTCCCAGAGAACGCAAGCCCACAAGGGGGAGACACGTTAGGTGGGCAGATAAGATTAAAAAATTGGACCATCTTCCGCTATAGATAACCATGTGTAGATGCAAAGCAGCGGACGCTAACGCTTACTTTGGCGGTGACGTTGATGCTGGTGCTCATCAAGGAAAAGCTAAGTAAAGACGCCCTTGACTGAATTCCGAACGCGTGATCCAGTGCCTATATATATGGGGTGAACGGGTGTGCAGAGCGGGCAGTCGGTTTTTTATTAGCAGACGGCCTTGTGAGGCGAGAGACGGGGAGGGGAGAGACGGTTTCGCAAGTGTCGCACGTGGCGAGCAACGACAAGCTAGGGAGAGTGTGACGTCAACGTGCGTGCAGTGCGAGGAAAGGCGTGGCCTACTTGGCACCACCCCAACACCTGCAGCCAGGAGAGCGCGGTGCGGACGTAGGACAGCGTTACACAAGCTAGTCAAAGAGCTGCTTTGCATATAAAAGTTCGCAAGTATGGCGTGGCAGAAGACAGCACAAGACCGGATTGATTGGCGGATCACGGGAAAGGCCTTTGCACTGCAGGTGGCATAGTCAGGCTAATAATCAAAATATTACAATTTGAGATTGAAGGGCCAAGAAATCTCTTTTTCGTTTTTATGCAATTCCCAACTTTATGAAATATTTCAAAAGTGGTTGTCACTGCATTTGATCAAGTTTACTATACTTCTTACACAAAGAAGTGAGAGGAAGAAATTGAGATGTTTATACCCTCTTTCCTTACTGTATGAAGGAAAGAAGTGGAAATTTAAAAGTAAGATTTTCCTTTTGTTAGACACAATATTTAATACGAACACTCAATGATGCCAAGGAAAGTATGGGAGATGTTATTAAAGGTAATAGTAATCTAAATATGAAGAAAGAAAAGCGGACACAAGAATAACTTGCTGCTGGCACAAGCCGGTCGTTGATGCAACCTTCGACTAACACGTCCAATGCTCCACAATTTAGCTACGACGAAGGTCACCCTCTGTCCACATTTAAAGGGTATATCAGTGGCTTTTTAAACATGAAAGTGTCAGTCAGCACTGCCAGTAGCCATTATGGCAAGTGTGGAACACTCTTACAATTTACTTGCAATAACAGCCCTTCTACTTTCCTTGGCAGCATGGTTACTTCTCAATATTTTTTTACTATAGACAGGTTGTATGCACTGCAGAATAACAAGTAACTGCATGGTAATATTGTGACGAAAGGAGAAACTATCACCGTCTTTCTTGCCGCAAGCAAGTGACAATATAACCTCAGAGAAAAAAGACCCTCAAGATCATTTATGTTCCAGGTTCATCCAGCCAGTGGTTCACTTTTGCAAAACCTGAAAAAAACCATCAAAACATGGCTGTCTGACCACACCTGTCTTGTAAATGCGCATTATTGTCAGAAACTTGTCGATCACATTGAAGTCAGACTAGATTTCCATAAGCAGCACAATAGTGCTTGTGCACTAGCCTCTCACACCAGATGCCTCACACTAGTGACTCAATGCTTTTGTGAAAAATTGCCCAAACCATTTCACAGATCCTTTAAAAAAAGCTGCACCTACGAAAACAGCTAGCCAATAGCAACACACCTCCGAAGACGATACAGTGTTTTCAAAGTACAGTTGAAATTCCGTCTCATAAAACCAAACCCACTTATCGGAGCTTCCATAATGATAATGAATTCAACGTTTCTGGTTGGTGAAAACTTCATTGATGAAGTTTTAAACCTAACCAAACAATTCCAATTTTCCCAGAAAATACCCATAAAGCTCAGTGTTATCATCAACCGATTTCGACTACTAGCTTTTAGCTTGACCACCAAACTTGATTAAATGAAGTCTGTCCAGACAAAACTGAGTAGATAAAACTGTCCAGATAAAACTGAGATGGCAATCACCTTTCAATATTGCGGAGGTGGGTTTTTTCTAGAGTGTGCTCCAATGCTATAGCATTTTAACGTCTGTGCACTCTATTCACAGCCCTAGCTTTAGTACGACGAGGCTGCAAGCCCCACCCATGCATGCAAAAATGGACTCTGCACTCAGTAGTGCTCTTTCGTACTGGATAGTTCAGCAGGTGACGGTGGGTGGTTTCATGATTCCATGCCACACATCATTTCCTTGCCAGCCTGCTTGAACAATCACTTCATTTATTCTTTGTGTTCCCACATATTATTCGCCCATTAATGCTTTGCAAACTTTTCCGACCGGCATTGCCCAGGCATGGGGCCCCCTCTGTCTGGGAGACATGAGAGGATCCATGTCAAGACTGCCCTCGTGGACTTTTCACATGCTGGAGTAGATTGTGGGCAAGAGAAACGGCCTGGCAGCCTTTGGTTATCCCTACACTAAAATTTTAAATTTCGGAGAGCCAAAACACTTTCTTCATGATTTTACAAACTTCTCAAAGTAACGACTCTATTCAAGCTTTCTTATCACTTCATTAGATCAAGTTACCGCTTTGCATGATCGCTTAGAAAGTTAACTTTCCCACATTTTGTGAAAAGTGCACAGACTGCAAAGTTTTCCATTATTCAATCACATATAAAAAAACATGCAATAGCCTGTAGGGGGTTTCGAGGCTGCTCAGCCCAGAAACCCGCAGGGAAGACGCAAAGCCAGACCACAAACCTTCTTTATTAACCAGAACCCGGGCCGCAACTGCCCGCTGCCAGCGGCTGCCGCGTGCCACCACATGGTTTCACGCGCTGGCAGACTGGGCAACTTCACACGTAACGCGTGAGATTCCTTTTATGTAGATGGCCATGTAGCAGTCTGAGATAACTTATCATAAGTCTTGCTGGCAGAACTGTGACTTGCTAACGATGAATCATGGAAGTATCGGATGAAGTCCTGCCTGAGTCACCTTCGGACGAAGACACGGAAGGCACGAAACCCCCTATAAGCCCTGCCGAAGGTAAAGCTTCGACGAAAAATTGCCTAATAATTAAAAAGAAACTGACTGAACCATTACAAGTCTGCCCAATGAATGCAGATATAGTTTTCTAAGAGCTATCACAGTTTGTGAAAAACATCTATGGCATTTGGTAGAGCTGTGCTTCTTGGCCTAATGTTATTTTTATAAATAAAGCAGAGAGGGCTTGCTGGCATTACATGACCTGGGTACTAGTAGTAGTGCAAATAAGGCACCTAGACAGAACAGAAGAACCAGTAATATATGGCACTTTAGTTCAATAACGAATAAAAACACACTTAAAACTCATCGTTATAACATCAATAAAGTCAAATGCAGCAGCAATGCACTCGTCTCTATTGCTTCTTAGTCTGCCTTGTGCTTTTTTGCACTGATCTACATGAATATGAAATACTAGCTAGCATACTCCAACACCTTGACGGCTTGAGCAGGCTTGCTGGTACAGCATGACCCAAATACTGGTTGCAGTGCTAAAAAGCACATGGCCAACATGATGCACAGGTGTTTTCTTGTTTATTCAAGCAAAGCTTGTCTTGACTGACTGACCTGTAAAGCTGGTGTTTCCCAAAAACCAACTTCTGGAGAGAAAAAGTGTTTTGGGAACGAAGAATGAAAAGGTCACTGTGTTCTGCCTGCCGTCGTTGGTGCATGGCTCAACACCTTAGGGAAAAGAAAGCAGCCAACATTAAAGATGAAATGATGATGAAGAGATGACAAGAAGACGCATGGCAAGAGAGTATCTCCTCAGTGAAGGCAGGAGCACAAAGCAAAGGACTTCATCTATAGGGTGGGGAGGTCTGCAAGAGTCAAGAACTCAAGGATGTATGCAAGGGCATACATCTTCGACCATGTGGAAAGGATGAATTTCTCCCCTCTCATTGTCGGAAGGCCAAGCAGGTGATGGCAGCTCACCTTGCATTGTTAAGCAGCCAAAGCAGGGCAGGACTAAATAACATGCTCCAGCATTTCTGCATTGCCAAATATGAGGCATGTACCCATAGAGTACATGGACTGCTGGTCCACACGCTAAGCAACCGCTGCATGTGTCCCTCTGCACCAGACTCTGGTAGGAGTAGCGGTGGTTTGCTGCTTGCTTACCATCCGCTTGTCAGGGTGGGCTGTTGGTAGCAGCTGCCACAGTTTTTGTCAGTCGTAGTCTGACAGGGCCATCGCTGTGGCAACTGGAATGTTGCTGTGATGTGCAGCCATACCAGTGGCACCTCCTTGTTACTGTGCGTCTTTGTTTACAGCTTTCCATTATGTAAGAGAAGCCAGCGAACAGAAAGACACACATTGCTATGCCGTTTGGTAGCGTAGGTTTCTCAGCTCGCGACTGCTTCTGCGCAGAGCTGATAGACGAGCGGACGAGACGACGGTGAGTTAAACAAGGTTTATGTACAGCATATATACAGAGGCGTCACAAATTCGGCACTGGGGCCGACAGAGACTCGAAGAGCCGAGCTCTCCTCTCTAACACATAGGTCTGCCCTCAAATGGGTCCGCTGTAAAAAGGGGTCTCTCTCGACGCGCCGCAGGGCTTCTTTTATATGCCCCGAGTCCAACCCAAACGTCCAACCCGAAGCGCCGCTGGTCGCGAGGCCCGAATCCTCCAATGAGGTCACCGCTGGGCCGCGTCCTTCTTTCTCCTCAAATCTGGAGAGGCTGCGCTGCAGGTGGCTGCACCCAAGGACGAGTGACGTCGCAAGGCATTGCGTCAGACCCGCCAGACAGGAAGGCGCCAGTTGTTACTCGACGTTGCGACGTTGCACAGGGGAACAACGATACGGCTTGCTACGGATTGACTCCTCACCGCTTAGCTCGATACCGTTTTCGGTCGCCCTCGTGTTTCCGCGGCGGTCCGAAAACACGTCTCCAAACTCGGAAACAATCCTTCTCAGGTCCTCCTTCCGGACTTCACTTAACCTAGGCTCTAGGTTTATCTGCTCCCAGATTACTTTCGATCCCCCTTCGATTACCTCACAAGAACTAAAAATTTCTGCTTCCTCTTCCTCTGAAGCATTCAACAGCTGATTTACGGCCGCTTGATGTTGAACGTAGGGTTTCAGCAAGTTGTAAATTTTGTTCTGTCGCCTTCCTAATTTCACTTCATAATTCGTATCGGGAAGCTTCGATATTACATTGGCAGGCCATTCCCAATCAACCTCAAGCTTGTTCCTTTTGGTCGGCTGTAGCAGCATTACCTGACTTCCTACTTCAAAAGCATGCTTCTTCGCCGATTTGTCGTAGTACTCCTTCGACAACATTTGTGAAGCTTTCATGTGGCTTCCCTCTAGCGCTTTAATCGAGAGGTCCTCACGCTGCTCTTAAATGAGCGTCTCTCGATCGACCCTCCACAGCTCGCTCCAACTTTCTGCTACAGGCGAGAGCGTTGCAGCCCTCTTGCTCTGACTCAATGGCGCCATGTCGTCTCTCCTTGCTACAAAAACCGCGCCAGTCGCTTCGGCGACGGGCCGCTCGCGTGACTGCTCACATGACTCACGCGGAAAATTTCCTCTCTGAGGTTCCGTCGACTCGCCGACAAGGTCACTTGAGAGTTCGCCGCATTGAACAAGATCAAGCTCCTGCGAAATCTTCCGCGCTTGCGATCGCGTGAGGGCTATGTACGCTAAGTTGGGGAAGAACGATTTACCCTGCTCTTTGAGAAGCTGCTCTGAGTTGTTAGAGAAAAGATAAGAAAAACGATCGGGAAGCGCGGCAGACACAGCCGCTTCGGTGCGAAACTTACCGAACGGGCCTTCAATGACAACCGTGGCGATTGGTAAGCAACCACTCTGCTCCTCGGCGACTTCCCTGATCCGCGCGCATTCTCCTGCAAAGTCATCCGGAGACACCAATGAAGGATGGACAACATCTATGGTTGCCGCTGAGTCTCTAAGTGCTCGGCACGTTTTCCCATTCACCCTAATTTCTTGGAGATACGGCTCTAACAACCGCATGTTTTTTTCTGATTCTCGGATTGTTGCGAAAGCAAACTTTTCCTGACAGTTTATCGCGATGTGTCCTTCCTTTTTGCAGTTGTAGCAGATTAGCTGCTTCCGTTTGTTTTCCTATTCTAGGATAGTTGCAAACTTTTGATGACAGTTTATCGCGATGTGCCCTTCCTTTTTGCAGTTGTAGCAGATTAGCGGCTTCCGTGATTCAAACGCCCGTGTGGAAGAAACCTCACTCCATTTCTCCGCTTCCGTTTGCCCTTCCCCTACAGTGTCATTCGCAAGAGACAGGTCCTTCTTGAAATTACGGTGCGGAGGGGGTTTCCGTTGACCAGGTTTCCTTGAAAAGCCCTCTTTCCTTTCATCCTTTTCAACGCGCACCGCCCTGCTATGCAACTTTCGGCGAGTATAATACTCCTCAGATAACTCTGCTGCCTTGTTTAGCTGTACTTCACCAATTTTGTCCTGCAGCCAAAGTTTGACATCCTCCTCGATGCAGCAGTAGAATTGCTCCAATCCAACGCATTCCACCACTTTATCCCGGTCGTCATAAACACCCTCGCCCTTGAGCCATTCAATTAAATCGGCTTTAAGACGAAACGCGAGGTCAACGTGTGACTCATTCCCCTCTTTAGCATACCGGAACCTTCGCCTGAAAGCCTCGGGTGACAACTTATAACGTCTCAAGAGCACTTCCTTAACCTCGTCATAGCTCTCAAACGCTTCCCTCGACAAGCAAGTTATCGCCTCGGACACTTCGCCGGGAAGAAGATGTAACAGGTATCTGCACCCAAAGAGACCGCTCCAAAGCGTTTCGCTCACAGACGTGTTCAAACTTGACGAGATACTTCGGCATGTCCTCGCCTACTACGAACGGTGGCAGTTGGTCCCGAATTCTAAAACCGCTGACCTGAACTGTTGGAGAAGCTACGCTAGGCGCCTGCGAACACTGTAGTATGGCCAATTCTATTCGTTTCAACTCGAGGCGTACCTGTCTCTCGGCCTCCTCGCGCTCGCGACGTTCGCGCCTTTCAGCTTCTTCACGTTCGCGAACTTCTCGCCTTTCAGCTTCTTCACGTTGGCGAGCTTCTACTTCTCGCCTTTCAGCCTCCTCGCGGCGTGCTTTGATATCCGCCCAGGCCTCATTAACTTCCTCAGCCGACACTCCTTCATCCCTCATGATCTCAAGGATCGCTTGCTTTCGTTTCGCACGACCCAAAGTAATGCCGAGTTCCTCACAAATTTCAATTTCCTTCACCTTAAGGTTCTCCATCGTTCACACTAGCCTCTTGCTGTTTGCCCGTGTTAAGAATTTACTTGTCGTACCCACTATAAGTCAACTAGCAAGACGCGCAAGCAATTTTAACACTCCCGTGTTTACACCCTTCGCATTAACTTTGGTTTCAAAGCACTTCGACTTTGCTTGAAACAATCAAAGCTCACTTCAATGCTTCACACAGCCCTTCTCTAAACTATTACAACCTGAGCTAGAGTAGTCTGGTGAACTGAGGGAAAAACATCAGGCACTTACCGCATCGATGTCGCTGACGCCGGCCGATCCCGCAGCTGCCAACCACTGTTACGACGCGCGCCTCGAAATCTCACCGCTGCAACCACTGTTTCGAAAGACGGCGACGCCAACACGGTCCCGAAGGCGCCACTGCTTTGAACTCCGCCGGGAAGATCACCAGCCGTTTGGTAGCGTAGGTTTTTCAGCTCGCGACTGCTTCTGCGCTGAGCTGATAGACGAGCGGAGACGACAGTGAGTTAAACAAGGTTTATGTACATCATATATACAGAGGCGTTACAAATTCGGCACTGGGGCCGACAGAGACTCGAAGAGCCGAGCTCTCCTCTCTAACACATAGGTCTGCTCTAAAATGGGTCCGCTGTAAAAAGGGGTCTCTCTCGACGCGCGCCGCAGGGCTTCTTTTATATGCCCCGGGTCCAACCCAAACGTCCAACCCGAAGCGCCGCTGGTCGCGAGGTCCGAATCCTCCAATGAGGTCGCCGCTGGACCGCGTCCTTCTTTCTCCTCAAATCTGGAGAGGCTGCGCTGCAGGTGGCTGCACCCAAGGACGAGTGACATCGCAAGGCATTGCGTCAGACCCGCCAGGCAGGAAGGCGCCAGTAGTTTACTCGACGGGCTCGCTTGCGGAGATGACTCACTGCACGTGCACGCCAGAAAGGCGCCGTTGAGTTGTTGATCGCGTCAGGCGGGCGACGCGGGCTGGCCTTGACACAGATTGCCTTTTTCAGAGGCACGGACGTTCGTTGTCGACTCGCAGGCATAACAGCCTTCTGGACAGCCTTGAGTTGTCGCATAAGAACCGGACTCGTGAGCAATAAATGAAAGGAGTTTTCGGAAAATTCTTCATTTTTTCTTTGTATCAGAAAACTTCCGACAACGTAAAAAAGAAGATAAGGTCGCCCACTCGCATTTCCCTGATATCGCATGATCGATGCTTTCGATCGTTCGGCCGTTCTACATGGCGAGCGCACGCTGTGAAGTCATGCCGATTCAGCTTTAATACAGCGTTCAGGCGACTTGGTGACGCCGCCACGAGCCAACTCGCGCTATCCTACTAATAGTGAATGTAAGTAACTAATAACAATATCTCGGGCGCTGCGTACGTGCCGAAACCGCGATATTATTACGAGACACAGCTTAGTGGAGAGCTTCGAAAGTTGTCACGGGTGCTTTAAACCTACGTACATGCGCTCGTGGCTCCGCCGCCGTAGCTTCTCCTTCACTGCCCCCCCCCCCCCCCCCCCGAAAGTTAATCGGTGAATACACCTATTAAACTGAAAGCTTTCGTTTGGAGATAGGGAGCACTGTGCAATGAAAACGAAAAAATTAGAAAGGAAACTCATTTAGACCCTTTCACTGTTTACAAACACAGGTCTTTGATGACATCCCGAACTTCTACAGTTCTTTAATTTGGCAAAACACATTGAAATAAATGTTCGTTTGAGCTATATAAATGCTACAAAAGAATTTCCTCATACTTCACGCACGTTTTTTTTTTTTAATGTGAAAAACGAAATAGAAACTTCCCTTACCCTCGAAGAGAACTTGAGAACGTGCTTTCAGTTCGGACGTTAAGAGCTGGTAAATGAGGTGACCGGAAGTTTTTCGGGGTACAACGCTTGCAACCTTCAAACCGTCTATAGCCATGCAAATGATATGGCACAACAAGGAGGACAAAAAGCTGCACGTTACCTATGCAGTGCGGAAGCCGAGTTGGCTACTTGGCCGCCACCAATGTGCGCGGCTATCTCGACAGCGTCTGCGCACTTACGACCATACTCGCGCCATAAACGACTTCTTCGCGAGTCCATCCAGGGACGCATGCGCATGGAATGTCAAACTCTTGTTGTCGCAAGACTTGCGGAAAATAGGATACACCTCGATCGAGAAATGAAAGTGGCGCGGCGCCGGTGGCTTGAAACAACGCACACAAAGCCGACAAAACCAGGCAAAACTGAGCGCTTTGTGCGCCGCCTTGTGGCGGGCTGTTCACAACACCGTACAGTTTCGATTCCCCCCTCCTTTTTTTTCTCAAAATAAGCGTGTGTAATTATCGAACACACGCGGTTGGTGAGCCGAAATACAAAGTAGAAGTACGTGAATATTAGGCATAAACGAATGTTTGAACTATCTTCGACATGAATTTAAATTTTACGGAATGGCTTGACGGCGTCACTGAAACCGCAGAGACTGAAACCACAACGTTGGAGCACCAGTATGTGAGCGCGAAATTTGAGATGTTACATCAATGTTGTCAAAGTATGACAGGCTCTGAAGATGAAACGCATGCAAGCTATCTCGTTATTAACGCACAAAAACGCGGATTCGCCATGTCGCTTTCATTGACGAAGCTTTTTCTTCATGAAAGCAGTCTTCGTATATAGAGCGCCAGTGCATTAAGTAGCGGGGTCCGTGACTTCACGTGCAGGCTGTTTATCCGACATGAACGTAGTCGAAAATCGCACATGGCTGGAGCGATCGAGCGCGCGGCTGTAGATGCTGGCGCAAGCGTAGATACAATAGTTCCAGTATGACCACTCTTGCATCATAAAGACGGCCATCTACATTTGCAAAAAAAAAAAAAAACGAAGAAAGACCATAAGTGGCCGAGGGGTCGCTTTGTACATTTGACAACACGCAGAACCTTGAAAAAGCTGTTTCACCGCAGCCAAGGTGTGCTAGTGTGTGTAACTGAGCCCGAACTGCCGCGAAGCCACCCGTCCACACTTCCAAGGTTAAATGTACCTTCACTTCGATTTTTTTTTATGCTTAAAAGCTTGTTATACTAACTTATATGTGCTAATAATAGTATTATTTTAACAACATATTTTGCCACTCGCAAACTTCACCCTACTATTGAATTCTTGCTGCTTTTTGAAGCTGCTTCCACCTAAAACAAACACAGTGACATTCGAACACGTGTAGTTCCACTTCCTTGATTGATATGTGCATTTTTAGCGTCCCAAAACTACCATATGATTACGAGAGACGGCGTAGTGGAGGGCTCCGAAAATTTCGACCACCTGGGTTCTTTAACGTGCACCCAAATCTCAGCAAACGGGCCTACAACGTTTCTGCCTCCATCGGAAATGCAGCCGCTGCAGCCGGGATTCGATCCCGTGACCTGCGGGTCAGCAGCTGAGTACCTCAGCTACTAGACCACCACGGCGGGGCGTAGTTCCACTTTCTAAATAATGTTTTCTGTACTTATAGTTTTGTCATGACAAAATTGCTCCTTTTCTTACAAAAAAAAATATATGCGATGTATACCATTAGTTCAAAATCAATGTTCAGTTAAGACTGTAAATTTCTCCAACTCATCAACCAATAGCGATAATGAAAGTTGCACAAGCAATGGCATTTCAGCATGGAGGACAAAAAATGGGGCAGCCCTATTGTGCAACAAGCCTTCACAAGCAAATGATGTATGCTGTTTTATAAGGGGAAGGGGGGAGTGATTTTAAATGAAAAGAAATGCGAGCCCCATAAATATCTCTCAGGGGGAGGACACTTCAACAGTAGCTCACGAGGGGTGGGGGTAAAGGATAGGATTAAAAGGTAATGAGATAGAGAGGAAGGAGAGAGCGAGGCGCAGAGACAGCGAACGACAGAAAACGACGGAAGTAAAGAGGAGATGGGAAAGATGGAAACAGTCGCAGGAGTCCGAGGACAGGGTACCATTCGTCGAGAGCTTTTGTCGGTGTCCGGAGATGGCGTAGGGCGAGCCCAGTCGGCCAGAGCTGCGCTGTCGTCGGAGAACGGGAGGGCACAACCGGTCGGCACGAAATTCAGTGAGCAAGTATGCTGCTCTATAAGGCTAAAGGAGTCAGCCTAAAAGCTATATTTGTGAATATTGGGTACAAGACTCACATTGTGACACGAGTATCACATATTGAGCTGCAAAATATGTCAAAATACTGCTTCCTAATGTGTTGCTTTGCCTTTTGTTATCCTCACAACGTCTCCAAGGGTTTGTATAAAAATTGACGAACAACATAATGTTTGCAGTAATTTGCTATTCCTTTTCAAGTTGAAGATGTGCAGCAGAGAGTAGGGTTTCCACCTCCTTCCCCTACCGCTCCCCCCAGAAAAATAAACGACCCACTGATGGAGGTGGGTGGGAGTGTGATGGGATGGGTTAAGAGGAAATTAATGTTGAATAATAAATGCATCAGGGCCATTTAATGTAACATTGCTTTCCATAGGCCAAATAAATGTAATTAACACACAAACAAAACAGCCCAGTGAGCTAAGCAACAAATTTATGGCATAAGAATACCCATGATTAGCATGACCCTTTGAATATTGCTCTGAAAATGCTGCACTGAAAAGTAACCGGAATACTTCACACATTAAATAAGTGTTAATTTCTTATTGAAAAAATTTCCTCTCCTTTGTGTCTGAATGTCACATGGCAGTGGCATTAGTATGCAAATAAGTGTTAAAATGTATAGCGTGCATATGCCCCCAAGATGTCGAATATTGATATGTCGTATACATGCAATCTTATGCTCTATTTAAATGATTGCTACACTTAAAGGAATGCTAAAAAGTGGTCGACAAATATCTTCAGAGTTTTTGGGACGGAAGATAAATGTTTACTGTATGCCCGAAAAATAAAACTCAACATTATGAAAAAAAAAAAAAAAAGCCAATGATGGCCAATGCGTACCGCCAACCAACCCACTATCTAAAAACCTGCCACGTTAGTCTCAAACTAGGCACTTGGCTACACTAGCAGGAAGGAAGTGCTACTGACAAAGAACTATGATGGACTCTGTAAATGTTTCGAAGTTGACGTACAATAAAGGTGTTCAATTCAAAACGTGTTCACTGGAGCTAGTTGGTTCACAGCTAGCACTGGAGCTTAAAACGAGAGACAGAAAGAAAGAAGACGGACAAAGAAGTCGCTGTAATAACCGAAATTTAATTTATTGTACACAGCTAAATAAATTACCTAACTTGCGCAGTCACCTACAGATATTAAGTGCCTAGCATGGTTTGCATGAGCTGTTGGTACACCAAAAGCCCTTGTCGTTTTTTTTTTGTCCCTCATTTTCAGTTCCACAGCTCAGACCAGTGTTGTTTAATTACTTTACTTCTGTTTTGTTTGTTCTAACCAGCCAAAATACTGGTACAAAAACGACATGACCTCAAATGAAAAATGTTTAAGAAGTTACAAAAAAAATTGAAATGAAAAAAAAAATTTTAGCGGCCATGCACCACAAGGGGTGGAGAAATGCAGTGGCACACGAGAAGTGGAGAAGTGGACACTTCTGAAAAAGCCTAAGTAGGCTATCTTGTAATAGTGGTAACTATCCTAATGCGGGTTGTATTGCATCTCAGCAGCTGAATGTGACCACGAGGGAGAAACCCTAATGCCCAGGATAAGGCATAGCCTGCGAACCTTTCCCAAGGAGGTAGGAGGAACCATCATGTGTTAGCGCAACACGTGTGCCATTGCATGTCTGGGCATACATATGCAAACTGTAATCATTCAAGAGTGCCACTGACACCATTGTACACTTGCATTGGTGTAAGTGACAAGTGAATATCTTCTCTTGATCTAGAGGTCTTCATCCGATACCAGTGCGACTGTGCATTATTGCCATCAATATAGCTATCAGTTTATTGTAAAAATTATATTGCTTTTATTTCTGCTTTTGCATGGTGAAATGTAAAGACAAAGATAAGATTATGCAGGGATTAAATAACAATCAGATAAGGCAACCAAACCTTTAACACAATAATCATGAACCCTACCTCCCACTCTCAATTTTGTTATGTTGTGACATGCCCACAACCAATGTAATTGGCCATCTGCAACAAAACTCATTCTGGGATTTAAAAAAAAAAATTTTAGGACAGTCACTTGGGATCGAGCATTCTGAACTCGTCCAGCTTGTTGTACGCGCTCTTATTGCATTCAGTGTTGCCACTGTAATGTTGAAACAATGTCTGCAACATTAGGGTAACATTCACGCCATTTTGGCTATGTTGTGTCAACGAAGCATGCTCGTGCACTCAGCACTATGTGTGTAAATTCACCGAGCCTCGCCAGAGTAAGATGTTTTCAGACTGTTTTGAAGGCCAATATAATTGCGGCCATTAAAATATGGGCTCATTTTACTATACTCGTCAGAATTACCCACTTTGTCAATCTGAAGCTGGCAGGATATGCACAGCCACAGTTGATGACTGTACAGGAATAGCTGTGGCAGCAATTTGTATTTTGCAAGTAAACAAATAAAATGCATTCTGCTGGCAAGATGGGAGCCTTAATTGTGAATCAAAGCAGAGCACTTAAAAAATGTCACAGGCATGCATTTATAGGAGAGAGAGAGAGAGAAAACAGTCCTTAAGTGGCCACTTGGCGAATGTGGTAAGGGTCCCTTATTCCAGAAACCCTCTGGCCTGGACCGCCTGCCTGCCCGCGCAACAAGTTGGCACGGTTTGACCAGGTCCAGCTTAGAGATTGTAGCCTCTCCGGATTCAATGAGAAGCGTTGCATGTGCATCTCTTGGTGCTGCTTGTATGGCTGGGTTCAGTTCCTTTGCACTGCAGTAGAAAATGCACATGCAGCCGTACGACCGTTATACGTGGTGCAATAAAATGCCGTGAATGTGTTGCTTTGAAATTGCCTGCAGTCCGTGTCTTCATCTCTTGGGTGTTTAAGATGGGAGGGGGGGAGAGACAATAGTGTCACAGCAATTCATGACAGGTTAAGGGTACCATTATAGTTCCTTCGACTTCGACTGGTGTTTTTGTGAGGGAGGTGCCTCGAATTTTACGTGTAAAAGCGCGGCTGATGCATTCGCGGGCTGTAGTGTATGCCGCTTCACTCCCTTCGAGGCCCTCGTGACTGGAAACTCATGCAATGTAGGTGTGTGTGGGGATTTAACTTCATGTATGGATGCATTAATACACTTGACATGTTTCGCCACTATGCCAACCATTTCCTTCTAAAATCCCCAACACATCATGATGCTCCGATTTTACAAAAGAAATTTATTTTTCCACAGCTTATCACCGAGTAGTATCGGCTGTCATATTTCACTGATTCATCTCAATGTGCAGCTTCTACCTTGAAAAACCTGAGTAATGCTGCGTTCCAGGATGACGTGAAATTTCAACCTACGGTTTTTTACTGTGCACCAAGGTACTATGACTAGGCTATCCTATGAATTTTTATTCCTAATGCATATCTTATTTACAGACTTTTTTCTTTAATTAGCTTTCTACTATGCTTTCTTTTTCATGCACACTCCCAATCGACTAATTAGGGATGACTATAATTAATAAACAATATAAAATGAAACACACCTGCAAAACCGATGTTTGTGGTGACAAAAAGCCAGCACAAAGTAGTACATACTTCTGCTCATAGTACTTTACATTCAGTAACAATGAAAATCGAACATAATAGGTGGCTTGTAATCAATCATGTTGTCTGCCAATTTTGGTACAATTTCAGTGACTAATTCATGTAACTACTTACAGTGTTCAAGACAAAAGCTGTACCGGGATATAACCCTTTGAGCACATTAAATTATCGGAAAATGTGCAGTTGAACACCTACAATCATGACATGAGAGAAACACATTGATTGCAAATGTTCATACTAATCAGCCCACCCAAAATGCATTCCATCACTTTGGCACTTGGTGTGCACAGTAATTGTTTCATCATCCTAGCACACATGCAGGTTGACTGCTTGAAAAGGATGATGTTTCATCATCCTAGCACACATGAAAGTTGTGCTGCTTTGGCTTGAGAACGATGGTGATAGAAAATCAAGTGTGAATGGTTTCTTACTTCTTTGCGTGACCTATTGGAAGCATCCACCTTTAGAATGAGGACTTATCAATTGTTATATTTCAAGGCAGGCAGAGACGCGAGATCAAGGCCATTGAGTAATAACAATTTTGTGTGCAAAGCTTGCGTACAATGCTGCTATTCATTTAGAATGGCGCACACAGCAAGTTTTCAGGGTCATTTCTAATGCTTCACTGTAAAACAAGAAAACATGAGAAACACAAATTAAGTTATAAAAACCTAAACTTGTTGATACACAGTTGAAACTCTCTGCTGGATGTATCAGCTGGATAGCTTTTCCTTTCCAAAAGTGTTATAAGCCCTAACGATGCCAGTGTACCGTTCAAGTTTAGAGAAAACAAGGTAGTTAACAGTATTGCATTAGTAACAATGATAGCTTTTTAACCATGGCAATGTATCGGTCACTTCCATGATTATAAATGTGTAGACACTCCATTTTATTGCACCATAAAACTCACTATCCTGAACTAAAATCATAGCCATTTAAAGTGACAGCCACAATTGTAAAGCTGTATTCAGAAGCCTAAATTATTTATTTACTTATCACTGCGCAATGTATTGATCAACTTAGAAGTGGCACATGCATTTTAGGCATCACAGTTTTCAAGTCATTGCATATCAAATGAACCAGCTTGTATGAAAAATCAGTAAAAACATCAAGAAAACTTAGCTGTAATAAAATATTTGAAATGTTTCCAATATCAAAGTGAAGTGCCGCCACAGAGCCTTGCAGTAACTAGTCTACAAGACTTTTTTTTTTTAAGTTACACCTGCACACATATTTGGATTTTCACAGACATACAATATCATTTTTTGCAAATTACTTAGCCTAAATCAATGCTTTGTAAGCACAGGTTATATTTATGCATAAAGTTGTAAAAAAAACCACTCCTCTCTTAAAATGTTTAATAGACCAAAAAAGCAGAAAAGGAACGTCCAATTTCGCACCACTCAAGAATATCGGTCCAACGGTGCAGTGCAACTAATATTTGCTGCTGTATCATCGTCACAATTGTGAGTTCATGGCAAATTACCCTGAAGTGACACCAAAAATTGAATATCAACTTGAAAAAAAAAAGGAAGAAGCTGTCAATATCTACATTTGCCAATTTCAAAAGAAAACAACTGTTTGGATGCTTCGTGGGACCGAAGGACTAATGTGCAACAGCACAGGTATCACTGTTAAAGCGAGAACAAATACACAGTGCACCTATAAACACTTCTTGCCTTAGCATCAACCAATGTTGCACATACATTTTTGCGTGTAATCATTTTATTTGTTTTGTTGCAATCAAACTATTGCTCATTTCCGTAACTAATTAAATGCATCCAGTTTGAATGAAAGCAAAAGAGAGTTCAAGAGGCTTATTTCTTTTTAGACAACAAAAAAAGAAAGAAGCTTAGCGGACGTTCAGCGTCGTAACTGGAGCACAAATGGAGATTCAGGCTCATGTTACTTCAACGGGATGTGACACCGCAATAATCACATAAGTCAACGCAGACACTGCCGTTTACCATTTTTCAGTGGGCATGCACTGTGAAAAAGGCAAAGCTTGTATCCCAGCCAATGACTATGCTTCTGTGATACATGCTAGAGGACAACAAAGAAAAATGGAGATAGAAAAGGCTCTCTCAACTCAAAGGGCAGTTGAGGCACGCGTCAGCAATGCATCTATTTCACTGTCTTAAAAAACAGGGTGCAAGCAGAAACCAGATATGTGCGGGCAGTACATATTAGCGGAGGTGAAAGTCATCACGAAAAATACTTTGTCAGTGATTTGGCAGTTGCTTTACAAAAAATAACGTCTTAATTGACTATATCAACAAACTCTATTAATTGGCATCTTATAATTCCCATCTATGCACATGTGCCACATCCTTGGCATTAAGCAGAGTATATACTTTTATACGACTTGCCACAAAAATAAGGAATCGCAGTTCTTTGGCAAAGTTGCAACAACCATTGCTTGCTCAAGCACCCAGGACCATGTGCGTAAATTACAGTCCTATGCATGGAAGACATTTCCAGAATCTTTAAAAGGAAAGCCCTAATGAGCGAGCTCTTTTACCAATACTGATCTGCATGCTCTCAAAAACTGCTTGTTGGGTAAATTTCATTTCATTTTCATTTCATTTTATTACCTTAAAGACCCCACTAGGGGTCTTTAATTGCGAGACAGACGATGTATGTTAATTGCAAGACAGACAGACAATATTCATTCATCATATTCATATCATGTCAGTGTGTCAACATTGAAAGAAGAATCATCTCTATTAACTCTTGCACTTCGTCGTCGCATTGCCAGCCTAGCTCTGTTTCATAAGTTCTATTACAGCTCACGTGACCGACCGGACTTTACTACCACTCCAGCCCGCATATCTCATCGCACCTGTCATGCCCTACAAGTCACCCGTTCATGCAGCCACACCAAGACATTTTCTGCCTCCTTCTTCCCACGGGCATCATCTGAATGGAACGACCTTTCCCACAGTACTGCCACCATTACCTGCCCGAGTTTATTTTTACAAAATGTTACACATTGTCTGTCTCGCAATTAACATACATGGTTAGCATTTTTTTGTATAATTCCTCTACATCCACCCCTTAAATGAAATGTCAGTGGCATAAACATACCTGCAAATGCGAGTCACCGAAAACATGCAGCCTTTGCAAGCGAACAAATAAGCCTGTTTTAACAGTAGGACATGAGTCCTTGAAACCCTATGCTCAAAACACATAACAGGCTAAACATCTCATGAGGTGGGAAAAAACTCCAACTTATAGCTAGCAAGCACATGCATGATTAAGCTTACCGGGTTTTACACAATGCTGACGGCTTTTTTCGGGAATTCCACAGAATTTATATTTTTGGGAAAACTTCATAAGTGGCGGTCAATCCTATTTTTTGCGTGCACTCACCTTGCAGACAGATGCAAAATTGTAGTCCAGTACAATTTACACGTTTTCCTGCAATTTTCCTGTGCCCAGTGTTGCTCTATCACGTGTTTATTGATTAGCATACTACCCTATCTTCGTCGCCAGTTGTACTTTTTTAACATTATTAGCACTGCACTCTCATTTATAGCGAAAGCTGTTAAAGAAAGTTAAATTCGGTTAACACGCAGTTGTCCGCCACCGCCGCCGGTGTTTCTAACCACATCACAGTAAATTTGAAAAACCTGGCACCGATGACACAGTGGGGCTCGAACTCGGGTCCGCTGGGTGCCAGCCCAGTATTCTACCACTGAGCTACGCCAGTGCTTGTGAGTTGTTGGCAAACTTGCCTTAGGCACGCTTGATGTTGGGAAAGCAATCACGTTTATATGACTTATAAAGCATTTTAAAACAGTGAAATAACAACCAGTCATCGCACAATGCAAATAGCGTAACGAGTGGGTCGTACCAATGTTCCGACCAATTACAAAAGCTTGTTTTTGTTCAGCTATAAACTGTGGTGCATACTCACCTCAGGCGTAATTGCTCACAGTCGTAAGGCACTGCATGAACTAATGGCACAAAATTCCTTGCAAGTGTTCAGTGGATACCACACTTCTCAGAAGAATGACGAAAAATAGCATAGCGAATGCCGGCCAACTACCCAAAAGATTACTATTAATGCTTTAGTGGGTATCAAGCAAGTGTGCTTGCAGTAGTTACCCAATGAATGTAGTTACCCAATGACTGCAGTTGCCACAGATAAAGGGGTGTTACCCAGTTTGGGTGTGCATGTAATCTTTGGGGCTCTTCCTTCAAACAGGAAGGATTGCAATAGAAACAGGAAAAAATATGATCTTTTGTTGAGTCTGTGTAAACTTGTTACCATCAGTAACATAAAGACACATAACCATTATTCATGTAACAAACACTGTTGCTTTTTGCACCTCCTGCTCATCTGCAGAACTTCTCCCCGAGGTCTGGCTGGTTCCGGTCTTATGGGCAGACCGTGACATTAGCGGACTCTGCTTATAACTCTCTTTTCAACATTCGATTGCTTCCAGAAATTGGTGCCATTCGACAGAGTGGCTTGAAGATTGATGTCACTTTTCTAGTCTCAATTAACAGTTCAACTATTACCTAAACAAACCCTACCCTCCCATTCTACCCACCCCTCTTCAAAGAAAGCCTGTAGGTCCCTTACTTTTAATGTAGCGCTATTACCTTGAAAAGGATGTGCTGCAATGAATATCAGAAACATGGAAAATAAACATTTTGCAAGAAACTCTATCTTTCTGGCATCTAAAACCAATTTCATTTCCAAGCACGTTACGTTGCCTTATCAAGCTGTAGACTATTAAACCTCCACTGTCCCCACACACACAAAGAAAGTATATGCCACTCACAATTAAGTCACCTTCTTTTCATGGCAATGAAGCATGTGATCTCCGAGTTCCTTTTTCCGGGTAAAAAATTCAGGGCACAAGACACAGGAAAACGATCGCTCTTCGGAATGGACTGCCATGTGCCGAGCTCACGTGGCTTTGCGACAAAAAGATGCACTGCATTGGTCACAAGAAAAGAGAAGCTCTCCTGAGTGGGTGCGCATGTGGCTAACAAGATGCAGCCTCTGCGAAAATGACGCGTGGCATTGGTCACACGAAAAGCGACGCTCACCCGTATGAGTGCGCATGTTGGTCTTGAGGGTTCGATTGAGTGAAAAGGATGCATCACAGTGAATACAGGGATAGGGACGTTCTCCTGTGTGGGTGCGCATGTGGGTCTTAAGGTTTCCACTGAGTGAAAAGGATGCACCACAGTAAATACAGGAATAGGGACGTTCTCCAGTGTGGGTGCGCGAATGAGCCACGAGCTTGCTGTTCTCAGTGAATGCAGCTGGACACAAGTGGCACGGGAAGGGCTGCTCGCCCCTGTGGGTGCGAAGATGTCTCTGGAGATGTAATTTTTTTTTTTTTTTGGTGACATAGCTGCACTGTGGGCAGAAATGCACTTTCACTTGTACTGACGGGCATGAAGGGGAGTGCTCCAGGGATGCCTCCAACGAAGAGGTATCTGCAAAGTTATAGAAAGCAGAGGAAGGCAACGCTTATCAAATATCGCAGACTATCCAGCACTGGACTATTCAACCTCTTATGACTATTTAACTAGATGGAAAGAGCTACAGGCCATTGAGAAATACGATCTACTTAAATTGTGATACTCGTGGCCTACTCATAGCCTACCCTTTGTTACAATGAGCCAACCTAAAAATGTTTTTGAAATAGTAAAAGTGCATCAACCATGTGTCTCTTACATGTTTCCACATCTCGGCACATAAATACTTCAAACACATGACACACTACACCTGCTGCTAGCTCATTTAAAATTTGATTTATAAGCTACACAAACAGCGAAATCATTTTTCCTTGTGTGCAACTGTGATAAGCACGGACCATTAAACTAAACTGCACAGTTTTCTTGCATAGAAGAATCAGCGCAATGGAAGACACCAAAAGCATCACTTAATTTTTCAACAAAACATGCACATGGGAAAAAGTGTGAGAGGAGAAAGTCAATATGAAATGAACTGCAATATACAAAACAAAAACAAAGCACTACCAATGAAAGAAATATCAGTTTTCTGTGGAAACGAAAATCATTAGGCTCCATTCACTTCACCTCAGTTGCTATACTCTCTTCACTTCAGTTGACATCTAGTGTACGCCAGGACTTACGTCCTCATGCACGAAGTTGATGCGTTTACTGATTAAAATCAATTACGCTTGAGCATATTGGGTGTTCCCTTAGAACAAGTGTATACTTAAACCACCCACTTATTTAATATTCACATGCTGTGGTGCTTGCAGCCACTTTACACATTCGCCATGCAATATTGCAAGTGTTATGCGACTCCTCGCATTATGTAACAGCTGTACAACTTCTCCTTTTTGAAGTTGTTTTAAACCCTGTTGAAGCTGATACAAGCATTGAAATTCAAATGAAACAAGCTATTTAACAATATTTCATTACTAATAAGTATAACTTTTAAGGGGGCAGACTGCTCTTAGACATTTTTTGTTTATTTCTTCAGTGACCTTGATCAAACTGCACAGAATTATGCAGTTTTTTCTACTGATTTCAAATATTTGATTTGTTTTCCTGTAACTCATCTTATTCCTGAGATAAATTATGTTCACCCCCTTTTGTTCAAGGCCGCCATAGAAAAAAAGTGCTTAATAAATGTGATATTTAAAATATTCTAATATAGACTAATGACTATAGATTGAAATAATGCAAGAGTTTTTTGTTTTTAAGCCTTTCTTATTATTTTACAGGAAAATGAACTATCTATTTTCAAAAGCAGTTGGAATTGTGTTAAAATTTTGATGAGTGAATAATTAAAAAGGCTTGTTCTCTAAATTCTGCTCCCATACTTGCACCCTAGACACATACAGGTTTTCATTGCAAAAAAAACTATTGTTGTACCTGCCCAAGCTGCAGAGACATTGAGGCCTCAAAATTGAACAGTTGTACATTTTCTTTTTTGAGAAAAATGGAAAAAACTGGAAACACACAGCTTCTTCAAAAAGCAACTATCATGGTGCGCATGTTTTGCAACCCTCATAAAAGTGCTCATAAATTCGTAGCAGAGCTTCTAACACAGGTGCTGGCAAATTATAAAGAGGCCTCGAAGTTGGTTCCTCATTTTTTTGCAGGTTCTGCATGCTAACAGCACCAAGAATCTGGACAGTTAGAATAACATTACAAAAAATCACCACTTCCTGATGTGTAACAATTTGTAGAGAGATAGAAAAATACTTGCAGATACCAAATATGTCAATTTAAATTTGTTTTTTGTCACACTTGGGTCCCAAAGAGCAGTCTGCCCCCTTAAGACAGCGAATGTATCAGTCACTAAGACAAATATGAATGTGTAAATACTCTATATTATTGCAACATAAAACTCCCTATCCTGCATAGCCATATGTGAAAGCCACACTTGTAAAGCTGTGTTCAGAAGCCTAAATTATTGATGCACTTTTCACTGCCCAATGTGCTGATCGACTTAGAGTGGCAAATGCATTTTAGGCAACACAGTATTCATGTCATGAAATATCAAGTGCACCTACTTGTATGAAAAATCTGTAAAAACATCAAGAAAATATAGATGAAATACAATATTTGAAATGGTTCACAGTATCAAGGTGAAGTTCCACTACCGAGTGTTGCAGTAACTAGTCTACAAGACTTTTTCTTTAGGTTCCACCTGCACACATTATTGAACTTTCACAGAGATACAAAATCATTCTTTGCAAACTACTTAGCCTAAATCAATGCTTTGTAAGCAAAGAGAAAATTTGTGCACAAAATTGTAAATAAACCCGCTTCTCTCTAAAAATGTTCAATAGACAAAAAAAGCAGAAAAGGAATGTTCAATTTCACAACACTCAAAAACATTGGTCCAATAGTACAACCAATATTCGCTGCTACATCATTATCACAAACGCTGAAATGACACCCAAAACTGAAAATCAACTTCTAAAGAAAGAAAGAAGGTGTCAATATCTATATTTGCCAATTTCCAAAGAACACAACTCCTTGGATGCTTCGTGGGACCAAACGACCAACGTGCAGCAGCACAGGTATCAACAGCACAGGTATCACTGCACAGGTATCACTAAAACGCCTTATTACTGATAGTAATGCTACTCTTTTCCCGACATCAAGCCTGCCTAAGGCCAGTTCGCAAAGGAGTCCCCAGCACCGGGGTGGCTCAGTGGTAGAATACTGAGTTGACATGAAAGGTACAGGTGTTTTTAATTTAGACTCTAAATTTATAGGGCGGGTGACGCTTGTGTCAGTAATCTATCCATTCCATTGTCCAAAAAAAGTGAACTATCTGTGCAATCAAAACCGCACGTGTGCAGGCAATACTTCGAAGAGGCGGTGAAAATGATCATTAAAAATAGTTTGTCTTGGATGTGGCACTTGCTTGTGTGTCTCTTAATTCTATATACTAAATCTTCCCATCAAACAACTTATCTAAATTATTTACATCAACTAATAGCAGTTCCTTCTTTTTTATTAGTAATTTACATGCCCATCTATGCACTCGTTCCGTGACTATGTAATTAAATGGAGTAGATATTTTTATATGAGGTGCCACTTAAATAAGGGAATCACAATGCTTTGGCAATGTTGCATCAACAATTGAATGCTCAAGCATCTGAGACCGTGTGTGAAAATAGTCCCATTAGAGGAAGACATTTTAAGAATGTTTGAAGTCAAGCCTTTTCGAGCGAGCTCTTTTACAAATGTAGATAGGCGCGCTCTCTAAAACTGCCTGTTGTGTAAATGAAAAGTCAGCAGCATGGGCATAGTTGCAAATGCGAGTCGCCAAAAACATGCAGCCTTTGCAAGCAAACAAATAATTATGTTTTAAGAGTAGGACATGAACCCTTGTCTTGTACCAAAGCCCCGTGCTCAAATCACAGCTCAGGCTAAAATCTCATATGGAAAAAAAATCCAGTAATTTCTGGCATGCAAGCAGATTAACGATAAGGCTTACCACGTGTTACACAATGCTGATGGTTTTCTTCAAGAATTCCAGAGCATCCATTTCTTCGAAAAAACTTCATAAGTTGCGGTCGATCTCATTTTTGGCATACATTCACCCCGAGGACACAAGCTAAATTCAAGTCCAACAAAATTTTCACATTTTCTTGCAGTTATCGTTGCCCTATCACGTGTTTGTTGGCCAGCCTACAACCCTATCTTTGTCACCAGTTGTACTTTTTGAACATTACTAGAACCACACTCTCTTTTGTTTGCATAACTTTCTAGCTGTTAAATTTTATTATCACTTCTTGATATGAATGCTTTATACATATTGCCACCTACTTCTAGTAGTGGGTCGTATGCCAAGGCGAAGGCTCACACCACTAAAAAGAAAGAAGTGCGCGTGGGCCCATGCTCTGGCAAACAAGCCCAACAGACGCGCTTGGTTAGAGTCCTGTTGCTCAGACGTCAATAAACCTTGTCGACACCCTCTGGAGCGACGTGACAATTGCTGAAGGTGCGGGGTAGCCCCTCACGGATGTTTTGGACCCCTCCTGGAAGCGGCACCACAAGCCCAGTGCGAGTCAACACTACCGTTCATCGGACAAGCCGCAGGATCAGGGGATTGCCACTGGAAGCTGACCCTACAGTTCACACCAGTATGATGAGCACGTCGGTTGAAACCACTTTAACAGGTACGGAAAACCCCACGGTGACTCGGTACACCCTGGAAAGTCCACAGGTTCCGACACCGTTTTATGGCACCGAGCTCGAAGACGTCGAGGACTGGTTGGTCGACTTCGAGCGCATGGCTGCTTTGAACGACTGGAACGACGCAGCCAAACTACGGCGTGTGTACTTCTATTTGGAGGATGGAGCACGTACCTGGTACATGAATCATGAGGAACAGATGACATCGTGGCCCGAATTCCGCCGCCGGCTGATGCATACTTACAGAAGTGTTGATCGCCACGAACGAGCGGAGCGAACGATCCAGGCCTGCATCCAGATGCTCAATGAAACTGTCATGACCTATGTGGAAGATATGACGCGCCCGTTTCGACGGGCTGATCCGAGTATGACAGAGGAAAAGAAGTTGCGTCACCTGATGCGGGGAGTTAAGGAGCAGCTTCTCGCTGGCCTTGTACAGAGCCCTCCGAACTCGGTCGCCGAGTTTTTGTCCGAAGCCGTCACGATGGGACATCGATCCACCCTGTATGAGCGGCAAGTGAACACGTCCACTGCTCAAGTTCTCACGACTATTGGGAGCAACATTGAGTGTCTGCGCGACCTTATCCGCTCTATAGTATGCGAGGAGCTGCAAAAGGCTGCCGCACCACCACTACCTACGGTGAGTTCTATTGCAAACATCATCAAGGACGAGCTGCATCATGCCCTTCGTGACCCTGTGAGTCTGGATAACGCCACACCCGCCCCGGCTGACTACCACTGTGCAACCTATGCAGAAGCCTTGAAGCGCCCAGCTTCCTCTTCCCCGCTGTTTGTTCAGGCACCTCCTACGGTTTGACTTCAGTCGGCGCAGCCTCTACGGTACTACGAGAACACACGCACGCCCCCACCCCTCGTTTACGCCAGCCCTGTGCATCTTGCGGAACAACCAGTGCACTACCTTGACGACAGACGCGTTTCGCCTCGGAAATCTGATGCTTGGCGCACTCCTGATCGCCGACCTCTGTGCTTCTACTGCAGTGAATCGGACCATTTGTACCGCCAGTGTCCATACCGGCGCCTCGGCCTGCGCGGCTTTACAGTATATTCAGCGCCTCCTCGGTATGGCCAGCGACCCCGGGACATTGAGGACTACCTGGCTCAACAGCGCATGCCACCGCCTTATGGACGGCAGTCGCGCTCACCGTCACCGAGGCTCTTTCCATCTTTGACCTAGCGCGATGCTGGCGCACGGTCCCCCAGTCCCCGCCGGAAAAACTAACGCAAGCTACCCTTGGAGGCGAGGTCGCTGGCAGTCGACGTGCTGAAGACCTCCGATCGACGCTAACAAAAAAGGGTGTAGATTCGACTGAGCGATATGTGCGGCTTTCTCTGGATATACCGGTGCTGATGGACGGCTATGCAGTAGGTGCTTTAGTTGATACCGCGGCTGACTATTCGATATTAAGCGGGAAAATGACCAGACTACTAAAGAAGGTAATCACGCCCTGGCATGGCTCCGCGATTCGAACGGCTGGTGGCCCCACCGTCTCTCCGCTTGGAACCTGCACGAGTAGAGTTCGGGTCTGCGGTTATACTTTTGTAGCAAGTTTCCTTGTGCTCTGTGAGTGTTCACGCGACGTTATTCTTGGTGTTGACTTCGTGCAGGAGTATGGAGCTGTCATTGATCTTCAAGAGAATCGCATCACCTTCTCAGCCGACCAAGCAATCGACAAGCAGGATGACCAACAACGTGCCGACGTTCTTGGTGTTTCTGCTGAAAGTCTAACGCTTCCTCCAAGAACCAGTGTTATAGTCGACGTCACATGCTGTGGATTGCGAAATGATGAAGCGATTGCAGAAAGTAATATTGAACACCTGCTGACTCAAAGTGTTTGTGTGGCTAGGAGTATCACACAGCTACGTGATGGCCGATCTCAACTGCTCGTTACAAATTTCAGCAACGAACACCGACACCTTTTCCATGGCACTTCGTTAGCGTTTGCATATGAATTAGGAACCGTTCCCATCTGCTTCTCGTTGGACGCAGTGGAGGTCGCCAATACGTCTCTAAACAATATCGATATTAATTCTAACCTCACACCAGAAAACCAGATAGCACTGAGAAAACTCTTGCTTGAATTCAAGTCATGCTTCGCTACTTCCTCTAAGGTGCGCCAGGCTTCGATCACTAGGCACGGAATCGTCACTTACGACGATGCCCGCCTAGTACACCAACAGCCTTACCGCGTGTCAGCGAAGAAACCAGAAGCCATTCGTACGCAAGTTCGAGAAATGCTTGACGACAGCATCATCGAGCCTTCCAACAGTGCGTGGTCATCTCCAGTCGTCCTAGTCAAGAAGAAAGACAGAATGCTACGTTTTTGCGTCGATTACCGGAAGCTGAACAGCGGGACTAAAAAGAACCTGTACCCGCTGCCACGCATCGACGACTCGTTAGACATATTACGCCGCGCCCACTATTTTTCCTCTTTGGATTTGAAAAGCGGGTACTGGCAGATTGAGGTTGACGAGCGAGACTGCGAGAAAACGGCCTTTGTGACCCCTGATGGCCTGTATGAATTTCGAGTCCTTCCTTTTGGTTTGTGCTCAGTGCCCGCAGCCTTCCAGTGAATGATGGACACTGTGCTTACTGGTCTGAAGTGGCAAACTTGTCTCGTATACCTTGATGATGTTGTCGTTTTTTCTTAAACCTTCCAGCAACATCTTCACCGCCTCAGGAGTGTGCTACAGGCTATTCAATCAGCAGATCTTACACTCAAACCGCAGAAGCGTCACTTTATTTATGAAGAGCTCAAATTCCTTGGCCATGTAGTCAATGCGAAAGGAGTCCGACCCGACTCCGACAAACTTCCCGCTGTAGCCGCGTTTCTGCATCCTACAGACAAAAAGGCTGTTCGACGCTTTCTGGGCTTGTGCGCCTACTAGCGACGATTTATTAGAGGGTTTTCGAAGATAGCGGAACCCTTGACTCGCCTTACACGCGACGACACACCCTTTGTATAAGCTACCGAGCAACAGGCTGCTTTTGCCAAGCTACGACAGCGGATGCAGTCAGCCCCTGTTCTTGCCGATTTGACGATGATGCTGGCTGACACAGAGGTGCACACTGACGCCAGTAACATTGGCCTCGGCGCAGTGCTCGTCCAGCATCAACACGGCAAAGAATGAGTCATAGCCTATGCCAGCCGCTCACTGCCCGTACCGAGGTGAATTACACGACCACAGAGAAAGAGTGTCTCGCAGTAGTGTGGGCGATCACCAAGTTTCGCCCGTACCTCTATGGTCGTCCATTTAAAGTGGTGACGGACCACCATGCCCTCTGCTGTTTGGTAAACATACTTGATCCCTCTGGACGACTGGCCCGATGGAGCTTGCGTCTACAGGAATTTAATGTGACCATCGTATATAAGTCTGGACGGAAGCATGAAGACGTTGATACCCTGTCGCGTGCACCCATACCTTTAGTCAATCAAGAAGAAGAGGACGATGACGGTTTCCTGGGCATCGTTCCGAAGGACATGCGGGACAAAGTCCTCTCCGCGTGTCATGACGAGCCCACATCTAGTCATCTAGGTTACTCACGAACGCTCGTTAGGTCAAGTGAGGCGTACTACTGGCCCAGACTTTCTGCAAGCTTGAAGCAGTACGTCAAAAGCTGTCGTGAATGCCAGCGTCGAAAGTCGCCACCAAGCAAGCCGGCTGGATTACTTTAGCCAATTGATCCACCCCACAAGCCATTTGACCAAGTCGGCATGGACATTCTCGGCCCATTTCCTTTATCGTCCGACGGCAACAAATGGGTCATTGTTGCAACTGACTATTTGACCCGCTATGCTGAGACACAGGCGATACCACGAGCCACGGCTTCTAAGGTAGCACAGTTCTTCTTGTGCCACATTGTTCTGCGCCACGGTGCTCCATTTACAGTGATAACCGACAGAGGAACACCGTTCACTGCACAACTTATTGATGAAGTTTTTCGACTAAGTAACACTAGGCATCGAACGACGACTGCTTACCATCCGCAGAGCAATGGCTTAACCGAGCGACTAAATAAGACAGTCACAAACATGATCTCCATGTACATCGACGTCCAACACAAAACATGGGATCGCATTTTGCCTTATGTGACGTTCGCTTATAACACCGCCGTTCAAGAAACAACCCGATTTACACCGTTTCGCCTTCTCTACGGCCGCGAAGTTCAGACGATGCTGGATGCGATCCTTCCTTGTGAAGACGCCGATCAATTAACGACCGACGCAGAAGAATTTGCAGAGCATGCCGAGGGAACTCGCCAGCTCGCTCGGCTACACATTGGTCAGCAGCAACAGGTCGATGCACGACGTTACAATATGCGTCACAATGACGTATCTTACAGTCCGGGTGACCAAGTTTGGGTTTGGACCCCTGTTCGTCGCCGTGGCCTCTCCAAAAAGTTGCTCAGCAGATACTTCGGTCCGTATAAAGTATTACGTCGCGTGAGTGACGTAGACTACGAAGTGGTTCCGGACGCTACGCCGTCATGATGGGTACAACGAAGACAACCGACCTCTGACATAGTTCACGTGGTGCGCATGAAGCCTTATTTTGTGTGTTCCTAAAAGACCGCTTTTCCTGTATTTTTTTTATTTGTGCTCGACAATTGCCTCATCATTGGTGAACTCATCACGTCTAACATTTGATTATTGGAGCCCTTTTTATTGTTTAAGCTACTTTGTTTTGGTTTTTTTTTGCAATAACAGCACGATGCTCTTTCTTTTTTGTTGTTGAGGAGGAATATTGCCACCTACTTCTAGTAGTGGGTCGTATGCCATGGCGAAGGCTCACACCACAAAGAAGAAAGAAGTGCGCATGGGGCCCCACTTTGGCAAACAAGCCACACCGACGTGCTTGGTTAGAGCCCTGTTGCTCAGACGTCAATAAACCTTGTCGACACCCCCTGGAACGACGTGACAATATTTACAATTACAAGAGTACATTTCTTTGTGTTCATGCCTTCAGGCATCTCATAATAACATTGAAAACATCAATTTATCTCTGTAAATATAGAAAGATAACAACACAACACAAAAAGTTAAATTCTGTCAACATTTTATTGCGTACTTGTGTATCTCTATTACACTCCTGTAGTTACACCAAATCATTCTTACAGGCCTAGTCCAGGCAAAAACACACATTCAAATTTCGTTTCTTAGATTAATTTGGATTATAACCTCGTGCAATGAACTATAAAGGAGAGTCCGGTTACATACAGCAGACTATTTATTTATTTATTTATTTATTTATTTATTTATTACAGTATTGCCGGTCTGATCTTCAGACCTTCGGCAGGAGTGGGTACAAATGAGTACAAAAAAAAAGGGTTACAATAAACACATATGAAACATTGCAGCAATGATAACAGCAAAAGAACAGTACAACTAGTTCATACAAGTGCAGTAGCAAGATATTTAAATAACTTGTGAAAACATGAATACATGAAACAAACATGAGGTCATTAGTTATTTCTAGATACAGTAATTAACTTTGTGGTACCCTAAATGTGCCGAGCAACGCTATACAAAATTATGCATTTCACACTCAATACAAGCCAAATGCTTCATGTTTCGTGTTTGTGAAAAGTAACCAGGACAAACGCCACTGCAAGCAACATAGTAAAGGACATAAAAACAGTGAGGAGTTCCAAAACCTTCCCAGAAAATGAAAATCAACACCTATGATGGAACTTCAATCAAATGAGCCCCCAAAAAACAAAAAAAACACCTCATACCCTTGACCTTTAGAGCACCTTGTTGGCATGAGGGTGGGACTTGTTGCAAATTAAATGCTTTAAGGCAAGATGTAGAAACCGTAGTTCCCACAGATTACGGTGCTCTGCCCAGTCTGGGTGTGCGTGTGATCTTTGAGGCTCTTTCTTCAAACAGGACGGATTGCATTAGAAATGGGAAAAGGGATGCTCTTCTGTTAAGTTCGCATATGCTTTGTGAGATGTAAGTTCTGAGTGAATGCAGCTGGACACAGGTGTCACTGAAATGGTGAATCGGCATAATGAAGACAAAGGTGTCCTTTCATGTGCACTTTTTTCTTAATCACATAGATATATATATACTGCCTGCAAGAATGCAGCCCACCTTGTTTGAGCACAAAGGGATGGCACAGCTTCTCGAATGCCACCGACAATAAACCTGCCAACCCAGTAGGAGAACAACAAGGCAATGAAAGCCATGTGTCGTGCATGACATGGAATCAGACTGCAGTGCAAAATCTCTGAGGGGTGCTGCACATATAAGTAAAATATATCCTAACATCGGCTTTGACACAGTTGGCGCTATTGCTACAGTGACGGTGACACTGGCCCAGTACATGCCTCGTACACTGGTTCAGCAGAGATACACACACGACAGGCGCTCACCAGGAGTGCCGGACCTTAAGCATGCACGGATTCCAACTAGGCCAAATAGATATAATGCTACAATACATTTCTAGCTCTTTTGGCCTACTGTCTATACGTCAACTTGAACTTCAGTGATCCCAAAACTTTGGTAAGCGCCGATCTTGTATATACTCCTACTTCGTTCCTGTGTTTTTGCACTTCTTAAGCTTCACAAGATGCTGCTACATTTTGTATTTGCAAGTCCTCGCACTGGTTTTGTCAGCTCGTTCACAGTACGCACCAATGCTTCACTTTGGTGACTGACATGATTGTGGGCACTCGTGAACATGTCTCTGGATGCTCACGCACAGCTGAGGCAAGCGAGCACAAAACTCAAAACTACATTTGATGGACAAAACCTCGTGATAATTTCAGGCGGTTTAAACGATGTCTTAAATGAAAATACAGCAGGACTAGCAACCACACTGGCGAAAGGGGTCGATGACATGCGCGGCTTCTCCTCAGGTACAGGTAGTAATATGCACGATACCGGAGGGACAAGCTCAAAACATGCAACACCACTTATCTGCGCAGTCGGTTGGGAGGGCTCAAAAAACACGTCCATTCACCATGACAGTCCGAAATGAACCACAGAAATCCAAGAACACCTACCAGTGATTGAACTGAGTGGTAGCGTCGGTAGTGACCCCTGGCTGAATAAAACTGAGCACTTTCTGCGCCGCCTCGTGGCAGGTTATTCACAACAACGTACAGTTTCGATTCCACTCTCCCTTTTTTTTTTCTCAAAGTAAGCATGGGTAATTATCGAACACATGTAATTGGTGAGCCGTAATACAAGGTCGCAGTACGTGAATATTAGGCATGAATGAATGTTTGAACTATCTTCGACATGAATTTAAATTTTACGGAATGGCTTGCAGGCGTCACTGAAACCACAATGTTGGAGCACCAGTATGTGGGCGCGAAACTTGAGATGTTACATTAATGTTATCAAAGTGTGACAGGCTCTGAAGATGAAACGCATGCATCTCGTTATCTAGCTATCTCGTTATTAATGCACAAAGACGCGGATTCGCCATGTCGCTTTCATTGAAGAAGCATGTTCTTCATGAAAGCTGTCTTCGTATATAGAACACAAGTGCATTAAGTAGCAGGGCCTGTGACAGCACGTGCAGGCTGTTTATCCGACATGAACGTAGTGGAAAATCACACATGGCTGGAGCGGTCGAGCGCGCGACTGTAGATGCTGGCGCAAGCGTATATACAATAGTTCAAGTATGACCACTCTGGCATTATAAAGGTGCCCATTTACATTTGCAAAAAAAGAAAAAGAAAAAAAGAAAGACCATAAGTGGCCGACGGGCCGTTTTGTACATTTGACCGCACGCAGATCCTTCAAAAAGCTGTTTCACCACAGCCAAGATGTCCTAGTGTGTATAACTAAAGTCCGAACTGCTGCGAATCCACCCATCCACACTTCCAAGGTTAAATGTACCTTCACTTCGATTATTTTTTTTATGTTTAGAAGCTGGTTATACGAACTTATATGTGCTAATTACAGTATTTTTAACAACATACTTTACGACTCACAAACTTCACCCTACTGCTATTGAATTCTTGCTGCTTTTTGAAGCTACTTCCACTTAAAACAAACAAACACAGTGACATTCGAACACATGTAGTTCCACTTCCTTGATTGATATGTGGGGTTTAACGTCCCAAAACCACCACATGATTATGAGAGACGCCGTAGCGGAGGGCTTCCGACCACCTGGGGTTCCTTAGGGTGCACCCAAATCTGAGCACATGGGCCTACAGCGTTTCCGCCTCCATCGGGAATGCAGCCGCCGCAGCCGGGATTCGATCCCACGACCTGCGGGTCAGCAGCCGAGTACCTTAGCCACTAGACCGCCACAGCGGGGCGTAGTTCCACTTCCTAAATAATATCTTAGTACTTAATGTTTTTTCATGACAAAATTGTTCTTTTTCTTACAGAAAAAAAATATGCGATGTATACGATTAATTCAAAATAAGTGTTCACTTCAGACTGTAAATTTCTCACACTCATCAACCAATAGCGATATTGAAAGTTGCACAAGCAAAGGCATTTCAGCATGAAGGACAAAAAATGGGGCAGATCTATTGTGCAGCAAACCTTCACAAGCAAATGTTCTATGCTGTTCTAGAAGGGGAGGGGGGAGGATGGAGTGATTTTAAATGAAAAGAAATGTGAGCCCCGTAAACGTCTTTCAGGGGGAGGACACTTCAACAGTAGCTCACGAGGGGTGGGGGTAAAGGATAGGATTAAAAGGATAGGATTAAAAGGTAATGAGATAGAGAGGAAGGAGAGAGCGAGGCGCAGGGACAGCGAATGACAGAAAACGACGGAAGTAAAGAGGAGATAGGAAAGATGGAAACAGTGGCAGGAGTCCGAGGACGGGGTACCACTCATCGAGAGCTTTTGTCGGTGTCAGGAGATTGTGTCGGGCGAGCCCAGTCGGCCAGAGCTGCGCTGTCGTCGGAGAACGGGAGGGCACAACCGGTCGGCACGAAATTCAGTGAGCAAGTATGCTGCTCTATAATGCTAAAAAAGTCAGCCTAAAAGCTATATTTGTGAATATTGGGTACAAAGCTCTCATTGTGACACGAGTATCACATACTGCGCTGTAAAATATGTCAACATACTGCTTCCTAATGTGTTGCTTCACCTTTTTATTACCCTCATAATGTCTCCCAGGGTTTGTAGAGCCGTCGACGAACAACATAGTGTTTGTAGTAATTTGTTATTCATTTTCAAGTTGAAAATGTGCAGCAGGGAGTAGAGTTTCCACCTCCTTCCCCTACTGCTCTCCCCAGAAAAATAAACGGCCCTCTGATAGAGGCGGGTGGGAGTGTGATGGGATAGGGTAAGAGGAAATCAATATTAATAAATGCATCAGGTGCCATTTAATGTGACATTGCTTTCCTTAGGCCAAATAAATGTAATTAATGCACAAACAAAACTGCCCACTGAACTAAGAAACTAATTTCTGGCAAAAAAATACCCATTATTAGCATGAGCCTTTGTATATTGCTCAGAAAATGCTGCACTGAAAAGTAACCGCAACACTTCGTACATTAAATAAGAGTTAATTTCTTATTGAAAAAAATTCCCCTCCAATGTGCCTGAATCCAACATGGCAGTGGCATTAAGGCATTAAGATGCAAATAAGCATTAAAATGTATAGAGTGCATATGCCACAAAGATGTCGAATATTGATATGTCATATACATGCAATATTATGCTCTATTCCAATGATTGCCACACTTAAAAAAATCCTAGAAAGTGGTTGACAAATATCTGAAGAGTTTTGGGGACTGAAGATAAATATTTATTGTATGCCCAAAAAATAAAACTCAACATATTGACAAAAAAAAAAAAAAAACAGGCAATGGTGGGCAATGCGTACCCCCAACCAACCCACTATCTAAAAACCTGCCACGTCAGTCTCAAACTAGGCACTTGGCTACACTAGCAGGAAGGAAGTGCTACTGACAAAGAACTATAATGGACTCTGTAAATGTTTCGAAGTTGACATACAATAAAGGTGTTTATTTCAAAACGTGTTCACTAGAGCTAGTTGGTTCACAGCTAGCACTGGAGCTTAAAATGAGGGACAGAACATAAGAAGACAGACAAAGAAGTCGCTGTACTAACTGAAATTATATTTAATGTGCACAGGTAAATAAATGACCAAACTCGCGCAGTCACCTACAGGTATTAAGTGCCTAGTATGGTTTGCATGAGCTGCTGGTACAGCAAAGCCCTTGTCTTTCTTTTTTTGTTCCTCGTTTTCAGTTCCACAGCTCAGACCAGTGTTGTTTAATTACTCCGGTTTTGTTTGTTCTAACCAGCCAAAATACTGGCACAGAAACAACATGACATCAAATGCAAAATGTCTGCAAAGTTGCAAAAAAAAAAATGGAACCGAAAAAAAAATTTTAACGGCAATGCACCACAAGGGGTGGAGAAATGCAGTTGCGCACGAGAAGTGGACACTTCTGGAAAAGCCGAAGTAGGCTATCTTGTAACAGTGGTAATTACCCTAATGCAGGTTTGATTGCATCTCAGCATCTGAACATCACCACGGGGGAGTAAACGCAATGCCCAGGATAAGGCATAGCCTGCGAACCTATATGTTAAGAAACCAACATGTGTTAGTGCAATACGTGTGCCTTTGCATGTCCGGGCATACATATGCAAACTGTAATCATTCAAGTGTGCCACTGACACCAATGTACATTCGCATTGGTGTCATTGACAAGTGGAAGTCTTCTCTTGATCTGGAGGTCTTGATCCAGTACCAGTGCAACTGTACATTATTGCCAGCGCATTTTCATCAATATAGCTGCCAGTTTGTTGTAAAATCCATGTCCTTAAACATTGCTTTTCTTTCTGCTTTCGTGTAGTAAAATGTAACAAACGAGGATAAGATCATGCAGGGATTAACTAATAATCAGAAAAAGCAACCAAACCTCTAACACAATAATTATGAACCTTACCTCCCACTCTCGCTTTTATTATGCTGCGACATGTCCACAACCAAAGTAATTGGTCATCTGCAACAAAACTGATTTTGGGATTAAAAAAAAATTTTAGGACAGTTACTTGGGAGCGAGCATTGTGAACTCGTGCAGCTCGTTGTACACGCTCTTATTGCATTCAATGTGGCCACTGTGATGTTGAAACAATGTCTGCAACATTAAGGTCACCTTCTCGCCATTTTGGCAATGTTGTGTCAACAAAGCATGCTCGTGCACTCAGCACCATGTGTGTAAATTGCGCCGCCAGAGTAAGATGTTTTCAGACTGTTTTGAAGGCCATTAGAATTGAGGCCATTGGCAAGTGGGCTAATTTTACTATACCGACTTTGTCAATCTGAAGCTGGCAGCATATTGCATCGATACAACGCGAAGAAAAGGCAGACAGACGTTGACACAGCGATACTCAGCAGCTGAACAGCAAGATCACCTTCTTTGTCTACGATCACCCAGAGCTCCACTGCCTGGTGTCCGCCAAATTTCCTTATCGTCGTGTCTGTCCACCAGTAAACACGCGTCATTTGTCCCCCTTTTAGAGAGCATCGCCTCGATGCTAGTTCAGTAGTGCAGCGTTTTTTTTTTTTTTTTTAAAGAAATGTCTTGCGCAGTCCCTGCCTGGCATAAGGCTTCGTGCGTGCTACGTGAACTAGTTCAGGATGACGACGGCGAAGCCTCGTACTACACGAACTGTCGGGAACAACCTCGTAGGTAACATCTTTCAGTTGTCGCAGTACTAGGTATGGCCCAAAGTATCTCCTTAGCAGCTTTTCAAGGAGTCCTCGTTTCCATATGGGTGTCCAAACTCATACTCTGTCGCCGGTCTGGTAAACGACTGTTCTGCGGCGAGGATCGTAGCGGCTGGCGTCGTACTCTTGCAGCTGCTGGATTCGCAAGCATGCTAGTTGCCTCGCTTCTTCCGCTCGTTCTGTAAACATCTCGGCGTCTGGGTCAATGTCGTCACATTCGTACGCTAGCATCACATCTAACATGGTTCGTACTTCCCGTCCGTGAATTAGGCTGAACGGGGTCATCCGGGTTGTTTCTTGCTTGGCCGTGTTGTATGCAAACGTGATATATGGCAAGATTTCGTCCCAATTTTTGTGTTCGACGTCTACGTACATTGAAAGCGTGTCTTCAATTGTTTTGTTGAGACGCTCTGTAAGCCCTTTGTTTGCGAGTGGTAGGCGGTGGTCTTACGATGGGTTGTTCCACACAGCATGAGGACTTGATTCAAAAGAGCTGCCGTAAATGCGGTTCCTCTGACGTTGATTACGACACGTGGTGCACCATGCCTCAGGACAACATTCTCTATAAAAAATTGTGCCACTTCCGCTGCTGTACCTCTCTGGATAGCCTTTGTTTCAGCTTAATGGGTAACGTAATCAGTCGCGACAATAACCCAGCGGTTCCCGGCAGTAGAAGTAGGAAGTGGGCCCAAAATATCCATGCCAATCTGGTCAAATGATGTTTTTGGGACCTGCACAGGCTGTAGGAGGCCAGCTGGTTCAGTCGGCAGTGACTTCCGTCGCTGACAGCTGAGGAAAGTACGAACATGGTGCTTTACGGTTATGGTCAGTCTTGGTCAGTAGTACCGTTGCCGTACTCTGGCCAACGTTCTCGTGCTACCTAAGTGGCCCGAAGTCCCCTAGTTGTGGCATGCTTCGAGAACTTCGGAGCGAAGGGCTGCTGGGATGACGAGTAAATAGGAAGATCCTGTCGAAGAGAAGTTTCTTTTGTATAATACTCAGCCGCGTAAGGAAAATGATGACAGCACTCTTACGAAAACAGTTGGTGCCTTCCGAGATTTTCCGTCCAGGTAATTAATTAGGGCAAGTAACTCAGGATTGCCAAGTTTTTGCTGCGCAATGGCGGTCGTGTCGAGCACACCAAAGAATGCTGTTTCCTCCTCATTGGGTAGAGTTGCCGATTCAATGGGTGAGCGGGATAGACAGTCAGCGTCCATATGGCGGTTCCCTGACTTGTGTACGACCGTCATGTCGTACTCCTGCAGCCTGAGACTGCAACGCGCTAATCGCCCGGTAGAATCTTTAAGATTCATCAATCAGCACAGTGAATGGTGGTCGCTGATGACTTTGAAAGGGCAGCCGTATAAATATGGGCGAAATTTAGTGACCGCACATACCACGGCGAGGCATTCTTTCTCAGTCATGGAGTAATTAGTCTCGGCGCGTGTTAGTGTTCGACTTGCATTGGCGATTACTCTTTCTGTGCCTTCTTGCAGCTGCACAAGCACAGCTCCAGGAGCAACATTGCTGGCATCAGTGTGTAGCATCATTGGGGCTTTCTCATCAAAGTGCGCAAGCACTGGAGGCGTCTGTAGTCGCTGGCGCAGGTTCTTAAAAGCAGCTTCTTTTTCGTTACTCCATTGGAAGGCGTCTTCTTTCGTGAGGTGGGTTAACGGTGATGTGATGCGTGCGAAGTCCGCGATGAATCATCTATAATACGCACATAGGCCGAGGAACCGTCGGACAGCCTTCTTATCATTCGGCACGGGGAACTGTGCAACGGCTGCGATTTTTTCAGGATCAGGACGAACACCTGCGTGACTGACAATGTGGCCAAGAAATTGCAGTTCTCCATAGCAAAAGTGGCACATTTCAGGCTTAAACGTCAAGCCCGCTGACGGTATGGCTTGTAAAACTACCTCATGTCTTTTAAGATGCTCATCAAATGTTGCGGCGAAAACTATGACATCATCAAGGTAGACCAAGCAGGTTTTCCACTTCAACCCAGAAAGCACGGTACCCATGAGTCTTTGAAAGGTAGCAGGGGCTGAGCATAAACCAAAGGGAAAGACTTTAAATACTTATAAGCCATCTGGTATCACAAAAGCAGTCTTCTCGCGGTCTCTCGGGTCTACCTCGATTTGCCAATATCCACTTCTCAAGTCCATTGTTGAAAAGTAACGAGCATGTTGAAGTCTGTCGAGAAAGTCATCTATACGAGGAAGTGGATACACATCTCTCTTTGTCACCTGATTGAGATTTCTGTAATCTACACAGAAGCGCAGGCTGCCGTCTTTCTTTTTAACGAGAACTACAGGTGACGCCCAGGGGATTTTGGAGGGCTGAATGACGTCATCTTCTAGCATATTGTCGACTTGCTCTTGTATCACTTCGTGTTCCTTTAGAGCCACGCAATAGGGGTTTTGGTGCCCCGCCGCGGTGGTCTAGTGGCTAAGGTACTCGGCTGCTGACCCGCAGGGCGCGGGTTCGAATCCCGGCTGCGGCGGCTGCATTTCCGATGGAGGCGAAAATGTTGTAGGCCCGTGTGCTCAGATTTGGGTGCACGTTAAAGAACCCCAGGTGGTCTAAATTTCCGGAGCCCTCCACTACGGCGTCTCTCATAATCATATGGTGGTTTTGGGACGTTAAACCCCACATATCAATCAATCAATAGGGGTTTTGGTGAATTGGTCTCGCGATGTCCTCGGTAATTATCCAATGCTTGGTTAGAGGCGTGCGGCCAACTCTTGATGTTGTCGAAAAGCAGTCCTTGAATTCGGCCAGTAGCTCAAGAAGCCTTTTTCGCTCATTCTTAGGCAAACTAGTGTTAACGTCGAAAACTGGTGTTGAATCAAGTTTCGGCACCTCGTCAACTACTGCCAAGCAGCCTTCTGCGTCTGTGATATCGTCAAAGTAAGCGATGGCCATACCTTTTGGAGGGTGCCGGCGCTCACCACTGAAATTTGTCAGAAGCAAGTTTCTGCGTCCAGCGGCGACACTAACGATACCTCTTGCGACGGAAATGCCGTGTGTAAAGAGGAGCGAGATAATTCGGTCTGTCACTTTTTAGCCGTCAAGTTCGGCGGTCACAATGTCGTCGGTCTCACGTCTTGTCGGCTTTACAGCGTCGTGCAATCGGAGCTTTTCATCGTCATCTTCATGGCCTACAACCTTACCCCCAGAGGTCGCCGCCCTCAGTTTCCCCGGCGCGGGCTGGGTGACCTTCTTTCATTAAGGTCCGCAGAGGTACGTCGGTGTTACGTAGGCGAATGCGCGGGAGAAGGAGAGTGGGATCGGCGTCCCTAACCTGGCTGGCGAGTAGGTATTGCCTCCTCGTCAGAAGTACGGCAGTCGTAAACGCGAGAACGGGCTCCTTGGAAAGAGGCATCTTCCCGGCGTGGTATGTATTCGTCGTTCGCATGTCGATCATCAGACCATGTTCGAAGAGGGCGGAACGAATATCTGCAGTGCCAGCAATGACGGGCAATATGACCTGCACCTCCGCAGTTAAAGCATAGTGGATGTCGATCAATTGTGTGCCATGCATCTGTTCTTTGGAGCAGTGGACGTCTGAGCCTCCCATCTTGCGATGACGTCCATCGTGCTGCTGTGGACGGCTGGTGGTACACCGGTAGGCTTGGCAGTAGGCTCAGGGTCTGCTCTAGCGGCGATGACCAAGGGGCCGTTGGCACTGGGCTGTATGGCGGCGATATAGCAGATGATGAACATCGGAGAGCGTCGGCGTAGCTCATGGGATGGTGCTCGTCATCAGGACCGGCGGTAGAAAATGCATGGCGGATTTCGTCACGTACCAGTGACGTACCAGACGGACACAACGGGGGTTTGGGACACCGGAGTCCAGAACTTCTGTAGTTCTTCACGAACTATCTCCCTAATGAGGTCTTGCAGGAAGCTTTGACTCTCAGGTATGGCGGCAGCATTGATTGGTGAGCTGCCAGACATTCGATCACACTGCCTGCATCGTTGCTGGAGGCCCCGCTCAATAGCCTCCTTGATAAAATCAACTACGGTACTTGGAGGGAGGCGCAGTAGCCTGGTGAAAAGTTGCTCTTTAACGCCGCGCTTGAGGTAGCTCAACTTCCTATCTTCATTCATGTTCGAGTGAGCTCGACGAAAAAGACGAGTCATATCTTCAGCGAACATAGCAACGCTTTCATTGGGTTTTTGAACCCGTAGCTCCAACAGCTGCTGCGCATGGTCCCGTCAATCAAATTTGGCGAACGTGTCGACAAGCTGTTGTCACAAGTCGCCCCAAGTTAATAGACTGGCTTCTCTGTTCTCATACCAAATTTTTGCACCGCCGCCAAGGTAGAAATAGGCGTGTGAGAGCTTTTCTTGTTCAGGCCACAGATTGATCTTGGCAACACGCTCATATTGCTCAATCCAGTCGTCAACGTTTTCATAGGCGCTGCCACTAAAGTGATCGGGAACCAGCGGTTGAAAGATGGTTACCTGTGAAGGTTGTGTCGGCGGGGGGCCTTGGGGCGCCGGTTGCGGACTGGCGTTGGCCATTTGGTGAGGTAAGCGGCTCCTGCGAAGTTTCGTGGAAGCAGTGAACTCTGGCGCGAGGCCTATCAGCCGCCGACTGAACCGGTGCAAGGGAGTTGCAATAGGTGGCAATGCGTCCGGGCTAGATGAACGGCTCCCAGCGGGAGTATGGAGCATTAGGAAGGGTTGCGGTCCAGCACCTCCACCATTGACACGGTACAACGCGAACAAAAGGCAGATAAACGTTGACACAGCGATACTGAGCAGCTGAACAGCAAGATAACTTTCTTTGTCTACGATCAGCCAGAGCTCCACTACCTGGTGCCCGCCAAATCCCCTTATCGTCGTTTTTGTCCACCTGTAAACACGGGTCAATATGCACAGCCACAGCTGATGACTGTATAGAGAGAGCGGTGACAGCAACTTGTATTCTGCAACTAAACAAATAAAATGCATTCTGCTGGCGAGATGGGAGCCTTATTTGTGTATCAAAGTTCAGCGCTTAAAACATGTCACAGGCATGAATTTAAAGGAGAGAGAGAGAAAACAGTTATTAGGTGGCCATTTGGTGAATGTGGTAAGGGTCCCTTATTCCAGAAACCCTCTGGCCTGGACCGCCTGCCTGCCCGCGCAACGAGTTGGCACGGTTTGACCAGGTCAAGCTTAAAAATTGTAGCCTCTCGGGCTTCAATGAGAAGCTTTGCATGTGCATCTGTCGGTGCTGCTTGTATGGCTGGGTTCGGTTCCTTTGCACTGCAGTAGAAAGTGCACATGTATGACGTACGACCTTTTTAGGTGGTGCAATGATATGCTCTGAATGTATTGCTTTCAAGTTGCCCGCAGTCCATGTCTTCGTCTCTTGAGCGTTTGGGATGGGAAGATGGGGGGCAAGACGATAGTATCGCAGCAATTCAGGGCAGGTTAAGGGTACCCGCTCAGTTTCTTCGACTGGTGTTCTTGTGTGGGAGGTGTCTCGAATTTCACGTGGAAAAGCGTGGCTGATGCATTCGCGGGCTGCAGTGTATGCCGCTTCACTCCCTTCGAGGCCCTCGTGACTGGAAACTCGGGCTATGCAGGTGTGTGTGGGGATTTAACTTCACACATGGATGGATTAATAAACTTGACATGTTTCGCCACAATGCCAACCATTTCCTTCTAAAATTCACAACTCATGGAAATGCTCCGATTTTACAAAAGAAATTTATTTTTCCACAGCTGATCACTGAGTAGAAGCGGCTGTCAAATATCACTGATTCGTCTGAATGTGCAGCTTCTACTTTGAAAAACCGGAGTAATGCTACGTTCCAGGATGACGTGAAATTTCAATTTACCGTTTTTTGCTGTGCCCCAAAATAGTACGATTAGGCTATCCGATGACTTTTTATTCCCAGTGCATATGTTATTTACAGACTTTTTCCTTTGATTAGCTTTCTAGTGTGCTTTCTTTTTCGTGCGCACCCATAATAGCCCAAATAGAGATGACTATAATTAAGTAAACTACATAAAATGAGACATACCGGCAAAACATATGTTTGTGGTGACAAAAAGCCAGCCCAAAGTTGTACATACTTCTGCTCATAGTAATTTTGCATTCGGTATCAATGAAAATCGAACATAATAGATGGCTTATAATCAATCATGTTGTCTGAAAATTTTGGTACTTCAGTGACTACTTCATGTAACTACTTACAGTGTTAAAGACAAAAGCTCTACCAGGAGATACTACTTTGGGCACATTAAATTATCGGGAAAAGTGCAGTTGAACACCTGCAGTCATGTCATGAGAGAAACACAGAATTGAAATGTTCATACTAATCAGCCCACCCAAAATGCATTCCATTATTTGGCACTTGGTGTGCAAAGTAATTGTTTCATAATCCTAGCACACATGCAGGTTGACTGTTGAAAATTTTGCTGCTTTGGCTTGATGACGATGTTGATAGAAAATCGAGTGTGGATGGTTTCTTACTTCTTTGCGCGACCTATTGGAAGCATCCACCTTTAGAATGAGGACTTATCAATTGTTCTATTTCAAGGCAGACAGAGATGCGAAATCGAGGCCATTGAGTAAGCACAATTTCGTGCGCATAGCTTGCGCACAATGCTGCTCTTTCTTTAGAAGGGCGTACACAGCAAGTTTTCAGGGTCATTGCTGATGTTTCCCAATAAAACAAGAAAAGATGAGGAACACAAATTAAGTTATAGAAACCTCAACTTGTTGATATACAGTTAACCTCTTTATAAGAGACACTGATGTAAAAAACAAATGGGTATAAGAGACACCATTCTGCCTGTGCTTGAATAGGGGGTTTGTAAGAAAATGAGAATGCGGTACCCTGTGTATGAGAGACACCTCATGTAGGAAAGAGGAATTGCTCTCTAGTGCATGTCTCTTATAAAGGGGTTCGACTGCACATGTAACTCAATCGTGCTTCAGCTATTCACTAGAAGGTCTGCTATAGTTTATCCTCAAACTTTCATGAGAGAGCAGAAATTTTGAGCACTGCATACCTGTCCCGATATTTCTTGTTAACTTTTTAAATAGGCGTAACTTCTCAAAACTTTCACAGTGATAGGTGCATTTGTAAATTATCCACATTAAGGTAGGTCAATACTTCACCATCCTGGCATTACTGTGAAGACACCCAAAGGCACCTCAGCGACTCTCCTGTTCATCAACAGACCTGTTTCTGAATGATATGCTGTGGGCAATTGAATGGAAAATAAAAACATTTTGATTCACTGAAAAGGTTACTTTCCACCATAAAAGATGTTAACAAATTAACTTCCTCACCCGATGCATAAAACGTCCTTCCACTACTGACCTTCAGAGCTCCTTGTTTGCACGACAATAGGACATGTGGCGAATGAGATGCTGTTTCTGCAAAAAGGATGCGTTGCAGTGGACACAGGAAAAGGGGCGCTCTCCCGTGTGCGTTCGCAAGTGATCCATGAGGTGTGTTCTCTGAGTGAATGCAGCTGGACACAGGTTACACTCGAAAGGGCGCTCGCCCGTGTGCATCCGAAGGTGTCTCTTCAGATCTGCCTTTTTCTTGGTCACATAGGTGCACTGCTGGCATGAATGCAGTTCACCATGTAAATACACCCATGAAGACGACTGTTTCAGGGATGCCAAATATAAGGAACCTGCAAAGCAACACAGAGCAGAGCAAGTCAATTCTCACCATGTGTCGCAAGCTGTATGGCAATGGACTGCAGCTCCAGGCAATGAAAAAAAAATTAACCTAGACCTCATTATCACATAATTCCATCTTAGACCAAAATAAGTTTGTTATATCCAAACATTTGTTATAAAGGTATATACCTAACACTATACCTATTGCAATGACATTCTTCATTTACTTTGTTATAACAAATATTTCATTGTATAAAGATTTGAGTGTATAATTGTGCAATACCCTTGGTCCACCTAATACATGCCTTGAACAATTTGCCAACCCACTGCACATAAATACTCCAATACTTATGTGGGACCAGCTGTTGCCAGTGCACAGCAATCCAATTTGGATGCATTTCTGATACTATACTGCATAACAGAGCTCTTAGGATTACCATGAGAAAAAAAAAACTGAAGCTGCAGCACTGTCGCATGTACAAAAACACTGTAATTAAACAGGCTCTACGTGGCATCTCTCATGAAGAACCTAAACTGCTCGAGGGAGCGTCTGGCTTAGAGCATTCCTGATGGCAACTTTAAACTAAAGGAGCCCATAACTAGCCATTTTTTCTTAACATGGCAGAAACAAATTTCACGCAACTTTGAGAACTTCTGCTCCAATGTTCAAATTTATGACTGAAAATTTTGAAAAGTGAGCCGCTGTACAAGCTCTAAGACAATTGACAACTTCAGCGTATAATCAGTGACAGTGTCACGTTTCTTTCTTCTTTTCATCATTTGCTCATGCCTTACATGCTAAAAAACTTTTACTGTAAAACGTGAGAACAAATAGTATATGTTCATGAAGTCTCTGTAATAGAGAACCCACATTTGTGTTCTTCCGCATGCCTGTTTTAAGCCTACTCCGCACAAGCCTTATAGACGCATATACTGTCATTCCCGCAAACCAAAGGCTCCATTGGAAAACTTGTACAGAATGTGGTACCAATCTTCCCTGTAGCTATTATTGTGAGGAACTTATAAACAGCAGAATCGTTTCATGTGTGCCACATTACACACACACTGCCATAAACTATTAGTACCACACTGTTTCCCTGCATATAAGTGTCTCTTCAATGCAGGACAGCAAGAACATCACTTTACATTTGGACACATGAAGCATGTAAACGAGAGACAATTAAGAAGGTAATATGAAAGGAACTGGAAAATGTTAAAAAGACACAAGAATTTCGAAGGGCAAGAATAGTGTCAATGTTTCTGGTGGTAAAGTAAACAGGTACCATTTCTGTGCATAGCACAAAAACAAAGTCTTTCACTACGTGTATTAGCACAGTTTATGTACTTTCCACTATATTTTCACATATCCCTTCAATAAAGACAGTAACGCAAAGAAATATGAAGTGTAACTGATTCCCCAGACAATGTTCAAGTAACGTGACCATATACATTTAGTAGATACTCCACTTTATCGCTTTATAGCGGTTGTTACCCAGAGTGAATACAATGGCAATATGTCCAAGCAACATTAGAAAAACTGCATTGACATGCCTATATGATTAACGTATCTTGAACGTGTCAACAAAACAGTACATGCATGATGGTATGCACATTGGGAGATGACTAATTAGACCTGCTGAATTAAATAAAATGATAAACATCAATAACACAATGAACCTGAATTACAAAAGTATAATGAAGACATTGACAAAGTAGTGCCATCTTTTAATAGAGCCGCATTTACGGGGAGACGTGGCAATGAGAATTGTAAATTTGGTCAAAATGTTCAGTTTTTCAATTATTTATTTCCTGTAATCCTGAAGCCATGTTTTATATTATAGTGTGATTTTAGACAAAGGGTTAGAAGTTGAGAAACAAGCATTCTACTGGTAGACTGTCATTAAAAGATATGTGAAAATTGGCCGTAGCAAAATGCAATCTTGCAGCTTTCCCTTGGCACAGTGCCACCATATTGGCATTATCATATAGAGCACATATTGGAGCTCAAGATAGCCACAAAGATGCATTTCTCCAATGAAAAATAAAACCAGTTTCCTTTTAAGTTGCGTTTCATCATCTTGTAGCTCTAACTTCTTTAAACTCCATTTTCTCAGCTTTTTTTTTTTTTTTTTTTTTTGAAGTTGCTGTCAGTCATCCCTGTGCCATTTCGCAGCATATTAAGCTATAGCCGTTTGCTTCTTGCACTTAGATTCTGAAACATTGGTGAGTGCCGTAAAGCTGCCCATATTTCTGTGCACATTATACAAACTTTTGTAATTGGCTTTTTGTAAAAGTTGTTGGTAAGACAATATGCCCAAGACAGTTTGCAAAAAATGTTGTGTGCTTACTTAAATATTAAAGATAAACCAATAGCATTATGGAACAAAATGAATTCTTGTGAATATCTTTATGCAAAAATATTGACAAACTTTGTCTAATTAGCTGATTAATTTTGGGATGACAATGAGAGTCTATCAAGTGTTGTAACTCAGACGTTGTATTAGTTAGCTCAAAAGCGATTTTAGTTATAATATCAGCACAACATATTACATCTGCATGTCGTATTTAGACCTTTAGCTTAATAAATAAAAGAGATAATTTTCATTGCCCCGTCCCCCCTTGAGTCCATATAGCAAACTGTTCTTTTAGTTGGAGGCATCTTATAAAAAAAAAGAAAATAAACTTTCGCAAGTCAACATTTCTATTCTGTTGATTTAAAAGTGCAACACAGCAACATAAATGCTAAGGATGACAGAGCTAAATGCACCACAAAGTAACACACAATATCCACTTTAAACTTATTTCAAAATTATTGTAAAATATACTGCAAATGCAAAATGCCATTAAGAAGTGTGGTGGCAACTCACACATTTTTCTTTAGCTAAGTTGCATGAATATGAGCAATGATCAACATACTTAAGAGGAAGAGAGTATGCATTCTCAACTATCTAGCCTCAGCCAAAGCTTTGTAATTACACCCACCGTTCCTTTATACTGATGGTTGAAATATAGACTGTCAATAGGTGTTTTTTTTTTTTTCTCGACAATATCAGACACATTTTTTTTCACATGTTTTAGGATGACAAATCAGACGGAGCAGCCAGTAAACATGATCATATCATAACAATAGCAAATTTCTAAACAATCAAACTGCTATGTAACAAGGTACGATTCAATGATTTCTGTGAAGAGGCCAGTCCAATGCACACATGGCATTTGAAGCATGGAAGTTCTTGAATGCTTTGCAGAAGCGATGGGCACATCTGCAAAAGCACGGAGATCTCTGTTAATTAAAGCTCGCCTGAATGGTCACAGTTCACCCAACACCTTTCAAACTTACCATCAACCATACTTTCACGTAACAATGCATTCTTAATAAATTACATTCAGTTTAAGCCCTACAAGTTCTTCATCACTTTTCAACACTTATTAACACGTAACAAGTTACGTTATTGACGGGACCTGTTGTACCTGGTGAGACATATCTGAATGCTTGTATATGGCAAGAACCGCACAATAGATTACCTGTATTCATTCCATGCAGCAATATACAGGATGCTTATGTCGCAAAAAATTCATATCCCCAGTATTTGCTTCACTATGTAAATTCTCAGAGTGGGTCAACAGATTGAGTCTATAGCGCTACAGCTTCACAACAATGGTGACATTAGACCAAGATGGCTGCTAGGGCTATTTGGAAAAAAACATTAGTTTTTGTGTACAGGAGGAGTCGGTCGTTCACAGGCAGCTACCCCATATATTGCTATGGAAGCATGGCTTGTGACTTTTTGACCCCCTCCCCCTAAACATATATTTATCTCTATGCTGTCTATATGAATACATATTTTGTTTTATCCTTTTTTTTTTTCAAGGTGCGGTGCATTGAAAAAAAGGTTTTGTTGTCAAGCCATTGTCATTTGATTTTACACTATGAGAAAGATCTATTTTTGCTGAGTCTATCATAAGTGTCTTGTTTAATACTATGACCATTCCTATTCCCATTAGAAGTAAGTTATTAATGGTTTTAAGTTCAAATTTTGGGGCTCTCTGAGTGCCTCTGGACAGATAATGCCAGTTAAAGGATAAAAGAGGCAGTACTATATCAGTTTCGCTCTTGAGTTTCTTTTTTACACTGTGGGGACATTTTTGAAGCTCTGTCACAGTCGAAGAGGTGAGCCCTTATGGTTTCAGTTGTGCCATCGACGTTGCTCGCGGCATTCACGAAAATCGCAAATTTCGATGGATACTGTTGAATAACAGCGACAAACTTTGGGTGGTGATAGCAGCACAGACACAGAAGATGACTCATTTGTCAGACTTCAGCACTGACTTCAGTACAGTATAATGCAGTGGCTCTCAAATAAGGGTCTCCGTAGCCCAGGGGGTCCGCAAAACCCTCAACCGCTTTTTTTTAAGATTTTTTTGGAGTTTAATCCGGCCTTGACTGAAAGTAAATACTGAAACAGGTTAAATGTGCTTGCAGATGCATTAAGTGCGACTGTGCCACGTATTGATGAACTGTCCAAAATGAAGTGATGTGGCATGTTTGTTAGATGTTTTTGGTAGCTTGTTCCAGCTGTGTTAATTTACCTACGTACCCCTCCCTCCCCTTTTCTGCAAGGGGTCCCCTATCACTTTCACCAGTCTACAAGGAGCCCGCGACACATCCATGGCTGAGAGCAACTGTTATAACCCATCAAACATCTCTGGAACATCAGCAGGCACTAGCAAAACATCAACGGAACACTCTTTATGGGCCATTCATCCCTGCTGTGTGCTGATGTAAGCATATCTCGCACCTACTAAAAGCCACAGCTCTTATCTGCAAGGTATCAACTTTGCTCAGGCAGTAACATTTAGCACTCCAGCTGCAGGTTGGCACACACAGTGAGCCAACCTTCAATTCACAGTGTTCAGAAACTGTTTCTCGCAGTAACAATATAGTCACTAGTGCTTATATTTTTGAAGGTATATAACCCTATAGGGAAATTATTTCGGCAGTATAATCTATAAGGGAGTTTATGTCCAAAATATATATTTCAATTTTTTTTAATGTTTAGCCTGTTCCAAGAGGCGTTAATATGCTTATGATTATTTTCTTTTGTTGAATTCTTTTTAATTTTGATAATTTTTGATAACATTCAAAATAAATGTTATCTAAAATCGGTACTCTCAGAAATACCAATTTTTCTTCCACCATTTGATGCCCTACACTTCAGCATCAATCAATTTTTGTGGCAGGAAAGAAATATTCCCCAGGCTACCTAAAAACGATTTTTTCTTTGTGGTCACAATAAAGTTAAGCCCCAGTAATATGACATGGCATATTTGAAGGACGACAAAAATGTGAGAATTGAGCCATTCAGTGAATACAATTATGTGCTCAATTCAGTGCAACTGGTTTGCTGTGAGATACATGAAGCACATTTTCAGTGTTCTTCTTGATGGATCACAATGAAACGAGGAGAGATGTTCTGAAGGATATGGTCTAGATCGTTCTCTTTGCTAGGATGTATGCTTGATACAAGAATACTACAAATGCAATCTAATACATTTTAGTATTTCTTCAACTGGCCAACTATATAAAGGCAGTAACACATAACTTTAGTCTGTTTCATCCCGAAAAAAGCCATTTTTTAAAATTGCCTATTAAGGCAAAAGCCCCGATTCCTTCTTCAAATGCAAAAATTGACAGTACGTGTTAGTGGCGACAACGTCCCACATCGGGAGCACAAACACGAGTGATGTACAAGGTCATTTCATGATGATGTCAATATCTGACATCATAATACTGTCACAGATCACTAAAATTTGCGACATTACCGTGATATCATCATGTAGCATCACACTTGGTAATGTAAGCCTAACCGCATACCGCAGCCCGTGGTATATGGGTACGTGCCACAACTGTCTGGAGGAGTGTGTTTGTTATGCAACAGCATTTTCATACTGTTCATGCAGTCGTACTCATCAAGCCCTCTTGCTGTTGTTGTCAAGTTCCAAAGGGCTGGCTCGATACAGCATCAGATGACATTACCACTATCTATTTTCTGGCTCGAAAATCATGTACACAATGTTTACGCGACGGTGAAGTGTAAGATGACATTATTGTACCGGTGAATGAAGCCGCTAAACATCCTACTTTCAACCCAAGGGTTTTTTCTTTTGTTAATTTAAAATTACAGGGATGTTTTAGCAAATTAATCTACCCTCTTTCTCACAGAGCTCATACTATTTCAAAATAGCAATATACTAATGTAATCAAAAATAAGCCGAAATTCATGTTTAAGCCTGTGCTAAACATTGACTGCACATACCTTTGTATAACATCTTTAGCAAAGAAAGAAAATGTATTAAAGGGTCTCTGAAACAGGTTTTGGAATGAAATATATTGACACGAACGTGTAGTGGGTTTCTGCTATTTTGGAAAAGTTTAGAACGAAGAGACGATAGTACGCACAAAGGCCCATAAAATAGCGTATGTCGTGTTTGTTAGTCGGAGTTGGAAAGGCAGCGACAGCCAGTGTTTTCTCGGGGTCTGGGCGAATTCTGCCACTGTTGACGACATGGCCGAGAAACTTGAGCTCCTCGTAACAGAGGTGGCATTTTTTGGGCTTGAGCGACAGGCCAGCTGTTCGTAGCGCCTCAAGTACTGCATGAAGACACTGAAGGTGCTGCTCGAAAGTCGATGAAAAAACGACGTCATCTAAATAGACAAGACACAACTGCCACTAGAGACCAGACAAAACTGTGTCCATCATTCGTTGAAAAGTTGAGAGCAGAGCACAGTCCAAAAGGAAGCACCTTGAATTCGAAGAGCCCGTCAGGAGTAATGAAGGCGGTCTTTTCCCGGTCACGCCCATCGACCTCAATTTGCCAGTAACCACTGCGTAGATCCATGGATGAAAAATATCGGGTGTTTCTAAGGCAGTCAAGTGAGTCGTCGATGCGAGGAAGCAGATAAACGTCTTTCTTTGTCACTGTGTGTTTGCGATAATCCACACAGAAACGCAATGTGTCGTCTTTCTTTTTCACCAACACAACCGGTGATGCCCATGGGCTTGTAGATGGCTGAATGATGTCGTCAGCAAGCATTTGTTGTACTTGGTCGTGGATTGCGTCTTGTTCTCTGCGGGAAACTCGATAAGCATGTTGTCGAATAGGCCTTTCGCTGGACTCTGTTATAATTCTGTACTTTGCGACGGGTGTCTGTTTGATTTTGGACGCCGTGGCAAAGCAATCACTGAAGAAAAACACGAGGGAGCGAAGACTCTCTTGCTGTGAAGTCGACAGTGCGTAGTTAACATCAAGCTTAACCGGAGACTGTTTGTCGTCGCGAGGACTGGAAGAGAGTTGCGCGAGTGACAAACTGGCTTTCGAGTCTCCGATTTCTTCGGCTTTCGAGTCTCCGATTTCTTCGAAGTAAGCGATGACGCACTGCCTCACGAAGTGCTGGTATCCATGACTGAAATTTGTTAGTAGAATTTTCCCAGGCTCTTGGGTCAATTCCAAGAGACCACGGGCGACGCATACTTGACGAGACAAGAGCACGGACATATTGCCTTCTACAACTCCGAGAGCCATTCGGCTGATGTCAACCAGAACAGTGGAACGGGGCGGTACTGTCACTGAATTGTCGGATACACGCAACGCCATCATACGCGATTCTCAGGATTGTGAGAATGTAACGAACATTCTCACAATCCTGAGAATGTTCACTTTATGGAGATCAGCCGCGAAGTCACCGTTCATTAGTTTAATATCATTAGCTGGACCAATAAAACAGTGAATCATTTACAACACAACTTAAGCATACGAATTTGTATCAAGAGAGCTACACATGACTAAAGGAGCACAAAACTTTTGCATCTTTATTTTTTTGAAGTAGGTAGCTTATGACCCACTCATCACAGCTGCAAATCCTGTTTGTACGAGTGCACACGACTGCTATTCATTTAGAGACATTTTTAGAGCGCCAAGTCTCCATTTCCGTTTCAAAAAGTACAGAGATAGGCAGGAGCAGTTCCGAGGGCATAGTAAACACAGCTGGCCACGTGACCACGCCAAACTGTGCTGTGGGCACCACATGCGAGGGTGTGCACGAGTGCGCCACACCCACGTCGCAGCACAGCCAGCGCACACAAAGCCGCAGGCACGGAGGAGGAAATCAAAAGTAGCACAAGCTCATGACATAGGTTTGTTTACAATGCCCCTGCATTTATATGTGAGGGGCTCCTCATATCACTCAGTGGTGCAGCGTGCACCGTAAAATTGATTTAAAATAAATTTTAGGCTATGTTTGCCCTTGATATCTCATAGATCTTGTGTGTGTCTCCACATAAATCTGTGTCACTCATTATCTTGCCCTCGAAATTTTATGTCAGTGCTCCTTCAAGTGCAGCCACCTACGAAAACATGCCTTTTCATTTTAGCTTCTGCACTACGCGGTCACGGCTAAAATTTATCATGTGATTGTTCACCATCACACCACAGATTGTGGAGGGCAGGCTATGCAAATTTCTCACTGGTCTCGGTGTAGCCAGGTGCAAATACATATCTGTACACTCAAATTTTTATGTCTACCAGCAAAAGCAGAAAGAATGCAAAACCAATACATGCCAGTAACTCCTGTGAATGCACTCTTTCCTTGACAAGACTTTTGTCAACAGAAAGACAAGAAATTAACAGAGCATAGATATTGGCATTCTATATAATAAATGTGTGCGATAAGATTGTCAGCCAGGACTCAATCTCACTATTAGGCAAAGAATTCATCCTCCTTTGTAGCACGTCTCATTGAGGTTCTTTGTAGAGACACTGCTGCTTTTATTTTGTTGAACACTTAAATGTAAAAACTGATAGTGGATCATGGTGTCTGAATGCAGCCATGTGTTTAGTGTACTTGTGAGTATACTTGTCATGCCAAATATACTTATGATGATTATGTATCTAAGTGTCGTTCTTTATTTTAATGAACCATTTGAGGGCTTTCGGCTATGCCATTTCGGTCTCTTATTCTTCCTGGCCTGGTGCTGCACAGTTCACAATGAATGAATCAGTACCAACTCGCTTAACTGAGTTATTCTGATAATTCTTTCCTCAGTCAGAGGAGGGTAAGCGCACAACTTCCCAAACTTGCCACGGTGGTCTAGTTATGTGGCTCGAGTGCTGACCCAGAAGTTGTGGGGCCAAATCCCAGCTACCACGGCGTCATTTGAACGGAGGCAAAATGCTTGAGACCTGCATATTTCATTAGACGAGTGCACATTAAAGAGCTCATAGGGGTGGAAGTTTCGGAAGCCTTCTGCTGCAGCGTCCTTCAGAATTGCATTGTTACTTTGGGACAATGAACTTCAATAGTTAACTCACAAACTGTTGTTGGAAGTACCAATATTTATTGAGAAATGGAAAAGCACACAGAATCACTGCTAAAAGTGAAGCTGTGACAAGAAATTTCTTTATAATTAATAAGGCACTGATTGAACAAGGCCTCCAAGTGAATGAAAATATTAGGACGTTTTCTAAAAGCTATCGCGTTTCCCAAAAAGCATCTGTGGCATTTGACAGAGTTCACCTGCTTGAGCTAACATTGTTTTCACAAGGGTGGCACTACACGACTTTGATACGTGTAGTAGCACCAATAATTCAGCTTGACAGAACAACCAGGAATTAACTACTGTTCAACGAGGAAAACGTCAAACTTGAACAAAGTCAAGATTAGCAAAGCATCCGTCATCATTGAAAGTTGTGGAACAACAACTAGTTAATTCGCTCACACACCTTGCTTTAGTACTGCGGACTTTGTATTGTATAACCTGGTAAAAAACGTGGCGAGTTCGAAACAATGCATGCTTGATATACCAGCTCGAACACGATGGAAATGAAACACGAGGTCGCAGCGTAACTTTACTGGGACAAAACCGAACACAATAGATTTCAGTTAGACGTCGCTGGTACCGCGTCCTTCTGGTCTCGCGTTTCCGTCACTTTCGCGCTGGCGAAACAAAACAGAGCACATTAAACTTTGTTAGACAGCGCTCGTATTGTGTTTGGCCGGGCCGCGCTAGTTTTTCAAGTAAGCATCGTTTACGTATACTGGTTGTAGCGCTAAAAAAAGACGCAGACGCTGACAACATTACATGCCAGCTTGTCCCTCGTTATTTTGTCTATCAGTGCTCATGATGCTATTGCCTGCATACAAATGATATCCCACTGCAAAGAAAACAAACGGCCGTACGTTACCAACGCAGGACAGGTGCTATTTACTCGACCATCAATGCCCATGTATCGTCGTCCATCCATACGGTGTCCGCGGCTATCACAACCGCACTTGTCAACTCACGCCTCGAATGACCTTTTTTCACGAGTTCGTCCAGTGAAGCATCCTCGGAATGTCAAATGCATGCTGCCGCAAGGCCTTCGATGAACATGATCAGTCGAGCGACTCCGAAAAACGAAAGTGGCGACTTGGTCGCCTTGTTGGTAGGTGGTAGGTGTTCTGTGGGCACGTCCACCACATGATGCACCACGCGGACACAAAAGGCCCGTTCGATTCGCCTGCATCACGTGAACCAGTTCACGAGGTGCTGCACCTTACCATTCGTTTCAGCGGTGCAGCATTGACGACCGCTGAACCCTGCCATTCGTTTTGAAAGGTGCAGAAGAGGTGCAGCACCGGTTCACAATTTTCCTGCACTTCCTTCGCTGACGGTGCCGGCTTGGTGCAGGCGCGCGTGCAGCTGAGCAGACGACGCAGCACTTAGACGTAGGTGGCTTAGGCTCCGTACCCACCTCTAACAAATGCGATGTGTTTTGTCAAGATGTTTGCGCCTCATAAACTGTCCGCATGTGCGTTTCGCCATAGGTCGGTGTTTGCTGAATGGTGTAAATTAACCGAAAAGAAATAAGGCCAACACCTTGTCGGCACATCGTCATTTGTTTCGGGTGACGTGCTGTGCCTGCACCACTGAACTCACGCTGCACAATTTCTGAACTTCACGTGCACAGCCGTGAACCGGCTCCGACCGGTGCAGGTGAATCGAACGGACCTAAATGGTTTGTTCGATTCACCTGCATGACGTTTTACGGGGTGCTGCACTTTGCCATTCGTTTCAGCGGTGCAGCATTGACGACCTTTGAACCCTGTCACTCGTTTCAAAAGGTGCAGAAGAGGTGCAGCACTGGTTCAGGATTTTCCTGCACCTCATACGCTGACGGTGCCGGCTTGGTGCAGCCGCATGTGCAACTGAGCAGACGACGCAGCACTTTGGCGCCGGTGGCTTAGACGTCATGACCGCCTCTACAAACGCGGTGTGTATTGCCAATATGTTTGCGCCTCATAAACTGTCCACGTGTGTGGTTCGCCATCGTTCAGTGTTAGCTGTACGGTGTAAATTAAGCGAAGGAAAATAAGGCCTGCACACTGTTGGCGCATCGTCATTCGTTTCGAGAGTCGCGCTGTGCCTGCGCCGCTGAGCTCGCGCTGCACAATTTCTGAACTTCGCGTGCACAGCCGTGAACTGGTTCCAATTGGTGCAGGTGAATCGAACGGACGTAAACACAAAAGCCACAGCTGTGCACAAACGACACAAACAAACGCCTCCTTTAGAAAGCTGCCTGTGACATCGCGTGCTTTCCTCGTAGTTTAGTACTTTCTCCGCAAGAAGCGCTCGCTGCCGACACTATTTTCTAAACACGAAGGGGTAGGACGATGATAGTTATATCGCGAGAACAAAACGACGACACAGAGACAAGAAGGACACTTGTCTCTGTGTCTTCTCGTCTCTGTGTCGTCGTTTCGTTCTCGCACTATAACTATCGTCATGCCATACCAACTAGCCCAAGCTGCCACACTTCTAAGTTACGAAGGGATAGACACGGTATGAAGTGCATGTGACGAGGAGGAGAAAACTGCTGAACACATGATAATGTTCTGTAAAGAGTTTCACCCGATAGTTCAGAATGATGGCGCAGAGTTTTTCAAAGCACTGGGGTTTAAAGACAGGGAGGGCAAAATAAACTTTAAGCGGCTAGAATTAATTAGAAGGAGGTTATTTGATTGGTGGCTAAAGTCAAGGCACGATTGAAAATTATACCCTTTATTGCAAAGTAGTTGTCCTCAACTTCACTATTTAAAGGGGAAAAAAAGATAAATCTAGTTGTTGGTTTACTAAGTATTACGGCTAGGTGACGCTAGCCACCACCCAATCTAAAGGGTACAGCTTTATTAATCCAATCATCCATCCAACTTTAGAAGCCAAAGTAGAGGGAAGTGTACTTGGCTTCAACCTCTGGCCCGGTTGGTCCGCTTCTTGAGGCGGGTAACTTGAAGTGCGCTAACTCGATGCGAACCACTAAAACGCGATTTTATTTCAAAATAGCCCTTTCCTTAGCACAAAAGTAGCACTACGAGGGTTTTGGAGCGCTATTTCAACAATCAATGTCGATTTAATATTTGCCTTTAGTGTCCCTTTAATCTGTGCACTACCTGCCACATACAAGGCCGGCCTTTGTCAGCGCCTCTGTTTGCCTTGGCAGGTGTTCTGTGCCTTGGCCTTGTGTTAGCAGCCATGGTCGGTTCGTACGCACGCATATCCAGGCCCAACTATAGAGTTGCGCCCAACCTTGTTCACTAAGCTCGGGCCATGATCAGCTATGTCGGCCATGAATGTTGGGGCCATTGCCCCAACTTTCATGGGCAACATATATTTCAGTGGCAGACTATTGGGCAGCGAAGAGCCGGAAGTCGTTTTTTCAGTGAGGTGCCAACTGCAACCACCCATATACCGCCAATCCCCTTAATGGAGTGCGGTTGCTGCGAACCACTTTTCACCCCGCGAAGTTTTATACGAACGTACGCTACCACCCAGATACGAAAAGGTGCTGTCGCGCAAAACGTTCGCCAATTAAGCACGTGCGAGTGCGGGAATGCAAGCGGGGCCATGCGCACTGCACCACCAAATCGTCAAAATCGCGATTTACACACACACACACACACTTCACGGCCAGAATAAAGAGCGCGTCACGTGTTGCGAGATTCTGTGCGTGGATCTCCGTGTGCCTTTGTGCTTAGATTATAGAAAACATTGGCGCCGTGTTTTTTTTTTTCTTTTTCCTGGAACGTTGGCACGGGCTGCTGTCGTTACCCCTGACATCCTCTGAAAGGTGGACAAGAACCAGAAAAAGGTGAGCTCGGTCATGGCCATAGAGTTTCTGATAAAATTTTTGTGAGACACCCAATGATCTTGGCGATGAAGTGCATGTGCGACTGTTAAGGTAGCACTCGTGGCGGCACGCCATAAATCTAAAAAAAAATCTCACGCACTTCCGCGATAACTAAATCATAAAATAGAACAATTGATGGTTCTAAATTTTTGCGACTTCAATCTATTTCGTAAAAAAACTTTTGTAATACTTTGGTATCCCGCGAGAAAACATACTAAAACTTGAAGAAGTTAATGCTGTCTCGGGTGACAACGGACCTGGTTCATTATTAAACACGCATGTACGAACCATGTCTTTGCAGACACCTAAAAACTTAACTGACAACGATTCACAGTTCTTCCTGACGTTGCTGCGGCCATTAAAACCAATGAATGAAAATGTATGCCAACTTTCTTTGACAAAATACAAACGAAGTGTTATCATCGGGGAGTTTTCGAATAGCCAAAGCCCTTTGCATATGGATGCATTGGGCTTTGGAGCGAAGAGTTTTCAAATAGGGTCTGGGGCGCTTTGGATACTCACCCAATTCTTGGTCATATCACTTCACTGGGTGCCATTACGTTTGTCTGACCCAAATCTTTATGGGGAGGCATTTGGGCTCCCAATAAATTCAAAAAATAGCGTCCACAACCCGAAACGCAAGCATGGTTTGGGTTTGCGCATGTGCAGTGGCCTTGACACAATTTTTTGGGGCCCCTATTCGAAAACTCCCTATCAACATATGCCGATGATCTCACTATTTTAGCACTGCTTTCCTTCTCACTCCCATAAAACAAAGCTCAGCAGCGAAGCAATCTTCATGAATGGATTAAAACTCGCATCGAACAGCAGCTAAATTTTTAGGACTAAGATTAAGAGTCCCACTGCAAACCCCTATTTTTGTCATGCTGCGGCAAGTCCGCAACCAAAACATTTGGGAGTTTTCAAATCGGGGCCCCACAGCCATTTGGGTATGGATGGCTTGGGTCAAGCAGGAACGATGAGTTTTCGAATAGGGTCTGCGATGCTTCGGACACTTCCCCTATTCTAAGTCACTCCAGTCTTAACTGAGAACCGTCATTTCGGTGGGTGCCGTCACATTTGTCTGACCCAAAACTTTTGGGTCAGGCCTTGGGGCTCCTGCTAAATTCGAGAAATAGCATGCCCAACCAAAACGCGGTTTGGGTTTTGAGCATGCGCAGTGTCCTTGACGCTATTTCTATGGGGCCCCAAAAGTTTGAAAACTCCCCAATCAGCCATCTACAACAAAACTCATTAGAGGATTCATTTTTCATTCCAGAACCAATATTTTGTCGCAAGAATTGTGAACTATTTAAGGACTATATGAACTATATAAGGAGCACTACTTGTTTTTGATCGAGCTATAAAGCTGATTTGTAATTGGAACTTTACACAGTGTAAGTTGTGCATCTCATTGTGGACCGAAATAAAGATTATCTTGTATTTGTGATTTCTTGCGGGATTTACATGATTCTGTGGTCAGCAAATATTTTTACAACACGATATTCGTTCAGTAGAGTTACTATTGAATGCTCAGCTATTCATACATTACTCAAATATACAGGGGAGGGGGGGAGAATGATTAAGTAGAACATTTTGACAATGTTTAGGATGGCATATATTGCCCAAAATATCCAGTAATGTAAATGAAATAAAACACCTTACATGAATACTTTTCCCACCACGGCAGACAGCAAAGGAGGGCAGACATGTCGGGACATGAGAACGGCAGAAAAGGCGGCAAAGCCCGCGCAAAGGCAGTGGGCTAGCCTCAATTCCCACAGTGTTCATGGCAGTGTAGCTGTGAAAAATAATTTTGTAAGTTATGACTGCACTTCGTTGTTGTGCTTCGCTTTTATGCTGTGGTATCTTAACGATGACATTTAAGTTAAGAACCGAAAAGCTTCTGTGTCTTCATTGTACACTTAGTTCTGTAATCTTTTGTGTTTTTATATTGCACTTTCAAATCGGTAAGATCTCGTAACTGACATGAGACAATGGATGAATTTCTGATTTCAGTGCCATTGACAGAGGTACAATTGTTTTCAAGAATGCTGGATGATTTATTAGTGTTTTCTAATGTATTAGTAGTGTTTTCTGAACAGCACACCATTTCCACTTTTTCTGAGTTTTTTTTTCTTTTATAATACACTCAAATGTCATTATAACATAGTTGCATCTCACATAAAATCAGGTTCGTTACATCCAAAAATTTGTCACGAAGGTTTATTTCTAACACTATATTGATTGCGAGGCTACTTTCCGCTACTTCATTGTAACCAATATTTTGTTATATCTGGGTTCGTAATATCAAGGTTTCAGTGTATGCCATCTGTGTTTCGCTCATGTATATCAGTTGTTTATTATTATATATGTCTGTGCATATCAGTTGATACACGAATGTGCTAATGACTTGAATAGTGTGGTGCGTAAAATTAGTGTCTCCTTGATTGAATAAATGTAGGGTGAGCAAGTCGTTCGGTGTAAGGCACTCGTAGTGCGTAGATATTTAGGTATGTGAACAGCGCTGTTCCATTGCGGCTCCAGTGCATACCCATTGCATTCAGTGTGTAGGAGTCATATGTAATGAATGAACAAGTGACGTAAGTCACGTATTCATTCTATGATGTGAGTGGTCGTATATAAGGAACTGGAATATTATCAGGTGAATGTTATCTCTGGATTTTGTTGTTATGTTTTCATTGAATGTACATAACAGTAATCGGAAATGCGTAAACTCTGCTAATAAATCTCAAGCAACATGTCGTTTCGCTGTGCAGAAAAATGGGGCTGTGTTTTACGACATCAGAAACTGTGCTGCTATTCTAAACCTAGTAAGTGTTCTTTTTTTTATATTTTCAAATTTCAAGTGGTGCCTTTGCTGTGCTACTCTGTACAGAATCTATTGTGTGAAAATAAATTACATTAATTAGTTTAATGGTTTAGTGCTTCATGTTTTAGCACATGCAGAAAACAATGCATCTTGTTAAGGTATGTCATGACATTTAAAACACTTTTTTAAATTGCCTTATCTTTTCGTACATTTCTTAGGTCCCTTGTAATAGATTATTCAGCAAACAAACTTACTTTTGACCTCAAACTGTTGAAAAAATTGTGATTATATTTGCATCTCATCCGGTACGTAAATGATTATCAAACCAAAAGCTTCACAGTCGATAAAGCATGCCAACTGATCAGAAAATAAGGTAAATATGAAATAGGTGAATGACACCTTCATGTAAAATCATAAGACGAGTGGTTCATAAAATATGCATTAAATATATGCATTAAAATTTGAAAAATGTAGATCTAAGTCTTTCAATTTTTGTGAGGTTTTATTTTTCAGTGCTATGAACGAAGTTCGATGATAAAAGCACATGGATACTTGACGTGTCGAATGAGGCAATCATCGAAGGCAGCTGTCACATGAGTAAACTGTACATCTTTAGTCTGTACATGAAGGCCGCACATTAGTTGCCTTGCAATGGTACACACACAAAAATAATACTTAAAAATCTGTTTCCGCTCAGATGAATAAGAAATATATCCAGTTTCCAATGAACGCTCTAGATACAAATGTTACCAATTATAGAGATTTGCACACGGAAGTTAGGTTACAATTTCTACACCCATCTCTTTGTATACTGGTGGCTTTGCATTCTACCGTTACATGATTAAGATTGAGTAGACATGCATGAAATTTGACACACTGCTCCTCTACACAGTAGTCTGTGCATCGGAGCTGAATAACTAAAAAATTGTGGCACATATACCATGAAAAAGTATTTATAGTAGCATCAGAAGTCTTGCTGGTATTGTGTGACTAATCTCATTTGTCTAGACATATCGAGAATGCGGTTTTTCTGTGCACAGATTATTGTGCTCACTACAAACCTATATAATCGCTTTTGATTTGCATGCACATTTGGGCAAATTTCATTACGCAATTGTTTTTGTCATTTGACTAATATTATTTAACTTAAAAGTAAAACTCAGCTCTACAGTACAAACATAATGCCACAGCTTTCAAAGGAAAATTTTAAGTACCGTAATTGTGTCCTAATTGGTGGTCTATCTGTTGGCAGCAGGAGTTTACAAGTATGAAATACACATGTACCTATAGAGATATTAGAACTTGAGTTAGAAATGTGTCGTTTCAGATCACTTATACCACTGCAGTAACATGTCGTTCAAATAGGCTAAGGTTACCGCATACTCACAAGTACAGCAACTCCTAAATATCACTTGGTGCCGCACTGCACTTCTGTGTACACTCAAACCTCGTTATAAAAAATTGTGTCTTACAAAAAAATATGTTTGTTACATCCGAGAATTCATTATAAAGTTACACTTCCAACACTATATTACAGGAATATTCTTCATTCACTTCGTTTATAACCGATATTTTGTTATATCCGGGTTCGTTATATTGAGGTTTGAGTGCAGTGTGTGTCGCAAGGTTTTCATTGCCTTCTTTTTTATCTCTGTGACTTTGCAGGTTCTCCAATTTTGACACCTCGGGAGCAGTACCGTTCACTTGTGTCGGTAGAAGGTGGACTGCATTCGTGCCATCAGTGCACCTATGTGACCAAGTATAGGACGCACATGCAAAGACACCTTAGCAGACACACGGGCAAGCGACCCTTCCCGTGCCACCTGTGCCCGGCTTCGTTCGTCCAGAACACCGATCTCAGGCATCACATTCGCATCCACACGGGAGAGCGTCCCTTTTCCTGTGTCCACTGCAATATGTCCTTTAGTCGAAAACGCCAACTCATTGACCACATGTCCTCTTTTCATGTAAACGAGAGGCTCTAAAGGTCAAGCCCACACACACGCTTTTTTCAGGAGCTTAGTCGACTGATTGACTTATTTGGCTAAGGTTAACTTGTAAAGTGCCTCTGAGTGTTTTTGGACCCCTCAGGTTATAAGTTTCTTACAGCATATACCTTGAGAAAATCCTGTCGTGAATGATTCAATTTTAAGTATAATTGGGTGACTTTGTATTGATTTTGTAATGGATTACCTTGAATACAGGTTATTTTTTGTGTTACACTGTTGAGGACATCATGGTAAATAAAGGAGATTAGTTCATCTATGTAGTAGCTCATCCCTGCATGTTAGTCCGCTTGGCATAACCCAACTGTTTTCTCAGTTGCGCCTTCAGTAGTAAATAAGCACATTTCGCAGGTGAGCTTCTCTTCTACGTTAGAAGCACAGTACGTAACAGAGAAACAACTATGCATTTTATAAAATAATGGTATTCAATTGAAAGTATTGTAAAGGCAAGTCTTTTGTAATGAAGTACAAAACAAGAAAGTTACGCTGCATGAATCTGCTTGAATTCTACCGATGAGTTAGATGGGGTGATAAGCACCCGGGGAAAACCAGGGACACAAGAATGCTACGAAACAGTGACAAGTTCATCGCTTTTTTTTTATTTTGCGACAAGGTAAACTGATGTGTGCAAACAAAGACAGGGACACAGAAAGAACGAACAGAGACAGGCACAAAGTTCCCTTTGTGTCTCTACCTTTATTAGCACTCACCTGTTTGCCTTAAAGTACGATTCAACTCGCCCAGCTACATGTTTTGTCGAACCACATTTGTTTTGCTACCGTATGATTAGCTTAGCAGGTATAGATTGACATTTTCAGAGTGACTTGAGACCAGTAAGTCACTTAAAGAACACAAATTTCTGGGTGATTTTTCAGGCTTGAGACCAATAAGTGACCCAGAAGGCTTTTTCAATCTGAGTCTGTGGGGGCTTAGGAGCCTAAACCCTGTGAGCCCTCCCCCATTTGTACTTCTTATACTTTTGGTGTTGAGGTAAGATGCGAGAGGCAGATGACGATGACTAGTTTATCCTGCCTATTTACTACTGCCAGGTGCTTCCTTTTTTTTTTTTTCCTAAAGTCTACTCAGCTGGAAAACAGACAAAAGACACTACTGCATGTGTAGCAGAAAAAACTTAGCTGCAAAGTAGCCCTTTTCTTTCCCATCGTGGTGCTGCTGCGTTAAAGGCCGTGTGCTTGAACTCTTTAGGTAAACAAAGCCATTCTTCTTTTCGGTTTTCATGTAGCTGGCGTGTCGTGTGTGACCACTACCTTGAGCAGGTTACACCAGACTGTCTCTAATTTTCATTATTAGTATTTTCGAATGTACCGATATAGTGACTGTGCTCACAATGCTTACAGTAGCATTTATTCTGGAACTACTGCAGATGTGAGTGATAATGCCAGAATTTTCTATGCCACATGTACAAATGCTGAACCATGACCTCATCACAGATTACATTAGCTGGTCGACATGCTCACCAATATCATTGTACAGTGATTATTGCTTGTCCACTGAATATTCTTTTAAAAGGGGCCATGCTACACTCTTTCAACTGGCCATAAAATGGATTCACCAAACAAGCTGATCACGTCACGAATTCACCACCGCAAATGTTTTTAGAATCTGTCCAGTGCGAGTGGAGTCACAAACGTTTGTCGCGCACTGGTTCTTTTGCACCGACAAAAGTGCTGGGAGCTAAGCAGAGAAATGGCACGATGGAAGAAAATACGTCACGCGTGCCTCAGGACTTTGAGCACTTCATCTTTTTTTCTGAGTGTGCGGCTTTTTAGTGCGATCGTACGTGCACGTGTAAAAGTGCCTTGATTCACGCAGGGCAGATAAGGGATCCTTGCATTCGTGGACAAGTTAGCGGCCTCGCAGTAACGATCAAGCATGCCATGCTCAAAACTTTTGAGCCTGTAGCGTCATTAGTCGAGAGTAGAGAAAGGTTTTTTTTTTAAGTTGACTTTGAGAAAATATTGTCAATTCTAGGCAGTGTGTGCTGCGAAACATTAGACTCGTATTTTCATAGGAAGCTGGATGTTTTCTGATCATGGTCAAAAAGAGCCAGTTGGGGAGCTGCCTTTCTTTACTGTCACAAAGGTATGGTGGCCATATAACAAAGGTATGAAAAGGGCACGTTGGTATGCAGTTAGACAGTTCCCAGCAATTTTAATGTATCAGTTGCTCTGTATTGCAGCAACCATGTCCACCACATAAATATGGAACTCTGAGCTAGATGTTCAGGATAAAAGAGGTACGTGACAGGGCTTGGTGCTGAATTGTGACCTCCCAGACAATCAACAAGCGCGGTGAACTCATGGCCACTTCCAAAGCTTGGCCACTTCCAAAGCTTGGCCACTTCCAAAGCAAGACATTGGAAGGTCTCTTTCCAAAAGCAATGTACTGATAAGATTTTTCCAGAATTAAGTTGTTTTTTTTTTCTGATTTAACACTCGGTGATTGATTACTACTGCATGAATATCGATTCTTCCTGCTTCTTGAACACAAGCTGTTTTATTCAGACGCTGGAAAGAGAGGGGTCTCTCCTTTGCACCCTCGCTTCCATTTCTCACCCTTTTTGACGGATAGGAGGATCCCTACCCGTTTTGCACTGGAGCGCAAAAGGTGCAGCTTCGCCAGTTTATTTATTTATTTATGTTGGAGAACGGGAGGGGGGACCACGCATATGTGGCGGCACCCAGGAAGCCTTCAGTGGAAACAGTGAAAAGGTATTCCACGCTTGATTTTTCCTCCTCGCAACACTTCTGTCACAATTCTTTTTCTCCACAATTCTTTTTCTCGCCTCGTTCTAATGCAATAATACGCTCTCCTTCTCAATCCTTCTCGTTCTTCTTTTTTTTTTATCGTCTTTCTCTCTACTGGTTCTCTCGCCCATTCAAGTCCCACGCGAGGCAAATCGGTGCACGTGTTGTGGGAGCGAAGAAGATCAAGATAGCATTGAGTTACGTAATCATACAGAAGAAAGTGCAGGCCAACCGAACAACCCGCTAAAATTGGACTCGCTCGCTGGATTCCGTGCCGACCGGATGTGCCCCCGCGATCTCCGACAACATCGCAGCTCTGGCCGACTGGCTCGCCCTACGCCATCTCCTGATGCCGACAAGAGCTCTCGCTAAGTGGTGCCCCGTCCTCGGACTTCTCCGACCGTGTCCAGCTTTCCTACGTTCTTCTTACTTCGGTATGTGGCCGTCCCTGCACCTCTCCCTATTCTTTTTAATTCTTCCTCACCCCCCATCCCCTGCGCGGAACTGTGGAGGTGCCCTCCATTGAAAGCGGCAGTAACGGAACTGCGCTTATTTCTTCCTTTTCCCATTTACTAAACTTTGCGTGGCCGAACCTCGAGCTTACGAAGCTGAAAATGTCCAAGTAAAACTGAAAATGATAATGGTACAAACATGGGTACGAATATTAGGGAGTTTTCAAATAGGGGCCGGGGCACCAAAGAAATAACGTCAAGGCCACTGAGTATGCGCAAAACGCAAACCGCGTTTGGGTTGGAGATTTCTCGAATTCAGCGGGAGCCTTGTCCAAAGCCTGCCCCAAACGCTTTGTGTCAAGACAAACGTGATGGCCCAAGAATTGGTAGAGTGTCCAAAACACCGCAGACCCTATTCGAAAACTTTTCGCTCCTGCTTGACCCAAAGCGTGCACACGCAAAATGCTTTGCGTTTGGGGCCACAAACTCTTGGGGTCCCTATCCGAAAACTCTCTATCTTTCTTCGGTTTTTTGTGCTTGAGCTGCGTTTGGGCTACCGACCTGGCAACCATGGCCATAGACTCTCTAAACTAACGCCTCCTAGAGGCGTTGGCTAAACTAGCAAGGCGAGAGCTCTCCATCCTCTCTATATTTATTAAGGAACATGGGAATCTGGGGCTGTTGTGTACATTCGTACATGTCCCTTAAAATGTGGGTACGCTAGAAAAAAGGGCGCAACACGTGCGTAAAGGCGACGAACGCCAAATGTGGTCGCGATAGCCGCGCGGAGCGTCAAACGCATACATTGCGGTAAACTCAACTAAAGCAGGTGAAGTTGGTACGGACTACGTGAGCGCATTGACGGTGTAATGAATTCTGCTTACACCATGTGTTTGTAACACATATCCGTTTGTTTTCTTCGTAATTGTTGCAAAAGTGGTAGGTGTTCTGTGGTAAGTTCTTGTCGAATACGGTATGTGTGGTTAGATTCGTGTGCAGAGTATAATTCTGAAAATGCAGCACGGAGAGCTTGAAATGAATGCATTATTCAAGCGCTAACCTGTGGGGCTAACTTGCAAGTAGTAAATTAAAATTTGAATGCGAGGTGTATATAAAGTGCACGCGGCGAGGAAAAGCATCGCATAGCGATGTTGCCGCCCTTCAGGCCTTATAATTTTTGGGGGCGAAGCATGTGCCAATAGTTTTTGAGCTGTTTCGTTGTTCTACTGGTAAATACCGAGAGTCGATGTGGCCGTTCGCGGCCGCGGTGGAACGCCGCGATAGCGTCCCAGTGCGGCCGCGGCCCATTCCACCTGCGCAAAACGCTTTGCTGGTGTTACAGAAGGAGTGTTACAAGCGCTGCTGCTGCATGTAACACGCAAAGTAGCTGCGTGATGAGCGTATCTTCAGTTATCTGTGCGTGTGTGCATTGTTTTTGCGATTGTTCGTAGTTGCAAGGTGTGGGGTAACGCGCCGGTTAACCAAATCCATGTTCTTCCCGAGTGTGCGGATAGCACAGAAAGTGATTGTGTGCTGGCCAGTGTACTGAGCAAAAGGACACTCGGAGGAGGCATCCCTGCAGAGTTGTGAAAGAAACACACCAGGAGTGTGGATGCCTTCGTAGGGGAAATGCTTACACAGATCGTTCATAACAATGTTGTTAAGCTTCGGTATCTTCAAACTATTTAAATAACTAATGTGTTGTAGACGTTTGTCGAATGTCTTTTTATTAGGTTTCATGACTGCAACAGCATTACTTGATAGGCGCTGAGGAGCAGAGGACAAAACACAATACTGTCTGTCAACTTATGTCTGTTTCAGGGTAGTGAACAGCTGCTAAAAGACAACCGTTCTGTGATTGTGTGGTTTGGTGCACCCAAAAGAGATGCACCCGTGAGCACTCAGGGGTTTCTGGTTAATTTAACGTTAGCACTCAATGCCCCTTCAGAAGCGGCAGTGTGCAGAAAAGCAACAGAGGGGCCAGAATTGTCTAGATTGCCAAGTTTAGTCTAACCCTCTGAATGAATGACAAGAGGTCCGTTTTTAATGTATATTACATCATATAAGTAGACAGATGAAAATTTATTTTAAGAAAACAAAAATGGCACGTCTCCAGACTAGCATAGCTGGCTTAAAAGGAGTGCTCATTGTGTTCTGCCTGTTGTGCATTTTTTGTGCTGTACCGCAACAGAATAATGTACCAACAAGCCCAACTCGCCGCTTTAATGATGGAACAATTATTTCAAAAAATAGGTTTGTGGCCATATTTTAGTAAGTTGTCTCTAGCAAAAATATGTTTGCTAAAACCTGTCTGTGTTTATTTGACAAAATAACCACATAAAAACGATTCCATCATAATAAAACTCACTCAAGTTACCAATTATTATCAACTAGTTGAGGATCTACTCAAATGTTACTGATTGTACGTATTTCCTGTACTTCTCTACACTCACTAATATTACTGTGGATAAATTGCCTGGCTATTCCAGTGCATATTGTGCAGCCCTTACCATTCTGTTTTTTTTTATATTAACACTAATATTGCAAATTGCTTCTCAAAGCCTTGTATCATTCATGCTTTTCAAAGTTTCTGTCATTCATCTTCTGTCACAGTGAAAACGCTTGTGAAGGCAATGAAAACTTGCATTATGTGCCATCACTATGCAAGGGTAGTTTTTACTAAAATATTGTGCATGACATTTTGTTTGCTTAATGGCACGACTCTTGCACCTCTGAAATCCTTCAAATGCACCTCTAAATTATTAGAACTGAGCACTTGCCGGGTTGTTTATGCACTAAAATGAACTTGCGCAAAGAAACGGCGAAAAAAAAAAAAAGGAAGGAAAGGAAACTGCGAAAGTGCATGTGCCTTTTTTGTCCTTGTTTTTTTTTCTGCCGTCTTGTAGTAATGAATCATCACTGGGGCTTTATGAAAGCACTTCTCAAAAGTCAAGCAAAAAGTGCCAAAAAATTGATGTTCCTAGCATCAACATATTGTCGCAGTACAACGCGAACAAAGTACAAGTACGCCTTGAGGCAGCGAAAGCAGCGTGTTCTCAACAGCTGAGCCGCAAGATCTTCTTCCTCGTTCTTGCGTCAAGCCAGAGGCCAACTACCTGGTGTCCGCTGAATCCCCCCCATCATCGTTTTTGTCCACATGTAGACACGAGTCATTTGCCTCCCTCTCAAAGAGCATCGACCCGATGCGAAGTCAACAATGCAGTTTTTGTTAAAAGATAAGTCTCACGCAATCACTCGCTGACGTAAGGCTTCATGCGCACTACGTGAACGAGTTCAGGATGGTGCTGGCGACGCTTGGTACTACACGAATTGTCGGGAACAAGTTCGTAAGTGACGTCACTCAGTTGTCGCGGCCCAAAGTATCTTCTTAAGAGCTTTTCTGATAGTCCTCGTTTCCGTACGAGTGTCCAAATCCATACTTTGTCGCCAGTTTGATAGACAACTGCTCTGCGGTGAGCATTGTAGCAGCCTGCATCGTACTCTTGCTGCTGGCGGATCCGTAAGCGTGCCAGTTGTCTAGCTTCTTCCGCGCGTTCCGTAAACGTGTTGGCGTCTGGGTCGATGTCATCACTTTCGTGCGGTAGCATCGCATCTAACACAGTTCGTACTTCTCGTCCATGAACGAGGCTGAACGGGGTCATGCGGATCGTTTCTTGCTTGGCCGTGTTGTACGCAAACGTTATGTATGGCAAGATTTCATCCCAATTTTTGTGTTCAATGTCTACGTACATCGAAAGCATGTCTTCAATGGTTTTGTTCAGACGCTCCGTCAGTCCGTTTGTTTGGGGGTGGTAGGCAGTGGCCTTACGATGCGTTGTTCCACTCAGCATCAGGACGTGATCCAAAAGAACTGCCGTAAACGCGGTTCCTCTGCCTGTGATCACGATGGTTGATGCACCTTGCCTCAGTACAACATGTTCGATGAAAAATCTTGCCACCTCCGCTGCTGTACCTCTCTGGATAGCCTTTGTCTCGACATAACGGGTCAGATAATCCGTCGCGACGATAACCCAGCGGTTCCCTGCAGTAGAAATAGGAAGTGGGCCCAAAATGTCCATGCCTATCTGGTAGAATGGAGCTGTTGGGACCTGCACAGGTTGCAGGAGGCCAGCTGGTTTAGTCGGTGGTGACTTGCGTCGCTGGCAGTCGAGACAGGTACGAACGTGGTGCTTCACGGCTGTGGTTAGTCTTGGCCAGTAATACCTTTGCTGTACCCTGGCCAACGTTATTGTGTAACCCAAGTGGCCGGAGGTAACCTCGTTGTCGCATGCTTTCAGTACTTCAATACGGAGGGCTGCTGGGATGACGAGTAGATAGGCAGATTCCGTCGACGAAAAATTTCTTTTATAGAGTACTCTGCCATGTAAACAAAATGATGACAACGCTCCTGCGAAAACTCTTGGCGCCTTCCGAGATCTGCCATCCTAATAGGTAATTAAGCCAAGCAACTCAGCGTCGTCTCGTTGTTTCTACGCAATGGTGGTCATGTCGATGACACCTAGAAATGATGTTTCCTCCTCCTCGGGTACGGTTGCCGACTCAATGGGTGAACGGGACAGGCAGTCAGCGTCCATATGTCGCTTGCCTGACTTGTGCACGACCGTCATGTCAAACTCTTGCAGTTTTAGGCTCCAACGCGCTAATCGGCTGGTGGGATTTTTTAGATTAGTTAACCAGCAAAGGGAGAGATGGTCACTAATAACTTTGAAGTGCCGGCCATACAAGTACGGGCGAAATTTCATTACTGCCCATACTACGGCGAGGCATTCTTTCTCTGTTGTTGAATAGTTAGTCTCTGCGCGTGTTAGCATTCGGCGTGCGTAGGCGATCACTCTTTCTGTGTTCTCTTGCCGTTGCACAAGCACAGCCCCAAGACCTACATTGCTAGCGTCTGTGTGAAGCATCGTCGGGGCTTCTTCGTCGAAGTGGGCAAGCACAAGGGGCGTTTGAAGACGTTGACGCAGGTCATTAAAGGCAGCCTCCTGTTCTTCTTTTCACTCAAAGGCAACATCGTCTCTTGTGAGACGAGTAAGTGGCGACGTGATGCGGGCGAAGTCTGCGATAAACCGGCGATAATAGGCACAAAGGCCTAGGAAGCGTCTGACAGCCTTCTTATTGGAGGTTACTGGGAACTGTGCGACGGCGGCAATTTTTCCAGGATCGGGCCGGACGCCTGCGTTGCTGACGACATGACCGAGAAACTGAAGTTCGTGAAAACAGAAATGGCACTTTTCTGGTTTCAATGTTAGGCCCGCGAACCGTATGGCACGTAAAACAACTTCCAGCCTTTTGAGGTGCTCGTCAAAAATGGTCGAAAACACTATAACGTCGTCCAGATAGACTAGGCACGTCTTCCACTTCAATCCCGAAAGTACCGTGTTCATAAGCCTTTGAAAAGTCGCGGGCGCGGAGCACAAACCGAAAAGCAGACTTTAAATTCGTATAAACCATCTGGCGTCACAAAAGCGGTTTTCTCTCGGTCTCTTGGGTCTACTTCGATCTGCCAGTATCCACTCCTCAAGTCCATGGAAGAAAAGTAGCGAGCGTGCCGAAGTCTGTCAAGGGAGTCGTCAATACGTGGGAGCGGGTACACATCTTTCTTGGTCACCCGATTCAGCTTCCTGTAGTCCACGCAAAAACGCAAGGCGCCGTCCTTTTTCTTTACTGGCACTACAGGCGATGCCCACGGGCTATGTGAAGGTTGAATGACGTCATCTGCAAGCATTTTCGTGACTTGTTGTTGTATGGCGTCGCGTTCCTTTGAAGCTACACGATAAGGGTTCTGGTGGATAGGTCTCACCGTGTCCTCGGTGATTATTCGGTGCTTCGTCAAAGGTGTTCGACCAACTCGTGATGTCGTTGAAAAGCAGTCGCGGAATTCGGCTAGCAGCTGAAAAAGTCTCTTTCGCTCGCCCTTTGACAGAATGGTGCCAACATCGAGAACGGGTTCTGGTTCTTGATTAGGCGCTTCGTTCAATACCGACAAACATAAACTGTCTCGCATTTCTACTATATTGTCGTACGAAGCAATAGCTGTGCCCTTCGGAAGGTGCCGGCGCTCAGCACTAAAGCTCGTCAGAAGTAAATTCGTGCGTCCACCAGTGAGACGGACGATACCTCGTGCGACCGAAATGCCATGACTGAATAGCAGCGAGCCAATTTGGTCAGCAATGCCTTCGCCATCAAACGCTTCGTGGCCTTCCACCGAAACAAGAGTGCATGACCGGGGTGGGACGACCACATCATCATCAATTATACGTAAAGTGTTGCGTATTGCGTCTGAACAGTCAACTAAACCAGTGCTGTTGCGGAATGTAATTGAACGGTCCGGGATGTTGATGACGGCACCATATTCTCTTAAGAAGTCCATCCCTATGATCAAGTCCTTGCAACATAAGGTGAGGATGACGAACGTCGCCACGAAAGAAGTGCCACCGATGTCGAGTCTTGCTGTACACCTTCCGACAGGCATCAACAGCTGGCCACCTGCTGTCCTCGGGTGAGGTCCCGTCCACGTAGTCGTCACTTTTCTTAGGCGTACGGCAAGGTTTTCACTTATCATAGAAAAGTCGGCGCCGGTGTCAACTAAGGCTGTTACTTGCTGTCCGTCTACCGAAACGGTAAGATCTGTGGTCACAGTTTCGTTGGCGTTACTTCTCAGCTTTACGGCGTTCTGTGGTACAAGTAACGGGGGCTTTTTTTCGTCGCCTTGACGGCCTGCAACCTCACCCCCGGAGGTCGCCGCCTTCAGTTTCCCTGGCGTGGACTTGGTGACCTCCTTCCACTGACGTCGGCTGTAGTTCGGTGGCGCGACGAAGGCGAATATGCCGGAGACGGAGAGCGTGGTCGACGTCCCAAACCTGGCTGGTAATCAGGCACACTGTCGTCATTATTGGCACGGCGGTTGTCAAAATGGGACTGATACAAGGGGGGTCCTTGAGAATGAGCGTCCCGGCATGGTGCGTAGCCGTCGTTGGCGCGTCGATCGTCAGACCATTGCCGAAGAGGTCGAAACATATCTACGCGGTGCCAGCAGTGGCGGGAAATGTGGCCCACGCCTCCGCAGGTAAAACAAAGCGGACGCCTATCTACAGTGCGCCAGGCGTCTGTTTTACGAAGCTGTGGACGCCGCAACGGCTCGTAATGTGGCAAATGCCGTGTCTCGTTGGGAGACGGCTCTTGGTACGGCGGTATTTCATACGGCGGTACGACGGCAGGGCGCCGCGGTGTCTGTTCTGGTGGTGGCGACCAAAGAACGGCTGCCGATGGCTGGCGGTACGACGGCGCAACGGGCGGCGTGCGGCGAAGCGCGGCTGCGTAGCTCATAGGTCGCTGATCGTCAGTAGGATCAGCTGTTGAAAACGCTTGTCGTATTTCTTCGCGGACGACTTCAGCGACAGACGCCGTGGGTGGTTCCGTGACAAGATTCCGCAGCTTCAGCAGCTTTTTGCGAACAATCTCTCTTATTAAATCGCGCAACGAGCTTTGATTGTCAGATGTCGTAGCGGCGACTTGCATGTGGGCGCTGCTGGACAAGCGATCGCATTGTCGGCATCGTAGGTGAAGCGCCCGTTCGATAGCCGTAGCTTCTTTGATGAAGTCTGTCACGGTGCTCGGCGGGTTCCGCAAAAGTCCGGCGAACAATTGCTCTTTAACGCCGCGCATGAGGTAGCGCAACTTTTTGTCGTCGGTCATGTGCGGGTCAGCTTTACGGAAGAGACGGGCCATGTCCTCTGCGAACATTGCGACCGTTTCATTGGGTTTCTGAACCCGTAGCTCGAGTAAATGCTGCGCACGTTCGCGCCGGTCGACATCGGCAAATGTGTCAATCATCCCTCTTTTAAAGTCACTCCATGTTGACAAACTGCCTTCTCTGTTATCGTACCAGGTTCTAGCGCTGTCGTCGAGATAAAAATAGACGCGGGAAAGCCTTTGATCAAGGGACCACTGGTTGGTGTTAGCGACACGTTCATAGTGATTAAGCCATTCTTCGACGTCTTCATGTGCTCCACCACTAAAGCGATCAGGCACCAGTGGTGAAAAAAGGGTTACCTGAGATGGGGTTGGCAAACTACTGTCTCGTAGTAACTGTTGTGGACTGGCGGTGGCCATTGGTAGATGTGAGCGGTGCCTCGTAGAGTGTTCCTGTGAGAGGGTGAACTCTGGAAGGAGGCCTCGCAAGCGACGACTGAAGCGATGCACGGGAGTGTCGACAAGTGCTTCTGGGCTGGATGAACGGCTCCCCGTGGGAGTGTGGAGCATCAGGCGGGGTCGCGGGCCAGCACCTCCACCAGTGTCGCAGTACAACGCGAACAAAGTACAAGTACGCCTCGAGGCAGCGAAAGCAGCGTGTTCTCAACAGCTGAGCCGCAAGATCTTCTTCCTCGTTCTTGCGTCAAGCCAGAGGCCCACTACCTGGTGTCCGCTAAATCCCCCCATCATCGTTTTTGTCCACATGTAGACACGTGTCAATATGATGTGGCCATGCCTATGAGGCCCTAACAGCACCTTTTAGAATACTGAGCTGGCATGGAAAGTTATTATGAAGAAACAGAGTCATTATGAAGAAACAAATGCAGAGCAGCCCATATTGCTTGTCTGAGCATTTGCACCCTCTATGCTGCTAAGCGCCATTGTAGGTCTTCCACTGTGCGGTTACTACCAAATGAAGGTGTTTGAAGTATTTATTTTCCTCTACAGCTGGCAACCTTTCTGAAAAACCTAACTGGATGGTACATGTAACTGGTTATTAAAATCAGTAAGCAGTCAATTACAGTGTTAGCAAGCAGTGCCCATCACTTCTTTTGTGAAATTTAGTCTGGTTTACGCTGAGGGTCAAATTGTGTGTATGTGCACTGTGTGTGTGTTCATTCTGGCTCTAACAATGATGTCTATGCTGTTACAAGTGGGTCCACTCCTCCTATGGAGCATTCAAAGAGCTGCATGTTTTGGAATTCGCCAGAAGTTAATTGAGCCAGCTTCTTGGAAATCATCTGCTTTGCAGTGTTATGTCTGCTTAACCTGTTATGAGCTCAAATTTGTGAGAGTGATGTGAGAGTGCTTGCTGACTGCTACCTCCTATCTTGAGTTAAGTTGAATATCATATTGTCACGAGGTTGTGATACACGCAGCACTTGAGAGGAAGCACGCAGGGGTCAGGGCGGTGTCAGGCGAACTGTTTATTGGGCGAACTTGTGCCCAGCAAAACAGGGCCAAACACAACTCACAGCAACAGCGGCATGAACAGTCGTCGGCCGACGGAGAAAAAAAAAAAGACCCCCCAGTGGCGCACTGCGCCGGCTTTTATACACGCGTCGTAACGCGTTCCAGAGTGGCATACAAGATAAACGCGGCCTGCGTTGCGCTTAACAGAAAGTGATAGCGGCTTCCTTCGTAAACCAAAAGAACCGCACGTGTCAGTCTTTTATACACGCGTCGTAACGCGTTCCAGAGTGGCATACAAGATAAACGCGGCCTGCGTTGCGCTTAACAGAAAGTGATAGCGGCTTTCTTCGTAAACCAAAAGAACCGCACGTGGCACTACCCCCCTCTGAAAAAGCATCGTCCCGATGCTAAAGACAGAACATAAGAAAGAGTACATGCAATAAATTACATTAACAATGTGTCACAGCTAATCAGCGCGCGTAATAAGGTTTAAGTCGCACCACGTGTACGACTTCGGGTCGTGCACGGCGTCGTTGGGATGACGTTAAGCCATCGGGCACGACCTCATAGTCCAGTTCACCACGACGTCGGACTACCTTGTAGGGTCTAAAGTAGCGTCGCAGGAGCTTCTCAGACAATCCCCGTCGTCGTATCGGCGTCCAGACCCAGACAAGGTCACCGGGTTGGTATTCGGTGTGGTGTCGTCGAAGGTTGTAGTGGCGCCTGTCGACCGTCTGTTGGCTCTTGATACGCAGGCGGGCTAGCTGTCGAGCTTCTTCAGCACGATCCAGGTAGCTGGCGACGTCGAGGTCTTCTTCGTCGGTGCCGACCGGTAGCATGGCGTCAAGCGTCGTTGTTGGGCTCCGTCCGTAGACGAGCTTGTATGGAGCAAGCTGCGTCGTTTCCTGCACGGCCGTGTTGTACGCGAAGGTTGCATACGGGAGTATGGCGTCCCACGCCTTGTGCTCGACGTCCACGTACATGGCCAGCATGTCGGCGATGGTCTTATTTAGACGCTCGGTGAGGCCATTCGTCTGTGGGTGGTACGCGGTGGTTCGGCGGTGGCTTGTCTGACTGTACCTCAAGATCGCTTGCGTTAGGTCAGCCTTAAAGGCCGTACCTCTGTCGGTGATGAGGACCTCGGGGGCTCCGTGGCGGAGGACGATGTTCTCAATGAAGAACTTGGCGACCTCGGCGGCAGTGCCCTTGGGCAAGGCCCTTGTTTCGGCATAGCGGGTGAGGTAGTCAGTCGCTACGACAATCCATTTGTTGCCAGAAGTTGACGTCGGGAACGGCCCCAGTAAGTCCATGCCGATTTGTTGGAATGGCCGTTGAGGTGGTTCGACGGGTTGCAGAAGTCCGGCTGGCCTAGTTGTCGGCGTCTTGCGTCGCTGACAGTCTCTGCATGTTTTTACGTAGTGGGCGACGTCGGCAGTGAGGCGAGGCCAATAGTACTTCTCTTGTATTCGTGACAGTGTGCGGGAAACACCAAGATGTCCGGCTGTCGGGTCATCGTGTAATGCTTCCAGAGCCTCTGGACGTAACGCTGAAGGCACCACGAGAAGGTGGTCGGCGCGGAGCGGCGAGAAGTTCTTCTTCAGGAGGACGTTGTTTCGCAGGAAAAACGAAGCCAGTCCTCGGCGGAATACTTTCGGCACGTCGGCGGTCTTGCCTTGCAGGTAGTCCATGAGGATCTTGAGCTCTGGGTCAGCTTGTTGGCGTTCCGAGAAGTCGTCGGTACTTATGGGTCCCAGGAAAGAGTCGTCGTCCTGGTCATCCTGGGGCGGCGGATCGACAGGGGCGCGAGACAAGCAGTCGGCGTCGGAGTGCTTTCGTCCGCTCTTGTAGACGACGGTGATGTCAAATTATTGTAGTCTGAGACTCCACCGTGCGAGGCGCCCTGATGGATCCTTCAAGTTAGCTAGCCAACACAAGGCGTGGTGGTCACTCACGACTTTGAAAAGCCTGCCGTACAGGTAGGGGCGGAACTTTGATGTAGCCCAGATGATGGCAAGGCATTCCTTTTCTGTCGTGGAATAATTGGCTTCTGCCTTCGAAAGTGACCGGCTAGCGTAACTGATGACCCTTTCAAGTCCGTCGGTCCTCTGCACGATCACGGCGCCGAGCCCTGTGCTGCTTGCGTCCGTGTGAATTTCGGTGTCAGCTTCTTCGTCGAAGTGCGCCAGTATTGGCGGCGTTTGCAGGCGTCGCTTTAATTCTTGGAATGCCTCGACTTGCGGCGTTTCCCATTTGAAGTCGACGTCGGCCTTCGTGAGGTACGTCAGTGGCTCGGCGATCCGCGAAAGTTCTTCACGAAGCGCCTGTAATAAGCGCAGAGGCCGAGAAATCGGCGTACTGCTTTCTTGTCGGTGGGTGCAGGAAAGTCGGCGATCTCAGCTGTTTTCTGTGGATCAGGGAGCACTCCCGACTTGCTGATAACGTGGCCAAGGAACAATAGTTCCTCGTAGGCGAAGCGGCACTTTTCTGGCTTCAGGGTAAGTCCCGAGGCTTTGATTACCCGAAGAACAGCTTCAAGGCGCCGGAGGTGCTCGTCGAAGTTGGAAGAAAACACGACTACGTCGTCCAAGTAGACGGGGCAAGTCTGCCATTTCAAGCCTGCGAGTACTGTGTCCATAACCCGTTGGAACGTCGCAGGCGCCGAGCAAAGACCAAAGGGCGTGACCTTAAACTCGAATAGGCCGTCTGGTGTTATGAAGGCAGTCTTCTCTCGGTCTCTCTCGTCTACTTCGATTTGTCAGTAGCCGGTTTTGAGATCCATCGACGAAAAATACTTGGCGTTGTAGAGTCTGTCCAGAGCATCGTCTATCCGTAAGAGGGGATACAGTCTTTCTTCGTGATCTTGTTCAGGCGACGATAATCGACGCAAAAACGTAGGGTTCCGTCCTTCTTCTTCACCAACACCACGGGTGATGCCCACGGACTCGTAGACGGCTGAATGATGTCGTCACGCAGCATTTCGTCGACTTGTTGCTTGATGGCCTCGCGTTCCCGTGCAGAAACTCGGTAGGGGCTCTGACGGAGCGGACGGGCATATGCGTCGGTTATGATGCGATGTTTCGCGAGAGGGGTCTGACGAAGCCTCGATGACGACGAGAAGCAGTCCTTGTATTGGTGGAGTAAGGCTTTGAGCTCCTTTTGTTGCTGCCTGGAAAGGCTTTGATTGACGTCGAAGGCGGGCGCGGACACTGCTGTCGACGTTGCGGCTCCCTGAGAATCGGTGAGGGCGAAGGCATTGCTCGCTTCCACAAATTCGCTTAGATGTGCTACCGTCGTGCCCCTATTCAAGTGCCTATATTCGTTGCTGAAGTTCGTCACCATTACCTTGGCTTCGCCGTTATGAAGCTTGGCTATGCCTCTTGCGACGCACATCTGACGGTTTAAGAGCAGGTGCTGGTCGCCTTCGATGACACCTTGTAAGTTGGTAGACGCTTTGGTGCCGACGGAAATGATGACGCTCGACAGTGGCGGGATGGTTACCTGCTCTTCTGTCACATTCAAGGCAGTGTGAGCGACGTTGCAGTCTGACGCCGTTGCATTATTCGTGGACAGCGTGATTGACCTGGATCTTAGGTCGATGACTGCGCCTTGCTGGTCCAGGAAATCCATGCCTAAAATGACGTCTCGCGAGCATTGCTGCAGGACCACAAAATTCACAGAATACGTCTGGCTGTGAATCGTGACTCTTGCCGTGCAGGTTCCAGTCGGTGTTATAAGGTGGCCCCCTGCTGTTCGGATATCCTGTCCTTCCCATGCAGTCTTTACCTTTTTGAGCTTAGCGGCGAAAAGACCACTGATGATAGAGTAGTCGGCGCCGGTATCGACTAGGGCGGTGACGCTGTGGCCGTCGATGATCACGTCGAGGTCGGTGGTTCGTCGTCTGGCGTTCCGGTTAAGTCGGGGCGTCGGATCACGGCCGCGTCGGCTTGGTCCGGTGCTGCTATGTCGCGTCGGCGGCGAGGCTTTGTCGTAAAGACTCTGCTCAGGCGGCGTACTGCGACTACGTCGGGAAAGTTCGTGCGTCGTGGTCGTCGTCATCGGCAGCGGCGGCGGCGGCGGAGGAGGATTTTCGGCATTGCGTCGTGCAGCAACCGCACCTCCGTCGGTTGCTGCCTTTAGTTTCCCGGGTAGGGGCTTGGGGATCGGCCCCGGTTAGGGCCGGTGTACTGGCGGCGATCCGGGGAGACGTAGCGGCCAGGCGAAGGTGAACGGGATGGTCGTCGTTGTTGCCACTGCGATCCGGCGATGTAGTCGGCGATGTCGCGAGGTCGCTCACCTGGGCGCGGACGCGGCGCGTTCACGTCGAAGCCACGCAGTCCCATCTCACGGTACTGGCAGTAGCGGTAGGTGTGCCCGGCTTCGCCGCAGTGGTAGCATAGTGGGCGGTGGTTCGGGGTGCGCCAAACGTCAGTTTTCCTCGGCGAGCGCTGGATTACTGGCGAGCGGGAAGGCGTCGGGGGTGGCGGCGGTGGCTGGCGACGAAACTGCGGAGACGTTGGGTCCTGGTGTTGGCGAGGAGCGGCGACAGGTCGTCGTGCAGTAGCGGCGTAGGTCATCGCCTCCGGTTGGGGCTGTGGCCGTTCAGGAACGCTCAGTGAGCGCTGTAGTTCCTCGCGGACTACGTCTTCGAGAGAGGCGACTTGGGGCTGAGACGATGGCAACATGCGGCGCAGTTCTTCACGAACAATAGCGCGTATGGTCTCGCGCAGGTCGTCGGGGCAGAGTCCTCGGACTTCTGCGACGTCTGGCGACATGCGCCGATCGTATTGGCAGGTCCGCATTTCAAGAGTCTTCTCCATGGTGGTAGCCTCGGAGAGGAACTCTTGTACCGTCTTTGGCGGGTTTCTGATCAGTCCGGCGAAGAGCTCCTGCTTCACTCCTCGCATAAGCAGGTGAACCTTCTTGTCCTCAGACATGTCGGCGTCGGCGTGGCGGAAAAGTCGCGTCATCTCCTCCGTGAAGATCGTTACGTTTTCGTTGGGGAGCTGCACCCGAGTTTCAAGCAGTGATGCGGCTCTCCTTCCGCACGACGCTTGCAAAGGTGCGCAGGAAAGCAACGCGGAAGTCGTCCCAGGTTCGAAGCGTTGACTCGCGGTTCTCGAACCAAGTCCTTGCGGCGTCTTCCAGGTAAAAATACACATGACGCAGCTTGTCGTCCGGGTCCCACTTATTGAGGGCTGCGACGCGGTCGTAAATGTCAAGCCAGCTTTCCGGGTCTTCGTAGGTCGATCCGCGGAAGGTAGGCGGCTCTTTGTGCTGGTTGACGACCACGGTTGCCGAAGACCTTGCTTCCGTCATCGTGGATGCCGGCTTCGTAGCAGCCTTTGTTTCTTGTCCTTGTCGGGGAACGGCAGGTATTCGGGCGGTAGTCCTTGTTGTCTTCGGCTCACTCGAACGACCGGGTCGGCGTCGTCCTCTTGGCGGCTTGGGCTTGGCTCACGGCTGGACGGGGGCGTATGGTACATGGACCGAGAAGCACCTCCACCAGATGTCACGAGGTTGTGATACACGCAGCACTTGAGAGGAAGCACGCAGGAGTCAGGGCGGTGTCAGGCGAACTGTTTATTGGGCGAACTTGTGCCCAGCAAAACAGGGCCAAACACAACTCACAGCAACAGCGGCGTGAACAGTCGTCGGCCGACGGAGAAAAAAAAAAGACCCCCCAGTGGCGCACTGCGCCGGCTTTTATACACGCGTCGTAACGCGTTCCAGAGTGGCATACAAGATAAACGCGGCCTGCGTTGCGCTTAACAGAAAGTGATAGCGGCTTTCTTCGTAAACCAAAAGAACCGCACGTGTCAATATTCCCATTCTATTGTGCTGGTTCTATATGAAACCTTTAAAACAAATGGTTTGCTTCATATCATGAGCATAAATCAGCCCCATACTTACAATAATCGATTTAAGCTGTTCAGTTTGCAACTATGCAGTACTGTAGAATCTGTTTAGCAGTCCAAATATTTGTGATTTGTGAGGGAATAGAGAGAGAAATAACCTTGTCAACTAGTAGTTTCTGTGACACTGTGTAACAACATTTCACATTTGTACTGCAGAAGGTTGATAATATGTGTGTAAATTTGGTTACATCAATTGCACTTTGCCCTGTAAAGCTTCGTGATTTTGGGGTGGGCTTTCAGATTTTGCACAGCCTTGGAATTATTGTGCACCAACAGTTTTTTTATTCTGCTATATTACAAATGAAGGAACAACATCTTCAACAAGTACTTGAATGCATTATGCTAAAACATAATTGTTTGTGCTTACTATGACGGTACACATGGCAATAATATTGACTTTTTATATAGTATTTAAATTTTTTCCAAAATGGACTTGTGTGTATTGGCAGCAGATGCTCTCGTGTATATATTCTAGCATTTGTGCGGAGACAACTGCAGGCTTGGAGAGACATGTGCTGGGTGTACTGTTCCACATCAATAGTACCATGTGGTAGGCCAAGAGTATAATGTAATTATAAATGCAGCAATCCTTATTTCTTGTGGCTGCAGCCATGTACGTGTATAGACACGTGCAGTACTAGTTTGTGACACATGGTAAGTGTTGCCTTTCTATGCTTCCTGTGACATTGCAGTTTCCTTGTCTTTGGCATCCCTGGAGCAGTCCCCTTCGTTGGAACTGCATTCCTGCCCGCAGTGCAGCTATGTGACCAAGAAAAAGGGTTCCATGAACAGACACCTTCGCATACACACGGGCGAATACCCCTTCCAGTGCCACTTGTGTGCAGCTGCATTCACAGAGAACTCCAAACTCGTGGTTCATTTGCGCACCCACACAGGAGAACGTCCCTATTCTTGTGCTCACTGCAATGCATCCTTTTCAGTCAGTGGGGCCCTCAAGACCCACATGCGCACCCACACAAAAGAGCGTCCCTTTTCCTGTGACCATTGTGATGCGTCGTTTTCGCAGAAAACGCACCTCATTACTCACATGCGCACCCACACGGGCCAGCATCCTTTATCCTGTGATCACTGCAATGCGTCATTTGCACAGAAAGCGCACCTCATTAGCCATATGCGCATCCATACAGGAGAGCGTCCTTTTTCTTGTGACCAGTGCAATAAGTCATTTTCGCAGAAACCGCACCTTGTTAACCACATGCGCACTCACACAGGAGAGCGTCCCTTTGCCTGTGACCATTGTGATGCATCGATTTTGCAGAAAACACATCTCATTACCCACATGCGTACCCACACAGGAGAGCGTCCTTTTTCGTGTGACCATTGTGATGCATCATTTCTACAGAAACCACACCTCATTACCCACATGCGCACACACACAGGAGAGCATCCTTTATACTGAGTCCACTTTAGTGCATCCTTTACTCCTAAATCTATGCGCCACCACCCGTGGACCCGCAACAGAAAAGTGTAGGTGGAACAGAAAAAAATGTATTCATGATAATGTAAATATGTATAAAGCATTCGTATTAAGAGAAGGTAGCATGATTATTACCAAAAAGGCTGTACAAAGCATGCATCCCAATCGCTAAACAAAAAAAAAAGAGTGTGGTGCAAATGAGTTTCTAGATGAAAGGTTTGTGACAACAGATTGTGCAGTATTACTCACCATTCAGCTTGTTATAAAGCAAGACAAGAAAACTAGAATAGGAAGGAAGTGTGAAAATTCTATTCCTCTAAAAATCTGAATGATCTTCTAGGTCAGTATACGCACAAAATAAGACCATCTACAAAGCTTGAAACATTTGAAGATTTGCCAAGCATCATAATGCGCTGTACGTCACGAAGGAAACCGTCGGCATTGCGGGACGGGCATTACATGTATCAATGTATTTCCTTACATCACCTCGTAAGACGTGTACATTCTGATGATTTTAAGCATCGCCCTTCAATAAAAGATGAGGGCTGATATGTTTTAGTGAAAACATTCTTATTTATAGAATATATTGCTGTCGCTATTGTGTCCAGTGCGCCTGTATTTGCAGTCGTGCATGTGCCACCAACTTCTAATTGCAAAATTTAGGGGTGCTCGCAGATGACTATCTCAAAGAGAGCCTACTCGCTATGGCAACAACACAATTTTGTTTGGAAGAACTCCAGAAACTTTTTACTTTGATGGAGCTTTGTAATTTACACATGCGGTGCTAGGAGCACTTGTTTGTGTATTTTTTATTCATACAACGTTGCTGTAGATTGGGAATTGAGGCCTTAACAATTAAGGTGTTGCTTCAACAATGATTAATGTGCATGCTGCTCGGGTAGGTGTATTACTGGCAGCGTGGGAGGGAGGCATTTTATCATAATTCAAGAAGCTCTTTCCAGTTTTAAGTGAGATCGGGTTACCTTGCAAGAGTAAAGTATGATTCAGTAAAGCAGAAGAAAAAGATAAAAGAGGAAGGCTGGGAGCTTAACCAGATAGCATTCCGTTCCCTACTCGACAATGGGGGCAGGGGGGATGGTGGCTGGGAAAGTAGAGATAAGAAACAAATACAGTAGAAAAAATGACGCTATGTCATATAAGAGTTGGGCTGTGAATAAATGGGCGTTCATTCTTATTTTGTATTAAGATTAGTTTAATTAAAGTAGACAAGCCATTACGCTGACCTAATTTTGTTTAGTTTGGTGGCACATAGGGTCAGCTATTTTAGTGGCTTTTTTATTTTATTTTTTGCTTTTGTTGTGAGAGCATGTTTGGGTTCCAACGCGTCACTGAACGAACTCGTGAAGAGTTGTCCGACGCGCGAATGACGAATGTGGTCATGATAGCTGCATGGAATGCATGGAGGACGGAATTGGCGGAACGTGAAATGCACACAGTATTGATCGATAGATATGTTGGCAGATAATGTGTGGCCATAGTACCCTAGGACCGCATGCAGACGAGATATCTGCATTTGATGCTCAAGTAACAAATTCAAGCAAACTGTCACAATATAAGGATACTATTTGGTTATGAACTCGATTAACATATGGCTGTTAGCTTTTTTTCTTTTGAGAAGTGAGGCATAGACGTCAGCAGGGGGGTCCGGGCACCTGCGCCCTACCTAAGCTACACAACCTCTGTTCCCTAGCGGCGTGCAACGCGGTTTTGCGCCTATGTCGGCTTACCTTAGACAAAAATTTTGCCGACGCCCATGCAAGTTTAAGCCTGACCACGCGTGCGCGTTGCAGCACGCCAGCGCGTGTGGTCAGGCCACACAACACCTATGGCGTGGCTTTCTGACGTGGTGCCCCCTCCTTATGGAGAGAGAGCGCACAACCGCACGTACGCGTAGCGGCATGTCAGCGCGTGGCTTTCTGATACGGTGCCGTGCCCTACGAATAAAAAGGGGGGCACAGCATGGATAAAACACTCGCGGAACATGCACATACGTTCTCTACAGAAAGAGGGGGGCGCCTATCTTCTCCCAGACAAAAATCCTGCTGACGCCCATGCATATGTTTAAGCCCGCACACACGTGCGCGTTGCAGCACGTCAGCGCGTGGCTTTATGACGCGGCACCCTCTCCTTATGGAGAGAGAGAGGGCGCTTCGCTCAAACGCGCGCTATAAATACTGTATATGCAACGTTTACGTACCTAAAGGTAGCATATACAGTAGCTTATAACGATAACGTGCGCTGACATGCTGCAATGCAGGCGCTGTGTCATGCTTCCTACCAGGCTAAGAAATTAGGCGCCTTCTTCCTCTTCTGACCACAACCACCACCAGTGCATACGTGTGCTAGATCATACATACGTACGCGTTGCAGCGTGTCTTCGCGCGGCTTTATGACGCGGCCCCCTCTCCGCGCTGACACGCTGCAATGCATGTGTAGGCGCTGCGCCGTGCTTCCTACCGGGCGGAAGAAATTAGGCGCCGTCCTCCTCTTCTGACCACAACCACCACCAATGCATACGTGTGCTAGACCACACGTACGAGTTGCAGCGTGTCAGCGCGTGACTTTCTGACACGGCGCCGCGCTGGCCACGCCCTACGAAGAAAGTGGTGGTGGAGTGGTTATAAGAGAAATGCACGGCGTAGCGCCTAAAGAGAAAGGGGTTGAAACCACAGAGCACTTATATACTACCATGGTGAAACCAAGAAACTATATGATTCTCTTCTTAGAAAAAGGGTGAAACTCTTTGGGGCGCAGTTTCGCGTAGCTGCGTACTCTCTCCACAGGAAGAGGGCGCGGCGCCCTGTGTGGCCACGTGCTAGCGCGATGTAGCGCGTGCGTATGGTTAGGCAGTTTCTTATCATCGGGCTGTTTCTCATTTCTCTTCAATCATGAATGCGCGTCACTAGAAAAAATATGGTGGATCTTGACAGTGTGAATATGTCACTTGAAATGTAGCGAAACAAGAAAATGCATTCAAAGCTGATTGGTTCGCACCCATATAAAAAAAGAAAAAAAAACACAGCGATTATTCACAAACTAAGAAACATCACACAATTATATGCACTGCAATATGCGTCTGAACAATTTTCTGCATAGCGAATTGGTAGAAGCAATATTTCTACGTAAGACAGTAACATTTCTCGCCGCAAATGTCGCCACCGCGCTTGCTGCATGTGTTGGATGTGGCATAAATAAAGAAACAATCGACCACATAGTCATGGAATGTCAAAAGATTCAGCCGGATAGAAATGGGGGGAAGGTCACACTGTCTGAGGCGCTGGGCTTCGCGGTTGATGGAAGCATTAACTGGTCAGCAGTAGGTATTACTAAGCAGCGGCTAGAGTATTGGTGGAGGAAAAGCAGAGAAGTCGATAAAATAACATCCCAGCCAAGAGTAGCGGCTGGGCAAAATTAAAAAGACATCCGAGTTGAGGGACAGAATTTAAACTCGAACTATTAAGGTAGGCTAGATGGCGCATGCCGTCACCCCGATTCAAAGGGGAGGCCTTTACTCATCATCATCATCATCATGGTGGCGGCCAACGGTAGGTGTTCTGTGGCGGCGCGGCGAAGTCAGTTTATCGCTGCTGCTATCAGAGTGAAAAAGCAAGGCGTATGCGAGGCATCGTAATCGAATGATATCGGAACCTTTAGTTATGCGTACGTGTGTGCATCGTCAGTGCAAGGGCACGAAGTTGTGTGGTTTCGGGTAACGCGCTGCTGAGCAGTGAAAGATTGTGGAAGCATCGCTGCGGAGACTCGACGATACGTCGCTAGAGTGGTTGTGGGTTGTGTTCGCTACAGATGCATACCAGTGCGAACACCGAGTCGGACCAGTGGAAGACACATGGTATGTGCGGGAAAATGGGTCCTGGAAAACTCTTGTGTAGATGTCGTAAATCATGTGTGCATTTGCTTTGTATATTTACTACGCAAAAACAACTTTTCAGGTATTTTCGCGCTGTAACTTGCAAGTAGGTGTTGCTCGCAATTATACAAGAGAGCATTTCACGTCATTCATTTCGAGGCAAGCCCTCTGACCTAAATGTGTTTGCCCCAGAATCTGTTAAATTTGGGTATATATACACACAGTTTCGAAGTTATTAAGTGCATACATCATCAATAAGTTCGCTATGTATGTCACTATCTGTGGTAATATGCTCGCTTTGTCAGGATTGAATGGCTCCGGCGATTTTCACTTTTTCAGCTGCATTCTCCTGTTAACATCCAATAAGCAGTTAGTTGGACTGTTTTATTGCATGGCTTCTGTGTTCTGGGGGACAGTTTTCTTCTTGTATATTCGGAATATGCGGATACATGCGCGACTGCTTTCACATTGTAAAACTGAAGCAGGGTGTCTACCAACCTGAAATAGTCGGGGAATTCGGACACTTCTGGAAAAGTCGGGGAAAAGTCAGGGAATTTCTGAAAGACCTGGCCAGGTCATGAAAACTGGCGGCAGTCTGTGCGACCGTAACAAAAATAAGCATATCCGTTGATAAAAGCTTAAAACGTTGCACCTTCGGCTGCATCTACTATCCTTGAACCTTTCTATTTTGAATACATAACAAACCGAAATGAACAACTAGACGAGGCCTGAAATAAAAAAAATTTGGCAGATTATGCGAAGAATGCGGAGGCAAAGTGACCGTGTTGCAACGTTTTTTATTGAGTGACACGTCATGAAATGGCGCTAAATATATGTACAAATGTTGTACGCACAGACATACGTTAAAGAGTTGCAGATGTTTACATAACCAGTCGTTTGCTCTTGCGCAACGATGTCAACTGGAACATGCGTATTAGCAGCACCAGAAGCTGATATGAAGCGCTGATGCTTGCGAGGATGCTGGCCCTGGACACTGCTACATAAATTAACTTCAGTGCATGACAACTAACCACAATTGACGTTAACCTGATGTGACGGCTGTATCAAAGGAGTACATATGTAATGTTTCTAAAATTGGGTAGGTAGCACAGCAACCACTATTGATGTCTCACGAAGATTAGCCTCTATTTGAAAATTAGTTCCGAGACCTGGCGTAGCTCTGTGGTAAAATGCTTCATTGCCACACAGAATGCTTGGGTTCGATTTCAGCTGGGATCCTGACATTTATTCTTTGCATTAGTCGGGTTGACGATACTGATGTCGGGTATTTGTTAACGCTCATTCTTGAAAATCGCCCTCGTGTGTTCTAGTCGTTCCTGGGTAGATATTAAGTGTGAATCACCTGTGGCACACACACGCATACCAGTGGCACATACCCACCCATGGGTATCTGCCTCTGTCTGGTGGAAACTATTTCACGAAGTACGCGACAAGATTGTGACATTATTTATGTCCTGACCAACGCATCATATTCGTCAAACCATCTTACCCTCGCATGCTAATTTTTGTTCACGCCAAATTAAGGGGTAACCACGAGAGCACTCAAACGTAAGCGGCTAGATAGATAGATAGATGTGCTCAAAGTCGCCGAAATACTTTGCATTTAAAATAAAAAGGCATTGAATAACTGTTCCTTCTTCATGTGAACACCAAACTATACACCTACCCAAAGAACACCAAGTTCACTGGGATTTCGCTTCTAGATACGGGAACCTTGTAGATAGTAAAAGCCATAGGAAAGGCACAGCTTATTTAGGTACGCCTAAATATGTCTCGTAAGCACTGAGAGTACATTGTCGAAACTGTCTTATCACTTTTGTTCAGCATATGTGCAGTCAACTGTATGTGCAGGAATTCGAGAGGCAGGCATGATGCAACCTTTTCTTTGGCTAGAACACGTGCACTTGACCAGTCAATTTGGTGGCTCGTAGATTTCAGATGTTTAGTGAGGGCATTCAAGGTGATGCGTTGTTTCACAATGTCAAATTCATGTTGTTTAACCCTTTTCTTGAAATCACCGTTCTCACTGATGTACTGGTTGTCACAATCGTGGCAGCCTATGGCTCAAGCAAGAGAGGGAAAATTTCTGCTTAGCAACTTGTCTGTCATGTTGACTAAACGTTCCTTAGCTTTCATGTTGTTACAAGCACTATTTTGATGCCTGTTGCTGCTGCATAACTACACGTTCCTTAGCTTTCATGTTAATACAAGCACTATTCTGATGCCTGTTGCTGCTGCATATCACATAGGATGTCTGACTTTCTAACCACAACATTACTCGCTAGTTGGTAAATTTGTGCAGGTTTGCCTTGACCACGATTTTCGCCTGGCTCGGGTTAGGCCAGAACTGCCATGAGCAGAGGGTACCTGGGCTATGTCATGAATTTTAATATTAGGAGTACTACTATTGCTATTATTGGCAAAGCAACGGTGAACGTCCTCGACTATGCACTTATTGCTGGTAGCTCACGTTTCAAAGGTAGCATTCGGTAGCTTCAGGTAAAGTTCACATTTCTTTTTCTTGAAATGGTGTTATTAAATCGGTAATTATTTTTAGTATCACGTCTATAGAAGAGTACGTAAACAAAGGTAACATGCTGGCATCCGTAATTCATCTATGGAATCGAGAAAGCTGTTGCAACCTGACAGATTGCTTCTTGCCACCACATGTTCAAGTGTCAGCGCTTCAAATGCTACCGTTAGTTTTCATTGCAGTCATCTGAGGACTTTTGTTGCTGTCCAAGCGTCAAATCCTAGTGAAATAAAACACCAACATGCATCTGCTTGTTGTAAAAAAAATGCAGTACAGTTTCGTCCTTGCAAAATTCTCATTAGTTGATGTCAGAAAATGCAGTTTTGGATAGTATCATTATAATAGCAATCTAGGGTGGATCAGTTCAAATCCAATCCACATTCTGAATAGTCTCATTCAATCTGATCTCATTCAATCCGATCCATATTCTCAGCGGTCTGGGCATTTACTCCAGTGGCGGAAACGGTCACAGGCTCCTGCGTCCTTTTGCACGAATGGCATGAGATGGCAGCACTTTTAAAAAGTCTGACCACATGTGCGCCTTGCCGCCCGTTTGGCTTATCGACGCAGCGCTGCGGCCTCGCCACGGTGGTCTAGTGGGTGAAATACTCGGCTTCTGACCCACAGGTTGCGGGATTGAATCCCGGCTGCTGCGGTTGCATTTTCGATGGAGACGAAAATGCTGTAGGCTTGTGTGCTCAGATTTCGGTGCACGTTGAAGAATCCCAGGCGGTCGAAATTTGCAGAGTCCTCGACTACGGTGTCTATCATAATCATAGGACGGTTTCCGGACATTAAACTTCACGTATGAACCGATGGGTCGCTGCGTCCTCTACCAGTGAAGGGAGAGGAGACTGCAGCTTAGCATAGACACGTGCCTCTCTCTCTGAAGTGAGGGAGTGAAGGAAGAGGGCGCAGCACGGCCTCAAAAAACCATGTGCTGAGACGCTATGCACACGAGTGGTCAGGCTTCAAGTTTTCTAGCAGCTTTGGCTGCGTTGTTGCACTATCATAGGCTCCTTTAAATTTCAGCTGCACTTAATTTTAACTCGTGTATTTGCTTACTGGTTCTTTCAAACATTAAACAGCCAACTTGTTCACTTCTTGTGTCTGAGGTTTTATTTTGGCCAGATATACGTATTTTTTCATATTACCGCACATGCTGTGAACATTCTGAGCGCATGTGGTAAATATGTTTACTTATTTTATATGAGCACCCAATTTCTTTTTACCAGTGGAGGGTTTGTTTTCTGTGCACAGAGTTTTCCTAGCAGACATGACTGTCATGGAACTTGCCTTTAGTCATCATGAAAACCTTGAAAAGTCAGGGAATTTGGAAAAATCAAATTGGTAGACACCCCGACTGAAGGCAAAACAAACCTGAAAGTGGTGGCAATGAGCAGCTTGTGGCTTACGTGTGTGATGCACATGTTTGCATTTCCTCGTTAAAACCGGATTGTTGGGCCTTCGAAACGTACTTCTGCAATGCTGTGCCATGATGACCAATTCAGATTATAAGAGGTGGCCGTGTGCTTGATGTTTATTACGTGTCCTCAGTGTGAATTTAGCTGCTCACTGTGAATGAAGAATAATACAACCCCAGAGACAGGACGACGAAAAGACACGGACACTGCGCTTGACGGAGAACCCTCCTGTTTTACGATTTGTTCAGCGCCGTGTCTGTCTTTTTCTGGTCCCGTATTTAGTGCCATTTCATTCTTTGTTCACTGTGCACCACCAACTGGCCCAATCAGGTACACTGCTAAGGCTGCTCATTACATGTTACACGGCATGCACCGTCATCAGAGACTCTACTGAGCTTCATTGTGAAGATTGCAAAACACTAACAGCAAAGTCATTTTTTCAAGTGGTTTGCTGTGGATAATTCGAGTAATCCGATTATGTTCAACGGCCTGTACCCAGCGCTCTTGCCGCCCTGCTTCATTTGACAGCTATAGAAATTGTTAAAACTGAATGTTAGTATTCAGTCCTTCATGTCCATGCCAACACACAATTCAGCGGTAACATTTATTGCGGAAGTACAGCTGAAGCCACTTATAATGATACTCAAGTGCCATGAAAATTCTATTGTTATAACCAATAAGGGCTATAGATAGGTTGCAAGAAAAAAAAAGCAAAATATGGAGATGGCGGGCTGTTCTGAAAAAAACTACATCATCGGGATGGAATGTGCCAACGGACATCAGAGATGATGACAAAACTGCTGATTTTTCTGACATTCTTGAAAGTTTGGATGCTTTCATGGGGCTGCGACAAGCCCCATAGAGCCAATTTATGACATGTTTCGGATCACTAAACTTTTTGGAGTGTTAGCTTTTTACTCAACTTGCATTGCAGAAAGTGTATTTACACAAGTCAATAGCGGCTGCCGTGCCACAGCAGAATTCAAAAGTCTGCTTTAGTGCAGTGCCAGAATGCTATGCAGTGAAGCGTGCTCTAAGGGGGTGTGGGGGGTCATTAAAAATGGGGGCGGGTTTCAGCAGCTTGAATCTCTCGTTTTCGTCTTTCTTTTCAACGATGTACCGCTTCATTACCTCTCAGCACTGACACCCCAATGATGTGGTATGCGGGCATTGCTGTAAGCAGGTTATTTCACCATATAAAACATACAGAGGTTCATGGTGCAGCGGCTTCTCACTGATATAACCGATATATTGTTAAAACCAATATTGGTTATATAAGTGGGTTTGACTTTACTGTGTAACTGGCGGAGCTGTCATGTCGGCTTTGGTTTTCGCCATTGTTCTGGCAAGTGATCCAAGTTTGTCTGGTAGTGCATTCGACTAGTGGAGAGGAATCTGTAGCTATCTTTTTGGCTGTCGCAATGCAATACACATGCAGTGTTAAGCTATATCGTCGCTCCGTACTCGCTAGTCGCACCGGTTTCCACAGCAAACTATGCAAGGAAGTGAGACTTTACACTACCCAAAACTGCTCCAACAGGTGGCACTGCGATTCTAAATATTCTTGACTCTGGCATCTATTGCTACCATCCTGTGTACCTTAGTTGGTGGGGTGACTGCCCCGCAGTGGCATTGGTACCAGGTTCAACCCCCTGAACCGGGACAAATTTTTCATGTTGAAGCTTTGCATTCTGACAAAACTGTGCAGATTTTTTTATTGCTTCATGCTACAAACGTGTTGTTAATCCTTCCGCCTTTTTGCGGGATTCCGTGGAACTCGTTTGCAGCTGTCGTAGATAAAGCAGCAGTTTATGCGAGCGTTTCTGGACGTTAACCTAAATGGCAACTTCACACATAAAAAAATAAGATAATGGGAAAGCTATGCACTAGTGGTGAAAAGACTGAAGACTGAGACATTGGAGCTGGTGGCTTTGACCCTCCTCTGCGCTCTCACTTTCCTTCCCTCTCCTTCGTATGCTATACAAGATTGCATTGCTTCACCCTTGCCCATTCTTTCCCACTCTGTTGCTATATAGACAAGACTATGCTACAATTTATTCTCTATCCTCCTCTTTGCTCGACCTCATCTTTCCATCCCCTTGATATGCGGTACAATATATTGCCACTATCCCTTAAGAGGAAGGTATATAACAGCTGTATCTTGTTGGTACTTAACTACGAAGCAAAAACCGTGAGACTTGCAAAGAGGGTTCAGCTTAAATTGAGGACGATGCACCGAGAAATGGAAAGAAAAATGATAGGTGTAACCTTAAGAGACAAGAGAGCAGAGTGGATTAGGGAACAAACGGGGGTTAAGGATATCATAGTTGAAATCAAAAAGAGAAAATGGACATGGGCCAGGCATGTAGCCCCTAGACAGGATAACCGCTGGTCATTAAGGGTAACTAACTGGATTCCCAGAGAAGGCAAGAGAGTTAGTGGGAGACAGAAGATGGGCAGATGAGATTAAGAAGTTTGCGGGTATAAATTGGCAGCAGCAAGCACAGGACCGAGTTAACTGGCGGAACATGGGAGAGGCCTTTGTCCTGCAGTGGACGTTGTTAGGCTGATTATGATGATGATGATGATATACATAGTTAGGTTATAGTTGACCTTTCCATAGTTTATAGTAATATATTACGTTTTATCCATCTTAAGGCGAGCAATTTTAGGCTTTTATACAGCCCTGTAGCATCATCTTAGTCATTGTTACATTCCAAATCATTGCCACTCCTCCATCTTTTTCATGGCACTCTTTGGCCAAGACATGGCCCTTGCGCCATTTAAACCTACATATCATCATCATCATAGTTTCCTAAAATTAACTAGAGGGGACCCTGGTGCTGCAACCATTTAGCGACCATGGGATTGATGGGTAGTACACGCATTTGCCTAGTCTTTGTACTTGCGAGTGGCGAATCGCACTTGTGGCTTCGTTTATTGCTGTGTTTTCGGTTTGTTTCGGAGGAAAAAACAAACCCTTTTGAACTTCGTGACCACCCCGCAGGGGTGTCTGTGCTAGTAGGCGTTCGATGGATAGCGACACCACGGACCCGCGCTAACAGGGTAGTTTCGACTCCCTGCTACGCCTAGCTGTGCATGGCTTTGCCGTGTCCGGGGAAAAGGGGATGCTGGGAGTTGAGGCGACACTGTGTGATTGGACCTTTAAGGCCCCCCGGCAGAGGCAACATACCGCTTTGGCCCCGGCTTCACGTAGATGGCACCTCTGAGCTGACCCACACAGGGGAAATGGCAGTTATCTTTTCCTATCTCTCTACCCCTACATCTCTGTCTTTATCTCTCACTTTTTATCTGTCCTGTCTTCTACTCTCTACCCTTTACTTCCAAATTTCCTGGCGGCTAGGGTTAACCCTGTGCAAATAGCCTACCTCGGTCTAGGCGCATTGGGTTATAGTAGCGTTGTACGGCTGGCGTCTACAGGTTTTAGCATCCGCAAACTTGTAGTGTCCCCTCGTTGAGTTCCGTGCTGGGTGGCCGCCAACGCTTCTGAAGAAAATTAAACAGGCATGCCTAGAGCTTTTCCTCTGTTAAACGATCATACCGCCTTAAAGCGTGTATGCACCGAAGACTTTTCACCGGTTTTTTCAACTGATCAAATGAAAACTTTCGTTATTTTCACATCATGCATTGTGAGAAAAGTGGCAAGAAAGCCAGAATTGTATCCCCCTTTGTAGTATCCAGGTGTCTTACAGAAACTATTGGGGCTGGGTACGAAGTTACCAAAATGGCCAGCGGAGACTTTCTCCTCGAAGTTCTAGAAAAATAACAGTTTGAAAAGCTACGCAACCTTTCAACATTTGCGGACACTCCGATCACTGTAACACCACACAGATCAATGAACACAACTCGTGGAGTGGTATCTGATGCTGATTCGCATGGTCTGACCGAAGCAGAACTTCTGGAGGGGTAGAAGAGTCACAATGTGTACAATGTGCAAAAGATTATCATCAGACAACAAGCAAACACCAACAAAACACCTTATACTCACGTTCGCTTCCAGTAATCTGGCAGAAACTATATAAACTGGGTACACGAAGACTTTGATCAGACCATACATACGTATGGGTGCACGTTAAAGAACCCCAGGTGGTCGAAATTTCCGGAGACCTCCACTACGGCGTCTCTCATAATTATATGATGGTTTTGGGACGTTTAAACCCCACAAATCAAATTAATCGGACCATACATACATAATACACGTCGTTCTTTTAAATGCCAGAGGTATGGCCATGGCTCACACAGCTGTCGTGGTCACCAAACTTGTGCACAATGTGGAGTGTCGAGCCACGTGTCTGAGAACTGCAAAGAACCGTCACCCGTGTTAACTGTGGCGGAAATTATGCCGTATACGCGGTTCTGTTCATTTTGAAAAAAAGAGAGAGAGTCACATTGAAGATAAAAGAAAACATCACATAAAAAAAGCAAGTAGAAGAGTGTCACCAATTTATTGCCCCACATATGCTGATGCGGCGCGGCAGGGGGCACTGCCGCACCAGCCCTCACCACTCCTTTGGCCAGCTCAGAGCGAGCCGATGGCTGTGGCGGCGTGCTTCCAAGACGGCAGTAGTTCAGTCTACTCCGCCTCCTAGTGAATCGAGACCGGAGACTCCAGGGTCCTCTGGTCTCAAGGCCTCACCTCACCAGGCGAGGCTTAAAATCCAAACCACCAGCTCGCACGTCCTGGCATCCAGTGCCTCCAAGGAGGCAAAGGATAAAATGGTATCCTTGGTGCCGAAAGAGCGGCGTGGCTCCTAGGAGCGCACCAAGAAATATAAAAAGCCAATAACGGGGCTGGACGACTGTCCTGCCACATGAATCAGAGACGCTTCTTCGAAACCTCGATGACCTACAAGAACTCCTCCATGAACACAATCAAAGAGTGCTGTGTGTACAAGATACACTTAGAACGAACACACACCAACTTTTTACGTAACTACGTAATCTTCTGAAAGGATAGAGATGATGCCATGCCATGATCCGTTGGTGTAGTTGTTATAGTTAGTCAAAGGATAGAATGTACAAAATTACTCTTTCACACTTCCCTCGAGTTAGTGGTTGTCGGAGCAGTTCTTTTAAACAAACTCGTCACCATCTGCTTTTTGTATATACCTCCACACCACCGTCTTGAAAAATGTGAATTACAGTCTTTAATAGATGAACTACATGAACATTATCTAATCTAGACCTTGGGGACTTGAACGCACATAGCGGTCTGTGGGGAGATTCTCGCTGTAATGCAATAGGTTGTCTCATTGAACAGTTTCTCTTCTCTTCTAGTGCCTGTCTGTTAAATAGGAAGGAACCAACGTACTATAACATCGCCAACAAAACATACTCATCTATAGACCTCAGTATTGTATCTCCTTCACTTCTACCTCTACTGAAATGGAAAGGCATGATTAATTTATATGGAAGGGACCATTTTCCTTTAGTTTTGAGCATATCAACATTATATAAATGTCCTTCACATGTTCCCAAATGGCTGACAAACAAAGCCAACAGGGGACAATTTCATAACGATTCTTAAGTTGGACTGACATATGTGGGTCAGGCATAGATGAAGCTTTGCAGTATTTCATAGTTTTTCTTACTGACGCAGCATCCAAGTGCATCCCGCAAACATCTGGACTGCCCGACAAGCGACGCGTACCTTGGTGGAACATTGAATGTTGAAATGCGCGAAAGGAGCAGAACAGGGCATGGAGGTTGCTGCAGAACTCACCGACAGCGGAAAACCTCGACCGCTTTAAGAAAATAAAATCTCGAGGCAGGAGAACGCGTCCGCGGGCCAGAAGGGAAAGGTGGCACAAGTTTTTAACAGGTATCAACTCGTATACACAGGAGGCTAAAGTCTGGAACATGGTTAGTAGGGTACCAGGAAGACAATTACACTCAGTCCCACTCGTAAAGATACATGGTGACAGCTTGGAAGATCAGGCGAACTTCCTCGGCGCACATTTCGAATGGGTGTCCAGCTCGTCAAACTATACTGACGCTTTTCAAAAACATAAAACAAGAATTAAGAAGCATACAACCAGGCTTTCAGCTTGGCTGAGCTCCAGGCATCACTAAACTCCTGCAGTGTTTTCGCCCCAGGTGCTGATTGAGTGGTGTACGATATGTTGAAAAACCTGCCAATCGAAATGCAAAAAACTTAACTTTGTTTGTTAAATGCTTTCTGGTTTTCTGATGCTACCCCTACTTCCTAGAAAGAGGCTATTATTATTCCCATTTTCAAAAAGGGCAAAGACCCTTCTTCAGTTTCGAGTTATAGGACTATTGCACTTACAAGCTGCTTGTGCAAACTTTTCGAAAAAATAATAAACTGCCGACTTGTACATTTCCTTGAAACAAACACTATGCTCGATCCGTTTCAGTGCTGGTTTTGAGAGGGTAGATCCACCACCGACCACCTTGTTTGTATCGAGGCACAGATCAAAGACGCTTTCGTCCACAAACAATATTTTCTCTCTGTGTTCCTCCATATCGAAAAGGCTAACGATACAACAAGGTGCTTTGGAATATTTAGAGATCTGCCTCACCTTGGCGTGCGTGGCAAAATGTTTACCACAATCGAAAATTACTTGTCAAATCGGACATTCCATGTCCGAGTTGGCAGCGTTCTTTCCCAAGCATTTGTCCAAGAAACAGGAGTGTCACAAGGTGGTGTACTTAGCTGCACACTTTTTATTATGAAAATGAATTCTTAGCGCTTGTCCATCCCTCGAATTATATTTTACTGCACATATGTCGATGACGTCCAGCTTGTTTTCAAGTCTTGTAATCTGGCCATGTGTGAGCGGCAGGTTCAGTTACGTTTGAACAAAGTCTCCAATTGGACAGAAGAAAACTGGTTCCCACTGGAGGTACAGGAAAGCAAGTGTGTTTTGTTCTCCAGGAAGAGAGGCATTCATTCGGAACCTGATATTCAACTGCATGGGCAACGTCTTTCGGTTAATACTGAACACAAATTCTTAGGCCTAATTTAGGCTGCCAAGCTAACCTTCACACCACTTATCAAGTATCTAAAAAACAAGTGCATAAAAGCCATGAATGTTCTAAAAGTGTTGTCAGGCATTACGTGAGGAAGTGACAAAAAAAATTGCCCGCAGCTTCCCTCGGGGGAACACTGAGGAGGATGCGGACCATATAATTGGTTAACGGGGTGTTAAAGTGCGACTTACTTGGGTCGATGGCTAAATTGGTTAACGTGGTTGTGAAATGGGGTGTTAAATTGCGACTTACTTGGGTCGATGGCTAAATTGGTTAACGTGGTTGTAGGAGGGGGTGTTAAATGAGTGAACACGTACACACGTATGCGAAAGGGCGGCGCTGGTCGAAGGGACGTCGATCAATGTGTTTGTGGATTCGTTGGAATTCATTTCACCGCGACCTTGGACGTCGACGCGCCGTACAAACCAACCGACGAGCGGCAACTGAGCGAGCGAGCGCCGACCTTGAGTATATATACAGCACGACGGCGCATGCACTGTCAGCTGTTGAATGTTCTCGAAGCGCGACGCCACATGCGCGTCCACTGGAGAATCAGGAGAATTGTAGATGTCGAACGCGGTGTGTAGAGGAGGAAGGGTGCACAGATGGTGGAGGAGTGAAGCGCGCGCGGTGTGTAGAGGAGGAAGGGATGCACAGATGGTGGAAGAGTGGGCGACGGCGCGACGGCGCATGCGCGCGCGTCAGCTGTCGAATGTTTGAGAAGCGGTGCGGACGGCGCGGACGGCGCACTACAAGGCGCGAGTATAAGATGCTCCGCATCTAAAAGTGTCTGATCAATTTGTATACAAGCCTCATACGTACTAGCCTAGACTATGGGGCAATAGCATATCAGTCTGCGACACCTACTGCCCTTGAAATGCTTGACCCTGTTCATCATCTTGGCGTCCATCTCTACGGGTGCTCTTTGCATCAGCCCCATGGAAATCTTGTACGTGGAATCAAATGAATGGTCGCTCCACCTACAAAGATGTTACATGTCTTTTGAATATTATCTTAAAGTGAATGCAAACAAGGAACATCCTTCACTTCCACAATTAATGAGATGTCAAGCCTTGCTGTGTTTGAAAAACGGCCTTCGATGAGGCAGCCCTACTCACTCCGTGTGAGGGGCTTAGCGAAGGAAACTGGTGTGCCACTTGGAACACCATTTGATGGCTCCTGCAGTATGCCTGCCACCGTGACAGTGGGAGGCGATGGATTGCGATGTGTCTTTCTTGGAGGTTACGAAGCGTGCACCTATTGCACATACTCAGATATACTTCTTAGAACCACAACAGAAATACACATGTTCTGAGTTATTTACGGATGTTTCGAAGTCCAACACTTCTGTCTCGTAAGCAGCCGTCGGCCCATTTTTTCGGAAGCCGGCGTTCTGCACTCCGATACAAGCATGTTCACCGGCGAAGCTTAAGCCATACTTGCGGCCATTAAACACATTAAACAAATAAAGCTACAGAAGGCAATGATATATACAGATTCCCTAAGCGTAGCAAAACCTCTGAAAACTCTTAAAAAGCACAAAAACCTTGTCCTTGTCTCGCTTTATTCGCTCCTATGCACAGTCTACTCATCCAAGCAGCATGTTGTAGTCTGCTGGGTGCCCGGACACCGCGGAATACAAGGCAACGTTCTGGTGGACCAGCTAGCTGGATCTGCCAACAGAACTGCTACCAATACATCGATACCAATTCCTGCGCTCAACTTGAAGCCTTTTCTAAAACGAAAGCTCGGAGGTTATTGGTAGAGCACATGGGACACACACACTCGGGTAATAAATTGCATGTCATCAAGCCGCAACTTGGTCATTGGCTGCCAGTATCGAAATCACGCCACACAGAAGTCATACTTACAGGGTTAAGAACAGGACATACATACACTACACATTCATTTGTTTTGTCTAGTGGCGATCCACAGTTGTGTGATAGATGTGGAGAAGCACTCACTGTACTTCACATTTTAGTCCAGTGGAAACAATTAGATACGCTGAGAGGACAAGACTTTCCATTACCCGATAGACAACAGAAACCACTTCATCCTGCAATGTTTGTCGGTATTTAACCACTTTTCACACATAAATCGTTGTTGGTTTGTCTGAGAGAACTCCATACCCTTCACATGATATACCCGAGCATTCCGTAGCACAACCTCTCCAGACAGGTCTATGCTGCGGTGGCTACACTGAACAAAGCATTTGCCTCACGGCCCTTAGACGCAAGGGTGTAAACGATCGAGGCACTTGTGCTAATGCCATACATGTCCACCATGGTTTTTATTATCATAAACTTTCGTCATCTATAAAGACCACACACTATCCACGGCATGGTCATGATTTTATTAATTTCTATCTTTTTACCCGCCTTAGCGCGAGGAATTTTAAGGCCCTTATACAGCCGCTAATCACAATGATTGTCCACATCTCTTGCCCCATGAACTGGCACTCTTTGGCCATTAAATGGCCCTTGCGCCGTTTAATGTCTCAGTTTCCTTTTAAGAGGTTAAGCTCCAAAAACGTAGAGCCTCTGTGTGCAGCTATCACCTCCTAGCGTGGGCTACTCTCGATGCATCAGCACACAGAACTGTGATGCACTTCCTCACTGTTCGCATTAAGAAGTCCTTTTGAACAGGAAACGAGGCAGCACTGTCGCAAAACACAAAACTTTCAGCATGTGCGCTGGGGCCACGGACTTGGGAGGAGTTACCGAGTAGTAGTCGGCTGGAGCAAATGCGGCAAGAGAGAAATGGTGGCTATGATATCATCATAACTTGTATTGACTGTAGCATGGTAACATGAGGGTACTCTGCGGGGTTCACTTTTAAGGGTGTTTGTACGATCGCGCAAGCAAGCTTCGAAAATTCACATAAGATACCTTTCCAGCTATACTTTTTGTTTGATATTTTGTAGATAGTATATGTATGTTCGCAGGAATTGATCCTAAAGGCTATCTTGGTCACGAAATTTTGTGTCACTGCCCTTTTAAATGAACTCAGTTGATGAATCTAGATGAGGGATTCAATGTAGTATTGAATGAATGGCCAGGACTTTGAATACTCGTGAAGTCCTTGGGAAACATTTCACGGGCTTCTTTAAGCAGCTCCGCTGGTAAAAAACATGGTCAATGCTTAGGCTGTGCGATGACTTTCTGAGCCCACAACAGATACCTAGCGCATGCCACATGCTAGAAAAGACACTCGACTGGCAGTGCCCTATGCTCTATTTTTATTTATTTATGTAGTCAATATTGTGGGTCTTTTCAGGCTTACACAAAAAGGACATACAATGTAAAGAAGACTTTATGTTAGGAAAGAACAAAAAAAAAGGGGGATAAATATGCAAGTCAAAACAAGCACAGCAGCAATAACGGCATAAAAGCAATAAATGAACAATGCATATAAGTGTTTCAGTGGGTGTAAACCAAAACTAGCTTACATGATAACATTAAATTGTAATATAAACGACACACAGATAAAAGCTACTACAAGTGTAACAATGTGCGAGTACAGTGTTCTTGCCTTTATTTGTGCACAGATACCGCAGAACATATTGCACTGTCTCGAAGTGAGACTCCATCAGTAATGAAGATGTATCAAGTGATAGAGCACCGACGACGTCATTCAGCTAGTCATTCTGCGCCTCTATAATTGCGGGTAAGAAAAACAATGCTTAAATCTTTCAACATTGGAGAGAGCTTTGAAAGATGCATTCATTATGGCTGCTTCATCTGATGCCACCAGAATGAAGTGCTTGAAGGGCATCTCTGATTCGTCAAATTTAGGACTCCTTTCCTTATTTTGCAGTAAAACAGAAGGTGAGAAAATCCTAAATATTTAGTCACGGTACAGCCTTTGAACCGTGTGGCTGGCTTCTCTCTGGCACCTTCGCAACTTGTGACGCTAGGCAAGTGTCATGGTTTCATGATCAAATTAAGTCAGCACAGTGTGCAACCTAGCCAATAAAAACACCAGCGCAGTCAGTATGGAACAAGGTTGCCACTGACATTGATGGCATTTGCAGTCACCTGATAGTACTTATTTACGAAAGGTCACGTACATCAAAGGGCCGTCAAGTGCTTTGTGAAGTCAAACTACCACTGGTCGTCGCATACGGGCATATAGTGAAATACTTGTTTTAAACGGGGGCATATGAGACTCTTTTCCCGACTCAACAGGTCATTAGATTCTGATTAGGCAAAAGTAAAAAAAAAAGAGGTTAGCAAATTTTGTGTTGGCACGCAGCTTTTTATAATCCATGGCTTATCCAGTTGTGTGTGTAAATTTTTTTTTGCATTTACACAATAACATTGGAGATGAGAGAGGAAATAGCCTTAAAAGCAGGAATATTTAGCTTTATTTCCTGAGGAAAACAGCCATCCACATATGTGGGTGCTGGAAACACTAGACACACTGGGTCCATTACCATTTTTTATCGCACATTGGAACCTTGATTGCTGATGTCTCTGTTTCAATATACCAAACATGTAGATAAAGCTAGTTAGTATGAATCCATGTTCATAGGAAGTGCAAAATTAAGCTGCACCGAACAGCGAGAAAGAAGAAATGAAACAAGCTTTTAACTTCAACTAAGTGTTTATTTGTTTTTGTTCTTTCACCTATATATGTCTTTGCCTTTCTAAATGAATGCTTACTTGAAGTTGAGCGCTTGTCTCATTCTTTATTTTTTGCTGTCCCAGTGTAGCTTATTTTTCCGCTTCCTACGAACATTGTTTCAATGCCCTAATAATTTTGATCATGACTGTTTATTCATCACATTTCGTCTCGTCATCAGTATCATCATCATTATAGTTGTTCATAGGGCCTCCTTGCTAACGGCTCTGCGTCTACAAATTCGTCTTTTATCTTTCCTGATGATCATCAATGCATTTATCCTCATGTTCAGTGCTTTCAACATCACTATTGCTGTCATCATACAAGGTGCTTTTGCTTGCCTAGATCTTTTGTTCAGTGTGTTCATAATTATGAGTGAATTTGTCATAACGATGAACGCACTCATGTTCAGATTGAACACTTTCATCATGATCAATAGCATAGTTCAAAAGACGTGTGTATCATCAGAGCTCTCCAAATCAAAACATTCGCTTCCGCTGGGCGTTATCAAAATTAAGCCACATAGATCTGTATTACCAAAACCGCTTCACTGATAAAGCACATGAATTCTGAACACCAGTTCTCAGAGGCATTCTTTGCCCTATCACAGATAACTTGTGTAGAGCGATATGGCTGTGTGGCATATCCTACTGTCATACGTCATTTGATACTGTCTATGGCATTTAATCAACCTATTACAAGAACCCAGTGTCACTGCCATTCACAAATGTGGACACTGCAGCGACATCTTAACTTAAAGAACTTGGTTTGCACACAGTGCAACAAAAGTTATATAATAAAAACAACATCAATGCTTCCTTGTCTTGAGTAAAGTCAAATGATCCGAACCAACATGGGCGTTTGTGGGAAATTATAAAAAAAAATCTAGGCATACAGCTCGCCGGGCTCGTCGACGAGTACTGCTGAAAAGACGAGTTGGGGCATAATAAAATGATATTGCCTTAACGCAGCTCAGTTTGAGCGAGAAGGAAAGATACTATGCAGTCAAGAAGGGGGGAAAAACAGATGACAGTGCGAGCGCTGCTTGCAGCATTTGTCACATGGAGATGAGTCTATAGAACTTTGAGGTAATGCTAACATTTCAGATAGATTTTTAAGACTGTGTGTTTGTATTAGCATGAATTGCTTATATGTTTTTTCTCTTATTTGGAAGCTGGGATATAAAGAGTTTATTGGTGGTTGCTTCCTTGATACCAGGTGTTTTGCTTAAATTGTGATATGAATAATTAACTTCACTTGTAGTCAAGCCACTTCCATATCCCATTTTGAAGAAGTGTTTCAGGGGCTCTTTGATACTCTGCTTCATTCTTGTAAAGAAAGCAGGCTCATGTATAGATATTTCTCCGTTTTAGACATTAAATTTCTACCTTTCATGCCTAAACATTATGTGCTGTGGGGGAGGTAAAGCACCGACCTACATTGCTGATTATTGTATTTTGTACTGACCGTACAGGTGTTCATAGCTGTATAGCATTTTATGGTGTTGACACTCTGTGTATTGTTCTTCCAGCATTAAGAAAAAGGGGGACCACTTCACTCATAGACATCCTGGTGAAAACTAGCTTTGTCAAGCTGTGGAACTGCGTGCAAGGACATGCTTCAGCCAGACAGCACACCTACAGATTGGCTCAGGCAATTGGTTGTACTGCTGTCTAAATTCCCTCCCATATTCATGCCATGAAGTGACATGACACACGACCTGCCCTAATGGCAGCTCTCTAATGAAACCTCAAGTTGAAGTGCCCAGAAATTGGTAAAACAATTTTCGCAGATGCATCCTGGTAAAACAACTGATATATCCAGTGCAGTATGTTGGGAAGTGAATTCAGAAATACCGAAAGACGAGCGAGTTGTTGTACTGTTGCTACTACCGAACTTGAAAGTTCTTGCGAATTTTCACTCTGTTAAAGTAAATGACCAGCCAAGCTGTGCCACACACAGCCCTTATTTGATACTGAATTTCTATAAAAGGTTCAAAAAGGCTCAAAGTTTTCATGAAAGGTACAGCAAGTCTGTTTTGAATTAGCTTATGCTTCTTCAACGTTTACCATTTGTCCAACATTTGTCTTTTTTTTCTGCCACATCGGTAGTCTTGTACGACTTGCCTCAGGCACTTGTCATTTTGTGCACAATCTTGAATAGCTATTTGATGGGGCGTGTGTTTTTTTGCCATGAGCTCTATTCTCCGACACTTCAGGGTACCCTTGGTGAGTACTCTGGCTTGCCCGATCCTTCTGCCACGTCAGTTTTTGCTTACGAACATTATTTTTAGTGTTGCAGTGGTGGATTGTGGCGCTTGTCAAATACCGGTGTGACATATATGTGCTGGGGGTTTTCAGTTTATGGATGGATGTTTCACTTGGGCATAAACAGCTGTGCTGCACCAATTCAAGTAATGGGAGACTTGTGAGAGAAACTGTGGCAACTGCACTGTAGTTTGTGTTTTTCTTGTGCCAGACTTCTGTTTTTCCTGCCATTTTGATGCAGTAGTGTTAACGAGTCTGTGTAGCGGAAATTCCAGCATCAATCTTGTTGGTTGTGAATAAAAAAATTACAATGGATGCAAAAAAAAAACAAACAGACATGCGCAAAAAGCGCAGTATAGTCACAGTGAAAGCTGGAAGAGAGGCATTTCTAGAGCTCATCCGAAACTCTGATGAGCTTGTCGTAAACTCTGATGAGAAGTATAATAACTGCCTGTACACTTGATTTCCTAGAATAAACATTTGATGTGGCCATGCTTATCAAGCCACAGGAGCACCGTTTCAAGGAGCGGGCCAGCGTGGAGAGCTAATATGAGCACACAAATAATCAGCAGCACAAAAAGCCTAAATGAAAATTCGCATCCTGTATGCTGCTGCATGGTACAGTCATAGATGTTCAACTGTACAGTTGCACCCAAATAGGACTGTTCAAGCTTTTATTGCACACATCAGCTTGTGTTCTAAATAACCCAACTGGATACATTAATTTGGTTACTGAAATAAGCAATACAGTCGAACCCATTTATGATAGATAAAGACTAGTGGGTGTAAGAAACACCAGTGTGCCTACAGTAAATTACAAGTTAATAAAAAAATGCCTAAGTACCCTCCTTATAAGAGACCTCTTATATAAAAGATAAAAATTGCTGCCTGGAGCATGCCTTTTATAAAGGGGTTTAATCGTCAATGAATTACAATGTTAATGGAAAATGCTCGTAATTTGATATCCGCAAGTCTGGTTAATGGCAAATATGAACGTATGTGCTGATGTACTGTATGTTACTTCTGGCTTAAACAGTGATTTCTATGCATCTATTCCATGCATCCTATTCGCAAAAAAACAGCCTCAGAGACCACATGTCCCGATGTCATGCAAAGAAGATGGCTTGAATGTGAGTGGCATGTAGCCTTTTTTTTTTTTTTTTTTGTGGGGAAAAAAAATGAGGGTTGATCTATTACATTTTCATTAGGTAACATAAATTACAAAGTGCCCAAACAGTCTTTGGATCGGATAAATGAGAAATAAAGTTCCTTGCAGAGTATTGCTTCACTGCTATGCACGTCTTTCAAGGGAATAGCACTTCATTCTCATATGTACTGTCAGTATTATGAAAAGGCATAATTTACAGACTTCCTTCAAAGAGGGCTACGTGCAACGCGAGGAATGTGTTCAATGATTAGAGTTGATGGTAGAACTTTGGTTTGAATTTGGTAGAGTTGCCTAGTTTAGTAATTTACTGTAAAGATAGACACAATTTTGTCAAAGTGACAAGGAGTATTGAAATAGAGGGGGAAGAAGAGGCCTTCTTAACGGAATATAATTACCCACATAACTAAGTACCCATTTTGAGTAACTATTTGTAATTTCATTGGTGGAGCTCATTTAAATAAGTTGACTGCTGGCTAGCATACTGTTTTGAAGGACCAGTGAAGAACCCTACAGTTCAATATGCAATGAAGAAATAACTTCACTTTTGTACGATATGAGCATGCTGCTGCTGTGAGTATTTCGCAAATACATATTTATGCGCATTACTTGCACCCTCATGTAATTTGCTGACCCCTAAGATTTTGACAGCTTCACTAAAAAAAAATATATGAGTGCGTATTTTGCACTTCCTAATCCTGCTGAGCCAGCTCGCTGGCATGCCCATGAACAATGATAATGCTATCTAGTCAGACTTCTCAGCCAGCAATATCAACTGACAGCGCATGAGCGTAACTGTCCGGCTAAAGAAGGGGCTGATTATGTTAAATAAATGAGTGCTCTTCATTTTTGCTCCAATTATTTTTTAATGTATAAATCACGTGTGTTACGACTACAGTGAACTTCCCAATAAGTGAACTTTAAGGGATCCATGGAAATAGTTCACTTAACTGAAACTTGACTAAACTGCAGTAGAATAACATCATGGGGCACAACAGAAATCGAGTAAAATATGTGAAATGCAATTTGAAAAGAGTTCTATAATTTTTACTTTTACTGGCACCCTTAATGTGTAAAAAGGGAGCAATCGGTCCACAAAGTGTACATTTTTGTACACTGCCTTTATTTAGCACAGCGTGTTGCTGTGACACGAAATCTCGCAACCTTTTAATATATCTTACAGTCTCTGTTACAGATCAACCTGCCTCAGCCATTACAACTTCTTCGTCGCACTTCGTCAAAAGAAGTTTTTTCGGTGTCGGAAAAACAGTGGAAACAATTTCCAATTCTCATAGCTCTGCTCAGGTACTGAAGCGCATGGGACACGTTTTAGTCTGCCGCAGGCCACCTCGCATCGACAGTGCTGCATGTACGGGCGATGTTGCACCGCCACCGATAAGTTGGGGATTTGATGGCGGGACCCATTGGCTAAGCCTGCAGAGCACAAAACTGCGTTGATTTATCTCAAGAATGAGCCAGGGTCTGCAGATGAAGTTTGTTCAGCTGAAATAGTCATTATTCGAAATTTTTTAAACTGAAAGATTTTCGCATGGAATGCATAGGAAAACTGCCAGGGATTTTCCAAAGGTTCATTGTTCTGAAATATTTCTTCAAGTGATGTTCATTCAAATGAGAGCTCACTGTATATACACATTACTTCAAGAGCATTCGTGAAGCCTCTGCGTCATTTCACACGCCCTTTTCAGAGCTCCAAAATCGCTAAAGAAAAAGTGCGCAATTTATGCAAGTAAATACGGCAACTGTGTGATCAAATAGGGAAGCTAGAGGGTATAGAATAGAACAACATGCTTCAGCTGGTTTTGGTGTTGTACTCGGCCTTGACACCTTTCTCTGCCGCGAAGAAAGGCAGGTGTAGCCCATTGTCGCAACTGTGCCCACTTCTGCGCTGAACACGACATCGGTGATTTCGTCAACAGCATACAGCCAACGACCAAGCACGGCTTCCTCTGTGTGTCAGCCATGCCTGAGCAGTGCGATGAAGAAGCACAGTGCAAAAGGTGGGAGTCATTAAGGAGGCATTGGCAAGGTAAACAAATATGTGACATGTACTAAACCGCATCACCCTCTGAGGTGGCGTCTGTGACAATGAACACTCTGAAATATAGAAGTCTTTCCAAAGTGCCACATGTCTACGCAACTGTAGGTTAGAGAAAATCAACTGTGCATATGTTGACACAATGCTTTCACAGTGCAGTATGTTTACAATGACTTTTAAATATCTTTATAGCATATATCTTTGATTACATTATGAATCTAACCTAGTCATTCATCGCATTAAGTTTGAAATTAACGCGATATCTAGGCTAGCATCGACCAACTAACTTTACTTACTTTTTTTTCTTTGGTTTTGGGACATTAAACCCCACATATCCAATATTTTCTTTTCATTAGGCTAAAATCTGAGAAACAGTCATGTGTTGAATACACTTAAATGCTGCTGTATTCTTTCTCACAATGGCAATGGAAAATTTTGACTTCCATCAATTTAGTTTATTATACAGTTTCCTATCATATCGTGTTAAAAAGTGTGTTGGTTTAGGCATGGCACTTGTGCTTGTGCATTCATAGGTGTATTAACGATTGCCCACAATGATGTCATTTACTGAAGGGTGCATACTTTGAACAAGTTAAAATAATCTGTGTGAAAACTATCTTTTTTTTCAAGTTCAGCAAAATCGAGTCAGAGACTCGTGGAATCCTAGTGAAAGTGTGCAGTATTGTTGCAGTGTGTGTTTGATTGGAAGGAGGGTGTCAAGGAGATGTTGCAGATATTCTACAATGCATGACCATTGGTTTGAGCGATTGCTTGAGAAGCGTTCTATAGCATTTCTGAACGACTGATGTGAACACTATAATGTGTGTTGCAGATATTTTTGGAACTATTATTGATTGCGTGTGTTGATTGGAGCGTATGTTAATGAGCTATCTATTTTGCCTGTAACCTTTCTTTGATTTAGTTTTTAAAGCCATTCAGTTAAATTTCTAGGTGTAACTTGTACACTTGTTGGTGCACTGGTACGCTTGGTACGGAATACTTTCATGACTAAAATGTGTGTACCACCTTGTTAAGTTGGTGTGGGCATTACTCGGTTTAAGACATGGAAATAGTTTTTTTTTATCACTTGGGCATGCCAAGGCGGCTTCGCAAATGTGGCTCCAATGTATAAGCATTATATTAATTCAAAATTATCTGTTATATATTTCAATTTATTGCAGTATTAGCTCATATGTTAGGTTGTGTGACTAAAATGTTATTTGGGGAATAAGTCACCATTAGTGAATACCTCTTCGAGTTCCAATTGTGTGTAACTTCATTCACTGCAAACTCCGAATTCGTGGCTCACTCGTGCATCGACAAGTCACTGCAGTATGTCATTTTCACTGAAACCACACTTCATTAACCACATGTGCACCCACACAGGAGAGCGTTCCTGTTCCTATAACCATTGTGATGCGTAGTTTTTGCAGAAAGCACGCCTCAATACCCACATGCGCTCACACGAAAAAAAGGTCTCTTTTCTTGTGGTCAGTACGATGTGTCATTTTTGCTGAAATCGCACCTCATTACCCACATGTGCACCTTACAGAAAAGTGCAGATAAAACAGAAAGAATTCATTAGTGCCAGCGTAAATATGTATCAAGCATTCATATTGAAAGATGGTGAGAAGATATACTAGCTGGAAGGTTAAACGCTAAATAAGAAAGTGTTGCACTAGTAATGTTGTAGACAAGGGGTCGTCGATCTATAAACCGCGAAGAAGCACTATGTGGCCTCAGATACGATGTCAAGCCCCTCCTCCCCCTGTGCTGCCCTTACCCCTTCATACCTAAACGCAGTTTATAAGTCAGTTGGCTTTTGCAGGAGCAAAGAAAGGTCGCTTCCATTTGGCATTGTACTACATCTTCACACTTAGTGACATCATGTCTTGTGATTGATTTGATAATTTGCTGATTCTACTGATTATATACATTGATTATATGATCGATTGATTATTGATGGTTACTTTACTTATTGATAGCTGCCAGTGTCTAATAATAATAGATGATCATTGCCAATTAGCTGAATTTTTTCTCTTTGTTAGTAAAGATCCTTCCTACACTTGACTTACTCCCATGTGCCCCCCCCCCCCCCCCCTTTTTCTCCTGTTGTGTAAACTTCACGCAAGTTGGCCCTCCGCCTCAAAAGGTTGCCTACCCTTGTTTTAGATGAGTGGTTGGTGACAAGAAATTGTGCAGTATTACTTGTCAATAAAAGGTTATATAGGCATACTGGGAAAGTAGAAGGAAATGTGAAAATTCTGTTCGATTAAAAAAAACTGCACACGTCCCCGAGGCCAGTGCATGCACAAATTAAAACTGTCTGTAAACCTTGATGCTTATGAAAACTTTTTGAGCGTCATGATGCTCTGGTTTTCACAGAGGAAACCGTCAGCATTGTGGGACACACATTACGCGTATTAATGTTCTTGCCTACATCCCATAATAACTTTTCTTTTTCCCACCTCGTGAGACATGCAACTTATGATGTGTTTTAGCACTTTGATAAAAAAAGATGAGGCTCATATTCTGTCGTGAAAGCATACTTATTTGCTTCCAATTTCTACATCGCTGTCACCATTGTGCCCAGCAAGCCCATATTTGCGGCTGTACATATACTGCCAACTTCTGTTTGAGAGTGGGAGATATTTAGAGAGTCTGCAAATGAATATTATGAAAAGAGCCCACATGGCCACAACCCCCTTTTCCTTTGAAAGACTCCGCAAACTTATTAGTTTGATGTGGTCTTAATTAACACACATGGGGCTAGTTGCACATGTGAATGCCCTGTTGACGCACACTTGCCAAAGCATTACGATTGTGGCCTTAAAAGGGCCCTCCGACACTATTCAACCCCCCATGTTTTATTCGTGGGTTGTATAGACTGAAGTATTGACTGATGCAGCAAAAACGGCATGCAATCTGAAGTTATTCGACTTGGAAAATTCAAAATACAATAAAAAAAAATGCTGGCCCTCAACTCGATTTTTGCGTGATCACTTGACCACATTTCACTCGCTCATGATGTTAGAAGGCTGCCCCAATGAAATAAGCTGGAAGCGCCTACATAGGGGAAGCTCGCACCTTTTTTTATATTTTTTTGTTTTCAAAGTCATGTTGACCTTGTTACCACAGTAACAAGCGTGGTGCCTAACGCCTGGCTTGCCAGAACGTGAGCGGGAGCTACAGTGTCGAAGCGAAGTATTTTCTGTTTTGTACAATATTCCAAGTCAATTCCTCCTCTTACTCTGAGAAAGGAACTTGTGGAACGACCAAGAGAGCGAAGTGTTGTTGACCCTTCGCGTGTGTTCGGGAGGCTGCCCAACGAACAACAATGGTGCACTGCATTCCTTCAACAGCGCACATGCGGAAAGAGGCAGCTCGCAAATTCCAAAAAGCAAGAAGAGGAAAGAGAGAGGTCTTTCGTAGATACATCCTACTTGCGCAAGCCAAAAATCTAGCGGCGAAATGGCAGCCAGTGCCTCTGCCGTGTTTTGTAGTCGCAGTGATCTTTTCTTTTTTTCCTTGTGGTCGCGTCTTTTCAGGGTTCGATGAAAAAGCCCAGAGAAGAAAACTGAAACAGATTAGTAACTTCAGTTTTAATCTTACACCATGGTCGCTTCTATCGTGAAATTTATCCAATGATATGGGGCAACTTTCCGGCGTCATTTCCGCACGCAAAGTTCTGGTGAGCGCCACTACGTGGTAATGCAGTCGGCAGCGATGTAGTGACTTTATTGCATGATTAAAATACTAAATCATTTGATATCGGTGCTTATAGCTACGCTATAATTATCTTGAGCTATCAGTCTACGCAAACCACAGATAACAAATAGGTACTTCAATAGTGTTAGAGGACCCCTTTAGGAATGCAGATATTGATTCAACATAATGGCAACATCGCGTGCTACTAGGGTTGGTGTACTGTTGGCAGCAGGGGGGAGGGCGGGGGGCATTTTATTCTAATTCAAGGGAAGCTCGGTGCTGTTTCAGGTGTGTTTGAGTTGCCTTAGAAGACATTGCAAATAAAGCAAGTTTCACTAAAGCAGAATAAAAATGAACAGCGTGAGGAAGCTGAAAAAAAAAAAAGAAAAAAGCGACGGAGCGTGTTTTAATTAAATTCAGAGATCAACTCATGTACATGTTTGGGCACTAGCCTTCATGAAGTCTCTGGTTTAAGGGACAACAATGGAAAGGTTAACACATATTGTCACGTTCCATTTCCCAAGTTTTGTTATCGTCCCAAAACACTACACAATTCTCAGCACAAACCGCGCCTGCAGTTTTCGAGAAGCTTCCGGACTGTAGTAGATCATTTCGATAAGATCAGGCCTACTCTGCGAACTGTACAGATTATTCTGGAACCTACGCCACTGCCAGCGATAACGCAAAAACATTCGATGGCAAGAGTATAAATGCCGACGCGCTTCGCCACTTTTCAGTAGTTGATCGACGGCCGACGCTCCGTTCACGTCTATCTGTGCAAGACTGCTACTGTAATCAAACTTTCCATTTACCGGGCACAGGTTCGCCCAAATAAACAGTTAAATCCCGACATAAAGTCTCCCGTCTTCGGCCAAGTCACGACCCCGTGACAATATGCAGTAGAAATAAGTAGAGACATTCTGAGGATTATTGGTGGAAAACCAGGTATATAAAGACCAAATTAAATAGTAGGAAAAAATGTCATTCTGCCATGAGAGGTGAAGTTTAGTTATGAAATTATGGTCTTTTCTTTACTATGATCAATTTATTTAAAGTTGACAGGAGGTTAAACTGACCTAAAAAAAGCTTTCTTTGTTTTTTTATTTTCAAGCTTGGTGGCACACAGGTTTATCCATACATGTGGATTTTTTTTTTTTTTTGCTAATGTGGGAGACATGTAATCTTCAATCTGTGAAAGCACTTGTGAAGGCAGTGAAAATTTGTGGCAAGTGCCCGTGCTAGGAGAAGGTAGCCAGGGCTGGGCTTACAGTTACTTGGAGAAGTATTCCAGAATTCTGTTATTGAAATGCATCTGCTGCAAGTCTGAAATACAGATGCTAGGATACATTTGTTTTTGATGCAACGGGATATTTCTGAAATACTCTTACTATAAGATGAAAAAAGTATTCTGAAATAAGGATAAAAGGATGCAAATACAAACACTAAAATACTTTGTTCACTTTGGGAATGCTAATGCTCCACAAAGGCATTCATTATGGTCAGGATTATATTGTGATTAATGTTTCACCGCATGAAAATTTGCAGACCAAGCATATCGCTGTAATCTTTGACAGACTATAAATTAATAGGCTGCTGACCCGCGGGTCGCGGAATCGAGTCCCTGCTGCGGCGGCTGCATTTTCTATGGAGGCGAAAATGCTGTAGGCCCGTGTGCTCAGATTTGGGTGCACGTTAAAGAACACCAGGTGGTCAAAATTTCCGGAGCCCTCCTCTACGGTGTCTCTCATAATCATATGGTGGTTATGGGACGTTAAACCCCGCATACCATACCAGACTATAAAATAAGGAATTGCATACATTTATTCTAGACAAGATCTGTGTTGTTGAGATGGTTTTTGTGTTTAATGCACTCACACAGCAGCTTCTTCAACATGTTTTCTTTAAGGTGTTGGTTCGGCCTCAACACAAAAATTGCTAAATGACTTTCCGATCGAAAAACATTGGGTGTGCAGCACCTGCCCTGGTACCACGACTTTTGTTAGTAGAGTGTCACGATACACAGTCTTGGCGATTCTGTCGTGAAAATGTAGGGCCCGCCTTGGCTCGGCTTAGAGGTTATTCGATCCTTCGCAGAAACAGGTCAGCTCATTTTCAACAAGAAAGTAATTAGATAATAGTATCGCGATATAATTGATACATAATAAAAATATTTCACTCCTGAGGTACAAATACGTTTTTCAAAAACATCTCAATAAAAAAATATAGGTACTCAAAAGTATCTGTATCTGTATACTCAGATACAGATACTTCTAAGGCATTGTCGTGCTGCTCTTGTATTGTGATACTGCCCAGCCCTTGTGTAGGCACAGCGTGTATGTTTCTTCTGGCCTTAACAGTGATATCTTTGCCATTGCAGATTGGTTCATTCCTTCCATGGAGCACCCAAAAATCTGCGAGCTTCAGAAATGGCCTGAAATGAATTGCATCAGAGTCTTAGAAACTATTCATCCATTTCCGGTGTTATGTCTGCGTGACCTCTTATGAACTCAGAATTGTGACAGTGATGTGACAATGTTTACTAGCGGCAGCCTTTGGCTGGGTTATATTGAATTGTGTGAAGTTGGATGTTCTCATTTTACTCTTTTGGTCTATTGCATATCTTTATACTAAAAAATTAATTGGGAATCGTGATAATAAAGAGGTCCCGTGATTACAGTTAACTTACTTAGGCCTCATAGTTTGAGACCAATATTGTTGTATCTTCTCAACAGTGCATATGTTTGTCGAAGTGTCACTAAGAGAAACAACCTTTTAGTTGGTTATAAATACACTGTAGCTGCATTTTTCGTTTGTTATGCCGGAGGTTAACAATGATCTTGAATTATGATAATTTGAGATTTCTGCAATAAACATAGGTAATTATGTTTTTCTGCAGAAATCTTGCTCACCTTATTTGCTTTTTATCTTCTAAAGTTTTGTGTTTTCGTGGTTTGATTTCACCCTTGTGCAATATTGAAATCATCATGACGCATACATATACACGTTTGTCTGTGAAAATGAAGCTCTAAAGATACAGTGAGGACCCAAAAGGGGGTGCACTTGCCGCTATCGCAACTTGTGGCAACGAAACAAGGTTGACATGCCGACATCCTTGTCATTAATTTCTCCTACTTCACAGGCTTCAATAATCTTCCTTGTCAATCAAACTTTTGGCCCTGTTTACAATACTAGTTTTATCAGACATTGGAATACTACTGCCCCATTTCTGACCGTGAATAGCAGGGTGACCCGCTACGCTATTCTGTGCCATTTTTTTTTTTTTTCGAAGCAGTTCTATACAGTAATGTTGCTCTTCGCTATAAAACCTACTTAGCACACGCAAGAGCTAGATTTAATTCCCACTTGAACCGATTTTTTTTATTTGTTCGCATATATCTCAAACTTTCACTCCCAGGCGACGCGGATTTTTTCGCTCCGAATTGACGACACTTTCAATGATGTCCACACTGACGTTGACACTAGTATTTCTGTGGAACAAGCTCTTTTAACGCTTTTGTGTTAAAAGTTACCAGTAGTATTGACGTGCTGGAGTTGAAGAGATTTTTCTGCATAAATTTTCATGTCGGCGCACGTATCATTGATTGTGAGTGAAAAATCACAATGGAATCCAGGCAGAGGGGATCTACCACAGAGTCATGCCAGTGCTTGACGCTTGGGTATACAGTGCGAGGAGTCATTCTGGATTGTGTGGCAGTAGTTTTGAATAGCAACATGCATCATGCCACGTGGACACTGCAACGATCGAGTGGTATAAAGGCACACTCGTCATATATAACTTGAACAAAATCAATCTTCATCATCACCAACAGTGTCGACAAAGCATGTAACTGGCATAGGATGCGGCATGGTTGCACTGCTCATTCAAGTAAAGCATGGCTTAAAAATAAGAGGCGATATGTATGGGACCAGATAACGCCACCGCTTTATACTCGTGGAGTTCAAGCGTTGTCACAAGATTTGCTTTTGTGTCATCGTGACCTTACTCGAGCGAAACATGAACAAAAAGTGGGTAAGCCTTCCTAGTACATATTGAGAAAGAATATATCTTCTTAGTCTCAGAAGTGTGGCCGCATTTTCAATCACCAAAAAATGTTGTGTTGTAGATGTAATTGCAAAGATTTTTTTCTCTTTACACTTACCATCCTGTATTGTAATAACATCGTACTCTCACATTTTACCTTTTTAGGTCTCATTTGTTGAAATATGAAATGATGCATTTTTCGCCCTGCATTATACGTATACTTCTATGTAAGGAAACAGTGCAATTCAGTTTTATGGTTTATGCTTTTCATTGTCACCCACATGAAAAAAATTTTCGACGTGTGTGTACAGTATCTTAATAGCTTCCAAACAAAAATTTTATGGACTGGAAACAGATGTTCTCGTGTATTCATTCTAGAATTTATGTGCAGATTTAGAAACTTCAGAGAGATATATATGATCTCATTGCACTGTTACAATTTCAGTAACATCTCTTGTTAGGCCATGGGTATCGTGGCCTAACCAGAGCCACAAGGACAGCCTCTTTCCAGATTGCTTGGGGCTGTAAACAGAAAGTTAAATAGCAGAATGCAGTTATATCGACGACTGGTATATCATTTATGACACCTGGTAAGCATTTTCTTCCTGTGCTTCCTATGACATTGCAGATTCCTCGTCGTTGGAGGCATCCCCGAAGCAGTCCCCTTCGTGGGTGTCAGTACAAGTGAAACGGCATTCCTGCCCGCAGTGCAGTTATGTGACAAAGAAAAGGGGTTCCATGAACAGACACCTTCGCATACACACGGGCGAACACCCCTTCCAGTGCCACTTGTGTGCAGCTGCATTCACTGAGAACAACAAGCTCGTGGTTCATTTGCGCACCCACACGGGAGAACGCCCCTATTCCTGTGCTCATTGCAACACATCCTTTTCAGCCAGAGACGCCCTCAAGAAACACATGCGCACCCACACGGGAGAACGCCCTTATTCCTGTGACCAGTGCAGTGCATCATTCTTGCAAAGGACACATCTTGTTACGCACATGCGCACCCACACGGGAGAGCGTCCCTATTCCTGTCACCAGTGCAGTGCATCATTTTTCCAGAAGCCGCATCTTGTTAAGCACATGCGTACCCACATGGGAGAGCGTCCCTTTTCTTGTGTCCACTGCAGTGCATCATTTTTACAGAAGCCGCATCTTGTTAACCACATGCGTACCCACACGGGAGGGCGTCCCTTTTCTTGTGTCCACTGCAGTGCCTCTTTTAGCCATAAAACCACGCTCGCTCACCACATGTTCACCCACTCCGATGGGCGTTCGTTTTCTTGCAACGAGTGCCATGCGTCCTATTCGCGGAAAGACAGCCTCAAAGACCACATGTCCCATTGTCATGCGAAGAAGATGGCTTGAATGTGAGTGGAATGAAGCCTTTTTTTGTGGGGCGAAAAATGAAAGTTAATGGAACACGACTTCATTGGGTAACATAAATTACAAAGTGCGCAAACAGGATTCAGATGCACGAGATATCAAGTATTTTGCAGAATATTGCTTTTCCATGTTTCTTATGTCTACTGCAGTGCATCTTTTTCAAGGACACAGCACTTGTTTCTCACTTGTCTTGTCATATGTATGAGAAGTCATAAAGATGAGGTACCTACAGGCTTCCATCAAACTGTGCTAGGTTCTATGGGAGGGGTGAGTTTGCAGATTAGAAGCCGTTGTGAAGCTGTGGTTTGAGGTTGGAAAAGCTTTTTAGTGTTGCAGTTCAGAATGGAGATTGGCACAATTTGGTGGAAGTCCCATGGTGTCATAAAATAGAGTGGGAAGAAGAGGCCCCCTTCTTCAGATATGATTACCTAAATAACTGAATGCTAATATCGGATAACGCCTTTTTGTATTTCATTAGTGCTCATTTAAATAGGTGGCTACTGGCAAGAATGGTGTCTGAAAGGGCCAGTGAAGAGACCTATGGTTTAAAAGTTATGATGAAGGGACAAGTGCATACTTTTATCACGCGAGCATGCGAGTATTTTGCAAAAAGTGTTTCATAGAATAGTGAATTTATAAGGTGTAGAACAATGTGCTTTAGCTGGTCTGGAGTCTTCAACCTGGCCACCCTTCTCTGCTGTGAAGAGGGGTTATCATAGCCTATTGTGGGGTCTGTACCCACTTCAGCATCGTAACACGACATCACTGATTACATTATCGGTGTGCATTTAATCACCAGGCACGGCTTCCTTCACATGTCACTCGTGTTGGAATTACACTGTAAAAAAGTGTGGTGTAAATGATGCAAGACACTGTGATGGCCTGGCAAGGTACACAAATGCACGACATGTGCGACTAATGCACCGCCAAAACCACATCACCCATTGAGAGGGGGGTATGTTGTTGTGAATGCCCTGAAAGTAGGAATTAATTTTAATTTTGAACGTGTTTATGCAAGTCTGATAAGTTGACACTGTGTTTGGTGGTGACTCAATGCTGTTGCACTGCCGTATCTTTAGAATGATTTTTAAATATGTAAACAGCTGATATCTTGTACTTCATTGTAGCTGATATCTTGCACTTCATTGTGAAGCTAACCCAGTCAGCCATTGCATTTCAGTTATGTTTCACCTCAAGGGGATATTAAAGCTAGCATTGATTAACTATCTCCACTTCTTTTCATAAGGGTAATATCTTCGAGAAACAGTCACGCCTTAAATGCACTTACTGCACTTAATCTGGGTCTTGCTGCGTTCACTCAGAACGTGAATTTTTCAAAGCACAGGTAAACAACCCACACAAGAGAGCATCCCTTTTTCGGTTTCTACTGCCACCCATCCTGTCTGAAGAGCCTTGAAGATCACATGAACACTTTTTTTTTCTGTGTGTGCTTTTTGGCAAAACAGCTCTTTGTCATGGGTTCATCCCCCATGTTAATAAAGAACTCTGAAGGTCAGGGGCATGCAAGTTTTTGTCTGTGGGGTTCAATTTATTTTAGTTGTATATAGACTTTAGCTTCTTTATTTCTTGAGAACGTTTATCAATTCATCCTCTTTTGAGTTTCTTCGACGCTGTTGCTTGCAGTGGCATCTGTCATTCTTTAAGAAAATTTATTTGGTGCTCTTCGTTACTTTCCACGCATGCAAGGAAATCGAACATTTGGCTTGCAATAAATGTAGAACACATAGTGTTATGTAGCATTGCTCAGCACATTAAGGGTAAATCAAGTTAATCTTTCTCTATGAGATAACTAATGACCACTTGTTGGTCTACTGTATGTAACCAGGCTCTCTTTTACAATGCGTTGTGTGAGTTTATCATCCATATTTTAGTCTAGAAAACGAAATTTGCATGTGTGAATTTGTTGGAATAGAGGTATAAAGAAAGTAGTGTAAATAGGGACATACAAGAACGCAATAAAATGTTGACAGATCTAAGTTTCCTGTGTTTTGTTGGCACCTCTTTCGATTTACAGAATTTAATTGATGTTTTCAGAGTTATGAAGTGCATAAAGACTTGAACACAAAGAAATGTATTCATGTAAATGTAAGCCCCGCCGCGGTAGTCTAGTGGCTAAGGTACTCGGCTGCTGACCCGCAGGGCGCGGGTTCGATTCCCGGCTGCGGCGGCTGCATTTCCGATGGAGGCGGAAATGTTGTAGGCCCGTGTACTCAGATTTGGGTGCACGTTAAAGAACCCCAGGTGGTCTAAATTTCCGGAGCCCTCCACTACGGCGTCTCTCATAATCAAATGGTGGTTTTGGGACATTAAACCCCACAAATCAATCAATCAAATCATGTAAATGTAAGTATGTGTACAGCATTTGTATCGAGAACAGATAATGAAACTTATGAGCAAGAAAGTTGTACAAACAAAACAGTGCGATGCTAGTAATGTTCAAGAAAGACGTCTGGTGACAGAGATCAGGCAGTGTACTGGTAATAAACATATTATATGGCAACACCTGGCTCCTAAAATTGTAAAGAAATGTAAATATTTCGTTGGTTGAATTCTGTGTGTCTCCTTGAGGTGAATGTATGCACAAAAGAACACCGATGGCAACCTATGAAAACGTTCCGAGGCCATTGATGCTCTATATTTATCGAATGAAACTGTCAGCATTTTTTTGTCACGCGCTAAGCTTATTCATGCATCTGCCTACTTGGTGGAAATTAATGTTTTTTTTTTTCTGCCTCCTGAGATGTGCAGTCTGTCATATGTTTTAAGCATCAGGTTTCAGTGCCAGACAAGGGCTCATGTTCTGCCATCGAAACATATTTATTTTTATACTTTGAAAAGCTACACCGCTGCCACCACTTTTTTATGGCCTACCCCCATTTGTGGTTATGTGTATGCTGCTGATTATTTTGAAAGAGTCTGAAAGCATCTCTCTACTAGGACTAAGTATCTTTTTCATGGTTTCGGTTGCTTGAGCCTGCGATTGTTGATGCAGCGTTGCCAAGGCATTGTGATTTGTTACGTGGCATGGCATCTTATATAAAAATATACCAAGGCTCATGGTTAGTAGTATGCAGACAAGGGTCCAAAAGTCGAGCGACTGGGGCAAGACCCTCAGTTAACAATAACAACTAAATTTCAACTAGATTCTAATTGACCCAAAAGACATAACATATTGAATTACACTGCACACACGCGGGTGCAATGTCATGGACAAAGTATATTTCCAAAGAAAGTTCGCTATCACCTGTCTGTACTGGCCACACTCACATAGTTTTTGCTTACTCAGCTGGTCCATTTCTTTTTTCGACAAAGCAGTGAATGGAGTGCCGAGACATGAGTCACCCGCCCTGCGAATCTCGAGAGCCTCTACAATCCCCCTTTCTCTTTATTGCCCTCCAAGGTGCATCACAGAGGTAGTGTTATACGCTCAGATACAACTTCAGAGCTTTTTGCAGTGCTTATGCCACAAACCTCCCCCAGTGCAAAGTGGAATAATTTACAACACTTTGACTGTATGTTGGCTACAACATGTCTGTTGGGTGTATCGCAGTTTATTTTTAGCAGTATTTCCTCCGTGCACATCTTGAGCTTAAAAATGAATTGCAAGTTCCAGTAAGAAGCCTACAATAGCATTGAAGAAATCACCAAAACTTTTACGCTGTGCTAGATTAGGTATATTGCATGAAAAACAAGGACTACAATGAGACAGAGATAAGTTGATTAGTTTGTTATTGGTGAACCACTTTCTACTTTGTGCCCACATAAATTCAGAAAAAGTCCCTTAAAGTACAGCTGTCGTGGGAATAGAGCACATTGCAGGCATAACATAGAATATACTATTGCCTGTCAAGTGTATATATGAATATTCAACGTGTTTATGTAATGTGTACATCTTAACATGCATTTGTGCTTATAATGTTGCTCATTTGGCAGATTCAGTTGCAAAGAAGAGCTTCTTTATGGACGAAGTATGGGCACTTAGTTCACTTTACCAATCTAGTTATGACGGAAGGTGCCATACATATGCCGTAGGTCAACTGGTAGAGCATAAGACACTTACCTCAAAAGTTGCCAGTTCGGATCACATCGACAGACTCGGCAGTTTTTTCGCAGATTTTCGTTCATGTCAATTTATGTCTTAATTACCCCTATGCCTGCCTACTTTGCCAACTCGTGTCCCCCCCATGAAAATGTGTGTGTGTGTGCGAGTGTGTGTGCACATGTGTGTGCACAACCCACAGACCTCAGCAAGCTCCCCCACACGAACCATGGACGACAAGGACAAATACAGACCTTTCGAGGACGCGAAGACACTCGCGCAAACCATGATGGCACCGCCAGGAACACTACCTGCCCGAGCTATGCGTAACCCCAAGCACAAACAAGGTGCAAGCTCTTTGGTGGCATTCCGTTCACCCAGCTGGACAGCCTGCCATCTTGGACTCTACAGGTGTTCAGTGAGAACATGGTGATAGCATGGAAGACTGCTGCCGAAGACTCCGTACGACATCTGACTCAGGTCGCGCGTAGTTCACCCATGTCTACCAATGCCCCCGATGCTGCCATACTACAAGACAGCAATCCACCAACCCCCAACAGCACAACTTCTGAAGAGAATGCCCTTTATTGCTGCCCAAACCTTCGCCAGAAGAGATGGACATGTCCTCGTCACAGAAGCGTCCTCGCCCCGAGGGCAGCAGGGATCACGAAGCAGACACACGGTGCAAGCTGGTCTCAGCCCCCTCCACTCATGTAGAGAGTGACACTAGCGCTGATAGCTTGGATTCATGGCTCTCGATTGGATCCCAATACACCGAAAACTCTACCGACAGTTCTGCAAGCAGCACTACGACCGGAGTGGCCTCAGTGATCTAAGTGCTGTGACCCTTGCTGTGACCAGAGGCCCTCCAGGCATACCCGCTGTTGATGGTACTGAGGAAAATGCAGCAGAAGGAATACTGTGTTCCCTCACCTCACAGCAGCTTTCCTGAAGGACGCGACAGATGCCCGTACCACAGGGAACCCTCGGAGGAACAGGAATCGGCGCTAGGCAAGAACTGTTTTTGCATCGCAGCATACAACGATTCCCCCACTCCCATTTGGAAACCAGTATACGCAGGCCACAGGCTCGACCACAACCATGGGGACGCCCCCAGCCCTCCACCTTTTCCAGAAACTTGATCTTCCCTATGAGCGAGACAGGTGACGATGAGGGCTCCAGACGGTCCGGTCAAAGGCTGCCCTACGCTGTACCAGGAGCCTGATCGCAGCTGCTCTGCCTGTGGCCCCTACAGTGGTGGGGACGGTGCTCTGCCGTTCCGCCTCTGCTGGAGGCTCGTTCCGGAACTGCCCAAGACAGACCCTAGCCCAGGCACTCTCATCGCACCCTAGAGTCGCTGCCATAAAGGTGAATCGACACAGAAATGTGGTAGCAGACTTCCCAGGATTGCCTCAAACAGCTCTTAACCCTCACAGAGCTCAAGGGAACCCCAGTGACAGCAAGACAGCCTGCAGTCCGCCGAACAAGTATGGGATTCCTCCGTAGGGTGGACAGCAACGCTGCTGGCGAGAACCTGCTGTCCGAACTCCAGTCGGAAGTACGGGTCCTATCGGCAACCAGAGAAGGCCGTACCATCACGCTGCGCTTCGAGGGGCCAGTTCCCCCAGACCACTTGACGCTCTTCAGAGTATGTTTCCCTGTCCGACCAGCCAGACCACGATCTCTCCAGTGCAGGCAATGTGGTCAGTATGGCCATGTGAAAGATACCTGCAACTGGCCAGACAGCTGCATCAGTTGTTGCCGGTCTCATCTAGGAGAATCAGACTGCCAGCGTTTCCATTGTGTGAACTGCGGTGGCCCTCATCGTGCTGACACATCGCTGGCAGGAGCAGAGACGAGTGGCTACCATTGTGGCTTCTTCGACGACAACCTTTTCCAGACGAGCAATTGCAGCGGTTGTGAGGGAGGAGACGAGGGAGGTTCGGTCCTATACAAGGGTAGTGAAGTGCCATGCTGCACCAGCCAGATCAACCCCAGCACCATGCAACCTCTGCCGGCCACTCCCTGTGGCGGCTACCAACACTCCAGCTGTGCCTGCAGCTTTGTCTGCTCCTGCTGTCCAGCCTCCTCTACATGTCTCCACGCCTGCTGCCGCTGCCCCTAAGACCCAGCCTGCTGAGGTGAGGCCCCCGCCCCGATGCCTCTAGTGGAGTAACTCCTGGGCGCCCTTCTGCTCTACTTGCAGGTAGTTGTTACTTTGCTTCTACCAGAGCACTCACTTCGTGCCATATGGCATGGCTGGTCCTCCACCAAGCTATGTCAGCCCTGACGTCCAAGTGTCCTCCAGTAATACGTCCACGGGCTGTGGTCACAGAGAGATGACTTCGCACCACACCTGCTTCACAACGACTACGACATCTTCACACTCCAGGAGGTCTACGCCTAGGCAGGGCAATTCCGACTACCAGGCTACGCCAGCTACAGCAGCCGGACCAGCTGCACTCTGACCAACTGCCATGTTGCCCCCTGCCTAGTCGACAACCACATGCAAGAACTTGCCTGCTGTGCCGTCTATATGAAGCGGGACCTGCTGCAAGCTGAGTTATCCCTGGCTGACCTGGTCGGAGAGCCCTTCGAGTGCTGTGCTGTCTACGTTCACCTCGACGGGGCGACACCATGGTTGCCAGTATGTACGTCATACCCAAGGAGTCCTGGGTGGGACCCTAGCCCCAGTTGTCTGCAGCAACTTGGACATCGACTGTGGAAGGACTTTCTGCTGTGCGGTGACGTCAACGTCCCCCATACAGCCTGGGGTGGCCGCAAGACCGACTTACGAGTCCGAGAGGTGCGCAACATCCTGCTGCAACTTGGCCTGGTGATCCTGTTTGAATGCTGGGGCCATCATCTGCCTTTGTCGCGGAGCCAATGCCACCAGCACAGTCGTCGACTTCAGCCTGGCCACGGAGGGTTGCTGGTACACCTGATCGTCGTTTTCGGACACCTGGGGTTCGGACCACCTGCCCGTACTACTGACCCCATTCCGAGGCAAGGCCCCCCAGAGACCAAGAGTACCGTGTGGTAGACTGGCGGGTATACCATCAGCTGTTCAGGCAGGACACAAGTGACAATACCTCATGCAACTAGTGGGTGACGGTGCCCGGGCTGCAACCATCATTGTCAAGGCACAGCGGGGGCAGCCTGTTCCAGACATCCAACACCTAGCCTTGAGTGCAGCGCGGAGGCGGGCAGAATGCCAGGCTATGAAGAAGGCTCAACCGTAGCTCTGAGCAGTGTTCTGGAAGGTCGACGCGTCTACAGATGCCATGCTCGACAACGCAGGAACCAGGGTTGGATGGGCATCTGCATCTCCATTGACCAATCGCAGGACGGGACCACGGCCTGGTGCCTGCTGATGGTGCCACGGCTCTTCAAACAAGTGATGTCCCTGGCCATCCACCTTTCCATCCATGCTGTCGCATGGCAGAACAGCTCGCCGACCAGTTTGCTGTGATGGACATTGCCCAGCTGCCTGCTGCACCACTTCCTGCTGTCCTGTAGTGCCCCACCGCTTGCGACTATCCCGGGTGGACAGCCGCGCAAGTACAAGAACTGTGTTGCGAAGCCATCAGGATTCATGAACTCGAGGCAGCCCTTGAAGGATCAATGCGACGAAGTGCTCAACGGAGCTGATGGCATTACTTTCCATATGCTCCGTAACCTGGACGGAGTTGGCCGCCAGCACCTGCTGGAGTACTACAACAACGTCTGGAGCAGATGGGTCCTACTGGAGTCCTGGCGGACTGCTGTCATCGCCCAGATTGTGAAGCCCCAGAAAAAAGCCATGGCCCTCTCTTTGTACAGGCCAGTCTCTCACCTCTGCACCCTGCAAGGTGATGAAGAAAGTTGCTTTAGAGCGACTCGAGTGGATCGCTGACCAGCTCGAATTCTTCCCATAACAACTTACAGGCTTTGGACGCCACCGGTGCACAGCTGACTCCACCTCCGACGTCTTCGCCACTCTCAAGGATGCCAAGAGCTGCAGTGACCCTGCCCTGCTGCTCCTGCTAGACGTGGAGAGCGCCTTTGACGGTCTCTCACACGAGGTCGTCGAGACGGCCCTGGACCCACTTGGCGTCGACGAGTGCCTCCGCAGCTTCATCACCGCCTTCCTTTTCTGGCAGGACCTTCCGGGTTCGAGTCAGAAAAGAGACTAGCCAACCCAGGGATATCACTGCAGGCGTACCTCAGGGTTCTGTGCTGTGCCCCTTCTTGTTCAACCTGGTGATGGCAGGACTCGCAGCTTCTCTTCCGACTGGCACCAGGTTTCTGGCCAGCTGCTCTGTCTACGACAATGGCGTGGCACTCTCGGCCCGTGGACTGAGGGGTTCATTCCAGCCATCAGGAGATTACTGCAGGCGGCCCTGGACGCGATGATCGCCTACCTGAGGGGCATCGGACTCAAGGTCTTCGCGACCAAGACCAAAGCCCTGCTGATTCATTTGCTGGTGGCAGCATGACACTACGTGAAGCAGCTGCTCCACCAAGCTGGCTCTACGGCTCAACCAGGCCTCTGCGTCCTCAGTATTGCTGTACTTCTTCCTACTAATGGCTAAACACCTGCCAGGAGACTTGACCTGGAGGGACATCACAGGAGAGCAGTGAAGGCCATCCTGGGGCTCCCCAAGTACTCCCCCATGGCAGCGAACCTGGTTGATGCCAGAGAGGGGCCCCTGTCCCTGCACATCATCCAGCGTGCGCTGGGGCATGTTGACCGCCTTCACCGTGCCACCGACGGCAGTGCCCTCCTGGAGCGACATCCAACCAGCCGAGATCATAAATGGGCGGTCTCTGTGCACTCTACTACCAGAGTGGTCCGCGATCTGCCAGTCCCGGTGGCTCCTCCACCGCCTCATCACGGGCCGCTTGAAGTCCACTTGTCCTTTGACGAGGCAACTTTGCCCCGAACGCCTGCTGCAGCACTGTAACAGGCCGTCGTCTCCAAGCTCCAGGAGCAACTGGCAAGCCAGCTCCAGGTCTTCACCGACGAATCCGTCATGCCACGCGGTACAGTGGCGGCTGCCTGCGTCATCCCATCCTGAGTCGTCAGGAGGTAGTGCTGACTACCCTTCCCGACGAGCACGATGGCTGCGGAGCGGGGGACTACACCTGGCGGCGGACCTACTGGTCGAGGACACCCCTGCAGAGCCGGTTGCAGTTCTGTGCGACAGCAAGGCAGCTTTCCAGAGACTGGCTAACCACCGTCGTGCAGGGCTCATGGGGAGTCTTCTGGCATCCAAGTACCGGGCCCTTGCGGAAACCGGGATGTCTGTCTCCTTCCACTGGCTGCCCTCACGTGGGCATAGCTGGCAACGAGAATGCGGACACGCTGGCCAAGGCAGCACACCAGCCGGGCACCCCCATCACCGAGGCTGTGGGCCAGGGGTTACACGCAAGCTCGCATCAAGGAGCTCCTCGCCTCGTTCCACCCGAACGAAAGGGTGGCCAGCGGGCGAGGACCCGGGCATTTTCCTGAAGCAAGCCTTACCAGGAGGGAACGAGCTGACCTGCTGCGGCTGCAGACCAGATGCGTGTAGACTGTGGCCCGCTGCTACCTCAAGAGATGCTGTGCCTCCCCAGCCTGCAGCGGCTGTGGCAACTCCGAGACCTTCGAGCACCTCCTCTGTACCTGCCCTGCCTTGGCACAGGAACACTCGAGGGTCACTCCGGCCTACCAGAGACATGGCCTTCCTGCCACTACCCTTGAGCAGCTGCTCTTCCCATATCGTCCCCGTCTACTAGCACTCCGCAGCCTCTTGAAGTTCCCGGACGAGACAGGAATCGCAACCTACCGCTGAGAAAGGGACGCTTGCCACCCTATCCTTGCTTCCAGACTGCTGTTCGGGCTGAAGACGTCTGCGCCGTTGCTTATCTAACTTTTTTTTCTTCTATCCAGTTTTCTCCCATTCCCCTTCCCCGCAGGTACTGTGCCATGCTTCCAACCGGGCTGCAGAAATTAGGCGCCTTCTTCCTCTTCTAATCACCATGTCAGCATCATCTTCTGACGCGTGCCACCTCTCTCCATCTGTCGGCAAGAAGAAGCCACGGGTAGGCGCGTTGTTGTCTAGCCTGGCTGTGGTCTCGCGGCGCCGCTGCTTGCCGCAAGATCACGCCAATGGGCGGGATGGCACCGGGACATGCTTCCCGCTAGTGTGCACGTACCTTTCTCGGCTGTCGCTGACGTTGCGGGTTAGCAAAGCCGATCGCATTCACGAATGACGATGTCGGGCCTGAAACACCGACGAGGCGCAAGCCTGGCAAGCCAAATGCAAGCGTCGGCAGTGGAAGACCAATGACACCGACGAGGTGCGAGTCAAGAACGCCGAACGTGTTCGAGAATAGAGGTTGTGCGCAAACAACGCCAACAATGCGCTAGCCGAAGAAGCCAAGCGCAAGCGTCTTCAACACGTCCCTCCTCCCGTGTGTTTGCCTTTGAAACAAACGTTTACTCCAGTAAACGTATACAGAGTTTTGCTTCAAACCGTTCTTCCTCCGTTTCAACCGGGTCAACGCCGTGCGCACCACTGCTGATTCACATCACATCAGGGTTCCCTTTGGGGAGATGGTCCATAGTTTTTTTTTTTTTTGAAGGGGACACGCTGAAACATGAGCGTCGGCGGGATTTCGTCTTAGTGGACGCAAGCCCTTGGTTGCATCGAGGGGTAGGGCAATAAAGTAGCTTGAGTGTGAAGTAGCATGCGTGTGAAGTCCGCGATAAATCGGCGATAATATGCGCAGAGGCTGAGAGAGCGTCTGATAGCCTTTTTATCGGTCGGCATAGGGAACTGTTCTACGGCTGCGATTTTTTCAGGATCGGGACGAACACCAGCATGGCTGACGACATGACCAAGAAATTGCAGCTCTTCGTAGCAAAAGTGGCACTTCTCAGGCTTCAACGTCGTCTTTCTTGGTTACCTGATTTAGCTTCCGGTAATCCACACAGAAGCGCAGGCTGCCGTCCTTTTTCTTAACGAGAACTACAGGTGACGCCCAGGGGCTCTGTGAAGGCTGAATGACGTCATCTTCAAGCATTCTGTCTACCTGCTGTTGTATCCCTTCACGTTCTTTTGGAGCCACGCGATAAGGCTTCTGGTGAATAGGTCTCGCCGTTTCCTCGGTAATTATTCAATGCCTGGTTAGAGGCGTTCGGTCAACTTTTGATGTTGTCGAAAAGCAGTCTTGAAATTTGGCCAGTAGCTCAAGGAGTCTGCGTCGGTCGTCTTTCGGTAATGTAATGCTAACGTCCAGAACAGGCGCTGAATCAAGATTTAGCGACTCGTCGACTACCGCCAAGCAGCCTTCGGCATCTACGACATCATCGAAGTAAGCGACAGCCGTGCCTTTAGGAAGGTGCCGGCGCTCAGCACTAAAATTGGTCAGCAGCAAGTCCGTGCGTCCAGCAGCAACTCTGACGATACCTCGTGCGACAGAAATACCGTGGGTGAAGAGCAGCGAGCTTATTCGGTCTGCAACTCCTTCAGCGTCAAACTGAGCAGCGGCGGCCACAGAAACAAGCATGCATGACCTCGGAGGGAGAACCACATCGTCATCAGTAAGACGCAGTTGGTTTGGTCGCGCCTCTGGAGAATTGGGCAAGCCTGAACTTTGCAAAACGTAATCAAGCTCTCTGGTATGTTGATGACGGCACCATATTCCCGTAAAAAGTCCATGCCTAGAATTACGTCTCTGCAGCATGCGGCAATAACGACGAACGACGCATTGAAAGGAGAACCTCCGATGTCAATTCTTGCGGTACATCTTCCCGAGGGCATTAATAACTGGCCTCCTGCTGTTCTTATATGAGGGCACATCCACGGCGTCTTCACTTTTCTGAGGCTGTCGGCGAGGTCCTGACTGATAATGGAGAAGTCGGCACCAGTGTCGACTAAAGCTGTTACTTTCTGGCCGTCAAGAAGGACACTAAGGTCAGCAGTCACAATTTCATCGTTTTCACGGCTTATCGGCTGTATGACGCCGTGCTGTGGGGGCTTCTTGTCGTCATCTTTATGGCCTGCAAACTTGCCCCCGGAGGTCGCCGCTCTCAGTTTTCCCGGCGCGGGCTAGGTGACCTTCTTGTATTAAGGTCCGCGAAGGTGCGGCGGTGCGACAAAGGCGAACGCGCGGGGTACGGAGAGCGGGATCGACGTCTCGGACCAGGAGGGTGAGCAGGCATTGCCTTCTCTGCAGTGGTAGACCCGTCCTCAAAGTGAAAACGGGTTCCATAGAAAAAGGTGTCGTCACGGCGCGGAGTGTATTTGTCGTTGGCACGTCGACCATCAAACCAAGGTCGATGAGGACGGGAATCACCTCGATGCCAGCAATGACGGGCAATATGTCCTGCACCTCCGCAGTGAAAGCATAGTGGACGTCTGTCCACTGTGCGCCATGCATCTGTTTTCTGGGTCGGTGGACATGTCGATGCCCATGGGGTGGCTGTGGACGGCTGGTTGTATGGCTGTAGCGTGGGTGGTTGATGCAGTGTCTGCTCTTGCGGCGGATACGAAGGGGCCATCGGCACCTGGTGGTACAGCGTCGGCATAGCGGGTGGTGGACGTCGTAGAGCGGCAGCGTAGCTCATAGGACGCTGCTGAGCATCAGGACTAGCCGTAGACAACGCTTGGTGGATTTCGTCGCGTACGACTTCAGCGATCGACGCGATGGGATTTTCAGCAACCAGATTCCGCAACTTCTGCAGTTCCTCGGGAACTATCTCCCTAATCAAGTCTCGCAAGCAGCTCTGACTCTCAGACGTCATGGCGATAGCATTGATTGGGACATTGCAGGACATGCGGTCATATTGCCTGCAGCGTTGATGAAGGGCTCGCTCGACAGTCGTAGCCTCCTTAATGAAGTCAACCACGGTACTTGGAGGGTTGCGCAGTAGCCCGGCAAAAAGCTGTTCCTTGACACCGCGCATGAGGTAACTCAACTTTTTATCTTCGGTCATGTGCAGGTTAGCTCGTTGAAAAAGACGAGTCATGTCCTCGGCAAACATTGCAACGATTTCGTTGGGTTTTTGAACCCGTAGCTCCAATAACTGCTGCGCACGGTCCCTTCTATCGATATTGGCGAAGGTATCGACAAACTTCTGTCGAAAGTCGGGCCAAGCTGACAGATTGCCTTCTCTATTCTCATACCAAGTACGAGCATCATCGTAAAGGTATAAATAGGCGCTTGAAAGCTTTTCCTGTTCCGACCACTGATTTACCTTGGCAACATGCTCGTAGTGGTCAAGCCAGTCGTGAACGTCTTCGTGGGCACCGCCACTAAAGCGATCAGGAACGAGGGGTTGAAAGAGGGTTACCTGAGATGGGTGCGTCGGAAAGCTGCCTTGGGGCACCTGTTGTGGGCTTGCGTTGGCCATTAGTTGAGGTGTGCGGTGCCTAGCAGGTTCCAGCGAGTGAGTCAGCTCTGGCACGAGGCCTCGCAATTGTCGACTGGAGCGATGCACCGGTGTTTCTACAGGTGACAAAGCGTCTGGACTCAATGAGCGGCTCCCAGCGGGCGTGTGGAGCATCAGACAGGGTTGCAGCCCAGCACCTCCACCAGTGTCGTGGTACTTCGCGAATAAAACACAGATACACCTTGGGATGACGAAATCAGCGTGTCCTCAACAGCTGAGCCACAAGATCGTCTTCTTCGGCCTCGAGAGAAGCTAGAGGCCCACTACTTCGTGCCCACTAAATAAATGCCCCATCATCGTTATCGTCCACATGTAGACACGCGTCAATATTTTGTCCTGGAGCTTCAGCGCAGCGTCCAAAATCTCGTCTGCTAAGAAATGCTGTTCTGTTGTTTAGCAACTGTAGTCAATTTAATTTGGTTTAGTTTTGCAACATACTGTGATCACTATAGGGCGACTTTCGCTTGAAGCAATGAAAACTGAGAACTCCCGGTTTGAATTGACCATCGTGGAAACCAACATGATCGAATTATCGGGAGTTTCTCCCATAGAAATACACAACTGTGCCTGGACTAGGGCGTCAAGTTTAAATTAACTGTAAGTTTGAATTAACCAAGTTCGAATTGACAAGCTTTTACTGTATATTTTTTTGTCAAGAACGCTGATGAAGTGCAAACAGCATGTCTTGATATATTGTGGTTGGAGGAAATACCATATTATTCTCTTATTGACATTGTTGTGTCAACAGGTTTGATAACTGCGCATCCGCAAAAATGAGGCAGTTTTATTGACTAACTCAAGCACTCCTCTGCCGAAATTACAGAGTGTAGTTGACACATCACTAGGTCTGCTCTCTCCATTATATAGTAGTGATGGCCACGTTCACTCATATAATTTGTGCTGTTCTACATCACATTGAAGGAACACGCGACTAAATTTCCATTTGTTCCTCGATTACTACACATAACATCCCCTATGCTTTACTTTGTATTGTGTCTAAAGAAGAAACAAGTCCCGTGTACCATTTTTTTCTTTCAATTAGATTTGAGACATTTATTTAGTTTCGGTATTAAGGAAATAGTTCTGTTGTAACGACAGGGAGAACTTCAGGTGATGACATGTAATTTCATGTGTGAAAGACTAGCTTATGCAATAGGTAGAAGTATATATAAGTGAATGTGTATGTGTGTGTTCTGGCTTTAACAGTTATACCTGTGCTGTTGCAGATGGGTCCTTTGGTCCTACGAAGCATCCAAAAAGCTGTATGCTTTGGAAATCGCCAAATTGAATATTTCCAGTTTCTTTTTTTTAAATGAATCTCCTCTTTTTGGTGTTAGTATTATTTGTCATGAACTCAAGATCGTGACGATGATATGGCAGTATTTACTGGTTGCAGCCTCGGCAGATTGGTGATCTTCAGTTTCGGAAAATTATATTTTCCCTTCTTGCTGTTTTGGTCTCTTGAAAATTTTAAGAGAATAGATTTATTTATAATCAACAGAAATTGGCTTGTTGTTTCAATAATAATGTATCTTTTTGAAAGTGAAAATGTTTGTGGAGGTAAAGTTTAAAAAAACAATCTTGTTTATTTGTTACTGTAACACTATTTAGTGGCACATTGATTTCACACATACGTTACTAATTACTTTGAATTATGTTTTTTGTGGAGATCCTGATTGCTTTGTGCGAACCTTGCCCTCTGAAGTGCTGTGCTTTTTTGGTGTGCTTTCAAATTTACACAATATTGAAATTACTGTGCACAAACCATTTATTTTTATCATGCTATTTACCAATCAACACTATCATTTGTGAATTGTCCTTAATTGTAACATTCCGAAACATGTTACCATTTCTCACTGTTACCTTTTCCATCATAATGTAAACCAATTTTTTCGTAGTTTTTTCGTACCACAAGATGAACTTGATATGCCATAACATGAATACTGTGATGCCTAAAATGCATGTGTTACTCTAATTTAATCGGCACATTTTTTAGTTAAATGTACATTAATAATTTAGGCATCTGAATACGGCTTTCCAAGTTTGGTTGATACATATAGCTGTGATTTCCGTTCAGAGTAGTGAGGTTTGTGTTGCAATAAAATAGAGTGGCTGCAGATTTATATTAATTTAAGTGGCTTATTTATTAGCTGGTTGAAAAGTAAAAAGTTACCATTAGTGTTAACATAATAGCATTAAATAGCTTGTTTTATCTAAATTTTAATGTCTGCACTCGCATCATTGTTAGCCAAAAATTGTAATGAATGCATGACAAATATTAGCAATCATTATTGCATCCATTGAAAATCAACAATAGAATGAAAATCATAGATCTGAGCCACAATCGAACCCAGGCCTTCTGTGGGACAAGCAGACGTTCTACCACAAAGCCATGCCAGAGCTTAAAAAAAGTCTAAAAAAAGAATCCTATACTTTTGTTATATGGCATGTGTAATATTGTGTGGAAAATGTGTATAATTGTTGGAAGTATTGCAGCATGTGAATTGCACAGTGAGTAGGCAGTTCAAGTGCACACAAATTACAAGGGTGCAACCATTATGCTCAATATTAATTGATCATTATGATCAGTAACACCTTCAACAAGGAGTACTATGACATAAGTCGTGGCGTGGTTGACGGGACAACTGAAGCGAAGCTAGGATATCAAATGAGGAAGTGAAGTTAAAATTGATTTTTCTTTTTTTTATTGCTAATGCTTTTTTCTTGGTTTGTATTTTGCAATTTGTTTCATATTAAGTCACCTCGTTTGTTCAAATTTGAAGTGACGCTTTTGCTGTCTTCCATTGCACTGATTCTTCTGTGCAAGGAAACTGTGCCGTTTTGTTAATAGTCTATGCTTATTGCAGCAGCTCAGATGATGGAAAACTTTCGAAGCTCAATAGCTTCCAAATCAAATTTGTATGAGGTGGTGGCAGGTGTTATCATGCATGTGTCGAGGTATTTATGTGCAGTGATGTGAAAACTTCTGAGAAGCATAGGTCGGTGCACTGTTACTATTTCAGAAACATTATAGGTAGGCTCATTGTAACATCTGTGGGTAGGCCAAGAGTATCAGAATTTAAATGGACGATATTTCTTAATGGCCTTTGGCTTTTGCCATATAGTTAAATAGCAGGGGTGGAACAGCTGCGCCATTGTGCGTTAAACTTCTTTACCTGCGCCATCCTGTGCCGAATTACCCCTGCTATGCCAAACTTGCTTTCTCAGTTTTGTACTGCACCACAGCGCCAGAATTCCACTGCAAGATGCGAAAACCATCAAACGTTGTGCCCAAAAACGTGGATAAAACGTAGTCTTTTTTGTTTCATTGAAACGATTGTAGTTTCGGTATAAAGCTGCGATCGCTCTAGCAGCAGTCGTGAACCTCCATTCTAAAGTCACATTCAAAGCAGGCATCAGCGGGAATGGCTTGTGAACCCTCTGCACGCTTTACGTGCTACACTCTCAATGCGAAGGGACTGTACGAAGAGCATCCTTGGCTCGGTTGTTTTGTAGAGTTACGTGATATCGGATTTGATAGAGTTGACTTCCAGCCCTACTTGCTGTCGCATTCATTGTATCACCCTTTCAGTAAAACTTGTTTTTATAACTTCATCGCAGCGTTTGAGGGAAAAATAATGTCAGCGACATTGCTCAAAAGAAGCTGGGGTGGTGTCCAGTTCCCAGAATAGACTAGCCAAGAGAGGTGCATATGACTGCTCAAGTACACGTATACGCATATTTTAATTCATTTGGTTGCGGTGCTGGACCCCTGAAATAGTCATATGAAGTCATATAGTCCCTTTTCGCATAGTCTGTGACACTTGGTAAGCATTGCCTTCCCATTTTTTTCCATGACGTTGCAGATTCCTCATCGTTGGAGACATCTCCGAACCATTCCCCGTCATGGGTGTCAGTGCCAGTGAAACTGCATTCCTGCCCTGAGTGCAGCTATATGACCAAAAAAAAGGCACATATCACGAGGCATCTTCGCACCCACACAGGCGAGCAGCCATTCCGGTGCCACTTGTGTCCAGCTGCATTTCCTGAGAACTGCAAGCTGGTGACTCATTTGCGCACCCACACTGGAGAACGTCCCTATTCTTGTATTCACTGCAATGCATCCTTTTCAGTCAGCGGGGTCCTCAAGGCTCACATGCGCACCCACACTGGAGAACGTCCCTATTCCTGTATTCACTGCAATGCCTCCTTTACGTTCAGAGAAGCCCTCAAGACCCACTTGCGCACGCACACAGGAGAACGTCCCTATTCCTGTCCACAATGCAATGCAACCTTTTCGTTTAAAACGGCCTTTAAGGACCACATGCGCACTCATACGGGGGAGCGTCCCTTTTCGTGTGACCAATGCCACGCGTCGTTTTCGCAGAGGTCGCATCTTGTTAGGCACATGCGCACCCACTCAGGACAGCATGGTTTTTCTTGTGACCAATGCAGTGCATTCTTTCGTGGTAAAGCCACGCTAGCTCGGCACATGGCAGTCCATTCCAAAGAGCGACCGTTTTCCTGTGTCTTGTGCCCTGAATCCTTTACCCGGAAAAAGGAACTCGGAGATCACATGCTTCATTGCCATGAAAAGATGATGACTTAATTGTGAGTGGCATGTATTTTTTTTTGTGTGTGTGGGGACAGTGGAGGTTTAATAGTCTACGGCTTGATAAGGCAATGTAATGTCCTTGGAAATGAAATGGGTTTTAGATGCCAGAAAAATAGAGTTTCTTGCAAAATGTTGTTTTTCCACATTTCTGATATTCATTGCAGCACATCCTTTTCAAGGTAACAGCGCTACTATAAAAGTAAGGGACCTACAGGCTTTCTTCTAAGAGGGATGGGTGGAATTGGATGGCAGGGTTTGTTCAGGTAATAGTGTAACCGTTAGTTGAGGGTAGGAAACTGGCATCAATCTTCAAGTCACTCTGTCGAATGGCACCAATTTCTTGGAGCAATCGAATGTTGAAAAGAGATTTATAAGCAGAGTCCGCTAATGTCAGGGTCTGCCCATAAGACCGGAATGAGCCAGACTTCGGGGAGAAGTTCTGTAGATGAGCTGGAGGTGCAAAAAGCAACAGTGTTTGTTTACATGAATAATGGTTACGTATCCTTATGTTACTGATGTTAATAAGTTTACACAGATTCAACAAAAGAGCATCTCTTTTTTCTGTTTCTATTGCAATCCATCCTGTTTGAGGGAAGAGCCCCAAAGATTACATGCACACACCCATATTGGGTAACACCCCTTTATCTGTGGCAACTGCAGTCCGTACTTTTCACTCTGAGAGCATTCAATTTGCGACAGGTCCCACCGTCGTGCAAACAAGGTGTCCTAAAAATCAGGGGAATGCAGCCGTTTTTTCGTGAGCTTTAGTTGATTGAAGTTCTGTTGTTGCTGTTGATTTCCACTTGCTGGGAAGGTTTTGGAATTCCTCGCTGTTTGAGTTTTCTTTAGTATGTTGCTTTCAGTGGCTTCTGTCGTGGTTACTTTCAACACGAGCGAAGAAGTTGAATGTTAGGCTCGCATTGAATGTGGACCGCAGAGTTTTGTTTAGTATTGCTCAGTACATCTAGCATACATAAATTTAGTTACTTTTTCTGTGAAATAACCAATGACCATTTGTTAGTCTGCTGTATGTAACCAGACTCTCCTTTATAATTCTTTGTATAAGTTTATCGTACAAATAAACATAATTGAAATTTGTATCTGTGTTTTTGCTTGAACTAGGCCTGTTAGGATGATCGAGTGTGATTACAGGAGTGTAAATTGGCATACACAAGAATGCTATAGAGTGTTGACAGAATCAAGCTTCCTGTGTTCTTTTGTTATCTCTTTATATTTACAGAGATAAAAAGACATTTTCAAAGTTATTATGAAATGCCTAGAGACATGAAGACAAAGAAATGTACTCCTGCAAACGTAAGTAGGTATAAAGCATGCGTATCGAGAAGTGATAATGAAATTTAACAGCAAAAAAGTTATGCGAACAAAAAAACGCCAGGCCTGCACGGAAGGCACAGCTCAGTCACAGCGAAAGCCAGAAGAGCTGCCTTGCAGAGCCTTCTTAAAACACTCATTGGGTAACTACTGCAAGCACACTTGCTTGATACCCACTAGGGCATTAATAATTATCTTTTGGGTAGTTGGCCAGCATTCGCTATGCTATTTTTCGTCATTCTTGTGAGAGGTGTGGTATCCGCTAAACACTTGCAAAGAATTTTGTGCCAATTGTTCATGCAGTGGCTGACGACGGTGAGGAATTATGCTTGAAGTGAGTATGCACCACAGTTTATAGCTGAACAAAAGCAAGCCTTTGTAATGGGTCGGAACATTGGACGACCCACTCGTTACGCTATTTGCATTGTGCTATGACTGGTTGTTATTTCACTGTTTTAATATGCTTTATAAGTAATATAAACGCGATTGCTTTCCCAACATCAAACCTGCCTAAGACAAGTTTGCTAACAACTCACAAGCACCAGCGTAGCTGAGTGGTAGAATACTGGGCTGGCACCCAGAAGACCTGAGTTCGAGCCGCACTGTGTCATTGGTGCTAGGTTTTTTCTAATTTTGCGCAATGTGGTTACGGACACCGGCGGCGGTGGCGGACAACTGTGTGTGACCTGAGTTTAACTCTCTTTAAGAGCTTTTACTGTGAAAGAGAGTGTGGTGCTAGTAATGTTCAAAAAGTACAACTGGTGACAAAAATAGGGTAGTATGCTAATCAATCAACACCTGATAGGACAACACTGGGCACAGAAAAATTCCGGAAAAACGTGTAAATTTTACTAGACTTGAATTTTGCATCTCTTCAAGGTAAGTGTATGCAAAAAATAGGATGAACGACAACTTATGAAGTTTTCCCAAAGATATAGATTATCTGGAATTCCCGAAAAAAACCATTAGCATGGCATAACACGCAATAAGCTTAATCATGCATGTGCTTGCCTGCTATAAGTTGGAGTTTTTTCACACCTCATGAGATGTTTAGCCTGTTATGTGTTTTGAGCATGGGGTTTTGGTACAAGACAAGGACTCGTGTTCTAGTGTTAAACCGGTTTATTTGTTCGCTTGCAAAGACTGCATGTTTTTGGTGACACGCATTTGAAGGTATGTTTATACGGCTGACATTTTATTTACCCAACGGGCAGTTTTTGAGAGCATGCAGATCAATATTGGTAAAAGAGCTCTCTCATTAGGGCTTTCCTTTTAAAGATACTGGAAATGTCTTCCATGTATAGGACTGTAATTTACGCACATGGTCTTGGGTGCTTGAGCACGCAACTGTTGATGCAACATTGCCAAAGAACTGTGTTTCCTTATTTTTGTGGCACGTCGTATAAAAGTATATACTTTGTTTAATTCCAAAGATATGACACAAGTGCATTGGTGAGAAATATAAGATACTAATCAATATAGTTAGTTGATATAGGTAATTAAGACCTTATCTTATGTAAAGCAAGTGTCAAATCACAGACAAAGTATTTTTCGTGATGAATTTCACTGCCACTACTATGTACTGCCCGCACATATCTGGTTTTTGCTTGCACAGATAGTGCCCCTGTTTTTTTAGACAGTGAAATGGATGGATTGCTGACACATGCCTCAAGTGCCATGTGACTTTCGAGGGCCTTTTCTATCTCCATTTTTCTTTGTTGCCCTCCAGCATGTATCATAGATGCAGAGTCATGTGTTGTGATACAGCTTTGCCTTTTTCACAGTGCATGCCTACAGAAAAATGGTAAACGGCAGTGTCTGCGTTGACTTATGTGATTATTGCGGTTTCACATCCCGTTGAAGTAACATGAGCCTGAATTTGCATTTGTGCTCCAATTACGGCACATAACATCCACTAAGCTTCTTTCTTTTTTTGTTGTCTAAAAAGAAATAAGCCTCTCGAACTCTCTTGTGCTTTCATTCAAACTGGATGCATGTAATAGTCATATAAATGGGTAATAGTTTGATTGCAATGACAGAAATAAAGTAATTACGCGCAAAATTGTATGAGCAAGATTGGTTGATGCCAAGGCAAGAAGCATATGTAGGTGCACTGTGTGTTTGTTCTCGCTTTAACAGTGATACCTGTCGTGTTGCACGTTTGTCCTTTGGTCCCACGAAGTATCCAAAGAGTTGTGTTCTTTGGAAACTGGCAAATATAGATATTATGAAGAAGAGCTTTATTGGAGACGAGCTCGAGCTGGCACACACTGATGATGGTATCTATAGATGAGGAATTATACAAATAATGATGACACGTCAAATTGATAAAGAGGAGTCGGTGATGACGCTCACACTAATTCCCCGTTACGCTGGAAGCGGCCTCCTGGCCGCGCGAAAGACCAATATTAAGAATTGCTTTGGGCCTTGCCGTGGTGGTCTAGTGGCTAAGGTACTCGACTGCTGACCCGGAGGTCGCGGGCTCAAATCCTGGCTGTGGCGGCTGCATTTCTGATGAAGGCGGAAATGTTGTAGGCCCGTGTGCTCAGATTTGCGTGTACGTTAAAGAACCCCAGGTGGTCGAAATTTCCGGAGCCCTCCACTACGGCGTCTCTCATAATCATATAGTCGTTTTGGGACGTTAAACCCCACATATCAATCAAGAATTGCATCGTGTATACAGCTTCAGTCGAGAAACGTGCACAATTTCTGTCCCATGACAACAATGGTCGGAGGGAGGGTTAAGTGGTGAGATAAGGTAACTAATGGGAGACGTTTGTTCAATCACCATATAAGGTCCTATAAAAAGACTGAGGAATTTTTCACATAAGCCGGGCACACGCGCGGGAGTCCAGAGAAGAACTTGTCTCCTGGAGGAAAGGTGACAGCACGGTGAGTTGAGTCAAAGCGGGACTTGCGAGCTTTCTGAGAGATGCCGGTGTTGATTCGGGCCAGATGACGACAGTGCTCGAGGCAAGACAAAAATTGTGCGGATAAAGGTCCTACTGAGGTAGCAGGAGCCGAAAGGAAGGAGACATCTAGAGTTACACCTGGAGAGCGGCCATGACCAGAAAATGGGGAGAAAAGCCGGTGGTGCATTGCGTAGCTGTATTGTAGCCGCATGTTACGAATGGCAAAATGGCGTCCCAGTTCATGTGAAAGGGTTGACGTACATAGCAATCATGTCTGAGAGGGTACGATGAAAGTGTTCGTTAAGCCATTTGTTTGTGGATGATAAGTAGAAGCTGTCTTGAGGATGGTGTTGACGGCACGTAGGACCTCAGCAACAATAGAGGAAAGAAAAGCCTTGCCAAGGTCACTCCTTCCTGTTCACGCCTTCTTGTCGGACCGCACTGCCATCAGATGTTATTAAGGTTCCGAACAAGGGCACCCCGCAGGGCTCAGTGATTTCCCCGCTACTCTTTAATGTAGCTATGGTTGGCCTGGCACATGAACTCCACCGCACCGATGGCATACATCACGCAATGTATGCGGACGATATCACCGTCTGGGCCACGCGGGGGTCCCTTGGAGAAAAAGAATATAACCTGCAGCAGGCAGCCACATGCGTCGAACAATACGCGCAGGCACGAGGCCTGGCCTGTGCAACAGAAAAAATCTGAGCTTCTACGAATTTATCGACGGAAGCTCCCACCATCGACGCAGAACAACCAAGGCTCCCGCCTCCAGGTTGTCCTTGCTGGCAAACAAATCCCAGAGAAATCCACCATTCGAATATTAGGCATGTGGGTACAGTCGAACCGCCATGTGAATCACACACTTTCCCTTCTCCGCACCACTACACTGCAAGTGGCCCGAATGATATCTTGGGTAGCCACTCGTCACCATGGCATGCGCGAGGAGGACACTCTGAAACTCATACGTAGCCTCGTGGTCAGTAGGGTGACATACAGTTTGCCCTACCAACGCCTCACCAAGAGCGACAGGGCCAAGTAGACGCAATGCTCCGCAAGGCCTACAAAGCGGCACTCAAGCTACCACCGGGTACTCCTTCTAGCAAGCTCCTCGCATTGGGCCTACACAACACCTTTGAAGAACTTTGTGAAGCGCAACTCGCCACACAACTGCAACGGCTCAAGCAAACACCTACAGGCCGTGACCTGCTCCTACGCCTCGGCTACGTCAGCCAGTTTCACGACGCAGCTCGTCGCAAGCCCATTCCGGACCAACTTCGTGCCACTTATAAGGTCGCTCCCATCCCCCGCAATATGGATCCCCGACTACATCAGGGCCGGAGGGAAGCCAGAGTGGAAGCCCTCGAGCGAACTTATGCACACAAAAACACTACGTACTATGTTGACGCCGCCAACTACGACCATGCAAACAATAAGGCTGTAGCCACAGTCGTGGACCACACACTCACAGAACGTACCAGCGCTTCCGTGCGGTGCCGCAACATCACCGATGCTGAAGAAACTGCCATCGCGCTCGCTCTCGCCCTCGGCTACAGACAACGAAGGTCGCTGACAGTTCTCACGGACTCTCAAGCAGCTTGCTGCAACTACCTACAGGGGCGCATCAGCCAACCCGCTCTCAGCGTCATCATGAGCGTTACAGACACTGGCGAGCATTCCATTACACATCCACTCAGAATTTGGCATCGGATTATATGGACTCCGGGCCACATGGGACTGGAGGGGAATCAGGCAGCGGATAGGGTAGCTCGAGGGTATGCGAGCCGAGCACCTTCCAACTCCGCCCCTGAGGAACTCGTTCCGGTCCCTTGCGACTATTCGGCCATCCTAAATCATTACAGAGGACTTAGGAAAGCTTATTCGCTACCACACCGAACACTAAATAAAGAGGAATCGGTCAGCTGGAGGCAAATTCAAACCGGCACGTTTCCAAATTTGCACATCCTGAGTAAAATGCACCCCTCGGCATACTCTCCTCTCTGCCCATGGTGTTCAGCTAAAGCCACTCTGTACCACGTCACGTGGGAGTGTCAGGCCATTACAGCCTTACAACCAGTACAAAATCCAACAGCGGAGCGATGGGAGGAGCTGCTGGCCAGCGAGAACCTGGAAGATCAATTGAGTCTGATCAACCGGGCCCGCAGAGCGGCTGCTGCAAGCGGAGCCCTGGACTAAGGGCCCCCCCACCGCAAGCCAAGCATGTCCGACTACTCGGAGCTTCTCCGCAGAAAATTTCATGTAATTAAATAAATATGTTTCCACCACCTTCCACTAATGAAACCTCAAGTTGAGCTGCCCAGAAATTTGTAAAACAATTTTCGCAGGTGCATTCTGGTAATACAACTGATATATCGAGTGCAGTATGTTGGGAACTGAATTCAGAAATACCGAAAGACGAGCGAGTTGTTGTACTGTTGCTACTACCGAACTTGAAAGTTCTTGAGATTTTTCACTCTGTTAAAGTAAATGACCAGCCAAGCTGTGCCACACACAGCCCTTATTTGATACTGAATTTCTATAAAAGGTTCAGAAAGTCTCAAAATTTTCATGAAAGGTACAGCAACTCTGTTTTGAATTAGCGTATGCTTCTTCAACGTTTACCATTTGTCAACCATTTGTCTTTTTCTTCTGCCACATTGGTAGTCTTGTACGACTTGCATCAGGCACTTGGCATTTTGTGCACAATCTTGAATAGCTTTTTGATGGGGCGTGTGTCTTTTTGCCGTGGTCTTCATTCCCCGACAGTTCGGGGTACCCGTGGTGAGTACTCTGGCTTGCCCGATCCTTCTGCCACGCGAGTTTTTGCTTGCGGACATCATTTTTAGTGTTGCAGTGATGGGTTGTGGCGCTTGTCAAATATCGGTGCGATATATATGTGCTGGGGGTTTTCAGCCTATGGATGGATGTTTCACTTGGGCATAAACAGCTGTGCTGCACTAATTCAAGTAATGGGAGACTTGTGAGAGAAACTGTGGCAACTGCACTGTAGATTGTGTCTTTCTTGTGCCAGACTTCTGTTTTCCCTGCCATTTCAATGCAGTAGTGTTAACGAGTCCGTGTAGCAGAAATTCCAGCATCAATCTTGTTGGTTGTGAATAAAAAATTACAATGGATGCAAAAAAAAAAAAAAAAGACAGGCATGCGCAGAAAGCGCAGTACAGTCACAGTGAAAGCTGGAAGAGAGGCATTTCTAGAGCTCATCCGAAACTCTGATGAACTTGTCGTAAACGCTGATGAGAAGTATAATAATTGCCTGTACACTTGATTTCCTAGAATAAACATTCGATGTGGCCATGCTTATCAAGCCACAGCAGCACTGTTTCAAGGAGCGGGCCAGCATGAAGAGCTAATATGAGCACACAAATAATCAGCAGCACAAAAAGCTTAAATGAAAATTCGCATCCTGTATGCTGCTGCATGGTACATTCATAGATGTTTAACTGTACAGTTGCGCCCAAATAGAATTGTTCAAGTTTTTATTGCACACATCAGCTTGTGTTCTAAATAACCCAACTAGATACATTTAATTGGTTACTGAAGTAAGCAATACAGTCGAACCCATTTATAATGGACACTCATGTAAAAGACTAGTGGGTGTGCCTACAGTAAATTACACCAGTGTGCCTACAGTAAATTACAAGTTAATAAAGAAAGCATATTAGGTACCCTCCTTATAAGAGACCTCTTAAATAAAAGATAAAAATTGCTGCCTGGAGCATTCCTTTTATATAAGGGTTTAATCGTCAATGAATTACAATATTAACGAAAAATGCTCGTAATTTCATATCTGCAAGTCTGGTTAATGGCAAATATAAATGTATGTGTTCATGTACTGTATGTTACTTCAGGCTTAAACAGTGATTTCTTTGCATCTGTGCATCTATTCCATCCATCCTATTCGCAAAAAGACAGCCTCAGAGACCACATGTCTCGATGTCATGCAAAGAAGATGGCTTGAATGTGAGTGGAATGTAGCCTTTGTCTTGTGGAGAAAAAAAATGAGGGTTGATCGATTACATTTTCATAGGGTAACATAAATTACAATGCCCAAACAGTCTTCGGATCGGATAAATGAGAAATAAAGTTTCTCGCAGAGTATTGCTTCACTGCTATGCATGTCTTTCAAGGGAATAGCACTTCATTCTCATATGTACTGTCATAATTATGAAAAGGCATAATTTACAGACTTCCTTCAAAGAGGGCTACGTGCAATGCGAGGAATGCGTTCAATGATTAGAGGTGATGGTAGAACTTTTGATGGTGATGGTTTGAGTTTGGTAGAGTTGCCTAGTTTAGTAATTTACTGTAAAGATAGACACAATTTTGTCAAATTGACAAGGAGTAATGAAATAGAGGGGGAAGAAGAGGCCTTCTTAACGGTATATAATTACCCACATAACTATGTACCCATTTTGAGTAACTATTTGTAATTTTATTGGTGGAGCTCATTTAAATAAGTTGACTGCTGGCTAGCATGCTGTTTTGAAGGACCAGTGAAGAACCCTACAGTTCAATATGCAATGAAGAAATAACTGCACTCTTGTACGATATGAGCATGCTGCTGCTGTGAGTATTTCGCAAATACATATTTATGTGCATTACTTGCACCCTAATGTAATTTGCTGACCCCTAAGATTTTGACAGCTTCACTAAAAAAAAATATTTGAGTGCATATTTTGCCCTTCCTAATCCTGCTGAGCAAGCTCGCTGGCATGCCCACGAACAATGATAATGCTATCTAGTCAGACTTCTCAGCCAGTAATATCAACTGACAGCGCATGAGCGTAACTGTCCGGCTAAAGAAGGGGCTGATTATGTTAAATAAATGAGTGCTCTTCATTTTTGCTCCAATTATTTTTTAATGTATAAATCACGTGTGTTACGACTACAGTGAACTTCCCAATAAGTGAACTTTAAGGGATCCATGGAAATAGTTCACTTAACTGAAACTTGACTAAACTGCAGTAGAATAACATCATGGGGCACAACAGAAATCGAGTAAAATATGTGAAATGCAATTTGAAAAGAGTTCTATAATTTTTAATTTTACTGGCACCCTTAATGTGTAAAAAGGGAGCAATCGGTCCACAAAGTGTACATTTTTGTACACTGCCTTTATTTAGCACAGCGTGTTGCTGTGACACGAAATCTCGCAACCTTTTAATATATCTTACAGTCTCTGTTACAGATCAACCTGCCTCAGCCATTACAACTTCTTCGTCGCACTTCGTCAAAAGAAGTTTTTTCGGTGTCGGAAAAACAGTGGAAACAATTTCCAATTCTCATAGCTCTGCTCAGGTACTGAAGCGCATGGGACACGTTTTAGTCTGCCGCAGGCCACCTCGCATCGACAGTGCTGCATGTACGGGCGATGTTGCACCGCCACCGATAACATGGGGATTTGATGGCGGGACCCATTGGCTAAGCCTGCAGAGCACAAAACTGCGTTGATTTATCTCAAGAATGAGCCAGGGTCTGCAGATGAAGTTTGTTCAGCTGAAATAGTCATTATTCGAAATTTTTTAAACTGAAAGATTTTCGCATGGAATGCATAGGAAAACTGCCAGGGATTTTCCAAAGGTTCATTGTTCTGAAATATTTCTTCAAGTGATGTTCATTCAAATGAGAGCTCACTGTATATACACATTACTTCAAGAGCATTCGTGAAGCCTCTGCGTCATTTCACACGCCCTTTTCAGAGCTCCAAAATCGCTAAAGAAAAAGTGCGCAATTTATGCAAGTAAATACGGCAACTGTGTGATCAAATAGGGAAGCTAGAGGGTATAGAATAGAACAACATGCTTCAGCTGGTTTTGGTGTTGTACTCGGCCTTGACACCTTTCTCTGCCGCGAAGAAAGGCAGGTGTAGCCCATTGTCGCAACTGTGCCCACTTCTGCGCTGAACACGACATCGGTGATTTCGTCAACAGCATACAGCCAACGACCAAGCACGGCTTCCTCTGTGTGTCAGCCATGCCTGAGCAGTGCGATGAAGAAGCACAGTGCAAAAGGTGGGAGTCATTAAGGAGGCATTGGCAAGGTAAACAAATATGTGATATGTACTAAACCGCATCACGCTCTGAGGTGGCGTCTGTGACAATGAACACTCTGAAATATAGAAGTCTTTCCAAAGTGCCACATGTCTACGCAACTGTAGGTGAGAGAAAATCAACTGTGCATATGTTGACACAATGCTTTCACAGTGCAGTATGTTTACAATGACTTTTAAATATCTTTATAGCATATATCTTTGATTACATTATGAATCTAACCTAGTCATTCATCGCATTAAGTTTGAAATTAACGCGATATCTAGGCTAGCATCGACCAACTAACTTTACTTACTTTTTTTTCTTTGGTTTTGGGACATTAAACCCCACATATCCAATATTTTCTTTTCATTAGGCTAAAATCTGAGAAACAGTCATGTGTTGAATACACTTAAATGCTGCTGTATTCTTTCTCACAATGGCAATGGAAAATTTTGACTTCGATCAATTTAGTTTATTATACAGTTTCCTATCATATCGTGTTAAAAAGTGTGTTGGTTTAGGCATGGCACTTGTGCTTGTGCATTCATAGGTGTATTAACGATTGCCCACAATGATGTCATTTACTGAAGGGTGCATACTTTGAACAAGTTAAAATAATCTGTGTGAAAACTATCTTTTTTTTCAAGTTCAGCAAAATCGAGACAGAGACTCGTGGAATCCTAGTGAAAGTGTGCAGTATTGTTGCAGTGTGTGTTTGATTGGAAGGAGGGTGTCAAGGAGATGTTGCAGATATTCTACAATGCATGACCATTGGTTTGAGCGATTGCTTGAGAAGCGTTCTATAGCATTTCTGAACGACTGATGTGAACACTATAATGTGTGTTGCAGATATTTTTGGAACTATTATTGATTGCGTGTGTTGATTGGAGCGTATGTTAATGAGCTATCTATTTTGCCTGTAACCTTTCTTTGATTTAGTTTTTAAAGCCATTCAATTAAATTTCTAGGTGTAACTTGTACACTTGTTGGTGCACTGGTACGCTTGGTACGGAATACTTTCATGACTAAAATGTGTGTACCACTTTAAGTTGGTGTGGGCATTACTCGGTTTAAGACATGGAAATAGTTTTTTTTTATCACTTGGGCATGCCAAGGCGGCTTCGCAAATGTGGCTCTAATGTATAAGCATTAATTCAAAATTATCTGTTATATATTACAATTTATTGCAGTATTAGCTCATATGTTAGGTTGTGTGACTAAAATGTTATTTGGGGAATAAGTCACCATTAGTGAATACCTCTTCGAGTTCCAATTGTGTGTAACTTCATTCACTGCAAACTCCGAATTCGTGGCTCACTCGTGCATCGACAAGTCACTGCAGTATGTCATTTTCACTGAAACCACACTTCATTAACCACATGTGCACCCACACAGGAGAGCGTTCCTGTTCCTATAACCATTGTGATGCGTAGTTTTTGCAGAAAGCACGCCTCAATACCCACATGCGCTCACACGAAAAAAAGGTCTCTTTTCTTGTGGTCAGTACGATGTGTCATTTTTGCTGAAATCGCACCTCATTACCCACATGTGCACCTTACAGAAAAGTGCAGATAAAACAGAAAGAATTCATTAGTGCCAGCGTAAATATGTATCAAGCATTCATATTGAAAGATGGTGAGAAGATATACTAGCAGGAAGGTTAAACGCTAAATAAGAAAGCGTTGCACTAGTAATGTTGTAGACAAGGGGTCGTCGATCTATAAACCGCGAAGAAGCACTATGTGGCCTCAGATACAATGTCAAGCCCCCCCTCCCCCTGTGCTGCCCTTACCCCTTCATACCTAAACGCAGTTTATAAGTCAGTTGGCTTTTGCAGGAGCAAAGAAAGGTCGCTTCCATTTGGCATTGTACTACGTCTTCACACTTAGTGACATCGTGTCTTGTGATTGATTTGTTAATTTGCTGATTCTACTGATTATAGACATTGATTATATGATCGATTGATTATTGATGGTTACTTTACTTATTGATAGCTGCCAGTGTCTAATAATAATAGATGATCATTGCCAATTAGCTGAATTTTTTCTCTTTGTTAGTAAAGATCCTTCCTACACTTGACTTACTCCCATGTGCCCCCCCCCCCCCCCCCCTTTTCTCCTGTTGTGTAAACTTCACGCAAGTTGGCCCTCCGCCTCAAAAGGTTGCCTACCCTTGTTTTAGATTAGTGGTTGGTGACAAGAAATTGTGCAGTATTACTTGTCAATAAAAGGTTATATAGGCATACTGGGAAAGTACAAGGAAATGTGAAAATTCTGTTCGATTAAAAAAAACTGCACACGTCCCCGAGGCCAGTGCATGCACAAATTAAAACTGTCTGTAAACCTTGATGCTTATGAAAACTTTTTGAGCGTCATGATGCTCTGGTTTTCACAGAGGAAACCGTCAGCATTGTGGGACACGCATTACGCGTATTAATGTTCTTGCCTACATCCCATAATAACTTTTCTTTTTCCCACCTCGTGAGACATGCAACTTATGATGTGTTTTAGCACTTTGATAAAAAAAGATGAGGCTCATATTCTGTCGTGAAAGCATACTTATTTGCTTCCAATATCTACATCGCTGTCACCATTGTGCCCAGCAAGCCCATATTTGCGGCTGTACATATACTGCCAACTTCTGTTTGAGAGTGAGAGATTTTTAGAGAGTCTGCAAATGAATATTATGAAAAGAGCCCACATGGCCACAACCCCCTTTTCCTTTGAAAGACTCCGCAAACTTATTAGTTTGATGTGGTCTTAATTAACACACATGGGGCTAGTTGCACATGTGAATGCCCTGTTGACGCACACTTGCCAAAGCATTACGATTCTGGCCTTAAAAGGGCCTTCCTACACTATTCAACCCCTCATGTTTTATTCGTGGGTTGTATAGACTGAAGTATTGACTGATGCAGCAAAAACGGCATGCAATCTGAAGTTATTCGACTTGGAAAATTCAAAATACAATAAAAAAAATGCTGGCCCTCAACTTGATTTTTGCGTGATCACTTGACCACATTTCACTCGCTCATGATGTTAGAAGGCTGCCCCAATGAAATAAGCTGGAAGCGCCTACATAGGGGAAGCTCGCACCTTTTTTTATATTTTTTTGTTTTCAAAGTCATGTTGACCTTGTTACCACAGTAACAAACGTGGTGCCTAACGCCTGGCTTGCCAGAACGTGAGCGGGAGCTACAGTGTCGAAGCGAAGTATTTTCTGCTGTTTTGTACAACATTCCAAGTCAATTCCTCCTCTTACTCTGAGAAAGGAACTTGTGGAACGACCAAGAGAGCGAAGTGTTGTTGACCCTTCGCGTGTGTTCGGGAGGCTGCCCAACGAACAACAATGGTGCACTGCATTCCTTCAACAGCGCACATGCGGAAAGAGGCAGCTCGCAAATTCCAAAAAGCAAGAAGAGGAAAGAGAGAGGTCTTTCGTAGATACATCCTACTTGCGCAAGCCAAAAATCTAGTGGCGAAATGGCAGCCAGTGCCTCTGCCGTGTTTTGTAGTCGCAGTGATCTTTTCTTTTTTTCCTTGTGGTCGCGTCTGTTCAGGGTTCGATGAAAAAGCCCAGAGAAGAAAACTGAAACAGATTAGTAACTTCAGTTTTAATCTTACACCATGGTCGCTTCTAACGTGAAATTTATCCAATGATATGGGGCAACTTTCCGGCGTCATTTCCGCACGCAAAGTTCTGGTGAGCGCCACTACGTGGTAATGCAGTCGGCAGCGATGTAGCGACTTTATTGCATGATTAAAATACTAAATCATTTGATATCGGTGCTTATAGCTACGCTATAATTATCTTGAGCTATCAGTCTACGCAAACCACAGATAACAAATAGGTACTTCAATAGTGTTAGAGGACCCCTTTAGGAATGCAGATATTGATTCAACATAATGGCAACATCGCGTGCTACTAGGGTTGGTGTACTGTTGGCAGCAGGGGGGAGGGCGGGGGGCATTTTATTCTAATTCAAGGGAAGCTCGGTGCTGTTTCAGGTGTGTTTGAGTTGCCTTAGAAGACATTGCAAATAAAGCAAGTTTCACTAAAGCAGAATAAAAATGAACAGCGTGAGGAAGCTGAAAAAAAAAAGAAAAAAAGCGACGGAGCGTGTTTTAATTAAATTCAGAGATCAACTCATGTACATGTTTGGGCACTAGCCTTCATGAAGTCTCTGGTTTAAGGGACAACAATGGAAAGGTTAACACATATTGTCACGTTCCATTTCCCAAGTTTTGTTATCGTCCCAAAACACTACACAATTCTCAGCACAAACCGCGCCTGCAGTTTTCGAGAAGCTTCCGGACTGTAGTAGATCATTTCGATAAGATCAGGCCTACTCTGCGAACTGTACAGATTATTCTGGAACCTACGCCACTGCCAGCGATAACGCAAAAACATTCGATGGCAAGAGTATAAATGCCGACGCGCTTCGCCACTTTTCAGTAGTTGATCGACGGCCGACGCTCCGTTCACGTCTATCTGTGCAAGACTGCTACTGTAATCAAACTTTCCATTTACCGGGCACAGGTTCGCCCAAATAAACAGTTAAATCCCGACATAAAGTCTCCCGTCTTCGGCCAAGTCACGACCCCGTGACAATATGCAGTAGAAATAAGTAGAGACATTCTGAGGATTATTGGTGGAAAACCAGGTATATAAAGACCAAATTAAATAGTAGGAAAAAATGTCATTCTGCCATGAGAGGTGAAGTTTAGTTATGAAATTATGGTCTTTTCTTTACTATGATCAATTTATTTAAAGTTGACAGGAGGTTAAACTGACCTAAAAAAAGCTTTCTTTGTTTTTTTATTTTCAAGCTTGGTGGCACACAGGTTTATCCATACATGTGGATTTTTTTTTTTTTTTGCTAATGTGGGAGACATGTAATCTTCAATCTGTGAAAGCACTTGTGAAGGCAGTGAAAATTTGTGGCAAGTGCCCGTGCTAGGAGAAGGTAGCCAGGGCTGGGCTTACAGTTACTTGGAGAAGTATTCCAGAATTCTGTTATTGAAATGCATCTGCTGCAAGTCTGAAATACAGATGCTAGGATACATTTGTTTTTGATGCAACGGGATATTTCTGAAATACTCTTACTATAAGATGAAAAAAGTATTCTGAAATAAGGATAAAAGGATGCAAATACAAACACTAAAATACTTTGTTCACTTTGGGAATGCTAATGCTCCACAAAGGCATTCATTATGGTCAGGATTATATTGTGATTAATGTTTCACCGCATGAAAATTTGCAGACCAAGCATATCGCTGTAATCTTTGACAGACTATAAATTAATAGGCTGCTGACCCGCGGGTCGCGGAATCGAGTCCCTGCTGCGGCGGCTGCATTTTCTATGGAGGCGAAAATGCTGTAGGCCCGTGTGCTCAGATTTGGGTGCACGTTAAAGAACACCAGGTGGTCAAAATTTCCGGAGCCCTCCTCTACGGTGTCTCTCATAATCATATGGTGGTTATGGGACGTTAAACCCCGCATACCATACCAGACTATAAAATAAGGAATTGCATACATTTATTCTAGACAAGATCTGTGTTGTTGAGATGGTTTTTGTGTTTAATGCACTCACACAGCAGCTTCTTCAACATGTTTTCTTTAAGGTGTTGGTTCGGCCTCAACACAAAAATTGCTAAATGACTTTCCGATCGAAAAACATTGGGTGTGCAGCACCTGCCCTGGTACCACGACTTTTGTTAGTAGAGTGTCACGATACACAGTCTTGGCGATTCTGTCGTGAAAATGTAGGGCCCGCCTTGGCTCGGCTTAGAGGTTATTCGATCCTTCGCAGAAACAGGTCAGCTCATTTTCAACAAGAAAGTAATTAGATAATAGTATCGCGATATAATTGATACATAATAAAAATATTTCACTCCTGAGGTACAAATACGTTTTTCAAAAACATCTCAATAAAAAAATATAGGTACTCAAAAGTATCTGTATCTGTATACTCAGATACAGATACTTCTAAGGCATTGTCGTGCTGCTCTTGTATTGTGATACTGCCCAGCCCTTGTGTAGGCACAGCGTGTATGTTTCTTCTGGCCTTAACAGTGATATCTTTGCCATTGCAGATTGGTTCATTCCTTCCATGGAGCACCCAAAAATCTGCGAGCTTCAGAAATGGCCTGAAATGAATTGCATCAGAGTCTTAGAAACTATTCATCCATTTCCGGTGTTATGTCTGCGTGACCTCTTATGAACTCAGAATTGTGACAGTGATGTGACAATGTTTACTAGCGGCAGCCTTTGGCTGGGTTATATTGAATTGTGTGAAGTTGGATGTTCTCATTTTACTCTTTTGGTCTATTGCATATCTTTATACTAAAAAATTAATTGGGAATCGTGATAATAAAGAGGTCCCGTGATTACAGTTAACTTACTTAGGCCTCATAGTTTGAGACCAATATTGTTCTATCTTCTCAACAGTGCATATGTTTGTCGAAGTGTCACTAAGAGAAACAACCTTTTAGTTGGTTATAAATACACTGTAGCTGCATTTTTCGTTTGTTATGCCGGAGGTTAACAATGATCTTGAATTATGATAATTTGAGATTTCTGCAATAAACATAGGTAATTATGTTTTTTTTGCAGAAATCTTGCTCACCTTATTTGCTTTTTATCTTCTAAAGTTTTGTGTTGTCGTGGTGTGATTTCACCCTTGTGCAATATTGAAACCATCATGACGCATACATATACACGTTTGTCTGTGAAAATGAAGCTCTAAAGATACAGTGAGGACCCAAAAGGGGTGCACTTGCCGCTATCGCAACTTGTGGCAACGAAACAAGGTTGACATGCCGACATCCTTGTCATTCATTTCTCCTACTTCACAGGCTTCAATAATCTTCCTTGTCAATCAAACTTTTGGCCCTGTTTACAATACTAGTTTTATCAGACATTGGAATACTACTGCCCCATTTCTGACCGTGAATAGCAGGGTGACCCGCTACGCTATTCTGTGCCATTTTTTTTTTCGAAGCAGTTCTATACAGTAATGTTGCTCTTCGCTATAAAACCTACTTATCACACGCAAGACCTAGATTTAATTCCCACTTGAACCGATTTTTTTTTATTTGTTCGCATCTATCTCAAATTTTCACTCCCAGGCGACGCGGATTTTTTCGCTCCGAATTGACGACACTTTCAATGATGTCCACACTGACGTTGACACTAGTATTTCTGTGGAACAAGCTCTTTTAACGCTTTTGTGTTAAAAGTTACCAGTAGTATTGACGTGCTGGAGTTGAAGAGATTTTTCTGCATAAATTTTCATGTCGGCGCACGTATCATTGATTGTGAGTGAAAAATCACAATGGAATCCAGGCAGAGGGGATCTACCACAGAGTCATGCCAGTGCTTGACGCTTGGGTATACAGTGCGAGGAGTCATTCTGGATTGTGTGGCAGTAGTTTTGAATAGCAACATGCATCATGCCACGTGGACACTGCAACGATCGAGTGGTATAAAGGCACACTCGTCATATATAACTTGAACAAAATCAATCTTCATCATCACCAACAGTGTCGACAAAGCATGTAACTGGCATAGGATGCGGCATGGTTGCACTGCTCATTCAAGTAAGGCATGGCTTAGGAATAAGAGGCGATATGTATGGGACCAGATAACGCCACCGCTTTATACTCGTGGAGTTCAAGCGTTGTCACAAGATTTGCTTTTGTGTCATCGTGACCTTACTCGAGCGAAACATGAACAAAAAGTGGGTAAGCCTTCCTAGTACATATTGAGAAAGAATATATCTTCTTAGTCTCAGAAGTGTGGCCGCATTTTCAATCACCAAAAAATGTTGTGTTGTAGATGTAATTGCAAATATTTTTTTCTCTTTACACTTACCATCCTGTATTGTAATAACATCGTACTCTCACATTTTACCTTTTTAGGTCTCATTTGTTCAAATATGAAATGATGCATTTTTCGCCCTGCATTATACGTATACTTCTATGTAAGGAAACAGTGCAATTCAGTGTTATGGTTTATGCTTTTCATTGTCACCCACATGAAAAAAATTTTCAACGTGTGTGTACAGTATCTTAATAGCTTCCAAACAAAAATTTTATGGACTGGAAACAGATGTTCTCGTGTATCCATTCTAGAATTTATGTGCAGATTTAGAAACTTCAGAGAGATATATATGATCTCATTGCACTGTTACAATTTCAGTAACATCTCTTGTTAGGCCATGGGTATCGTGGTCTAATCAGAGCCACAAGGACAGCTTCTTTCCAGATTGCTTGGGGCTGTAAACACAAAGTTAAATAACAGAATGCAGTCATATCGACGACTGGTATATCATTTATGACACCTGGTAAGCTTTTTCTTCCTGTGCTTCCTATGACATTGCAGATTCCTCGTCGTTGGAGGCATCCCCGAAGCAGTCCCCTTCGTGGGTGTCAGTACAAGTGAAACTGCATTCCTGCCCGCAGTGCAGCTATGTGACCAAGAAAAGGGGTTCCATGAACAGACACCTTCGCATACACACGGGCGAACACCCCTTCCAGTGCCACTTGTGTGCAGCTGCATTCACTGAGAACAACAAGCTCGTGGTTCATTTGCGCACCCACACGGGAGAACGCCCCTATTCCTGTGCTCATTGCAACACATCCTTTTCAGCCAGAGACGCCCTCAAGAAACACATGCGCACCCACACGGGAGAGCGCCCTTATTCCTGTGACCAGTGCAGTGCATCATTCTTGCAAAGGACACATCTTGTTACGCACATGCGCACCCACACGGGAGAGCGTCCCTATTCCTGTCACCAGTGCAGTGCATCATTTTTCCAGAAGCCGCATCTTGTTAAGCACATGCGTACCCACACGGGAGAGCGTCCCTTTTCTTGTGTCCACTGCAGTGCATCATTTTTACAGAAGCCGCATCTTGTTAAGCACATGCGTACCCACACGGGAGAGCGTCCCTTTTCTTGTGTCCACTGCAGTGCATCATTTTTACAGAAGCCGCATCTTGTTAAGCACATGCGTACCCACACGGGAGAGCGTCCCTTTTCTTGTGTCCACTGCAGTGCATCATTTTTACAGAAGCCGCATCTTGTTAAGCACATGCGTACCCACACGGGAGAGCGTCCCTTTTCTTGTGTCCACTGCAGTGCATCATTTTTACAGAAGCCGCATCTTGTTAAGCACATGCGTACCCACACGGGAGAGCGTCCCTTTTCTTGTGTCCACTGCAGTGCATCATTTTTACAGAAGCCGCATCTTGTTAAGCACATGCGTACCCACACGGGAGAGCGTCCCTTTTCTTGTGTCCACTGCAGTGCATCATTTTTACAGAAGCCGCATCTTGTTAAGCACATGCGTACCCACACGGGAGAGCGTCCCTTTTCTTGTGTCCACTGCAGTGCATCATTTTTACAGAAGCCGCATCTTGTTAAGCACATGCGTACCCACACGGGAGAGCGTCCCTTTTCTTGTGTCCACTGCAGTGCATCATTTTTCCAGAAGCCGCATCTTGTTAAGCACATGCGTACCCACACGGGAGAGCGTCCCTTTTCTTGTGTCCACTGCAGTGCATCATTTTTACAGAAGCCGCATCTTGTTAAGCACATGCGTACCCACACGGGAGAGCGTCCCTTTTCTTGTGTCCACTGCAGTGCATCATTTTTACAGAAGCCGCATCTTGTTAAGCACATGCGTACCCACACGGGAGAGCGTCCCTTTTCTTGTGTCCACTGCAGTGCATCATTTTTACAGAAGCCGCATCTTGTTAAGCACATGCGTACCCACACGGGAGAGCGTCCCTTTTCTTGTGTCCACTGCAGTGCATCATTTTTACAGAAGCCGCATCTTGTTAAGCACATGCGTACCCACACGGGAGAGCGTCCCTTTTCTTGTGTCCACTGCAGTGCATCATTTTTACAGAAGCCGCATCTTGTTAAGCACATGCGTACCCACACGGGAGAGCGTCCCTTTTCTTGTGTCCACTGCAGTGCATCATTTTTCCAGAAGCCGCATCTTGTTAAGCACATGCGTACCCACACGGGAGAGCGTCCCTTTTCTTGTGTCCACTGCAGTGCATCATTTTTACAGAAGCCGCATCTTGTTAAGCACATGCGTACCCACACGGGAGAGCGTCCCTTTTCTTGTGTCCACTGCAGTGCATCATTTTTACAGAAGCCGCATCTTGTTAAGCACATGCGTACCCACACGGGAGAGCGTCCCTTTTCTTGTGTCCACTGCAGTGCATCATTTTTACAGAAGCCGCATCTTGTTAAGCACATGCGTACCCACACGGGAGAGCGTCCCTTTTCTTGTGTCCACTGCAGTGCATCATTTTTACAGAAGCCGCATCTTGTTAAGCACATGCGTACCCACACGGGAGAGCGTCCCTTTTCTTGTGTCCACTGCAGTGCATCATTTTTACAGAAGCCGCATCTTGTTAAGCACATGCGTACCCACACGGGAGAGCGTCCCTTTTCTTGTGTCCACTGCAGTGCATCATTTTTACAGAAGCCGCATCTTGTTAAGCACATGCGTACCCACACGGGAGAGCGTCCCTTTTCTTGTGTCCACTGCAGTGCATCATTTTTACAGAAGCCGCATCTTGTTAAGCACATGCGTACCCACACGGGAGAGCGTCCCTTTTCTTGTGTCCACTGCAGTGCATCATTTTTACAGAAGCCGCATCTTGTTAAGCACATGCGTACCCACACGGGAGAGCGTCCCTTTTCTTGTGTCCACTGCAGTGCATCATTTTTCCAGAAGCCGCATCTTGTTAAGCACATGCGTACCCACACGGGAGAGCGTCCCTTTTCTTGTGTCCACTGCAGTGCATCATTTTTACAGAAGCCGCATCTTGTTAAGCACATGCGTACCCACACGGGAGAGCGTCCCTTTTCTTGTGTCCACTGCAGTGCATCATTTTTACAGAAGCCGCATCTTGTTAACCACATGCGTACCCACACGGGAGAGCGTCCCTTTTCTTGTGTCCACTGCAGTGCCTCTTTTAGCCATAAAACCACGCTCGCTCACCACATGTTCACCCACTCCGATGGGCGTTCGTTTACTTGCGACGAGTGCCATGCGTCCTATTCGCGGAAAGACAGCCTCAAAGACCACATGTCCCATTGTCATGCGAAGAAGATGGCTTGAATGTGAGTGGAATGAAGCCTTTTTTTGTGGGGCGAAAAATGAAAGTTAATGGAACACGACTTCATTGGGTAACATAAATTACAAAGTGCGCAAACAGGATTCAGATGCACGAGATATCAAGTATTTTGCAGAATATTGCTTTTCCATGTTTCTTATGTCTACTGCAGTGCATCTTTTTCAAGGACACAGCACTTGTTTCTCACTTGTCTTGTCATATGTATGAGAAGTCATAAAGATGAGGTACCTACAGGCTTCCATCAAACTGTGCTAGGTGCTATGGGAGGGGTGAGTTTGCAGATTAGAAGCCGTTGTGAAGCCGTGGTTTGAGGTTGGAAAAGCTTTTTAGTGTTGCAGTTCAGAATGGAGATTGGCACAATTTGGTGGAAGTCCCATGGTGTCATAAAATAGAGTGGGAAGAAGAGGCCCCCTTCTTCAGATATGATTACCTAAATAACTGAATGCTAATATCGGATAACGCCTTTTTGTATTTCATTAGTGCTCGTTTAAATAGGTGGCTACTGGCAAGAATGGTGTCTGAAAGAGCCAGTGAAGAGACCTATGGTTTAAAAGTTATGATGAAGGGACAAGTGCATACTTTTATCACGCGAGCATGCGAGTATTTTGCAAAAAGTGTTTCATAGAATAGTGAATTTATAAGGTGTAGAACAATGTGCTTTAGCTGGTCTGGAGTCTTCAACCTGGCCACCCTTCTCTGCTGTGAAGAGGGGTTATCATAGCCTATTGTGGGGTCTGTACCCACTTCAGCATCGTAACACGACATCACTGATTACATTATCGGTGTGCATTTAATCACCAGGAACGGCTTCCTTCACATGTCACTCGTGTTGGAATTACACTGTAAAAAAGTGTGGTGTAAATGATGCAAGACACTGTGATGGCCTGGCAAGGTAGACAAATGCACGACATGTGCGACTAATGCACCGCCAAAACCACATCACCCATTGAGAGGGGGGTATGTTGTGTTGAATGCCCTGAAAGTAGGAATTAATTTTAATTTTGAACGTGTTTATGCAAGTCTGATAAGTTGACACTGTGTTTGGTGGTGACTCAATGCTGTTGCACTGCCGTACCTTTAGAATGATTTTTAAATATGTAAACAGCTGATATCTTGTACTTCATTGTAGCTGATATCTTGCACTTCATTGTGAAGCTAACCCAGTCAGCCATTGCATTTCAGTTATGTTTCACCTCAAGGGGATATTAAAGCTAGCATTGATTAACTATCTCCACTTCTTTTCATAAGGGTAATATCTTCGAGAAACAGTCACGCCTTAAATGCACTTACTGCACTTAATCTGGGTCTTGCTGCGTTCACTCAGAACGTGAATTTTTCAAAGCACAGGTAAACAACCCACACAAGAGAGCATCCCTTTTTCGGTTTCTACTGCCACCCATCCTGTCTGAAGAGCCTTGAAGATCACATGAACACTTTTTTTTTCTGTGTGTGCTTTTTGGCAAAACAGCTCTGACTTTGTCATGGGTTCATCCCCCATGTTAATAAAGAACTCTGAAGGTCAGGGGCATGCAAGTTTTTGTCTGTGGGGTTCAATTTATTTTAGTTGTATATAGACTTTAGCTTCTTTATTTCTTGAGAACGTTTATCAATTCATCCTCTTTTGAGTTTCTTCGACGCTGTTGCTTGCAGTGGCATCTGTCATTCTTTAAGAAAATTTATTTGGTGCTCTTCGTTACTTTCCACGCATGCAAGGAAATCGAACATTTGGCTTGCAAAAAATGTAGAACACATAGTGTTATGTAGCATTGCTCAGCACATTAAGGGTAAATCAAGTTAATCTTTCTCTATGAGATAACTAATGACCACTTGTTAGTCTACTGTATGTAACCAGGCTCTCTTTTACAATGCGTTGTGTAAGTTTATCATCCATATTTTAGTCTAGAAAACGAAATTTGCATGTGTGAATTTGTTGGAATAGAGGTATAAAGAAAGTAGTGTAAATAGGGACATACAAGAACGCAATAAAATGTTGATAGATCTAAGTTTCCTGTGTTTTGTTGGCACCTCTTTCGATTTACAGAATTTAATTGATGTTTTCAGAGTTATGAAATGCATAAAGACTTGAACACAAAGAAATGTATTCATGTAAATGTAAGCCCCGCCGCGGTAGTCTAGTGGCTAAGGTACTCGGCTGCTGACCCGCAGGGCGCGGGTTCGATTCCCGGCTGCGGCGGCTGCATTTCCGATGGAGGCGGAAATGTTGTAGGCCCGTGTACTCAGATTTGGGTGCACGTTAAAGAACCCCAGGTGGTCTAAATTTCCGGAGCCCTCCACTACGGCGTCTCTCATAATCAAATGGTGGTTTTGGGACATTAAACCCCACAAATCAATCAATCAAATCATGTAAATGTAAGTATGTGTACAGCATTTGTATCGAGAACAGATAATGAAACTTATGAGCCAGAAATTTGTACAAACAAAACAGTGCGATGCTAGTAATGTTCAAGAAAGATGTCTGGTGACAGAGATCAGGCAGTGTACTGGTAATAAACATATTATATGGCAACACCTGGCTCCTAAAATTGTAAAGAAATGTAAATATTTCGTTGGTTGAATTCTGTGTGTCTCCTTGAGGTGAATGTATGCACAAAAGAACACCGATGGCAACCTATGAAAACGTTCCAAGGCCATTGATGCTCTATATTTATCGAATGAAACTGTCAGCATTTTTTTGTCACGCGCTAAGCTTATTCATGCATCTGCCTACTTGGTGGGAATTAATGTTTTTTTTTTCTGCCTCCTGAGATGTGCAGTCTGTCATATGTTTTAAGCATCAGGTTTCAGTGCCAGACAAGGGCTCATGTTCTGTCATCGAAACATATTTATTTTTATACTTCGAAAAGCTACACCGCTGCCACCACTTTTTTATGGCCTACCCCCATTTGTGGTTATGTGTATGCTGCTGATTATTTTGAAAGAGTCTGAAAGCATCTCTCTACTAGGACTAAGTATCTTTTTCATGGTTTCGGTTGCTTGAGCCTGCGATTGTTGATGCAGCGTTGCCAAGGCATTGTGATTTGTTACGTGGCATGGCATCTCATATAAAAATATACCAAGGCTCATGGTTAGTAGTATGCAGACAAGGGTCCAAAAGTCGAGCGACTGGGGCAAGACCCTCAGTTAACAATAACAACTAAATTTCAACTAGATTCTAATTGACCCAAAAGACATAACGTATTGAATTACATTGCACACACGCGGGTGCAATGTCATGGACAAAGTATATTTCCAAAGGAAGTTCGCTATCACCTGTCTGTACTGGCCACACTCACATAGTTTTTGCTTACTCAGCTGGTCCATTTCTTTTTTCGACAAAGCAGTGAATGGAGTGCCGAGACATGAGTCACCCGCCCTGCGAATCTCGAGAGCCTCTACAATCCCCCTTTCTCTTTATTGCCCTCCAAGGTGCATCACAGAGGTAGTGTTATACGCTCAGATACAACTTCAGAGCTTTTTGCAGTGCTTATGCCACAAACCTCCCCCAGTGCAAAGTGGAATAATTTACAACACTTTGACTGTATGTTGGCTACAACATGTCTGTTGGGTGTATCGCAGTTTATTTTTAGCAGTATTTCCTCCGTGCACATCTTGAGCTTAAAAATGAATTGCAAGTTCCAGTAAGAAGCCTACAATAGCATTGAAGAAATCACCAAAACTTTTACGCTGTGCTAGATTAGGTATATTGCATGAAAAACAAGGACTACAATGAGACAGAGATAAGTTGATTAGTTTGTTATTGGTGAACCACTTTCTACTTTGTGCCCACATAAATTCAGAAAAAGTCCCTTAAAGTACAGCTGTCGTGGGAATAGAGCACATTGCAGGCATAACATAGAATATACTATTGCCTGTCAAGTGTATATATGAATATTCAACGTGTTTATGTAATGTGTACATCTTAACATGCATTTGTGCTTATAATGTTGCTCATTTGGCAGATTCAGTTGCAAAGAAGAGCTTCTTTATGGACGAAGTATGGGCACTTAGTTCACTTTACCAATCTAATTATGACGGAAGGTGCCATACATATGCCGTAGGTCAACTGGTAGAGCATAAGACACTTACCTCGAAAGTTGCCAGTTCGGATCACATCGACAGACTCGGCAGTTTTTTCGCAGATTTTCGTTCATGTCAATTTATGTCTTAATTAACCCTATGCCTGCCTACTTCGCCAACTCGTGTCCCCCCCATGAAAATGTGTGTGCGAGTGTGTGTGCACATGTGTGTGCACAACCCACAGCCCTCAGCAAGCTCCCCCACATGAACCATGGACGACAAGGACAAATACAGACCTTTCGAGGACGCGAAGACACTCGCGCAAATCATGATGGCACCGCCAGGAACACTACCTCCCCGAGCTATGCGTAACCCCAAGCACAAACAAGGTGCAAGCTCTTTGGTGGCATTCCGTTCACCCAGCTGGACAGCCTGCCATCTTGGACTCTACAGGTGTTCAGTGAGAACATGGTGATAGCATGGAAGACTGCTGCCGAAGACTCCGTACGACATCTGACTCAGGTCGCGCGTAGTTCACCCATGTCTACCAATGCCCCTGATGCTGCCATACTACAAGACAGCAATCCACCAACCCCCAACAGCACAACTTCTGAAGAGAATGCCCTTTATTGCTGCCCAAACCTTCGCCAGAAGAGATGGACATGTCCTCGTCACGGAAGCGTCCTCGCCCCGAGGGCAGCAGGGATCACGAAGCAGACACACGGTGCAAGCTGGTCTCAGCCCCCTCCACTCATGTAGAGAGTGACACTAGCGCTGATAGCTTGGATTCATGGCTCTCGATTGGATCCCAATACACCGAAAACTCTACCGACAGTTCTGCAAGCAGCACTACGACCGGAGTGGCCTCAGTAATCTAAGTGAACCCCCTTGCTGTGACCAGAGGCCCTCCAGGCATACCCGCTGTTGATGGTACTGAGGAAAATGCAGCAGAAGGAATACTGTGTTCCCTCACCTCACAGCAGCTTTCCTGAAGGACGCGACAGATGCCCGTACCACAGGGAACCCTCGGAGGAACAGGAATCGGCGCAAGGCAAGAACTGTTTTTGCATCGCAGCATACAACGATTCCCCCACTCCCATTTGGAAACCAGTATACGCAGGCCACAGGCTCGACCACAACCATGGGGATGCCCCCAGCCCTCCACCTTTTCCAGAAACTTGATCTTCCCTATGAGCGAGACAGGTGACGATGAGGGCTCCAGACGGTCCGGTCAAAGGCTGCCCTACGCTGTACCAGGAGCCTGATCGCAGCTGCCCTGCCTGTGGCCCCTACAGTGGTGGGGACGGTGCTCTGCCGTTCCGCCTCTGCTGGAGGCTCGTTCCGGAACTGCCCAAGACAGACCCTAGCCCAGGCACTCTCATCGCACCCTAGAGTCGCTGCCATAAAGGTGAATCGACACAGAAACGTGGTAGCAGACTTCCCAGGATTGCCTCAAACAGCTCTTAACCCTCACAGAGCTCAAGGGAACCCCAGTGACAGCACGACAGCCTGCAGTCCGCCGAACAAGTATGGGATTCCTCCGTAGGGTGGACAGCAACGCTGCTGGCGAGAACCTGCTGTCCGAACTCCAGTCGGAAGTACGGGTCCTATCGGCAACCAGAGAAGGCCGTACCATCACGCTGCGCTTCGAGGGGCCAGTTCCCCCAGACCACTTGACGCTCTTCAGAGTATGTTTCCCTGTCCGACCAGCCAGACCACGATCTCTCCAGTGCAGGCAATGTGGTCAGTATGGCCATGTGAAAGATACCTGCAACTGGCCAGACAGCTGCATCAGTTGTTGCCGGTCTCATCTAGGAGAATCAGACTGCCAGCGTTTCCATTGTGTGAACTGCGGTGGCCCTCATCGTGCTGACACACTTGACTGTCCTCGCTGGCAGGAGCAGAGACGAGTGGCTACCATTGTGGCTTCTTCGACGACAACCTTTTCCAGACGAGCAATTGCAGCGGTTGTGAGGGAGGAGACGAGGGAGGTTCGGTCCTATACAAGGGTAGTGAAGTGCCATGCTGCACCAGCCAGATCAACCCCAGCACCATGCAACCTCTGCCGGCCACTCCCTGTGGCGGCTACCAACACTCCAGCTGTGCCTGCAGCTTTGTCTGCTCCTGCTGTCCAGCCTCCTCTACATGTCTCCACGCCTGCTGCCGCTGCCCCTAAGACCCAGCCTGCTGAGGTGAGGCCCCCGCCCCGATGCCTCTAGTGGAGTAACTCCTGGGCGCCCTTCTGCTCTACTTGCAGGTAGTTGTTACTTTGCTTCTATCAGAGCACTCACTTCGTGCCATATGGCATGGCTGGTCCTCCACCAAGCTATGTCAGCCCTGACGTCCAAGTGTCCTCCAGTAATACGTCCACGGGCTGTGGTCACAGAGAGATGACTTCGCACCACACCTGCTTCACAACGACTACGACATCTTCACACTCCAGGAGGTCTACGCCTAGGCAGGGCAATTCCGACTACCAGGCTACGCCAGCTACAGCAGCCAGACCAGCTACACTCTGACCAACTGCCATGTTGCCCCCTGCCTAGTCGACAACCACATGCAAGAACTTGCCTGCTGTGCCGTCTATATGAAGCGGGACCTGCTGCAAGCTGAGGTATCCCTGGCTGACCTGGTCGGAGAGCCCTTCGAGTGCTGTGCTGTCTACGTTCACCTCGACGGGGCGACACCATGGTTGCCAGTATGTACGTCATACCCAAGGAGTCCTGGGTGGGACCCTAGCCCCAGTTGTCTGCAGCAACTTGGACATCGACTGTGGAAGGACTTTCTGCTGTGCGGTGACGTCAACGTCCCCCATACAGCCTGGGGTGGCCGCAAGACCGACTTACGAGGCCGAGAGGTGCGCAACATCCTGCTGCAACTTGGCCTGGTGATCCTGTTTGAATGCTGGGGCCATCATCTGCCTTTGTCGCGGAGCCAATGCCACCAGCACAGTCGTCGCCTTCAGCCTGGCCACGGAGGGTTGCTGGTACACCTGATCGTAGTTTTCGGACACCTGGGGTTCGGACCACCTGCCCGTACTACTGACCCCATTCCGAGGCAAGGCCCCCCAGAGACCAAGAGTACCGTGTGGTAGACTGGCGGGTATACCATCAGCTGTTCAGGCAGGACACAAGTGACAATACCTCATGCAACTAGTGGGTGACGGTGCCCGGGCTGCAACCATCATTGTCAAGGCACAGCGGGGGCAGCCTGTTCCAGACATCCAACACCTAGCCTTGAGTGCAGCGCGGAGGCGGGCAGAATGCCAGGCTATGAAGAAGGCTCAACCGTAGCTCTGAGCAGTGTTCTGGAAGGTCGACGCGTCTACAGATGCCATGCTCGACAACGCAGGAACCAGGGTTGGATGGGCATCTGCATCTCCATCGACCAATCGCAGGACGGGACCACGGCCTGGTGCCTGCTGATGGTGCCACGGCTTTTCAAACAAGTGATGTCCCTGGCCATCCACCTTTCCATCCATGCTGTCGCATGGCAGAACAGCTCGCCGACCAGTTTGCTGTGATGGACATTGCCCAGCTGCCTGCTGCACCACTTCCTGCTGTCCTGTAGTGCCCCACCGCTTGCGAGTATCCCGGGTGGACAGCCGCGCAAGTACAAGAACTGTGTTGCGAAGCCATCAGGATTCATGAACTCGAGGCAGCCCTTGAAGGATCAATGCGACGAAGTGCTCAACGGAGCTGATGGCATTACTTTCCATATGCTCCGTAACCTGGACGGAGTTGGCCGCCAGCACCTGCTGGAGTACTACAACAACGTCTGGAGCAGATGGGTCCTACTGGAGTCCTGGCGGACTGCTGTCATCGCCCAGATTGTGAAGCCCCAGAAAAAAGCCATGGCCCTCTCTTTGTACAGGCCAGTCTCTCACCTCTGCACCCTGCAAGGTGATGAAGAAAGTTGCTTTAGAGCGACTCGAGTGGATCGCTGACCAGCTCGAATTCTTCCCATAACAACTTACAGGCTTTGGACGCCACCGGTGCACAGCTGACTCCACCTCCGACGTCTTCGCCACTCTCGAGGATGCCAAGAGCTGCAGTGACGTTGCCCTGCTGCTCCTGCTAGACGTGGAGAGCGCCTTTGACGGTCTCTCACACGAGGTCGTCGAGACGGCCCTGGACCCACTTGGCGTCGACGGGTGCCTCCGCAGCTTCATCACCGCCTTCCTTTTCTGGCAGGACCTTCCGGGTTCGAGTCAGAAAAGAGACTAGCCAACCCAGGGATATCACTGCAGGCGTACCTCAGGGTTCCGTGCTGAGCCCCTTCTTGTTCAACCTGGTGATGGCAGGACTCGCAGGTTCTCTTCCGACTGGCACCAGGTTCCTGGCCAGCTGCTCTGTCTACGACAATGGCGTGGCACTCTCGGCCCGTGGACTGAGGGGTTTCATTCCAGCCATCAGGAGATTACTGCAGGCGGCCCTGGACGCGATGATCGCCTACCTGAGGGGCATCGGACTCAAGGTCTTCGCGACCAAGACCAAAGCCCTGCTGATTCATTTGCTGGTGGCAGCATGACACTACGTGAAGCAGCTGCTCCACCAAGCTGGCTCTACGGCTCAACCAGGCCTCTGCGTCCTCAGTCTTGCTGTACTTCTTCCTACTAATGGCTAAACACCTGCCAGGAGACTTGACCTGGAGGGACATCACAGGAGAGCAGTGAGGGCCATCCTGGGGCTCCCCAAGTACTCCCCCATGGCAGCGAACCTGGTTGATGCCAGAGAGGGGCCCCTGTCCCTGCACATCATCCAGCGTGCGCTGGGGCATGTTGACCGCCTTCACCGTGCCACCGACGGTAGTGCCCTCCTGGAGCGACATCCAACTTGCCGAGATCATAAATGGGCGGTCTCTGTGCACTCTACTACCAGAGTGGTCCGCGATCTGCCAGTCCCGGTGGCTCCTCCACCGCCTCATCACGGGCCGCTTGAAGTCCACTTGTCCTTTGACGAGGCAACTTTGCCCCGAACGCCTGCTGCAGCACTGTAACAGGCCGTCGTCTCCAAGCTCCAGGAGCAACTGGCAAGCCAGCTCCAGGTCTTCACCGACGAATCCGTCATGCCACGCGGTACAGTGGCGGCTGCCTGCGTCATCCCATCCTGAGTCGTCAGGAGGTAGTGCTGACTACCCTTCCCGACGAGCACGATGGCTGCGGAGCGGGGGACTACACCTGGCGGCGGACCTACTGGTCGAGGACACCCCTGCAGAGCCGGTTGCAGTTCTGTGCGACAGCAAGGCAGCTTTCCAGAGACTGGCTAACCACCGTCGTGCAGGGCTCATGGGGAGTCTTCTGGCATCCAAGTACCGGGCCCTTGCGGAAACCGGGATGTCTGTCTCCTTCTACTGGCTGCCCTCACGTGGGCATAGCTGGCAACGAGAATGCGGACACGCTGGCCAAGGCAGCACACCAGCCGGGCACCCCCATCACCGAGGCTGTGGGCCAGGGACTACACGCAAGCTCGCATCAAGGAGCTCCTCGCCTCGTTCCACCCGAACGAAAGGGTGGCCAGCGGGCGAGGACCCGGGCATTTTCCTGAAGCAAGCCTTACCAGGAGGGAACGAGCTGACCTGCTGCGGCTGCAGACCAGATGCGTGTAGACTGTGGCCCGCTGCTACCTCAAGAGATGCTGTGCCTCCCCAGCCTGCAGCGGCTGTGGCAACTCCGAGACCTTCGAGCACCTCCTCTGTACCTGCCCTGCCTTGGCACAGGAACACTCGAGGGTCACTCCGGCCTACCAGAGACATGGCCTTCCTGCCACTACCCTTGAGCAGCTGCTCTTCCCATATCGTCCCCGTCTACTAGCACTCCGCAGCCTCTTGAAGTTCCCGGACGAGACAGGAATCGCAACCTACCGCTGAGAAAGGGACGCTTGCCACCCTATCCTTGCTTCCAGACTGCTGTTCGGGCTGAAGACGTCTGCGCCGTTGCTTATCTAACTTTTTTTTCTTTTATCCAGTTTTCTCCCATTCCCCTTCCCCGCAGGTACTGTGCCGTGCTTCCAACCGGGCTGCAGAAATTAGGCGCCTTCTTCCTCTTCTAATCACCATGTCAGCATCATCTTCTGACGCGTGCCACCTCTCTCCATCTGTCGGCAAGAAGAAGCCACGGGTAGGCGCGTTGTTGTCTAGCCTGGCTGTGGTCTCGCGGCGCCGCTGCTTGCCGCAAGATCACGCCAATGGGCGGGATGGCACCGGGACATGCTTCCCGCTAGTGTGCACGTACCTTTCTCGGCTGTCGCTGACGTTGCGGGTTAGCAAAGCCGATCGCATTCGCGAATGACGATGTCGGGCCTGAAACACCGACGAGGCGCAAGCCTGGCAAGCCAAATGCAAGCGTCGGCAGTGGAAGACCAATGACACCGACGAGGTGCGAGTCAAGAACGCCGAACGTGTTCGAGAATAGAGGTTGTGCGCAAACAACGCCAACAATGCGCTAGCCGAAGAAGCCAAGCGCAAGCGTCTTCAACACGTCCCTCCTCCCGTGTGTTTGCCTTTGAAACAAACGTTTACTCCAGTAAACGTATGCAGAGTTTTGCTTCAAACCGTTCTTCCTCCGTTTCAACCGGGTCAACGCCGTGTGCACCACTGCTGATTCACATCACATCAGGGTTCCCTTTGGGGAGATGGTCCATAGTTTTTTTTTTTTGAAGGGGACACGCTGAAACATGAGCGTCGGCGGGATTTCGTCTTAGTGGACGCAAGCCCTTGGTTGCATCGAGGGGTAGGGCAATAAAGTAGCTTGAGTAGAGGCAAGTTCTGGTGAGAATTGAGGAGGGAGGAGGCAAGCGCCCTTTTCGCACTCCTCTGCCAACGCCCATGTGCTCAATGCATACACCTTTCAAATCTTCACCGCGTGGTTTTTAAGATTTGAAAACTGTATTTTCAGCATGGGCGCACGTGGTTTCAGGTGCTCTCCCGTTGTGGGGTGCTGCTGGGTCCAACTCTCTGGTGCAATCTTCTTAAGATCTGAGGCTGGTATTTTGAAGTTATGCTGAAATTGAGGATAGTTAGCGATGCTAGCAATAATTATACAATGCGTTAGAGCATTTACGAAAAAATTTTGTTGTTACCAGTCAAGCTTACAAATATAAAGTAAAAACAAAAATTAAATTTAAAACTGGACGAGGTTTGCCGTAACCAAAATTGGACGAGGCCTGCCGCAAGACAGTGCAGTGTGATTTTTTTTTGCTTGTTTTTGGTTTGCTAGTGTTGCGGACACCGGACCCGTCGTGTGGAATAAAGTGGTCGGCTTTACGTGTTCGGCTGAGAGCTGGTGATTGCCGTGAGTCCACTGACAACGTGTATTCGACGTTATGGAGTTTCACAGGCGTCTCACAAAGTCGTCTAAAAAGCGAATGCCAAATGGGGTCATGACAGCCGCGTAGAACGTCGTTAACACAACAACATCTGTACATTCACGATAAAGTAACGAGATTCTGTCCTGCACAGGTCAACGAACGAACTTTCGCGGGCTATATGAGTGAGCGCCTATCATCTCTAACCTGACGCAGGGCGATTGGCGCCAGGTGCTGTCAAAAACAAAGTGAAAAAGGGCAAATTAGTCCCGCTGATTGATTGATATGTGGGGTTTAATGTCCCAAAACCACCATATGATTATGAGAGACGCCGTAATGGAGGGCTCCGGAATTTTAGACCACCTGGGGTTCTTTAACGTGCACCCAAATCTGAGCACACGGGCCTACAACATTTCCGCCTCCATCGGAAATGCAGCCGCCGCAGCTGGGATTCGAACCCGCGACCTGCGGGTTAGCAGCCGAGTACCTTAGCCACTAGGAGCAATCCGGCTAATCGTAGCGCTATTTGTTGGTACTGTGGCCTCTCTGTGGAGCTGATAAAAAAAAAAACAGCAGCTGATTGTGTTCTAGATGAAGTTCTGAGCATAACACATCACAACTCCCTTAAAACCTGTGAACATGCATAGCATGGGCATTTTAGCAAATCCTGTACGATGGGGTGCTTGCAGAAGCGGTGGTGCCCTCTCTAAAGCATTGCGAGTATCAGTTACATATTCCAGTTCGTTTTTAGGGGGAAGCTCCTTAAGGCGTGGGTCTGTCCATCCCTTGTATGTATGTAGTAGTACGTAACCAACCACCGGTGGCACATACCCGCTCTATAGCGGGTATGTGCCACAGGGGATGTGAGATGGGGGTACTTGTAGTGTTCACTAGATGCACAAACAGACGGACAGACAGACTAGCAGACAGATGGATAGATATGCGGAAGGATAGACACACAAACACATACAGACAGATGGATGGACGGACTCACGGACTGACGCATGGACAGACGGCCGGACGCATGGATGAACGCACAGATGGTCGGGCAAACGGATGGACGGAAGCAAGAAAAAACAGACAGACGGAATTACAGACGGGTTGATGGATGGTTTGCCCCACTCATCATCGTTGACTCCGGCGATATGCTGTCATTTCTTTAGTTAAATTGGTACATTTAATTTTTTTCTAGTAGTCTGTATTGTTCGACATTGTTAGTATATTTCACACTAGTTTTGAGCTGCGTTAGCCTGTCTTTGGGTTTGTATTAATCAATGCAGTAAAATGCAACATGAAATGGTGGATGACAAGCTCAGCCCCTAAAGTGTTATGAACTGTTATCAAATCGCCAGGTTGGAATGAAAACTGCTCCATAAAAAGTGTCACCTATTCCACTTTATCTTTTACAGCATCATCCGAGCACCTATCTAATTTGGGTGAAAGGCGATTCTGGTTACGCTCACATGTTGCCACTCACATTGCTCATGATAGTGCAACTTTCTTTGTCATAACCTCAATGTTAGGCATGTAAGTCATTACTTGTTGGAAACAGTGGCACTGTCATCAGATTGTGGTGCTCAATATGATATTCAGAAGTTTTATTTGCCATTGAAATATAAAAGAGCATTTAATCAATGTATCATTCCAGTACCAACATATGAAGCTAACTTGGAAGTTATGGAATATAATTTGAATGTGATCTGTAGCAACAAAAACACGCAAAGACAAATTAACAGGGGAAGCACCTGCACAACACATTGTTTGCGTGCTTTTTTATCGCTGCAACTACAACCTAAGTCTGACAATACCAACAAGCCCACGCTGCTACTCTTGTTGATATCACTTGTAATGGAGCAAGCATGCATGAATGTGTTTGTTATCCTGGTTGCACTATAGCAACGTGTGTACATCCCGTGTTTTTTCCTTTTTCTTTTTTCTGAGTGTCTTTTTAGTGCAACACCCGGTATCTAAATCCTATATGCCTGCACGCCATCCTTATTACTCTTTCGTAAATAGTGCTATCTCAAGAAGCCGCAGATGCTTTTCAAGTACAATGATAACTCCTAGAATAATGCCCAGTGTTTGCATTCATTTGACAACCTTGGTACAGTTCAGTCAGTGCTTTATTATTAAGGGATTTCTTATGACAGCTGAATTTCTTGCAGTACTACTTTCTGCTTTTTTTAATTTCCCATTAAACTATAGTACCTCCTGTAACGAGCGTGTGGCGCCCTGTCTAGCCTAGTTTCATTACCTCGCCAAGTTTGGCAAACAACCTTGGTCCTGCTTGAATAATAAACACTGACGAGCGCTGCTCGGCAGTCAATAGCTGTTACTCCGTGTCCTTGTAAGAGAGCAGCCCCTCGGCCCTCCCTCTCGTACGAGGCAGATCGTGACACCTCCGTTGTCTCTAATCTCTGGACACTCTCTTTTCGTGACAGAGGGCAGATTGCCATGTTAACATACCATTAACTATGACGACATCTGTTTAGTTGTGTTATTTTGCAACCAATGGACAATTGTCTTAGGTGCTGTCTTGCTTAAAAACACAATTGAAACTGTTTTGCCAGTTTTTAAAAAGGTGTTAATGGGTTACTATCAGTCATTTGGATCAATAACTTCTTAGGTAGTCAGTGTACTGTGTGTAGTGTGTTGTCAAACATTAAACCTACGCATTGGCGCAGGTTGCAATGTGGCTTCGGGATGTTCTTTTCTCTATATTCTTGGCGTTTGGGGCAACACACTCGTTACCTATCTTGAAGTCTTCTTTTGTGGCGGGGTATACTGTGGCACACCTGGTTGTGCTGAGATCACTGGGACAGTTACAAAGCATGCACTTCACATTCTATTACATTGGCAGAGGACACCAGAAGGTCACTACTTCGTGTCCACTAAATGCCCCATCATGGTTATCGTCCACATGTAGACACGCGTCATTTGCCTCTCTCTCAAAGAGCATCGCCCCGATGCGGAGTCTGTAATGCAGTTTTTTTTCTAAAGTAAAGTATCACGCAATCACTCGCTGACGTAAGGTTTCATGCGGACTACGTGAACGAGTTCAGGATGGTGCTGGCGACGCTTTGTACTATACGAACAGTCGGGAACAACTTCGTAAGCGATATCGCTCAGTCGTCGCACAACTAGGTACAAACCAAAGTATCTTCTTAAGAGTTTTTCGGAAAGTCCTCGCGTCCCAACTCATACTTTGTCACCAGTTTGGTAGACAACTGTTTTGCGGTGAGCATTGTAGCGTCCTGCGTCATAGTCTTACTGCTGGCTGATCTGTAAACGTGCAAGTTGCCTAGCTTCTTCTGCGCGTTCCGTAAACGTGTCGTCGTCCGGGACGATGTCGTCGCCTTCGTGCGGTAACATTGCATCTAACATGGTTCGTACTTCCCGTCCATGAACGAGGCTGAAAGGTGTCATGCGGGTCGTTTCTTGCTTGGCCGTGTTGTATGCAAATGTTATGTAAGGCAAGATCGTATCCCAATTTTTGTGTTCGACGTCTACGTACATCGAAAGCATGTCTTCAATGGTTTTGTTTAGACGCTCTGTCAGCCCGTTCGTTTGCGGGTGGTATGCAGTGGTCTTACGATGCGTTGTTCCACTCAGAATCAAAACATGGTCCAAAAGAGCTGCTGTAAATGCGGTTTCTCTGTCTGTAATTACGACGGTTGGTGCACCATGCCTCAGTGCAATATTCTCGATAAAAAAATCTTGTCACATCCGCTGCTGTACCTCTCTGGATAGCCTTTGTCTCGGCATAACAGGTTAAATAATCCGTCCCGACGATAACCCATCGGTTGTCTGCAGTAGAAGTAGGGAGTGGGCCCAAAATGTCCATGCCGATCTGGTGGAATGGAGTCATTAGGACCTGTACAGGTTGCAGGAGGCCAGCTGGTTTAGTTGGCGGTGACTTGCGTCGCTGGCAGTCGAGACAGGTACGAACGTGGTGCTTCATGGCTGTGGTTAGTCTTGGCCAGTAATAATTTTGCTGTACCCTGGCCAACGATCTTGTGTAACCCAAGTGGCCAGAGGTAACCTCGTTGTCGCATGCTTTCAGTACTTCAATGCGGAGGGTTCTGGGATGACGAGTAGATAGGCAGATCCCGTCGACGAAAAATTTCTTTTATAGAGTACTCCGCCATGTAAACAAAATGATGACAACGCTCCTGCGAAAACTCTTGGCGCCTTCCGAGATCTGCCATCCAAGTAGGTAATTAAGCCAAGCAACTCAGCGTCGTCTCGTTGTTTCTACGCAATGGTGGTCATGTCGAGAACACCTAGAAATGATGTTTCCTCCTCCTCGGGTACGGCTGCCGACTCAATGGGTGAACGGGACAAACAGTCGGCGTCCATATGTCGCTTCCCTGACTTATGTACGACTGCCATATCGAATTCCTGCAGCCTGAGACTCCTACGCGCTAATCGGCCGGTAGGGTCATTAAGATTAGTTAACCAACACAGTGAGTGGTGGTCGCTAATTACTTTGAAGGGGCGGCCATATAAATACGGACGAAATTTTGTAACCACCCATACCACGGCGAGACATTCCTTCTCAGTCGTGGAGTAATTAGCCTCAGCGCGTGTTAACGTTCTGCTTGCGTAAGCGATTACCCTTTCTGTGCCCTCTTGCTGCTGCCCAAGCACAGCTCCCAGACCAACATTGCTAGCATCGGTGTGAAGCATCGTAGGGGCTCTCTCGTCGAAGTGGGCAAGGACTGGGGGTGTTTGTAGTCGCTGGCAAAGATCGTTAAAAGCAGCTTCCTTTTCGTTATTCCACTCAAAGGGGACGTCTTCTCTCAAGAGGCGAGTTAGCGGTGATGCTATGCGTGTGAAGTCCGCGATAAATCGTCGATAATATGCGCAGAGGCCGAGAGAGCGTCTGATAGCCTTTTTATCGGTCGGCATAGGGAACTGTTCTACGGCTGCGATTTTTTCAGGATCGGGACGAACACCAGCATGGCTGACGACATGACCAAGAAATTGCAGCTCTTCGTAGCAAAAGTGGCACTTCTCAGGCTTCAACGTCGTCTTTCTTGGTCACCTGATTTAGCTTCCGGTAATCCACACAGAAGCGCAGGCTGCCGTCCTTTTTCTTAACGAGAACTACAGGCGACGCCCAGGGGCTCTGTGAAGGCTGAATGACGTCATCTTCAAGCATTCTGTCTACCTGCTGTTGTATCCCTTCACGTTCTTTTGGAGCCACGCGATAAGGCTTCTGGTGAATAGGTCTCGCCGTTTCCTCGGTAATTATTCAATGCCTGGTTAGAGGCGTTCGGTCAACTTTTGATGTTGTCGAAAAGCAGTCTTGAAATTTGGCCAGTAGCTCAAGGAGTCTGCGTCGGTCGTCTTTCGGTAATGTAATGCTAACGTCCAGAACAGGCGCTGAATCAAGATTTAGCGACTCGTCGACTACCGCCAAGCAGCCTTCGGCATCTACGACATCATCGAAGTAAGCGACAGCCGTGCCTTTAGGAAGGTGCCGGCGCTCAGCACTAAAATTGGTCAGCAGCAAGTCCGTGCGTCTAGCAGCAACTCTGACGATACCTCGTGCGACAGAAATACCGTGGGTGAAGAGCAGCGAGCTTATTCGGTCTGCAACTCCTTCAGCGTCAAACTGAGCAGCGGCGGCCACAGAAACATGCATGCATGACCTCGGAGGGAGAACCACATCGTCATCAGTAAGACGCAGTTGGTTTGGTCGCGCCTCTGGAGAATTGGGCAAGCCTGAACTTTGCAAAACGTAATCAAGCTCTCTGGTATGTTGATGACGGCACCATATTCCCGTAAAAAGTCCATGCCTAGAATTACGTCTCTGCAGCATGCGGCAATAATGACGAACGACGCATTGAAAGGAGAACCTCCGATGTCAATTCTTGCGGTACATCTTCCCGAGGGCATTAATAACTGGCCTCCTGCTGTTCTTATATGAGGGCACATCCACGGCGTCTTCACTTTTCTGAGGCTGTCGGCGAGGTCCTGACTGATAATGGAGAAGTCGGCACCAGTGTCGACTAAAGCTGTTACTTTCTGGCCGTCAAGAAGGACACTAAGGTCAGCAGTCACAATTTCATCGTTTTCACGGCTTATCGGCTGTATGACGCCGTGCTGTGGGGGCTTCTTGTCGTCATCTTTATGGCCTGCAACCTTGCCCCCGGAGGTCGCCGCTCTCAGTTTCCCCGGCGCGGGCTAGGTGACCTTCTTGTATTAAGGTCCGCGAAGGTGCGGCGGTGCGACAAAGGCGAACGCGCGGGGTACGGAGAGCGGGATCGACGTCTCGGACCAGGAGGGTGAGCAGGCATTGCCTTCTCTGCAGTGGTAGACCCGTCCTCAAAGTGAAAACGGGTTCCATAGAAAAAGGTGTCGTCACGGCGCGGAGTGTATTTGTCGTTGGCACGTCGACCATCAAACCAAGGTCGATGAGGACGGGAATCACCTCGATGCCAGCAATGACGGGCAATATGTCCTGCACCTCCGCAGTGAAAGCATAGTGGACGTCTGTCCACTGTGCGCCATGCATCTGTTTTCTGGGTCGGTGGACATGTCGATGCCCATGGGGTGGCTGTGGACGGCTGGTTGTATGGCTGTAGCGTGGGTGGTTGATGCAGTGTCTGCTCTTGCGGCGGATACGAAGGGGCCATCGGCACCTGGTGGTACAGCGTCGGCATAGCGGGTGGTGGACGTCGTAGAGCGGCAGCGTAGCTCATAGGACGCTGCTGAGCATCAGGACTAGCCGTAGACAACGCTTGGTGGATTTCGTCGCGTACGACTTCAGCGATCGACGCGATGGGATTTTCAGCAACCAGATTCCGCAACTTCTGCAGTTCCTCGCGAACTATCTCCCTAATCAAGTCTCGCAAGCAGCTCTGACTCTCAGACGTCATGGCGATAGCATTGATTGGGACATTGCAGGACATGCGGTCATATTGCCTGCAGCGTTGATGAAGGGCTCGCTCGACAGTCGTAGCCTTCTTAATGAAGTCAACCACGGTATTTGGAGGGTTGCGCAGTAGCCCGGCAAAAAGCTGTTCCTTGACACCGCGCATGAGGTAACTCAACTTTTTATCTTCGGTCATGTGCGGGTTAGCTCGTTGAAAAAGACGAGTCATGTCCTCGGCAAACATTGCAACGATTTCGTTGGGTTTTTGAACCCGTAGCTCCAATAACTGCTGCGCACGGTCCCTTCTATCGATATTGGCGAAGGTATCGACAAACTTCTGTCGAAAGTCGGGCCAAGCTGACAGATTGCCTTCTCTATTCTCATACCAAGTACGAGCACCATCGTAAAGGTATAAATAGGCGCTTGAAAGCTTTTCCTGTTCCGACCACTGATTTACCTTGGCAACATGCTCGTAGTGGTCAAGCCAGTCGTGAACGTCTTCGTGGGCACCGCCACTAAAGCGATCAGGAACGAGGGGTTGAAAGAGGGTTACCTGAGATGGGTGCGTCGGAAAGCTGCCTTGGGGCACCTGTTGTGGGCTTGCGTTGGCCATTAGTTGAGGTGTGCGGTGCCTAGCAGGTTCCAGCGAGTGAGTCAGCTCTGGCACGAGGCCTCGCAACCGTCGACTGGAGCGATGCACCGGTGTTTCTACAGGTGACAACGCGTCTGGACTCGATGAGCGGCTCCCAGCGGGCGTGTGGAGCATCAGACAGGGTTGCAGCCCAGCACCTCCACCAGTGTCGCGGTACTTCGCGAATAAAACACAGATACACCTTGGGATGACAAAATCAGCGTGTCCTCAACAGCTGAGCCACAAGATCGTCTTCTTCGGCCTCGAGAGAAGCTAGAGGCCCACTACTTCGTGCCCACTAAATAAATGCCCCATCATCGTTATCGTCCACATGTAGACACGCGTCAATATTTTGTCCTGGAGCTTCAGCGCAGCGTCCAAAATCTCGTCTGCTAAGAAATGCTGTTCTGTTGTTTAGCAACTGTAGTCAATTTAATTTGGTTTAGTTTTGCAACATACTGTGATCACTATAGGGCGACTTTCGCTTGAAGCAATGAAAACTGAGAACTCCCGGTTTGAATTGACCATCGTGGAAACCAACATGATCGAATTATCGGGAGTTTCTCCCATAGAAATACACGACTGTGCCTGGACTAGGGCGTCAAGTTTAAATTAACTGTAAGTTTGAATTAACCAAGTTCGAATTGACAAGCTTTTACTGTATATTCTTTTGTCAAGAACGCTGATGAAGTGCAAACAGCATGTCTTGATATATTGTGGTTGGAGGAAACACCATATTATTCTCTTATTGACATTGTTGTGTCAACAGGTTTGATAACTGCGCATCCGCAAAAATGAGGCAGTTTTATTGACTAACTCAAGCACTCCTCTGCCGAAATTACAGAGTGTAGTAGACACATCACTAGGTCTGCTCTCTCCATTATATAGTAGTGATGGCCACGTTCACTCATATAATTTGTGCTGTTCTACATCACATTGAAGGAACACGCGACTAAATTTCCATTTGTTCCTCGATTACTACACATAACATCCCCTATGCTTTACTTTGTATTGTGTCTAAAGAAGAAACAAGTCCCGTGTACCATTTTTTTCTTTCAATTAGATTTGAGACATTTATTTAGTTTCGGTATTAAGGAAATAGTTCTGTTGTAACGACAGGGAGAACTTCAGGTGATGACATGTAATTTCATGTGTGAAAGACTAGCTTATGCAATATGTAGAAGTATATATAAGTGAATGTGTATGTGTGTGTTCTGGCTTTAACAGTTATACCTGTGCTGTTGCAGATGGGTCCTTTGGTCCTACGAAGCATCCAAAAAGCTGTATGCTTTGGAAATCGCCAAATCGAATATTTCCAGTTTCTTTTTTTTAAATGAATCTCCTCTTTTTGGTGTTAGTATTATTTGTCATGAACTCAAGATCGTGACGATGATATGGCAGTATTTACTGGTTGCAGCCTCGGCAGATTGGTGATCTTCAGTTTCGGAAAATTATATTTTCCCTTCTTGCTGTTTTGGTCTCTTGAAAATTTTAAGAGAATAGATTTATTTATAATCAACACAAATTGGCTTGTTGTTTCAATAATAATGTATCTTTTTGAAAGTGAAAATGTTTGTGGAGGTAAAGTTTAAAAAAACAATCTTGTTTATTTGTTACTGTAACACTATTTAGTGGCACATTGATTTCACACATACGTTACTAATTACTTTGAATTATGTTTTTTTGTGGAGATCCTGATTGCTTTGTGCGAACCTTGCCCTCTGAAGTGCTGTGCTTTTTTGGTGTGCTTTCAAATTTACACAATATTGAAATTACTGTGCACAAACCATTTATTTTTATCATGCTATTTACCAACCAACACTATCATTTGTGAATTGTCCTTAATTGTAACATTCCGAAACATGTTACCATTTCTCACTGTTACCTTTTCCATCATAATGTAAACCAATTTTTTCGTAGTTTTTTCGTACCACAAGATGAACTTGATATGCCATAACATGAATACTGTGATGCCTAAAATGCATGTGTTACTCTAATTTAATTGGCACATTTTTTAGTTAAATGTACATTAATAATTTAGGCATCTGAATACGGCTTTCCAAGTTTGGTTGATACATATAGCTGTGATTTCCGTTCAGAGTAGTGAGGTTTGTGTTGCAATAAAATAGAGTGGCTGCAGATTTATATTAATTTAAGTGGCTTATTTATTAGCTGGTTGAAAAGTAAAAAGTTACCATTAGTGTTAACATAATAGCATTAAATAGCTTGTTTTATCTAAATTTTAATGTCTGCACTCGCATCATTGTTAGCCAAAAATTGTAATGAATGCATGACAAATATTAGCAATCATTATTGCATCCATTGAAAATCAACAATAGAATGAAAATCATAGATCTGAGCCACAATCGAACCCAGGCCTTTTGTGGGACAAGCAGACGTTCTACCACAAAGCCATGCCAGAGCTTAAAAAAAGTCTAAAAAAAGAATCCTATACTTTTGTTATATGGCATGTGTAATATTGTGTGGAAAATGTGTATAATTGTTGGAAGTATTGCAGCATGTGAATTGCACAGTGAGTAGGCAGTTCAAGTGCACACAAATTACAAGGGTGCAACCATTATGCTCAATATTAATTGATCATTATGATCAGTAACACCTTCAACAAGGAGTACTATGACATAAGTCATGGCGTGGTTGACGGGACAACTGAAGCGAAGCTAGGATATCAAATGAGGAAGTGAAGTTAAAATTGATTTTTCTTTTTTTTTATTGCTAATGCTTTTTTCTTGGTTTGTATTTTGCAATTTGTTTCATATTAAGTCACCTCGTTTGTTCAAATTTGAAGTGATGCTTTTGCTGTCTTCCATTGCACTGATTCTTTTGTGCAAGGAAACTGTGCCGTTTTGTTAATAGTCTATGCTTATTGCAGCAGCTCAGATGATGGAAAACTTTCGAAGCTCAATAGCTTCCAAATCAAATTTGTATGAGGTGGTGGCAGGTGTTATCATGCATGTGTCGAGGTATTTATGTGCTGTGATGTGAAAACTTCTGAGAAGCATAGGTCGGTGCACTGTTACTATTTCAGAAACATTATAGGTAGGCTCATTGTAACATCTGTGGGTAGGCCAAGAGTATCAGAATTTAAATGGACAATATTTCTTAATGGCCTTTGGCTTTTGCCATATAGTTAAATAGCAGGGGTGGAACAGCTGCGCCATTGTGCGTTAAACTTCTTTACTTGCGCCATCCTGTGCCGAATTACCCCTGCTATGCCAAACTTGCTTTCTCGGTTTTGTACTGCACCACAGCGCCAGAATTCCACTGCAAGATGCGAAAACCATCAAACGTCGTGCCCAAAAACGTGGATAAAACGTAGTCTTTTTTGTTTCATTGAAACGATTGTAGTTTTGGTATAAAGCTGCGATCGCTCTAGCAGCAGTCGTGAACCTCCATTCTAAAGTCACATTCAAAGCAGGCATCAGCGGGAATGGCTTGTGAACCCTCTGCACGCTTTACGTGCTACACTCTCAATGCGAAGGGACTGTACGAAGAGCATCCTTGGCTCGGTTGTTTTGTAGAGTTACGTGATATCGGATTTGATAGAGTTGACTTCCAGCCCTACTTGCTGTCGCATTCATTGTATCACCCTTTCAGTAAAACTTGTTTTTATATCTTCATGGCAGCGTTTGAGGGAAAAATAATGTCAGCGACATTGCTCAAAAGAAGCTGGGGTGGTGTCCAGTTCCCAGAATAGACTAGCCAAGAGAGGTGCATATGACTGCTCAAGTACACGTATACGCATATTTTAATTCATTTGGTTGCGGTGCTGGACTTATCGACTCGGCGGTTCACGCTTGCGTGTTCAGTTCAAAAAGAAAATAGGTGGCTGTTAAGAACTAAAAAAAGTTACAGTAGCTTTGCAAGAGTGTAGCAATGAATACGATAGCTGCATATTGTAATGTTATACAAAGTGGGGGTGGCAGCTAAATGTTTGGGATCGGATCTCGCGTAACTAAAGAACAATGCCGTATGAGAATATGGCAACCTCAAAGAGATGAACACTTTTACCAGTCTCTTCGCAATGAGAGTGCAGCATGTAAAAGTGTATGCGGACTGTCTGCTTATGGCTGCCAAGCTAGCGTGCATGCCAGTGATCGTCACCACGCCCTCAAAGTAAAGTTCACAGTCAATGCTTGAGCGTCACCCCCTCCTCGCCTTCCTTTCTTTTCATGTTTTGTCAAGGCGGGTGGAGGGATTCCTTTGTGCTTCATCTACAGGCTTCCCTGGGCGGAGATGTTATCGCACACACTTATCGCACATGGATAGAACATACCATGTGCCGGGGGGGGTATGTTATCAATTCGGGTTTAGTACTGGACTTGACGGCAAAGGCAAAAACCCATCGAGGGTGTTCATATAGCTCCTTTTGCAATAATAAGGCAGTGGCACAATTTAAAAAGACACAGCATTGAACAAATGTTGCTTGAAAAGTGCTTTGAACGGGGCTCCATATTCTTTGAATGTTTTTACTGCTATAAACTTGCTCGAAAAGGACCTCCTGGCTGTTCCAAGCCTGCTATGAAACGTCTTTCTGGCTGCTCCATGCATGCAACAAAAAGTGCTTTTGTCTGCTCCCAGGACTGCTCTCAAACTCATCTACCCTGTTCTACCCCTGAAATAGTCATATGAAGTCATATAGTCCCTTTCCGCATAGTCTGTGACACTTGGTAAGCATTGCCTTCCCATTTTTTTCCATGACGTTGCAGATTCCTCATCGTTGGAGACATCTCCGAACCATTCCCCGTCATGGGTGTCAGTGCCAGTGAAACTGCATTCCTGCCCTGAGTGCAGCTATATGACCAAAAAAAAGGCACATATCACGAGGCATCTTCGCACCCACACAGGCGAGCAGCCATTCCGGTGCCACTTGTGTCCAGCTGCATTTCCTGAGAACTGCAAGCTGGTGACTCATTTGCGCACCCACACTGGAGAACGTCCCTATTCTTGTATTCACTGCAATGCATCCTTTTCAGTCAGCGGGGTCCTCAAGGCTCACATGCGCACCCACACTGGGGAACGTCCCTATTCCTGTATTCACTGCAATGCCTCCTTTACGTTCAGAGAAGCCCTCAAGACCCACTTGCGCACGCACACAGGAGAACGTCCCTATTCCTGTCCACAATGCAATGCAACCTTTTCGTTTAAAACGGCCTTCAAGGACCACATGCGCACTCATACGGGGGAGCGTCCCTTTTCGTGTGACCAATGCCACGCGTCGTTTTCGCAGAGGTCGCATCTTGTTAGGCACATGCGCACCCACTCAGGACAGCATGGTTTTTCTTGTGACCAATGCAGTGCATTCTTTCGTGGTAAAGCCACGCTAGCTCGGCACATGGCAGTCCATTCCAAAGAGCGACCGTTTTCCTGTGTCTTGTGCCCTGAATCCTTTACCCGGAAAAAGGAACTCGGAGATCACATGCTTCATTGCCATGAAAAGATGATGACTTAATTGTGAGTGGCATGTATTTTTTTTGTGTGTGTGGGGACAGTGGAGGTTTAATAGTCTACGGCTTGATAAGGCAATGTAATGTCCTTGGAAATGAAATGGGTTTTAGATGCCAGAAAAAGAGAGTTTCTTGCAAAATGTTGTTTTTCCACATTTCTGATATTCATTGCAGCACATCCTTTTCAAGGTAACAGCGCTACTATAAAAGTAAGGGACCTACAGGCTTTCTTCTAAGAGGGATGGGTGGAATTGGATGGCAGGGTTTGTTCAGGTAATAGTGTAACCGTTAGTTGAGGCTAGGAAACTGGCATCAATCTTCAAGTCACTCTGTCGAATGGCACCAATTTCTTGGAGCAATCGAATGTTGAAAAGAGATTTATAAGCAGAGTCCGCTAATGTCAGGGTCTGCCCATAAGACCGGAATGAGCCAGACTTCGGGGAGAAGTTCTGTAGATGAGCTGGAGGTGCAAAAAGCAACAGTGTTTGTTTACATGAATAATGGTTACGTATCCTTATGTTACTGATGTTAATAAGTTTACACAGATTCAACAAAAGAGCATCTCTTTTTTCTGTTTCTATTGCAATCCATCCTGTTTGAGGGAAGAGCCCCAAAGATTACATGCACACACCCATATTGGGTAACACCCCTTTATCTGTGGCAACTGCAGTCCGTACTTTTCACTCTGAGAGCATTCAATTTGCGACAGGTCCCACCGTCGTGCAAACAAGGTGTCCTAAAAATCAGGGGAATGCAGCCGTTTTTTCGTGAGCTTTAGTTGATTGAAGTTCTGTTGTTGCTGTTGATTTCCACTTGCTGGGAAGGTTTTGGAATTCCTCGCTGTTTGAGTTTTCTTTAGTATGTTGCTTTCAGTGGCTTCTGTCGTGGTTACTTTCAACACGAGCGAAGAAGTTGAATGTTAGGCTCGCATTGAATGTGGACCGCAGAGTTTTGTTTAGTATTGCTCAGTACATCTAGCATACATAAATTTAGTTACTTTTTCTGTGAAATAACCAATGACCATTTGTTAGTCTGCTGTATGTAACCAGACTCTCCTTTATAATTCTTTGTATAAGTTTATCGTACAAATAAACATAATTGAAATTTGTATCTGTGTTTTTGCTTGAACTAGGCCTGTTAGGATGATCGAGTGTGATTACAGGAGTGTAAATTGGCATACACAAGAATGCTATAGAGTGTTGACAGAATCAAGCTTCCTGTGTTCTTTTGTTATCTCTTTATATTTACAGAGATAAAAAGACATTTTCAAAGTTATTATGAAATGCCTAGAGACATGAACACAAAGAAATGTACTCCTGCAAACGTAAGTAGGTATAAAGCATGCGTATCGAGAAGTGATAATGAAATTTAACAGCAAAAAAGTTATGCGAACAAAAAAAACGCCAGGCCTGCACGGAAGGCACAGCTCAGTCACAGCGAAAGCCAGAAGAGCTGCCTTGCAGAGCCTTCTTAAAACACTCATTGGGTAACTACTGCAAGCACACTTGCTTGATACCCACTAGGGCATTAATAATTATCTTTTGGGTAGTTGGCCAGCATTCGCTATGCTATTTTTCGTCATTCTTGTGAGAGGTGTGGTATCCGCTAAACACTTGCAAAGAATTTTGTGCCAATTGTTCATGCAGTGGCTGACGACGCTGAGGAATTATGCTTGAAGTGAGTATGCACCACAGTTTATAGCTGAACAAAAGCAAGCCTTTGTAATGGGTCGGAACATTGGACGACCCACTCGTTACGCTATTTGCATTGTGCTATGACTGGTTGTTATTTCACTGTTTTAATATGCTTTATAAGTAATATAAACGCGATTGCTTTCCCAACATCAAACCTGCCTAAGACAAGTTTGCTAACAACTCACAAGCACCAGCGTAGCTGAGTGGTAGAATACTGGGCTGGCACCCAGAAGACCTGAGTTTGAGCCGCACTGTGTCATTGGTGCTAGGTTTTTTCTAATTTTGCGCAATGTGGTTACGGACACCGGCGGCGGTGGCGGACAACTGTGTGTGACCTGAGTTTAACTCTCTTTAAGAGCTTTTACTGTGAAAGAGAGTGTGGTGCTAGTAATGTTCAAAAAGTACAACTGGTGACAAAAATAGGGTAGTATGCTAATCAATCAACACCTGATAGGACAACACTGGGCACAGAAAAATTCCAGAAAAACGTGTAAATTTTACTAGACTTGAATTTTGCATCTCTTCAAGGTAAGTGTATGCAAAAAATAGGATGAACGACAACTTATGAAGTTTTCCCAAAGATATAGATTATCTGGAATTCCCGAAAAAAACCATTAGCATGGCATAACACGCAATAAGCTTAATCATGCATGTGCTTGCCTGCTATAAGTTGGAGTTTTTTCACACCTCATGAGATGTTTAGCCTGTTATGTGTTTTGAGCATGGGGTTTTGGTACAAGACAAGGACTCGTGTTCTAGTGTTAAACCGGTTTATTTGTTCGCTTGCAAAGACTGCATGTTTTTGGTGACACGCATTTGAAGGTATGTTTATACGGCTGACATTTTATTTACCCAACGGGCAGTTTTTGAGAGCATGCAGATCAATATTGGTAAAAGAGCTCTCTCATTAGGGCTTTCCTTTTAAAGATACTGGAAATGTCTTCCATGTATAGGACTGTAATTTACGCACATGGTCTTGGGTGCTTGAGCACGCAACTGTTGATGCAACATTGCCAAAGAACTGTGTTTCCTTATTTTTGTGGCACGTCGTATAAAAGTATATACTTTGTTTAATTCCAAAGATATGACACAAGTGCATTGGTGAGAAATATAAGATACTAATCAATATAGTTAGTTGATATAGGTAATTAAGACCTTATCTTATGTAAAGCAAGTGTCAAATCACAGACAAAGTATTTTTCGTGATGAATTTCACTGCCACTACTATGTACTGCCCACACATATCTGGTTTTTGCTTGCACAGATAGTGCCCCTGTTTTTTTAGACAGTGAAATGGATGGATTGCTGACACATGCCTCAAGTGCCATGTGACTTTCGAGAGCCTTTTCTATCTCCATTTTTCTTTGTTGCCCTCCAGCGTGTATCATAGATGCAGAGTCATGTGTTGTGATACAGCTTTGCCTTTTTCACAGTGCATGCCTACAGAAAAATGGTAAACGGCAGTGTCTGCGTTGACTTATGTGATTATTGCGGTTTCACATCCCGTTGAAGTAACATGAGCCTGAATTTGCATTTGTGCTCCAATTACGGCACATAACATCCACTAAGCTTCTTTCTTTTTTTGTTGTCTAAAAAGAAATAAGCCTCTCGAACTCTCTTGTGCTTTCATTCAAACTGGATGCATGTAATAGTCATAGAAATGGGTAATAGTTTGATTGCAATGACAGAAATAAAGTAATTACGCGCAAAATTGTATGAGCAAGATTGGTTGATGCCAAGGCAAGAAGCATATGTAGGTGCACTGTGTGTTTGTTCTCGCTTTAACAGTGATACCTGTGGTGTTGCACGTTTGTCCTTTGGTCCTACGAAGTATCCAAAGAGTTGTGTTCTTTGGAAACTGGCAAATATAGATATTATGAAGAAGAGCTTTATTGGAGACGAGCTCGAGCTGGCACGCACTGATGATGGTATCTATAGATGAGGAATTATACAAATAATGATGACACGTCAAATTGATAAAGAGGAGTCGGTGATGACGCTCACACTAATTCCCCGTTACGCTGGAAGCGGCCTCCTGGCCGGGCGAAAGACCATTATTAAGAATTGCTTTGGGCCCTGCCGTGGTGGTCTAGTGGCTAAGGTACTCGACTGCTGACCCGGAGGTCGCGGGCTCAAATCCTGGCTGTGGCGGCTGCATTTCTGATGAAGGCGGAAATGTTGTAGGCCCGTGTGCTCAGATTTGCGTGCACGTTAAAGAACCCCAGGTGGTCGAAATTTCCGGAGCCCTCCACTACGGCGTCTCTCATAATCATATAGTCGTTTTGGGACGTTAAACCCCACATATCAATCAAGAATTGCATCGTGTATACAGCTTCAGTCGAGAAACGTGCACAATTTCTGTCCCATGACAACAATGGTCGGAGGGAGGGTTAAGTGGTGAGATAAGGTAACTAATGGGAGACGTTTGTTCAATCACCATATAAGGTCCTATAAAAAGACTGAGGAATTTTTCACATAAGCCGGGCACACGCGCGGGAGTCCAGAGAAGAACTTGTCTCCTGGAGGAAAGGTGACAGCACGGTGAGTTGAGTCAAAGCGGGACTTGCGAGCTTTCTGAGAGATGCCGGTGTTGATTCGGGCAAGATGACGACAGTGCTCGAGGCAAGACAAAAATTGTGCGGATAAAGGTCCTACTGAGGTAGCAGGAGCCGAAAGGAAGGAGACATCTAGAGTTACACCTGGAGAGCGGCCATGACCAGAAAATGGGGAGAAAAGCCGGTGGTGCATTGCGTAGCTGTATTGTAGCCGCATGTTACGAATGGCAAAATGGCGTCCCAGTTCATGTGAGAGGGTTGACGTACATGGCAATCATGTCTGAGAGGGTGCGATGAAAGTGTTCGTAAAGCCATTTGTTTGTGGATGATAAATAGAAGTTGTTTTGTGGATGGTGTTGACGGCACGTATGACCTCAGTAACAATAGAGGAAAGAAAAGCCTTGCCAAGGTCACTGAGCAGAACACGTGGAGCTCCGTGGCGTAAAAATATGTTACACAGAAAAAAATCAGCTACTTCAGTGGCTGTACCGGCGTGCAGCAAGGCTGTACCAGCGTGCAGCGAGTGAGGTGTTCAGCAGCCGTCACTATCCAACGATTTCCATTGGAGGTCACGGGAAGGGGGCCGTACAAGTCTATCCCGATGTCTTCGAATGGCAAAGTGGGACAAGGAAGAGGTTGGAGAAAGCCAGAAGGAGCAGTTGTGGGTCGTTTCCGCCGCTGACATAAGGCACACGAAGAAACATATTTGGCAATGGCAGATGAGAGGCCAGGCCAGGTGAACCGACTGCGTATTTTGTCGTACGTTTTGTGATAGCCGAGATGTCCAGGAGCAGGATCATCATGAAATGTATCAAGAACCTGACGTTGTAGACAACACGGTATAACGGGAACCCATTTGTTTCCTTCGACATGGTAAATATAGCGATATAAAACACCATTCTGAAGCTTGAATTGTTTCAGTTCTCGACGAAGTCGGGCATGCAGAGGAGCGGATGTGCGTTCTAATCGTGCTATTATGGAGCGGTAGTAAGGGTCAACGCGTTGATGCGACACAAGGGTAGATGGGCGGCCGGACCTTAGCCAACTGAGACCCGCGATGGGTAATGCCGCGGTGAAAATTGGTAACGGTGGGCTATCACGGTTGGGTAGAGGGCAGCGAGAGAGAGCATCAGCATCTTGGTGCTTCTTACCAGACCTGTAGACCACATCAAAGTTGCGCTCTCGTAAACGAAGCACCATGCGGCCAAGACGGCCCGATAAGTTCTTTAGCGACGAAAGCCAGCACAATGCGTTGTGGTCGGTGACGACTGTGAAGTGGCAACCGTGGAGGTATAGACGAAATTTTCGTACCGCCCATACAACAGCAAGGTACTCTTGTTCGGTTATTGTGTAATTTTTTACGGCAGCAGTCAAAGCACGACTGGCGTAAGCGATGACACGTTTGTGTGAGGTGTTGTCACGCTGCAGTAGAAGGACACCGAGACCATGACCACTGGCGTCAGTGTGAAGAATGATGAATGCACCTGGATTGAAGTAACATAGTACCGGGTCGGATGTCAGGGCTTGCTTCAACGCCAGGAAAGCCTTTTCACAGTCTTCAGACCAGACGATTGCTGTTTTACTTGCGAGCAGCTGATGGAGGGGAGACGCAAGCCTTGCGAAATCGCGTATGAAGCGCCGAAAGTAGGATGCCAAGCCGAGAAAACTGCGCACGTCTTTTTGACGCAACAGACGGGAAAACTCGAGGATGGCGGCAAGCTTTTCAGGGTCCGGTCGAATACCGTCTTTGGTGACTAAGTGCCCTAGAACCTTGATCGTCTTGCTTGCGAAGGTGGATTTTTTCGTATTCAGCTGTAAACCAGCTTTTGCAAGGCAACCTCGGACTTCTTCGAGACGTTGCAGATGTTGCGAAAAGGTAGACGAAAACACTACGATGTCGTCGAGGTAGCATAAGCAGGTTTTCCACTTCAAGCCACGTACTACGCTATCCATCATACGTTCGAAAATAGCGCGCGCGTTACGAAGTCCGAAAGGCATTATTTTAAATTCATATACTCCATCTGGGGTGGCAAAAACCCTCTTCTCTTTGTCAGATTCGGACACTGGTATTTGCCAGTAGCCCAATCACAGGTCTAGGCTGGAAAAATATTCTGCGCCATGCAACGAATCTAGTGTGTCGTCGATTCGTGGGAGAGGGTAAACATCTTTGCGCGTTATTTTGTTCAGTGCCCGGTAATCAATCCAAAAACGCACTGTTCCGTCTTTCTTTTGCACCAAAACAACTGGCGAAGACCTTGGGCGCACGTTAAAGAACCCCAGTTGGTCGAAATGTCCGGAACCCTCCACTACGGCGTCTCTCATAATCATATGGTGGTTTTGGGACGTTAAACCCTATAAATCAATCAATCAATCAACAACTGGTGAAGACCATGGACTCGAAGAAGGACGTATGATATCACGTCAAAGCATGTCTGAGACATTTTCCTTGATTATCTTTCTTTCTGTAAGAGACACGCGGTATGGGCGCCGGTGAATAATTCGGGAGCCGTCAATCTGAATTCGGTGAGTCGCCGAAGTCGTCATACAAAGTGTGATGTCTGTTTAATAAATTCAGCAAATCTTGACTCTGGGCTGGTGTCAGATCAGGGCTTATCGTCACCGATAGAGGAGTGGGAGAGTTTAGTGGCGATGCGTTTTGCTCTGGTAGGTCTCCTTGACTTGGAAGGGCAACAATTGCAACGGAATGCTGGTCAATAGCGCATGTGACTATTGATCCACAGGGCAACAATAAGGGTTCGGGGGTCTGATTCAACGCAGTAATAAAAGCAGACTCTTCTTAAAAATGAACAAGGCCTGGAATGATCAGAATGCCTCGATGTACCGTGTGGCCATAAAGTAGTAGAAGCACATCGCCATACACAATGTTGATGCAATTAACGCTAATTACTTCTTTTCGGGATGGCCAAAGAACGTAATCTGAAGTGGTGACAAGACGAATGCGCTCTTCGTGTTCCGATACAGAAGAGTTGGTGGGATTGAGGTGGATGAGGCGCTGACGACAAGATGTAGAAGCGCATGCAGACGAAAGGAAATCCCACCCTAAAATGAGTTCATGGGTGCACTCACGGAGAACTGCAACGGCAATATGATGACGAATACCGTCTATGAAAACACGAACTGTACACCTGGCGAGTGGGCGACTAATGGCGTTCGTCGCAGCACGGAGAGACGGGCCTTAGTAAGGTGTTGTGACTTTGCACAGACGGGAGCAAAGGTCAGAGCGAATAATCGAAATAGCTGCGCCAGTATCCACTAGAGTTTCGAAGCGTATCCCTTCTACTAACACTGTTAACAAGGTCGATGGGCTGTCTGGAGAAATTGCTGGCTCTCCAGTGTATGCTGTTTCCCCTTCTAAAACTGCATTGGGGAGTTTTCCGAGCGGGCATTCAGAACATTAGAAGCAGGTCGCAGAGGCGACACGGAACGGCGATCGGGAGATGGTGAGCGGCGGCGAGACTCACGGGAGTTCACAGGCAGACCCATGCTTTAAGGTGGAGAGGGCGAACGCTAAAAGGAAGACCGGTAAGGCGTGCGCTGGTAGTGCATGAGTGGACTGAAGCATCCACGTTCCTCTGTAGCATAGCCACGTTGCTCGTCCCGTTGGTGCCTTCGGCAGAAGCGAGATATTTGAGTTCTATAGCCGCAATAATAACAGATTGGGCAAGGAGGAGGCGGCACGGTGTAATAGGGCTGTGGGCGCATCGGTGGTGACACTGATGCCACAGGTACATGGCCACCTAATGTAGCCGCAGGGATAGTGGTGGGTGCTCAGAGCGCGGCAACTTCTGCGTACGTTGGTACCTGACGAGGTCTGGATTCGGCGGAACATGGTGGATGTGACGCAGATGCAATCTCTTGCCTAATCATGTCCCGCAACTTGGTTGGAGCTGAGGTTAAAGTAGATGGTGGAGCGCAGGAAGAGCAGCGCCCATAAAGCTCCTCACGAACAATGTCGCGGACCAGGGCACGGATGTCAAGGAACGCAGGAAGACGAGTGTCCGAGGCATAATGGCAGAGACGAATAGACTGAAGTTCTTCTAGTCTCTGGCAAATGGTGATGACATCTTGAGTAGTGGTAGGATTTTGCAACGCAAGGACGTTGAATGCGAAGGTATTTATGCCTTTGATAATATGGCGTATTTGGTCACCTTCAGGCATAGATGAGTTTACACGCTTGCACAAGGCAAGAACATTCTCAATGTACGAGGTGTATGATTCACCCGCCACTTGAATGCGTTCAGCAAGCTTATTCATATCTGCCCCTGCACGAACATTGAGGGAACCAAAAATCTGACGAAGCTGCCTAGCGAACGTGTCCCAGTCGCGAAGATCTTGGAGGTGGCTCCAAAACCAGGGTTTGGCAACATCAGTCAGGTAGAAAGGAACCGTACGTAATTTGTGTAGAGTATTCCACCTGTTCAACTCGCTTTTGAGGTCGTAGGTGTGTAGCCATTCTTCAACGTCATCCCCTTTGAGACCCAAGAATACTGGCGGATCACGCTGCTGGCTGTGGATGCCCAGAGTCGACGGCGGAGGCTGCACATTGTCTGGTGGTGTTGGATAAATTAGGATTGTCTTGCACTGCCATAATAAGTAGTAGTAGACGACGACCCGAGCGGAGCTCCTGTGGTAACGTGCGAGAGGACTTGGGGATCGAGAAGCATCGTTCACCACTTATGAGGAAGAGCTTTATTCTAGACGAGCTCGAGCTGGCACACACTGATGATGGTATCTACAGATGAGCAATTATACAAATGATGACACGTCAAATTGATAAAGAAGAGTCGGTGACGATGCTCACGATATTGACAGCTTATTTTTTTTTAGAAGTTGATTTTCAGTTTTGGGTGTCCCTTCAGCATTTGTGACGATGATATAGCAGCGAATATTGGTAGCACCGTTGGACCGGTAGTATTGAGTGTAGTGAAATCGGATATTCCTTTCCTGCTTTTTTGGTCTATTGAACATTTTAAAAGAGGAGCAGGTTTATTTATAATTATGAGCATAAGTTTGATTTGTGCTTTGAAAGCTTTGCTTTAGACTAAATAGTTTGCAAAGAATAATATTGTATCTGTATGAAAGTTCAAATGTGTGTGCCGGTGTAACTTAAAAAAAGTCTTGTAGACTAGTTACTGTAACACTCTGTAGTGGCACTTCGCTTTTATATTGTGAACATTTTAAATATTCTATTACAGCTAAATTTTTTTCATTTCTTTACTGATTTTCCATGCAAGTTGGTGCACTTGATATGTCTTGACATGAAAACTGTGATGCCTAAAATGCATGGGTCACTTTTAAGTTGATCAATACATTGCGCAGTGAAAAGTAAATCAATAATTTAGGCTTCTGAATACATAATTTAGTCTTCTGAATTTAGGCTTCTGAAGTGCATTTCTGCCGGCAGTGCAGCTATGTGACCAAAAAAAATCAGCTCTCAAGAGACATCTTGCACCCACACGGGCGAGCAGCCCTTCCCGTGCCACTTGTGTCCTGCTGCATTCACTGAGAACTGCAAGCTCGTGGCTCACTTGCGCACCCACACTGGAGAACGTCCCTATTCCTGTATTCACTGTGATGCGTACTTTTCGATCGGAGGGGCCCTCAAGACCCACATGCGCACACATACAGGAGAAAATCATTATTCCTGTCTTCACTGCAATGCATCCTTTACACTCAGTGGAGTCCTTAAGAGCCACATGCGCACTCATTTGGGAAAGCGTCCCTTTTCGTGTGACCAGTGTGACGCGTCGTTTTCGCAGAAGGCACCTCTTGTTAAACACATGGGCACCTACACAGGAGAGCTTCCCTTTTCCTGTGACCAATGCAGTATATTCTTTCGTCGCAAAACCACGCTAGCTCGGCACATGGCAATCCATTCCGAAGAGCGACCATTTTACTGTGTCTTGTGCCCTGAATATTTTACCCTGTAAAAGGAACTCAGAGATCACATGCTTCATTGCCATGAAAAGATACGTTTTTTTTTTTTTTTTTGTGGCGAAACTGGAGGTTTAGTAGGTTTCAAAGGGGTAACGTAACTTCCTAAGTGCATCAAACGGCTTTTAAATGCTCGAGTTTTTTGCAAGGTATTGATTTTTCACGCCTTAGATATCCATTGCAATGCATCCTTTACAAGGAAACAGTGCAAACATAAAAGTGAATCATCCGCAGGCTTCCTTTGAAGGAAAGTAGGTGGAATGGGAGGGAAAAGTTTGTTCAGGTTATAGTTATTATTTGAGGTTAGGTAAGGAGCATCATTCTGTAAGTCACAGTGTAGAATGGCACAAATCGCTGGAAGGGATGGGAAGTCGTTAAAGAGAGTTATAAGCGGAGTCATCGATGTGGTCAGGGTATGCCCATAAAACTGGAACCAGCCAGGACTCGTGGAATAGTCGTGCTGATGAGCAGGAAGTGGTAACAGCAACAGTGTTTGTTTACATGAATGATGGTAGCGTCTCTTGCATGTTAATGAATGTAGCAAGCTTACACGGACTCAACAAAAGACCATCCTTTTTCCTGTTTCTATGGCAATCCATCCTGTTTGAAGGAAGAGCCTCAAAGATCACATGCACACCAAAATCAGGTAATGCCCCCTAATCTGTGGCAACTGCAGTCCGTAATTTTGCTGTGAATCCTTATTTTTGTGCCATGACGTATAGAAGTATATACTCTGTTTAATGTCGAAGAAATGGTAGAAGTACGTAGATGGGAATATAAGATACTAGTTGATATAGTTAATTGAGATGTTATTTTATATAAAGCAAGCGCCACGTCACGGACGAAGTATTTTTCGTGATGGATTTCACCGCCGCTTATATGTGCTATAGCACATGTCTGGTTTTTGCTTGCACTGATAGTCCGCTTCCTTTTTTAAACAGTGAAGTAGAAGCATTGCTGACTCATGCCTCAACTGCCTTTTGAGTTTCCAGAGCCTTTTCTATCTCCATTTTTCTTTGTTGTCCTCCAGCGTGTATCACAGAAGCAGATTCATGGGCTAGGATACAAGCTTTGCCTTTTTCACAGTGCATGCCCACTGAAAAATGGTAAACGGCAGTGTGTGCATTGAGTTATGTGATTATTGCAGTTTCACATCCCGTTGAAGTAACACGAGCCTTAATTTCCATTTGTGCTCCGATTACGACACATTACATCCGCTAAGCTTTTTTCTTTTTTTTTTGTCTAAAAAAAAGTAAGCTTCTCGAATCCTTTTGTGCCGTTCAAACTGGATGCATGTAATTACTGAAATTCGCAATAGTTTGATTGCATTGGCAAAAATGCAAATGATTACAAGTAGTTCTGTATGTGAAAGATTGATTGATGCAATAGTTAGCAGTATGTGTAGGTGCACTGTGTGTGTTCGTTCTCACGTTAACAGTGATACCTGTGCTGTTGCAGGTTGGTCCTTTGGTCCCACAAAGCATCCAAGGATTTGCATTCTTTGGAAATAGCCAAATATGGAAACAGCCAGCTCCTTTTGAGAAATTATTCATCAGTTTTACAGGAAAAGCTAGTTATGAGATCACAACATGGGGCATGTGTGGCGTCACAGTTGTCCGCCACTGCCGCCGGTGTCCGTAACCACTATCGCACGAAAAAAAAAAGAGAGAAAAAACGGTAAATAAAGAACACCAAGGACACAGTGCGGTTCGAATCCGGGTCTGCTGTGTGCCAACTCAGTATTCTACCATTGAGCCACGCCAGAGCTTGCGACTTGTTCAAAAACTTGCCTTAAGCAGGCTTGACGGTGGGAAAGGAATCACGTTAATGTGAGTATTAAAGCATTTTAGAACAGCAAAGTAACAACCAGGCGTCACACATTCCTAATAGTGTAATGAGTGGGTCGTCCAATACTCCAATCTATTGCAAAAGCTTGTTTTTGATCACCTATTAACTGTGGCACATACCCACTTCAGGCGTAATTCCTCATCGTCGTCACACACTGCAAGTGTTTGGTGGATATCGCACTTTTCCGAAGAATGACGAAGGATGGCATAGTGAATGCCAGCCAAAAATTGTGATTAATAATGGTGTAGTGGGTACCCAGCAAGTATGCTTGTAGCAGTTACCCAAATAAAGTTTTGGAAAGGTTCTGAGAGGCCGCTCTTCCAGCTTTTGCTCTGACTGTGCTGGGTGGTTCGTGCAGGCCTGGTGTTTTTTTGTGTGAGTGTTACTTCAGCATAATTTTTCATTAACACAAATAAGAACACTGGTCTCAAGAACCCTTAAAAGAGTTTTTCGGCACCTGTGAATGCATCGAATATGTACTTAATACACTACATTGAAGAAGCACTTTCAGTTTCAATATCAAGAATGTGGCTTCTTAGTGACGTGTCATGGCAGTGTACAGTGATCTGGGTCAAGGCGTAGATTAGGTGTCAATTGAAGTGAAGCGAGTATAGCAAATGAGGTGAAGTGAATGGGGCCTAATGATTTTCATGTTCACGAAACACTGATACTTTTTTTATTGGTAGTGCTTTGTTCATGTTTTGTATTTTGCAGTTCATCTACTAATAATTTTTTTTTCGCAAACTTTCTCCTTTATGCCTGTTTTGCTGAAATAAAAAGTGAGGCTTTTGGTGTCCTCCATTGCACTGCTTCTTCTATGCAAGGAAACTGTGCAGTTTAGTTTAATGGTCCATGCTTATCACAGTTGCACACAAAGAAACATTCTTTTGCTGTTTGTGTAGCTTTTAAATTAAATTTAAAATGAGCTAGCAGCAGGTGTTGTTTGTCATGTGTTGGAAGTATTTATGTGCACAGATGTGGGAACATATAGGAGACACGTGGTCGATGCACTGTTACTATTTCAAAACATTTTTACAACCTCTCATTGTACCATCAGTGAATAGGTTATCAGTAGGCCAAGAGTAACACAATTTAAGGGGATCATATATCCCGATGGCCTGTGGCTCTTGCCATATAGTTAGGTAGCCATATGAAGTCATATAGTGCACTGCCACATAGTGCATGACACGTGGCAAGCGTTCTCTTCCTATGCTTTCTATGATGCAGAGTCCTCGTCGTTGGAGCCCTGCCCTGAGCATTCCCCTTCATGGGTGTCAGTACAAGTGAAACTGCATTCCTGCCCGCAGTGCAGCTATGTGACAAAAAAAAATCAGATCTCAAGAGACATTTTCGCACCCACACAGGCAAGCAGCCATTCCTGTGCCACTTGTGTCCAGCTGCATTTTCTGAGAACTGCAAGCTCGTGGCTCATTTGCGCACCCACACGGGAGAACGTCCCTTTTCCTGTAGTCACTGCGATGCATCCTTTAAACTCAGGGGAAGCCTCATCGCCCACATGCACACACATACAGGACAGCGTCCCTTTTCGTGTGTCCAGTGTGGTGCATCATTTTCTCAGAAACAACATCTTGTGAGCTACTTGCGCACCCACACAGGAGAGCGTTCTTTTTCCTGTGACCAATGCAGTGCATCCTTTGGTCACAAAACCACGCTCGACAAGCACATGGCAATGCATTCCAAAGAGCGACAATTCTGGTGCATCTTGTGCCTTGCATCCTTTTTGCGAAAAAACAACCTCAGAGATCACATGCTTCGTTGTCATGAAAAGAAGATGGCTTAAATGAGATTGGCATGCAACCTTTTTCTTGTGGAAAAAGGAAGGTTTTACAGATTACAGTTTAATGGGATAACATAACTTCCTAAGGGCATCAAACGAGCTTTACATGCTCGAGTTTCTCTCCAGATGTTGATTTTTCACATTCTTGATATCCATTGTAATGCATCCAAGGTAACAGTGCTACCATAAAAGTGAGGCACCTGCAGGCATTCTTTTGAGAAGTGCAAATGGAATGGGAGGGTGAAGTTTGTTCAGGTTATATTTATTATCTGAAATTACGTAAGGAGCATCATTCAGCAAGTCACACTGTAGAATGGTACAAAATGTTAGAAGTGATGGGACATCGTAAAAGGGAGTTGGAAGCAGAGTTCCTCCGATGTGGTCAGGGTCTGCCCATAAGACTGGAACTTGCCAGGTTTCACAGAGAAGTTGAGGCGAGGAGCAGGAGCTAATAACAGCAAGATGTTTATTTACATTGTTCATGGTAGCCTATATTTACATTACTGATGATAGTGGACTTTTGGTGCGCCTCAGCGCTTGCATTAAGGCTTTTGTCTTTCTCAAATTTCTTGTTGAGGAAAACCCTTGAGTTCAGAAGTGTCTAAAGAAAATGGAAAGGTCAAGCACTCCCTTAGTTCCAATAAACAAAAAAAGAGGGAAGGGGCACGCCCAGTTTCTTCCAGCGGCGAGGGTGAGGGCAGCAAAAGACGCAATACGGCACCACACTGCACAGTGACAGGTCCCTTGTGTCACACGTGCTTGAAAACTTGCAATGTACAGGAGTGCAATAGTTGTGCGAATTGCGCCAATTTCATAAAATTTCTGATTTGGGGACCGAGCTGCGCCAAAACGCCCGACTGGCCTGAAAATGTTCTCAATCGCGGTAATTTCGGGGAGAAATGGAGGCCACGTTGGCCACCTGTGGTATGCGTCATCAATCAATCAAGGGATCCACGTGCGCTGACCGTAACGCTAAACCTAGGCGCAAGATGCTCATTATAAGCGAGGACCTTCATGAAACATGATCGACCAGATAAAGTAACAACGGCACGCACGCATCGGTCCGCTGTCAGCAGCAGGTATCTATCGGCAGGACAACGCAACTTCACGACAGAAATGCATTGACGCAGCCAGTTGCATTTTGCGGGAAGTATGAATTTCATAGTCGGCGAACGCGGCCATGGCATGTTCGGCACGAAAGCTGGAAGCACATGCCTTTGTTACTGCGCGTGATCAAACTCGGCATGCTCTGAACGTGGCGCAGCCAGCGACCACGTTAGTTGCCCTAGCAACTGCACACGTGAAAGGTATCCTATGCCGCCCCAGGGCCAATGAGTGTGTGCCGTTGTTACTTTAGTGAAACGCGCACCCAGACATTTTGTCCTAAACCTGAACCCAACATAAAAAAAAAAAGATGGGAGGGGGTGTAGCGGTTCAAAAATTTCTTGGTCTTGCATTAATTTGTGTAGGACGCTACCTAAGCCACCTTTGCCGCAGTACAATTGTGGCCTGCTGAAAAGCGTTTTAAGATTTCGAATGGGCTGTCAGCGTTAGCCAAGGAACACAGCACACTTTGTACAGTTACTCAAAAATGTGTACGCCGCGTGATTGTATGTGCTAATATGATCACTGACATCTAAAAAGCAAATTGCTGGCAATCATTTGTTAGAACCTATGACATTTCTGCAGTCTTCAAAAATCAAAACTATGCACAATTTTTGGTTTTCGCCACCCCTACTCTTCTGTTTTATGATTCTGCCGAATCTCAAGGTCGCCAGCTTGGCCAATCCACATTTAAATCCCCAGAGTCTGTCGACAGATTTTACAGGCATGGCAGATGCTGATGTGAACTTCATCATTGTTTGGTTAGAGGGGTGGTGCCAAATACTACTTCTATGGAATAGCAGCACTCATATTCACTCTGCATGTTTTTGGAGATGCTGAGTGGTTTGCACTTACTTTTTCCTGAGTGTAAGCCCTCTTTTCCATACTGCTTCAAATTTGGTCTTTCGTGTTTAAAAAGAAAAACAATCAGTGTTTTTTTCTGTGTAACCTGCTCCATACTTGCATTTTAGTGCTTCGAAAGTAACATTTTGCTGCTCCGCAAATTGCTCCAAATTTAATTTCTGCTGTTTCACCCCTGCATGTAGTCAGGTACAATCTTTCGTATCCTTGACGGTAGTGCCGATGCAGCTTACAGCTAGCAACTAGTCCAGTCGCAAAGCCATGAAGGCACTGCAGATTGTCGGAAAGGTGCATGATGAAGGATCTCTAGAGCTCATCCAGTTGTCGGTTTCATCTCGCAGAACATTAGACAAAGCAGTGCACAGGTGACTGCTTCTTCGATTCAGCCTTGACGCCCCACAGCGCACTTCCAAGTGATAAAACTGTCGAAATTGGCAGGGTGTCCTAGGCATTTGACGAGGAGTGTTGATAGCTCCGAAGAGTTCAGAACACAACTGCCGTGTTGTCACTGTGTCAGGTGCAATTTGAAGATTGTAGTCCGGGCATGAAGCAGAGCAGACGCTGCTGAAATCCTTCGTAGCCTCAAAGCAGTGTCAAGTCATAAAGGCCAATCATAAGACCCCCTTCTTGAAATATTGTTATCTATGTAAATGAGCGCTAACTTTGGGTAACACTTTTGTAATGCGTTGTAATACAAATAAGAAAATTTGAGCCTGAATCAGCTTTGTTTATTTTAGTTCTTATATTTCATGATGTTCAAAAGCATGCTTGTTAAGATTAGGCAGCTGTGCGTGAGCACCCAGAGACATGTTCACGAGTGCCCACAATCATGTCAGTCACCAAAGTGAAGCATTGGTGCGTACTGTGAACAAGCTGACAGAACCAGTGTGAGGACTTGCAAACACAAAATGGAGCAGCATCTTGTGAAGCTTAAGAAGTGCAAAAACACAGGAACGAAGCAGGAGTATATACAGGACTGGTGCTTACCAAAGTTTTGGGATCACTGAAGGTCAAGTTGATGTATAGACTATAGGCCAAAAGAGCTAGAAATGTAATGTAGCATTATATCTATTTGGCCTAGTTGGAATCCGTGCATGCTTAAGGTCCGGCACTCCTGGTGAGCGCCTGTCGTGTGTGTATCTCTGCTGAACCAGTGTATGAGGCATGTACTGGGCCGGTGTCACCGTCACTGTAGCAATAGCGCCAACTGTGTCAAAGCCGATGTTGGGATATATTTTATTTATATGTGCAGCACCCCTTAGAGATTTCGCACTGCAGTCTGATTCCATGTCATGCACGACACATGGCTTTCATTGCCTTGTTGTTCTCCTACTGGGTTGGCAGGTTTATTGTCGGTGGCATTCGGGAAGCTGTGCCATCCCTTTGTTTTCAAACAAGGTGGGCTGCATTCTTGCAGGCAGTATATATATATCTATGTGATTAAGAAAAAAGTGCACATGAAAGGACACCTTTGTCTTCATTATGCCGATTCACCATTTCAGTGACACCTGTGTCCAGCTGCATTCAGTCAGAACTTACATCTCACAAAGCATATGCGAACTTAACAGAAGAGCATCCCTTTTCCCATTTCTATTGCAATCCATCCTGTTTGAAGAAAGAGCCTCAAAGATCACACGCACACCCAGACTGGGCAGCGCCCCTTAATCCGTGGGAACTACGGTTTCTACATTTTGCCTTAAAGCATTTAATTTGCAACTAGTCCCACCCTCATGCCAACAAGGTGCTCTAAAGATCAAGGGAATGCAGGTGTTTTTTTTTTTGTTTTTGGGGGGCTTATTTGATTGAAGTTCTATCATGGATGTTGATTTTCATTTGCTGGGAAGGTTTTGGAACTCCTCACACTTTGTTTCCTTTACTATGTTGGTTGCAGTGGCGTCGGTCCTGGTTAATTTTCACAAACACGAAAAGTGAAGCACTTGGCTTGTATAGAATGTGAAATGCATAGTTTTGTATAGCATAACTCAGCACATTTAGGGTACCATAAAGTTATTTAGTGTCTCTATGAAATAACTAATGACCACATGTTAGTCTGCTGTATGTAACCGGGCTCTCCTTTATAATTCTTTCCACGAGTTTATAATCCAAATGAATCTAAGAAATAAAATGTGGATGTGTGTTCTTGCTTGGACTAGGCCTGTAAGAATGATTTGGCGTAAGTACAGGAGTGTAATAGAGATACACAAGTACGCAATAACATGTTGACAGAATTAAACTTCCTGTGTTGTGTTGTTATCTCTCTATATTTACAAAGATAATATTGCCACCATTGATGAATGAGCCGCTTTGGGCCACGAAGAAGAAGAGAACGTTTTGGTTGCTCTGGTTCGGGTGAACTCCTGGCTGCAGATCTTGTTTTTGCTCGCGACATTACTGGTGGAGACGCTGGGTACGTCTACTTCGGCTGTGTCGGCCATCGTGGAGACAGCTACATCTCCCAGAGCAAGAAGCAGCCGCCGCCTGCGTGGGTTACCCCCTGAATTTGGTCCCTTGACATCGATACCCAGAAAGATGGCAACTCCGATGACAAGCCAGGCGGTCCAAACCAGCGATGCTCATGGTTCTCTCCTCGCCCATGTTTTTCATGCGCCACAGACACCAAAGCCGTTCCGTGTAGATATCTTCGAGGATGTTGATGACTGGCTCGACCACTTTGATCGGGTTGCCTGTATCAACGAATGAGACGATGTTCGCAAGCTGCGCCAAGTTTACTTTTACTTGGAGGATTCTGCGAAGACGTGGTACGAGAACCACGAGGGCTCCTTTGCAACCTGGCAAGAGTTTAACCGTCAGCTCCGTGACGCCTTTCGGAACACCGAGAGGAAGGAGAGGGCTGAACAAGCCATATCTTGCAGAAACCAGCGGCCGAACGAACGAGTATCCATGTTTGTCGAGGACATGCTTCGGCTCTTCAAGCGCGCGGACCCTGCCATGCCCGAGGAAAAGAAGGTGAGGCATTTGATGCGCGGAGTAAAAGAACAGCTTTTCGCTGGGCTCGTGCGCAATCCACCAACGACAGTCACCCAGTTCATCAGTGAGGCGAACACAATGGAACGTACGCTGCAGCAGCGGTCATCACAATACGAACGCGAGATCCCGGCCACCGCATGCTCTATCGGCTCTGACAGCGAGAGACAGGCCCTCGCAGACTTCATTCGAAGTATTGTTCGGGACGAACTGCGACAGCTTTAGGCGGTGGGATCCCATCAACCTGTGTCTGCCCTTGCGGATGTAATCAGACAAGAAGTCCGGCAGGCCGTCACACCCTTGACCCCAATCACACCACCGATTCCCGAGGCGCCAGTCCTGACATACGCAGCGGCATTGTGATCCCCTGTGCCACCGGCTACAGATCCTGCTACGCGGCCCAGGTACCAGGCTATGCAATCATTCCACGCCACTGCTTCAAGCCCACCTCACGGCTCAAGGTTCCCGAGCACACCCACCTATCTGCAGTCTACCTCAAGACGAAGTGGTAGCAAGGCAAGCACGTGGCGCACCTCGGATAACCGTCCGCTCTGCTATCACTGCGGTGAAGCGGGTCACGTATACAGGAACTGTCAATACCGGCAACTAGGTCTCCGCGGCTTCCATCCTGATGCTCGATGCCCGCGCTACGGTGAGCGCCCCCGCGAAATCGAAGCCTATCTCATGGGCCAGCGAACACCTTCGACTGTTCAGCACCACTAGTCGAGATCACCGTCGCCTCGCCGGTCTACGTCACCCAGTTTGCCCTCATCGTCTTCCGCTCCTTTCAGGAGCCGGTCACCAAGTCCCCGCAGGGGAAACTAGGAACGGCGACTTCTGGGGGTGAAGTCGCGGCTCGGCGAACTGTAAAAGACCCTCATTCGACGCAACGACCAGACGAGGACCATTCCGGTTTTGCAGTGTTCTCTGACAGCAGAAAGATCGTTTCTGCCGAAATCGCCGTCTTCGTCGACAATCATGCTGTCAACGCCCTCGTCGACACCGGCGCCGACTATTCCGTAATGAGCACCGCACTGGCATCTGAACTGAGGAAGGTTACCACACCATGGCAAGGACCCCAGTTGCGCACGGCAGGGGGCCATCTGGTGATGCCTACCGGTATGTGCACGGCACGCATTCGTATACGTACGTCGACATTTGCAGGCTCTTTTCTCGTATTGCGCGTGTGCTCTCGGCCAGTCATTCTAGGAATGGACTTCCTTCGTGAATATGGCGCCGTCATCGACCTCCGTGAATTACTTGTGTCGTTCGAGGATCCTTTTTGCGCTGCAACTGACAGTACACAATTCCAGAAAAGAGCACTTCGTGTTACCTACGATTCTGTGACTCTCCCACCTCGAAGCAGCCTTTTTGTCGAAGTAGAATTGGGACAGGACATGTCTGACGCGGTAATTGCAGAGGCCGATTTGTCTCTCCTTATTTCACGACAAATCTGTGTTGCCCGAGGAATCATCCAGCCTAGCAATAGGCATGTTTACCTGCTGGTCACGAACTTCAGCGACGAATATCGCCACCTAACGAGACACACTGCGATTGCATATTGTGAAGAACTTGCCGATGCCGATGGTTCGCCCAAGTTAGCTTTATTTTCATCGAATGGCCACCCTGACGAGGCGTTCGCGAGCACTCTCGACGTAAACGAGAGACTACCTTTGTCTCAACTAGAAAGCCTTTTGCGTTTACTCGGCTCATTTCAAGACTGCTTTGCCACTACGTCAAAGGTTAAACAGACACCTCTTGCTCAGCACCGTATCATCACGGAACCCACCGAGAGACCCATCCGACAACACGCCTATAGGGTGTCGCAAAAAGAGCAAGACGCTATACGTGACCAAGTCCAGCAGATGCTTCAGGACGACGTCATCCAGCCATCAACCAGTCCCTATGCTTCGCCAGTTGTGCTAGTAAAGAAGAAGGACGGTACGTTGCGTTTTTGCGTTGATTACCGTAAACTGAACAAGGTCACCAAAAAGGACGTTTATCCTCTACCCCGGATAGATGACTCGTTGGACCGTATACGCAACACTAAATATTTTTCTTCCATGGATTTACGTAGCGGCTACTGGCAAATCGCAGTGGATGAGCGCGACCGCGAAAAGACGGCGTTTATTACTCCCGACGGCCTGTACGAGTTTAAAGTGTTGCCTTTCGGTCTATGCTCAGCGCCAGCTACTTTCCAAAGAATGATGGATACGGTTCTCACAGGGCTCTAATGGCAATCATGTCTTGTTTACCTTGATGACGTCGTGGTCTTTGCAGACACATTTGAACAACACGTCCAACACCTTCATGCAGTACTTCAAGCAATCAGAACAGCGGGGCTTTCACTAAAACCCGAGAAATGTCATTTTGGATATGAAGAACTGAAGTTCCTTGGTCACGTTGTGAGCCATGCCAGCATCCGCCCAGATCCGGAGAAAACCCGTGCTGTTGCCGCCTTTCCCGTGCCCACAAATAAGCGCGACCTACGCCGATTTCTGGGGCTCTGTGCTTATTACAGGCGCTTTGTCAAAAACTTTTCGAAGATTGCTGAACCCCTCAACAAGCTTACAAACGACGGTGTCTCGTTTGTCTGGGGTCCCGATCAGTGTCATGCGTTCGACACCCTCCGCAACCTCCTCCAGGCTCCGCCTGTACTGGGTCATTTTGACAAAAGCGCTGACACGGAATTACACACTGACGCCAGCAACGTTGGATTAGGAGCGGTATTAGTTCAGTGGCATAATGGCGTAGAGCGCGTGATCGCTTATGCGAGCAGAACGTTATCCCCAGCGGAGAAAAACTATTCTGCAACCGAGAAGGAATGCCTCACTGTTGTCTGGGCCATAACAAAGTTCCGCCCATACTTGTATGGCCGCCCATTCAGGGTAGTTAGCGACCACCATTCGCTTTGTTGGCTCGCAAATCTCAAAGATCCCTCAGGTCGTCTAGCACGATGGAGCCTTCGGCTACAAGATTTCGATGTCACCATCGTCCACAAATCTGGGCGGAAACACACCGACGCTGACTGCCTCTCACGTGCACCGGTCGAAAATGCCAACACTGACCTTGAAGACGACGACACTTTTCTTTCTGCCGTATCAGCAACCCGCTTACCTGACCAACAGCGTCACGACTCGGAGCTCATTCCGCTCATTGACTACCTGGAAGGACGCAATTCCCACCCTACTCGAAGCTTTGCACGTTCGCTATCCTCCTTTTGTTTCCGCGATGGAGTGCTTTACAAAAAGAACTTTCATCCTACACAAGCTATGTATCTGCTTGTTGCGCCAACTACGCTTCGTGGTGACATTTTACGTGCGTGTCATGATGAGCCATCGTCCGGACACCTCGGCTATACGCGCACGCTGCAACGGATTCAACGCTCCTACTACTGGCCACGTCTCGCAAAGACTGTGAAGCATTACGTTCGCACATGTCGCGACTGTCAGCGACGTAAGGTTCCACCTTTACGAACAGCGGGACTACTGCAGCCAATAGGCCCATCAAAGGCGCCCTTTCATCAGATTGGTATTGGCTGGGGTCATTCCCCACGTCTTCGTCTGGAAACCGGTGGATTGTGGTCGCTACCGACTACTTAACACGCTACTGTGAAACGAAGGCGCTTCCAAAAGCAACCGCAGCAGATGTCGCCCAATTTTTCGTGAACAGCATCGTCTTACGTCACGGCGCTCCAGCTGTCGTCATAACTGATCGTGGGACAGCTTTCACCGCAGAGATGCTGCAGGAAGTCTTGCGATTAAGTGGCACGGAACATCGCAAAACAACGGCTTACCACCCGCAAGCAAACGGGCTGACTGAACGACTCAATAAGACAATTGCAGACATGCTGTCAATGTATGTGGACATCAATCACAAGAACTGGGACGCCATACTTCCCTACGCAACTTTTGCGTATAATACTGCTGTTCAAGAAAGTACCGGCTTCACACCTTTTCGCTTAGTCCACAATCGCGAGGTCACGACGATGCTCGACGCCATGCTCCTGCCCGACAACTTAGGAATATACCGCACCGATGCCGCCAAATTCGCGCAGTGTGCAGAAGAGGCCTGTCAAATTGCTCGTCACCGTATTCAACATCCCCAAAGCGACGACGCACGCCGCTACAATCTTCGTCACCGTGAAGTTATTTTCAAGCCCAGTGATGAAGTCTGGGTGTGGACCCCTATACGACAACGTGGCCGTTCAGAAAAGCTTCTTTGCCGCTACTTCGGCCCTTACAAGGTCGTACGACGTCTCTGCGACGTCACATACGAGCTTCTCCCAGAAGGCACTTCGAGACGTTCCTGTTTCACCCCGCGAACTGAAGTCGTTCACGTTTCACGGCTGAAACCATACTTTTCGCGCTGTGAATCGCCAGTGAGTGACTAACTTTATCGTCTCTCCCTTACATTCTTTCCTATTTTTCTTATTTCTAATTTTACTCTTGACTCCACAACCAACTATGTTATTCCGCCTTACGCCATTCATTTTGCTTGCATGGTAATTTTCATCTCATTTTCTTTTTTTTTTTGCCTTCATGTACAGCATCGAGAAGATGCTTCTTGGGAGAGGGGGTAATGCCACCATTGATGAAGGAGCCGCTGTGGCTCATACCCGTTTTGGGCCACGAAGAAGAAGAGAACATTTTGGTTGCTCCGGTTCGGGTGAACTCCTGGCTGCAGATCTTGTTTTTGCTCGCGACAATATGTTGTTTTCAATGTTATTATGAGGTGCCTAAAGGCATAAACACAAAGAAATGTACTCTTGCGATTGTAAGTATGTGTAAAGCATTCGTATCAAAAAGTGATAATGAAATTTAACAGCAATAAAGTTATGCCAACAAAAGAGAGTGTGGTGCTAGGAATGTTCAAAATGTACAACTGGTGACAAAGATAGGGTAGAACGCTGGTCAACAAACATGTGATAGGGCAACGATAATTGCAAGAAAATGTTAAAATTTTGTTGGACTTGAATTTTGCATGTGTCCTCGGGGTGAGTGTATGCAAAAAATAAGATCGATCGCAACTCATGAAGTTTATTCGAAGATATAGATTCTCTGGAATTCTTGAAGTAAATCTTCAGCATTGTGTAACACGCGGTAAACTTAATCATTCATCTGCTTGCATGCCAGAAATTACTGGGTTTTCTTCCCATATTATAACATGTTTAGCCTGATATGTGATTTGAGCACGGGGCTTTGGTACAAGACAAGGGTTCATATCCGACTGTTAAAACACATTTATTTGTTTGCTTGCAGAGGCCGCATGTTTTTGGCGACCCGCATTTTCAACTATGCCCATGCTGCTGACTTTTGATTTACCCAACAGGCAGTTTCGGAGAGCACGCATATCTATATTTGTAAAAGAGCTCACTCATTAGGGCTTGACTTCAAACATTCTTAAAATGTCTTTCTCTAATGGAACTCTGTTATTTTCACACATGTTCCCAGATGCTTGAGCATTCAGTTGTTGATGCAGCGTTGTCAAAGCATTGTGATTCCCTTATTTAAGCGGCACCTCATAAAAAAATATATGCTCCGTGTAATGCCGTAGTCATAGAATGAGTGCATAAATGGACATGTAAATTACTAATAAAGAATACGGAATTGCTATTAGTTGATGTAGTATATTGAGATAAGTTGTGTGATATGAAGATTTAATATACAAAATTAAGAGACACAAAGCAAGTGCCTCTTCAAAGAAAAATTATTTTTAATGTTCAATTTCACCGTCACTTTCAAGTATATCCTGCACACGTGCAGTTTTTGCTTGCACAGATAGTTAACTTTTTTTTAGACAATGAAATGGATAAATTACTGACACAAGCGTCACCCACCCTATAAATTTAGAGACTAAATGAAAAACACCAAGGGGATTTGAATACGGGTCTCTCTCATGTCAGCTCGGTATTCTACCACTAAGCTATGCCGGTGCTGGGGACTCCTTTGCGAACTGGCCTCAGGCAGGCTTGATGTCGGGAAAAGAGTAGCATTACTATCAGAAATAAGGCATTTTAGAACTGCTAAGGAACAGTCAGGTGTCACACGATGCGAATCGCACAATGAGTGGGTCGTCAAATGCTCCAACTTTTTACAGAATCTTGATCATGTTCATCTATCAACTGTGGCACGTACTCATTTTGGGAGATTGTGATTACAAAAGCTTCTGGCATAATTTTTGATCCTCGTCAGTCATAGCACGAAACGTTGCACAAAGTTTTTTAAAAATGTGCAGCAGGTACCATGGTTCTCCAAAAGATGGCATGAGAATGCCTGCCTACTACACAATCATTGATGGCTTAGTGGGTCCAAGCATGTGTGCTTGCAGCGGCTACCCAAAGAGTGGTAAAAAAAAAAGGCTTGCGCTCTGCAGGACCCAAGTAAAGTTATTTGCCTTCCTACCTTCTAAAAGGCCACTCTTCCAACTTTTGCTCTGACAGTGCTGCACGTTCCGTGCAGGCCTGGAGTTTTTTCACAGTGCATCGCCAATAGTCCTCCCCATGGCAAAATTACAAATGGCAGGGTTTGCATCGACTTATGTAATTATTGTTGTTTCACATCCCGGTAAAGTAACATAAGCCTGAATTTTCATTTGTGCATTAATTACTACACATCACATAACATCTGATATGTTTTCTTTTTTTGTCTAAATATAAATGAGCCTTTCAAACACTTTTTTGATTTCAATCAAACTGGATTCATGTAGTTAGTTATAGAAATGAGCAATAGTTTGATTGCAATGACAGAAATTAAAGTGATTACATGCAAAATTTCCTAGCTACGCACTCTGCCCTCATAGACTGTTCAGCTGGCTCTCTCCATCTAGATTTACCCCTCTTTTCCGACCCGACCAGCCCACCGCAAACCAGCCTCTGCTGCATTGATTTCACGCGCCTCCTTCCTAACTCTGTCACACATGTCGACTTATCCTCCACACCGCCAGTACCTGATGGTGATTACATGGTGGCCCCGATTCCTGCCGTGATGCTTACGCATGGGGTTGCTGTGCCGCATACGATTCTGACGATTACGAAAAACCGCACCTTCCTTCCACTGGTCAGCTTTTCACTCACCACCCAAGTTCCGCCACAGGGTACCCTGGCCAAAATTAACGCTCTCCAAGATGACCATGTCGAGCCCTTCAAAGTTGACGATTGCTGCAGCTCAGTCAGTGGTTCCAGTCTATCACGTTCTTGGGGCGCCGACATCGAGCGAATGGTGTCATCAGACCTCACGTCTGAGCAAGCTGCAGCGCTTGGCCACATTTTTGAGGGCTATCGTAGCATTTTCGACTTTGCCAGCAACTCTTTAGGCCAAATGACCATTGTCACCCATCGCATAAATACTGGCCATGCAACTCCCATTCACCGAAGCCCCTACCGTGTGTCTGCGTCGGAGCGTGCAATATTACAACATGAAGTCGGCAAAATGCTTGCGAAAAACATTATCGAGCCTTCATGCAGCCCCTGGGCTTCTCCAGTCGTCCTTGTTAAAAAGAAAGATGGAACATGGCGCTTTTGTGTCGATTACCGTCACCTTAACAAAATTACCAAAAAAGACGTTTATCCTTTACTTCGCATCGACGACGCTCTCGACTGCCTGTACGGTGCCACTTATTTTTCAACTATTGACCTTCGGTCAGGGTACTGGCAGATAGCCGTCGACGAGATGGACCGCGAGAAGACCGCATTCATCATTCCTGATGGTCTTTATCAGTTTAAAGTGATGCCTTTTGGTCTCTGCAATGCACCAGCCACATTTGAAAGAATGATGGACTCATTGCTCCAAGGGTTGAAATGGTCCACCTGCTTGTGTTACCTTGACGATGTTATTGTCTTTTCGCCCACATTCGACTCGCATCTTGATCGTTTGTCAGCTATTCTGGAAGTTTTTCGTCGAGCCGGACTCCAGCTTAACGCCTCCAAGGGCCACTTCGCTCGTCGTCAAATTTCCGTGCTCGGTCACCTTGTCGATGCCCAAGGCGTGCGTCCAGACCCAGAGAAAATTCGCGCAGTCACGAACTTTCCCGTTCCGAAGACCACAAAGGATGTCCGCAGTTTTGTGGGGTTGTGCTCATATTTCAGACGCTTTGTTAAGGACTTTGCGACCATTGCACGCCCCCTCACAGACCTCTTGAAGAAAGACGCCTCGTTTATCTGGAGCCATGACCAAGCGTCATCGTTTTCGCAACTTACGACACTGCTTACAACGCCACCAATCTTGGCTCACTTTGATCCAATAGCCCCAATCGAGGTTCACAAGGAGGCCAGTGGACACGGCATAGGAGCTGTGCTATTGTAGCAACAACGGGGACACGACTGCGTTATAGCCTACGCAAGTCGACTGCTATCTCCTGCTGAGCGCAACTATTCCATCACGGAGCGCGAGTGCCTCGCCCTTGTATGGGCAGTCGCCAAGTTTCGTCCATACCTGTACGGACGCTCATTGCGTGTTGTCACGGATCATCACGCGCTCTGCTGGCTAGCCTCCCTGAAGGACCCCACGGGATGTCTCGCTCGTTGGGCTCTACGTCTTCAAGAGTACACGTTCTCTGTAATGTACAAAACAGGGCGATTACATCAGGATGCGGATTGTTTATCCCGCTACCCTGTTGACGAAACAACCGATACTGACGCTATCACGGACGTTTTTTCCGTGTCGCAGCTGTTGAGCATTCGCGAAGAGCAACGTCGGGATGCTTCTTTACGAGCCATCATTGACAAACTGGAGTCAACGCCTCGCGAGCCGTCACTATGAATGTTTTTGATGAAAGACAGGATCCTATATCGCCGTAACCTTAATTCCTTCGGATCAGACTTACTTCCTGTCATCCCAGCGCACCTGCGTTCCACTGTCCTGCATCAACTTCATGACGCTCCCATGACGGGCCATTTGGGCGTTTCTCGCACATACGATCGGGTACTAAGTCGGTTTTTTCGGCCTGGACTTGCCCGCTCTGTTCGACGCTATGTCGCCGCTTGTGAGCCCTGTCAGCGTCGCAAAACGCTGTCTGCCCTCCCAGCCAGCTACCTTCAGCAGATCGACGTTCCTAACGAGCCTTTCTTTCGAGTTGGTCTCGACCTGTTGGGCCCTTTTGCACTCTCCACAGCCAGAAATAAATGGATTGCTGTTGCCACGGACTACGCGACACGGTACCCAATCACACGAGAACTCCCGACCAGCTGCACTACCGACGTTGCGGACTTTCTGCTGTACGACATAATATTAGTGCACGGTGCTCCCCGTCAACTTCTCACCGACCGTGGCTGCACGTTCTTATCAGCTGTCATTCATGAAATCCTGAGGTCTTGCCATACCAAACACAAATTTACTACTTCGTACCATCCCCAGTCAAATGGCATCATGGAGCGCCTTAACAGGACCCTAACCGATATGCTTGCTAAATACGTTGCGCCAGACCACCACGATTGGGACATTCATTTGCCGTATGTGGTGTTCGCCTACAATTTATCTCGTCACAACACTGCCGGCTATTCGCCCTTCTATCTACTATATGGCCGAGACCCAACTCTACCCTTAGACACTTTACCACCTGTGGCCACTGAATATGCTGGGGAAGCCATTGCCCGCGCCGACCACGCGCGCCAAGTCGCCCGTAACCGTCTACAGGCTTCACAGGCGCGCCAACAACAGTTCTACAATTCTCACCATAGGGACGTGCACTTTTCTCCGGGTTCTCTCGTGCTCCTCTGGTCACCTACTCGGCGTGTGGAACTGTCTGAAAAACTGTTGTCGCCCAACACTGGACCATTCCGTATCGTTTGCCAAGTGACAGACGTCACGTACGAGATTGTGCCAACCGATCCAACAAAGTCATCGTCAGCTCTGAGCGACACCGTTCACGTGGCTCAGCTAAACCCCTATTACCCCCCTTCGTCATCATCTGCGTAAATTTAGCACCGGGACGGTGCTTCAACCACCGGGGGTTATGATACATAACAGACGCTAAACACAGCTGCATGAAAGAGGAGGACGAAGTGAGTTTTCGTTTGATGCTGGTCTGGCGCCATCATGCTCATCGAGTTCTGTGCGCTGTAAATAGATCATTAAACAAGTTACTCGTAACAATATCATTGGTTGCAAACTGCTTAGCCCATATCAATGCTTTGTAAGAACAGGTCACATTATGCTCGCATTTATAAATAAATCCGCTCTTAAAATCTTCAATAGACCAAAAAAGTAGAAAAAGAATATCTGATTTAATTATAAACAAGATCCTTAATCCAACAATGCAACCAATAATCACCGCCATATCAACGTCGCGATTGTGAGTTCATGACAAATTATGCTGAACCAACACCAAAAACAAAGTAAACTTCTAAAAAAAGAAGCTGGCAATATCTATATTTGCCAATTTCCAAAGAACACAACTCCTTAGATGCTTCATAGGACTAAAGGAACAACCTGCAACAGCAAAGGTATCCCTGTTAAATTGAGAACAAACACACAGTGCGCCTACACATGCTTATTGCCTTGGCACCTTGCCCATATAATTTTGCATGTAATCACTTTAATTTCTGTCGTTGCAATCAAACTATTGCTCATTTCTACAACTAATTACATGAATACAGTTTGATTGAAAGCAAAAGAATGTTTGAAAGGCTCATTTATATTTAGACAAAAAAAGAAAAGAACATATCAGATGTTATGTTATGTGTAGTAATTAAGGCACAAATGAAAATTCAGGCTTATGTTACTTTACCGGGATGTGAAACAACAATAATTACATAAGTCAATGCAAACCCTGCCATTTGTAATTTTGCCGTGGGGAGGACTATTGGCGATGCACTGTGAAAAAACTCCAGGCATGCACGGAACGTGCAGCACTGTCAGAGCAAAAGTTGAAAGAGTGGCCTTTTAGAAGGTAGGAAGGCAAATAACTTTACTTGGGTCCTGCAGAGCGCAAGCCTTTTTTTTTTACCACTCTTTGGGTAGCCGCTGCAAGCACACATGCTTGGACCCACTAAGCCATCAATGATTGTGTAGTAGGCAGGCATTCTCATGCCATCTTTTGGAGAACCATGGTACCTGCTGCACATTTTTAAAAAACTTTGTGCAACGTTTCGTGCTATGACTGACGAGGATCAAAAATTATGCCAAAAGCTTTTGTAATCACAATCTCCCAAAATGAGTATGTGCCACAGTTGATAGATGAACATGATCAAGCTTCTGTAAAGAGTTGGAGCATTTCACGACCCACTCATTGTGCGATTCGCATCGTGTGACACCTGGTTGTTCCTTAGCTGTTCTAAAATGCCTTATTACTGATAGTAATGCTACTCTTTTCCCGACATCAAGCCTGCCTGAGGCCAGTTCGCAAAGGAGTCCCCAGCACCGGCATAGCTTAGTGGTAGAATACCGAGCTGACATGGAAGAGACCCGTATTCAAATCCCCTTGGTGTTTTTCATTTAGTCTCTAAATTTACAGGGCGGGTGACGCTTGTGTCAATAATTTATCCATTTCATTGTTTAAAAAAAAGTTAACTATCTGTGCAAGCAAAAACTGCACGTGTGCAGGATATACTTGAAAGTGACGGTGAAATTGAACATTAAAAATAATTTTTCTTTGAAGAGGCACTTGCTTTGTGTCTCTTAATTTTGTATATTAAATCTTCATATCACACAACTTATCTCAATATACTACATCAACTAATAGCAATTCCGTATTCTTTATTAGTAATTTACATGTCCATTTATGCACTCATTCTATGACTACGGCATTACACGGAGCGTATATTTTTTTTATGAGGTGCCGCTTAAATAAGGGAATCACAATGCTTTGACAACGCTGCATCAACAACTGAATGCTCAAGCATCTGGGAACATGTGTGAAAATAACAGAGTTCCATTAGAGAAAGACATTTTAAGAATGTTTGAAGTCAAGCCCTAATGAGCGAGCTCTTTTACAAATATAGATATGCGTGCTCTCTGAAACTGCCTGTTGGTTAAATCAAAAGTCAGCAGCATGGGCATAGTTGAAAATGCGGGTCGCCAAAAACATGCAGCCTCTGCAAGCAAACAAATAAATGTATTTTAACAGTAGGATATGAACCTTTGTCTTGTACCAAAGCCCCGTGCTCAAATCACATATCAGACTAATCATGTCATGATATGGGAAGAAAACCCAGTAATTTCTGGCATGCAAGCAGATGAATGATTAAGTTTACCGCGTGTTACACAATGCTGAAGATTTACTTCAAGAATTCCAGAGCATCTATATCTTCGAATAAACTTCATAAGTTGCGGTCGGTCTTATTTTTTGCGTACACTCACCCCGAGGACACATGCAAAATTCAAGTCCAACAAAATTTTCACATTTTCTTGCAATTATCGTTGCCCTATAACATGTTTGTTGACCAGCATACTACCCTATCTTTGTCACCAGTTGTACATTTTGAACATTCCTAGCACCACACTCTCTTTTGTTGGCATAACTTATTGCTGTTAAATTTCATTATCACTTCTTGATACAAATGCTTTACACATACTTACAATCGCAAGAGTACATTTTTTTGTGTTTATGCCTTTAGGCATTTCGTAATAACATTGAAAACAACACATTATCTTTTTAAATATAGAGAGATAACAACACAAGACAGGAAGTTTAATTCTGTCAACATGTTATTGCGTACTTGTGTATCTCTATTACACTCCTGTACTTACGCCAAATCATTCTTACAGGCCTAGTTCAGGCAAGAACGCACATCCACATTTCATTTCTTAGATTCATTTGGATTATAAACTCGTGGAATGAATTATAAAGGAGAGCCCAGTTACATACAGCAGACTAACATGTGGTCATTAGTTATTTCATAGAGACACTAAATAACTTTATGGTACCCTAAATGTGCTGAGTTATGCTATACAAAACTATGCATTTCACATTCTATACAAGCCAAGTGCTTCACTTTTCGTGTTTGTGAAAATTAACCAGGACCGACGCCACTGCAAGCAACATAGTAAAGGAAACAAAGTGTGAGGAGTTCCAAAACCTTCCCAGCAAATGAAAATCAACATCCATGATAGAACTTCAATCAAATAAGCCCCCAAAAAACAAAAAAAAACACCTGCATACCCTTGACCTTTAGAGCACCTTGTTGGAATGAGGGTGGGACTTGTTGCAAATTAAATGCTTTAAGGCAAAATGTAGAAACCGTAGTTCCCACGGATTAAGGGGCGCTGCCCAGTCTGGGTGTGCGTGTGATCTTTGAGGCTCTTTCTTCAAACAGGATGGATTGCAATTGAAATGGGAAAAGGAATGCTCTTCTGTTAAGTTCGCATATGCTTTGTGAGATGTAAGTTCTGACTGAATGCAGCTGGACACAGGTGTCACTGAAATGGTGAATCCCCATCATGAAGACAAGGGTGTCCTTTCATGTGCACTTTTTTCTTAATCACATAGATATATATATACTGCCTGCAAGAATGCAGCCCACCTTGTTTGAGCACAAAGGGATGGCACAGCTTCTCGAATGCCACCGACAATAAACCTGCCAACCCAGTGGGAGAACAACAAGGCAATGAAAGCCATGTGTCGTGCATGACATGGAATCAGACTGCAGTGCAAAATCTCTGAGGGGTGCTGCACATATAAGTAAAATATATCCTAACATCGGCTTTGACACAGTTGGCGTTTTTGCTACAGTAACGGTGACACTGGCCCAGTACATGCCTCATACACTGGTTCAGCAGAGATACACACACGACAGGCGCTCACTAGGAGTGCCGGACCTTAAGCATGCACGGATTCCAACTAGGCCAAATAGATATAATGCTACAATACATTGCTAGCTCTTTTGGCCTACTGTCTATACGTCAACTTGAACTTCAGTGATCCCAAAACTTTGGTAAGCGCCGGTCTTGTATATACTCCTGCTTCGTTCCTGTGTTTTTGCACTTCTTAAGCTTCACAAGATGCTGCTCCATTTTGTATTTGCAAGTCCTCGCACTGGTTTTGTCAGCTTGTTCACAGTACGCACCAATGCTTCACTTTGGTGACTGACATGATTGTGGGCACTCGTGAACATGTCTCTGGATACTCACGCACAGCAGCTTTATCTTAACAAGCATGCTTTTGAACATCATGAAATATAAGAACTAAAATAAACAAAGCTGATTCAGGCTCAAATTTTCTTATTTGTATTACAACGCATTACAAAAGTGTTACCCAAAGTTAGCGCTCATTTACATACGTAACAATACTTCAAGAAGGTGGTCTTATGATTGGCCTTGATGACTTGACACTGCTTTGAGGCTACGAAGGATTTCAGCAGCGTCTGCTCTGCTTCATGCCGGGACTACATTTTTCAAATTGCACCTGACACAGTGACAACACGGCAGTTGTGTTCTGAACTCTTCGGAGCTGTCAACACTCCTCGTCAAATGCCTAGGACACCTTGCCAATTTCGACAGTTTTATCACTTGGAAGTGCGCTGTGGGGCGTCAAGGCTGAATCGAAGAAGCAGTCACCTGTGCACTGCTTTGTTTAATGTTCTGCGAAATGAAACCGACAACTGGATGAGCTCTCGAGATCCTTTATCATGCACCTTTCCGACATTCCGCAGTGTCTTCATGGCTTTGCGACTGAACCAGTTGCTAACTGTAAGCTGCATCGCCACTACCGTCAAGGGTACGAAAGATTGTACCTGACTACATGCAGGGGTGAAACAGCCAAAATTAAATTTGGAGCAATTTTCGGAGCAGCAAAATGTTACTTTTAAAGCACTAAAATGCAAGTATGGAGCAGGTTACAGAGAAAAAAACACTGATTGTTTTTCTTTTTAACCACAAAAGATCAAATTCGGAGCAGTATAGAAAAGAGGGCTTACACTTAGGAAAAAGTAAGTGCAAACCACTCAGCATCTCCAAAAACATGCAAAGTGAATATAAGTGCTGCTATTCCGTAGAGGTAGTATTTGGCACCACCCCTTGAACCAAACAATGATGAAGTCCACATCAGCGTCTGCCATGCCTGCAAAATCTGTCAACAGACTCTGGGGATTCAAACGTGGATTGGCCAAGCTGGTGACCTTGAGATTTGGCAGATTCATAAAACAGAGGAGTAGGGGTGGCGAAAACCAAAAACTGTGCATAGTTTTGATTCTTGAAGACTGCAGAAATGTTATAGGTTCTAACAAATGATTGCCGGCAATTTGCTTTTTAGATGTCAGTGATCATATTAGCACTTACAATCACGCGGCGTACACATTTTTGAGTAACTGTACAAAGTGTGCTGTGTTCCTTGGCTAACGCTGACAGCCCATTCGAAATCTTAAAACGCTTTTCAGCAGGCCACAATTGTGCTGCGGCAAAGGTGGCTTAGGTAGCGTTCTGGACAAATTAATACAAGACCAAGAATTTTTTTGAACCGCTACACCCCCTCCGATTTTTTTTTTTATGTTGGGTTCAGGTTTAGGACAAAATGTCTGGGTGCGCGTTTCACTAAAGTAACAACGGCACACACTCATTGGCCCTGGGGCGGCATAGGATACCTTTCACGTGTGCAGTTGCTAGGGCAACTAACGTGGTCGCTGGCTGCGCCACGTTCAGAGCATGCCGAGTTTGATCACGCGCAGTAACAAAGGCATGTGCTTCCAGCTTTCGTGCCGAACATGCCATGGCCACGTTCGCCGACCATGAAATTCATACTTCCCGCGAAATGCAACTGGCTACGGCAACCCATTTCTGTCGTGAAGTTGCGTTGTCCCGCCGATAGATACCTGCTGCGGACAGCGGACCGATGCGTGCGTGCCGTTGTTACTTTATCTGGTCGATCATGTTTCATGAAGGTCCTCGCTTATAATGAGCATCTTGCGCCTAGATTTAGAGTTACGGTCAGCGCATGTGGATCCCTTGATTGATTGATGACGCATACTACAGGTGGCCAACGTGGCCTCCATTTCTCCCCGAAATTACCGCGATTGAGAACATTTTCAGGCCAGTTGGGCGTTTTGGCGCAGCTCGGTCCCCAAATCAGAAATTTTATGAAATTGGCGCAATTCGCACAACTATTGCACTCCTGTACATTGCAAGTTTTCAAGCACGTGTGACCCAAGGGACCTGTCACTGTGCAGTGTGGTGCCGTATTGCGTCTTTTGCTGACCTCACCCTCGCCGCTGGAAGAAACTGGGCGTGCCCCTTCCCTCTTTTTTTGTTTATTGGAACTAAGGGAGTGCTTGACCTTTCCATTTTCTTTAGACACTTCTGAACTCAAGGGTTTTCCTCAACAAGAAATTTGGGAAAGATAAAAGCCTTAATGCAAGCGCTGAGGCGCACCAAAAGCCCACTATCATCAGTAATGTAAATATAGGCTACCATGAACAATGTAAATAAACATCTTGCTGTTATTAGCTCCTGCTTCTCGCCTCAACTTCTCTCTGAAACCTGGCAAGATCCACTCTTATGGGCAGACCCTGACCACATCGGAAAAACTCTGCTTCTAACTGCCTTTTACGATGTCCCATCACTTCTAACAATTTGTGCCATTCTACAGTGTGACTTGCAGAATGATGCTCCTTACGTAATTTCAGATAATAACTATAACCTGAACAAACTCTCCCCTCCCATTCCATTTGCACTTCTTAAAAGAAAGCCTGCAGGTGCCTCACTTTTATGGTAGCACTGTTACCTTGGATGCATTACAATGGATATCAAGAATGTGAAAAATCAACATCTTGAGAGAAACTCGAGCATGTAAAGCTCGTTTGATGCCCTTAGGAAGTTATGTTATCCCATTAAACTGTAATCTGTGAAACCTTCCTTTTTCCACAAGAAAAACGTTGCATGCCAATCTCATTTAAGCCATCTTCTTTTCATGACAACGAAGCATGTGATGTCTGAGGTTGTTTTATCGCAAAAAGGCTGCAGGGCACAAGATGCACGAAAACAGGAAAAAGAACGCTCTCTTGTGTGGGTGCGCAAGTGGCTCACAAGATGTTGTTTCTGAGAAAATGAGGCACCACACTGGACACACGAAAAGGGACGCTGTCCTGTATGTGTGTGCATGTGGGCGATGAGGCTTCCCCTGAGTTTAAAGGATGCATCGCAGTGACTACAGGAAAAGGGACGTTCTCCTGTGTGGGTGCATAACGGAGCCACGAGCTTGCAGTTCTCAGAAAATGCAGCTGGACACAATTGGCACAGGAATGGCTGCTTGCCTGTGTGGGTGCGAAGACGTCTCTTGAGATCTGATTTTTTTTTTTTGTCACATAGCTGCACTGCGGGCAGCAATGCAGTTTCACTTGTACTGACACCCATGAAGGGGAGTTCTCAGGGCATGGCTCCAACGACGAGGACTCTGCAACGTCACAGAAAGCATAGGAAGAGAACGCTTGCCACGTGTCATGCACTATGTGGCAGTGCACTATATGACTTCATATGACTACCTAACTATATGACAGGAGCGACAGGCCAGTGGGAAATATCATCCACTTAATTTGTGTTACTCTTGGCCTACTCATAGCCTACCCATTGATGGTACAATGAGCCGACGTAAAAATGTTTTTGAAATAGTAACAGTGCATTGACCACGTGTCTCTTACATGTTTCCACATCTGTGCACATAAATACTTCCAACACATGACAAACAACACCTGCTGCTAGCTCATTTTAAATTTGATTTAAAAGCTACACAAACAGCAAAAGATTGTTTGTGTGCAACTGTGATAAGCACGGACCATTAAACTAAACTGCACAGTTTCCTTGCATAGAAGAATCAGTGCAATGGAGGACACCAAAAGTCTCACTTTATAATTGAGCAAAACAGCCATAAGGAAAAAAAGTTTACGAACAAAAATTATTAGTAGATGAACTGCAAAATACAAAACATGAACAAAGCACTACCAATAAAAAAAGTATCAGTGTTTCGTGAAAATGAATATCATTAGGCCCCATTCACTTCACCTCATTTGCTATACTCGCTTCACTTCAATTGACACCTAATCTACGCCTTGACCCAGATCACTGTACACTGCCATGACACGTCACTAAGAAGCCACATTCTTGATATTGAAACTGAAAGTGTTTCTTCAATGTAGTACTATTAACCCTTTGTTGGACACGGCAAAATAAAAGAAGTAGGCAATATTTTCTTTTAGCGCATGCTTTTCTGACGTGATTTTATTAGACAAAAAACAAACCAGGAATTAAAATCACCATTCACAAAAAAGAAAAAAGTGGGACAGGGTATGTCCCACAGACCACATCCAGCAGATTCACAAAGTGGGACCGGGCATGTCCCACCATCCACTTCAGGCAAATCATGGTCGGCAGTGAAACGGGCCGAAACACGCAACACAAAGGGGCACATTGCACATTATGCAGATGTATTTGCTGCGAACTTCTTTCATCTGTGTGGAGCACCACCGGCACCGCAGACGTTTACCGGTGAACTTCGGATGGTGGCCATTTCCGGCAAACCGAAGCTCGTCGGGCACGCCGCTCATAGCACGTCCGTTTTTTTTTCCCCTTTTTGTTGTGGTGAGCTTTCATTGTAACGCTTGATCTTCTAAAGGTGTTTTGCGCAACCAGTTGGCGACCAAGTATCAAGCGGAACTGCAGATAAACCACAGGCTCTATAAAACTCATTTGAATAAAAGCATTCACTACCGCTGCATCCAACATGAAGTAAAATATGCGGCTCCACCAGCGCTTTGATCGGCGGTCTGCGGGGTATGCGTTTCTCTTCTGGTCGAATTTATCGACACCTCCCATCCACGTGTTGTAGTCTTTCACAACAGAGGGGCACTCAACTGCCATTTTCTTGCCATTTTGGAGTGTTCGATGCACCTGCACACGGTCTTCTGGGTCATGGTAGTTTGACATAAGGTGCACATTCTTTGAGTCTCTCCATTGATAGGCGACCACCTCTGCCTTTCTTCTCCAAATGTAGGACCCTCTCTCGAGCTTGTTATTTTCTTTGACTACTTGAGGTAGATCCCTCTTGTTGACGCGAAATGTACCACAAGCAAGAATGTCTTTTTCCCGAAGCACTTGAAGTAATTTCGTAGAGCTAAAAAAATTATCAAAAAATACCTGTGAGCCAGCAGGCACGGCGCCATCGGTCAGGGTCAAAACAACATGTTCACCCAAGGTTACGTCATCTGGCTTGTGTGCGCTCTTTCCTTCGTAGAGCTGGAACTTCAGGAGATAACCAGTCTCGGAGTCCGCGAGAGACCAAACTTTGTAGCCCCTTTTGATTTTAGGCTTCATGGGCATGTACTGTTTCATGCTCGAACGCCCTTTGAACAGTATCATGCTCTCGTCGACAGCGAGATGACTGGATGGCGTGTAGTTAGCCAGAAACCTCTCGTTCATCATGTCCATCAAAGGTCGAACTTTGTAGGACCGATCGTAGTCCTTTGTGCCGTAATCCGCCATGAGGTTATTGTTGTTCAGGTGAAGGCAGTTTGTTATGAGCTGGAAGCGTTTGTACGTCATCACCTGCGCGATTTCCTTTACATGAAAGAAGCTGTCCGAGCACCAATACATTTGCAGGTGGTGCATGCGATTGACGCTCATCAGAACAAGCAGTCCTATGTAAGCACGAAGCTCTAAACATGTCAGTGCCGTCCATCCTGCGCGGTTTGTTTGTGCTGCGTATAGGTTGGTTTGATCGACAATATGCTTCATAACATCGTCATCAAAATACAGAGAGAATGTTTCAAGTACAGTGCTTCTCTGCGAAAGCTTCTGAGATCCAAGTGCACTGCAATTTGTAGGAGTTGTGGCAACAAATTTGGATGAGTCCCACTGGTTGTCCACAGTCTTGTCATCAAGCTCTTCGGAAGGCTTCTTCGATTTCTTTTGTTTTTTTCTTTTTCCAACGTAGTGTTTGCGTCGGATTCCTTTGCGTTTGCTTGTACTCGGCCCTGGTAGCGGCGGCAAAGTGTCGTCCTCCTCGCTGCTTTCATGAGGGGCAAGCACAAACTCTTCGTCTTCAGAACTTTCGCAGTACTCATCTGTACTGTCATTGCAATTGTCCGGTAAACTGAAAAACAGTTCTAGAGCTTCCTCTGGGCTCAGGCATTTTTGTTTTCCTGCGTGGGAGAAGGAAATCAGCCGATTCAGCACCGTTATCACGCCAGTGTACGCACTCGACTCAATAAGCCTAAGCCTGCGGGCGCCAAAACGCACGTGTTACACGAGATTCATACATGCAAAGGTTTTTTCGTAACGTAGGGTAACTTTTATAGGCAATTGTATTTCTCAAAGCAATACCGTAGTGCAAGAAGCGAATATTTCACTTACCAGACATGTATCTGTCGTTGAATTAGCTTCAAAAACAGGCGCAAACTGACGAGACACGTGCACAAGAACACAACAAAATGTAACAGGAGCGCCTCCAGCTCCACCTCATGACACGGACAGAAAACTGCATAGAGTGTTTTGCACAAGGTCTCATAGATGGCGCCATATGAAAATTTCGAATATTAATTCATGTGTAAGCATTTTAGAGCGAAAAAACGACAACTCAAAAAGTGGGACCTATGTGTCCCATCATCCATCAAAGGGTTAAATACATATTCGATGCATTCTTAGGTGCCGAGAAACTCTTTTAACGGTTCTTGAGACCAGTGTTCTTATTTGTGTTAATGAAAAATTATGCTGAAGTAACACACACACAAAAAAACACCAGGCCTGCACGAACCACCCAGCACAGTCAGAGCAAAAGCTGGAAGAGCAGCCTTTCAGAGCCTTTCCTAAACTTTATGTTGGTAACTGCTACAAGCATACTTGCTGGGTACCCACTACACCATTATTAATCACAACTTTTGGCTGGCATTCACTATGCTATCCTTCGTCATTCTTCGGAAAAGCGCGGTATCCACCAAACACTTGCAGTGTGTGACGACGATGAGGAATCACGCCTGAAGTGGGTATGTGCCACAGTTAATAGGTGATCAAGAACAAGCTTTTGCAATGGATTGGAGTATTGGTCGACCCACTCATTACACATTTAGGAATGTGTGATGCCTGGTTGTTACTTTGCTGTTCTAAAACGCTTTAATACTCATATTAACGTGATTCCTTTCCCACCATCAAGCCTGCTTAAGGCAAGTTTTTGAACAAGTCGCAAGCTCTGGCGTGGCTCAATGGTAGAATACTGGGTTGGCACACAGCAGACCCAAATTCGAGCCGCACTGTGTCCTTGGTGTTCTTTATTTACCGTTTTTTCTCTCTCTCTTTTTTTTTCGTGCGATAGTGGTTACGGACACCGGCGGCAGTGGCAGACAACTGTGACGCCACACATGCCCCATGTTGTGATCTCATAACTAGCTTTTCCTGTAAAACTGATGATTAATTTCTAAAAAGGAGCTGGCTGTTTCCATATTTGGCTATTTCCAAAGTATGCAAATCCTTGGATGGTTTGTGGGACCAAAGGACCAACCTGAAACAGCACAGGTATCACTGTTAACGTGAGAACGAACACACACAGTGCACCTACACATACTGCTAACTATTGCATCAATCAATCTTTCACATACAAAACTACTTGTAATCATTTGCATTTTTGCCAATGTAATCAAACTATTGCGAATTTCAGTAACTACATGCATCCAGTTTGAATGGCACAAAAGGATTCGAGAAGCTTACTTCTTTTTAGACAAAAAAAAAGAAAAAAGCTTAGCGGATGTAATGTGTCGTAATCCGAGCACAAATGGAAATTAAGGCTCGTGTTACTTCAACGGGATGTGAAACTGCAATAATAACATAACTCAATGCAGACACTGCCGTTTACCATTTTTCAGTGGGCATGCACTTTGAAAAAGGCAAAGCTTGTATCCTAGCCCATGACTCTGCTTCAGTGATACACGCTGGAGGACAACAAAGAAAAATGGAGATAGAAAAGGCTCTGGAAACTCAAAAGGCAGTTGAGGCATATGTCAGCAATGCTTCTATTTCACTGTTTAAAAAAGAAAGCGGACTATCAGTGCAAGCAAAAACCAGACATGTGCATGTAGTACATATAAGCGGCGGTGAAATCCATCACGAAAAATATTTCGTCCGTGACGTGGCGCTTGCTTTATATAAAATAACATCTCAATTAACTATATCAACTACTATCTTATATTCCCATCTATGTACTTCTACCATTTCTTCGACATTAAACAGAGTATATACTTCTAAACGTCATGCCACAAAAATAAGGATTCACAGAAAAATTACGGACTGCAGTTGCCACAGATTAGGGGGCATTACCTGATTTTGGTGTGCATGTGATCTTTGAGGCTCTTCCTTCAAACAGGATGGATTGCCATAGAAACAGGAAAAAGGATGGTCTTTTGTTGAGTCCGTGTAAGCTTGATACATTCAGTAACATGCAAGAGACGCTACCATCATTCATGTAAACAAACACTGTTGCTGTTACCACCTCCTGCTCATCAGCACGACTATTCCACGAGTCCTGGCTGGTTCCAGTTTTACGGGCATACCCTGATCACATCGATGACTCTGCTTATAACTCTCTTTAACGACTTCCCAATTCCTTCCAGCGATATGTGCCATTCTACACTGTGACTTACAGAATGATGCTCCTTACCTAACCTCAAATAATAACTATAATCGTAATAAACTTTTCCCTCCCATTCCACCTACCTTCCTTTAAAGGAAGCCTGCAGATGATTCACTTTTATGTTTGCACTGTTTTCTTGTAAAGGATGCATTGCAATGGATATTTAATGCGTGAAAAATCAATATCTTGCAAAAAACTCGAGCATTTAAAAGCCGTTTGATGCACTTAGGAAGTTACGTTACCCCTTTAAAACCTACTAAACCTCCACTTTCCCCACATAAAAAAGGTATGCCACACACAATTAAGTCGTCTTCTTTTCATGGCAATGAAGCATGTGATCTCTGAGTTCCTTTTACAGGATAAAGGATTCAGGGCACAAGAAGCAGGAAAATGGTCGCTCTTCGGAATGGGTTGCCATGTGCCGAGCTAGCGTGGTTTTGTGACGAAAGGATATACTGCATTGGTCACAGGAAAGGGGACGCTCTCCTGTGTGGGTGCCCATGTGTCTAACAAGAGGTGCCTTCTGCGAAAACGACGCGTCACACTGGTCACAGGAAAAGGGACGCTTTCCCGAATGAGTGCGCATGTGGCTCTTAAGGACTCCACTGAGTGTAAAGGATGCATTGCAGTGAAGACAGGAATGATGATTTTTCTCCTGTATGTGTGCGCATGTGGGTCTTGAGGGCCCCTCCGATCGAAAAGTATGCATCACAGTGAATACAGGAATAGGGAGGTTCTCCAGTGTGTGTGCGCAAGTGAGCCACGAGCTTGCAGTTCTCAGTGAATGCAGCAGGAAACAAGTGGCACGGGAAGAGCTGCTCGCCCTTGTGGGTGCGAAGATGTCTCTTGAGATCTGATTTTTTTTTTTTGGTCACATAGCTGCACTGCGGGCAGAAATGCACTTTCACTTGTAGTGACGGGCATGAAGGAGAGTGCTCCAGGGATGCCTCCAATGATGAGTAAGCTGCAACGTCATAGAAAACATAAGAAGGCAACACTTACCACGTGGCACACATTATGTGGCCGTGCACTATATGACTTCATATGACTACCTAACTATATGGCAAGAGCCACAGGCCATCGGGAAATATGGTCATTTAAATTGTGATACTCTTGGCCTCCTCATAGCCTACCGACAAATGTTACAATATGCCTAACTATAAATGTTTCTAAAATGGTAACTCTGCATCGACCCTGTGTCACTCACAAGTTTTCGCATCTCTGCGCAATAAATACTTCAAGACTTGCATGAAAGCACCTGCTGCTAGCTCATCGAAATTTGATTCCAAAGCTGCACAAACAACGAGAAAGCTTTACATGTGTGCTGCTACAATAAGCACAGACCGTTAAACTAAACAGTAAAGTAGTTTCTTTGCACAGAAAAATTAGTGCAATTGAAAAAAACAAAAGCATTACTTCAGTGAACATTTGAACAAACAAGGTGTAAAGGGTAACGTGTGACAGCAGAACTTAATATAGAACAACCTGTAAAATACAGCACAAGAACAAAGTGCTCCAAGCAAAAAAATAACAATCAGTTTTAACTTCACTTCACCTCCTCATTTGCTATCCATGCTTCGCTTCAATTGACAGTTCCACCACGCCAGACCTATGTCACTGTACACTTTATTGATGATGTTATTGACGACAATCAATTATGCTTTAGTGTAATGGGTGGTCCTTTTGAACAAGTGCGTACATAAAATGCCCACTTATTTAATATTCACATGCTGTGGTGCTTGCTGTAACATTACACATTTGCCATGCAATATTGCCTGTGCTATGAAACTCCTCGCACTATGCATCAGCTGGATAGTTTTTCCTTTTCAAAAGTGTTGTTAGCCTGAACAGTGTTGTTAGCCATTGCACCATTGATATTTAGATAAAATAGGCTAGCAAACACTATTGCCTTAATAATAATGATAGCTTTCTAACCACGCCAATGTCTCAGTCACTTTCATGAATATAAATGTGTAGACACTCCATTTTATTGCTACATAATACTCACTATCCTCAACAAAAACTATAGCTATTTCTGAAAGCCACAATTGTAAAGCTGTACTCAGAAGCCTAAATTAACGATTTACTTTTCACTGCGCAATGTATTGATCAACTTAAAAGTGACACATGCATTTTAGGCATCACAGTTTTCATGTCAGGACATATCAAGTGCACCAACTTGCATAGAAAATCACTAAAGAAATGAAAAAAATTTAGCTGTAATAGAATATTTAAAATGTACACAATATGAAAGTGAAGTGCCACTACAGAGTGTTACAGTAACTAGTCTACAAGACTTTTTTTAAGTTACACCGGCACACACATTTGAACTTTCATACAGATACAATATTGTTCTTTGCAAACTATTTAGTCTAAAGCAATGCTTTGAAAGCACAAGTCAAACTTATGCTCATAATTATAAATAAACCCGCTCCTCTCTTAAAATGTTGAAAAGACCAAAATAGCAGAAAAGGAATATCCGATTTCACTACACTCAATACTACCGGTCCAATGGTGCTACCAATATTCGCTGCTATATCATCGTCACAAATGCTGAAGGGACACCCAAAACTGAAAATCATTTCTAAAAACAAAGAATCTGTCAATTTGTGAGCATCGTCACCGACTCTTCTTTATCAATTTGACTTATCATTTGTATAATTCCTCATCTGTAGATACCATCATCAGTGTGTGCCAGCTCGAGCTCGTCTAGAATAAAGCTCTTCCTCATAAGTGGTGGACGATGCTTCTCGATCCCCAAGTCCTCTCGCACGTTACCACAGGAGCTGCGCTCGGGTCATCATCTTACTACCTATTATGGCAGTGCAAGACAACCCTAATTTATCCAAAACCACCGGACAATGTGCAGCCTCCGCCGTCGACTCTGGGCATCCACAGCCAGCACCGTGATCCGCCAGTATTCTCGTGTCTCAAAGGGGATGACGTGGAAGAATGGGTACACACCTATGACCTCAAAAGCGAGTTGAACAGGTGGGATACTCTACACAAATTACGTACGGTTCCTTTCTACCTGCCTGATGTTGCCAAACCCTGGTTTTGGAACCACCTTCAAGATCTTCGCGACTGGGACACGTTCGCACGGCAGCTTCGTCAGATTTTTGGTTTCCTCAATGTTCATGCAGGGGCAAATATAAAGAAGCTTGCTGAACGTATTCAACTGGCAGGTGAATCATACACCTCGTAAATTGAGAATGTTCTTGCCTTGTGCAAGCGTGTAAACTCATGTATGCCTGAAGGTGACCGAATACGCCATATTATCAAAGGCATAAATACCGTCGCATTCAACACCCTTGCGTCGCAAAATCCTACCACTACTCAAGATGTCATCACCATTTGCCAGAGACTAGAAGAACTTTAGTCTCTTCGTCTCTGCCATTATGCCTCGGACACTCGTCTTCCTGCGTTCCTTGACATCCATGCCCTGGTCCACGACATTTTCGTGAGGAGCTTCATGGGCGCTGCTCTTCCTGCGCTCCACCATCTACTTTAACCTCAGCTCCAACCAACTTGCGGGACATCATTAGGCAAGAGATTGCATCTGCGTCACATCCACCATGTTCCGCTGAATCCAGACCTCGTCAGGTACCAACGTACACAGAAGTTGCCGCGCTCTGAGCACCCACCACTATCCCTGCGGCTACACCAGGTGGCCATGTACCTGTGGCATCCGTGTCACCACCGATGCGCCCACAGCCCTATTACACCGTGCCACCTGCTCCTTGCCCAATCTGTTATTATTGCAGCTATAAAACTCAAATATCTCGCTTCTGCCGAAGGCACCAACGGGACGAGCAACGTGGCTACGCTACAGAAGAACGTGGATGCTTCAGTCCACTCATGAACTACCAGCGCACGCCTTACCGGTCTTTCTTTCAGCGTTCGTTCTCTCCACCTTAGAGCATGGGTCTGCCTGCGAACTCCCGTGAGTCTCGCCGCCGCTCACCATCTCCCGATCGCCGTTCCGTGTCGCCTCTGCGACCTGCTTCCAATGTTCTGAATGCCCACTCGGAAAACTCCCCAATGCAGTTTTAGGAGGGGAAACTGCATCCACCGGAGAGCCAGCAATTTCCCCAGACAGCCCATCGACCTTGTTAACAGTGTTAGTAGAAGGTATACGCTTCGAAGCTCTAGTGGATACTGGCGCAGCTATTTCGATTATTCGCTCTGATCTTTGCTCCCATCTCCGCAAAGTCACAACACTTTACTCGGGCCCGTCTCTCCATGCTGCGACGAACGCCATTACTCGCCCACTCGCCCAGTGTACAGTTTGTGTTTTCAAAGATGGTATTCGTCATCATATTGCCGTTGCAGTTCTCCGTGAGTGCACCCATGAACTCATTTGAGGGTGGGATTTCCTTTCGTCTGCATGCGCTTCTACATCTTGTCGTCAGCGCCTCATCCACCTCAATCCCACCAAATCTTCTGTCGCGGAACATCAAGAGCGCATTCGTCTTGTCACCACTTCAGATTATGTTCTTTGGCCATCCCGAAAAGAAGTAATTAGCGTTAATTGCATCAACATTGTGTATGGCGATGTGCTTCTACTACCTTATGGCCACACGGTACATCAAGGCATTCTGATCATTCCAGGCCTTGTTCATTTTTAAGAAGAGTCTGCTTTTATTACTGCGTTGAATCAGACCCCCGAACCCTTATTGTTGCCCTGTGGATCAACAGTCGCATGCGCTATTGACCAGCATCCCGTTGCAATTGTTGCCCTTCCAAGTCAAGAAGACCTACCAGAGCAAAACGCGTCGCCACTAAACTCTCCCACTCCTCTATCGGTGACGATAAGCCCTGATCTGACACCAGCCCAGAGTCAAGAATCGCTGAATTTATTAAACAGACATCGCACTTTGTATGACGACTTTGGCTACTCACCGAATTCAGATTGACGGCTCCCGAATTATTCACCGGCGCCCGTACCGCGTGTCTCTTACAGAAAGAAAGATAATCAAGGAAAATGTCTCAGACATGCTTTGACGTGATATCATACGTCCTTCTTCGAGTCCATGGTCTTCGCCAGTTGTTGATTGATTGATTGATTTATAGGGTTGAACGTCCCAAAACCACCATATGATTATGAGAGACGCCGTAGTGGAGGGCTCCGGACATTTCGACCACCTGGGGTTCTTTAACGTGCACCCAAGGTCTTCGCCAGTTGTTTTGGTGCAAAAGAAAGACGGAACAGTACGTTTTTGGGTTGATTACCGGGCACTGAACAAAATATTGCGCAAAGATGTTTACCCTCTCCCACAAATCGACGACACAGTAGATTCGTTGCATGTCGCAGAATATTTTTCCAGCCTAGACCTGTGATTGGGCTACTGGCAAATACCAGTGTCCTAATCTAACAAAGAGAAGAGGGCTTTTGCCATCCCAGATGGACTTTATGAATTTAAAATAATGCCTTTCGGACTTCGTAACGCGCGCGCTACCTTTGATCGTATGATCGATAGCGTACTACGTGGCCTGAAGTGAAAAACCTGCTTATGCTACCTCGACGACATCATAGTGTTTTCGTTTACCTTTTCGCAACATCTGCAACGTCTCGAAGAAGTCCGAGGTTGCCTTGCAAAGGCTGGTTTACAGCTGAATACAAAAAATGCGCATTTCTCTATTACCTGATTGATAGTATGAATGTGGTCAATTGTTGAGTAGCCTGTTCGAAAACCTGCTTGTTCCTTTGGTTGATTGAATTCTAATGTTTTCTTTACTCTGTTAGCAATTACCTTTGTAAATAGCTTGTATACTACAGAGAGCAAGCTGATCGGCCTGTAATTCTTCAAGTCCTTGTCATCTCCTTTCTTATGTATTAAGATGATGTTAGCGTTCTTCCAAGACTCTGGTACTCTTCCCGTCAGGAGACACCTCGTAAACAGGGTGGCTAGTTTTTCTAACACAATCTGTCCTCCATCTTTCAGCAAATCTGATGTTACCTGATCCTCACCAGCAGCTTTGCCCCTTTGCATGCTCTCCAAAGCTTTTCTGACTTCTTCTATCATTACTGGTGGGGTGTAATCTGGGTTACTGCTAGTTCTTATAGTATTAAGGTCGTGGTTGTCTCGGCTACTGTACAGATCTCTGTACACATTCATACTATCAATCAGGTAATAGAGAAATGCGCAGAGTATAACCAACCACTATACATAGCCTTCATAGATTACGAGAAGGCGTTTGATTCAGTAGAAATATCAGCCGTCCCGCAAACACTGCGGAATCAGGGCGTAGATGAAGTATATATAAACATTCTGGAAGAAATCTACAGGGGATCAACTGCTACCATAGTGCTTCATAAAGAAAGCAACAGAATACCAATCAAGAAGGGTGTAAGGCACGGGGACACAATTTCCCCAATGCCATTTACCGCGTGCTTACACGAGGTTTTCAGAAGCCTAGAATGGGAGCAGTTAGGGATAAGAGTCAATGGAGAATACCTTAGTAACCTGCGCTTCGCCGATGACATTGCATTGCTGAGTAACTCGGGGGACGAATTGCAACTCATGATTACGGAGTTAGACAAGGAGAGCAGAGAGGTGGGTCTTAAAATTAATCTGCAGAAAACGAAAGTAATGTACAACAACCTCGGCAAGGAGCAGCGCTTCGAGATAGGTAATAGTGCACTTGAAGTTGTAAAAGACTATGTCTACTTAGGGCAGGTAATAACCGCAGAGCCGAACCACGAGATTGAAGTAACTAGAAGAATAAGAATGGGGTGGAACACATTCGGCAAGCACTCTCAAATTATGACAGGTAGATTGCCACTATCCCTCAAGATGAAGGTATATAACAGCTGTATCTTGCCGGTACTTAGCTACGGAGCAGAAACCTGGAGACTTACAAAGAGGGTTCAGCTTAAATTGAGGACGACGCAGCGAGCAATGGAAAGAAAAATGGTAGGTGTAACCTTAAGAGACAAGAAGAGAGCAGAGTGGATTAGGGAACAAACGGGGGTTAAGGATATCATAGCTGAAATCAAGATGAAGAAATGGATATGGGCAGGGCATGTAGCGTGTAGACAGGATAACCGCTGGTCATTAAGGGTAACTGACTGGATTCCCAGAGAAGGGAAGCGGGTTAGGGGGAGACAGAAGGTTAGGTGGGCAGATGAGATTAAGAAGTTTGCGGGTATAAATTGGCAGCAGCAAGCACAGGACCGGGTTAACTGGCGGAACATGGGAGAGGCCTTTGTCCTGCAGTGGACGTAGTCAGGCTGATGATGATGATGATGACAAAAAATGCACCTTCGCAAGCAAGACGATCAAGGTTCTAGGGCACTTAGTCACCAAAGACGGTATTCGACCGGACCCTGAAAAGCTTGCCGCCGTCCTCGAGTTTTCCCGTCTGTTGCGTCAAAAAGACGTGCGCAGTTTTCTCGGCTTGGCATCCTATTTTCGGCGCTTCATACGCGATTTCGCAAGGCTTGCATCTCCGCTCCATCAACTGCTCGCAAGTAACACAGCATTCGTCTGGTCTGAAGACTGTGAAAAGGCTTTCCTGGCGTTGAAGCAAGCCCTGACATCCGACCCGGTACTATGTCACTTCAATCCAGGTGCATCCACCATTCTTCACACTGACGCCAGTGGTCATGGTCTCGGTGCCGTTCTACTGCAGCGTGACAACACCGCACGCGAACGTGTCATCGTTTACGCCAGTCGTGCTTTGACTGCTGCCGTGAAAAATTACACAGTAACCGAACAAGAGTGCCTTGCTGTTGTATGGGCAATACGAAAATTTCGTCTATACCTCCACGGTTGCCACTTCACAGTCGTCACCGACCACAACGCATTGTGCTGGCTTTCGTCGCTAAAGAATTTATCGGGCCGTCTTGGCTGCTGGGTGCTTCGTTTACCAGAGCACAACTTTGATGTCGTCTACAGGTATGGTAAGAACACCAAGATGCTGATGCTCTCTCTCGCTGCCCTCTACCCAACCGTGATAGCCCACCATTACCAATTTTCACCGCGGCATTACCCATCGCGGGTTTCAGTTGGCTAAGATCCGGCCGCCCATCTACCCTTGTGTCGCATCAACGCGTTGACCCTTACTACCGCTCCATAATAGCACGATTAGAATGCACATCCGCTCCTCTGCATGCCCGACTTCGTCGACAACTGATACAATTCAGGCTTTACAATGGTGTTTTACATCGCTATATTTACCACGTTGAAGGAAACAAATGGGTTCCCGTTATACCGCGTTGTCTACAACGTCAGGTTCTTGAAACATTCCATGATGATCCTGCTCCTGGACATCTCGGCTATCACAAAACGTACAACAAAATTTGCAGTTGGTTCACCTGGCCTGGCCTCTCATCTGCCATTGCCAAATATGTTTCTTCGTGTGCCTTATGTCAACGGTAGAAATGGCCCACTACTGCTCCATCTGGCTTTCTCCAACCTCTTCCTTGTCCCACTTTGCCATTCGAAGTCATCGGGGTAGACTTGTACGGCCCCCTTCCCGTGACCTCCAATGGAAATCGTTGCATTGTGACGGCTGTTGAACACCTCACTCGCTGCACGCTGGTACAGCCTCGCTGCACGCTGCTACAGCCACTGAAGTAGCTGAATTTTTTCTGTGTAACATATTTTTACGCCACGAAGCTCCACGTGTTCTGCTCAGTGACCTTGGCAAGGCTTTTCTTTCCTCTATTGTTGCTGAGGTCCTACGTGCCGTCAACACCATCCTCAAGACAGCTTCTACTTATCATCCACAAACAAATGGCTTAACGAACACTTTCATCGTACCCTCTCAGACATGATTGCTATGTACGTCAACACTGTCACATGAACTGGGACGCCATTTTGCCGTTCGTAACGTTCGGCTACAATACAGCTACGCAATCCACCACCGGCTTTTCTCCATATTTTCTGTTCATGGCCGCTCTCCAGGTGTAACTCTAGACGTCTCCTTCCTTTCGGCTCCTGCTACCTCAGCAGGACCTTTATCCGCACAATTTTTGTCTTGCCTCGAGCACTGTCGTCATCTGGCCCGAATCAACACCGACATCTCTCAGAAAGCTCGCAAGTCTCGCTACGAATCGACTCACCGTGCTGTCACCTTTCCTCCGGGAGACAAGTTCTCTGGACTCCCGCTCGTGTGCCCGGCTTATGTAAAAAATTCCTCAGTCGTTTTATAGGACCTTATATGGCGATTGAACAAACGTCCCCCTTTAGTTACCGTATCTCACCACTTAACCCTCCCTCCGACCATTGTTGTCATGGGACAAAAATTGTGCACGTTTCTCGACTGAAGCTGTATACCCGATGCAATTCTTGATTGATATGTGGGGTTTAACGTCCCAAAACCACTATATGATTATGAGAGACGCCGTAGTGGAGGCCTCCGGAAATTTTGACCACCTGGGCTTCTTTAACGTGCACGCAAATCTGAGCACATGGGCCTACAACATTTCTGCCTCCATCAGAAATGCAGCCGTCACAGCCGAGATTTGAGCCCGTGACCTGCGGGTCAGCAGCCGAGTACCTTAGCCACTAGACCACCACGGCGGCGCCCAAAGCGATTCTTAATATTGGTCTTTCGCGCGGCCAGGAGGTCTCTTCCAGCGTGATGGGGAATTAGTGGGAGCGTCGTCACCGACTCCTCTTAATCAATTTGACGTGTCATCATTATTTGTATAATTCCTTATCTGTAGATACTATCATCAGTGTGTGCCAGCTCGAGTTCGTCTCGAATAAAGCTCTTCCTCATAATATCTATATTTGCCAGTTTCCAAAGAACACAACTCTTCGGATGCTTCGTGGGACCAAAGGACCAACGTGCAACAGCACAGGTATCACTGTTGAAGCGAGAATAAACACACAGTGCGCCTAAATATGCTTCTTGCCTTGGCATCAACCAATCTTGCTCATACAAATAAACCTGTTTTAACACTACAACACGTGTCCTTGTCTTATACCGAAACCCTATGCTCAAAACACATAACAGGCTAAACATCTCATGAGGTGGGAAAAAACTCCAACGTATAGCAAGCAAGCACATGCATGATTAAGCTTATCGCGTGTTACGCAATGCTGACGGCTTTTTTCAGGAATTCCAGATAATCTATATCTTTGGAAAACTTCATAAGTTATCGTTCATCCTATTTTTTGCATACACTCACATTGAAGACATGTAAAATTCAAGTCCAGTATATATTACACATTTTTCTGGAATTTTTCTGTGCCCAGTGTTGCCCTATCACGTGTTGATTGATTAGCATACTACCCTATTTTTGTCACCAGTTGTACTTTTTGAACATTACTAGCACCACACTCTCTTTCACAGTAAAAGCTGTTAAAGAGAGTTAAACTCGGGTCACGCACAGTTGTCCACCACTGCCGCCGGTGTCCGTAACCACATTGTGCAAAATTAGAAAAACCTAACACCAATGACACAATGGGGCTCGAACTTAGGTCTGCTGGGCGCCAGCCCAGTATTCTACCACTCAGCTACGCTGGTGCTTGTGAGTTGTTGGCAAACTTGCCTTAGGCAGGTTTGATGTCGGGAAAGCAATCACATTTATATGACTTATAAAGCATTTTAAAACAGTGAAATAACAACCAGTCATAGCCCAATGCAAATAGCGTAACGAGCGGGTCGTCCAATGTTCCAACCCATTACAAAAGCTTGTTTTTGTTCGGCTATAAACCGTGGTGCATACCCACTTCAAGCATAACTCCTCACTGTCGTTAGCCACTGCATGAACAATTGGCACAAAATGCCTTGCAAGTGTTTAGCGGATACCACACCTCTCACAAGATGATGAAAATTAGCATAGCGAATGCTGGCTAACTACCCAAAAGATAATTATTATGCCCTAGTGGGTATCAAGCAAGTGTGCTTGCAATAGTTACCCAATGAGTGTTTTAAGAAGGCTCTGCAAGGCAGCTTTTCTGGCTTTCGCTGTGACTGAGCTGCGCCTTCCGCGTAGGCCTGGCGTTTTTTTATTCGCATAACTTTTTTACTGTTAAATTTTATTATCACTTCTCGATACGCATGCTTTACACCTACTTACGTTTGCAGGAGTACATTTCTTTGTGTTCATGTCTCTAGGCATTTCATAATAACTTTGAAAATGTCTTTTTATCTCTGTAAATATAAAGAGATAACAAAAGAACACAGGAAGCTTGATTCTGTCAACACTCTATAGCATTTTTGTGTATGCCAATTTACACTCCTGTATTCACACTCGATCATCCTAACAGGCCTAGTTCAAGCAAAAACACAGATACAAATTTCAATTATGTTTATTTGTACGATAAACTTATACAAAGAATTATAAAGGAGAGTCTGGTTACATACAGCAGACTAACAAATGGTCATTGGTTATTTCACAGAAAAAGCAACTAAATTTATGTATGCTAGATGTGCTGAGCAATACTAAACAAAACTCTGCGGTCCACATTCAATGCGAGCCTAACATTCAACTTCTTCGCTCGTGTTGAAAGTAACCACGACAGAAGCCACTGAAAGCAACATACTAAAGAAAACTCAAACAGCGAGGAATTCCAAAACCTTCCCAGCAAGTGGAAATCAACAGCAACGACAGAACTTCAATCAACTAAAACTCACGAAAAAACGGCTGCATTCCCCTGATCTTTAGGGCACCTTGTTTGCATGACAGTGGGACCAGTTGCAGATTGAATGCTCTCAGGATGAAAAGTACGGACTGCAGTTGCCACAGATAAAGGGGTGTTACCCAATATGGGTGTGTGCATGTAATCTTTGGGGCTCTTCCCTCAAACAGGATGGATTGCAATAGAAACAGAAAAAAGAGATGCTCTTTTGTTGAATCCGTGTAAACTTATTAACATCAGTAACATAAGGATACGTAACCATTATTCATGTAAACAAACACTGTTGCTTTTTGCACCTCCAGCTCATCTACAGAACTTCTCCCCGAAGTCTGGCTCATCCCGGTCTTATGGGCAGACCCTGACATTAGCGGACTCTGCTTATAACTCTCTTTTTAACATTTGATTGCTTCCAGAAATTGGTGCTATTCGACAGAGTGACTTGAAGATTGATGCCACTTTCCTAGCCTCAACTAACAGTTACACTATTACCTGAACAAACCCTGCCATCCAATTCCACCCACCCCTCTTAGAAGAAAGCCTGTAGGTCCCTTACTTTTATAGCAGCGCTGTTACCTTGAAAAGGATGTGCTGCAATGAATATCAGAAATGGGGAAAAACAACATTTTGCAAGAAACTATTTTTCTGGCATCTAAAACCCATTTCATTTCCAAGGACATTACATTGCCTTATCAAGCCGTAGGCTATTAAACCTCCACTGACCCCACACACACAAAAAAAATATATGCCACTCACAATTAAGTCATCTTCTTTTCATGGCAATGAAGCATGTGATCTCCGAGTTCCTTTTTCCGGGTAAAGGATTCAGGGCACAAGACGCAGGAAAACGGTCGCTCTTTGGAATGGACTGCCATGTGCCGAGCTAGCGTGGCTTTGCCACGAAAGAATGCACTGCATTGGTCACAAGAAAAACGTTGCTCTCCTGAGTGGGTGCGCATGTGCCTAACAAGATGCGACCTCCGCGAAAACGACGCGTGGCATTGGTCACACGAAAAGGGACGCTCCCCCGTATGAGTGCGCATGTGGTCCTTGAAGGCCGTTTTAAACGAAAAGGTTGCATTGCATTGCGGACAAGAATAGGGACGTTCTCCAGTGTGGGTGCGCATGTGGGCCTTGAGGGTGCTATTGTTTGAAAATGATGCATCGCAGTGAATACAGGAATAGGGACGTTCTCCTGTGTGGGTGCGCATGTGGGCCTTGAGGGTGCTATTGAGTGAAAAGGATGCATCGCAGTGAATACAGGAATAGGGACGTTCTCCTGTGTGGGTGCGCATGTGGGCCTTGAGGGTGCTATTGAGTGAAAAGGATGCATCGCAGTGAATACAGGAATAGGGACGTTCTCCTGTGTGGGTGCGCAAGTGGGTCTTGAGGGCTTCTCTGAACGAAAAGGAGGCATCGCAGTGAATACAGGAATAGGGGCGTTCTCCAGTGTGGGTGCGCATGTGAGCCACGAGCTTGCTGTTCTGAGTGAATGCAGCTGGACACAAGTGGCACGGGAAGGGCCGCTCGCCCGTGTGGGTGCGAAGATGTTTCTTGAGACTATATTTTTTTTTGGTCACATAGCTGCACTGTGGGCAGAAATGCACTTTCACTTGCACTGACGAGCATGAAGGGGAGTGCTCCAGGGATGCCTCCAATGAAGAGGTATCTGCAAAGTTATAGAAAGCAGAGGAAGGCAACGCTTATCAAATATCGCAGACTATCCAGCACTGGACTATTCAACTTCATATGACTATTTAACTAGATGGAAAGAGCTACAGGCCATTGAGAAATACGATCTACTTAAATTGTGATAGTCGTGGCCTACTCATAGCCTACCCTTTGTTACAATAAGCCAACCTAAAAATGTTTTTGAAGTAGTAAAAGTGCATTAACCATGTGTCTCTTACATGTTTCCACATCTCGAACATAAATACTTCGAACACATGACACACTACACCTGCTGCTAGCTCATTTAAAATTTGATTTATAAGCTACACAAACAGCGAAATAATTTTTCCTTGTGTGCAACTGTGATAAGCATGGACCATTGAACTAAACGGCACAGTTTTCTTGTATAGAAGAATCAGTGCAATGGAGGACACCAAAAGCATCACTTCATATTTCAACAAAACAGGCATAAGGGAAAAAGTGTGAGAGGAGAAAGTGAATATGAAATGAACTGCAAAATACAAAACAAGAACAAAGCACTACCAATGAAAGAAATATCAGTTTTCCGTGGAAATGAAAATCATTAGGCCCCATTCACTTCACCTCAGTTGCTATACTCTCTTCACTTTAGTTGACATCTAGTGTATGCCAAGACTTCCGTCACTCTGCACGTTGTTGATGCTGTTACTGATGATAATTATTTATGCTTGAGCATATTGGGTGTTCCCTTAAAGCAAGTGTATACCTAAACTACCCACTTATTTATTATTTACATTCTGCATTGCTCGCAGCAACTTTACACATTTGCCATGCAATATTGCAAGTGCTATGCGACTCCTCGCATTATGTAACAGCTGTACAACTTCTCCTTTCTGAAGTTGTTCTAAGCCCTGGCGAAGCCAATGCAAGCATTGAAATTCCGATGAAAAAAGCTATATAATACTATTTTATTAAAATAATGCTAACTTTTGAACCAGCTAATGTATCAGTCACTTATACGGATATGAATGTGTCAATACTCTACATTATTGCAACAAAAAACTCACTATCCTGCATAGCCATATGTGAAAGCCACACTTATAAGGCTGTACTCAGAAACCTAAATTATTGATTTACTTTTCACTGCACAATGTGCCGATTAACTTGAAATGGTACATGCATTTTAGGCATCACATTCTTCATGTCATGGCACATCACGTGCACCTATTTGTATGGAAAATCAGTAAAAACATCAAGAAAATTTAGCTGAAATAAAATATTTGAAATGTTCACAGTATCAAGGTAAAGTGCCACTATCAAGTGTTGCAGTAACTAGTCTACAAGACTTTTTCTTTAGGTTCCACCTGCACACATATTTGAGCTTTCACAGATACAATATCATTCATTGCAAACTACTTAGCCTAAATCAATGCTTTGCAAGCACAGGTAATATTTATGCACAAAATTGTAAATAAACCCGCTCCTCTCTTAAAATGTTCAATAGACCAAAAAAGCAGAAAAGGAACGTCCAATTTCACAACACTCAAGAACATCGGTCCAATGGTGCAAACAATATTTGCTGCTATAGCATCACAAATGCTGAAGTGACACCCAAAACTGAAAATCAACTTCTAAAAAAAGAAAGAAGGTGTCAATATCTATATTTGCCAATTTCCAAAGAACACAACTCCTTGGATGCTTCGTGGGACCAAAGGACCAACCTGCAACAGCACAGGTATCACTGTTAAAGCGAGAACAAACATACAGTGCACCTACACATGCTTATTGCCTTGGCATCAACCAATCTTTCACATACGATTTTGCATGTAATTACTTTATTTCTGTCATTAGAATCAAACTATTGCTCATTTCTATAACTAGTTACATGCATCGTTTGAACGAATGCACGAAAGGGTACGAGAGGCTTATTTCTTTTCAGAGAAAAAAAAAGCTTAGCAGATGTTATGTATAGTAAGTGGAGCACAAATGGAAATTCAGGCTCATGTTACTTCAACGGGATGTGAAACTACAATAATCACATAACTCAATGCAGACACTGCCGTTTACCATTTTTCAGTGAGCACGCAATGTGAAAAAGGCAAAGCTTGTATCCCAGCCAATGACTATGCTTCTGTGATACATGCTGGAGGACAACAAAGAAAAATGGAGATAGAAAAGGCTCTCGCAACTCAAAGGGCAGTTGAGGCATGTGTCAGCAAGGCTTCTATTTCACTGTCTAAAAAAGGAAGCGGACTTTCTGTGCAAGCAAAAACCAGACATGTGTAGTCCATATAAGCGGCAGTGAAATATATCACGAAAAATACTTCGTCTGTTATGTGGCGCTTGCTTTGTATGAAATAACATCTCAATTAACTATATAAACTAGTATCTTATATTCCCATCTACGTACTTCTACCATTTCTTCTACATTAAACAGAGTATATACTTCTATATGGCATGCAATAAAAATAACGATTCACAGTTCTTTGGCAACGTTGCATCAACAATTGGATGCTCAAGAACCCAGGACCATGTGTGTTAATAACAGAGTCTTATGCATGGAAGACATTTCCAAAATCTATAAAAGGAAAGCCCCAATGAGGTAGCTCTTTTCCCAATATTGATCTGCATGCTGTCCAAAACTGCCCCCCTGGGTCAATTAAAAGGCAGCAGTATAAACACACCTGCTAATGCAAGTTACCAAAAACATGAAGCCTTTGCAAACAAATAAAAAAAAACTGTTTTAACAGTAGGACATGAACCCTCGTCTTGTACCATAGCTTCATGCTCAAATCACATCCCAGGCTAAGCATGTCATGATGTGAGAAAAAAAAAGAACTAACTTCTGGCACACAAGCAGATGCAAGAATAAGCTTGCTGTGTGTTACACAATGATGACTTTCTTTGGCGATTTCAGAGCATCTATATCTTCGGGAAAACTTCATAAGTTGTGTCTTAATTTTTGCATACACTCACCTCGAAAACATACAAAAAATGCGAGTCCAGCAATTTTCACGTTTCCTTGCATTTTTTGGTGCCCCATTACGTGTGTATTGGTCAGTAATACTACCCAATCTCCGTCACCAGTCGTCCTTTTTGAACATTAGTGGAATCACAATTCCCTTTTTTTTTCATAACTTTCCTGCTCCTAAATCTCATTATCACTTTTCAATACAAGTGCTTTATACATGTTTATGTTGGCATGAATGCATTTCTTTGTGTTCGGGTTTTTAGGTACCACAAAAGCACTCTGAAAACGTCGATTTATGTTAGTAAATCTAAAGAGATAACAATATAACACAGGTTTAGTTCTGTAATTATTTTATTGCGTTCTTTGGTATCCCTATTTACACTCCTGTATTATCACACGATGATCCTTACAAGCGTAGTTCAAGCAAATGCACACATACAAATTTCACTTCTTAGATTCATTTGGATGATAAACTTACACAACGAATAAAGGAGTATAGTTACATACAGCCCACTAAAAAATGGTCGCTGATTATTTTGCAGAGAAAGTAATCACCTTATGTACCCCTTGATGTGCCAAACAATACTAAACAAAACTATGCAGTCCACATTCATTGCAAGCATAACGTTCAACTTCTTCGCTTGTGTTGAAAGTAACCACGACAGATGCCACTGCAACAAAAACGGTAAAGGAAACGCAAAAGGCGAAGAATTTCAAAACCTTATCGGCAAGTGGAAATCAACAGCAACGACAGAACATCAATCAACGAAACCCCACAAAAAAATATCTACATGCCTCTGATCTTTAGGGCACCTTGTCTGCATGACGGTGGGACTCGGTACAAATTGAAAGTGGTCAGGGCGAAAATTACGAACTGCAGTTGCCACAGATTAAGGGGCATTACCCGGTGTGGGTGTGCATGTGATCTTTGAAGCCTGTGGTAAGAGAGTATTTCCCACAACCAAAAGAGACGATCGGAAAAGACGACGACGGTGTGCGCAAGAGAGACGCTCGCGAAACTTCCGAGCTGGCGAACGTCGGCTCGCTGAGAGAACGTGGCCAACCAGCCAGAGCGCTGGACATTTGGTCTAAGAGTTTACAGCTAGTGATCGAGCTGGTGTGACCAGACCAGTCTGAACAAGCTTGGCGTCTCCTGGAACGTGATGAGCGAGTGTCCTAACCGGGCGTAGCAGTACTGCTCCTGCAGTGAGCGAGTAAGCTTCCGAACGAGCAGCTGTTTTTGTTCAAACAGCGGGGATCGTGGTCTCGGCGCCACGTCCAAGCGGTTCCGGCACAACAAGGGGAAATCGTGGTTGTGGTGCCACGTACGAGCAGGTGCCACGCCCAAGCTGTTCGGGCACAACAAGGGGAAATCGTGGTCATGGAGCCTCGTACGAGCGGGTCCATCACCGCCCAGAGCCGAAGGCGTGGCTTCGGCGCCACGGCGGACTCACGTGACCTGCGTGTTCGGAAACGAGCAGTTCGAGGTCTGCTCGACGATGTCATCGTGCAGACCGGTACTACTCGGGACCCTACTACTTCATGCATCTGTCGTCGACCTCCTGCTACCTTGAGTGACGTCCAACGAACAATTATTTCGGTAGGGATCGACTGTTGCGCTTGTGTAGGCTAGGAGTGTAGGGTTAGGTTAGGTGCACCATAAGTGTGTAGCCCTCGTAATTTGATACCGCCTTTTGACGAAATGCGTGACAACCTTAAAAGCTACCTGGAGCGGTTTCAACAGGTCGCAACGTGTCAAGGATGGCCCTGTGAGAAATGGGCGTTGTCATTGAATTTATGCATGACTGGAGAGGCGCTGTGATAGGCCGGTTGGATCAGAGAGCTGCGATGGGTTATGACCAGTTAAAAACGGCGCTACTGCAGCAGTTTCGATACACTGCAGAAGGCTATCGGGAGAAATTTCGCAAGGGGAAACCCGAAGATAATGAGTCCCGCCTGCAGTATGCGGTGAGACTCTCCGGTTATTTTGAGCATTGGCTCGAAATGAGCAAGCAGAAAGAAGTTATTCTGGCTTGAAAGAAGTGATCATATGTGAACAGTTCATGAAAGGCTGTTCCCTAGCACTAAGAATTTTTCTTAAAGAAAGAAAATGCGAGACACTGAGCACAATATGTGAGACCGCACACACCTTTATGGAAGCGCAGGCGCTTCCGAACTTGAATACGGAACGAGCTCGGACGGAAACAGGGTTGCCTGAGCATGCAAAGAAGACACGTCAAGCGAAAGATGTTTGCTTTCTGTGTGATAAAAAAAACGACACAGGGCGGCAGAATGCTGGTTGCGAACGAAAGCATCTTTTCTTGTGCATGGTCATAACAATGGCAAGTATTCTGCTGGTAGAGGGGAGAAATGTGAAGCATCTTGCATTGTAACAGGAAAAAGAAATGATGCGAAGTCCAAAGAAAAAGTAGAGTACGTTACTCAGAAAGATGGAGAATAAATACCCGTTGTCAACACTGCAGTCAGCCAAAGTTCTTCATTGGCAACACTAGGAACATGCCTTTGATGAAAGGGTTTACGAATAGACTCTCTGTTAGCGTACTCCATGACACTGGCTGCGATGCGGTTGTTGTTCGAAAGGCATTAGTGCCAGAAGAAAAATTGACTGAAAAGTATCCGCAGGTACTCTTCCTCAGCCGTACAGTGCAATACCTACCAGAAGTGGTGATCTTTTTAGACACGCCAATTTTTAGAAGAGAAGTGCGTGCTCACTGCCTGCGAGACTTAGTTTATGATGTGGTCTTGGGAAATATCAAAGGAGTCATATCACTGGATGCCACAACAGTGAGAGGAAACCAGCCCATTAAACCAATTTGCACAATGGTACATCCTTCTGGACCTGCAGGACGATCGACAGCACCATGGCCAAATTCACGACCAGATTTGCCGCATTTTAGAGGTACACATATCTCTCAAGATGAGGCACGGTTGCTTTCGAACACGATGACCGGGGTACCACAGCGTCGACGACCAAGGCAAAACTACAACTATGAGAGACACAATACCGGCAGCTCCATTGAATCTCATGTGGGGCTTCTTAAGCTCCACTGAGATGACATGGACAGCGTGGGTGTACTGATGCATCAGGTGCCATCGTAACCTCAGCCATCGTTTCAACCACCACGTTTCCAGAGTCGCTTTCAACGCCACAGGACATGGACGTACAAGCGACGTGCCCAAAGAAGCCCTAACTGACGACAACTACCTCGAACATGGTGTGGTGTTGTCACTCCGCAAAACACAGAGTGACAACGAGGCACCTGTGTTATCAGTGCGTGGTGTGTGCTGCGTATGGACTTGTGTTTAACCACCAGAGCCGTCAGTGTGCGCGTGCCTCGCTGTGACGTATACGCGGCATGCGAGTGTGTGAGACCGTATGTGCCAACGCCGACCAAAATGTGAAATGAGTGTTCGTGTTCACGTCTTGAACAAAGTGCATAGCCAATGTGGTCTACAGTAGTGTGCAGTGACAGGATGCTTCCACTATTTGAAGTCTTTACATTTGCTTGCGCCCTGTCTTTCTTATTAGTGTGTTGCGTTGTTTTGCATCTAGTTTATTGCTATCCGCAGCACAACGTACTGGAAGTTGGGGGGAGTGTGGTAAGAGAGTATTTTTCACAACCAAAAAAGCCGATCGGAAAAGAAGACGACGGTGTGCACGAGAGAGACGCTCACGAAACTCACGGGCTGGTGAACGTCGCCGGGCTGAAAGAACGTGGCCAGCCAGCCAGAGCTCCGCACGTTCTGTTCGAGAGTCTACCGCTAGGGATCGAGCTGATTCATTGATATGTGGGGTTTAATGTCCCAACACCACTGTATGATTATGAGAGACGCCGTAGTGGAGGGCTCCGAAAATTTAGACCACCTGGGGTTCTTAAACGTGCACCCAAATCTGAGCACACGGGGCCTACAACATTTCCGCCTCCATCGGAAATGCAGCCGCCGCAGCCGGGATCCGAAACCGCGCCCTGCGGGTCAGCAGCTGAGTACCTTAGCCACTAGACCACCGCGGCGGGGCTAGGGATCGAGCTGGTACGACCAGACCAGTCGGAACGAGCTTGGCATCTCCTGAGGACGAGTGGATGTCCCAATCTGGCGTAGCAGTACTGCTCCTGCAGTGAGCAAGCGAGCTTCTGGACGAGCAGCTATTTCCGTTCAAACAGAGGGTGCACGTCCAGAGCTGAAGTCACCGCCCAGAGCTGAAGTCGTGGCCTCGGCACCATGTTGGACACATTGTGGCCTGCGTGTTGGGAAACGAGCAGTTCCAGGTCTGCTCGTGTGTCACCGCACGACGTCATCGTGCTCTGCGGTACTACTCGGGATCCTACCGCTTTGTGCATCTGTTGTCAACCTCCTGCTACTGTGAGTGACGTCCGACGAACAATTATTTCGGGATGCACCGATTGTCGCAGTTATGTAGGCTAGGAGCGTAGGGTTAGGACCTATGTGATATTTGTCATGTTCGGCCAATTGAAACGTTTGTGACTGTATCACAAACTAGTCTAGTTGATAAATGTTTGATGTCCGTGTCTTGGTTGTTCGTGTCTGAGGGCCCCGAACTACCACAAGGCCCTTCTTTCAAACGGGATGGGCAGCCATAAAAACAGAAAAAAGGAAGGTCTTTTGTTGGGTCCATGTAAACTTGCTACCATCAGATAAAAGATACACTACCATTATTCATGTAAACAAACACCGTTGCTGTTATCACCTCCTGCTCCTCTACACAACTTCTCTCTGAGACCTAGCCGGTTCTGATCTTTATGGGCAGACCCTGACCACATTGGAGGCCCTCTTCTTTAAAATCCCTCTTACGATGCCCCATCACTTCTAACAATTAGTGCCATTTTAGAGTGTGACTTGAAGAATAATGCCTCTTTTTAAAACTGAATAATAGTTCAACTATTACCTGAACAAACTCTCCACTCCCATTTTATCTACGCCTCTTAAAAGAAAGCCTTTAGTTCCCTCACTTTTATGGTAGCACTGTTACCTTGAACAGGATGCATAGCAATGGATATCAGAAATGCAGAAAATAAACATTTTGCAAGAAACTCAAATTCTCGAGCATCTAAAAACTACTTAATGCCCTTAGTAAGTTACATTACCACAATAAATTGTGATAAAACTGATATTTTCCTCACAAGAAAAACGTATGCCACTGAAATTCAAGTCATCTTCTTTTCATGGCAACGAAGCATGTGATCTCTGAGCTTGTTTTTCCGCGTAAAGGATGCAGGGCACAAGACGCAGGAGAACGGCCGCTCTTCGGAATGCATTGTCATGTGCTGAGCGAGTGTGGTTTTATGACGAAAGGATGCACTGCATTGGTCACAAGAAAAGGGACGCTCTTCTGAGTGGGTGCGCATGTGGTTAACAAGATGTGGCCTCTGCGAAAACGACGCGTGGCATTGGTCACATGAAAAGGGACGCTCCCCCGTATGAGTGCGCATGTGACTTTTGAGGGACCCACTGAGTGTAAATGATGCATTGCATTGATCACAGGAATAGGGACGCTCTCCTGTGTGGGTGCGCATGTGGGTCTTGAGGGCCCCGCTGACTGAAAAGGATGCATTGCAGTGAATACAAGAATAGGGACGTTCTCCTGTGTGGGTGCGCAAATGAGTCACCAGCTTGCAGTTCTCAGGAAATGCAGCTGGACACAAGTGGCACCGAAATGGCTGCTCGCCTGTGTGGGTGCGAAGATGCCTCGTGATATCTGCCTTTTTTTTGGTCATATAGCTGCACTCCGGGCAGGAATGCAGTTTCACTGGCACTGACACCCATGACGGGGTATGGTTCGGAGATGTCTCCAACGATGAGGAATCTGCAACGTCATGGAAAAAAATGGGAAGGCAATGCTTACCAAGTGTCACAGACTATGCGGAAAGGGACTATATGACTTCATATGACTATTTCAGGGGTAGAACAGGGTAGATGAGTTTGAGAGCAGTCCTGGGAGCAGACAAAAGTACTTTTTGTTGCATGCATGGAGCAGCCAGAAAGACGTTTCATAGCAGGCTTGGAACAGCCAGGAGGGCTTTTTCGAGCAAGTTTATAGCAGTAAAAACATTCAAAGAATATGCAGCCCCGTTCAAAGCACTTTTCAAGCAACATTTGTTCAATGCTGTGTCTTTTTAAATTGTGCGACTGCCTTATTATTGCAAAAGGAGCTATATGGACACCCTCGATGGGTTTTTGCCGTTGCCGTCAAGTCCAGTACTAAATCCAAATTGATAACATACCCCCCACGCATGGTATGTTCTATCCACGGGTAAAAACATGGAAGTGGGAGTAACGAATGCGGCTGAAGCAAAGATCAAGCGGTGCGACCCATCTCCATCGCTCTGAAAGTGTGTGCGATAACATCTCCGCCCAGGGAGGCCTGTAGATGAAGCACAAAGGAACCCCTCCACACGCCTGGACAAAACATGAAAAGAAAGGAAGGCGGGGGAGGGGGTGACGCTCAAGCATTGACTGTGAACTTTACTTTGAGGGCGTGGTGGCGATCACTGGCGTGCACGCTAGCTCGGCAACCATCAGCAGACAGTTCGCATACACTTTTACATGCTGCACTCTCATTGCGAAGAGACTGGGAAAAGTGTTGATCTCTTTGAGGTTGCCATATTCTCATACGGCAGTGTTTTTTAGTTACGAGAGATCCGATCTCGAACATTTAGCTGCCAGCCCCACTTTGTATAACATTACAATATGCAGCTATCGTATTCAATGCTACACTCCTGCAATGCTACTGTGAATTTTTTTAGTTCTTAACAGCCACCTATTTTCTTTTTAACCTGAACACGCAAGCGTGAACCGCCGAGTCGATAAGTGCGAAGCACCGCAACCAAATGAATTAGAATATGCGTATGCGTGCACTTGAGCAGTCATGTGCACCTGTCTTGGCTAGTCTATTCAGGGAACTGGACACCACCCCAGCTTCTTTTGAGCAATGTCGCTGACATTATTTTTCCCCCAAACGCTGCCATGAAGTTATAAAAACAAGTTTTTACTGAAAGGGTGATGCAATGAATGCGACAGCAAGTATGGCTGGCAGTCAACTCTTTCAAATCCGATATCACGTAACTCTACAAAACAGCCGAGCCAAGGATGCTCTTCGTACAGTCCCTTCGCATTGAGAGTGTAGCACGTAAAGCGTGCAGAGGGTTCACAAGCCATTCCCGCTGATGCCTGCTTTGAATGTGACTTTAAAATGGAGGTTCACAACTGCTGCTAGAGCGATCACAGCCTTATACCGAAACTACAATCGTTTCAATGAAACAAAAAAGACTACATTTCATCCACGTTTTTGGGCACGACGTTTGATGGCTTTCGCATCTTGCAGCTGAGTTCTGGCGCTGTGGTGCAGTACAAAACTGAGAAAGCAAGTTTGGCACAGCAGGGGTGGTTCGGCACAGGATGGCGCAGGTAAAGAAGTTTGACGCACAATGGCGCAGCTGTTCCACCCCTGCTATTTATATGGCAAAAGCCACAGGCCATTGAGAAATATCGTCCATTTAAATTCTGATACTCTTGGCCTACCCACAGATGTTACAATGAGCCTACCTATAAATGTTTCTGAAATAGTAACAGTGCACCGACCTATACTTTTCACAAGTTTTCACACCACTGCACATTAATACCTCGACACATGCATGACAACACCTGCCACTACCTCATACAAATTTGATTTCGAAGCTATTGAGCTTTGAAAGTTTTCCATCATCTGAGCTGCTGCAATAAGCATAGACCTATTAACAAAACGGCACAGTTTCCTTGCACAGAAGAATCAGTGCAATGGAAGACAGCAAAAGCATCACTTCAGATTTGAACAAGCGAGGCGGCTTAATATGAAACAAACCTAATATGAAACAAATTGCAAAATACAAATCAAGAACAAAGCATTAGCAATAAAAAAAGAAAAATCAGTTTCAACTTCACTTCACTTCCTCATTTGCTATCCAAGCTTCGCTTCAGTTGTCCCGTCAACCACGCCACGACTTATGTCATAGTACTCCTTGTTGACGCTGTTACTGATCATAATGATCAATTAGTATTGAGCACAATGGTTGCACCCTTGTAATTTATGTGCACTTGAACTGCCTACTCACTGTGCAATTCACAAGCAGAGATACTTCCAACAATTATACACATTTTCCACACAATATTACACAGGCCATATAACAAAAGTATAGGATTCTTTTTTTTAGACTTTTTTAAGCTCTGGCATGGCTTTGTGGTAGAACGTCTGCTTGTCCCACGGAAGGCCTGGGTTCGATTGTGGCTCAGATCTATGATTTTCATTCTATTGTTGATTTTCAACGGATGCAATAATGATTGCTAATATTTGTCATGCATTCATTACATTTTTTGGCTAACAATGATGCCAGTGCAGACATTGAAATTTTAATTAAAACAAGCTATTTAATGGTATTACATTAATGCTAATGGTAACTTTTTGCTTTTCAACCAGCTAAAATATAAGCCACTTAAATTAATATGAATCTGCAGCCACTCTATTTTATTGCAACACAAACATCACTACTCTGAACGGAAATCACAGCTATATGTATCAACCAAACTTGGAAAGCCGTATTCAGATGCCTAAATTATTAATGTACATTTAACTATAAAATGCGCTGATTAAATTAGAGTAACACATGCATTTTAGGCATCACAGTATTCATGTCATGGCATATCAAGTGCATCTTGTGGTATGAAAAAACTACGAAAAAATTGGTTGACATAATGATGGAAAAGATATCAGTGAGAAATGGTAACATGTTTCAGAATGTTACAATTAAGGACAATTCACAAATGATAGTGTTGGTTGGTAAATAGCATGATGGAAATGAATGGTTTGTGCACAGTAATTTCAATATTGTGTAAATTTGAAAGCACACCAAAAAAGCACAGCACTTCAGAGGGCAAGGTTCGCACAAAGCAATCAGGATCTCCACAAAAGACATAATTCAAAGTAATTGGTAACGTATGTGTGAAATCAATGTGCCACTAAATAGTGTTACAGTAACAAATCAACGAAATTGTTTTTTAAAACTATACCTCCACAAAGATTTTCACTTTCAAAAAGATACAATATTATTGAAACAACAGACCCAATTTATGTTGATTATAAATAAATCTATTCTCTTAAAATTTTCAAGAGACCAAAACAGCAAGAAGGGAATATATAATTTTCCGAAACTGAAGATCACCAATCTACCGAAGCTGCAACCAGTAAATACTGCCATATCATCGTCACAATCTTGAGTTCATGACAAATAATACTAACACCAAAAAGAGGAGATTCATTTAAAAAAAGAAACTGGAAATATTCAATTTGGCGATTTCCGAAGTATACAGCTTTTTGGATGCTTCGTAGGACCAAAGGACCCATCTGCAACAGCACAGGTATAACTGTTAAATCCAGAACACACACATACACATGCACCTATACATACTTCTACCTATTGCATAAGCTAGTCTTTCACACATGAAATTACATGTCATCACCTGAAGTTCTCCCTGTCGTTACAACAGAACTATTCCTTAATACAGAAACTAAATAAATGTTTCAAATCTGATTGAAAGAAAAAAAATGGTACATGGGGCTCGTTTCTTCTTTAGACACAATGCAAAGTAAAGCATAGGGGACGTTATGTGTAGTAATCGAGGAACAAACGGAAATTTAGTCCTATGTTCCTTCAATGTGATGTCGAATAGCACTAATTATATGAGTTAACGTGGCCATCACTACTATATAACGAAGAGAGCAGACCTAGTGATGTGTCTACTACACTCTGTAATTTCGGCATAGGAGTGCTTGAGTTAGTCAATAAAACTGCCTCATTTTTGCTTATGCGCAGTTACCAAACCTGTTGACACAGCAATGTCAATAAGAGAATAATATGGTGTTTCCTTCAACCACAATATATCAAGACCTGCTTTTTGCACTCGCATCAGCATTCTTGACAAAAAAATATACAGTAAAAGCTTGTCAATTCGAACTTGGTTAATTCAAACTTACAGTTCATTTAAACTTGACGCCCTAGTCCAGGCACAGTCGTGTATTTCTATGGGAGAAACTCCCGATAATTCGAACATGTTGGTTTCCACGATGGTCAATTCAAACCGGGAGTTCTCAGTTTTCATTGCTTCATGCGAAAGTCGCCCTAGAGTGATCACAGTATGTTGCAAAACTAAACCAAAATAAATTGACTACAATTGCTAAACAACAGAACAACAGCATTTCTTAGCAGACGAGATTTTGGACGCTACGCTGAAGCTCCAGGACAAAATATAAACGATGCTCATGGGCTCACGATGGAAGAAATGCAAGCAAATGAGAATTACTGATTGTTGTTGAATTAACCTGAATCTCCTACAGAGAACTCACAGGGGAGACCCTATTACTTTGCTGTAACTATCCCGTAAATAAATGAGCTTTGGAGCATAAATAGCGTCATATATATTTACATTAAAGCTCACTGATCACATGAATGCATGCCGACGTATTTTTACGATATCGTTGACCTGCCACAGATGTTAGCACCTAGTTTGCGATAACAAGTCTAGAGGTGGTGTCCTTGAGTTCTGCCCGCGCAGTATGGCGCAATGCTTGTACAATTTAGTACCCATCAATTCATTCAAACTCCACGAGCTTTTACTGTAGCAAACTGGGAGCCATTATCTCACTGTCAATGTTTTACAGAGTCAGTAATGAGATCAGTCTTAGCAAAGTTAATTTTTTTTTTGGTTCTAAGAAAATCTGCTGTCGCATACAGATATCCGGTAACCCGGCCAAAACTTGTGGCATGTGCTGTGTACAGAAAATACCCCCACAATCAGCACATTGCTAGATGCTTCGCTTTCTAATTTGGTGCGCGCACGAATTTGAAAATTCAAATGTAGTTTACAGCTGCATCTGCTTCTCTACAGATGACAATGTGTTTTAAACAGTGCAATGCTAGTAAAACTGTGCTTGAATTTTTACGCAAAGACTCAAAGGGTAGCTGTCGGGGCCCACCTTGACCTTCTGGTATCCTCTGCCAATGTAATAGATTGTGAAGTGCACGCTTTGTAACTGTCCCAGTGATCTCAGCCCAACCAGGTGTGCCACAGTATACCCCGCCACAAAAGAAGACTTCGATATAGGTAACGAGTGTGTTCCCCCAAACGCCAAAAATATAGAGAAAACATCCCGAACTCCCAGGTGGTGCCACATTGCAATCTTAACCAATGCATTGGTTTAATGTTTGACAATACACTACACAAAGTACACTGACTGCCTAAGAAGTTATTGATCCAAATGACTGATAGTAACCCATTAACACCTTTTTAAAAACTGGCAAAACAGTTTCAATTGTGTTTTTAAGCAAGACAGTAACTAAGACAATTGCCCATTAGTTCAATCAATCAATCAATCAATCAATCAACTTTTATTTCTCATAGAGAAATATGGGGGTGACGGAAAAAAAGCCGCAGTACTGCGGCTTGACAAAGCTCCGGCCCCCTACAAAGTCCAGCAGTAACAATGATCAACCACACAAAAATTGATTTTGCTGGAAAATAAAACATTTGATTTGAATGCACATTGACAGGAAGAGGCAAATGTAGCGATTTCTAGGAGAAACATGGGAGGACTTGGTCTTTATACATCATTATACATAGTAATACACATTCATAAGACTTATGGAAAAAAGGACAAAAAAGAAAAACACGAACAGTTGTAGGTAATGATTACGTGTACAACAGAAGTTGATAAATAATCCAACAAAAAAAAAAAACTGCAAAGGCAATAAATCAGTATTACACTGAGAACATAAAAAAACGTTAAAAAACATGCCGTAGTCATTGGTAAACGACATGAACGTAACAGTCATTTGAACGAAATCTAAAACAGGTAATAGTTACCAACACTGGGCACATTTCTCTAGTATGAGAAATGTTATAGCCTCGGTTTATTATGTGGACCATGATAATAAGTCCTATTGGTGAAAAGAAGATTACAATTTCAACGCACAGTACAAAAAAATTCGTATGCAAAAAAAAAAACAAAAAAAAGTAAACAATTTCCGAAAGAGAATGAGCAAGCCAAACGCACACAGACAAAAAGAGAAAAAAAAGAGAAAAAAAAGAGAAAAAAAACGCCATGTACAAACAGATGAACCGTGCGTATCATTCTGCGACTGATGAATACGACTAGATGTTAGTGTGAAACGAAGTCTAAACTTCACCCGATAAGAATGAGCGAAAGGTGCGTGCTGAGGCCGACTCAGTGGCTATGCCATGTTTTGCATATTTGTTTAAGATTACGGCTAGTTGATACGATACAGACTGATTGCCATAGTTTGTGCGGCATATTGGCTGGATCCAGTCATCCTGACTTCTTGTGTCGTATGTATAGTGACGTCTTGCTAGGCGAAACGAACTGATGAATTCGGTGTTATTAGTCCTCATGGCGAGACGGTATGTACAGGAAAGACGGAATGCGTAGACGAATTTAACTTTGAGTATATTATATGCTTCAAAATAAGGGGCAGTATGAGTAGCATACGGAACGTTGGCTATTGCACGAATTGCGCGCTTTTGGCATATACCGAGTTTTTTCAAGTTGTCAGAAGATGTAGTACCCCATACAAGATGACAATAATTTAATGTCGATAAAAATAATCCATTATATATCAGACGTTTAGCTTTTACTGGTAATATTTGACGGTTTTTATTAATTAATGCAGTGACGGAGTTTAACTTGTTGCAAACATTTTGCACATGCTTATTCCACGACAATGTTTCTGTGAAAGTGACACCCAAAGCTTTGATCTCTCTAACAACACTAATTTCGTCATTATCAAGATACAACTTTTTTGTCAGTTCAATAACTCTGTTTCTAGTGCGGAAAATTATGGCTTGAGTCTTTTTTGTGTTAATTTTCAAGGAATTTCTTTTTGACCACGCTGATACTTCTGCAAGCGCATCATTAGCTAAAGATACCAACCCATCCGGCTTTACTCCGCTGAAAAAAAGGGCTGTATCATCGGCGTAACCTACCCACTTACAATTAGTAAAAGAGGAAAAAATGTCGTTTATGTAGACGATGAATAGGAGCGGGCCGAGTATACTGCCCTGGGGCACCCCGGACTTCAGGCGTTTAGTCTTTGAATCGAAAGTGTCATTTGTGACAAATTGACTTCTATGGCGAAGGTATGAACGCAGAAGGTCATTGGACCTCCCACGCACGCCATAGTGTTCTAGCTTATACAGTAGTAGGTTATGTTGCACACAATCAAAAGCTTTTGAGAAGTCGATGTATACACCTAGTACTATATTTTTATCTTCAAAGGCATCTATTATACATTCTTTTTGAGCAAGTAGTGCTTGTTCTGTGGATTTTCCTTTCAAGAACCCGTACTGGGCCAATGAAATGAAAGAGTGTTTATTCAGGAAGCGAACAAGTCGTGCGTGAATAATCTTTTCCAGGCCTTTTGATAAGATTGGGAGTATAGAAATTGGTCTAAAATTTCCCAAATCATTTTCATCGCCCCCCTTGTGTATGGCAATTACCCTTGCTGTTTGCATTTTTTCTGGAAAACAGCTACTACTTTCAAGCACTAAATTGTACAGTGTTGTCAGAATAGGAGCAATAATGTCGATGATGTGCTTTATAGGGCGGATTTGCATGCCGTTTGCATCCAGTGATCTAGAAGTTTTTAAGCTCCTAAATATACCGACAACTTCACTCTCCGTTGTTGGGAAAAATACCATACTGGAGTAGGGCGAACTGGTACCTTGAATGGGATATGGATTTACGTTGCAAGCGCCTGACTGGCCTACCGCAATGAAATGGTCATTGAGTGCGTTTGACAAATCTGAACCGCACTTCATGAGACCGTTTACACACAGGCTCGAAATCGCACGGTCAGTCTTAGGATGAACTATGGCGTTTAGTCGTTTCCACAACAGCTCAGTGTTTGCCGCGACAGAGAAATGCTTGAGAAAATATTCTTCCTTTGCTTTCTTTAGCGTAGCATTCAAACGATTTCGGAAAGATTTAAATTTTTTCCATGTTTCAGGGTTTCTGGTCCTGATGAAATCCCAATAAAGGTTATTTTTTACCTTGATTTGGCTGCGAAGGTAATTGGTTAGCCATGGTTTTCGCGATTTATTACTTCTATGCCTGACAACGTATGGGAAGTGCTTATTGTACAGTGTCCTCAGTTCAGCAATAAAGGTCTCGTACATGGAATTTGAGTCATGTTTTCTAAAAACTTGACGCCAGTCGTGGGCTTCAACCTCGTTACGGAAAGCGTCCAGAGATGCACTGTTTATATCTTGGAAACGCTGAGGCGGATCGATAATCCGCTTAGTTGGCACTTCATTTTCGATGAAAGTAAAGATGGGAAGATGGTCACTCATATCGCTTGCAATCGAACCGCTACAAAGGTTTTTTCTGTCGGTGTTAGTGATGAATAGATCGATAAGGGTATTTGACGAATGAGTAATGCGGGTAGAATTTACAATAGTGTTTACAAACCCGTTTGACTGCAGTAAAGCTGACAGTTCGATCTGATCTCTTGAGGTTTTTAGCATGTCTATATTGAAATCACCGGCAAGAAAAAGAGAATATTTGTTGGAACGAATGAAGTCAAAATATTCTTCAAGAAAACAGAAAAAGGTGTGTATATTGGCGTCAGGTGGGCGGTAGACGACACAAAAGATATTGGATCGACTACGCACACTTAGAACTTCGAAGTTAGCATTTGAAACGGAGAATTCGTCAATGATGCTCACGTTTAGCTCAGCCTTAGCCAACAACAGCACGCCTCCTCCTTTACGTTGAGAGCGGTTTAAAGCAAAGCCTTGGTAGCCTGGTTGGGCGAACGGCACGGAATACTTTGTGTACCACGTTTCAGATACCATGATGATATCAAACGGTACGCCCGTGCTAGCAAGAAATAGTTCGAATTCGTCATGTTTGGATTCCAGCGATCGCGCATTCACATGCAGAAAAGACAAGTGATCATATCCAGGTAGGTGTTTAAGTGAAGAAGGTTTTACAGCCATGACGGCAGTAATCTACAAGAAAAAAAAGAAAAAAGGGCCACGTAGGCAACAGTCTCATAATTATGACGCGTCGACTGACTGCGTCATCTTCTCCAAGTCGCTTGCGGAATTTAAGCGCAGAACGGCAGAGTTTTCGTCTCGACGAGCAAAAATTCGTCCATCCTTTGTCCAGACATATCGCCAGCCTGCCACCCTCTTCCTAGCTACAGCAGCACCGAGAAGTTGCTTATTCTGACGTGTCAGGTGCTCATTAACAAACACAGGTTTTGTAGAACTACAACCAAGCAATGTGCCCGTTTGGCGAGTCTTCCTGGCCTTCGCCAGAAAAGAATTTCGCTTCTCACGACGGACAAAGCGCACAATTATGTTTGGTTCGCTGTGCTTAGTCGTGAAGACGCGGTGACAGATGTCAATATCGTCTTTCGATACCGATTCACCAATGAGCTGACCCATCTTCGAGACCACGTCAATCACATCTGGTTCTACCGGAACTCCCTTAATCTCTACATTATTGGAGCGAGTATATTGCTCCAATTCATCGACTCGCGCAGTCAACCTCTCGTTCTCTTCCTTTAGTTTCCGATTGCTTAACTTTAGCTCTTTTATCTCATTTATGAGCTCTTTTATGTCTTTGCCCATCTCAGTCACGCTGTCACAAGACTCGCTACAGTACTGAACGCTCTGTTTCAGTGAGCGAAGTTCTGACATCACCTCCTTTCTAAGGCTATCAATCCCCTGTTGCATTGTCATGCTATCGCTAAGTTTATCGTCAGTGTCCTCTTTACCCGTTTTTCGCGTGTTGCGGCCAGTCATTTCGAGATGGCCACAGACAGCAAGAACATGGAAACACAATGTTGAAAGAAAACGAATGCAAGTGACACAAGAACTCTGCTCGGCAGCAGTGCAAGAAAACAAGAAGGTACTATGGACTTAGGAGCACAAAATCTTGTGCTTACCTGCGAGATGAGAAGATGCCGATTAGTATGTGCACTGTTGACGCACTGCTGCCGAACAAAGTCGCCAGACAATGTCACAGTGGTTTAAATAGGTGCTGTAGGTGTCGCTGACGCTTGCGCACGCGACGTTCCTTGTCAGGTGTCGCTGACGCTTGCGCATGCGACGTTCCTTGTCAGGTGTAGAGCAGCAGCACCGGGCGATGTCACCTTCCTGGTGCGGACGGTGATCGTGCTTCAAAGATAATCGTCCCACTGCGAGATGAGAAGATGCCGATTAGTATGTGCACTGTTGACGCACTGCTGCCGAACAAAGTCGCCAGACAATGTCACAGTGGTTTAAATAGGTGCTGTAGGTGTCGCTGACGCTTGCGCACGCGACACCTACAGCACCTACAGTTGCAAAATAACACAACTCATGCACTTGAGATGCACATCTCATGCACTTGAGATGATTCAGCATAAAGCGGTTCGGTTCGTTTACTCTAAATACCGTTCGAGCGATTCCCCAACCCAACTCATGAGAGACCATAACATACCAACCTTAGAACTAAGACGTAAAATCCAAAGATTAAAATTTCTTTATCTTCTCAAGAATAACTAATTGTCAATGAGACCAGAACAATACATCCAACCACTCACCGCTCGCAGAACAAGACACCGGCATGCCGACTCTCTAATGCCCTTCAATGCTAGAACTAACATTTTCAAATTCTCCTTTTTCCCGCACACTGTAACCGAATGGAATCAATTACCAGCATTATTCATAAATAGCATAGACTCAATTGAACATATTGTATCTTGACCTGTATTGTTAAAGTGTTAAATGTCTTTCTTATTCATTGTTTGAGTTATGTCCTTATTCTTCGCGCTTTTCATGTTCTTGATCTTCAGTTGTCCTTATTACGAGCTTTGTAAATACGTCCCTCCTGCTTGGGCCCTTCACTGGGCCTGCAGCATTATGTAAATAAATAAATAAAATAATAACACAACTACACAGATTTTGTCATAGTTAATGCTATGTTAACATGGCAATCTGCCTTCTGTCACGAAAAGAAAGTGTCCAGAGGTTAGAGACAACGGAGGTGTCACGATCTGCCTCGTACGAGAGGGAGGGCCGAGGGGCCGCTCTCTTACAAGGACACGGAGTAACAGCTACCGACTGCCGAGCAGCGCTCGTCAGTGTTTATTATCCAAGCAGGACCAAAGTTGTTTGCCAAACTTGGCGAGGTAATGAAACTAGGCTAGGCAGGGCGCCACAAGCTCGTTACAGGAGGTACTAAAGTTTAATAGGAAATTAAAAAAAAGCACAGAGATGTACTGCAAGAAATTCAGCTTTCATAAGAAATCCCTTAATAATAAAGCACTGACTGAACTGTAGCAAGGTTGTCAAATGAATGCAAACACTGGGCATTTTTCTAGGAGTTATCATTGTACTTGAAAAGCGTCTGCGGCTTCTTGAGGTAGCACTATTTACGAAAGAGTAATAAGGCCGGCGTGCAGGCATATAGGATTTAGATACTGGGTGTTGCACTAAAAAGACACTCAGAAAAAAGAAAAAGGAAAAAACACGGGATGTACACACATTGCTATAGTGCAACCAGGATAACAAACACATTCACGCATGCTTGCTCCATTACAAGTGATATCAACAAGAGTAGCAGCGCGGGCTTGTTGGTATTGTCCGACTTAGGTTGTAGTTGCAGCGATAAAAAAGCATGCGAACAATGTGTTGTGCAGGTGCTTCCCCTGTTAATTTATCTGTGCACGTTTTTGTTGCTACAGATCACATTCAAATTATATTCCATAACTTCCAAGTTAGCTTCATATGTTGGTACTGGGATGATACATTGATTAAATGCTCTTTTATATTTCAATGGCAAATAAAACTTCTGAATATCATATTGAGCACCACAATCTGACGACAGTGCCACTGTTTCCAACAAGTAATGACTTACATGCCTAACATTGAGGTTATGACAAAGAAAGTCGCACTATCACGAGCAATGTGAATGGCAACATGCGAGTGTAACCAGAATCGCCTTTCACCCAAATTAGATAGGTGCTCGGATGATGCTGTAAAAAATAAAGTGGAATAAGTGACACTTTTTATGGAGCCGTTTTTTTTATGGAGCCGTTATGGAGCCAACCTGGTGACTTGATAACAGTTCATAACACTTTAGGGGCTCAGCTTGTCATCCACCTATTCATGTTGCATTTTACTGCATTGATTAATACAAACCCAAAGCCAGGCTAATGCAGCTCAAAACCAATGCGAAATATACTAACAATGTCGAACAATACAGACTACTAGAAAATATTAAATGTACCAATTAACCTTTTAAAAAAATCACAGCATATCCCCAGAGTAAATGATGATGAGTGGGGCAAAACATCCATCAGCTCGTCTGTAATTCCGTCAGTCTGTTCTTGCTTCCGTCCGTCCGCCCGACCATCCGTGCGTTCATCCATGCGTCCGGCCGTCTGTCCATGCGTCGGTCCGTGAGTTCGTCTATCCATCTGTCTGTGTTTTTGTGTCCATCCGTCCGCATATCTATCCATCCGTCTGATAGTCTGTCTGTCAGTCCGTTTGTGCATCTAGTGAACACTACAAGTACCCCTATCTCGCATCCCCTGTGGCACATACCCACTCTAGAGCGCATATGTGCCACCGGTGGCTACGTACTACTACATGTATACAAGGGATGAACAGACCCACGCCTTAAAGAGCTTCACCCCTAAAAACGACCTGAAATATGTAACTGATACTTGCAATGCTTTAGAGAGGGCCCCACCGCTTCTGCAAGCACCCCATTGTACAGGATTTGCTAAAATGCCCATGCTATGCATTTTCACAGGTTTCAAGGGAGTTGTGATGTGTTACGCTCAGAACTACACCTAGAACACAATCAGCCGCAGTTTTTTTATCAGCTCCACAGAGAGGCCGGAGTACCAACAAATAGCCAACGATTAGCGGGACTGCTCCGCCCTTTTTCACTTTGTTTTTGACAGCACCTGGCGCAAATCGTCCTGTGTCGGGTTAGAGATAATAGGCGCTCACTCATATAGCTCACGAAAGTTCGTTCGTTGACCTGTGCAGGACAGAATCTCGTTACTTCACCGTGAATGTACACATGTTGTTGTGTTAACGACGTACTGCGCGGCTGCCCCGACCCCATTTGGTATTCACTTTTCAGATGACTTTATGAGATGCCTGTGAAACTTCATAACGTCGAATACACGTTGTCAGTGGACTCACGGCAATCACCAGCTCTCAGCCGAACGCGTAAAGCCGACCACTTTATTCCACACGACGGGTCCGGTGTGCGCAACACTAGCAAACCAAAAACAAGCAAAAAAAATCACACTGTGCTGTCTTGCGGCAGGCCTCGTCCAATTTTGGTTACGGCAAACCTCGTCCAGTTTTAAATTTTATTTTTGTTTTTACTTTATATTTGTAAGCTTGACTGGTAACGTCAAAATTCTGTCCTAAATGCCCTAACGCATCGTATAATTATTGCTAGCATCGCTAACTATCCTCAATTTCAGCATCACTTCAAAACACCCGCCTCAGATCTTAAGAAGATTGCACCAGAGAGTTGGACCCAGCAGCACCCCACAACGGGAGAGCACCTGAAACCACGTGCGCCCATGCTGAACATACAGTTTTCAAATCTTAAAAACCACGCGGTGAAGATTTGAAAGGTATGGATGCATTGAGCACATGGGCGTCAGCAGAGGAGTGCAAAAAGGGCCCTTGCCCCCTCCTTTCTCGATTCTGACTAGAACTTGCCTATACTCAAGCTATTTTAGTGCCCTACCCCTCGATGCAACAAGGGCTTGCGTCCTCTAAGACAAAATCCCGCCGACGCTCATGTTTCAGCGCGTCCCCTTCAAAAAAAAAATGGACCATCTCCCCAAAGGGAACCCTGATGTGATGTGAATCAGCAGCGGTGCGCACGGCGTTGACCCGGTTGAAACGGGGGAAGAACGATTTGAAGCGAAACTGTATAAGTTTACTGGAGTAAACGTTTGTTTCAAACGCAAACACACGGGAGGAGAGACGTGTTGAAAACGCTTGCGCTTGGCTTCTTCGGCTAGCGCATTGTTGGCGTTATTCGTGCACCATCTCTATTCTCGAACACGTTCAGCGTTCTTGACTCGCACCTCGTCAGTGTCATTGGTCTTCCACTGCCGACGCTTGCATTTGGCTTGCCTGGCTTGCGCCTCGTCGGTGTTCCAGGCCCGACATCGTCATTCGCGAATGCGATCGGCTTTGCTAACCTGCAACGTCAGCGACAGCCGAGAAAGGTACGTGCACACTAGCGGGAAGCATGTCCCGGTGCCATCCTGCCCAATGGCGTGATCACGCGGCAAGCAGCGGCGCGCTGTCCACATTGCCGGCGCCGCGAGACCACAACCAGGCTAGACGACAACGCGCCTATCCACGGCTTCTTCTTGCCGACAGATGGAGAGAGGTGGCACGCGTGAGGAGATGATGCTGACGTGGTGGTGGTGGTGGTGGTTAGAAGAGGAAGAAGGCGCCTAATTTCTGCAGCTCGGTTGGGAGCACAGCACAGCACCTGCGGGGATGGGGAATGGGAGAATACTGGATAGAAGAAAAAAAGGTTAGGTAAGCAACGGCGCAGTCGTCTTCAGCACAAACGGCAGTCCGGAAGCAAGGATAGGGTGGCAAGCGTCCCTTTCTCAGCGGTAGGTCGCGATTCCTGTCTCGTCCGGGAAAGAGGCTGTGGAGTGCTTGTAGATGGGGACGATAAGGGAAGAGCAGCTGCTCCAGGGTAGTGGCAGGAAGGCCATGTCTCTGGTAGGCTGCGGTGACCCCCGAGCGTTCCTGTGCCAAGGCAGGGCAGGTACAGAGGAGGTGCTCGAGGGTCTTGAAGTCGCCACAGCAGGCTGGGGAGGCACAACATCTCTTGAAGTAGCAGTGGGCCACGGTCTACACGCATCCGATCCGCAGCCGAAGCAGGTCAACTCGTTCCCTCCTGGTAAGGCTTGCTTCAGGAAGATGCCTCCGTATGTAGTGGTTGCTTTCGAACTGCTTGGAAGGTTGGTAAGGTCATACCGATACACAAAGGTGGTACTACTAACGACTGCAAAACTTTCCGTCCCATCTCGCTCACAAGCACTTGTTCAAAGATTCTCGAGCATATTGCCTCCAAGCATCTTTTGGCTTATCTAGATGTTCACAACCTATTATACTCACAGCAACATGGATTTCGAAAAGGCCTATCTACTATTACTCAGCTTGTTGAACTTGTTCATGATCTCTCCTCTGAAATTAACTCGCAAGGTCAGGTTGACATGATACTCTTAGATTTTGCAAAATCTTTTGATAAGGTGTCCCATACTAAACTGTTGTTAAATATAAACACTATCTTTAAAAACCCAAACCTAACGCAGTGGTTTTCCTCCTATTTCTCCAATCGCAAGCAGTATGTTCAAGTCAGCACGAAAAAATCTGCCCTTGCCAATGTTACTTCTGGAGTTCCCCAAGGCAGTGTCTTGGGCCCACTACTGTTTTTGATTTTTGTCAACGATTTACCTAAAGATATTACGGTCCCCATAAGGTTTTTTGCTGACGATTGCGTAATGTATAAAACAGTCAGGTCTCCTACCGATCAATCAGGACTAAATTAAAACCTCCAAAAAATACAAAACTGGTGCACCATTTGGCAGATGGATCTAAAGGCCGCAAAAACAGTAACAATGACCGTAACTAGGAAAAAACGCATCCTAATAACGACGTACTCTATAAACGATCATGAGCTTGGCAGAGTAGAACAACACAAATATTTGGGTTTATTAATAACTTCCTATCTACGATGGAATTTGCATGTAGACTCCGTTTGTGCTAAGGCTAACAACGCATTGTGGAGACTTCGGAGAAATCTGCACCATGCTAGCCCGGAAATCAAATGCTTGGCTTACAAGGCTCTCGTATGGCCAATTATGGAGTACGCAAAGGTGGTATGAGATCCGTATACAACAAGTAATCGCACTAAACTAGATAGAATACAAAGATTGGCGTCACGTTTCATATTTAACAAATACCAGCGCTGCCACTCCCCAACTCAGCTTTTCAAGCTGGCCCACCTTAAACCACTAGAACAAAGGAACGAGTATGAAAGACTTAAATTACTCTTTTTAATCATTGAAGAACAAGTAAAAATAGACAAATCGAAGTATATGTATATAAAAACTGGGGAAACGTCAAGGCTCCGGCATAACATATACATCCCCCCTCCCAGATCACACAACGATTGTTTTAAGTTCAGTTTCTTTACGCGGGCGATCAGTGAGTGGAACAGGCTGCCAAATTTTACTGTCTTATCGGAATGTGTACCTTCTTTCTTGAAGGGCCTAAAGGATGTCGTGTATAAAGATGTATAGTTTATATTTTGCTTATTCTATGTCCTCAAGAGCAGAGTGCTTTGGCTATTTCTTGTCATTCATTGTTATGTATAATAGAAATTGTATAGGGAGTACCTATTTTTTGTAAGTATATTGGTTTTTTCAACCCCTGTTATAGCCCAAATGGGGCTGACAGTATAATAAAATGAAATGAAATGAATGCCTGGGTCATCGCCCATTGGCCACCCTCTCGTTTGGGTGGAACGAGGCGAGGAGCTCCTTGATGCGAGCTTGCGTGTAGTCCCTGGCTGCCAGAGCCTCAGTGATGGGGGTGCCCGGCTGGTATGCTGCCTTGGCCAGCGTGTCCACATTCTCGTTGCCAGCTATGCCCCCGTGAGGGCAGCCAGTGGAAGGAGACGGACATTCCGGTTTTTGCAAGGGCCCGGTACTTGGATGCCAGAAGACTCCCCATGAGCCCTGCACGACAGTGGTTAGCCAGTCTCTGCAGAGCCGCCTTGCTGTCGCACAGGACTGCAACCGGCTCTGCAGGGACGTCCTCGACCAGTAGGTCCGTCGCCAGGTGTAGCCCCCCCGCTCCGCAGCCATCGAGCTCGCCGGGAAGGGTAGTCGGCACTGCCTCCCGACGACTCAGGATGGGATGACGCAGGCAGCCGCCGCTGTACCGTCTGGCATGACGGATTCACGATGAAGACCTGGAGCTGACCTGCCAGTTGCTCCTGGAGCTTGGAGACGACGGCCTGTTACAGTGCTGCAGCAGGTGTTCGGTGCAAGGTTGCCCCGTCAAAGGACAGGTGGACTTCAGGCGGCCCGTGATGAGGCGGTGGAGGAGCCACCGGGACTGGCAGATCGCAAACCTCTCTTGTGGTAGAGTGCACAGAGACCGCTCATTTATGACCTCAGCTGGCTGTGAAGTCGCTCCAGGAGGGCACTACCGTCTGTGGCACGGTGAAGGCGGTCAACGTGCCCCATCGCACGCTGGATGATGCGTAGGGACTGGGGCCACTCTCTGGCCTCGGCCACGGGGAGTACTTGGGGAGCCCCAGGATGGCCCTCACTGCTCTCCTGTGATGTCCCTCCAGGTCCAGTCTCCTGGCAGGCGTTAAGCCATTAGTAGGAAGGCGTACAGCAAGACTGAGGACGCAGAGGCCTGGTTGAGCCGTAGAGCCAGCTTGGTGGAGCAGCTGCGGCCACGCTGCTGCAGCATGTTGATGGCTCCTTGAACACGTCGAATCTATCTGGTCGCGACCTTGGCAGCCGGGATCCAGGTGAGCCGATGGTCGATGGTGAGCCCAAGGTACTTCACCGCCAGCTTCCAAGGCAGGCGAAGTTGCCGACTCTCAGTTGCTTCACGTAGTGTCATGCTGCCACCAGCAAATGAATAAGCAGGGCCTTGGTCTTGGTCGCGAAGACCTTGAGTCCGATGCCCCTCAGGTAGGCGATCACCGCGTCCAGGGCCGCCTGCAGTAATCTCCTGATGGCTGGAATGAAACGCCTCAGTCCACGGGCCGAGAGTGCCACGTCATTGTCGTAGACAGAGCAGCTGGCCAGGAACCTGGTGCCAGTCGGAAGAGAAGCTGCGAGTCCTGCCATCACCAGGTTGAACACGAAGGGGCTCAGCACGGAACCCTGAGGTACGCCTGCAGTGATGTCCCTGGGTTGGCTAGTCTCTTTTCTGACTCGAACCCGGAAGGTCCTGCCAGAAAAGGAAGGAAGTGATGAAGCTGCGGAGGCACCCGTCGATGTCAAGTCGGTCCAGGGCCGTCTCAACGACCTCCTTTGAGAGACCGTCAAAGGTGCTCTCCACGTCCAGCAGGAGCAGCGTGGCCACGTCACTGCAGCTCTTGGCATCCTCGATGGTGGCGAAGACGTCGGAGGTGGAGTCGGCTGTGCACCGGTGGCGTATAAAACCTGTAAGTTGTTCCGGGAAGAATTCGAGTTGGTCAGCGATCCACTCGAGTCGCTCTAAGGCCACTTTCTTCATCACCTTGCAGGGTGCAGAGGTGAGAGAGGCTGGCCTGTACGAGGAGAGGGCCATGGCTTTCTTCTGGGGCTTCACAATCTGGGCGATGACAGCAGACCGCCAGGACTCGAGTAGGACCCATCTGCTACAGACGTTGTTGTAGTACTCCAGCAGGTGCTGGCGGCCAACTACGTCCAGGTTACGGAGCATCTGGAAAGTAATGCCATCAGCTTCTGGAGCACTTCGTCGCATTGATCCTTCAAGGGCTGCCTCTAGTTCATAAATCCTGATGGCTTCGCAACACAGTTCTTGTACTTGCGCGGATGTCCACCCGGGATAGTCGCAAGTGGTGGGGCACTATAGGACAGCAGGAGGTGGTGCAGCAGGCAGCTGGGCAATGTCCCTCACAGCAAACTGGTCGACCAGCTGTTCTGCCATGCGACAGCCTAGATGGAAAGGTGGATGGCCAGGGACATCACTTGTTTGAAGATCCGTGGCACCATCAGCAGGCGCCAGGCCTTGGTCCCGTCCTGCGATTGGTCAATGGAGATGCAGATGCCATTCGAGCCCTGGTTTCTGCGTTGTCGAGCATGGCATCTCTAAACGGCGTTGACCTTCCAGAACACTGCTCAGAGCTCCAGTTGAGCCTTCTTCAGAGCCTGGCATTCTGCCCGCCTCCGCGCTGCCCTCAAGGGTAGGTGTTGGATGTCTGGAACAGGCTGCCCCCGCTGTGCCTTGACAATGATGGTTGCAGCCCGGGCACTGTCACCCACCAGTTGCATGAGGTATTGTCACTTGTGTCCTGCCTGAACAGCTGATGGTATACCCGCCAGTCTACCACACGGTACTCTTGGTCCCTGGGGGGCCTTCCCTCGGAATGGAGTCAGTAGTACGGGCAGGTGGTCCGAACCCCAGGTGTCCGAAAACGACGACCAGGTGTACCATCAACCCTCCGTGGCCAGGCTAAAGCCTATGGCTGTGCTAGTAGCATTGGCTCCGCGACGAAGGCAGGTGATGGCCCCAGTATTCAAACAGGATCACCAGGCCAAGCTGCAGCAGGATGTTGCGCACCTCTCGGCCTCGTAAGTCGGTCTTGCGGCCACCCCAGGCTGCATAGTGGACGTTGATGTCACCGCACAGCAGAAAGTCCTTCCACAGTCGATGTGCAAGTTGCTGCAGACAACTGGGGTCCCACCCAGGACTCCTTGGGTCTGACGTACATATTGGCTACCACGGTGTCGTCCGGTCGAGGTGAACGTAGACAGCACAGCACTCGGAGGGCCCTCCAACCAGGTCAGCCAAGGATACCTCAGCTTGCAGCAGGTCCCGCTTCATATAGACGGCACAGCGGGCAAGTCCTTGCATGTGGTTGTCGACTAGGCAGGGGGCAACATGGCAGTTGGTCAGCGTGCAGCTGGTCTGGCTGCTGTAGCTGGCGTAGCCTGGTAGTCGGAATTGCCCTGCCTAGGCGTACACCTCCTGGAGCGCGAGGAAGGACGTCGTAGTCGTTGTGAAGCAGGTGTGGTGCGAAGTCATCTCTCCGTGACCCCAGCCTGTGGACGTATTACTGGAGGACACTCGGACGTCAGGACTGACGTAGCTTGGTGGAAGACTAGCCATGCCATATGGCACGAAATGGGTGCTCTGGTGGAAGCAAAGCAACAACTACCTGCAAAGAGAGCAGAAGGGGGCCCAGGAGTTACTACAATAGAGGCATCGGGGCGGGGGCCTCACCTCAGCAGGCTGGGTCTTGGGGGCAGCGGCAGCAGGCGTGGAGACATGTAGAGGAGGCTGGACAGCAGGAGCAGACAAAGCTGCAGGCACAGCTGGAGTGTTGGTAGCCGCCACAGGGAGTGGCCGGCAGAGGTTGCATGGTGCTGGGGTTGATCTGGCTGGTGCAGCATGGCACTTCACTACCCTTGTATAGGACCGAACCTCCCTCGTCTCCTCCCTCACAACCGCTGCAATTGCTCGTCTGGAAAAGGTTGTCGTCGAAGAAGCCACAATGGTAGCCACTCGTCTCTGCTCCTGCCAGCGAGGACAGTCAAGTGTGTCAGCACGATGAGGGCCACCGCAGTTCACACAATGGAAACGCTGGCAGTCTGATTCTCCTAGATGAGACCGGCCGCAACTGATGCAGCTGTCTGGCCAGTTGCAGGTCCCTTTCACATGGCCATACTGACCACATTGCACTGGAGAGATCGTGGTCTGGCTGGTCGAACAGGGAAACAAACTCTGAAGAGCATCATGTGGTCTTGGGGAACGGGGCCCTCGAAGCGCAGCGTGATAGTACGGCCTTCTCTGGTTGCCGATAGGACCCGTACTTCCGACTGGAGTCCGGACAGCAGGTTCTCGCCAGCAGCGTCGCTGTCCACCCCACGGAGGAATCCCATACTTGTTTGGTGGACTGCAGGCTGTCTGGCTGTCACTGGGATTCCCTTGAGCTCTGTGAGGGTTAAGAGCTGTTTGAGGCAATTTTGGGAAGTCACGTCCACTGCTACCACGTTGCTGTGTCGGTTCACCCTTATGGCAGCAACCATAGGGCCCGATGAGAGTGCCTGGGCTAGGGTCAGTCTTGGGCAGTTCCGGAGCGAGCCTCCAGCAGAGGCGGCCCGGCAGAGCACCGTCCCCACCACCGTAGGGTCCACAGGCAGGGCAGCTGCGGTCAGGCTCCTGGTACGATGTAGGGCAGCCTTTGACCGGACCGTCTGGAGCCCTCATCGTCGCCTGTCTCGCTCACAGGGAAGATCAAGTTTCTGGAAAAGGTAGAGGGCTGGGGGAGGCCCCATGGTTGTGGTCGAGCCTGTGGGCTGCGTATACTGGTTTCCAGATGGGAGTGGGAGAATCGCTTTATGCTGCGATGCAGGAACAGTTCTCGTCTTGCGCCGATTCCTGTTCCTCTTCCTCCGAGGGTTCCCTGTAGTACGGGCACCTGTTGCATCCTTCAGGAAAGCTGCTGTGAGGTGAGAGAACACAGTATCCCTTCTGCTGCATTTTCCTCAGTACCATCAACAGCGGGTACGCCTGGAGGGCCTCTGGTCACAGTAAGAGGGTTCACTTAGATCACTGAGGCCACTCCAGTCGTAGTGCTGCTTGCAGAACTGTCGGTAGAGTTTTCGGTGTATTGGGATCCCAACGAGAGCCAGGAATCCAAGCTGTCAGTGCTAGTGTCACTCTCTACATGAGGGTAGGGGCTGGGACCAGCTTGCACCGTGTGTCTGCTTCGTGATCGCTGCTGCCCTCGGGGCGAGGACACTTTCATGATGAGGACATGTCCATCTCTTCCGGCGAAGGTTTGGGCAGCAATAAAGGGCATTCTCTTCAGAAGTTGCGCTGTTGGGGGTTGGTGGGTTGCTGTCTTGTAGTATGGCATCATCGGGGGCATTGGTAGACATGGATGAACTACGCGTCTTCGGCTGCAGTCTTCCATGCTATCACCACGTTCTCTCTGGACCTCTGTAGAGTCCAAGATGGCAGGCTGTCCAGCTGGGTGAACGAAATGCCACCAAAAAGCTTGCACCTTGTTTGTGCTTGGGGTTACGCATAGCTCGGGCAGGTAGTGTTCTTGGCGGTGCCATCATGGTTTGCGCGAGTGCCTTCGCGTCCTCGAAAGGTCTGTATTTGTCCTTGTCGTCCATGGTTCGTGTGGGGGAGCTTGCTGAAGTCGGTTGATTGTGCACACACATGTGCACACACACTCGCACACACACACACACTCTCACAGGGGGAACACGAGTCGGCAAAGTAGGCAGGCATAGGGGCAATTAAGACATAAATTGACATGAACGAAAATATGCGAAAAAACTGCTGAGTCTGTTGATGTGATGCGAACTCGCAACTTTCGAGGCAAGTGTCTTATGCTCTACCAGTTGACCTACGGCATATGTATGGCACCTTTCGTCATAACTAGATTGGTAAAGTGAACTAACTGCCCATACTTCGTCCATAAAGAAGCTCTTCTTTGCAACTGAATCTGCCAGATGAGCAACATTATAAGCACAAATGCATGTTAGGATGTACAGATTGCATAAACACGTTGAATATTCATATATACACTTGACAAGCAATAGTATGTTCTATGTTACGCCTGCAATGTGCTCTATTCCCACGACAGCTGTACTTTAAGAGACTTTTTCTGAATTTATGTGGGCACAAAGTAGAAAGTGGTTCACCAATAACAAAATAATCAACTTATCTCTGTCTCTTTGTAGTCCTTGTTTTTCATGCAATATCCCTAATCTAGCACAGCGTAAATGTTTTGTGATTTCTTCAATGCTATAGTAGGCTTCTTACTGGAACTTGCAATTCATTTTTAAGCTCAAGATGTGCACGGAGGAAATACTGCTAAAAATAAACCGGGATACACCCAACAGACATGTTGTAGCCAACATACAGTTAAAGTGTTGTAAGTTATTCCACTTTGCACTGGGGGAGGTTTATGGCATGAGCACTGCAAAAAGCTCTGAAGTTGTATCTGAGCGTATAACACTACCTCTGTGATGCACCTTGGAGGACAATAAAGAGAAAGGGGATTGTAGAGGCTCTCGAGATTCACAGGGCGGGTAACTCATGTCCCGGCACTCCATCCACTGCTCTGTCGAAAAAATAAATGGACCAGCTGAGTAAGCAAGAACCATGTGAGTGTGGCCAGTACAGACAGGTGATGACGAACTTCCTTTGGAAATATACTTTGCCCATGACATTGCACCCGTGTGTGTGCAATGTAATTCAATATGTTATGTGTTTTGGGTCAATTAGAATCTAGTTGAAATTTAGTTGTTATTGTTAACCGAGGGTCTTGTCCCAGTCGCTCGACTTTTGGACCCTTGTCTGCATACAACTAACCATGAGCCTTGGTATATTTTTATATGAGATGCCGTGCCACGTAACAAATCACAATGCCTTGGCAACGCTGCATCAACAATCGCAGGCTCAAGCAACCGAAACCATGAGAAAGATACTTAGTACTAGTAGAGAGATGCTTTCAGACTCTCAAAATAATCAGCAGCATACACATAACCACAAAAGGGGGTAGGCCATAAAAGAGTGGTGGCAGCGATGTAGCTTTTGCAAGTATAAAAATAAATATGTTTCGATGGCAGAACATGAGCCCTTGTCTGGCACTGAAGCCTGATGCTTAAAACATATGACAGACTGCACATCTCAGGAGGCAGAAAAAAAAACATTTATTAATTCCCACCAAGTAGGCAGATGCATGAATAAGCTTCATCATCATCATCAGCCTGACTACGTCCACTGCAGGACAAAGGCCTCTCCCATGTTCCGCCAGTTAACCCGGTCCTGTGCTTGCTGCTGCCAATTTATACCCGCAAACTTCTTAATCTCATCTGCCCACCTAACCTTCTGTCTCCCCCTAACCCGCTTTCCTTCTCTGGGAATCCAGTTAGTTACCCTTAATGACCAGCGGTTATCCTGTCTACGTGCTACATGCCCGGCCCATGTCCATTTCCTCTTCTTTATTTCAACTATGATATCCTTAACCTCCGTTTGTCCCCTAATCCACCCTGCTCTCTTCTTGTCACAATTCCGAGTTCATAAGAGGTCAAGCAGACATAACACCGGAAATGAATAAGCTTAGCGCGTGACAAAAAAATGCTGACAGTTTCATTCGAGAAATATAGAGCATCAATGTCCTCAGAACGTTTTCATAGGTTGTGATTGGTGTTTTTTTGAGCGTACATTCACCTCAAAGAGACACACAGAATTCAACCAACGAAATATTTACATTTCTTTACAATTTTAGGAGCCAGGTGTTACCATATAATATGTTTATTAACAGTACACTGCCTCATCTCTGTCACCAGACGTCTTTCTTGAACATTACTAGCACCGCACTGTTTTGTTTGCACAACTTTCTTGCTCATAAGATTCATTATCAGTTCTCGATACAAATGCTGTATACATACTTACATTTACATGAATACATTTCTTTGTGTTCAAGTCTTTATGCATTTCATAACTTTGAAAACATCAATTGAACTCTGTAAATCGAAAGAGGTGCCAACAAAACACAGGAAACTTAGATCTGTCAACATTTTATTGCGTTCTTGTATGTCCCTATTTAAACTACTTTCCTTATACCTCTATTCCAACAAATTCACACATCCAAATTTCACTTTCTAGACTAAAATATGGATGATAAACTTACACAACGCATTGTAAAATAGAGCCTGGTTACATACAGCAGACTAACAAGTGGTCATTAGTTATCTCATAGAGAAAGATTAACTTGATTTACCCTTAATGTGCTGAGCAATGCTACATAACACTATGTGTTCCACATTTAATGCAAGCCAAATGTTCAATTTCCTTGCATGTGGGAAAATTAACGAAGAGCACCAAATAAATTTTCTTAAAGAATGACAGATGCCCCTGCAAGCAACAGCGTCGAAGAAACTCAAAAGGGGATGAATTGATAAACGTTCTCAAGAAATAAAGAAGCTAAAGTCTACAATATAACTAAAATCAATTGAACCCCACAGACAAAAATTTGCATGCCCCTGACCTTCAGGGTTCTTTATTAACATGGTGGATGAACCCATGACAAAGTGAGAGCTGTTTTGCCAAAAAGCACACACAGAAAAAAAAAGTGTTCATGTGATCTTCAAGGCTCTTCAGACAGGATGGGTGGCAGCAGAAACCGAAAAAGGGATGCTCTCTTGTGTGGGTTGTTCACCTGTGCTTTGAAAAATTCACGTTCTGAGCGAACGCAGCAAGACCCAGATTAAGTGCAGTAAGTGCATTTAAGGCGTGACTGTTTCTCGAAGATATTACCCTTATGAAAAGAAGTGGAGATAGTTAATCAATGCTAGCTTCAATATCCCCTTGAGGTGAAACATAACTGAAATGCAGTGGCTGACTGGGTTAGCTTCACAATGAAGTACAAGATATCAGCTGTTTACATATTTGAAAATCATTCTAAAGATACGGCAGTGCGACAGCATTGAGTCACCACCAAACACAGTGTAAACTTATCAGACTTGCATAAACACGTTCAAAATTAAAATTAATTCCTACTTTCAGGGCATTCACAACAACATACCCCCCTCTCAATGGGTGATGTGGTTTTGGCGGTGCATTAGTCGCACATGTCGTGCATTTGTGTACCTTGCCAGGCCATCACAGTGTCTTGCATCATTTACACCACACTTTTTCACAGTGTAATTCCAACACGAGTGACATGTGAAGGAAGCCATGCCTGTTGATTAAATGCACACCGATAATGTAATCAGTGATGTCGTGTTACGATGCTGAAGTGGGTACAGACCCCACAATAAGCTATGATAACCCCTCTTCACAGCAGAGAAGGGTGGCCAGGTTGAAGACTCCAGACCAGCTAAAGCACATTGTTCTACACCTTATAAATTCACTATGAAACACTTTTTGCAAAATACTCGTATGCTCGCGTGATAAAAGTATGCAGTTGTCCCTTCATGATAACTTTTAAACCATAGGTCTCTTCACTGGCCCTTTCAGACACCATTCTTGCCAGTAGCCACCTATTTAAACGAGCACTAATGAAATACAAAAAGGCGTTATCCGATATTAGCATTCAGTTATTTAGGTAATCATATCTGAAGAAGGGGGCCTCTTCTTTCCACTCTATTTTATGACACCATGGGACTTCCACCAAATTGTGCCAATCTCCATTCTGAACTGCAACACTAAAAAGCTTTTCCAACCTCAAACCACAGCTTCACAACGGCTTCTAATCTACAAACTCACCCCTCCCATAGAACCTAGCACAGTTTGATGGAAGCCTGTAGGTACCTCATCTTTATGACTTCTCATACATATGACAAGACAAGTGAGAAACATGCGCTGTGTCCTTGAAAAAGGTGCACTGCAGTAGACATAAAAAACATGGAAAAGCAATATTCTGCAAGATACTTCATATTTCATGCATCTGAATCCTGTTTGCGCACTTTGTAATTTATGTTACCCAATGAAGCCGTAATCCATTAACGTTCAGTTTTCCCCCCCAAAAAAAAGGGCTTCATTCCACTCACATTCAAGCCATCTTCTTCGCATGACAACGGGACATGTGGTCTTTGAGGCTGTCTTTCCGCGAATAGGACGCATGGCACTCGTCACAAGAAAACGAACGCCCATCGGAGTGGGTGAACATGTGGTGAGCCAGCGTGGTTTTATGGCTAAAAGAGGCACTGCAGTGGACACAAGAAAAGGGACGCTCTCCCGTGTGGGTACGCATGTGGTTAACAAGATGCGGCTTCTGTAAAAATGATGCACTGCACTGGTCACAGGAATAGGGACGCTCTCCCGTGTGGGTGCGCATGTGGATAACAAGATGCGGCTTTTGCAAGAATGATGCACTGCACTGGTCACAGGAATAGGGGCGCTCTCCCGTGTGGGTGCGCATGTGTTTCTTGAGGGCCCCTCTGACTGAAAAGGATGCGTTGCAATGAGCACAGGAATAGGGGCGTTCTCCCGTGTGGGTGCGCAAATGAACCACGAGCTTGCTGTTCTCAGTGAATGCAGCTGGACACAAGTGGCACGGGAAGGGTTGCTCACCCGTGTGAGTGCAAAGGTGCCTCTTGATATCTGCCTTTTTTTTGGTCACATAGCTGCAGTGTGGGCAGGAATGCAGTTTCACTTGTATTGACACCCACGAAGGGGACTGCTTTGGGGATGCCTCCAACGACGAGGAATCTGCAATGTCATAGGAAGCACAGGAAGAAAATGCTTACCAGGTGTCATAAATTATATGCCAGTCGTCGATATGACTGCATTCTGTTATTTAACTTTGTGTTTACAGCCCCAAGCAATCTAGAAAGAAGCTGTCCTTGTGGCTCTGATTAGACCATGATACCCATGGCCTAACAAGAGATGTTACTGAAATTGTAACAGTGCAATGAGACCATATATATCTCTCCAAAGTTTCTAAATCTGCACATAAATTCTAGAATGGATACATGAGAACATCTGTTTCCAATCCATAAAATTTTTGTTTGGAAGCTATTAAGATACTGTACACACATGGGGAAAATTTTTTTCATGTGGGTGACAATGAAAAGCATAAACCATAAAACTAAACTGCACTGTTTCCTTACATAGAAGTATACATTTAATGCAGGGCGAAAAATGCATCATTTCATATTTGATCAAATGAGACCTAAAAAGGTAAAATGTGAGAGTACGATGTTATTACAATACAGGATGGTAAGTGTAAAAAGCAAAACATATTTGCAATTACATCTACAACACAACATTTTTTGGTGATTGAAAATGTGGCCACATTTCTGAGACTAAGAAAATATATTCCTTCTCAATATTTACTAGGAAGGCTTACCCACTTTTTGCTCATGTTTCGCTCGAGTAAGGTCACGATGACACAAAAGCAAATCTTGTGCCAACGCTTGAACTCCACGAGTATAAAGCGGTGGCGTTATCTGGTCCCGTAAATATCGCCTGTTATTTCTAAGCCATGCTTTACTTGAGCGAGCAGTGCAACCATGCCGCATCCTATGCCAGTTACATGCTTTGTTGACACTGTTGGTGATGATGAAGATTGATTTTGTTTAAGTTATATATGACGAGTGTGCCTTTAAACCACTCGATCGTTGCAGTGTCCACATGGCATGATGCATGTTGCTATTCAAAACTACTGCCACACAATCCAGAATGGCGCGAATGCGACTCCTCGCACTGTATACCCAAGCGTCAAGCACTGGCACGACTTTGTGGTAGATCCCCTCTGCCTGGATTCCATTGTGATTTTTCACTCACAATCAATGATACCTGCGCCGACATGAAAATTTATGCAGAAAAATCTCTTCAACTCCAGCATGTCAATACTACTGGTAACTTTTAACACAAAAGCGTTAAAAGAGCTTGTTCCACAGAAATACTAGTGTCAACGTCAGTGTGGACATCATTGAAAGTGTCGTCAATTCGGAGCGAAAAAATCCGCGTCGCCTGGGAGTGAAAATTTGAGATAGATGCGAACAAATAAAAAAAAATCGGTTCAAGTGGGAATTAAATCTAGGTCTTGCGTGTGCTAAGTAGGTTTTAGAGCAAGGAGCAACATTACTGTATAGAACTGCTTCGAAAAAAAAAATGGCACAGAATAGCGTAGCGGGGCACCATGCTATTCACGGTCAGAAATGGGGCAGTAGTATTCCAATGTCTGATAAAACTAGTATTCTAAACAGGGCCAAAAGTTTGATTGACAAGGAAGATTATTGAAGCCTGTGAAGTAGGAGAAATGAATGACAAGGATGTCGGCATGTCAAGCTTATTTCGTTGCCACAAGTTGCGATAGCGGCAAGTGCACCCCTTTTGGGTCCTCACTCTGTATCGTTAGAGCTTCATTTTTACGTACAAACGTGTATATGTATGCGTCAAGATGATTTCAATATTGCACAAGGGTGAAATCACACCACGAAAACACAAAACTTTAGAAGATAAAAAGCAAATAAGGTGAGCAAGATTTCTGCAAAAAAAACATAATTACCTATGTTTATTGCAGAAATCTCAAATTATCATAATTCAAGATCATTGTTAACCTCCGGCATAACAAACGAAAAATGCAGCTACAGTGTATTTATAACCAACTAAAAGGTTGTTTCTCTTAGTGACACTTCGACAAACATATGCACTGTTGAGAAGATAGAACAATATTGGTCTCAAACTATGAGGCCTAAGTAAGTTAACTGTAAGCACGGGACCTCTTTATTATCACGATTCCCAATTAATTTTTTAGTATAAAGATATGCAATAGACCAAAAGAGTAAAATGGGAACATCCAACTTCACACAATTCAATATAACCCAGCCAAAGGCTGCCGCTAGTAAACATTGTCACATCACTGTCACAATTCTGAGTTCATAAGAGGTCACGCAGACATAACACCGGAAATGGATGAATAGTTTCTAAGACTCTGATGCAATTCATTTCAGGCCATTTCTGAAGCTCGCAGATTTTTGGGTGCTCCATGGAAGGAATGAACCAATCTGCAATGGCAAAGATATCACTGTTAAGGCCAGAAGAAACATACACGCTGTGCCTACACAAGGGCTGGGCAGTATCACAATACAAGAGCAGCACGACAATGCCTTAGAAGTATCTGTATCTGAGTATACAGATACAGATACTTTTGAGTACCTATATTTTTTTATTGAGATGTTTTTGAAAAACGTATTTGTACCTCAGGAGTGAAATATTTTTATTATGTATCAATTATATCGCGATACTATGCAGGACACGAGTATCTAATTACTTTCTTGTTGAAAATGAGCTGACCTGTTTCTGCGAAGGATCGAATAACCTCTAAGCCGAGCCAAGGCGGGCCCTACATTTTCACGACAGAATCGCCAAGACAGTGTATCGTCACACTCTACTAACAAAAGTCGTGGTACCAGGGCAGGTGCTGCACACCCAATGTTTTTCGATCGGAAAGTCATTTAGCAATTTTCGTGTTGAGGCCGAACCAACACCTTAAAGAAAACATGTTGAAGAAGCTGCTGTGTGAGTGCATTAAACACAAAAACCATCTCAACAACACAGTTCTTGCCTAGAATAAATGTATGCAATTCCTTAACTTATAGTCTGGTATGGTATGCGGGGTTTAACGTCCCATAACCACCATATGATTATGAGAGACACCGTAGTGGAGGGCTCCGGAAATTTTGACCACCTGGTGTTCTTTAACGTGCACACAAATCTGAGCACATGGGCCTACAGCATTTTCGCCTCCATAAAAAATGCAGCCACCGCAGCAGGGACTCGATTCCGCGACCCGCGGGTCAGCAGCCTATTAATTTATAGTCTGTCAAAGATTACAGCGATATGCTTGGCCTGCAAGTTGTCATGCGGTGAAACATTAATCACAATATAATCCTGACCATAATGAATGCCTTTGTGGACCATTAGCATTCCCAAAGTGAACAAAGTATTTTAGTGTTTGTATTCGCATCCTTTTATCCGTATTTCAGAATACTTTTTTCATCTTATAGTAAGAGTATTTTAGAAATATTCCGTTGCATCAAAAACAAATGTATCCTAGCATCTGTATTCCAGACTTACAGCAGATGCATTTCAATATCAGAATTCTGGAATACTTCTCCAAGTAACTGTAAGCCCAGCCCTGGCTACCTTTCCCTAGCACGGGCACTTGCCACAAATTTTCACTGCCTTCACAAGTGTTTTCACAGATTGAAGATTACATGTCTCCCACATTAGCAAAAAAAAATCCACATGTATGGATAAACCTGTGTGCCACCAAGCTTGAAAATAAAAAACAAGGAAAGCTTTTTTTAGGTCAGTTTAACCTCCTGTCAACTTTAAATAAATTGATCATAGTAAAGAAAAGACCATAATTTCATAACTAAACTTCACCTCTCATGGCAGAATGACATTTTTTCCTACTATTTAATTTGGTCTTTATATACCTGGTTTTCCACCACTAATCCTCAGAATGTCTCTAACTTATTTCTACTGCATATTGTCACGGGGTCGTGACTTGGTCGAAGACAGGAGACTTTATGTCGGGATTTAACTGTTTATTTGGGCGAACCTGTGCCCGGTAAATGGAAAGTTTGATTACAGTAGCAGTCTTGCACAGATAGAAGTGAACGGAGCGTCGGCCGTCGATCAACTACTGAAAAGTGGCGAAGCGCGTCGGCATTTATACTCTTGCCATCGAATGTTTTTGCGTTATCGCTGGCAGTGGCGTAGGTTCCAGAATAATCTGTACAGTTCGCAGCGTAGGCCTGATCTTATCGAAATGATCTACTACAGTCCGGAAGCTTCTCGAAAACTGCAGGCGCGGTTTGTGCTGAGAATTGTGTAGTGTTTTGGGACGATAACAAAACTTGGGAAATGGAACGTGACAATATGTGTTAACCTTTCCATTGTTGTCCCTTAAACCAGAGACTTCATGAAGGCTAGTGCCCAAACATGTACATGAGTTGATCTCTGAATTTAATTAAAACACGCTCCGTCGCTTTTTTTTCTTTTTTTTTTCAGCTTCCTCACGCTGTTCATTTTTATTCTGCTTTACCGAAACTCGCTTTATTTGCAATGTCTTATAAGGCAACTCAAACACACCTGAAACAGCACCGAGCTTCCCTTGAATTAAAATAAAAGGCCCCCCGCCCTCCCTTCTGCTGCCAACAGTACACCAACCCTAGTAGCACGCGATGTTGCCATTATGTTGAATCAATATCTGCATCCCTGAAGGGGTTCTCTAACACTATTGAAGTACCTATATGTTATCTGTGGTTTGCGTAGACTGATAGCTCAAGATAATTATAGCGTACCTATAAGCACCGATATCAAATGATTTAGTATTTTAATCATGCAATTAAGTCACTACATCGCTGCCGATTGCATTACCACGTAGTGGCGCTCACCAGAACTTTGCGTGCGGAAATGACGCCGGAAAGTTGCCCCATATCATTGGATAAATTTCACGTTAGAAGCGACCATGGTGTGGGATTAAAACTGAGATTACTAATCTGTTTCGGTTTTCTTCTCTGTGCTTTTTCATCGAACCCTGAACAGACGCGACCACAAAAAAAAAAAAAAAAGATCACTGCGACTACAAAACACGACAGGGGCACTGGCTGCCATTTCGCCGCTATATTTTTGGCTTGCGCAAGTAGGATGTATCTACGAAAGACCTCTCTCTTCCCTCTTCTTGCTTTTTGGAATTTGCGAGCTGCCTCTTTACGCATGTGCGCTGTTGAAGGGGTGCAGTGCACCATTGTTGTTCGTTGGGCAGCATCCCGAACACACGCGAAGGGTCAACAACACTTCGCTCTTTTGGTCGTTCCACAAGTTCCTTTCTCAGAGTAAGAGGAGGAATTGACTTGGAATGTTGTAAAAAACAGCAGAAAATACCTCGCTTCGACACTGTAGCTCCCGCTCACGTTCTGGCAAGCCAGGCGTCAGGCACCATGCTTGTTACTGTGGTAACAAGGTCAACATGACTTTGAAAACAAAAAAATATAAAAAAGGTGCGAGCTTCCCCTATGTAGGCGCTTCCAGCTTATTTCATTGGGGCAGCCTTCTAACATCATGAGCGAGTGAAATGTGGTCAAGTGATCACGCAAAAATCGAGTTGAGGGCCAGCATTTTTTTTTTATTCTATTTTGAATTTTCCAAGTCGAATAACTTAAGATTGCATGCCGTTTTTGCTGCATCAGTCAGTACTTCAGTCTATACAACCCACGAATAAAACATGGGGGGTTGAATAGTGTCGGAGGGCCCTTTTAAGGCCACAATCGCAATGCTTTGGCAAGTGTGCATCAACAGGGCATTCACATGTGCAACTAGCCCCATGTGTGTTAATTAAGACCCCATCAAACTAATAAGTTTGCGGAGTCTTTCAAAGGAAAAGGGGGTTGTGGCCATGTGGGTTCTTTTCATAATATTCATTTGCAGACTCTCTAAAAATCTCTCACTCTCAAACAGAAGTTGGCAGCATATGTACAGCCGCAAATATGGGCTTGCTGGGCACAATGGTGACAGCGATGTAGATATTAGAAGTAAATAAGTATGCTTTCACGACAGAATATGAGCCTCATCTTTTTTTATCAAAGTGCTAAAACACATAATAATTTGCATGTCTCACGAGGTGGGAAAAAGAACATTAATACGCATAATGTGTGTCCCACAATGCTGATGGTTTCCTTTGTGAAACCCAGAGCATCATGACGCTCAACACGTTTTCGTAAGCATCAAGGTTTACAGACAGTTTCAATTTGTGCATGCACTAGCCTCGGGGACGTGTGCAGTTTTTTTAATCGAACAGAATTTTCACATTTCCTTCTACTTTCCTGGTATGCCTATATAACCTGTTTATTGACAAGTAATACTGCACAATTTCTTGTCACCAACCACTCATCTAAAACAAGGGTAGGCAACCTTTTGAGGCAGAGGGCCAACTTGCGTGAAGCTTACACAACAGGAGAAAAGGGGGGGGGGGGCACATTAGAGTAAGTCAAGTGTAGGAAGGATCTTTGCTGACAAAGAGAAAAAATTCAGCTAATTGGCACTGATCATCTATTATTATTAGACACTGGCAGCTATCAATAAGTAAAGTAACCATCAATAATCAATCGATCATATAATCAATGTCTATAATCAGTAGAATCAGTAAATTATCAAATCAATCACAAGACATGATGGCACTAAGTGTGAAGACGTAGTACAATGCCAAATGGAAGTGACCTTTCTTTGCTACTGCAAAAGCCAATCTGACATATAAACTGCGTTTAGGTATGAAGGGGTAAGGGCAGCACAGGGGGAGGGGGGGGGGGGGGGGGGGGCTTGACATCGTATCTGAGGCCACATAGTGCTTCTTCGCGGACCATAGATCGACGACCCCTTGTCTACAACATTACTAGTGCAACGCTTTCTTATTTAGCGTTTAACCTTCCAGCTAATATATCTTCTCACCATCTTTCAATATGAATGCTTGATACATATTTACGCTGGCACTAATGAATTCTTTCTGTTTTATCTGCACTTTTCTGTAAGGTGCACATGTGGGTAATGAGGTGCGATTTCAGCAGAAATGACACATCGTACTGATCACAAGAAAAGACACGTTTTTTCGAGTGAGCACATATGTGGGTAATGAGGCGTGCTTTCTGCAAAAACTACGCATCACAATGGTTATAAAAACAGGGACGCTCTCCTGTGTGGGTGCACATGTGGTTATTGAGGTGTGGTTTCAGTGAAAATGACATACTGCAGTGACGTGTCGATGCACGAGTGAGCCACGAATTCGGAGTTTGCAGTGAATGAAGCTACACACAATTGGCACTCGCAGAGGTATTCACTAATGATGACTTATTCCCCAAATAACATTTTAGTCACACAACCTAACATATGAGCTAATACTGCAATAAATTGAAATATATAACAGATAATTTTGAATTAATATAATGCTTATACATTGGAGCCACATTTGCGAAGCCGCCTTGGCATGCCCAAGTGATAAAAAAAACTATTTCCATGTCTTAAACTGAGTAATGCCCACACCAACTTAACAAAGTGGTACACACATTTTAGCCATGAAAGTATTCCGTACCAAGCGTACCAGTGCACCAACAAGTGTACAAGTTACACCTAGAAACTTGATTGAATGGCTTTAAAAACTAAATGAAAGATGGGTTACAAGCAAAATAGATAGCTCATTAACATACGCTCCAATCAACACACGCAATCAACAATAGTTCCAAAAATATCTGCAACACACATTATAGTGTTCACATCAGTCGTTCAGAAATGCTATTGAACGCTTCTCAAGGAATCGCTCAAACCAATGGTCATGCATTATAGAATATCTGCAACATCTCCTTGACACCCTCCTTCCAATCAAACACACACTGCAACAATACTGCACACTTTCACTAGGATTCCACGAGTCTCTGTCTCGATTTTGCTGAACTTGAAAAAAAAGATAGTTTTCACACCGATTATTTTAACTTGTTTAAAGTATGTACCCTTCAGTAAATGACATCATTGTGGGCAATCGTTAATACACCTATGAATGCACAAGCACAAGTGCCATGCCTAAACCAACACACTTTTTAACACGATATGATAGGAAACTGTATAATAAACTAAATTGATTGAAGTCAAAATTTTCCATTGCCATTGTGAGAAAGAATACAGCAGAATTTAGGTGTATTGAACACATGACTGTTTCTCAGATTTTAGCCTAATGAAAAGAAAATATTGGATATGTGGGGTTTAATGTCCCAAAACCAAAGAAAAAAAGTAAGTAAAGTTAGCTGGTCGATGCTAGCCTAGATATCGCATTAATTTCAAACTTAATGCGATGAATGACTAGGTTAGATTCATAACGTATTAAAAGATATATGCTATAAAGATATTTAAAAGTCATTGTAAACATACTGCACTGTGAAAGCATTGTGTCAACATATGCACAGTTGATTTTCTCTCACCTACAGTTGCGTAGACATGTGGCACTTTGGAAAGACTTCTATATTTCAGAGTGTTCATTGTCACAGACGCCACCTCAGAGCGTGATGCGGTTTAGTACATGTCACATATTTGTTTACCTTGCCAATGCCCCCTTAATGACTCCCACCTTTTGCACTGTGCTTCTTCATCGCACTGCTCAGGCATGGCTGACACACAGAGGAAGCCGTGCTTGGTCGTTGGCTGTATGCTGTTGACGAAATCACCGATGTCGTGTTCAGCGCAGAAGTGGGCACAGTTGCGACAATGGGCTACACCTGCCTTTCTTCGCGGCAGAGAAAGGTGTCAAGGCCGAGTACAACACCAAAACCAGCTGAAGCATGTTGTTCTATTCTATACCCTCTAGCTTCCCTATTTGATCACACAGTTGCCGTATTTACTTGCATAAATTGCGCACTTTTTCTTTAGCGATTTTGGAGCTCTGAAAAGGGCGTGTGAAATGACGCAGAGGCTTCACGAATGCTCTTGAAGTAATGTGTATATACAGTGAGCTCTCATTTGAATGAACATCACTTGAAGAAATATTTCAGAACAAAGAACCTTTGGAGAATCCCTGGCAGTTTTCCTATGCATTCCATGCGAAAATCTTTCAGTTTAAAAAATTTCGAATAATGACTATTTCAGCTGAACAAACTTCATCTGCAGACCCTGGCTCATTCTTGAGATAAATCAACGCAGTTTTGTGCTCTGCAGGCTTAGCCAATGGGTCCCGCCATCAAATCCCCAACTTATCGGTGGCGGTGCAACATCGCCCGTACATGCAGCACTGTCGATGCGAGGTGGCCTGCGGCAGACTAAAACGTGTCCCATGCGCTTCAGTACCTGAGCAGAGCTATGAGAATTGGAAATTGTTTCCACTGTTTTTCCGACACCGAAAAAACTTCTTTTGACGAAGTGCGACGAAGAAGTTGTAATGGCTGAGGCAGGTTGATCTGTAACAGAGACTGTAAGATATATTAAAAGGTTGCAAGATTTCGTGTCACAGCAACACACTGTGCTAAATAAAGGCAGTGTACAAAAATGTACACTTTGTGGACCGATTGCTCCCTTTTTACACATTAAGGGTGCCAGTAAAAGTAAAAATTATAGAACTCTTTTCAAATTGCATTTCACATATTTTACTCGATTTCTGTTGTGCCCCATGATGTTATTCTACTGCAGTTTAGTCAAGTTTCAGTTAAGTGAACTATTTCCATGGATCCCTTAAAGTTCACTTATTGGGAAGTTCACTGTAGTCGTAACACACGTGATTTATACATTAAAAAATAATTGGAGCAAAAATGAAGAGCACTCATTTATTTAACATAATCAGCCCCTTCTTTAGCCGGACAGTTACGCTCATGCGCTGTCAGTTGATATTACTGGCTGAGAAGTCTGACTAGATAGCATTATCATTGTTCGTGGGCATGCCAGCGAGCTGGCTCAGCAGGATTAGGAAGGGCAAAATATGCACTCAAATATTTTTTTTTAGTGAAGCTGTCAAAATCTTAGGTGTCAGCAAATTACATTAGGGTGCAAGTAATGCACATAAATATGTATTTGCGAAATACTCACAGCAGCAGCATGCTCATATCGTACAAGAGTGCAGTTATTTCTTCATTGCATATTGAACTGTAGGGTTCTTCACTGGTCCTTCAAAACAGCATGCTAGCCAGCAGTCAACTTATTTAAATGAGCTCCACCAATAAAATTACAAATAGTTACTCAAAATGGGTACGTAGTTATGTGGGTAATTATATACCGTTAAGAAGGCCTCTTCTTCCCCCTCTATTTCATTACTCCTTGTCAATTTGACAAAATTGTGTCTATCTTTACAGTAAATTACTAAACTAGGCAACTCTACCAAACTCAAACCATCACCATCAAAAGTTCTACCATCACCTCTAATCATTGAACGCATTCCTCGCATTGCACGTAGCCCTCTTTGAAGGAAGTCTGTAAATTATGCCTTTTCATAATACTGACAGTACATATGAGAATGAAGTGCTATTCCCTTGAAAGACGTGCATAGCAGTGAAGCAATACTCTGCGAGAAACTTTATTTCTCATTTATCCGATCCGAAGACTGTTTGGGCATTGTAATTTATGTTACCCTATGAAAATGTAATCGATCAACCCTCATTTTTTTTCCCCACAAGACAAAGGCTACATTCCACTCACATTCAAGCCATCTTCTTTGCATTACATCGAGACATGTGGTCTCTGAGGCTGTCTTTTTACGAATAGGATGGATGGAATAGATGCACAGATGCAAAGAAATCACTGTTTAAGCCTGAAGTAACATACAGTACATGAACACATACATTTATATTTGCCATTAACCAGACTTGCAGATATGAAATTACGAGCATTTTTCGTTAATATTGTAATTCATTGACGATTAAACCTCTATATAAAAGGAATGCTCCAGGCAGCAATTTTTATCTTTTATTTAAGAGGTCTCTTATAAGGAGGGTACCTAATATGCTTTCTTTATTAACTTGTAATTTACTGTAGGCACACCCACTAGTCTTTTACATGAGTGTCCATTATAAATGGGTTCGACTGTATTGCTTACTTCAGTAACCAATTAAATGTATCTAGTTGGGTTATTTAGAACACAAGCTGATGTGTGCAATAAAAACTTGAACAATTCTATTTGGGCGCAACTGTACAGTTAAACATCTATGAAAGTACCATGCAGCAGCATACAGGATGCGAATTTTCATTTAAGCTTTTTGTGCTGCTGATTATTTGTGTGCTCATATTAGCTCTTCATGCTGGCCCGCTCCTTGAAACAGTGCTGCTGTGGCTTGATAAGCATGGCCACATCGAATGTTTATTCTAGGAAATCAAGTGTACAGGCAATTATTATACTTCTCATCAGCGTTTACGACAAGTTCATCAGAGTTTCGGATGAGCTCTAGAAATGCCTCTCTTCCAGCTTTCACTGTGACTGTACTGCGCTTTCTGCGCATGCCTGTCTTTTTTTTTTTTTTGCATCCATTGTAATTTTTTATTCACAACCAACAAGATTGATGCTGGAATTTCTGCTACACGGACTCGTTAACACTACTGCATTGAAATGGCAGGGAAAACAGAAGTCTGGCACAAGAAAGACACAATCTACAGTGCAGTTGCCACAGTTTCTCTCACAAGTCTCCCATTACTTGAATTAGTGCAGCACAGCTGTTTATGCCCTAGTGAAACATCCATCCATAGGCTGAAAACCCCCAGCACATATATGTCGCACCGATATTTGACAAGCGCCACAACCCATCACTGCAACACTAAAAATGATGTCCGCAAGCAAAAACTCGCGTGGCAGAAGGATCGGGCAAGCCAGAGTACTCACCACGGGTACCCCGAACTGTCGGGGAATGAAGACCACGGCAAAAAGACACACGCCCCATCAAAAAGCTATTCAAGATTGTGCACAAAATGCCAAGTGCCTGATGCAAGTCGTACAAGACTACCAATGTGGCAGAAGAAAAAGACAAATGGTTGACAAATGGTAAACGTTGAAGAAGCATACGCCAGTTCAAAACAGAGTTGCTGTACCTTTCATGAAAATTTTGAGACTTTCTGAACCTTTTATAGAAATTCAGTATCAAATAAGGGCTGTGTGTGGCACAGCTTGGCTGGTCATTTACTTTAACAGAGTGAAAAATCTCAAGAACTTTCAAGTTCGGTAGTAGCAACAGTACAACAACTCGCTCGTCTTTCGGTATTTCTGAATTCAGTTCCCAACATACTGCACTCGATATATCAGTTGTATTACCAGAATGCACCTGCGAAAATTGTTTTACAAATTTCTGGGCAGCTCAACTTGAGGTTTCATTAGTGGAAGGTGGTGGAAACATATTTATTTATTTAATTACATGAAATTTTCTGCGGAGAAGCTCCGAGTAGTCGGACATGCTTGGCTTGCGGTGGGGGGGCCCTTAGTCCAGGGCTCCGCTTGCAGCAGCCGCTCTGCGGGCCCGGTTGATCAGACTCAATTGATCTTCCAGGTTCTCGCTGGCCAGCAGCTCCTCCCATCGCTCCGCTGTTGGATTTTGTACTGGTTGTAAGGCTGTAATGGCCTGACACTCCCACGTGACGTGGTACAGAGTGGCTTTAGCTGAACACCATGGGCAGAGAGGAGAGTATGCCGAGGGGTGCATTTTACTCAGGATGTGCAAATTTGGAAACGTGCCGGTTTGAATTTGCCTCCAGCTGACCGATTCCTCTTTATTTAGTGTTCGGTGTGGTAGCGAATAAGCTTTCCTAAGTCCTCTGTAATGGTTTAGGATGGCCGAATAGTCGCAAGGGACCGGAACGAGTTCCTCAGGGGCGGAGTTGGAAGGTGCTCGGCTCGCATACCCTCGAGCTACCCTATCCGCTGCCTGATTCCCCTCCAGTCCCATGTGGCCCGGAGTCCATATAATCCGATGCCAAATTCTGAGTGGATGTGTAATGGAATGCTCGCCAGTGTCTGTAACGCTCATGATGACGCTGAGAGCGGGTTGGCTGATGCGCCCCTGTAGGTAGTTGCAGCAAGCTGCTTGAGAGTCCGTGAGAACTGTCAGCGACCTTCGTTGTCTGTAGCCGAGGGCGAGAGCGAGCGCGATGGCAGTTTCTTCAGCATCGGTGATGTTGCGGCACCGCACGGAAGCGCTGGTACGTTCTGTGAGTGTGTGCTCCACGACTGTGGCTACAGCCTTATTGTTTGCATGGTCGTAGTTGGCGGCGTCAACATAGTACGTAGTGTTTTTGTGTGCATAAGTTCGCTCGAGGGCTTCCACTCTGGCTTCCCTCCGGCCCTGATGTAGTCGAGGATACATATTGCGGGGGATGGGAGCGACCTTATAAGTGGCACGAAGTTGGTCCGGAATGGGCTTGCGACGAGCTGCGTCGTGAAACTGGCTGACGTAGCCGAGGCGTAGGAGCAGGTCACGGCCTGTAGGTGTTTGCTTGAGCCATTGCAGTTGTGTGGCGAGTTGCGCTTCACAAAGTTCTTCAAAGGTGTTGTGTAGGCCCAATGCGAGGAGCTTGCTAGAAGGAGTACCCGGTGGTAGCTTGAGTGCCGCTTTGTAGGCCTTGCGGAGCATTGCGTCTACTTGGCCCTGTCGCTCTTGGTGAGGCGTTGGTAGGGCAAACTGTATGTCACCCTACTGACCACGAGGCTACGTATGAGTTTCAGAGTGTCCTCCTCGCGCATGCCATGGCGACGAGTGGCTACCCAAGATATCATTCGGGCCACTTGCAGTGTAGTGGTGCGGAGAAGGGAAAGTGTGTGATTCACATGGCGGTTCGACTGTACCCACATGCCTAATATTCGAATGGTGGATTTCTCTGGGATTTGTTTGCCAGCAAGGACAACCTGGAGGCGGGAGCCTTGGTTGTTCTGCGTCGATGGTGGGAGCTTGCATCGATAAATTCGTAGAAGCTCAGATTTTTTCTGTTGCACAGGCCAGGCCTCGTGCCTGCGCGTATTGTTCGACGCATGTGGCTGCCTGCTGCAGGTTATATTCTTTTTCTCCAAGGGACCCCCGCGTGGCCCAGACGGTGATATCGTCCGCATACATTGCGTGATGTATGCCATCGATGCGGTGGAGTTCATGTGCCAGGCCAACCATAGCTACATTAAAGAGTAGCGGGGAAATCACTGAGCCCTGCGGGGCGCCCTTGTTCGGAACCTTAATAACATCTGATCGGATGGAGCCGAGACCGACTGTGGCAGTGCGGTCCGACAAGAAGGCGTGAACATAACTGTAGACGCGCTGCCCACAATGAAGGGCCTCGAGGCCTTCAAGTATGGCCTGGTGGCTAACGTTATCAAATGCGCCCTTAATGTCTAAAGTCAAGATAATGTTTTCTCCTTGCTGGGGGGCGTTATCAATGACTTCTTTTAATTGTAGCAGTACATCTTGCGTTGAAAGATGTGCCCGGAACCCGTACATTGAGTGCGGGAAAAGGTCATTGTCTTCGAGGTGATCTTGCACGCGATTAGTGATGACGCGCTCGAAGAGTTTACCAAGGCAGGAAGTGAGGGATATTGGTCGGAGGTTTTCGATCTGAAGTTTTTTGCCCGGCTTCGGTATCATTATGACCTCCGCGTGCTTCCATTCAGGAGGAAGCGTGCCACGTTGCCAATGATCATTGAAAAACGCCGTGATTTCTTGTACGGCACTGTCGTTGAGGTTCCTGATAAGGGAGTACGCGATTCCGTCTGCCCCAGCAGCTGTGTTGCGATTGCTGCTGCGAATGGCTGCGTAAACTTCGTCCACCGTTATTGGTCGGTCGAGAGTGTCATTGGCACGTCCACGATACGCAGCTTGAGATGCGGGTGGGTAGAAATCGCCAAAGCATTTTCGCCGGACTTGATCCAGCAGCTCATCGTCAGTACCCTCAAAGGCGTGTATGAGGCGCATGACTGACTTATTCGTCTCATTTTTTGTGCGAGTGGGGTCCATCAAAGCGCGCAAAATGTGCCACGTGCGGGCCGTGCCCAATGAGCCTCGAAGAGAGTCGCTAAACTGGGCCCAATTGAGTCCCGCCAGTTCTGTAGCGTACTGCTCTGCCTGAGTGGTGAGTGTGGCGATCCTTAGCTTGAGGCGTCGGTTATGTTTTTGCGTCCTCCATCTGCGGATGAGGCTCCTTCGGGCTTCCTACAGATGTAGCAGATGGCCGTCCACTTCCGGCAGTGTAGGTGTTCTGTTAATGGTGGTGGTCCAACGCTCTCGAATTTCTTTAAGTTGGGTGCACCAGTCGGTGAGGCTTGTGAGGCTGTCGAGTGAATATTCGCTCTCACGACGAAAGGCGTCCCAGTTTGTGATGCGTGCTTCTCCAATAGACCGACGCGCTGCGCTCCCTGTAACTTTCGTGTGGAGAATGAAGTGGTCGCTGCCCAAGAATTCCTGCAGATTGTCCCAGTTATAGTTTGCACGGCCACGGGCGAAGCTGAGATCGGGGCAAGTGTCCCTGCACACACTGTTGCCGATCCGGGTAGGGAACGCGGGATCCGTAAGCAGTTCAAGCTGAAATTTTTCAGTGGCAGCCGCAAGCTGTTTGCCTTTGACATCCGAACGGCTGTAACCCCAGCGTTCGTCGAGAGCGTTGAAGTCGCTGAGCAGTAAGAGTTCTTTTCCCTGGGCTAATCGGCAGGCACCTTGGACGAGGGCATGGAAATCAGTGTTTTTTTGCTTTGGGGCGCTATATACGTTGACAATGATGATACTTTGCTTTTCTCCTTTCTTTTTTTGCCTGAGAACTAGCTCCACAATCACATGTTCTATGTTGGTGTCTGGGATATTGTCTAAGCCAACTGCGGTTAGCGCTTTGTCAATCAGGATGGCCGCTTTGCCCTTTGTTCGACTATTATAGGACTCATAACCTGAAAATATGGGTGGCGTTCCGGGCTCCTGAAGCGCTATGACATCTGGCCGAGCAAGGTGTGTGTTAATGTACTGTTTGAGGAGGCTCCGCTTTCTGCGGAATGTTCGCCAATGAGTGGGGCTGTGCTGCCCATGGTTAATTCGTTGAGTGGAAAGGCATGGGTATCGGAATCTCGGCTTGCGACGCCGATGTAGGAGTGAGGGTGAGGGCGCTGGGTGTCAATGCGGGGGTAGCGAGGATTTCGGATGCATGTGATTCCAATCCTAGTCTATGGTAACCTTGATCTGTCGTGGCGTACGAGCTACGAGTGGCCCTTTTCCTGCGTATGTTTTCGCCAGTTTCAGCAATTTGCGCCTCGAAGCGTATCTCGAGAGAGTCGCGGCATTCTCCGAACTGCGTGAATACGGCACTGAATTGTTGCGATAGCTGCTGCGCGAGCGTTGAGAGCATTTCGCGTAACTCTTCGCGTGTGACTGTAGTGCCCGACACAGCAGGAATTGATAGCGCCGTTTTAGGGGTCTTCTGTCTCTTGGGGGAGGTTGGGGGGTTTTTTTCGGGGGAGTCGGGCGGCGATCCAAGACGTGCCATTAGGGCATGAAGTTGAGAACTGTCCTTTGCTTGACGTGCCCTGACGGCCGCCAGCTCCTGTTTGAGTTTTATGTTTTCCGCGAGAAGGTGTTCGTATGCGGTGGACAGGGTATTGAGTGGAGCGATGGGAGGATCTACATTTGCTGACCAGCTCACCTTATTGTCGGCACCGGCTGATTGAGTGGGATTGGGCTTCTCATTATGCTTGCTGGAGGCGAGCTGGGACTGTTGACAGGTGGGTTGCTGCTGCTGCTGCTGCCCCTTGGTCATCTGGTTCTTCGGATGTTGTCGCTGCTGTGGTTGCTGCTGTTGGCCAGGTTCCACAGAAGGGAGGGGCGGGAAGGACTGTGACCTCGAGCGTGAGCGGGAGTGGCTGCATGAGGTCTCGTTTTCCTTGCTGAACCACCTACGTTTGGGAGTGGGTGGGTTACGATGGGGGTTGCGACCCCTGGCTGGTGCTGCTGGTTGAGGAGGTGGCCGTGGGCGCGGGGCCTTCAGTCTCTGAGAGCACTCTTTCGCGCCCGTTAAGTGGGCATCTCCACACAAGTGACATTTGGGAGCACAGGGGTGACCGTCAACGGGGTTGAGGATAACACACTGCCGACACACGGGAGTGTTTGGCGTGGGGCATACGTCTGAGCGGTGCCCCGGTTGTAAGCAGACTTGGCAGGCTTGTCGCGTCGGCTTGTACGGATGGCAGGCCACCTCCCCACCGTAATACAGTACATATCGGGGCAGAAGGGGGCCTTCGAAAGTGATCACGGCAGATTTGGTAGCAGCAAGCATTCGTGCACTGTGCACTGTCACTCCCTGCGTGCGCACGCGGAGGTTGGCGGTGAGTTCTTCCGGAGTTGTGCCAGGGTCTATCCCATGAATAACTCCCCGCAAGGTGCCCTCAGGGGCCGCCACATAGGTATTGAATTCGTAGGTCTTCCTCTCAAGCGTGAGGGTGGTGATCCGACGAAGAATTTCGGCCGTCTCAACATGTGGCGTGCTGGCAATGATGATGTTCGACCCGGGGCGAGTACGTATAATGAAATGATCACCAGTACAATGTTGTCGTGAATTGCCCGCCAGTGCTACGGCTCGGGAGATTTGATGCGTAGTGAAGTTCCGAATGGCCAGGCCGTTTTTCGGGCGCATGATGATCTTTATGTCCGTGCGTGGAAGCGGCGGCAGCTTCCGTCGTAGCTGGCGCGGCTTCGTTACGGGTGGTGGTGTTCGCGCCGGTGCGACGCCGGCCGCGTCTGCCTGCGCAGCAGGAGCGCTCGCACCCGCAGCTGCCCCGGCGTTGACGTGGCTGGGCGGAGTGCTTGCAGGACCGGCCGGCTGCATCAATTCCGCTCGAGCTTTGTCGAATTTTTTCTGGCGTTGACGCTGGCGACGGGAAATCGCCAGTTTCCAGTTGGCGTCGGTGTCGCTCGCCGGTCCCAGCGATGCAGACGATGTAGGATGGTGCACGGCAACTTCATCTTCGCTTGCCGAGGTGAGCTCGTCGAGGTCGAGAGATTCCGTGTTAACATGGGTGTCGTTGGGACTGAATGCAGGTTGAACGCATCCTGTAGTAGTCACGTCAGCAGTTGGCATAGTGCTAGCGTCCATATTGTTGTGGAAGGGGTCCCGCCGTTAGGCCTAGTCACCCGTACTCGCACAGGCGAGCTGGGTCGACGCTTAGGCCTAGCGGCCCAGCGCTCACATGGGTTCTTCTGAAGGCGATAGAGCAAAATGGAGATGCTCTACAGCCTCGGGAAGGGTGTGCGGTTCCCAGGGCAGTTAAAACTTGATGATTCGACACAGTGCCGGCGACGATATCGAAGTAATCCGGTCAACGAGAGCACACGTTCGGCGGAGCGCATGCGACGCGCGTCTGCTCGCTCCGGCGTCCAAGCGCGTCTCCTCATTAGTGAGCTGCCATTAGGGCAGGTCGTGTATGAGTCATGTCTCTTCATGGCATGAATATGGGAGGGAATTTAGACAGCAGTACAACTAATTGCCTGAGCCAATCTGTAGGTGTGCTGTCTGGCTGAAGCATGTCCTTGCACGCAGTTCCACAGCTTGACAAAGCTAGTTTTCACCAGGATGTCTATGAGTGAAGTGGTCCCCCTTTTTCTTAATGCTGGAAGAACAATACACAGAGTGTCAACACCATAAAATGCTATACAGCTATGAACACCTGTACGGTCAGTACAAAATACAATAATCAGCAATGTAGGTCGGTGCTTTACCTCCCCCACAGCACATAATGTTTAGGCATGAAAGGTAGAAATTTAATGTCTAAAACGGAGAAATATCTATACATGAGCCTGCTTTCTTTACAAGAATGAAGCAGAGTATCAAAGAGCCCCTGAAACACTTCTTCAAAATGGGATATGGAAGTGGCTTGACTACAAGTGAAGTTAATTATTCATATCACAATTTAAGCAAAACACCTGGTATCAAGAAAGCAACCACCAATAAACTCTTTATATCCCAGCTTCCAAATAAGAGAAAAAACATATAAGCAATTCATGCTAATACAAACACACAGTCTTAAAAATCTATCTGAAATGTTAGCATTACCTCAAAGTTCTATAGACTCATCTCCATGTGACAAATGCTGCAAGCAGCGCTCGCACTGTCATCTGTTTTTCCCCCCTTCTTGACTGCATAGTATCTTTCCTTCTCGCTCAAACTGAGCTGCGTTAAGGCAATATCATTTTATTATGCCCCAACTCGTCTTTTCAGCAGTACTTGTCGACGAGCCCGGCGAGCTGTATGCCTAGATTTTTTTTTATAATTTCCCACAAATGCTTATGTTGGTTCGGATCATCTGACTTTATTCAAGACAAGGAAGCATTCATGTTTTTATTGCACTGTGTGCAAACAAAGTTTTTTTAAGTTGAGCTGTCACTGCAGTGTCCACATTTGTGAATGGCAGTCACATTGGGTTCTTGTAAGAAGTTGATTAAATGCCACAGACATCAAATGACGTATGACAGTAGGACATGCTACACAGCCATATCGCTCTACACAAGAAGTTATCTGTGATAGGGCAAAAGATGCCTCTGAGAACTGGTGTTCAGAATTCATGTGCTTTATCAGTGAAGCGGTCTTGGTAATCAGACCTATGTGGCTTCATTTTGATAACGCACAGCGGAAGTGAATGTTTCGATTTGGAGAGCTCTGATGATACACACGTCTCTTGAACTATGCTATTGATCATGATGAAAGTGTTCAATATGCACATGAGTGCGTTCATCGTTATGACGAATGCACTCATAATTATGAACACACTGAACAAGAGATCTAGGCAAGCAAAAGCTCCTTGAATGATGACAGCAATAGTGATGTTGAAAGCATTGAACATGAGGATAAATGCATTGATGATCATCATGAAAGATAAAAGACGAATTTGTAGACTCATAGCCGTTAGCAAGGAGGCCCTATGAACAACTATAATGGTGATGATACTGATGATGAGACGAAATATGATGGATAAACAGTCATGATCAAAATTATTAGGGCATTGAAACAATGTTCATAGGAAGCGGAAAATTAAGCTACTATGGGACAGCAAAAAAGAAAGAATGAGACAAGCGCTCAACTTCAAGTAAGCATATATTTAGAAAGGCAAAGATATATATAGATGAAACAACAAAAACAAATAAACACTTAGTTGGTGTTAAAAGCTTGTTTCATTTCTTCTTTCTTGCTGTTCGGTGTAGCTTAATTTTGCACTTCCTATGAACATGGATTCATACTAACCAGCTTTATCTACATGTTTGATATGTTGAAACAGAGACGTCGGCAATCAAAGTTCCAATGTGCGATGAAAAATAGTGATGGACCCAGTGTGTCTAGTGTTTCCAGCTCCCATATATGTGGATGCCTGTTTTCCTCAGGAAATAAAGCTAAATATTCCTGCTTTTAAGGCTATTTCCTCTCTCATCTTTAATGTTGTGTAAATGCAAAAAAGAATTTACAAACACAACTGGATTGGCCATAAATTATAAAGGGCTGAGTGCCAACACAAAATTTGCTAACCTGTTTTTTTTTTGCCTAATCAGAATCTAATGACCTGTTGAGTCGGGCAAAGAGTCTCATTTGCCCCTGTTCAAAACAAGTATTTCACTATATGCCCGTATGCGACAACCAGTGGTAGTTTGACTTCACAAAGCACTTGACGGCCCTTTGATGTACGTGACCTTTCGTAAAGAAGTACTATCAGGTGACTGCAAATGCCATTAATGTCAGTGGCAACCTTGTTCCATACTGACTGCGCTGGTGTTTTTATTGGCTAGGTTGCACACTGTGCTGACTTAATTTGATCATGAAACCATGACACTTGCCTAGCGTCACAAGTGGCGAAGGTGCCAGAGAGGAGCCACACGGTTCAAAGGCTGTACCGTGACTAAATAGTTAGGATTTTCTCACCTTCTTCTGTTTTACTGCAAAATACGAAAGGAGTCCTAAATTTGACGAATCAGAGATGCCCTTCAAGCACTTCATTCTGGTGGCATCAGATGAAGCAGCCATAATGAATGCATCTTTCAAATCTCTCTCCAATGTTGAAAGATTTAAGCATTGTTTTTCTTACCCGCAATTATAGAGGCGCAGAATGACTTGCTGAATGACGTCGTCAGTGCTCTATCACTTGATACATCTTCATTACTGATGGAGTCTCATTTCGAGACAGTGCAATATGTTCTGCGGTAGTATCTGTGCACAAATAAAGGCAAGAACACTGTACTCGCACATTGTTACACTTGTAGTAGCTTTTATCTGTGTGTCGTTTATATTACAATTTAATGTTATCATGTAAGCTAGTTTTGTTTTACACCCACTGAAACACTTATATGCATTGTTCATTTATTGCTTTTATGCCGTTATTGCTGCTGTGCTCGTTTTGAATTGCATATTTATCCCCCTTTTTTTTTGTTCTTTCCTAACATTAAGTCTTCTTTACATATAGAGCATAGAGCACTGCCAGTCGAGTGTCTTTTCTAGCATGTGGCATGTGCTAGGTATCTGTTGTGGGCTCAGCAAGTCATCGCACAGCCTAAGCATTGACCATGTTTTTTACCAGCGGAGCTGCTTAAATGGGCCCGTGAAATGTTTCCCAAGGACTTCACGCGTATTCAAAGTCCTGGCCATTCATTCAATACTACATTGAATCCCTCATCTAGATTCATCAACTGAGTTCATTCAAAGGGGCAGTGACACAAAATTTCGTGACTGAGATAGCCTTTAGGATCAATTCCTGCGAACATACATATACTATCTACAAAATTAACAAAAAGTATAGCTGGAAAGGTATCTTTTGTGAATTTTCGAAGCTTGCATGCGCGATCATACAAACACCTTTAAAAGTGACCCCCCCAGAGTACCCTCATGTTACCATGCTACAGACAATACAAATTATGATGATATCATAGCCACCATTTCTCTCTTGCCGCATTTGCTTCAGCAGACTACTACTCGGTAACTCCTCCCAAGTCCGTGGCCCCAGCGCACGTGCTGAAAGCTTTGTGTTTTGCGACAGTGCTGCCTCGTTTTCTGTTCAAAAGGACTTCTTGATGCGGACAGTGAGGAAGTGCATCACAGTTCTGTGTGCTGATGCATCGAGAGAGTAGCCCACGCTAGGAGGTGATAGCTGCACACAGAGGCTCTACGTTTAGGAGCTTAACCTCTTAAAAGGAAACCGAGACTGGTCATTAAAGAGGAGCCTGTAATTATCTATCATGCAGTGCAGCAAAGGATGTGCAGTATTTTGACTAACAGGCCACCAGGAACACATTGCAGGAAAAAAAAACACGTGGCCAAATTTTTTGTATCAGTGCCCTTTTAATAGCTACCCAAAAGCACAATTTCGATTACCCAGTCCCTGTTCCCTTGAACTCTACTGTACATGCCATCTTAGACCAGCCAATCTAAAGCCTTTATCGTGGACAAAACATGGCGAAGCAGTGAGGCCTGCTGAGCCATCTATTGTTTCAACTGCAGTACAGTAAGGATGTCATGCATATAAACCGTGCTGACAATCCAACGCTAATACACACAAAGATGAGTCAATTGCTATACAAAATTACAAAAAGAGTTTTCACTGTGTGTGCCCACATGTATTGCCCTGAACAAAAAAGGCTCAGACAAGTGTGCCATAAGTCGGAAACTGCTAGAAAAAGATGCAGGCACTGTTTATGCACCTCTCACATTTTTTTTTTTTTTTTACCAGGGCAAGATTGCAGTTTGCTCTTGAACTTCAAGCATCACTACGAGCTATAATATTGCTGTAACATTATTTTGGTTCCTATAGCTGTAATATAAATTCACTATTGTAGAGCAAGCAAGGACCAACAGTGCCTTCATAATTTTAAATGTCCACTGATGGCGCCACCTCGCTGGTACACATGACAGCCAGTGGAGACACACGGTCATTTTAGGATGGCGAGCTTTCTAGGATTTCAAAGGGGTATCATTAAATATAGGTGGAACAATGTGCTAAGATATTTAGAAATCAGCATGCTCAATTTATTGAAGCAGTAAAAGTTACAACCAGGCAACTGGATCTTTTTCTCGTGGCTCTTTTAAGCTTGATAAAACTCTGCATGGAGTTTGTGATTATCCGCCACTGAAAGCGGATATTTGCCACACAGCTCCTAGCACAGCAGAGCCATGCACAGTATACTATAGTATAGCAAGAGAAAAGTAAAGTAAGGAAAGTGATAAAGCATAGCAAACCTTTGTATAGCATAACAAGGGGTTGTAAAGAAATGAGAGAAAGGAGTGATACGGGGTGGAGAGAAAAAAAGGAATGGGAAAGGTTCATAGTTTCCTAAATATACACTAGAGGGACCCCTAGTGCTAGTGTCTACGGAAGCTGCAACGCACGACGCTTCAGCGAGCATGGGAATGATTGGTAGTACACGGATTTGTCTAACCTTCGTACTTCTGGCTCCGTGTATCTTTGTGTGGTAATGATAATAAAAAGTAGTTTATGATCATATGAAAAAAGTAGTTTATGATAATAAAAACCATGGTGGACATGTATGGCATTAGCACAAGTGCCTCGATCGTTTACACCCTTGCATCTAAGGGCCGTGAGGCAAGTGCTTTGTTCAGTGTAGCCACCGCAGCGTAGACCTGTCTGGAGAGGTTGTGCTACGGAATGCTCGGGTATATCATGTGAAGGGTATGGAGTTCTCTCAGAAAAACCAACGATTTATGTGTGAAAAGTGGTTCACTACCGACAAACATTGCAGGATGAAGTGGTTTCTGTTGTCTGTAGGGTAATGGAAAGTCTTGTCTTCTCAGCGTGTCTAATTGTTTCCACTGGACTAAAATGTGAAGTACAGTGAGTGCTTCTCCACATCTATCACACAACGGTGGATCGCCACCAGACGAAACAAATGAATGTGTAGTGTATGTATGTCCTGTTCTTAACCCTGTGAGTATCACTTCTGTGTGGCGTAATTTCGATACTGGCGGCCAATGACCAAGTTGCGGCTTGATGACATGCAATTTATTACCTGTGTGTGTGTGTCCCATGTGCTCTACCAATAACCTCCGAGCTTTCGTTTTAAAAAACGTTTCAAGTTGAGTGCAGGAATTGGTATCAATGTATTGGTAGCGGTTCTGTTGGCGGATCCAGCTAGCTGGTCCACCAGAACGTTGCCTTGTATTCCGCGGTGTCCTGGCACCCAGCAGACTACAACATGCTGCTTGGATGAGTAGACTGTGCATAAGAGTGAATAAAGCGAGACAAGGACAGGGTTTTGTGCTTTTTAAGAGTTTTCAGAGCTTTTGCTACGCTTAGGGAATCTGTATATATTATTGCCTTCTGTAGCTTTATTTGTTTAATGTGTTTAATGGCCGCAAGTATCGCATAAGCTTCGCCGGTGAACATGCTTGTATCAGAGTGCAGAACGCCGGCTTCCAAAAAAAATGGGCCGACAGCTGCTTACAAGACAGAGGTGTTGGACTTCGAAGCATCCGTAAATAACTCAGCACATGTGTATTTCTGTTGTGGTTCTAAGAAGTATATCTGAATATGTGCAATAGGTGCACGCTTCGTAACCTCCAAGAAAGACACATCGCAATCTATCGCCTCCCACTGTCACGGTGGCAGGCATACTGCAGGAGCCATCAAATAGTGTTCCAAGTGGCACACCAGTTTCCTTCGCTAGGCCCCTCACACGGAGTGAGTAGGGCTGTCTCATCGAAGGCCGTTTTTCCAACACAGCAAGGCTTGACATCTCAATTGTGGAAGTGAAGGATGTTCCTTGTTTGCATTCACTTTAAGATAATATTCAAAAGACATGTAACATCTTTGTAGGTGGAGCGACCATTCATTTGATTCCACGTACAAGATTTCCATGGGGCTGATGCAAAGAGCACCCGTAGAGATGGACGCCAAGATGATGAACAGGGTCAAGCATTTCAAGGACAGTAGGTGTCGCAGACTGATATGCTATTGCCCCATAGTCTAGGCTAGTACGTATGAGGCTTGTATACAAATTGATCAGACACTTTTTGTCACTTCCTCACGTAATGCGTGACAACACTTTTAGAACATTCATGGCTTTTATGCACTTGTTTTTTAGATACTTGATAAGTGGTGTGAAGGTTAGCTTGGCAGCCTAAATTAGGCCTAAGAATTTGTGTTCAGTATTAACCGAAAGACGTTGCCCATGCAGTTGAATATCAGGTTCCGAATGAATGCCTCTCTTCCTGGAGAACAAAACACACTTGATTTCCAGTACCTCCAGTCGGAACCAGTTTTCTTCTGTCCAATTGGAGACTTTGTTCAATTGTAACTGAACCTGCCGCTCACACATGGCCAGATTACAAGACTTGAAAACAAGCTGGACGTCGTCGACATATGTGCAGTAAAATATAATTCGAGGGATGGACAAGCGCTAAGAATTCATTTTCATAATAAAAAGTGTGCAGCTAAGTACACAACCTTGTGACACTCCTGTTTCTTGGACAAATGCTTGGGATAGAACGCTGCCCACTCTGACGTGGAATGTCCGATTTGACAAGTAATTTTCGATTGTGGTAAACATTTTGCCACGCACGCCAAGGTGAGGCAGATCTCTAAATATTCCAAAGCACCTTGTTGTATCGTAAGCCTTTTCGATATGGAGGAACACAGAGAGAAAATATTGTTTGTGGACGAAAGCGTCTTTGATCTGTGCCTCGATACAAACAAGGTGGTCGGTGGTGGATCTACCCTCTCGAAACCAGCACTGAAACGGATCGAGCATAGTGTTTGTTTCAAGGAAACGTACAAGTCGGCAGTTTATTATTTTTTCGAAAAGTTTGCACAAGCAGCTTGTAAGTTGCAATAGTCCTATAACTCGAAACTGAAGAAGGGTCTTTGCTCTTTTTCAAAATGGGAATAATAATAGCTTCTTTCTAGGAAGTAGGGGTAGCATCAGAAAACCAGACAGCATTTAACAAACAAAGTAAAGTTTTTTGCATTTCGATTGGCAGGTTTTTCAACATATCATAGACCACTCAATCAGAACCTGGGGCGAAAACACTGCAGGAGTTTAGTGATGCCTGGAGCTCAGCCAAGCTGAAAGCCTGGTTGTATGCTTCTTAATTCTTGTTTTATGTTTTTGAAAAGCGTCAGTATAGCTTGACGAGCTGGACACCCATTCGAAATGTGCGCCGAGGAAGTTCGCCTGATATTCCAAGCTGTCACCATGTATCTTTACGAGTGGGACTGAGTGTACTTGTCTTCCTGGTACCCTACTAACCATGTTCCAGACTTTAGCCTCCTGTGTATACGAGTTGATACCTGTTAAAAACTTGTGCCACCTTTCCCTTCTGGCCCGCGGACGCGTTCTCCTGCCTCGAGATTTTATTTTCTTAAAGGGGTCGAGGTTTTCCGCTGTCGGTGAGTTCTGCAGCAACCTCCATGCCCTGTTCTGCTCCTTTCGTACATTTCAACATTCAATGTTCCACCAAGGCACGCGTCGCTTGTCGGGCAGTCCAGATGCTTGCGGGATGCACTTGGATGCTGCGTCAGTAAGAAAAACTATGAAATACTGCAAAGCTTCATCTATGCCTGACCCACAGATGTCAGTCCAACTTAAGAATCGTTATGAAATTGTCCCCAGTTGGCTTTGTTTGTCAGCCATTTGGGAACATGTGAAGGACATTTATATAATGTTGATATGCTCAAAACTAAAGGAAAATGGTCCCTTCCATATAAATTAATCATGCCTTTCCATTTCAGTAGAGGTAGAAGTGAAGGAGATACAATACTGAGGTCTATAGACGAGTATGTTTTGTTGGCGATGTTATAGTACGTTGGTTCCTTCCTATTTAACAGACAGGCACTGGAAGAGAAGAGAAACTGTTCAATGAGACAACCTATTGCATTACAGCGAGAATCTCCCCACAGACCGCTATGTGCGTTCAAGTCCCCAAGGTCTAGATTAGACAAGGTTCATGTAGTTCATCTATTAAAGACTGTAATTCACATTTTTCAAGACGGTGGTGTGGAGGTATGTACAAAAAGCAGATGGTGACCGAGTTTGTTTAAAAGAACTGCTCCGACAACCACTAACTCGAGGGAAGTGTGAAAGAGTAATTTTGTACATTCTATCCTTTGACTAACTATAACAACTACACCAACGGATCATGGCATGGCATCATCTCTATCCTTTCAGAAGATTACGTAGTTACGTAAAAAGTTGGTGTGTGTTCGTTCTAAGTGTATCTTGTACACACAGCACTCTTGGATTGTGTTCATGGAGGAGTTCTTGTAGGTCATCGAGGTTTCGAAGAAGCGTCTCTGATTCATGTGGCAGGACAGTCATCCAGCCCCGTTATTGGCTTTTTATATTTCTTGGTGCGCTCCTAGGAGCCACGCCGCTCTTTCGGCACCAAGGATACCGTTTTATCCATTGCCTCCTTGGAGGCACTGGATGCCCGGACGTGCGAGCTGGTGGTTCGGATTTTAAGCCTCGCCTGGGTCCTCTGGTCTCAAGGCCTCACCTTGAGACCAGAGGACCCTGGAGTCTCCGGTCTCGATTCACTAGGAGGCGGAGTAGACTGAACTACTGCCGTCTTGGAAGCAGGCGCCACAGCCAACAGCTCGCTCTGCGCTGGCCAAAGGAGTGGTGAGGGCTGGTGCAGTAGTGCCCCCTGCCGCGCCGCATCAGCATATGTGGGGCAATAAATTGGCGACACTCTTCTACTTGCTTTTTTTAATGTGATGTTTTCTTTTATCTTCAATGTGACGATCTCTTTTTTTTTCCGAAATGAACAGGACCGCGAGTATACGGCATAATTTCTGCCACAGTTCACACGGGTGACGGTTCTTTGCAGTTTTCAGACACGTGGCCTGACACTCCACATTGTACACAAGTTTGGTGACCACGACAGCTGTGTGAGCCATGGCCATACCTCTTGCATTCAAAAGAACGACGTGCATTATGTATGTATGGTCCGATTAATTTGATTTGTGGGGTTTAAACGTCCCAAAACCATCATATAATTATGAGAGACGCCGTAGTGGAGGGCTCCGGAAATTTCGACCACCTGGGGTTCTTTAACGTGCACCCATACGTATGTATGGTCTGATCAAAGCCTTCGTGTACCCAGTTTATATAGTTTCTGCCAGATTACTGGAAGCGAACGTGAGTATAAGGTGTTTTGTTGGTGTTTGCTTGTTGTCTGATGATAATCTTTTGCACATTGTACACATTGTGACTCTTCTACCCCTCCAGAAGTTCTGCTTCGGTCAGACCATGCGAATCAGCATCAGATACCACTCCACGAGTTGTGTTCATTGATCTGTGTGGTGTTACAGTGATTGGAGTGTCCGCAAATGTTGAAAGGTTGCGTAGCTTTTCAAACTGTTATTTTTCTAGAACTTCGAGGAGAAAGTCTCCGCTGGCCATTTTGGTAACTTCGTACCCAGCCCCAATAGTTTCTGTAAGACACCTGGATACTACAAAGGGGGATACAATTCTGGCTTTCTTGCCACTTTTCTCACAATGCATGATGTGAAAATAACGAAAGTTTTCATTTGATCAGTTGAAAAAACCGGTGAAAAGTCTTCGGTGCATACACGCTTTAAGGCGGTATGATCGTTTAACAGAGGAAAAGCTCTAGGCATGCCTGTTTAATTTTCTTCAGAAGCGTTGGCGGCCACCCAGCACGGAGCCCAACGAGGGGACTTTACAAGTTTGCGGATGCTAAAACCTGTAGACGCCAGCCGTACAACGGTACTATAACCCAATGCGCCTAGACCGAGGTAGGCTATTTGCACAGGGTTAACCCTAGCCGCCAGGAAATTTGGAAGTAAAGGGTAGAGAGTAGAAAACAGGACAGATAAAAAGTGAGAGATAAGGACAGAGATGTAGGGGTAGAGAGATAGGAAAAGATAACTGCCATTTCCCCTGTGTGGGTCAGCTCAGAGGTGCCATCTACGTGAAGCCGGGGCCAAAGCGGTATGTTGCCTCTGCCGGGGGACCTTAAAGGTCCAATCACACAGCGTCGCCTCAACTCCCAGGATCCCCTTTTCCCCGGACACGGCAAAGCCATGCACAGCTAGGCGTAGCAGGGAGTCGAAACTACCCTGTTAGCGCGGGTCCGTGGTGTCGCTATCCATCGAACGCCTACTAGCACAGACACCCCTGCGGGGTGGTCACGAAGTTCAAAAGGGTTTGTTTTTTCCTCCGAAACAAACCGAAAACACAGCAATAAACGAAGCCACAAGTGCGATTCGCCACTCGCAAGTACAAAGACTAGGCAAATGCGTGTACTACCCATCAATCCCATGGTCGCTAAATGGTTGCAGCACCAGGGTCCCCTCTAGTTAATTTTAGGAAACTATGATGATGATGATATGTAGGTTTAAATGGCGCAAGGGCCATGTCTTGGCCAAAGAGCACCATGAAAAAGATGGAGGAGTGGCAATGATTTGGAATGTAACAATTACTAAGATGATGCTACAGGGCTGTATAAGGGCCTAAAATTGCTTGCCTTAAGATGGATAAAACATAATATACTACTATAAACTATGGAAAGGTCAACTATAACCTAACTATGTATATCATCATCATCATCATAATCAGCCTGACAACGTCCACTGCAGGACAAAGGCCTCTCCCATGTTCCGCCAGTTAACTCGGTCCTGTGCTTGCTGCTGCCAATTTATACCCGCAAACTTCTTAATCTCATCTGCCCACCTAACCTTCTGTCTCCCACTAACTCTCTTGCCTTCTCTGGGAATCCAGTTAGTTACCCTTAATGACCAGCGGTTATCCTGTCTAGGGGCCACATGCCTGGCCCATGTCCATTTTCTCTTCTTGATTTCAACTATGATATCCTTAACCCCCGTTTGTTCCCTAATCCACTCTGCTCTCTTGTCTCTTAAGGTTACACCTATCATTTTTCTTTCCATTTCTCGCTGCATCGTCCTCAATTTAAGCTGAACCCTCTTTGCAAGTCTCACGGTTTTTGTTTCGTAGTTAAGTACCAACAAGATACAGCTGTTATATACCTTCCTCTTAAGGTATAGTGGCAATATATGGTACCACATATCAAGGGGATGGAAAGATGAGGTCGAGCAAAGAGGAGGATAGAGAATAAATTGTAGCATAGTCTTGTCTATATAGCAACAGAGTGGGAAAGGATGGGCGAGGGTGAAGCAATGCAATCTTGTATAGCATACGAAGGAGAGGGAAGGAAAGTGAGAGCGCAGAAGAGGGTCAAGGCCACCAGCTCCACTGTCTCAGTCTTCGGTCTTTTCACCGCTAGTGCATAGCTTCCCCATTATCTTATTTTTTTATGTGCGAAATTGCCATTTAGGTCAACCTCCAGAAATGCTCGCATAAACTGCTGCTTTATCTACGACAGCTGCAAATGAGTTCCACGGAATCCCGCAAAAAGCGGAAGGGTTAACCACACGTTTGTAGCATGAAGAAATAAAAAAATCTGCACAGTTTTCTCACAATGCAAAGCTTCAACTTGAAAATTTTGTCCCGGTTCGGGGGGTTGAACCTGGTACCAATGCCACTGCGGGGCAGTCACCCCACCAAGTAAAACACAGGATGCTAGCAATAGATGCCAAGGTCAGGAATATTTAGAATCGCAGTGCCACCTGTTGGAGCTGTTTTGGGTAGTGTAAACTCTCACTTCCTTGCATAGTTTGCTGTGGAAACAGGTGCGACTAGCGAGTACGGAGCGACGATATAGCTTAACACTGCATGTGTATTGCATTGCGACAGCCAAAAAGATAGCTATAGATTCCTCTCCACTAGTCGAATGCACTACCAGACAAACTTGGATCACTTGCCAGAACAATGGCGAAAACCAAAGCCGACATGACAGCTCCGTCAGTTACACAGTAAAGTCAAACCCACTTATAAACAATACTGGTTTTAACAATATATCGGTTATATCAGTGCGAAGCCGCTGCACCATGAACCTCTACATGTTTTATATGGTGAAATAACCTGCTTACAGCAATGCCCGCATACCACATCATTGGCGTGTCAGTGCTGAGAGCTAATGAAGCGGTACATCGTTGAAAAGAAAGACGAAAACGAGAGATTCAAGCTGCTGAAACCCGCCCCCATTTTTAATGACCCCCCACACCCCCTTAGAGCACGCTTCACTGCTTAGCATTCTGGCACTGCACCAAAGCAGACTTTTGAATTCTGCTGTGGCGCGGGAACCGCTGTTGACTTGTGTAAGTACACTTTCTGCAATGCAAGTTGAGTAAAAAGCTAACACTCCAAAATGTTTAGTCATCCGAAACATGTCATAAATTGGCTCTATGGGGCTTGTCGCAGCCCCATGAAAGCATCCAAACTTTCAAGAATGTCAGAAAAATCAGCAGTTTTGTCATCTTCATCTCTGATGTCCGTTGGCACATTCCATCCCGATGATGTAGTTTTTTTCAGAACAGCCCGCCATCTCCCTATTTTGCTTTTTTTTTTGTGCAACCTATCTATAGCCCTTATTGGTTATAACAATAGAATTTTCATGGCACTTGAGTATCATAAGTGGCTTCAACTGTACTTCCGCAATAAATGTTACCGTTGAATTGTGTATTGGCATGGACATGAAGGACTGAATACTAACATTCAGTTTTAACAATTTCTATAGCTGTCAAATGAAGCAGGGCGGCAAGAGCGCTGGGTACAGGCCGTTGAACATAATCGGATTACTCGCATTATCCACAGCAAACCACTTGAAAAAATGACTTTGCTGTTAGTGTTTTAGTGTTAGTGTTAGTGTTATCTGGCCAAAATAAAACCTCAGACACAAGAAGTGAACAAGTTGGCTGTTTAATGTTTGAAAGAACCAGTAAGCAAATACACGAGTTAAAATTAAGTGCAGCTGAAATTTAAAGGAGCCTATGATAGTGCAACAACGCAGCCAAAGCTGCTAGAAAACTTGCAAGCCTAACCACTCGTGTGCGTAGCATCTCAGCACATGGTTTTTTGAGGCCGTGCTGCACCTTCTCCCTTCACTCCCTCACTTCTCCCTCACTTCAGAGAGAGAGGCACGTGTCTATGCTAAGCTGCACTCTCCTCTCCCTTCACTGGTAGAGGACACAGCGACCCATTGATTCATACGTGGAGTTTAATGTCCGGAAACCGTCCTATGATTATGATAGACGCCGTAGTCGAGGACTCTGCAAATTTCGACCACCTGGGATTCTTCAACGTGCACCGAAATCTGAGCACACAAGCCTACAACATTTTCGTCTCCATCGAAAATGCAACTGCAGTAGCCGGGATTCAATCCCGCAACCTGTGGGTCAGAAGCCGAGTACCTCCCCCACTAGACCACCGTGGCGAGGCCGCAGCGCCGCGTCAATAAGCCAAACGGGCGGCAAGGCGCACATGTGGTCAGACTTTTTAAAAGTGCTGCCATCTCATGCCATTCGTGCAAAAGGACGCAGGAGCCTGTGACCGTTTCCGCCACTGAAGTAAATGCCCAGACCGCTGAGAATGTGGATCGGATTGAATGAGATCAATCTGGACTACTGTATTTAGTCCAGTGATTTTACTATTCAAGATGTGGATTGGATTTGAACTGATCCACCCTGGATTACTGTTATAATGGTACTATCCAAAACTGCGTTTTCTGACAACAACTAATGAGAATTTTGCAAGGACGAAACTGTACTGCATTTTTTTTTACAACGAGCAGATGCATGTTGGTGTTTTATTTCGCTAGGCTTTGACGCTTGGAGAGCGACAAAAGTCCTCAGACAACTGCAATGAAAACTAACGGTAGCATTTAAAGCGCTGACGCTTGAACATGTGGTGGCAAGAAGCAATCTGTCAGGTTGCAACAGCTTTCTCGATTCCATAGATGAATTATGGATGCCAGCATGTTACCTTTGTTTACGTACTCTTCTATGGACGTGATACTAAAAATAATTACCGATTTAATAACACCATCTCAAGAAAAAGAAATGTGAACTTTACCTGAAGCTACCGAATGCTACCTTTGAACTGTGAGCTACCAGCAATAAGTGCATAGTCGAGGACGTTCACCGTTGCTTTGCCAATAATAGCAATAATAGTACTACTAATATTAAAATTCGTGACATAGCCCAGGTAGCCTCTGCTCATGGCAGTTCTGGCCTAACCCGAGCCAGGCAAAAATCGTAGTCAAGGCGAACATGCACAAATTTACCAACTAGCGAGTAATGTTGTGGTTAGAAAGTCAGACATCCTGTGTGATATGCAGCAGCAACAGGCATCAGAATAGTGCTTGTACTAACATGAAAGCTAACGAACGTTTAGTTATGCAGCAGCAACAGGCATCAAAATAGTGCTTGTACCAACATGAAATCTAAGGAACGTTTAGTCAACATGACAGACAAGTTGCTGAGCAGAAATTTTCCCTCTCTTGCTTAAGCCATAGGCTGCCACGATTGTGACAACCAGTACATCAGTGAGACCTGTGATTTCAAGAAAAGGGTTAAACAACATGAATTTGACATTGTGAAACAACGCATCACCTTGAATGCCCTCGCTAAACATCTGAAATCTACGAGCCACCAAATTGACTGGTCAAGTGCACGTGTTCTAGCCAAAGAAAAGGTTGCATCATGCCTGCATCTCGAATTCCTGCACATACAGTTGACTGCACATACACTGAACAAAAGTGATAAGACAGTTTCGACAATGTACTCTCAGTGCTTACGTGACATATTTAGGCGTACCTAAATAAGCTGTGCCTTTCCTATGGCTTTTACTATCTACAAGGTTCTCGTATCTAGAAGCGAAATCCCAGTGAACTTGGTGTTCTTTAGGTAGGTGCATAGTTTGGTGTTTACACGAAGAGGCAACAGTTATTCAATGCCTTTTTATTTTAAATGCAAAGTATTTCGGCAACTTTGAGCGCATCTGTCCATCTATCTAGCCGCTTACATTTGAGTGCTCTCGTGGTTACCCCTTAACTTGGCGTGAACAAAAATTAGCATGCGAGAGTAAGATGGTTTGACGAATATGATGCGTTGGTCAGGACATAAATAATGTCACAATCCTGTCGCGTACTTCGTGAAATAGTTTCCACCAGACAGAGGCGCATACCCATGGGTGGGTATGTGTCACTGGTATGCGTGTGTGTGCCCCAGGTTATTCACACTTAATATCTACCCAGGAACGACTAGAACACACGAGGATGATTTTCAAGCATGAGCGTTAAGAAATACCCGACATCAGTATCGTCAACCCGACGAATGCAAAGAATAAATGTCAGGATCCCAGCTGGAATCGAACCCAAGCATTCTGTGTGGCAATGAAGCATTTTACTACAGAGCTATGCCAGGTCTCAAAACTAATTTTGAAATAGAGGCTTATCTGCATCAGACATCAATAGTGGTTGCTGTGCTACCTACCCAATTTTAGAAACATTACATATGTATTCCTTTGATACAGCCGTCACATCAGATTAACATCAATTGTGGTTAGTTGCCATGCGCTGAAGTTAATTTATGTAGCAGTGTCCAGGGCCAGCATCCTCGCAAGCATCAGCGCTTCATATCAGCTTCTGGTGCTGCTAATACGCATGTTCCAGTTGACATCGTTGCGCAAGAGCAAACGACTGGTTATGTAAACATCTGCAACTCTTTAACGTTTGTCTGTGCGTACAACATTTGTACATATTGCCGCGACAGGTTGGCCACGTTCAAGTAGCCGCCGCAATCATCATGGCAAGAGCACCAGCAAGACCCGGCTGGCATGCGTCATGCGTTCGTGCGCTCCAACAACGAGGAAGAGGAAGTTAGTTGACTCTGTGCCTCTCGGCTACTTGGACTCGACGACCATAGTCATTAGACTTGTGGGCACAAGTTCGCCCTAATAAAGTTGCTTGTTTTTTTGGCCTGTCTGCCTCAGCATCGCTACAATATATTTAGCGCCATTTCATGACGTGTCACTCAATAAAAAACGTTGCAACACGGTCACTTTCCCTCCGCATTCTTCGCATAATCTGCCAAATTTTTTTTATTCCAGGCCTCGTCTAGTTGTTCATTTCGGTTTATTATTATGTATTCAAAATAGAAAGGTTCAAGGATAGTAGATGCAGCCGAAGGTGCAACGTTTTAAGCTTTTATCAACGGATATGCTTATTTTTGTTACGGTCGCACAGACTGCCGCCAGTTTCCATGACCTGGCCAGGTCTTTCAGGAATTCCCCGACTTTTCCTGAAGTGTCCGAATTCCCCGACTTTTCCAGGTTGGTAGCCACCCTGCTTCAGTTTTACAATGTGAAAGCAGTCGCGCATGTATCCGCATATTCCGAATATACAAGAAGAAAACTGTCCCCTAGAACACAGAAGCCATGCAATAAAACAGTCCAACTAACTGCTTATTGGATGTTAACAGGGGAATGCAGCTGAAAAAGTGAAAATCGCCGGAGCCATTCAATCCTCATAAAGCGAGCATAGTACCACAGATAGTGACATACATAGCGAACTTATTGATGATGTATGCTATTAATCACTTCGAAACTGTGTGTATATATACCAGGGGCGGCGCCAGGATGTTTTTACTGGGGGGGGGGGGGGGGGGGCAACCACGAAAAGTGAGTTCCTCCGGGGGGGCCAGCTAGCTCTGCTCCTACTAGATTTTCAATATATGCTTCCGGGCACTTGGGTGGGCATAGGGGGGGGGGGGGGGGGCAGGCGAGAATTTAGAAGGGGCTCCAGCCCCCCCTTGCCCCCCCCCCCCCCTGGCGCCGCCCCTGATATATACCCAAATTTAACAGATTCGGGGGCAAACACATTTAGGTCAGAGGGCTTGCCTCGAAATGAATGTCGTGAAATGCTCTCTTGTATAATTGCGAGCAACACCTACTTGCAAGTTACAGCGCGAAAATACCTGAAAAATTGTTTTTGCGTAGTAAATATACAAAGCAAATGCACACACGATTTACGACATCTACACAAGAGTTTTCCAGGACCCATTTTCCCGCACATACCATGTGTCTTCCACTTGTCCTACTCAGTGTTCGCACTGGTATGCATCTGTAGCGAACACAACCCACAACCACTCTAGCGACGTATCGTCGAGTCTCCGCAGCGATGCTTCCACAATCTTTCACTGCTCACCAGCGCGTTACCCGAAACCACACAACTTCGTGCCCTTGCACTGACGATGCACACACGTACGCATAACTAAAGGTTCCGATATCATTCGATTACGATGCCTCGCATACGCCTTGCTTTTTCACTCTGATATCAGCAGCGATAAACTGACTTCGCCACGACGCCGCAGAACACCTACCGTTGGCCGCCACCATGATGCAAGCGCGGTGGCGACATTTGCGGCGAGAAATGTTACTGTCTTACGTAGAAGTATTGCTTCTACCAATTCGTTAGGCAGAAAAATGTTCAGACGCATATTGCAGTGCACATAACTGTGTGATGTTTCTTGATCTGTGAATAATCGCTGTGTTTTTTTTTCTTTCTTTATATGGGTGCGAACCAATCAGCTTTGAATGCATTTTCTTGTTTCGCTACATTTCAAGTGACATATTCGCACTGTCAAGATCCACCATATTTTTTTTCTAGTGACGCGCATTCATGATTGAAGAGAAATGAGAAGCGATGATGAGAAACAGCCCGATGATAAGAAACTGCCTAACCACACGCACGCGCTACATCGCGCTAGCGCGTGGCCACACAGGGCGCCGCGCCCTCTTCCTGTGGAGAGAGTACGCAGCTACGCGAAACTGCACCCCAAAGAGTTTCACCCTTTTTCTAAGGGGAGAATCATATAGTTTCTTGGTTTCACCATGGTAGTATATAAGTGCTCTGTGGTTTCAACCCCTTTCTCTCTAGGCGCTACGCCGTGCATTTCTCTTATAACCACTCCACCACCACTTTCTCCGTAGGGCCCGGCCAGCGCGGCGCCGTGTCAGAAAGTCACGCGCTGACACGCTGCAACGCGTACGTGTGGTCTAGCACACGTATGCATTGGTGGTGGTTATGGTCAGAAGAGGAAGACGGCGCCTAATTTCTTCCGCCCGGTAGGAAGCACGGCGCAGCGCCTACACATGCATTGCAGCGTGTCAGCGCGGAGAGGGTGCCGCGTCATAAAGCCGCGCGAAGACACGCTGCAACGCGTACGTATGTATGGTCTAGCACACGTATGCATTGGTGGTGGTTATGGTCAGAAGAGGAAGACGGCGCCTAATTTCTTCCGCCCGGTAGGAAGCACGGCGCAGCGCCTACACATGCATTGCAGCGTGTCAGCGCGGAGAGGGTGCCGCGTCATAAAGCCGCGCGAAGACACGCTGCAACGCGTACGTATGTATGGTCTAGCACACGTATGCATTGGTGGTGGTTGTGGTCAGAAGAGGAAGAAGGCGCCTAATTTCCTCAGCCCGGTAGGAAGCACGGCGCAGCGCCTGCATTGCAGCATGTCAGCGCACGTTATAGTTATATGCTACTGTATATGCTACCTTTAGGTACGTAAAGGTTGCATGTACAGTATTTCTAGCGCGCGTTTGAGCGAAGCGCCCTCTCTCTCTCCATAAGGAGAGGGTGCCGCTTCATAAAGCCACGCGCTGACGTGCTGCAACGCGCACGTGTGTGCAGGCTTAAACATATGCATGGGCGTCAGCAGGATTTTTGTCTGGGAGAAGGTAGGCGCCCCCCTCTTTCTTTGGAGAAAGTATATGCATGTTCCGCGAGAGTTTCATCCATGCTGCGCCCCCTTTTTATTCGTAGGGCGCGGCACCGTATCAGAAATCCACGCGCTGACACGCTGCTACGCGTACGTGCGGTTGTGCGCTCTCTCTCCATAAGGAGGGGCACCACGTCAGAAAGCCACGCCATAGGTGTTCTGCGGTTTGACCACACGCGCTGGCGTGCTGCAACGCGCACGTGTGGTCAGGCTTAAACTTGCATGGGCGTCGGCAAAATTTTTGTCTAAGGTGGGCCGACATAGGCGCAAAACCACGTAGCACGCCGCTAGGGAACAGAGGTTGTGTAGCTTAGGTAGGGTGCAGGTGCCCGGACCCCCCTTCTGACGTCTGTGCCTCACTTCTCAAAAGAAAAAAAGCTAACAGCCATATGTTAATCGAGCTCATTACCTGATAGTATTCTTATGTTGTGACAGTTTGCTTGAATTTGTTACTTGAGCATCAAATGCAGATATCTCGTCTGCATGCGGTCCTAGGGTACTTTGGCCACACATTATCTGCCAACATATCTATCGATCAATACTGTGTGCATTTCACGTTCCGCCAATTCCATCATCCATGCATTCCATGCAGCTATTATGACCACATTCGTCATTCGCGCGTCGGACTACTCTTCACAGGTTCGTTCAGTGACGCGTTGGAACCCAAGTATGCTCTAACAACAAAGGCAAAAAATAAAATTAAAAAACGTCACTAGAATAGCTGACCCTATGTGCCACCAAACTAAACAAAGTTAGGTCAGCATAATGGCTTGTCTACTTTAATTAAACTAATCTTAATACAAAATAAGAATGAACGCCCATTTATTCACAGCCCAACTCTTATATGACATAATGTCATTTTTTCTACTGCATTTGTTTCTTATCCCTACTTTCCCAGCCACCATCCCCCCTGCCCCCATTGTTGAGTAGGGAACCGGATGCTATCTGGTTAGGCTCCCAGCATTCCTCTTTATCTTTATCTTCTGCTTTACTGAATCATACTTTACTCTTGCAAGGTAACCCAATCTCACTTAAAACTGGAAAGAGCTTTTTGAATTATGATAAAATGCCTCCCTCCCACGCTGCCAGTAATACACCTACCCGAGCAGCATGCACATTAATCATTGTTGAAGCAACACCCGAATTGTTAAGGCCTCAATTCCCAATCTACAGCAAGTTGTATCAATAAAAAATACACAAACAAGTGCTCCTAGCACCACATGTGTAAATTACAAAGCTCCATCAAAGTAAAAAGTTTCTGGAGTTCTTCCAAACAAAATTGTGTTGTTGCCATAGCGAGTAGGCTCTCTTTGAGATAGTCATCTGCGAGCACCCCTAAATTTTGCAATTAGAAGTTGGTGGCACATGCACGACTGCAAATACAGGCGCACTGGACACAATAGCGACAGCAATATATTCTATAAATAAGAATGTTTTCACTAAAACATATCAGCCCTCATCTTTTATTGAAGGGCGATGCTTAAAATCATCAGAAGGTACACGTCTTACGAGGTGATGTAGGGAAATACATTGATACATGTAATGCCCGTCCCGCAATGCCGACGGTTTCCTTCGTGACGTACAGCGCATTATGATGCTTGGCAAATCTTCAAATGTTTCAAGCTTTGTAGATGGTCTTATTTTGTGCATATACTGACCTAGAAGATGATTCAGATTTTTAGAGGAATAGAATTTTCACACTTCCTTCCCATTCTAGTTTTCTGGTCTTGCTTTATAACAAGCTGAATGACGAGTAATACTGCACAATCTGTTGTCACAAACCTTTCATCTAGAAACTCATTTGCACCACACTTTTTTTTTTTTTTTAGCGATTCGGATGCATGCTTTATACAGCCTTTTTGGTAATAATCATGTTACCTTTTCTTAATACGAATGCTTTATACATATTTACATTAGCATGAATACATTTTTTTCTGTTCCACCTACACTTTTCTGTTGCGGGTCCACAGGTGGCGGCGCGTAGCTTTAGGAGTAAAGGATGCACTAAAGTGGACTCAGTATAAAGGATGCTCTCCTGTGTGGGTGCGCATGTGTGTAATGAGGTGCGGTTTCTGTAGAAATGATGCATCACAATGGTCACACGAAAAAGGACGCTCTCCTGTGTGAGTACGCATGTGCGTAATGAGATGTGTTTTCTGCAAAAACGATGCATCACAATGGTCACAGGAAAAGGGACGCTCTCCTGTGTGAGTGCGCATGTGGTTAACAAGGTGCGGTTTCTGCGAAAATGACTTATTGCACTGGTCACAAGAAAAAGGACGCTCTCCTGTGTGGATGCGCATGTGGCTAATGAGGTGCGCTTTCTGCGCAAATGACGCATTGCAGTGGTCACAGGATAAGGGACGCTCGCCCGTGTGGGTGCGCATGTGAGTAACGAGGTGTGTTTTCTGCGAAAACGACGCATCACAATGGTCACAGGAAAAGGGACGCTCTCCTGTGTGGGTGCGCATGTGGGTCTTGAGGGCCCCACTGACTGAAAAGGATGCATTGCAGTGAGCACAGGAATAGGGACGTTCTCCCGTGTGGGTGCGCAAATGAGCCACGAGTTTGGAGTTCTCAGTGAATGCAGCTGCACACAAGTGGCACTGGAAGGGGTATTCGCCCGTGTGTATGCGAAGGTGTCTGTTCATGGAACCCCTTTTCTTGGTCACATAGCTGCACTGCGGGCAGGAATGCAGTTCCAACGAAGGGGACTGCTCCAGGGATGCCAAAGACAAGGAAACTGCAATGTTACAGGAAGCATAGAAAGGCAACACTTACCATGTGTCCCAAACTAGTACTGCACGTGACTATACATGTACATGGCTGCAGCCACAAGAAATAAGGATTGCTGCATTTATAATTACATTATACTCTTGGCCTACGACATGGTACCATTGATGTGGAACAGTACACCCAGCACATGTCTCTCCAAACCTGCAGTTGTCTCCACACAAATGCTAGAATATATACATGAGAGCATCTGCTGCCAATACACACAAGTCCATTTTGGAAAAAAATTAAATACTATATAAAAAGTCAATATTATTGCCATGTGTACCATCATGGCAAGCACAAACAATTATGTTTTAGCATCATGCATTCAAGTACTTGCTGAAGATGTTGTTCCTTCATTTATAATATAGCAGAATAAAAAAACAGTTGGTGCACAATAATTTCAAGGCTTTGCAAAATCTGAAAGCCCACCCCAAAATCACGAAGCTTTACAGGGCAAAGTGCAATTGATGTAACCAAATTTACACACATATTATCAACCTTCTGCAGTACAAAAGTGAAATGTTGTTACAAAGTGTCACAGAAACTACGAGTTGACAAGGTTATTTTTCTCTCTATTCCCTCACAAATATTTGTAAGTACGGGGCTGATTTATGCTCATGATATGAAACAAACCATTTTTTTAAAAAATGATTTCATATAGAACCAGCACAGTAGAATGGGAATATGATATTCAACTTAACTCAAGATAACCGATCTGAGGTAGCAGTCAGCAAGCACTCTCACATCACTCTCGCAAATTTGAGCTCATAACAGGTTAAGCAGACATAACACTGCAAAGCAGATGATTTTCAAGAAGCTGGCTCAATTAACTTCTGGCAAATTCCAAAACATGCAGCTCTTTGGACGCTCCATAGGAGGAGTGGACCCACCTGTAACAGCATAGACATCATTGTTAGAGCCAGAATGAACACACACACAGTGCACATACACATAATTTGACCCTCAGCGTAAACAAGACTAAATTTCACAAAAGAAATGATGGGCACTTCTTGCTAACACTGTAATTGACTGCTTACTGATTTTAATAGCCAGTTACATGTACCATCCAGTTAAGTTTTTCAGAAAGGACGCCAGCTGTACAGGGAAATAAATACTTCAAACACTTTCATTTGGTAGTAACCGCACAGTGGAAGACCTACAATGGCGCTTAGCAGCATAGAGGGTGCAAATGTTCAGACAAGCAATATGGGCTGCTCTGCATTTGTTTCTTCATAATAACTTTCCATGCCAGCCCAGTATTCGAAAAGGTGCTGTTAGGGCCTCATAGGCATGGCCACATCATATGTTGATGCTAGGAACATCAATTTTTTTGCACTTTTTGTTTGACTTTTGAGAAGTGCTTTATTAAAGCCCCAGTGATGATTCATTACTACAAGATGGCAGAAAAAAAAAACAAAGACAAAAAAGGCACATGCACGTTCGCAGTTTTCTTTCCTTTCTTTTTTTTTGCCGTTTTTTTTGCCGTTTTTTTTTGCGCAAGTTCATTTTAGTGCATAAACAACCCGGCAAGTGCTCAGTTCTAATAATTCAGAGGTGCACTTGAAGGATTCCAGAGGTGTAAGAGTCGTGCCATTAAGCAAACAAAATGTCGCGCACAATATTTTAGTAAAAAACTACTCTAGCATAGTGATGGCACATAATGCAAGTTTTCATTGCCTTCACAAGCGTTTTCACTGTGATAGAAGATGAATGACAGAAACTTTGAAAAGCATGAATGATACAAGGCTTTGAAAAGCGATTTGCAATATACAAAAAAAAAACAGCATGATAAGGGCTGCACAATATGCACTGGAATAGCCAGGCAATATATCTGCAGTAATATTAGTCTGCAGTAATATTAGTGAGTGTAGAGAAATATAGGAAATACAATCAATAACATTTAAGTAGATCCTCAACTAGCTGATAATAATTGGTAACTTGAGTGAGTTTTATTATGATGGAATCGTTTTTATGTGGTTATTTTGTCAAATAAACACAGACAGATTTTAGCAAACATATTTTTGCTAGAGACAACAACTTACTAAAATATGGCCACAAACCTATTTTTTGAAATAATTGTTCCATCATTAAAGCGGCGAGTTGGGCTTGTTGGTACATTATTCTGTTGCGGTACAGCACAAAAAATGCACAACAGGCAGAACACAATGAGCACTCCTTTTAAGCCAGCTATGCTAGTCTGGAGACGTGCCATTTTTGTTTTCTTAAAATAAATTTTCATCTGTCTACTTATATGATGTAATATACATTAAAAACGGACCTCTTGTCATTCATTCAGAGGGTTAGACCAAACTTGGCAATCTAGACAATTCTGGCCCCTCTGTTGCTTTTCTGCACACTGCCGCTTCTGAAGGGGCATTGAGTGCTAACGTTAAATTAACCAGAAACCCCTGAGTGCTCACGGGTGCATCTCTTTTGGGTGCACCAAACCACACAACCACAGAACGGTTGTCTTTTATCAGCTGTTCACTACCCTGAAACAGACATAAGTTGACAGACAGTATTGTGTTTCGTCCTCTGCTTTTCAGTGCCTATCAAGTAATGCTGTTGCAGTCATGAAACCTAATAAAGAGACATTCGACAAACGTGTACAACACATTAGTTATTTAAATAGTTTGAAGATACCGAAGCTTCACAACATTGTTATGAACGATCTGTGTAAGCATTTCCCCTATGAAGGCATCCACACTCCTGGTGCGTTTCTTTCACAACTCTGCAGGGATGCCTCCTCCGAGTGTCCTTTTGCTCAGTACACTGGCCAGCACAGAATCACTTTCTGTGCTATCCGTACACTCGGGAAGAACATGGATTTGGTTTACCGGCGCGTTACCCCACACCTTGCAACTACGAACAATCGCAAAAACAATGCACACACGCACAGATAACTGAAGATACGCCCATCACGCAGCTACTGTGCGTGTTACATGCAGCAGCAGCGCTTGTAACACTCCTTCTGTAACACCAGCAATGCGTTTTGCGCAGGTGGAATGGGCCGCGGCCGCACTGGGACGCTATCGTGGCGTTCCACCGCGGCCACTAACGGCCACATCGACTCTCGATATTTACCAGTAGAACAACGAAACAGCTCAAAAACTATTGGCACATGCTTCGCCTCCAAAAATTATAAGGCCTGAAGGGCGGCAACATCGCTATGCGATGCTTTTCCTCGCCGCGTGCACTGTATATACACCTCGCATTCAAATTTTAATTCACAAGTTAGCCCCACAGGTTAGCGCTTGAATAATGCATTCATTTCAAGCTCTTCGTGCTGCATTTTCAGAATTATACTCTGCACACGAATCTAACCACACACACCGTATTCGACAAGAACTTACGACAGAACACCTACCACTTTTGCAATAATTACGAAGAAAACAAACGGATATGTGTTACAAATACATGGTGTAAGCAGAATTCATTACACCGTCAATGGCCTCATGTAGTCCGTACAACTTCACCTGCTTTAGTTTAGTTTACCGCAATGTATGCGTTTGACGCTCCGCGCGGCTATCGCGACCACATTTGGCGTTCGTCGCCTTTACGCACGTGTTGCGCCCTTTTTTCTAGCGTACCCACATTTTAAGGGACATGTACGAACGTACACAACAGCCCCAGATTCCCATGTTCCTTAATAAATATTGAGAGGATGGAGAGCTCTCGCCTTGCTAGTTTAGCGAGTCCATGGCCATGGTTGCCAGGTCGGTAGCCCAAACGCAGCTCAAGCACAAAAAACCGAGGGAAGATAGAGAGTTTTCGGATAGGGACCCCAAGACTTTGAGGCCCCAAACGCAAAGCATTTTGCGTATGCACGCTTTGGGTCAAGCAGGAGCGAAAAGTTTTCGAATAGGGTCTGCGGTGTTTTGGACACTCTACCAATTCTTGGGCCATCACGTTTGTTTTGACACAAATCTTTTGGGGCAGCTAGGCTTTGGACGAGGCTCCCGCCAAATTCGAGAAATCTCCAACCCAAACGCGGTTTGCGTTTTGCGCATACTCAGTGGCCTTGACGTTATTTCTTTGGTGCCCCGGCCCCTATTTGAAAACTCCCTAATATTCGTACCCATGTTTGTACCATTATCATTTTCAGTTTTACTTGGACATTTTCAGCTTCGTAAGCTCGAGGTTCGGCCACGCAAAGTTTAGTAAATGGGAAAAGGAAGAAATAAGCGCAGTTCCGTTACTGCCGCTTTCAATGGAGGGCACCTCCACAGTTCCGCGCAGGGGATGGGGGGTGAGGAAGAATTAAAAAGAATAGGGAGAGGTGCAGGGACGGCCACATACCGAAGTAAGAAGAACGTAGGAAAGCTGGACACGGTAGGAGAAGTCCGAGGACGGGGCACCACTTAGCGAGAGCTCTTGTCGGCATCAGGAGATGGCGTAGGGTGAGCCAGTCGGCCAGAGCTGCGCTGTCATCGGAGATCGCGGGGGCACATCCGGTCGGCACGGAATCCAGCGAGCGAGTCCAATTTTAGCGGGTTGTTCGGTTGGCATGCACTTTCTTCTGTAGTTTCCTACGATACTTGCTTGCTTGCTTGTTCCTTTCTTTTGTGGCTCTCACCCACTAAGGGGGATTGGCCCTACGATACTTATATGATTACGTAACTCAATGCTATCTTGATCTTCTTCGCTCCCACAACACGTGCACCGATTTGCCTCGCGTGGGACTTGAATGGGCGAGAGAACCAGTAGAGGGAAAGACGATAAAAAAAAAGAAGAACGAAAAGGATTGAGAAGGAGAGCGTATTATTGCATTAGAACGAGGCGAGAAAAAGAATTGTGGAGAAAAAGAATCGTGACGGAAGTGTTGCGAGGAAGAAGAATCAAGCGTGGAATACCTTTTCACTGTTTCCACTGAAGGCTTCCTGGGTGCCGCCACATATGCGTGGTCCCCCCTTCCGTTCTCCAACATAAATAAATAAATAAATAAATAAACTGGCGATGCTGCACCTTTTGCGCTCCAGTGCAAAACGGGTAGGGATCCTCCTACCCGTTAAAAAGGGTGAGAAATGTAAGCGAGGGTGCAAAGGAGAGACCCCTCTCTTTCCAGCGTCTGAATAAAACAGCTTGTGTTCAAGAAGCAGGTAGAATCGATATTCATGCAGTAGTAATCAATCACCAAGTGTTAAATCCGAAAAAAAAAAAAAACCAACTTAATTCTGGAAAAAAACTTATCAGTACATTGCTTTTGGAAAGAGACCTTCCAATGTCTTGCTTTGGAAGTGGCCAAGCTTTGGAAGTGGCCATGAGTTCACCGCGCTTGTTGATTGTCTGGGAGGTCACAATTCAGCACCAAGCCCTGTCACGTACCTCTTTTATCCTGAACATCTAGCTCAGAGTTCCATATTTATGTGGTGGACATGGTTGCTGCAATACAGAGCAACTGATACATTAAAATTGCTGGGCACTGTCTAACTGCATACCAACGTGCCCTTTTCATACCTTTGCTATATGGCCACCATACCTTTGTGACAGTAAAGAAAGGCAGCTCCCCAACTGGCTCTTTTTGACCATGATCAGAAAACATCCAGCTTCCTGAGAAAATACGAGTCTAATGTTTCGCAGCACACACTGCCTAGAATTGACAATATTTTCTCAAAGTCAACTTTAAAAAAAAAACCTTTCTCTACTCTCGACTAATGACGCTACAGGCTCAAAAGTTTTGAGCATGGCATGCTTGATCGTTACTGCGAGGCCGCTAACTTGTCCACGAATGCAAGGATCCCTTATCTGCCCTGCGTGAATCAAGGCACTTTTACACGTGCACGTACGATCGCACTAAAAAGCCGCACACTCAGAAAAAAAGATGAAGCGCTCAAAGTCCTGAGGCACGCGTGACGTATTTTCTTCCATCGTGCCATTTCTCTGCTTAGCTCCCAGCATTTTTGTCGGTGCAAAAGAACCAGTGCGCGACAAACGTTTGTGACTCCACTCGCACTGGACAGATTCTAAAAACATTTGCGGTGGTGAATTCGTGACGTGATCAGCTTGTTTGGTGAATCCATTTTATGGCCAGTTGAAAGAGTGTAGCATGGCCCCTTTTAAAAGAATATTCAGTGGACAAGCAATAATCACTGTACAATGATATTGGTGAGCATGTCGACCAGCTAATGTAATCTGTGATGAGGTCATGGTTTAGCATTTGTACATGTGACATAGAAAATTCTGGCATTATCACTCACATCTGCAGTAGTTCCAGAATAAATGCTACTGTAAGCATTGTGAGCACAGTCACTATATCGGTACATTCGAAAATACTAATAATGAAAATTAGAGACAGTCTGGTGTAGCCTGCTCAAGGCAGTGGTCACACACGACACGCCAGCTACATGAAAACCGAAGAGAAGAATGGCTTTGTTTACCTAAAGAGTTCAAGCACACGGCCTTTAACGCAGCAGCACCACGATGGGAAAGAAAAGGGCTACTTTGCAGCTAAGTTTTTTCTGCTACACATGCAGTAGTGTCTTTTGTCTGTTTTCCAGCTGAGTAGACTTTAGGAAAAAAAAAAAAGGAAGCACCTGGCAGTAGTAAATAGGCAGGATAAACTAGTCATCGTCATCTGCCTCTCGCATCTTACCTCAACACCAAAAGTATAAGAAGTACAAATGGGGGAGGGTTCATAGGGTTTATGCTCCTAAGCCCCACAGACTCAGAGTGAAAAAGCCTTCTGGGTCACTTATTGGTCTCAAGCCTGAAAGGTCACCCAGAAATTTGTGTTCTTTAAGTGACTTACTGGTCTCAAGTCACTCTGAAAATGTCAATCTATACCTGCTAAGCTAATCATACGGTAGCAAAACAAATGTGGTTCGACAAAACATGTAGCCGGACGAGTTGAATCGTACTTTAAGGCAAACAGGTGAGTGCTAATAAAGGTAGAGACACAGAGAGAACTTTGTGCCCGTCTCTGTTCGTTCGTTCTGTGTCCCCGTCTTTGTTTGCACACAGCAGTTTACCTTGTAGCAAAATAAAAAGAAAGCGATGAACTTGTCACTGTTTCGTAGCATTCTTGTGTCCCTGGTTTTCCCCGGGTGCTTATCACCCCATCTAACTCATCGGTAGAATTCAAGCAGATTCATAATGCGTAACTTTCTTGTTTTGTATTTCATTACAAAAGACTTGCCTTTACAATACTTTCAATTGAATACCATTATTTTATAAAATGCATAGTTGCTTTTCAGTTACATACTGTGCTTCTAACGTAGAAGAGAAGCTCACCTGCGAAATGTGCTTACTTACCACTGAAGGCGCAACTAAGAAAACAGTTGGGTTATGCCAAGCGGACTAACATGCAGGGATGAGCTACTACATAGATGAACTAATCTCCTTTATTTACCATGATGTCCTCAACAGTGTAACACAAAAAATAACCTGCATTTAAGGTAATCCATTACAGAATCAATACAAAGTCACCCAATTATACTTAAAATTAAATCATTCACGACAGGATTTTCTCAAGGTATATGCTGTAAGAAACTTATAACCTGAGGGGTCCAAAAACACTCAGAGGCACTTTACAAGTTAACCTTAGCCAAATAAGTCAATCAGTTGACTAAGCTCCTGAAAAAAGCGTGTGTGTGGGTTTGACCTTTAGAGCCTCTCGTTTACATGAAAAGAGGACATGTGGTTAATGAGTTGGCGTTTTCGACTAAAGGACATATTGCAGTGGACACAGGAAAAGGGACGCTCTCCCGTGTGGATGCGAATGTGATGCCTGAGATCGGTGTTCTGGACGAACGAAGCCGGGCACAGGTGGCACGGGAAGGGTCGCTTGCCCGTGTGTCTGCTAAGGTGTCTTTGCATGTGCGTCCTATACTTGGTCACATAGGTGCACTGATGGCACGAATGCAGTCCACCTTCTACCGACACAAGTGAACGGTACTGCTCCCGAGGTGTCAAAATTGGAGAACCTGCAAAGTCACAGAGATAAAAAAGAAGGCAATGAAAACCTTGCGACACACACTGCACTCAAACCTCAATATAACGAACCCGGATATAACAAAATATCGGTTATAACAAAGTGAATGAAGAATATTTCTGTAATATAGTGTTAGAAGTGTAACTTTATAACGAATTCTCGGATGTAACAAACATATTTTTTTGTAAGACACAATTTTGTTATAACGAGGTTTGAGTGTACACAGAAGTGCAGTGCGGCACCAAGTGATATTTAGGAGTTGCTGTACTTGTGAGTATGCGGTAACCTTAGCCTATTTGAACGACATGTTACTGCAGTGGTATAAGTGAACTGAAACGACACATTTCTAACTCAAGTTCTAATATCTCTATAGGTACATGTGTATTTCATACTTGTAAACTCCTGCTGCCAACAGATAGAGCACCAATTAGGACACAATTACGGTACTTAAAATTTTCCTTTGAAAGCTGTGGCATTATATTTGTACTGTGGAGCTGACTTTTACTTTTAAGTTAGATAATATTAGTCAAATGACAAAAACAATTGCGTAATGAAATTTGCCCAAATGTGCAAATCAAAAGCGAATATATAGGTTTGTAGTGAGCACAATAATCTGTGCACAGAAAAACCGCATTCTCGATATGTCTAGACAAATTAGATTAGTCGCACAATACTACCGGCAAGACTTCTGATGCTACTATAAATACTTTTTCATGGTATATGTGCCACAATTTTTTGGTTATTCAGCTCCGATGCACAGACTACTGCGTAGAGGAGCAATGTGTCAAATTTCATGCATGTCTACTCAATCTTAATCATGTAACGGTAGAATGCAAAGCCACCAGTATACAAAGAGATGGGTGTAGAAACTGTAACCTAACTTCCGTGTGCAAATTTCTAAAATTGGTAACATTTGTAGCTAGAGCGTTCATTGGAACCTGGACTTATTTCTTATTCATCTGAGCCGAAACAGATTTTTAAATATTTTTTTGTGTGTACCGTTGCAAGGCAACTAATGTGCGGCCTTCATGTACAGACTAAAGATGTACAGTTTACTTATGTGACAGCTGCCTTCGATGATTGCCTCATTCGACACGTCAAGTATCCATGTGCTTTTATCATCGAACTTCGTTTATAGCACTGAAAAAAAAAAAAAAACTCACGAAAATTGAAAGACTTAGATCTACATTTTTCAAATTTTAATGCATATATTTAATGCATATTTTATGAACCACTCGTCTTATGATTTTACATGAAGGTGTCATGGACTTATTTCATATTTACCTTATTTTCTGATAAGTTGGCATACTTTATCGACTGTGAAGCTTTTGGTTTGATCATCATTTACGTACAGGATGAGATGCAAATATAATCACAATTTTATTAACAGTTTAAGGTCAAAAGCAAGTTTGTTTGTTGAATAATCTATTACAAGAGACCTAAGAAATTTACGAAAAGATAAGGCAATTTTAAAAAGTGTTTCAAATGTCATGACATACCTTAACAAGATGCATTATTTTCTGCATGTGCTAAAACATGAAGCACTAAACCATTAAACTAATTAATGTAATTTATTTTCACATAATAGATTCTGTACAGAGTAGCACAGCAAAGGCACCACTTGAAATTTGAAAATATAAAAAAAAAAGAACACTTACTAGGTTTAAAATAGCAGCACAGTTTCTGATGTCGTAAAACACAGCCCCATTTTTCTGCACAGCGCAACGACATGTTGCTTGAGATTTATTAGCAGAGTTTACGCATTTCCGATTACTGTTATCATGTACACTTAATGAAAACCCAACAACAAAATCCAGAGATAACATTCACCTGATAATATTCCAGTTCCTTATATACGACCACTCACGTCATAGAATGAATACGTGACTTACGTCACTTGTTCATTCATTACATATGACTCCTACAAACTGAATGCCGCAATGGGACAGCGCTATTCACATACCTAAATATCAACACACTACGAGTGCCTTACACCGAACGCTTTGCTCACTTTACATTTATTCAATCAAGGAGACACTAATTTTATGCACCACACTATTCAAGTCATTAGCACATTCGTGTATCAACTGATATGCACAGACATATACAATAATAAACAAATGATATACATGAGCGAAACACAGATGGCATACACTGAAACCTTGATATTACGAACCCAGATATAACAAAAGATCGGTTACAATGAAGTAGCAGAAAGTAGTCTCGCAATCAATATAGTGTTAGAAATAAACCTTCGTAACAAATTTTTGGATGTAACACACCTGATTTTATGTGAGATGCAACTATGTTATAATGACATTTGAGCGTATTATAAAAGAAAAAAAACTCAGAAAAAGTGGAAATGGTGTGCTGTTCAGAAAACACTACTAATACATTAGAAAACACTAATAAATCATCCAGCATTCTTGAAAACAATTGTACCTCTGTCAATGGCACTGAAATCAGAAATTCATCCATTGTCTCATGTCAGTTACGAGATCTTACCGATTTAAAAGTGCAAAACAAAAACACAAAAGCTTACGGAACTAAGTGTACAATGAAGACACAGAAGCTTTTCGGTTCTTAACTTAAATGTCATCGTTAAGATACTACAGCATAAAAGCGAAGCACAACAACGAAGTGAAGTCATAACTTACAAAATTATTTTTCACAGCTACACTGCCATGAACACGTGTGTTGTTGAATAGAACAACAAGCACAAGAGTAGGCAAAAACCATCTACAAAGCTTGAACCAATGCTTTGAAAAGATGGGCAATATTATTTTATGATAATGAGTGAAACCAGAACACTGCATTGACGACTATTCCTGTCATCACAATTTCAATATATTAACAGGGATAACAACAAATCTCCAATTTGACTTATTTTAATATAATCAATGTGTTAGACAGTAAACATGGTCACATTATCATTACAATCCTGAATATTCCTAATGATATTCCTTCAATTTCTATTGATAACAGCATTAACTGCCACGAAACAGGGCAAGCAAAAACAATTTCGAAAAAAATTTTGGACAACAGAGTTCTCACAATATCCAAAGCAAATAACATTTGGATGCTTCGCAGGAGGAACACAGCATCTGCAAAAAGACAGATCACTGTTAAATCAGGCATTCAAAACATTCCTAAACATACTTTTACTCTTGGCATTAACCAGGTCTGCAAGTAACAAATTTCTTTAAGTCAGCTACATTCAGTAATAGCTTTATAATGAGGTGACTGCATTACAGTAACTGATTGACATGAAGCAATGAACGGTATTGAAGAGAAAGGCTAAAGCAAGGAATATAAATGGAAGAGCTTGAATATGGTGGGAACAATACAGTATGGTATAGAATATCTACAGTAATGTCATACAGGAGAATATAGGATGTCAGCGTTCAGGTAAGTGATCAAGGTTATTCATTACTTCTTCATCTCAGTGCTCCATGTGGGCAATTATATATTTAAATTGATGCTGCTGCCAGTTGATAAAAATGGCCACATCGGACGTTAATTAAGTACGGGCAGTTTTTTTTTTCTCCTTGCAGGACCACGTATAAATGTCTTCTTTAGGCCCCACTGAAAACGAAGCGCTGCATTCCAAAGACGTCACATACGCAAGGATCCAGTCGCACAGTAAATATAATCTTGCGAGAGACAGAGCAAAGCCTTGGGTGTAAAGCTGCTCGCCTTCCCAGGTGTCTATCGTTCGATCTTGTTCATCACGTCGTCACACAGAAAATTAATCCTTTTCGGTACGAAATCTCTGTTTATGTTCCTCACCCACTTTGAACAATACTCAAGCAAAAGACGTTCACTTACTCTATTAGACATGGTGCATAATACAGCGAGGAAGTGCACGTTAATCAACCTCAAACGAGCTTGGCAAGCAGTGTCGGACAGTTGACCACCGTGGTTGAGTTACAATCTTGGGTGCAGCCCGACAACGAACTGCAGATGGTTAAAGACTGTCCCCAACACTTTTCCAGTAATCATAGAATGACCCTGTCATCACAGTCTATTTCTTCAGTAAATAACCTGCTGCAAATGTTTCCCGAGTCCATGAAAACTGAGCAGAGTTATCGATTTGTCGAATGCGTGCGATTTTTCCTTTTGTTCATTTATTTATTTATTGCGAATACTGCAGGCCAGTTTGTGGCCCAAGCAGGAGGGGCAATTGGCAATACACATAACGCTGTTACACATGCATACAAAGAATAAAAATATTAGCAATAAAAAGGAGTACAAGACAGATTGGTCAAGGCATAGCACACCATACAATGCATATACTTAGCCACAGATGCTTTCCTGGAGCGCTTGGGAAAAATTTTTAGCTTGTATCACTGCTTCCGGGAGCGCATTCCATTCGGAAATTGTACGTGGGAAGAAGCTGTGTTTAAACTGATTAGTTTTGGCGAAGATAGGCTGAAAGGAATGAGCATGCATGTGACGGGTCCTTCTTGTGCTTAGCGGTTTAATCATAGTTGACGTAGTTATTTTCACCTTAGAAGTAGCAATATTGTTGAGGAAGAGTAAACGGGCCAAGCGTCTACGAACTGCTAGGGTTTGAATGCCATTGTCAGTCATGAGCTTCGACGGAGAATCGTAACGCCCATATTTGTTAAAAATGAAACGCACCGCTTTTCTCTGAACGAGCTCAAGCATGTAGATATCTTTTTTCACGTGCGGATCCCATATCACGGAAGCATATCCGAGTTTAGCTCTAACAAAAGTTTCATAGGCTAAAAGCTTAACGTGACTTGGAGAATGCCTTAATTTTTGTCTCAAAAAACACAACTTAGTAAATGCAGCAGAACAAATACGTTTTACGTGGGATGACCAAGATAAATTAGAGTTCAAAGTGAGGCCCAAGTACTTGTACTCCCCAACATCTGCAATACAAGTGTTCTGCAAAAAGTACTGGGAGTTGAAGAAATGGTTTTTGCGCGTTATTCATAGAAATGCACATTTTCCAGCATTCAACATCATTCCCCATTCCGAGTGCATGGGAAGCGACAGAAAGGAAATGATAAAAGGGCAAGAAGATACAGCAGCACATGCCATGATTTTGAGCACTGCCTCCTGTAGAACACATCTTGTATTGAACGCATTGACTCACTTTAAGTGTGAACAAGAGCGTGCTAGTCTAAGCCTATAGTGGGCAATTCTTGCAGTATACAGCGCCGCATGGGTACCAGGTTGCACCCCATGGTAAGTACGCAACACACAGTCAAATCAACCCATGGCCATGTCTCTGCCTATGATGCAGTCAGGCCAAGTGATCGAGGAAATTACTGAAAAAAAAAGTGAATGATATATAGCAGTCTAGGGTCATTCTAGGATGAATACCCCAGCCATTCTAGCAACCATGCCAAATGTACTTTTTTTTTCATTGTACAAATTTATTGCGTTGAAAACAGTGAATTACTACATTGTTTTTGAGAGAAAATTTCATTGGTCACCCAGGAAACCTTAAGAATTTTGCAAAATGTCACCTAAGTGATATTTCCTTGAAAACTTATTCTGAAAATATCGTTCCTAATTTCCGCACAAAATCTGGTTTACGTAATGAACAAAGGCATTCATGTAAGGTGTTTTATTTTATTTACATTACTGGATATTTTGGTCAATATATGCCAGCCTAAACATTGCCAAAATATTCTATTTAATCGTTCCCCCCCCCCCCCCCCCCCTGTATATTTGAGTAATGTATGAATAGCTGAGCATTCAATAGTAACTCTTCTGAACGAATATTGTGGGGTAAAAATATTTGCTGACCACAAAATTATGTAAATTCCGCAAGAAATCACAAATACAAGATAATCTTTATTTCGATCCTCAATGAGATGCACAACTTACACTGTGTAAAGTTCCAATTACAAATCAGCTTTATAGCTCAATCAAAAACAAATAGTGCTCCTTATATTGCAAGTTTCATCAAGGGATTTTTTTTTGAGAAAGGAAATATTTTTTTAAGCAACAGCTAGTAAAGCGCCAAAGTATTCTTGTTCGGTAAATTGAGTAAATGTGATTAATGTACTAAGCGCCTACTGTGTCATGAGAGTTGTATCAGAATGTCGCACTGGTGGCACAAATAATGTCTTATATTTATTTGAATTATTTACAAGTATTTTACAAGACTCCAAGAAGGCATTGGGCGAGAAGGAAAGCAGAGTTATCATTACTTGAAAGAAGAAAATTTATCAGTAGAATAAAAGGGCTATAACCAAAATATAACAAAATGCAACAATAAGACTATAACAACAATCAATACAAAATGTACATGCAACAGAATAATGCTTAAATATTACATAATGATGATGATTATAACATAATACTATAGGCATGATTGTGCCACAACAGCCATTTCAAACCATACACCCATTATTTGTCAATTAATAAAACACTGTGTATAATGACATTACGGATGTTCTCAAACACTAATTTTTCCTGCTGACATAAAATGGTACTTCCTTTGAGGGTCCTTTCAAAGCAAGTAGAGTCATGTATGCTTCTGTAGCCAATCAAAATTAAATTTGGGCGAGCCTTTAAAGTTTTGGCATAGCTGCAAGGTCAACAAAAGACATTTCTAAAAAAAAATCTCTCATTAACAATGTCAGACTTCTTCAAGAGCGATATTCTAAAAGCTACTCAGTGATTGAGTGCTCCAAAAACCACTTCTGTACAAATTTTACAAGCTACCTATCACCATGAAAATGTTCAATCACACTCAAACCACATTATAACAAAGTTGAATCTTACACAAAAAATAAGTTCGTTATATCCAAAAATTTGTTATAAAGGTATATTTCTAACTTATTGCAAGGTTATCTTTAATTTACTTCATCATAACAAATATTTCGCTATATCCAGATTCGTTATATCGAGGTTTGAGTGTAATTCAGCGGCCTCCCCACAAAAACAAAGTTTGCATCTGACCGTTAAGGCTTCTTTGCAAGACAATGGGACATGTGTATGTTGAGTGTGTCTCTCAGTGAAAAGGATTCGTTGCAGTGGACACAGAGATAGGAATGCTCTTCCGTATGGGTATGCATGTGGCTAATGAGGTGCTGTTTCTGCACAAATGTCGCACTGCAGTGTGCACAGGGAAAGGAACGCTCCCCTCCGTGGGTGCGCATGTGGGCAACGAGGTGCGTCTTCTGCAAAAAGGACGAACTGCAGTTGTCACAGTGATAGGGACGCTCTCCCCAGTGTGCGCAAGTGGGTGCCGAGGTGCTGTTTCTGCGAAAAGGACGCGCCGCATTGGACGCAGGAATAGGGGCGCTCACCCGTGTGGGTGCGCACGTGAGCCACGAGGTTAAATTTCTGAGTGAACGCGGCCGGGCACAAGTGGCACTTAAAGGGGCACTCGCCCGTGTGTACGCGAACATGTCTCCTCATATTTGCCCTGTCCCTGGTCACGTAGGTGCACTGACGGCAAGAATATGCTTGCTCTTGCACGGATACCAGTGAAAAGTACGCCTCCAGGGATGCAAAAGATGGGGAACCTGCGAAGCCACAGAAAGCACAAGAAGGCGATGCGAATGACGTGTTGACACTGGTGCATAACTGGAATGTAGCAACGCCTAATCAACAATAGTTGCTCCATATCTAAGTGAGGTACGAGATTACGTTGCCCTACCCACCCCACACTACTACTACTGTTACAGCAACAACGCACTGACCCTCTGTGCGTCTTCTTATCAAAATTCCCATCTTTTTGTACACAAGTGCTATGCTTGATACATGCAAATACCAAGTGCCAAATGTAGAATACAATTCGGATGCGATTCTGACAGTATAGCTAAATAGGCAGAATTATTTGTATAATTATTAATAATTTAGGCAAATGCCCTTTAACCTATATACATATATTCTTGCATAGAAGTATCTAGAATAGTCCACAACAAAAAGAACCACTTTACACTTCAACACAAGAAGCACATGAAATAAAATAGAAGTGAAAGAAGCTAATATAAAACAAACAAGAATATGAAAACAAAATACACACGGAAGGAATAAAATGGCACTATAAGTTCTAACAGTAATATATACAGGAATATTTTTTGCATTGCATACGGTATACTTTCTTTATAAGTGCTGATGCAGTTTACACATTTCACATTACAGTCCCTCTGCTGCTTAATTGAAAGCACAATAAAACCACGGAATACGATAGATGACTTATTCACGTGATAATGTGTTTCATTCGCATCCACACAGTTAGTGCACATTGCACCTGATCATTAGAATATCTAACTCCTCGTAATGAATAAAGACAATCTCTATACAAAAGCCATGTTTGGAAGGCTGCATTGACATGCTTAAATGGTCAAGGCACTTTGGATATGTCACACTGCACAATGCACTCAAGAACACAATGCACTGCATGCATATTAGGGCTACCTAAAGGAATGGCACAGAGAATAATTTATTGAATTAAGGGGGCAGACTGGTCTTGGGTACCAAAAAGTGCAAAAAAAATTTATTTTTTAAAATTGACATATTTGTTTTCTGCAAGTATTTGCTATCTCTCTGCAAATTTTCACACACCAGGAAGAGGTAATTTTTTTTGTAATGTCATTCTAACTGTCCAGATTTTTGGTGCTGTTAACATGCAGAACCTGCAAAAAAAAAAAGGTGGGAAAGAACCGACTGAGGCTTCTTTATAAATGGCCGGCACCTGTGTTAGAAGCTCTGCTACAAATTTATGAGCACCTTTATGAGGATTGCAAAACATGCGCACCATGGTTGGTGCTTTTTGAAGAAGCTGTGTGTTTTCAGTTTTTTACATTTTTCTCAAAAAGTAAATTTACGACTGTTCATTTTTGAGGCTTCAATATCTCTGCAGCTAGGGCAGGTACAACAATAATTCTTTTTGCAATGGAAACCTGTATGTGTGTAGAATGCAAGTACAAGAGCAGAATTTAGAGCACAAGCCTTATTAATTAATTACTCATTAAAATTATACAACAATTTTAACTGCTTTTGAAAATGGATAGTTCAATTTGCTGTAAGATAACCAATAAAGGCCTAAAAACAACAAAAAAAAAACTCTTGTATACTTTCACTCTGTAGTCATTATTGTATGTTGGAATATTTTAAATATCACTTTTAATTAAGCTTTTTTTTATGGCAGCCTTAAACAATAGGGGTGAACTTAAGTTATCTCAGGAACAAGATGAGTTACAGGAAAACTAATAAAACATTTGAAATCAGTAGAAAAAACTGTGTAACCATGTGCAGTTTGATCAAGATTGCTGAAGAAGTAAACAAAAAAATGTCTAAGACCAGTCTGCCACCTTAAGAAAGGTGCACCGTTTCATGGCAGAAGAGAGAACAGAAACATCTAGGTTGATTTAAGATATGGCTGTTGCTCCACTAGTGGCAGTGCAAGAAAAGGAACAACGTCAGTACATTCTCATAAACATTAAAATTTTGACAAATTGAAAGCACGAGACAAAAATACTCACTCAAAAGCTCTACAGGGCAAAATGGATAATGACGTAGCACATTCCCGAAGTACAGTAACTTAAGCGTTATTGTCGATACCGATACCGTGTAAAATCAAAATTCCAGTGCTGTGTCGAGAAATCGTTGAACAAATGTCGCCAGAGTCGACATTTCAACATGGTCTTCATCAAAACAGGAGTCGCCACTGCAGCAACATAAACTGTTCGGCAACTACTGATAAATTCAAGCCTCCTAGTAACCTTGAATTTCTACCATGAGTTTCTTAACTAACAAAATTGTTTCTCGCAGGTACTCTTGCGTGAATATTTGCATAGTTGAACCGACTTGTAAGTGCAAGAGTATGCGTGAACAGATACTTTTGTAAGACAGGCACAATTTCTTTACATTAACGGTTTCAACTTAGATGCTACCACGAAACCTGTAATACTTTTAAAGCTCTCATGATAGACTAACAGTGCAAAAAGTGTAGCAAGTTCCACTCGTTTTACAATAACCAATCCAAGCCAGCTGTCGATGCTAAACATGGCCATATCACAGTCACACTCTCAAGTGCATAATGAATTAAGATGAAAAATAACAATATAATGGCAAATTATTTTTTTGAAGAACCTGGTGCAATACATTTCTGGCAATATCCAAAGCATGCAACTTCGTTGCTCCTTAGTAGGTATGGGCACATCTGCAACAACCCATAGACCATTGTTATAATAAACGCTAACACTCGCAGTACAAACACATACTTGCATCAACCAGGCTCAACCATTAGAAATTCCTAGATAAATGACATTCTATAGTTGTTTTGTAATCGAGTCACTATATTTTCAGTAGTCAATTAAATGTAAGAAGTTATTTTTGGAATATACGAGCTCTAAATTAGGCAACTCAAATTTGAGTACTTGAGTTTAATAACTAGGAAATAAAAACTGTACATCTTCACTAGTGCAATGTAGCAAAATATAGGTTATGAAATGACAGACAACCAAATGTGGTCAGCATTTGCTTACTTAGCCTAGCAAACCATGTGGGTGAACTATTTTAAACAGTGATGCTGCGGCTCAGACACCACGGCTACACTGGACATAGATCTGGAAAATCAAGCATAGGCAGTTTTTCTTACGTTTTGCTGGATCATTAAGAAAGCCTTCTGTAAGTCTTAGCAATTGAGTGCTGCATTTAAAGGAGGAAGGAAGACACAGAAGCACATGATTCAGTAAGTAAGTACAATTTCATGTACCCATCTTCGTATAACGATGACCTATCCTGCAAGCATACAGAGCGTGTCTTCAGTGCTGTTGCTGGTGTTTTTGTATAGAAACAACAAAACCGGACAGTCACAAATTTTGTTAAAACATTTGTCGGTTAATATGAACAGCATGTGAAAGACTGCACAGGCAGAACTAAAAGACACTGAATAAGTCATTATATCTGCTGGATCAATAAAGTTGGGAAAGAAATGGTACAAATGCAGTGAATGAAATTTTATTATTTTTTCAAACTTTGTTTATCGCAACGATGTCTCACATATGTTTCGACAATGTCTGACAGATGTCTCACAGATGCCACAAACAGCCACACATGAAGCAGTGGGCCTATGTTGCTGTAACATGACACCGCAATGCAGATGCGAATCGTGTTACCAGAGGGGAAGAACGGGAAAGGTCTGGATAAGCGGTATCTCTTTGCTAGCCTCTCTTGGCAGTTTGTTTGGCACCCATTTGCTAGCGTATCTCCCAGAGTTCAAGGAGTGAAAAGTCGCTCTAATTTGTTTACAGTGATGTTGACAATAAAGATATGCTGTTTCTTGGGTCCAGCATTGTAAAAGTGAACATTTGAGGTCATCGAGTGGCATGTTCTCGTGCTTGAATGTATGACTACACATCATAGTTAATTAACTTAGTACATGTAGTTTAATTAGCTGATCTTTCCACATCCTTTTCCAGCTAGCCTCCTCTACACTTTTTCTTTCTTTGCCTTATTTTTAGATGGTGCTGATTACCATGAACACACTCCACAACACTGATTTCACAGAGCATGTATCCATGCGGTAGAAGAATACTACCAATATGGATCCAGCAATGTTTACCTGCTTGAGCTAACATTGCTCGAGGTGTTAAAGCGGTGCTGGACAAAATCTGGAGGCTGAAATAGCCTGCTGAATCGATTTCCGTGAACTTTTGCATATTATCTACCTAATTTCAACAATAAATACAGTTTGGGAATGTATATGAATTCATAAGTATGTGTACATTATCTGGAGCTATACATCGCATCTCGTGATATTGTCATCATCTAAGGTGACCTGATGGTGAACCCCAGCTTTTGAGATGTCACCATTGCAGGAAATAGAGATGGTACAGCTATTGTGATGACATCATAGTCACCATTGTGCTTTTTCTGCATTTGCACCAGCAAATTACAATTGCGTGGCTGCTCACGAGCCGGCGCCCACGGAAAAATCCTGGAAGCCTCAAGAAAGTTGTCGCCACCAGATGATGATGTTATTAACAAAAAAGACGACAACACAGCACAAGTGGCGGGCGAAAGAATGCCAGAGACGATGCAGGCAGTGCAGAAAAGCAACACCGTTCTATTTGCCATTTCACACACTACATAGTGGTAGCTGCACACAGTGGCTTGTCGCTCTTGTAGCTCTCCCAAGCCGTAAATGAAACTAGTCAGTAGTAAAGAGACTGTAATCAATGATTTTTCATGAGCTGCATCAAGTGATGTTCAGTGTGGTGACCAATATGCCCTCAGCAACATACTGCAGAAAAACAAAATCAAAATCGAGATTCAAAATTCAAAACCAAAGTGAGCTGACCAGTAGTAGTCCTTGCGAATCATGGGGTTAGGATTCAAGATTATCGTGTGATGCTCTCTCCGAGTGTTTTTACCGACTCCATGGTCGTACCCATTATGTATGACGAGAACGAAATTCGTGGGTTCTGGTTCAGTTTAAACATGCGCGCTCTACGTGGAGGTCAACCTTCTTACCATAGCCATGAATTAAGCTTGAAATTGCTCCGGCTGATCAAGAAGTCAGGTTAGCAGCAATGCATACATTACAAGGCATAAATGTGTTACACCACATGAATTGCATATTGATCATCTAAAGCTGCCCATTTGGTGCAATCATGGGCATAGCCAAGCAAGCAAGGGGGGGGGGGGGGGAGCACAACTTTTTTAACCTGAAATTTTTCAGTTTTGCTTGTGTATATGTACACGCACACACATACACACATAAACACACAAAGTATGCTTAAGCCCCACTCTCTCTCCCCTCCCTTCCCAAAATTCTCGGTACACTAGTGGTTACAATGGGTATAATCATATGAAACTATGAGCTAAGCCAAAATTCATCGTCATTAGTACCAGTCATAGCATCACAGAGAAAATTAAAACTGAGGCGGGCCTTGATGCCGCATTTTGCAAAGCCTCTGTGAAACCAGAAGCGCATCTTATATTTAGACTGAATCACCTTTTCTTGTTTTTATCTGAACAGTGAACAAAGAAGGCTGTGCGCTATAACATTCAGCTAGGACACAAGATAACCACATGAACCACACTATGAAGGAGTGTACAGATTTTAATTGAGTTTCAATTATTGAATTGGGGCAAATCCTCCCCAAACTTTTTCATTTCCTATGTACGTGAATACATACAAACATACCAATACGCACACAAGTATACATAAAGGAACATCAGACATCCACCCCTAATCCATTTCTGGCTCCGCTCCACTCGAAAAACTTCTCTCCACAAGAGACAAACTAATATAATTTAATGAAACCACTTCGCATTATAAATCCCATCGTAACATCTATCCAGAGGCAGCTAAAGAGCTCAGCAAAAAAGAGAGAAAGTTATGTGGCATAAACTACAAACTGGAGTGTTTCCAAACCATCACTTGACAATAAATGGCACCCAGAAGTGTTGCATCCCAGATGTGCGCACTGCAGTTCTAGCAAACATAGTTTGGACCTGCCCTTCCTACAATAATTCAAGCAGAAACATAGAATCCTGGGAGGCCTTATTATGAAGCCATGACGCCAAAGGATGTCAAGTGATCAGTCTCATTCTGAGTGCCGCCAAGTCCCAAGAAATTCCCGCCGATGGCTAGGTGGATGAACGGAGACAGAGGCCAAAGCCTCTCTTCCCGTGACTCTCGACAGGTGCAAATAAATGTTATTTCTCTCTCTCTCATGCTGTCAGATATTGTTGACAAAAGCAACCTGCCATTTTGGCACAAGCATTGCAAACTTGGATTGCCCGTCTTACACACAGCCATAGTCACCTAACCCACATGACTAAAAGTGAGTAACAGAATATGAACTGAAGAAATGGTGATGTAGATTTTGCAGGCTAAATAAATATGCTCTTTTAGTGGAATGCAAGCTCATCTTTTAGTACTGAAGCCTGGTGATACAAACACAACACCCCAAGCACATGCTTTGTAAGGCAGGGTAGAACATCTTAAAGGCTACACAACATGCAAACAAGCATACTTGAATGCTTCGAGTGTTTTACACAACGGTAAAGGTCTCCTTTGTAAAAACCAGTGCATCAAGGTGCCCAGCATGCTTTCAAAATGTGGAATGTTCGCTATTGGCCTCATCTCGTACATACATGCAGATTTCTAGTCCAACATGAATTGCACGTCCCCTCCCTATTCTGATCCAATGGTGTTGCCATCCGACACGCTCCCCAAGGCAGAAGACCTTACAATTTCTGCAACAACTAGTTCACATAAAAATTAGTTGCACCACATTCTACTTTGCTTGCAGCATTCGAATTTTTCGTCTTCAAAACAATTTCAGACATTTGTAAACCACTGAAAATGCCAATGAATCAGTGCAAAGCAAAGAATATGGCAAGAAAAATAACACAGGACACTTATATCTGTCGACATTTTATTGGTCTCTATAGAGTCCTGGTTTTACCTGGCTATATCTGCATTGCCGACTCAGGGCATGCAGATTTAAACTTTACAGTTTTCTTCGATTAATATACGAATGACATGCTTACAGAAAAAACTCTTAAGAAAATGGTTGTGTAAAAAAACACGCAGCTGGCTCTTTTTGTGACGTGCTACGCATGACACTGTTGGAATAAGCTCATCAGCAAATGTGCCAACTCACCATTGCAGATGAAAACAAAGCAGCAGTGTGGCTAGTTGGACTAGCCGGTGCTCGTTCACTTTGACAAAATATGACGTGCACAGAAACACGGACACTAGAAAGAAAGATGCACTAGGAGATGGACACACAAAAATATGGATTTCTAGTGCTAGTGTTTCCTAGCGCCACATCTTGTCAAAATAAATGAAGAAGGGCCGTGCTACCCTGGTCATACTAACATGTGGGGCAGAGCTATTTCACAAGATAGGCAATAAAATGCTTTCTTCCATATGCTGAGCTTCCCGGCACGAGACTACATTATCCACAAACAATACCAAGGCAAAGTAAGCCTTTGACATCCTGGCATAGCTGTAGGGTCAGCGAAAGGCACTCAACAGTTTATCGTTGACAATACCATGTTGCTTTCTCAGCAGTCAAAAATTGAATAGCAGACTGGTACAAAACATTTCGAGGAACTGTAAACATTACCTGCTATCATAAAAAAACAAAGAAAACAATTAATCCATTAAGTCTAAAAGAAAAGTCCGTGCATCCCTGACCTTTGCGGGTCCTTGTTTGCAGTACAACGGGACAGATGCTGAACGAGGTGCTGTTTCTGTTTAAAGGGCCGATTGCAAGGGACGCACAAAAAAGGCGGACGCTCTCCCTGGTGTGTGCGCATGTGTAGCACGAGGCGGTACTTTCGCGCAAAGAACGTGTTGCAGTGGGGGCAAGAAAAGGGACGCTCGCCTGTGTGGGTGCGCATGTGGAGCGTGAGGTTGCCCTTCTGCGCAAAGGAGGCGCTGCACAGTTCGCAGGAATAGGGGCGCTCGCCGGTGTGGGTGCGGACGTGTTTTTCGAGATTGCTGTTTCTGTCGAACCCGGCCGGACAGAACTGGCACTGGAACGGGCGCCCGCCCGTGTGTTTGCGAAGGTGACGATTCATGTCTCTCTTCTCGCTGGTCACGTAGGTGCACTGGCGGCAGGAATGCAGTCCGTCTTGAAACGACACGAGTGATTCGTACTCCACCAGGGATGCCACCGAAGAGGAACCTGCAAAGCCACAGGAAGAACAGGCAGGCGATGCAATTCATGAACCACACACTACACTCAAACCTTGGTATAATGAACCAAAATATAACGAATTAGTGGTTACAACAAAGTAAATTAAAAGTAGTCTTGCCATAGATACAGTTTTACCAAACTATCTTAATAGCAAAATTTCTGAAATAACGAAGTTATTTTTGTGGCAGGCAGTCACGACTTTGTTTTAATGAGATTCGAGTATCTATAGTACTGGACTGCAGTTCTAGGTTAACAAGGTTTGCTTCACTTGCAAGAGAATCTCATAATAACCTTGGACAGTCCAAACAATGCTAGTATGTATTGTATATTACTGTTGTGTTTCTCCCTGTTACTGTGTGTGCTGAGGGCATGCTCTCTGGTTATGATGAATACGTTACAGCTTGCTTACTTTTGTGCTTAGTTAGCAACTATTGTGGTAATGAGGCACTGACTCACTATATGTCTCACAAGAGTCTGTCTGTACATAACTACTCTGCTTAGCGTATGTGAACACCTGCTACCAATATACACTCAATCTTCGTTACAACGAATTCCAATATAACAAAATATTGGTCATAATGAAGTATTTGACAAAAAGTGTAGCAATATAGTGTAAGAATTATACCTTTATAACAAATTTTCGGATATAACAGACTTATTTTCGTGCAAGATGCAACTTCGTTTCAATGAGGTTGAAGTGTATGAAGATCCAACTTGGATGCAATTCTGCCACTATCCTTAGATGACAGCCAGAATTCTCTGCATATATGCCACTAAATTAAGCACTAAACCATTAAATCAATTATTCCTCTTTCCATAAACAGGGATGCAGCAGTCAAAATAGAATTAGGTGCAATTTTCAGAGCAGCAAAATCTTATTGTTGGAGCACTAAAATCTCAATTGGAACCAGGTTGCGGTACAGAAAGCATTAATTTTTTTATCACAAAAGACCAAATTTGGAATAGCATAAAAAAGAAGTATGCACAAAGAAGAAATATGTACAAACCATTCATTATCCCTCAATCATACAGAGTGAATATGAGCACTAGTATTTGAATAAAGTAGTATTTTAAAGCACTCCACTGAACAAACAATAATAAAGTCTACATAGGCATTTGCCACGCCTGTCAAATATTTTGACAAGCTCCGAGGATTTAAATGTGAATGTGTCATGCTGGCAACATTGAGATTTGGGAGATTTGTAAAACTGAAAAGTAGAGGTGGCAAAAAAAAAAAATTATTGCCATGACTTTGTTAGACGTCAGCGGTCATATTAGCACTCACAATTATGTGGCGTATACACGCATAAATAATTCAACAAGCAGTGCTGTGTCCCGTGACTAGTACTAACAGCCCCGTCCGAATCTTACAGCACTTTTCCGCAGGTCACCGGTGTACTGCGTTCTGCCCGAGTTGCAACAAGGCCAAGAAATTTTCGAAGTGCTACACAGGGTTATGGTCTGCGCACCTGGATCCTTGGGTTGATTGATGACGCCAACTACAGGCGGCCACCATGGCAAAATTAGCGCAACTGAGAAAATTGTGAGGCTGGTCAGGCATTTTGGCGCAGCATGGCACGATTTTGGCCAACTTCATGGTTTTGGCGCAATAATGGGGAATCGTATCAAATTGGCGCAGCTGTTGCACCTCTGCATAAAGAAGTGCCTATACAATGCAGCGCTGTAAAAGCATCCCTTGACAAGTGAACACATCAACAATATGAAATAGAATGCAAGTGAAAGAAGGCAGTGTGCAACAAACTGAAATGTGTGAAAAACGAAATAAACATTTACGAAGGCTAGAACGGCATCAGTTTCTGGTGGAAGAAAAAAAAAAACATGCAAATTTTTGTGAGAAGCACAAAATTTTGCTCGATATGTGGCAGCAGAGCTTATACATTTGTCTTTTATTTTTGTATTGCTTCAATGAAAGCACAATAATACAATGAAATGCTAAAGGTAACTTATTCATCAGATAGTGTTTCAACTACACAACCCCCACACTAGTAGATATTTCACATTATTACCATACAAAACCACTAATACTGAATAAATACAATGGCTGTTCACTGAAGGTGGAGCAGAGTTGGAAAGCCATTGTAGCATGCCTGATTAATGAAAGCTTTACGACAAGCAATGCCCAAATCAACATGACAAAGCACTACGTGTATTTTAGGCATGAACGTGACTAGAGTAGAAGAAATTTGTCAGAGCTAAAACAGTACCTTTTTTGTTGGCCAAAAAGAACACAGCCACATTAAAGTACATTCAGTTTCTTCAGATGGTCCCATGGTAAAGACAACATAACAAGTAAATCTTACTTTGATATTATCGACTGGAAAACACAAGAAAAGAAATGCAATAGATGACAGGACCAAACGAATAATAAAGTAACAAAAGACATTTTTAAACTTACATGAAAGGCATTGTTAATGTACTTTTGCAAAAGAAAAGTAAAGACCTACTAACAAGTGCTGCAGAATTTACAATATTTTTCTTTCAACTACACCTCATGAAGATTTGAATTGATCAGCCTTATGGGGACAAAAGTATTCATTAGCAACTGCCTAGCCTTAATGAATGCTTTCTCCAGAAAGGCACAATTCTTTTATGCTGACCAATATTTGAACACCAGTGAAATTCTATTTTTTTATTAATAGTTTAATTAGACTAAGAGAAAAATATAATAATTATGTGGTCTCATTTTGTTTCGAAGTAAACAACCAGACCTATGGGTGCAAGCACACCTTAGCACATTCCTGTCACAGTCTCAAATAAATCAAAGAGCAATATAAAAAGGCAGAGGAGTGAACTATTTCTTCGAAGATGTTGATGCGATGCAAGTTCTGACAATGAAGCAAGAAACCTTTTGGATGCTTCGCAGTGGCAATGGACGCATCTGCAAAAGCACAGAGATCACTGTTAAAGCTGGCCCGAACACTCACATTACCACCTACCAAACATTTACTCTTGGCATCAACCAGACTTCAAGGTAACAATGAACTTGTAATTAACTATACTTCCAGGAAGCTTTTTATTTGAGTGAATATGTTTTCAGAACTAATCACATGTAACCATTGACATTTCCCTCCCCACTTCAAGCGCCACATCTCCGAACAGCTTTTCCCCAGAACTGACTCTGTGGATTAAAGATGTGATGAGCAAAAGCTGTTGATACATTTAAAATAGGAGCTAATTGCGACATTTCAATGTAAATATGCAAATCGATCCTCTGAATGACTGTCAAACAAGATTAGGTAGGAGTGGATTGCCTTGGAGTCATGATGAAAATCCAAATCCACAGTTGCTGATGTCCACACTCATCACTTAAACTACGACTCATTTCATTTCTTAAAAACTGCAGACAGCATGAAGTGCACTGGCAATGCTGCAATGGAAGTAAAATTCAACTTAGATACAGCTTAGGCTAAGGCTTCGCATTACCTCCGAACAATATTTGCTGAATGGCCTTTATTATCAGCACCATGTAAGAACTATTGTGTGTTTTTCAAGGTACAGTGTTACTCAAACCACAATACATTCGAGAGTGACTGCAAGGGTGATAATCACAAGGTTACAAACAGCAGCCAAGAGAGCAAATGTGTGAAAGTAACACATGAAACATGTTCGAACATGAAAGGACAGTGGTGACAAACTAAGCATTCAGACAAGTTGTTATACCCAGGAAAGCAGATAAAAAATACTGCCCACTGTTTCACTTCGCTAACCACTCCTAAAGCCGAAAGGATGGTTTCGATGGTTAAAGTATCATAGAAACCTTTCAGAGCTGCACTCGTTTTCCTTTCTGTGTGCTAAAAGGTTAAAATAGCATGCCTGTTGTCCATTACTCTGTAACAAGCACCACTGAAAGAACGTAGCACATTGTCTATTTGTTTTTCTTAGTGTGTATTTATTCTGTTAAGGTATTGTTACACCGTTAGTATGTTAGTACAACAGATTTGTAATTTAAAGTAGCATGAAAATTAGAGACCAGTCAAAGAACAACACAGACAACCGAGCCATGACCGGTCTCCCCCCCCCCCCCCCTCTTTTTTTTTAATCTCTCGCGCTGTTTTACAGATCTTTGACAAATTGCATTTATTCAACCAGGCACTCTGATGATTGGACGAAACATCGCACTGAGACATTTCGTGCAATTTTTCAAAGAAGTCACCACCTTTAAAAGCACACCAACTCGCCCAATTTTTGGTCTTTTTGAATCTACCTCACTGTATACCGTTTCAATCATTCACATACAAGTTATCAGAGTGGGATGCATCTGTGGAGTAATTTGGGAGATACTCCACAGCTTGAAGCTTGTGCTGAAGCAGCTCTTCACAGTACAGTTAGCAACTTGCCCAGGTGTATCCTCCCAGTTGTGGTAAAAAGTGATGTCTGCACTTTTCCTGATGCGGAAAGAAAAGTGCAACAAACGGAGTTAACAGTGAGAAAGACTTGAACATTTTAAAAGCACCTTGACAAGCAGTAACATGCAGCATAATATGAAATAATGCACAATAGACGGTGAAGGTTCCTGCTTTACATAGTGTACACCTACCTGTTGTGTACTATTGTGACACAAAAGTCCAGTGCTAGGCAAACAAGAGTGATGGGAACATCTTTCTACCAAGGCTAGTGTCTTTATAGCCCCAACCCTCTATTCTTAACAGCATAATTCCTTGCACACGTTAATGGTTCATTTTAAATGTGCAGTCTGTCGTCAACTTTCTTCATTTGTACATGTTTATTTCTGGCCTGTAAGCCTTTAACATGAATCTCCATCCTTGTTGACATGAAAAGAGGGGATATAAGCTACGTGTATATGAAATGAGTTTTATAGTTAAATGTTTGCCAGAAATCGAACAAAACCACATATACTGTTCTCATTCTAAAAAACAAATTCTATTCCCAGGCAGCTACTCCGGGTTTAATGGTGTCGTCAACACAGTTTGAGGAAACTAGCTTGGCCATCAAACCCTATTTAATGCAGTTTCCTGAAATAAATGAGTACAAAAGCAATGCTTTGCTTTTCACTTCTTTGAGCATGCACTCCAATGCTTTGCCAACTAGATGACGCGGTTGCAAGCTTTGAAGACTTCCCTTGCCCTTACGCTGCGAAAACAAGAACAGATTAGAGTTTTTGGGATTATGAAGGTATCTTTCAGCCTATCACTGATGCAGCAGAGTAGACAGAACAAGTGGATGAGGTGGAAGGCCATGAAACTCCTGCCCCTATTCCAAGCCAGGTCTGGTGGATGCTACCAATCTCTCAAGGCAGTTTGCTGGGCCCACTAAGGAACAATGGTCACACTGAAAGCACGTGGGAGCGATGAGAAGTGCATTACAACAGAGAAAGTGGAAATAGTTGCTACATAGTGTTCATGCTAAAATCAATGGGCGTGTAAACAGAGACACGAGAGAGAAGACGGCACAAATGCTTGCTAACAACTAAAAGGTGCACAGTTGTGGAAAAGAAAGTAGGGACAAAGGCTTATCTGCGCATGCCCAGGCAAGAGGCAATACCTGTCAGTCTAACACGCATGGGGGGGTGAAGGATCCGCTTGAGAGGTAACTGCTAAAGCGCCTCTAATCCACTCAGATGTCTATATTTAGTAGTGGCGCTGCAGTTGTGCACGAGTGTACAACAAATGCGTAGCTGTAAGAATTTTTGAAACGATGCAGTAATAGCAGAATTACACACATTTGATGATACAACAGAGGCTCTCGCTTGTTTCGCTATTTCGCTCACTATGCTCCCTTCATCAGTTCGTCCCCTCTCCTGGTTAAGTGCTCCTCTTGACCGTGAGGAACGGAAAAACGCCGAATGGACAAACAGGTACTTTGGATGATGAGCAGATGAGAACGTTGATGCTATTGCGAACACTGAGGAGCTAGGGACTGCCAAAAGGCTGAGAGAGGAAAAGGAATTCAGTGCTTCTTGGAACTGGCAGGGTGCCCAGAGTCCATGGCGCTGCCACATTCGGTATTGTTCACAGTGATGACCTCGTGAGCTCGATGCCCACATTTACTTGTAATGTTGAAAAATTATTGCAGGTAATTTAGAGGGCCCCTTAAGACATATAATTTTTTTTTCATGAAGTTAATCGACCACTGACTCATGCTTACGCTACCGCTATTACTGGTACGCATGGCCTCACCCATCCGGTGCATTTCTTCATTCCTGCGCCTCTGCAAAACTGAGCATTCATCGAATTATGGCATTAACTTATACTCTTGACAAAGTAAAAATAGATTAGATGGTGAGTCCCCAACTCAGATTAACAAAGTGGTTCATCTGGCCCACGTAGAAACTTCTGCAGCTAAAAGGAACCTTATACACCACACTTTATCTCTTGCATCACTCTTTGCATGCAGTCTTTTGGCATGAGAAGTGCATACACCTACTGCTGGTTAAACAGACACAGGGGAACATCACAAGTTCTTTCGCTTAAAAAGTAATTTCGCTGTTCTATTCAAAACAATGTGATTGCAATGTGATCTGTTGTGACATTGTTAAGGCTCTGTAATAAACCACCCAGGTTACAAGAAATGGTTAACCACGCAATCTTAACTTGCCCAGAGCTATTGGCTCACAGCCTTTCTAAAAAAAAAAAAAATGCCGAAATAGTGTCAAGGTCTCTTCAAATAGGAGCCGCATCGGTGGTAATAGCATACCAGGCAAATAATTACACGCCTGCAAAGGTGCACGAACATTTTCATGGCTAGTGATCATTAGCTATGAGAATTTCCACTCAGTCGGCAGAAGAGATGGTTCTAAATAATAGTGATCAATTAATAATGAAATAAGGCACTGACAGAGCTGTCATATGGGTGGCAAAAAAATGCTCACATTGGGTTCTTTTCAGAGTTATTATGGTTTTTCATAAGAGCACTCATGGCATGCATGTAGTACACACTTCGGCACTTGTTGCAACTCTTAAAATGCACACTGCCAACGTGCTACAAGAGCGCCTCCCTAGAGTTTGTCCGTCTGCCGCTTCAAGTTAGGTTCTTAGGTTAATAATGGAGTGCACTCACTGCGCTTTTCGATATTTCTATGATACACCACATTTTCAAAATAAGGAGTGTTTAGCGTTACGAAGACGCTCGAAATAAGAGAAACTACTGTGCTTCACAAACCAACAATGTATGTACACGTCATAGCTGACAACCATGTAGCATGCATCCATGCTGTGAAATTACGACAAAAAAATATACCCTACGTTACTTACGCTACACGAAAGTTTATTCACATAACTTGGCTGCCTGACCGTCGACGCGCAGAGCAGTTCTCGTCGTCCAATGGGTGCGCTCACATTCTACGGCTATCACAACCGCGCTTGTGATAAAACATCAAATAGCGGCTGCGAAAGTTCATCCAGCGACCCACGCACAACTCCAGTAACACATTTTCTCTAGACTATTGTGTAGTTCGACAAATGAAGAAGGCGCGTACAGGAGGCTGTGGCAAGTTGACCATTGTTTTGTTGGCTGGTCGACAGAATAAAGTTGAAGCTTATTCTGTGGTCTTCTGCTAACAGAAACCAAAACCACGACAAAAAAAGCACCACCTCGCACTTTCTGTGCCGTTCGAAGTTTTGGTTTCGTTTTTGATTTGGACAAAAGCAGTAGTGTAGTAGGCATGCATACACGTACACAGTGGGAGAGTCCCACCGAACCATGCAGCGAACAGTAGTATAATGTTAGCGTGCAAAACTGGACGATATGATTTATAGCACAAAATGAGGACAACACGTGGAAGATGGAAGAACTGCACACGAGAGCTCGGCGCTGTTTTCGGCGTTGTTCTTTGTCACGTGTTGCGGTCTTTTTGCGCGCCTTTTACTACGCAGGTCAAAGATTGCACAATGCGCTGTTAAGATATTAACATTAAGAATCCAACTTGTTCATCTACTATATCAGGTCGCATGGTCCCGCAGCGGCAGTGTCAAATGCAGCCCGAAATAAACTATACAAGTTCTATAATTACATGAACTGCATAACTAAGCGGCAATCTGTCACAATGATTCGCTAAAATTGCAACAAACGTGTATTCTCAAACATTCAGCTCTTACCCGTGCCGCGCAAAGAGGGCGCCACCACCCTGGCAAGTGCGCGATTGTCAGCCGTTGGGCAGCCGGTGACCGTGCTACGGACATCATGGTTCGACGTAAAGCCCCTTCATCGCGTCTACAGCCGCTTGGAGGGGCTTTATTTCGACGCAGAAGAGCTGCCTGCATTAAGCGCGGGATCTAGAAATACAGAATACTTACGCAACAACAACATTAGCGCAGATTTCGCACGTAATTTAAAGCTGCAGCAGGTAACAGCAGGGCCTACACAAGAACGATATCGGCAAGCACAAAAACTGACAGGAATTAGTTTTTGCCTGTTTCCCCTACATGATCATTAACATCACTCAAAACAAAAATAATTTTTTATTGGTTTTCTCATGTGCTGTCGTGTTTGTTTTTAAGTTCTGGTGTCGGCCTGCTTCATTGCAGGAGAAAAACAGCGCGACGAACGCAAATAGTGAAAATCACGGGTCCCAGCCAAAATCAAACACAGGCCCTTTGCGTAAGCAAGCGCTCTACTACCGAGCGATGCATTTTCATTTTTTAATCCCAATTTCTCATTATGACCAGTATTTCATCTTTTTCTACTTCGATAAAACGGACTATGTATGCATATGTACGTGGTCCATTTACAGTCCTGCTGGTCTCCTATGTGGGTCTCAGTAGAATTTCAGCCATTCGATCTGTGCACCCCAGTTAACACGATTATGTAGTGCGAGCACTCTTGTTGACACGTCACATCGAGAGAAATTCGCTTCGCCGCACCATTCCAGAATTCACACCATGTGAACTTTTGTACAAGTGCATGTTTTAAAGTCCCACCCTATTACAAAAACTTCAGTATGATTATCAGCAGCAACAGTATCAAGGCATGCAAGTATGCATAGCTGGTACTTCCCTGATTTATGAATTGATAGAGTAGGCCACTTCGAAACTCTACGACAAGTAGACTTTACACATTTTAGAGAGTGAGAGAGAAATAGAAAATATAGAGGAAAGGCAGGGAGGTTAACCAAACCTGGCTCGATTGTATGCATTTCAGATTACGCATTCTAGTCATGAAGGTGAAGCTCAAGCATCCTCGGAAGTTTTTTTTTTCTATCACTGTTGCAGACACGAAAAATCAGCTGCACAGAACGCTAGTGAATGCTTACTGGAAAGCACTACAGAGTTGTATGTCATCTCGCAGCAGGTGCGGAGTTTCTGCTGTTACGGTAGCTTAATGTCCTCATACGAGTAAAATAATTTTCCTCTTTGATCCAAACAAGGTAGACTTTCAGGACGAGGTGGAGGCGTGTTGAATTAATGAAAAGAACTGCAGAGGAGAAAATTTTTCTGAAGCTAAGACGTCTTAATTTTTGCCAGGACAATGTGTGTTCAACAATTTTTTCATCACTTGAAATTTTTTTTTTGTATGTACTAAGTATGTATACACATGTGCAGTGCCCCATAAAATATTACAAACTATGAAATTTGAGAAAAAGCCGCACATCTCTGCACCCTTTTGATGCAACCTTGTATTATCATTTTAATTAGAATATTTTAGAAGCATTATCATATACAGTTTTACTGTCTGCTGTTGGAGGCTGTAAAAGAATCAATCGTTTTAAGATCCCGTGGTGCGTAAACTTTTCTGGTTAGCTGCATGTATGAAACGTTTCAAGAATTGTTTGAATAGTCTCAAAAATAAGGGCCATGCAATATTTGCATGCTATCTTTACAACTATTTTTTCAACTGTGACAGACCTGTCGAGATTATCAAAGGCATAAATTATAAAATTAACTTTTCATTTAGTGGAGACAGGCAGTCATGTTTAGTCGGAGATTCGAAGTCTTTCAAGCTGAGCTGCTTTGTGATTTTCAAAAAGTGGCTGCCGGTAATACTTTGCGAGATGGAATCCTACCAAATCCACAAACACAAATAAGAACCCCTCCAAAACCAAAGTGCCCAAGAATGCAACTGTCATAGCCTGGCAGATGACCAGAATGACATCACCGTTTCCAGCAATTGAAGTGGTGTTACTCTTTCTGCACTCATTAACCATCATGTGCCATATGAAGGCAAACACAGTCGGCACAACCACAAGCAATGTATAGCAGACTCATTAAATGAAACCTGGGGGGACCAGGAAATTGTGTTCCATTTAACAGGAACTTTGTTTACTCAGAGACGAACAGGGGCACAGAATTCAGGTATGAAACCAATTTTCCTGGAGGCACTTGTTCCATGTAACTCTTAGTTACCACACCTATTCAAATAGATCACCGGTGAACGACGCTTTTGGATCGTCGATATTGGCATGTTAGATTTGTTTTTCGTGCACCCAGCATTTTCTAGTAGTTAGTCCAGCAACTCAACTCTCAGAATCGACTTGAATTAGCCTGTTTTGGCAACATAGTAATTTTTGACAGACCTTTGAGTGAACCAATCTGCGTGTATTGTTGGAAAAGTGTGGTAGGCTGGAGAACTTGACAGAAATGCGTGCCTCTTGTGATTATAGTACAGTAACATCGAAGTTTTGTAATGAAAAGAACCTTTGCAAGCCAAATATTCAATTAAAGTGTCACCTTCACAATACTGAGCAGTAATTATTGCCAGAAGTTCATGCCAGCTATTGAATCGAGAGCTGTTCCTAGGAGTCAGGAAAGATTTGTTCTACAAAAAATATTTACGAAGGTCCACCACGGGTTTAAAGCGTCGAGGCGGCCTTCTCTCACAGTTTCCAGCAGCTTTGGTTTTGCTTGCATTGTTATACCAGACACAGAATCACTTATAGTGTCACTAGCCGCTCCTATGGCGTCATCGTCACAGACGCATGGGTACGCAACCAACGCTGCAAAACACATGCGCTGCTCGAAACTGTCTTGCGACCCCGCTTGAATTGAGCGAAAGCTAACTTAAGAGTTTGAGGATGACTGCACCTCAGCTTCAAGTTTTGTGGCGACGATGTTTCGCATCATCCCCAGCCATTCATGGGGTTGTTTTGTTTACATCCTCAAGTTGTCTCCTTTGCCGCAAGTGCGTATAGCTGTTGACCTTTGTGCACAATCTTAAAGCTACTCTAGTTACGTGCGAGGACCACACTTCGCTGGGGCGTGGTGTGCTGGCGCCAGCTGCAGACCTTCTAACGACAAAACAGCCCCCAGAGTACATCTTGATTCTGACTACGGAGCAATGCGAAATGTTTTGGAAATGTGCACAATATTGTCTTTTTTTTTTTAATACGATATGCGCAAAAATGCAAAGAATACGTTTGGATGCATATATTGAAACAACACCAACCTATGCGAAGTGAGGTCGCTCACGGAAAGAGGTGACGCTAGATAAAATAACGAAGTTCATTGGACATCTTATTTACAGAGGGATTGTTCACTTCACGGGCATCCATCTATATTGGAACACCTGGAGACTCTTACCACAACACAACAAAAATTTAGTGAGAAAAGTGAATGAGTTCACTTGTGCCTCACAAAAAAACCATGCAATGCTTCAGCGCATTGCACGAGGCATGAAGCACCACCTCGGTTCCGATTTTCTCTATGTTAAGAGAAACATTTTGTACAACATTCATTATTTTTTATATTGCTCCTGGGTCATAATTCTACAAAATGTATATTCTGAATTTTTTTTGTTTTGAATATTTTTGTATATATAGTGTTTTTTATTGCCCTATTTACCAGCTAACAATAAAAATTACACTCTTCTCACATTTTTATTCATTTAAAAATTTTTTGTTGCTCTACAACATATATTTCGAAAGAGCATTTCATTGTGCATTATGAAACGCTGGCTGGAGTACTTTACAAGCTGGCAAAAACGATCTTCCCGAGACATATGAAAAACAACCATTTTCACGCAGTAACGAAAGCGTTAGGCAGCAGTTCCATTTAACGAATTTTTCTTTACCGAGTCTACTGTACATCAATGGTTGATTATGGCTATCATGAATCGTCGATTTCATTCTGGGCATCAAAGAAGAGTTCATTAGACCAAAGAACTGATTGTCACAATATTCCTACTTTATGTTGTTGTCCTGGTATGGAGCACTGCACATGGTCTCAGGGTCGTGTAACGTATAACTCAGGCACAAAGAGCTTTGAAAATTTCTTATTTACAGCAACTCCAGTTGTACATTAGGTGCGACTTCTCTGTTCTGCATTAGTGTCATTTTTTCTTATCTCAACAGCTGTTATCTTGGGGCGCAGATGCAATGCATTAGCAATGATTAACGAAATAGTGGAATGAGCTTTTCAACATAAACTAAAATGCTCTGATATCAACACCATTTGTACAAAACAAGGAACAATGGAAATCTGTTTAGACAACACAGGGCAGGATGTTGCTCAAATGTAGAGAGCACGTCATTACAGCCTCAGTCAAAAACACTAAACGGATTACATTGCTTAAAGGGACCCCCGACAGCGAAAGTTTCGTTTGCGAGTTTTTAGGGGCGAAGCTCCATAAGGCGTGGTTCTGTACATGCGCTGAGGTATGTGGTTGTAGTAGTAGTAGGTAGCCACCTCTAGTTTAGTTCTTGCAGTGTTCACTAGATGGAAGTAGTTGATATGAGATGTTATAAAACTAGATGGCAGTACCCGTAGTTGATAATGAAAGATGCGAGGTGTTAGAATATAAATGATGTCACATATGGTGCGTGTCATTGGTGGAAAGCAATCGTTCGATTTAGTGTGGCGACTTACGCTAGGGGGAGCGTTGTAATAAAATTCATTCGTTGTTGGCGAGTCATGAAGCTGTGCGACACCGCTGCAAAGATCCTGCCGTACATTGTGGAAGGCCCAAGCGGCATGGCATACACAGACAGCATTTCTCACGTCTTTAAATGATAATTGACTCAACGAATTTCACGGAAGATCCACGGTTTACCGAAGGTTCCCTCCGCAGCTTCGCCCACTCATTATCATTCACCTCGTGAATATGCTTTCATTTTTTTTTACACTAATTTGTAGCTTAACGTCTGGTAATGGCGATATTAAATCGTAAATGCTCTAACGCACCGTATAAGTAATGCTAGTGGCGTTAATTAAGAACAATTTTGCGTCAGTTCGAAATGCCCGCCCAAATACGGTAAGAAACTAGCGCCCCACAGCGGAGCAGCGCATTATGCCGTTTTCAAATAGGGGGACCCGTGTATGGTGAAGAATGAAAGGATGTGGGTGCTTTGGGCGTGTTCCCCTCAGAAAAAAGAAAAGCATTCCTGGCGTAAGCAGCCAAAACCACCTTGAGAGCAGCCCGACAACAGAGACAGAGGGGTGACCAACAATAGTCCTTGCCGGATGCCAGTTGGGGTATGAACTGACTCTGACATTGCTCACATCTTCTGCCACATCTGATAAGACAACTAGCTAATAAAATACAAAAAAAACTATCTAGTAGTACTAGTGAGAGGCCCTTATGGCAAACTACTAATGCTGATGAAACATTGATCTTCTCAGGTTTTAATCGATGAGCCAGCATTCCTTTCTGGCAATGACCCTCGAATCCCGACATAAACCCATTCTATGAGAATGTGTTGGAGGAAAACAAGCAGCAGGAAAAGGTGGACAGGCCATTAAAAGGAAAATGTTTTTACTGAACTCCTACTGATGAAAACAATATGACTCAAATGAACAGCAGTACTAAACATGCTGAGCACACAAATATTGGTCAAACAAATATTCAGAACACAAAAGACGCACCATTGAGCACTTTTATCTTCATGCAGATGACTCAATAATAAAAAAAAAAAACAATGAAGTTAAGCTCGTGCAGTCTGCTCAAATACAAATCACCGAGAATTCTTTGATAAACGATAAAGAAACAAACATGATCTCACAAGCACCGAGAAAAGATTGATTGATAAAAATAATATTGACGATCACCGTGATAACAATAACATTTTCACACAATGCACATGTCTGTGCACGTATTCACCACCAAAAGAAAAGTGAATTCGGTTACGTGCTGACATTTTTTTTCTATTCAGCCAGTAAAAAAACTTTTGTTTTCACAGATGGCATAATTTATCGTCGTAAACGTTCCCTCCCAAACAAGCTAAATTTTTAAAGCAACATAAAAGTCGTAGAAGGATGGCAGCAGCTTTTTCTACAACTGGCTACTGCAGGTGAAAAGTCCACGCGCGCTATATATTCTCATGGCACTCAGGTACTTGTTGGAAGGCCATATATACGAACTACTAGGTAGCTGTGCCAAGCTGTAGCTGGTGTAACTTCGCTCGATGACCAACAAAGCATCTTGTTCGGGAATCACGGCTCAGACCGCTCACTCACCGTTCTGGATTACAGAGATGCTGCAGGCTTTTGTAGCACAGATATTTGGGCGAGATTGCACTGATCCATGTTGGTACTAAAAACATCAGTTTCAAGCAGAGGCGGATGCAGAGGGGGGCGGGAGGGAGAATAAAGCCACCCCTCAGCTTGCGAGAACCTGATATAAATTTGAACTTCTCAACATTGATTAGCTCTATTTCCCAGCTAGCACAGATCTGCCCATTTGATTCCAGCAAAGCTCAGTTGTGACTGAAAGTGTGCTAAGTGACAACAACATCAAATATGGCTCACAAAAATGCTATGACTGTACGAGACGCAAGAGCAGCAGCAAATATATTACAGCGTTGTCTGGCCCTTACACAACTACTATATTAAGGAAGCTTTACCAAAAACTAAGCAGTACAACTTTTCGAACCAAAACTTGTAAGCTGATGTACGTTCAAACTACAGTCAACTGAATTTGTTACCAGCCTTTGGCAGTATAAGTTAAGGTCATCCTTTCTGCAGGCAAGATGATTGATTTGTGGGGTTTAACGTCTCAAAACCACTATTTGATTATGAGAGACGCCGTAGTGGAGGGCTCCGGAAATTTTGACCACCTGGGGTTCTTTAACGTGCACCCAAATCTGAGTACACGGGCCTACAACATTGCCGCCTCCACCGAAAATGCAGCCGCCACAGCCGGGATATTCTGCAGGCAAGAATCTTGGAGCATAGCACCAAACAGGAACCGACCCCCATACCTGAAAATGTAAACAGCACCAGCCTCAAGTTTTCTGAAAAGGCTGTGCATGTGGCCAAGTACTTTGACCGTGGAGAGAAAAAAGTATAAGAAGAAGAATAGATTTACAGATACAAATTCTTGACTTAACAAATATAGTGTGCTACAATCTTTTCATTCATTGTCCACTACACATGATCAGCCTGTGAGAAACGCACCATGTGCATCCCGGCTGCGGCGGCTGCATTTCAGATGGAGGCGGAAATGTTGTAGGCCCGTGTGCTCAGATTTGGGTGGACGTTAAAGAACCCCATGTGGTCGAAATTCCCTTCTGGAGCCCTCCACTACGGCGTCTCTCATAATCATATGGTGGTTTTGGGACGTTAAATCCCACATATCTATCAAACGCAACATGTAGCATACTGTCTCGCTTTCAGTTCTAGTTGCCCCACAAGAAAACGTAACCATGTCAGAGAATGTCGCATGACAACAGACTCTTGCAATGCTACTTTCTCTACATATTCTCTACATGGATGTGTTTTTTCACGCAGCAAGTGGAATATGGCGAGGTCACAGGGTACATACTTTCAAAGTGCCAACGAGCAGATGACACTTTGGAAATGATAAGTGCTAACTTATGGCTGGACAAACTGCCCGAATCTGCTGCTGTGAAACTTTTACAAAAGGGGACCCTCAGAAACAATGCATTTAGAAACACTTACTATATTACACATGAGCGAGATTACACCAGCTACAGACGCTGGAAAAAGTGGGGGTATCATACACGAAAGGTGTAGGAATAGTTGCTTGCTCATGCTTGCACCACGAAGGGTAGTATCGCGACAAAACATCTCGGCACACGAGGCCTTCCCCTGAGCACACATCTGCCTCGCCCCACCGGCGTACCCGAGCAAACGCAAGTATACCCGAGAAGATTTGCTGAAACAACATGCGGGTGCATTGCTCTATAACACTTTTTTCAGGCACATTATAGAGTTTACAATACAGTGGTTTAATGTGCACAGCCAGTAGGAAACATGACTGATTGCGGATAGAACAAACAGTACCCTCCTCAACAAATGAAAGGCATTAAACTTCTTCAGTTCCATAATGTGCGGCTCCGCAGAGCTTGCTAGCCTGCCGAGGTAGTTCCACGAAAGGCGCATGACCAACGCTCTCGTATCTAGACGGGGCCCCCCAAATCGCAAGTAAAGACAGATGGGAGCAACGACTACTAGACAGGAGCGTCGAAGGTCACATACCAACATTACCTCAACCGTGTTTTCGCGCTGGAAACTTTACAGTTTCTGGGAATCTGCATTGCGACATCTGAATGTCTGCAGACTTCGATACGAATTGAATTACATTTGTTGAGTAGTGTACAGTGTCTTTCGAAAGTAAGCAGGCCACCTAGTACATGAATGCTGAGTAACTCTTAGCCATTTGGGGCACCTCGTACAGTTTCCCATTTTTTAAATACAACACTTAAGAGTGAGACAGCGCTGCTGCCTTCCCATTACATTGTGTCTGCAACACTTGCGATGTTCGGTTTCTTGTGCAACCTACAGAATGCCAGTATGTACAAGAACGTGAAATTTACCAATCGCTCGTGGGCCGTCGAAATCGATAGGCAATATTCATGGCCGCTCGTTGTAGACTAGGCCGTGCAAAAAGTTGCGCATTCTGCTGTTCACAATTTAATGTCGTTGATAGCAACGGACATGGCCAGACAAAGGCTCGAGAGACCACCCATGGGGTGCCCTTAAGTGAGATTTCCGTTACATGCCAGACGGATAATCAGGTAACGTTTACAAAGGCTGCACGACTGTGTCGGCATCTACATCTGTTGTACAGATATATTGACAACCAAGCTTAGGAGGTTGTCCACAGTGCCGATGCTTTGATCGCGTTGTCACTACGATGCATCAAGACAAGTTTATGCTGCCAAAAATCTTGTTTTCACATCTTTCGTGCGTCCCCCCCCCCCCCCCCATAACTGTGTTGCATTGCAAGTATGCCTGCCCCTTTTTAAAAAAGATGTCTCAGCCTCAGCAGTGTGGCAATTATTTGAGCACCAAGCATACACAGCCAGAAACTCAAAGGGTATGATGCTGATATATGCAGCTTTAGAAGCAGGGCCGACAATACAGGAAATAAAATTTTGGTGTGGGCTAGCCACTGCTTCGAGAAAGATAAACAGCGTGTACCAGACGCACAAACAAAAAACGCACACAACCATCCGGTCGTGTGGCTTTATAGGCCTGCGTGTATTTTGTGCCGCCCGATTTTCCCAAAGCACACCACCTGGCCGTGCATCTAAAATTTACGAAAGCTTCCCTTTCGCTGGTTAAATGGCGTGCGGTTTCTACGTTGCACAGAAAACTGTGTCGTCATTTTGGCACAAATCATTGCAACCCCAAGTCCTACAGATTGCACCAGCTGAAGAATACAAACATACACACACCTGGGTTGGTGTCGCATTGAAGAAGTTGCACTCCTAACACGCCACAAACACTCGGTGGCCCTCAGACAGCCCGAAAAGGCGTGGTAAAAAAAAAGGTAATCAACCACGAAGCAACCTTTAAATTAAGCAAATGCGATGAACACTAGTGAGAGGTTTTAACTAAGTCAATCATTAAGTGCCGCCAGCAAAAAAATATAAAAATGAAAGCAAACATCTGAGCATAGACTGTTTTCTCAGGGTGTCTGCTGCATTATGCTCAAGGTGTCAATAAAATCCCTGCTTGATGTTTTTAAGAGAGACGAGAATCAACACTTTACACTACAACTTGGCATTGCAGTCATGCAAGGTGAAATAGGTAAAAAAAAAAGTCCAACTTTCACCGGCAGAAGTAGATGAAATCACCGAAACAGTGTGTACTAAGTAGTATCAGGCAGCAACATAGTACTTAAAACAGGGGAACACTTTTTCGAGTTTCAAAAGAGGCCCATACTTAGCAACCATTTCGATAACACCGCTGTCCCAAAGTTGCTGCCATAGCGAGATGACATCGGCGTGACACTGATACGGCTCATGGAATAACCAAGCAGGCTGCGACTTTGATGCAATCGGCTTGCATTAAGAGCCTCACAACATTCGGTGACCCAAACAATACACGAGGCCGAAAACACCGGAGTAAGAACTGCATGACAAGAGCATTGCATGGCCGTCGCTTTACATAACAAGGGAGGTAAAAAAAAAAAGACGGGTGACGAAAGAAAACAAACACCTCACCGTTTAAAAAAAAAAAGAGCATCAGATCGGCGAAACATTTGTCTTGACAACACCAGTCGATGCAAGTGCTTGCGAAATCATGAGACAACCACAGCAACAGCTCAAGAAATAGATTCAAGTACACACCACAATGCGGCAGACCAAACTGGGATAAAGTTACATAGAAAATAGGGACCAGAGTTGTAGACTAATGCTGTAGACAAAAGAAGAAAAAAAGCAACACAAAAAAGACAAAAAAGTAGCAACACCACTAAAAAAAAATGCCGGCAAAACAAGGGGTTCGCCAGGGTACGCATGTGGGGAGAGGACTACAAAAGGTTAATGGGTCAAACAAATAAATCTTCGGTAACGTAAAAATATGCAAAATAAGATGGCGAGCGATGGCATCATGTGGAAAATTGGTTACGTGCCACGGCAGCGTGCGATGCGACGATGGCAAACAATGATGAACACACACCCAAACGCCAACGAACGAAAAAATCGGCCACCACCTTTGAAAAACAAACAAATAAAATGGGAGCAATATGACCGGAGAGTAAAAAAAAAACAATATCAACACTGGTGATCCGCAACACCAAAAATACTAATCTATGCTTTGTTGTGCGTGCAGTGTTCTTGCAGCAACGTATATAAATCAACTGACTGCCACTCGCATAAAACAAAAAAAAAAAATTCTTTTTTGTTTTGTCTTAAACGCGGCACTTCTTCCTGTTCTAGTTGAACGCAAAAAAAAAAGAGGGAATCATGGTACATAAAAAAAAAGGCATCTATCCACAAGGTGTAATAAAAGGAATGCAAGCATGTTCTTGCGAAATCAACTTCGCTTGCATTGGTTTGTAAAATTATAATAAAATTTCTTCATGGCATGATAGAGAGTTGGAAGGTTCACAGAGTGACGACACGAGACTCGAGCATTACACAAAAAAACATTTTGGCACGAGCACTACCATAAACACTGGCACATGACAGTGCGTCAAACTCATTTCTCTTCTACCTTATATAAAAAATAATAAAAGAAAGGTCTATGTTTTTGCCAGTGGTCTTTCGAAAATGACCAATGCAAATTTGTACTTGATAATTTTTTTTGATGTTGCTGCTGCTGCCTCGGCAAGACCTGACTAGTAACCTGAACTTGTCCGGCCTTTACCAGCGTCTACGCCGCCTGCGCTGCATTTCATGGGCCAACGCGGTGCAGATTCAGTCAGGCGCCTTCTTTTGTTACTTTCCGAAACAAGACCAGTTCGGAGCTTACGAACGAGAAAAATTCGCCCGAGCATGTCAAACAATACCTGCAAGAGTACCCCCTCAACAAAACAAGGACTGTCCCTTTTATGGCCATCAAGGCAACACACTACTCAAAACTTGGACCACCACCTGAATTGCTAAGGATAAGAAACGACAAAATCTCCTTCCACGATGAACTATGGGTGTTCAGTGTCAGACGTGTGCACTCTTTCCTTCTGCATGCACGTGTTGCGATGCCAGACTTCCTTTCCGACATTGAAGAAAAAAAGAGAGAGGGGGAGCGAGAATCTTTTGTCAAATGTGCTCAGGAAGAACCTGGTTAAAAAATATATCACGATTATGTAAGATACGTCAAGTTAGCAGCTTAGGAGTCGGCCTAAAATCTAAAACTTGTAATTAAGTATTCAGCAAACTTGTTGTTTAAGGCGCATCACTTGTTAACGATTTTCAGGCTGCACAGGCATTACAGGTTATAGAAGTGTTCGTAGTGTCCATTTCTTGTCCAGTCGTTTGCGCTGCTTTACATAATTACTCATCTCTTCCAACTAAATATCGTCCAGAATGCTCTTAAAGTAAGAAGGCCTGTTCAAAATGAGCCAAAGCGGATGTGTTCGTACATTTTGTGCACAACTAACATCAAGAGACCCGCTTACCAGCGAGCTTTGGCCTTGCAACGCTCACTTCTAAGGCCAGCGCAAAATCAAGCCAAGACTGACCACTGAGCCAGAGAGGACCACTATTCCTAACACCTCATGACTCGCACTACACATGCTATTCATTCAGTAAAAAAGCACCCGAAAGAGTATTAAGGGCCTTCTTAAATGCACAAAAGCAAGACAATGATAAAGAATGCAAACGGCCCACATGCACACGGCACGACATCTGCCAGTTAACATAACTTCTACTGCAAAGTAAAGAAATGGCAAAGGCTGAATGAGACAGAGCCAGAAAACCGTGAAACAAAAGAAAAAGAGCTATAACAATTTTAAGAAGCGAGACTGACCACTCCTAAAACGACACACTAGACGAGCTGTATGCAAGTTTCTTGCAACCAGCATAAAAACAAACAAACTTGACCCAGAATAAGTGAACCAACCCAGAGAGAAACTTCTACACGGGCAAACAATGTTCGACACCCAAGGCCTGACATGTTGCAAGATAATACAATGCAACTAGACGTCGCATGCCGACTGCCCAATACTTGGGCCACCAAACACCAGGGGGCAGCACACCACGCAACTGCACCCTTTTCAGCTCCGGCATTCACTTCAGAAAAGGCGCAGCAAGGAGCAGAAATAAAGGAAAGGGTGCGAAACGACAGCCCAACAAGGATGCCGCAGCAGTACACTACTATACACCACTTCTACGAACGCTCATTCCACCATGCGTGCTATACGTCAAGCAAGGAAAGAGTCCGAAACCGAAGAAATGCTTAGGATCGAGTAACAAGGCGAAGGGGCTGTTCAGAGGGCTTAACAGGCCAGGTAGAGGTCAACCATTCTTGCACTGCTACAAACTATCTTCCGGATCGCGAAGGAGATGAAGGATGCAATGCTTAGAAGAAAACAGCTGCGTGAAACTTTAGTTAGTAATTAAAGGAAAGCAAGCCAGCTGAAAGCACAACTACTCCAATGATCGTGGGCACTCTAGTTCAGTGAAACAGCACCGCATAGAAAGCCCAGAATACAATTAAAGATCAGTCAACGAAGACGAGCGGAAAGTCCCTTAATCACAGGGGAAACACAAGAACACCTAGATGAACAGCGCGGCTCCACGCAGGTTTCTAGCACGAAGAATGGGAAGAAGCAGGTAGCAGAAGCCACAGCCGGCGAGTAAACCGCCGCCTGTTGTCTCGCTCCATCACACATGCTGCTCCAAACTATACGACGACATGTAAATAGAGAGTGATAGATTCCTCCATCAGGCCCCTTTCTCCAGTCTTGCACAAGTCTGAAGCAAACGCACACACAGATGCTTGACGACCAATGCCAACGTTGCTGTAGCACAATGCGACATTTAAGCTGCGTGATGGTGCCAGTGCGACGTCGCCGTATTGTTAACCGATCCTTGCTTCCTCCGTAAGGCCTCACCACTTGCACCCAGCTAAACCATCACAGGCCACCTCTACCAATACTTCACAGCAACGGACTTTCTAGCATCAGGTTTTCTAAACGCAGTCCAAGGACCCTGAATGGCTACTGCTTTCTGTGCAAACGTCAGGTTTCCATAGTCGCGATTCAGGGCAGTGGGGGTTCTCAGAATGGCCTTGCAAGTCAGTATGAAGCCTAACACTTTCACGCACACCTCTTCACGAAGCTATCCTGTGCATCCCGTTGAGCATCCGACGAAATCACAGCATCCCCGCTCCTCCAACGGTAGTGTGTACTTGCCAAGGTAGAAGCGCGACGGTGGAAGGCGGGGGGAGCTTCTCCGGATGAGAGAGCCCGGAGTGTAGATTGTGTGAGTGTCTCGGTGAAAACGGCACATTCAGATACTGGTAGAGTAGGAGCGCTTGCGCTTCCAACAGTCTGGGTGGACCTTCTTGACCTCGTCGGCACGAACCTTGGCTTCCTGAGAGTAGAGCTTCTTCTCTTCGGACTTCATCTTGCGCCATTGGTCGCCCAGCATTACACTGATGGCCCTGTGGCAAAGAACATGTGTACGGATCATGACATGAGTAGGCAGATTTATGAATGTAGAAATTGCCTCTTAGTATTGACACTTGAAGGGGCTCAGCAACACTTTGTGAGCATGGTCAGAAAGCGCTGCCAATCGGCAGTAGAGGCTACTAAGAACACGCGAGCCAAATATTATAGCACAGCACACAGCCTGGAATTAACAATAATTTCTCAGACAGCTAGAAGTTGCTTTCTCTTCTCCCGACAAATGGACAGAACAAGCTCAAAAATCACTCATCGCAGCTGTTATACCAGTTATTGGCCGATTTGATGACGCGCTCACTCGTTACAGAGGCCACAGCAGGAAGCCGCGACTCGTCCACACGTACACGCACAATCCCACTTACAAGTCGCGTACTTGGGGGAAAAGAAGAAGACAAAAAGTTCTCAAGCTTATGAGACCCGCGTGACGTATTTTCTTTCCTCGTGCCATCCCTCCCTGCTTTCCACGAAACTTTCCTCGGAACGAGTGCTTTTCTCGGAACGAGAGAATGCAATCACAGTGTGCGACAGATCTTCGTAACTACGCTCGAGCTAAATGGATTCTGAAAATTTTTGCGGCAATGAATTCGCAAGACGATAAGTTCCTTCTGTAGATCCATTTCATGGATACTAGATGTGTTGTAGGGTCCCTTTAAAGTGCCCCAGAGAAGCCTTACATTCTATGACGATAGTTATAGCGCGACAACAAAACGACGACACAGAGACAAGAAGGACACGAAAGACACGAGCTTTCTCTGTGTCGTCGTTTTGTTGTCGCGCTATAACTATCGTCATGCCATACCAACTAGCCCAAGCTGCCACACTTCTAACTTACATTCTAACAGTGCGACATTAGTACGGTTGTCATGGTAGAACTGGAAAAATTGCAGTGTTGCCACTCGCGGCAGCACAACGCCGCAAATGATGGCCTGTCATGTTTCATATTTTTACAAAAATTTTCTGTTGAAACCCCTCAAAAAAAAAAAAAAAAAGAGAGAGAGCTTTGTAGTCTAGTGAAAATTCCCCCCTAGTATGGGAATCAATACCAAGACAGGTGCCTTCAAGTTATTCACCAACTTGTTCACCAATTCTGTCTAGCTCTACGATCTGCCGGCCCTTGGGTGTTGCCAGTTTGTATGGTACAGTGTTGGTCCAGAATTCAGTGCCAGGACGAGGACAACAATTTCCGCTGCACCATGGTACACAGTTGACGAGACAATAATTTGCCTTTGTAATGAATCTTCTTCCAGACTGTGGGAGCTTCTGCAGACCTGATTTGCATATTCATGGCACTGAAGCACAGGACAAACAAGACCAGCCTCGCTGGGCTTCAGGCACCGAGAGCGAATCGACCAACAGCAGAACAAATACACAAATTCAATAAAAATTCTATGAAGATAACAGATAGTAGAAGTTTGCATAAGAGTCATTTATACATTCCTTTATTTTTTACACTATTTAATTGCCAAGGCACCGGAAAGAGGAGCGGGTGCAGTAGACTCTCGGTGAACGGAACATCAAACGACCGAGAAAATATGTTCCATTTAACAGGAGTTCCATTTACTGAGAGGTGATCATAGGTGCAGAATACTAGCCCAAAACCAAGCATTGCAGAGGTAATAGTTTTGATTAAGCAGTAGTTCTGTTTAACAGATTTCCGTTTACTGAGAGTCTACTATATAAGGCACATTAACAGAACCAAATATGCCATAATATAAAATGTCAGGAAAAAATCACAAATATAGAATGAAATATAAAACCTAATGAAGGATATCTAGTAGAACAATAACACAGAAATAAAAACAGCACAGCAATTCAGTAAAAGGGCAGGTATTTCAATCTTCTCTGGACTACCTGATTTATCTAACTTTGTAGTTGCTAAAGGGTAGGAAAAGTAAGATGCTGACTGTACTCTATTGTAAAGCTCTCGTTTCGGATAGTTGGTGCATTCTTGAACACTTATTTGGGTTGCGCAAAAAAACAGAAACGAAGGTGAGCCCGTGCCGTGTACTCTCCTTCGTACGACCTAAACATGTGTACCGTATCGTTTTCCTTCTCGAACAAAGTCTGGTTACAACGGTTATACCTGTTGTCCTTGCCAGGATGCATGTGGGAGTACTCTCCGCGGTGCTTCTGGGCAAACAGCATGAACCCGTTCATGGGCCGTCGGGGCTTGGCGGGGTCTGGGCACGACGTGTGGCGGGTCCGGGTGTTGAGAGACTTTTTGGAAGGCGAGCACTGTGGCGACACGGCTGCAGGTTCCGAGGGCGCAGGCGGCGGCGCGGGAGCCGGCGGTGATATGCAGTGCTGCACAAGCGACAGCTCTTTTTGCCGATCACGGGAATTGAGGGGGCAACCTTCATGCGCCGCGGCTTCAAAGCGAAGGAAGGGGATCATTTCTCCGTTACACTCGACGAATGAAACCAACGGACAATTAGGTGAAGGACACCATTAAGCCAGGGACAACCTAAATTGAAAGGAATTACCAAGATGACAAACAGCACCCCTTCCGTCAGTGAAATCCCAACCCACAACCTCAGAATTACGCGATAGATGCTCTACCATTTGTGCTACAATAGGGGGCACTCTCTCCTCTACTTTTGTCGGGTATTTATGAGTGCCTAATCCCTGGTTTAAAGATTGTACCACCTTTTCAAAAAACTATCAAAATGTTTTTTTTTCCTTAACTCAGCTTGTCTTCTTGACTAATACTCTCCTCTACTTTTGTCGGGTATTTATGAGTGCCTAATCCCTGGTTTAAAGATTGTACCTCCTTTTCAAAAAACTAACAAAATGTTTTTTTTTCCTAAACTCAGCTTGTCTTCTTGACTAATACAGAAGAAGGTTTCTTTGCACCTTTGTGTTTGTTAGTAGTACACTTAAACCTTGTTATAACAAAGTTGCATCTTACACAAATATAAGCTCTTAAATCTAAACGTTCATTATAAAAGTAAATTCCTAGCACTATATATATATATTACAAGACTATTCTTCATTTAATATATTATATCCCATATTTCGTTATATTTAAGTTCGTTATATCGAAGGTCGAATTTGTGTGTTTGTTTTCGGACGCATGTTTATACTCTGGAATTTTGATGCCGCTTGCATGACTGTCACACGTGCAATCGCTTCATTCAAACTTGATTGGCCTTCATTTTTCTTTGTGCTGTTTCTTTTAAATAATTTTTATTGTCGAGAAAGCACTCATGAAAGAAACAAAGAAGCAAGAAACAATTAGAATAATACACCCAGGACTAACATGTATTTTTTTTTGCGCATAATGCACACCTCCACTGCAAGCAATGAGAAAATAAAAACTATATAAAACAACTATGCATGATTAGATTATTACACTTAGCTTGAATCTCAGTAAAGTCGTGCCATGAACAAAATTTGCCTCATGAAATTTACCCCGACATTAGCTCCAAATGTTTTGTTTATTTTCGGTGGGCTATGCGCAAGAAAATACAGCAGCTTTTACACAACCCACTGAAAGCTTGCCGTCACCATGTATCTAACTTCTAGCATATAAAGGAGCGTGCTCAAAAGAAAGCAGTGTGTGCATGCGTTGGTAACCACCCCCTACGCTCCTAGCTGCGGAACCTGAAGACAGATGGTTTGTGAAGCAGTGAAGAGTGAAGTCCTGCGGTGAGGTTGCACCACGCTTTCTAAGGAAACCCTTTAGGGGAAACATAGAGCACCACTCTAGACACTACTGGTAGCAAGAAGCGACTCACTTGGGCCATGGTGCTGAGCGTGTACGCAGCTGACCTATCTTCAGGAGTGAGGGGCAGTACCCTGGAATGCAGTGAAACGGCATCGCACATCAACAATCACACACAGAACCGTCACTAACTCCGTGCAGCGGAAAACAAGTTCTGTCGAAATACGCAAGGCAAAGGAAAAAATTTTACGCATTTGAGATGAGCGTAGGGCTTTACGAATGACGCCATCTTTTGTTGATACACAAAGAAATCCTCAGTTTCGTGCTAGGTGCATTAATTTAACCCATTTACAAACACTCGATGCGTCTGTAGAACGAGTTGCATGCATAGAAGGCAACTGTAACACTGCACATCTGCTAGTTACACTGAAAGTGGCAGTGTCAACAGTCCAGGATGGCACTACTCAAATATTTATTTCTACAAGACTCATAATAGGATTATAAAAGATGCCCTTTAAGGCAAATTTAAGTAGAATGTCAACACATTCTTCTCACATCAAAGGTGAACTCAAAAAAGACACGGTAACGTGCCAAGTGCATACAAATATGAACTTGCTTAGCGATAATGGTGAGCCAGTTGATTGCACATTATCTCAAGAACAGCAGCACAAAATTGAAGAGAATATGGACACCCAAACAAAGAAGCACACAACACAGGTGCTCTGTATAAATTTGTTTACCTGTTTTCCCAAGGTTAGCATAGCTGGTCTCAAGGTTATTTAATTATGTGACCTGAACATAACAAATGAAGTAACCTTAAAATACAGGCATAGTAAAATTTCAATGTTACAGATCTTTCAGGGTCATGAAAAATACTCATATCAATGGAAAATAGTCTCACCAGGCTTGTGATAGACATCGAAACCTTGAAAGCAGATTACCAGACATGCTATGCATACATTTCGATTAACAAACTTTTTCACCTACTTCCGTAACATTGCATGCTATATGTGAAACAAGTGTAATGTGTGCATACTGGCCCTGTTATGAAAACAGCTTTCTTTGTAAAATGCAGTAAAATCTCGTTAATTCAACCCCCGTTAATTCAGCCACTGCGTCTGGTCCCGTCCAAAATATACATTGTGCTATGACTGAAGAGTCTCACTAATTCGGACAAATTCGGTTGCACTTCGGTTAATTCCAACGCCCGACCGCGGTCGAGTCACGACGAGGAAGCAGCAGCGGATTCTGCTGGCAAAATCGATGGCGCACCTAAACAACTTTGGGATCGGATTGCGGCCTTCGAGATTCAAAACTTCATCCACGGGTAGGAACTAGCTGTACAATTCTAAAGGCACCCCCCCTCCCCCCCAAAAAAAACCACATGGTGGTTTAAACAACTAAAATGGAAGGCAGTGCATCGCTACTGTCATCAGCAACGGGCAACCCACGGATTTGCTTTTCCTTTTTTTCTTGCGCGTGACGGTTGAGTTGGATTGCTCACCTCTAGTGTGCTTTAAATTATTTATCTGTACGGTATCTTACTGCTTGCTGTTTTGTGAAAAGTTGGCCGGTTTTTATTTTGTTTTTATAACCGTGCATTTTTTGTTGCGTGTGTGTTTGTGTTGTCTACTTTGTGTGCGCGCGTGACCACCACGCGAGTGACCCTGGGATGGCTTCTCCTCCGTCTCCTGTGGCTCCACCTCCCGCAGCGAAGAGGGCGAAGTATAAAGCAAAGAATTTGGCTGCGAAGGTGAAAATATTGAAGGTGTTGCAAGCGGGAGCATCTCGAAAAGAAGTGATGGAAAAGTTCAATGTGAAGAACAGCACGCTGAGCACTTACGTGAAGAACGAAGAACAGATTATGCAAGCGTATGACAGGGGACATGTTTGGCGACCAAAGGAAAATGCTGCGAACGGCAGCACATCCCAAGCTAGAAGAAGCGCTGCTGCACGGGATTGCAGTTTCGCACGATGCGAGTTTGCTCTTGAGTGACTCCCTTATCTGCGCACAAGCAGAGAAGTTCACGGTGACCAGAAACATTGAGTCCTTCAATGCATTAGAAGGCTGGTTCGACCGCTTTAAAAAGCGACACGGGCTGGTGTTCTGCAACATGTTTGGTGAAAGAGGCGCGGATGACGAAAGTGTTGTGCAGGACTGGCGGTCTGAACTATCCGCGCGCCTTTCTTCGTACGAGCCATGCAACATTTTCAGTGCTGATGAGACAGCGCTGTTCTATAAGGCTCTGCCTGACAAAACAATCGTGTTTAAGGGGGACCCGTGCGTCGGTGGAAAACAATGTAAAAAGCGCGTGGCAGTTCTCGCTGCTAACATGACCGGCACAGTGCGGCTGCCGCTGCTGGTGGTTGAGAAGGCTGCGAAGCCAAGATGTTTTAAGAAGATTAAGCAGCTGCTTGTCGACTACCTGCTCAACAAAAAGGCTTGGATGACTACCGAACTCTTTTAAGCCTAACTGCATCAGCTCGACCGCCGCTTTGCAACCAGGGCTTGGAAGGTGTTGTTCGTGGTAGACAACTATAGGGCGCACACAAAGGTGTCTGGGATCGAGAACATTGAACTGCTATTCCTGTCTCCAAACACAACGGCTTCCCTGCAGCCGATGGACCAGGGAATCATACAGTTTGTGAAAAGCCGCTATCGACGGCAGGTACTCGAGCGGATGTTGCTCTGCATAGAGTCAGGCAAGCAGTACGAAGTAAGCCTGCTAAGCGCAATCCATATGCTGACATAAGTGTGGAACAACACACCGCCTGCAATAGTCGCAAACTGCTTTAGAAATAGCGGCTTCACGCACAACACTGCTGATCCGGGTGTGGTGGCCGATGAGGAAACCGGTGAAGGGCAAGACGTCCGCTATGTGAGCATCATGTGAGCTGACGTGCCCCTTGGCGATTAGTTGCCATGGCCGGCACAGTGACCAACAGCGATATCGACGCTGAAGTCTTGGACGGCGAAGGGGAATCGGCTGACGAGGACGTAAGTGATGCTGAAGAGCATCCACGCCACATAATGACGGAGGCTGCGCATGTGTTGGCCGTTTTGGAGGACGTATGAATGCTTTCCTCGGACAGTGTGAGCGGACTAAACCACCTGCAGGAACTTCGCAAAACTGTGACTTCGTCCCACGTTGTGTCCATGAAGCAAATTGCAATCACAGACTTTTTTAAGAAATAAAAGTCTGATGATGTAGGAGACGTTTTTCAACTGTTTTGTTCGTACTCGCGATAATTTGTACCCTTAGTTAATTCGGACTTTTTCTCCAGTCCCGTGATGTCCAAATCATTGGGGTTTTACTGTAATTAGTCCTGTATGTATGTGCTTCGCTGCAAATGTCGTCGAAAAAAGAGTGTTCTGCTGGCCATACTACGCAAGTCCTGGTCTGATCCGTGTAAGATATGGGGCTGCGTGAGATATGGATGGCATCTGGAAGTGGCATCGTGAAGCATGAGCTTGTGCAAAACCCAGGACCACTGCCAGGTGGCAGTGCCATATCGCACTTTTTCGTGCATGTGTCGCATTTTCTTCGTGCATAGCGTCACATCTTCAGCACAACCTAAGAAACACCAAGGTCTTTAGAATTAGATATCCATGTATTTTCTATTAAAGGAACACACCACCTAATACTTGCGTACTGATGTTGCACTTCAGATATACATATTTGCTTTTCAATCAACAATGTTCACAAGTATGAACATAGCCACCAGTTCAACATAACTGGGCATTCAGCTGGCGCTTGAACTTTGGTCGTGTGGCTGAATCGTGTGACAGACAGACAGGCCGACCAAAATTTCTGCATTCAAGTATCCCGAGAAAGGCTATACTCTTTAAAAGATTAAAGAAGTACTGCTGACCTGGGACTGTCATCGATGACCCCCATGGGCTGGGTGCCGTGTGGACCTGATCCTGGTGGATAATGTGAGACAGCATGACCCAAGCGAGGGGGCAGGGGTGGCCGTGCATAGGAATGCAGCGCCGACAGGCTGAATGATCGTTGGCGTCCTGGTGGTGACAGTGGTGGTGGTGGCCCGCCCTTGTGGGAAAACAACAGAAGTACTTATGTCACAACTGCGACAGAACAATGAACACAACAGGCAAGCATTCAAGCCCCGAACCGAAAAGCACTCAGTTTACTATGCATCCACCTTCTACAGCCCCAGTGAGTGGAGCAGTCACTGAGGAGTTCAGACACCGCAGCCGTCCTGGCACGTGAGCATTGCTAGGTCAAATAGCAGACCACGTTGATGTATTCATAGAAGCACTGGTCGCGTTCAAAGCAACAACACAGTATTCTTTAAAAACTTCAGAACAGAAAATGAAAACACGCACACTTCATCCTAACAGAGTATTATTCCTAGTCTCTTATGTTATCTTTCTCACTGTTCTCTACTCCAAGTTTGGTACGCTGAAAATTTTCTATATGCGGTACGACAACTGAGCTGCTTAAGTTTATCTCAGCCTTTGTTTGAAGTGCGCGAACTTAACATGCGGCACGAAGGTTGCTTGAACAGGTTATTGGTGACTACGATGAACGTTAGGCAATTGTCCCCCTCTCCCCTTTCATCGCATTTATTGTTAGCCAGAAAAGAAAGGGGAAAAAATGCTGGCACTGCATCAAATGCTGCCTCCAGTCTTGTATCACATTAGCACATGGTGGCTGCTTCCCCCCCCCCCCTCCCCTGTTAAAGGTTTCTTGTTTGCTTTTAAACATGACCATCTTACCATGGTTTAACATTCATCGTAGTCACTAATTATAGCCTATTCAAGCAACGATCATGCGTGAGCAGTCTTCTTTGATAACTCCTTGAACTTACATTTGAAGGTAACAAAAATGACTTATGTTAAGTGGCAATCATGGTATGTTATCGGAAAAAATATTCCGACGTGCTCTATACGACTCAGGTCCATACTGAGCTGATTGGAGATGCGCAGTGCTCACGATAAATTTTTTATTACTTGGTTCTTTTTAACTGAAACATACATATATATCTAAAAAATGAATAAATCACTATACTTCAGTTAAGACCACAAGAACCGTCTATGCCATGCTCTCCTGCACTCCATTGACTGAAGGCTTCATTCGATTTTGCCCCAAAAAAGTAGGTCATTCAATCCATTCTGGTTTTGCTCATTTCATAACAAGGGCTTTGACCCTAGCCGGTAGACTTTTAAGCAGGGGCGTAGGCAGAAATTTTTTTCGGGGCATGCACCTCCTTGAAACGGTCATCTTTAGCTCTGTAGGCCATGATTAAAAAAAAACATAGGAGGGGGTGGTGGGGGCACGGGTTGAGTGTGCCACCTTATAAAGACCTTGTGTTATGAGGTGCTGTGTCGAGAACAAAACAACGTTACACGTTCGCGAACAGAGCTATGAGTGGCATTGGTTAGCACACCCAAAGCTACACCTGCAGAATTGCCCAATGAAGGGGATGACTACTGCCACGAAAAAACTGGACATGCACCACATGAGTAATGCAAAAGTTGTGGGTTCGATCTCTATTGGGGATCATTTTCTTTTTCATTCCCGTCGACTCTGGCTTACCTTTGTCTCAAAATTACCATAGTGTGATTCTAAACTACAAACTACTACAACCCTTGTACTTTTTGGCTTTGCAGGAATGAAAAGGGGAATGTATCAGGTGCTTGTTTCTTTGTTAACTGCAACATAATTAAACTATTATGAAATAATTGGAAGTGCAAACCAACGGGACACAAGAGAACAGACAAGCCACCAACTAGCCCGCCTGTAGCAAATAGCCAGCCTGTCAACCCTACTACGATAATTAAACCAACAGACAATGAAGTTGAGGGAGCCATAAGGCTCCCTCAACTTCATTATTTGTATTATTTGTATTATTTGTAGGCGTCGTGAATTAAGTATGGCTTAATAGGAAAAAGTTACAGCGAATGAAAAATCAACTTGCTGTAGGTTGGGACCGAACCTACAACCTTCAGATAATTAGTCTAATGCTCTACTGATTGAGCTAGAGCAGCAGCCGCTATCCAAATGCTGTAGGTCCAGTCCTAACTGCATTAATTTTTTCATCTTACTGAATTTAAATTTATGCCATAATTACTTCACTACAGCAAAAAACTATAGATAGTGTCCCTTATACCTCCCATTGGGTTCACTGTTCGTAGGTTAAAATATGTAAGCTTTGTAGGGTTACTTTGTTCAGAACCATGGGTAAAGCCTAAAAAAGGCAACCAGAGTAGATGCACCCTTACTGCGGTGAATGACGATGATGATGAGGTTGGGTAAATGGGTGGCGGCGAGTCCCTCAGGAGTGGGCTCTCCGGGCTTGTTGCAATGATGGCCAGTTCGGTGAGCCTGTCGAACACCACCTCCGAACCGGCTGGAAACTGGCACCATGTCGACGCCATGGGCGGGCTTGTGTCTGCGTGAGAGATGCACACCACACTGCTCTGTGCAGGGCCTTGCTTTAGGCAAGCTGCCACTGCGGTGGCCAGATGGCGACGAAGGGTACGGTAGGTAAATCAGTGGACACACAAATCGCTTACAGACAAGGAAATTATGGCAGGCGTAGAATTTTTAGATGCACCTTTGTGTAGGTTATGTTAAGGCGGCGGAGACCATAGGTCGGCGAATCTCGCTCATGAGTCTGAGATAGTCTGGTTGAGGAGGATTGGCAAGTCCGAGCGAGTTCTTAGCCCAAAATATACTTCTTGAGTTAGTCTGACAAAGTTCGACAGCTTTTTTTTTTTTTTTTTCCAATCTGTGGCTTCACAGGCTTGGCCGCCAGATATCGCTCTCAGGAATTCCCGAATGTGAACAATTTCGAGGGTGTTCAGTGCTTCTATGACATCGCTATTAGTCTTCATTCCTCGTGACGTTGTGTTCCATTTCAAAAGAGGACGAGAAACCATCTATGCCATCTATGATGGGGTTTTTCAACTTATGTTGCAGTTGGTGACATTTGAGCCAACGACGAAACTACTATATATTCAGTTCTGGGCGAAGCAAGACTAACAATGGTGCCTGAAGAAAATGCCAGATGGAGACCACAAAACTTTATGCATGTCTGCTGAAAAAGAAGGGCTCGAAAGGGGCATGATCAAACTACTCGTGCAGCTTCCAAAGTTCAAACAGCTAAGCTTCAGTGATGAAATTACAATACGCAGAGCAATTTTGCCTTCAGAAGTGCTGCCATTCAACTATGCTCCATGTTGAGACGCCTCGCTCCCTTCAGTTCCGTACTGATTCGAAGTTACCAAGGTGTGCCTTTTCAGCAAATTCATTTTGTTCAGTAATGCGCGCTTCGTGAACACTTCTCACAGATATTCTGTTCGTATAAATAAACTGGCTCATAGGATGCGGCCTTACGGTGCCCTACCTAAAGGCTTCAAAAGGTATGGCCACAGATTGCTAAGCGAAACACTTCTTTTTCCCACAAACTTATTTTCTGAAAAATGTCACATTGAGCACAAATATGCGAACTTTACAGAACAATTAAAAAAGTTGGCAGGCATGTATTTGCCAAACACACAAAAAATGGCTAATTGTCAGCAAAAAGATGCTTTAGATGAAAGAATGCGCATGTGCAGTTTGTAAGCCTTTTGTCTGCCTTGTAGCCTCCCTTTTCCCACCTCTTTTCCCACAGCAATATCTCAAGAGATTGTTTCAAAGACTTCATAAACAGACAATGAGCAGCTGCGTGCTACACCTAACCTCGAAAGTCATGCCGAAGACATGACTGTACTATCATGTTTTACTCCTAGAGTGTAATAATAGTGGCATTCTTCCTCAGTTCTGGTATTGAAACCACATAATGACCTCCTGAGGCTCATATCATACTTTCACCTTTTCCAACGAAATGCTCTAGTTTTCTAAGTGACCTGAAATTTCATTGCTCCTGGCTTTCAAAGGTCCTTTGTTGCCAACCTTCGACATTTTGAACACCTTTAAAACAGACGCAGGCGTCACGTGTGGAACGACGTGACAATCACCTTTGGCAAATGTCCCAAAGCTACAAACTGTAGAAAAGCTACGAAAAATTGTTTACTGAAAAACGCACGAACACATGCTTCTCTGTGTCACCTATACTCATACTTTGCTCATTTGTAGTGACACTGGTAGCGTCACGCTTCTTACATCTCCAGGGTAAAAGGTGTCATTTGCTTGATTGAAGAAAGACAAGAGCACCACTCCAAGTGAACAGTTGCTGATCCCCTAGGTGAATGTCTCATTCAGCTAACGCCATACGGGCAGCGATCATTTGTTTTCCTGTTCTAGCCAGCTAGGAAGACACACAGCACCCTTTACTTTGCTGCCTACAATTGGTGTGACCATAAAGAGAAGTATGTAGCGAAGACATTTCCTGAGGTGGAAGGCAAAGGTGAGTGGCAAACCACATAAGACACACTGTAATCTGTTAAACGGTTGGCAACCTAGTTATCACCCAATCACTTATTAAAATTCAGATGTTCATGCATTCACTGTACACTAATACACAGCTTATACAACATAAAACGTTAATGCACAGCTTATACAATATAAAACTTAGTGATTGAGCTATCTAAAAGCTATTGAAAAAAGAAAGGCCCCATTGTTTCCAACATCCTCTTCCTCGTAATTACAAGCAGTACTGTGCACCACCACCTGTATTATAGCGGCAATTTTTATAGAGAACTTCATTTGGCAGGAACATACGCCCCCGAATGCATACAGAGCATCTTTCATTGGGATGCAGACAACGCATATTTGTCTTGTGCCACTGAAAGCAAAGAATTATGGGTATAGCTGCCTCCTGATGCGAGGCTACCACTTATGGAAATTCCCGAGCACTTTTATAGCATTTCTGTTGGCCTTTGTCAACTTTCCACTGAGGTGTAACCGAAGTAATATTGTGTTTTCTTTGTAGCGGTATATACGTAATATTGATTTTCCATACAACAAAAGGTGGTAAAGTGTGCACAGTATTTTCATAACTAAAAAAGTATCTTAATAAATAAAGGATAGACCTAATGAGTATTGTTTCCATCCTCCTTAGAATTCGAAAATCAGTAATTAACATCTCTGAACTCATTCCCTCTATTAGGTGCCATAAAAACATTTTGAACATCTCTCACATTTTCTTCTTCAAGCTTTACCTGCTGTGTAACTACATTACACGATTCCATACAGAAAAAAAATTCAGGGAAAAACTGACACTAGCAGCGATGAGAAATTATTTAACAGGAAATTCCATGGAGTCTGTGTTTCAACAAGTAGAAAAGTCTTTGCGATGGCTGTGTCTATGTCGCGAGATGTCACGTGTGGTTACAGTGGTTCAGTGATGAACAACATTACTTTGCCTACAGTTCACTGGTATTGACTTATTTGTAAAGTTCCCAGGAAACAGTTACGACCTACGTCACCCACTGCACACACTCCATCAGAAAGAAGCAAGGAAATTATTGTACCTGCCAAGCTGTCAACATCAAAATATGGAACAATCCCACCGACACAATGTTTCGAGGTTGAAGGTCTGGGAAAGCACCCATCTTCTTTTTAAATGTTTGCCCGGATCTTACACTTACGGTTGATAATTTATAACTAATGATGAACCTCACCAGTCACGATGGCAAATAGTGTACCTAATAGACCAGGTAGAAAAATAAAAAGAGCTGATAAGGACACAGGCTTTCTGTTACCACTTCATTTAATGCACTTACCGCCATCGACTCTAGCTGTTACAGCTGACAAGGTTCACCACTTTATTATTATTTGTAAAACTTGATAACGTATTAGCAGAATTGCATAACACGGAAAAGCAAAAATTGACCTGTAAGACGAACCCTACTTCATGTAAGCGTCAGGAAAATTTTGAGAGTCGACCATGCTCACCCATGAGGCCCTCGCTTGAGACATAGGCCGAGTCCTTGCAGTCAGTCGATGCCTCATCTCCAGAGCTTGTGGAGGCCCCCCCGATGCCGGCCATCGGGTCCGGACTCTCGCTGTCGCAGGCCGAGCCCCTACGACCCATTGCCGGCACGCTTGAACTGCTGCAAGACGGTGCATCGACAGGAGTGGCGAGTTAATAATTAATAATAATGGTTGGGGTTTCAGGTCTTAAAACCACAACATGATGAGAGACGTTGGAGTGAAAAGTGCCACCAATTTCAACTACCTTTAACAAAACCCTACATCTAATGATAAGGGGCTCAAGCAGCATTGTTTCTTTTTAGAAATGCCGCCGCCACTGCTGGGATTCTATCCTGTGACCTTTGGGTCTGCAGTCGAGCAACATAATCACCAGACCACCGCAGTGAGTAAAAGAAGTTAGCGCTTCTCAATTATAAAAACACAGGCTTATTGAACCTTCATGTTTCATGAAACGAAACGTGGAATCAACCCTGACCATGGTGTTTTGAAGAAACAGTGCCAAAGCTAGGTCATGCAGCAATCCGCATGAAAAAAATTGTATTTTTTTCATAATTTCACCACCTACTGAAATTGAGCGAGAGTACCTTGAAAAATGCAAAGCAAGAGAGATGAACTGTCCTACGAGAATTGAAACAAGTTGAAATTGCTACTAGGATTACTGTGGTCAAAAAGTAAAGACAAGTAGTTGGCTTCCCGTCAATTTGTGAGATAACATTGAATGTAAGTAAATTAAATTCACTGTAATGTACGACTGTTTTTCTTTTGCAATCTCTTCAATTATTACCCCCAAACATGGAAAGGTTTTTTTCTTTTGTAGCTGGCTATCTCACAGTTACAAGGACAGCACTTGGGAAATAATGAAAAGAGGAAAACGAATCATGCAGAAAAACGTGAGCCAATTCTACACACAGTGAAACAATCTTCTCACAAACTGCGAGTGTTTATAATGATGATGACCCAGATAACCGCCGAAACAATAGAAGATTCCACAAAAATACTGCAATATCACCTGAAATGCAGATTCACCCATCTGACATTTAATACAGAATGAATCATGCACAATGCAATAAATGTGCACTACAACAGTTCCCGTTACCCCACACACACTCCAAATGAGGCATTCTGAGCGAGCAACGAAGCGTCATCTTCACACGAGTTGCAACATACTGATGACGCCGACTTATCGGAGGGGGTTGTTAACTCTTGACACATTATGAACTCTTCACTCGTTTCCGAGCAAATGCATTCCCTGTTGGGTGGAAGAGATTTGCTGACGATAGCCCCCGATCTGTTTTTCTGTCAACGCAATAGACACTGCACTGTGCAAACATTATTCGACGACCCTGTATCACTTATAAACGGCAAGGGAAGTATTTAGCAATCTTGGCTCTCAGGTCTGAGGCCTTTACCATTTACCTAGAAAATTGACTCCCATGCACCTTATTATCAACATCATGTAAAAATTTCATAACGAGGATTTACTGTACTAAGGTAGAACATGTACTATTAAATTCTTTCTCCCTTCCGTTTTCTCAACATCTTTTACTGTCTCGTCTCTTGACAGTTTTAAAAGTTCACGAGCAGTTTATTTTTCACAAAGCAAAACACAGGGTTCAATTCGCAGAGCTAGCTAAGTCATATAAATTTGATAAAATGCAAGCAAGCTCACATGCAAGCATGAGCGAGTTAACGCAAGAGAAATAGAAAAACTAATTCATTCATGAAATATACCAAAGTGAAAACCAACACACAAACATAAAACACTCATCCTGAGAATGAGGCTCCTTCTCACATAAGCGAAAGTTTTATAACGACTGTCCAAAGCAAGTACAATGAAAAGTCACTGAGCATGAAACGAAAGAGTATAAATGCTGAAATGCAAATCCACAAAGAAGGTTTAATAAATGACAATGCTTTCAACCTAGGTGTCCAGATAAAGAAAGGACAACTATGAAGTGGGAGGGCACTATTTGAATGACATCTAAATAGAAAGAAATTTAATTTGCACACCATGCAGGACTAAAGATTAATTGAAACCTTTTCTATTTTAACATGTGGCCCAAAAGCAGATGCCGAAAATAACCTTCCTGACTGCGTTGAATTTCCTTATATGTGTGCCACATAAAACAAAGTGAAGACAATGTTGCCAAAATTGGCGCTGTTTTACATGGTGGGCATATTGACAGTAACTTTCACACGAGAGGCCATCGTTTGTAGAGGATCCCTTCACAATCAGGGTGAGGTGTCACTACAGCTTTTCTAGTTACCAAACATTTGCGAGAGAAAAAGAGGTCTTAAAGCAGAAATGTTCGGTTGTGCAGAGGTTATAGCTGGTTTTCCTAAGCAGCACAAGCATGGTCTGCCCGGATACGCCCCCACATGTGTTCGGGGGAACGCGTGTGTTTAGACACATCACATACCCAACACATTCACAGAGTCCGAAGCAACTGCGACTACGGAAAGTGGCATCGTAATCAATGCGGTTGCTGAGCAGTTTGCCATGACGAGTGCCCGCAGGCGTGTGTGTCAAGCAGCTGTTGGCTATTATTAGCACAATGCAGTGGCCCCATACTACAGTGTGTTCCTGTGGTATGAGCAGAAGCAATAAAATATCTCGCAAGCCGCACACGCGAAGTTCTAGCTGCTTTTCAGCTAGGCCTAAAGGATGGCATTGAAAAGCTGCGCGTTCCCTCTCGTATGCCGAAGTAACCTGCTAGCTAACCAGCTCCAACACAGAACTTCACCAACTGCGTGATCACAAGCGCTCTTGACGTCACCTGCAATGCAGCTGCATCAACATTAGCCAAACGCGAACTAAAGCGTGAATTCAATTCACAGCTTTAGCAGACATATTCGCAGCGAACACGTAAATGCCGTAGAAAAAAAAAAAAAAAAAAAAGGTCCAGGCCAGGAGCCAACACTTTATACGTGCAGAGTGCTGAAATGTTTTTACCAGAAAAGTGCTTAGCTAGCTAAAATGAATTCTGTCACATTTGACAGGAGTAAGTGATGAGCTACAATGATTATAATAGCTGATTAATTATTTAATTGTTGGGATTTAATGTCTCAAGTCCACGTGATGATTAGCGGCTCAAATATTTGAGGTCAAATCATATCTAGAAAATAGCTGGCTTTGTAAACAACACAGAATAGTTCACATCATTTAGATTATACGATAATGCTAACTCACGTACACAGGCTGTATAAGAATTTTAACAGCAGGTTGTAGTATTTGAGACTCCTGTATATCAGTTTTGCTTGCCCAGGAGGGGATTCTCTAACTGCTGCTAAAAGTGCTTGCCTGTGGCCATATGTCTAACAAGCAAAAGCGTTACAAGTAGTCTTTGAAGATAATCTGACAATGAATAACAATTTGCAGGATTTGAATTGAATCAAATATACTGTTAATAGCTCATGAACCATGCACTGCGTTATCATTATCATTAAGGCACTTTCACATTCTCATATTTGTAACATAAGAAAGCATCTTTATTAAAATAAGAAAACGACCATTCAGGAACAAGTAATCTAAAGAGTTTTTAAACAAATTCAGGTGCTTTCATGATTATTTAAAATTTAGAAAGGCAGCCATATTAGCCAAACAGTGTACACATTCCCATTCACTACCAAATCATCAACACCTGTCTGTAGTCTTGATGGAGCAGGGAAAAAATAGTAAAGCTCTTTTAGATGGCATGGTCGTGGCATACATGTCTATTGCATAATGCACTTTAAAATTAAACATTTTTGTATTTCATCCATATAGGAAACACGTACTTTGAATCTACAGAAATCATCAGACAATGCCAACAGCCAAGTAGCACACCTAACCAACTATTTATGGAGTGGTTCTGTCACGCCTGAAAAGTGCAGTTGACTGAGTGTGCCGCCCACTCTTAGGAGCAATCTGAGAGGGGCAAAGCATGCCATCTTCGCTTTAACCTAAATTTTTTTCATAATTCACTGTCAGTTATTAAACACATTTCAAAAATGCTCATTCATTTTATTTAGGCACTTTTAATTTAAAGGACAAATGCCACATTTAAAGGCAGAGTTCCACATGTTAGCACTGGCATGCTACCTGACACAAGAACTGAAGTGATCACACTTGAACAATACACACATGCACAACAAATGCGCAGGCAATAACAGCAGCAAATAACGAGCCCGTCGGGTTAAGGCCTATGTCCTAAAGCATGTACACAAGTGATTTTAAGACATTTCTGAAGAGTACAAAACACTCACAAATGCTTATCAACACATTAGGCAGTGGCAATAGTATCAATAAATTTAAATGTGTCATTATTCTTACAGATGTCTTTCACTAGAATACAGAGCTACTACATTCTCCACACTGCTCGGCATTTAAAGTCTCTGAACTAGTAGTGTTAAAATGTCTGTACTATCTTCATGGATTGTGCTGCGGAGTTCAAAACATTCCATAGTTCTCAAAAGGAGTTCTCAAAACTGTGCTGCCTATTCATAGTTTAAGTTCAAAATGTCACCGATGTGATTTCTTAAGGTGCATATGCTCCCTGAAACACAATTAAGGCAGTAATTCTGCGACAGGCTTGAAGAGATGGGAAGTCATTTCACATGGAATGTTCCTAGAACCCACATTTCAATGAGCGGTGGAGTGTGTTTTAGATGCGGGTGAGAACGCCAGTAGCAAAGCAGTTGCTGCCTCAGCTGACAGAAGTCGGTCCCTTTGTTGAAATGCTGGCTTCAGCTGAGTTACTGTTCGAGAACCCACAATCATGCGGCCCCTAAGGCTTCCCAAAAAAAGTTCCTTCCGAGAACTTCTGTGATATTTACATGCCTTTAAAACAGCTCTCAACAAAGGGATTGCGATTCAAGTGTAGAAGACGTGTGGTGGTTGCCTGTATTGTGTACTCGTGAAAGCTAGTTAAGTCTGCTTGTTTTAAAAACGGCGACAAATGAGGTGCCTGTAACGAGCAGTGAACAGACCTTCCCGTTCAATGAATACAACTGGATAACGGGAGAAAAGCGTTTATTCTTTTTTGCGCACCACACACCTCTCAGAGCACCACTTGAACGAAGTTACACTCGAAATGCTCAAGGTGCATTTCGAGTGCAACTGCATTTATAAAAAGGCTACAAATGTTAATTCCAGATGCAAGATTAGACACTCGTGGTTATAATGAATACAAACTTCGCAATTTCCAACACAGCACGAAGTTTTGACATTTCTTTACAATTACTGGGAAGCCGTGCGCATTGATCGTAACAACAGGAGCTCAGCTGATGATTGGTGAGAGCAGTACATTTCAACATCACTATTCATACATTAAGGAAGACAGATGAGGCAGAGAAGTATGTCTACAATAAGCATTCCAAATCACTAATTTCAGGGACCAAACTTTGATCGTGGACTCAAACTTGCACTGCATACCTTTCAAACAAGGCAGACACATGATAATGTGCAAGCTAGCAACATTCTTTGAGCGCATAATTCATCGAATTATGACTTCGTGAAAATAGCATTGAGCAATGTAATGCAGACATGATTAATAACTGCATAAAGCTTCGTTATGTTTGAAATATTCTATTCGGCTGCAATATGGTCACCTCCAACTACAACTTTTCGTTCGTTGAAACTGCACGAGTTGGTCACGAAAAAAATTTATCCGTGGTAAGGCACAAGAGATGGAATTTACTACAATGGCATACATACATTCACTGCCATTTTTTAACATAAACACTGACTGCTAACCTACATAGTGGTGTGTAATCATCGACTCAAACCCATGCTGCAAAGATTAGCTATAAAATGGTTAAGAGTGCATTAGGGTGGCCCATTGAAGCCACCCTCATCATAAACTTTAAGCACCCTCAGTGGCAATGTACTAGCTGTAAGTGCGAGTGAAGCATTTTAGTATGGGCTCCAATTACCTTCAATTGCCTTAACAGATAACAGCACTGAACTTCACACAAATGCCTATACAATGAAACACTGATGTAAGGAAATCTGAAGGGGACTACGACAGAGTTATACATTAAGGTAACTACATTTTCGACGGACGCGAAAATGCTGTAGGCCCGTGTGCTCAGATTTGGGAGCACGTTAAAGAACCCAGGTGGAAGAAATTTTCGGAGCCTTTCACTACGGCGTCTCTCATAATCATATAGTGGTTTTGGGACGTTAAGCCCCACATATCAATCACATTGAGGTAATTTGATATATCAGATACTTTACACACCCAAGTTTTTTTTTTTTTTACAGATGTGTCTTACAAGAGTTCGATATACACGATAATTCGCAATATCCGGGTTCGTCTGCAATTAAAGATTGGCACGCCCAATGGCAACGCCTCAAGAAGGGGTGTGGGTGTGTTAATTAGCGTTACGTGCGAGCGTACCTCAATCGATTTCAACCCGGAAACGATGTCAACGCCACGGCCAACCAACTGGCCGACTGTTTTAAAGTGGACTTCGGGAATGTCATCGGCTATTCAGATATCGGCTCGCCATCGCTCCATTCCACGCACAGCGGTAGCGACAATCGCGGCCACCGGAGAGGAACGCAAGAAAAAAAAAAAAAACTGGACGCGATGGCGCAGGGGCACGGAAGAACGAAAGAGCGGGCGAGCTCATTTGCATAAGCCAACACGGAAAGCAGCAGTCGAACGAAAAATAAAATAAACTCCGAGTCGAGCCACGGCACGTCCTTGGAAGACTGGAGCGGCCGCGCGAGCCATGCTCGCGTTCAACGCCGTTGTAAACAACCTCGAAAAAAACGAACATTCCCTTCCGAGAGAGATTGTTTAAGGGAGGGAGACACGGCGCATTCTCACCCACAAAAAAGAAAAAAAAAAGGCACCCGTCGTTTTTCGGCCACCTCGCGCGGCTGGTTCTTTATATAGGTCTTCCGTGGTCATAACGGGGCTACGTGTGTTTTCGCTCGTCCTCTTTCTCGCCTTCTCGTAAAAGTCAATCGAACAACGGATGAGGGGCGACGTCAATAAGGACGCGCTGGGGATGTACGGCGGTTCACTGGATGAGCAAAAACATCCGAGAGGAGCGCGAAACCACTTTGCGGAAGGGCAAGGGGAGGAGAAAAGAAATAATCAACAACGCGAAACGATTAAAACGAGTCCACCCCGGCCCTAGACGCGGCCAAAGTCTACGGGGCACAGGGAACATTCTTTTTCCCAATGAAGATAACAGGTTCAGCTAGTCTGGTCCTCCACACCTCCACCAGCCTGCCTCCTCCGTCCAACTGCGCCGAACCCGAATCGCCACAAGTGTAAACACACAAAACGGGCGCCTCAGTCTGGGAGGGAGGCATAAACAGCCCGCTGTGCCGAAAACGCGCAACGCTCTTGGAAAAAAAAAAAAAAAGTGTTGAAGAGGCATGGGGGCCACTTTCGTGGCCCTCATAATCGTTGCAGCATACCTATAGTCCCTGTGGAGTACTCAAGAACTGAAGGCTTTTTTTTTTTGCCTCCGCAAAAAAACACCAGCCGACTGCACCGTTCGCTTACGCGGTAGTGGCCCTGGGCTGGTACATGTGTTCGCCTACTTTTGAACATCTCGGAACGCGCTGCGCAGAGGCGTGACCCGCGGCGCGAAAACAAGCGGTCAGCGCCGAACAGCCTTGAAGTCTATCGCTGCGACAGTTTCTTTTTTTATCGCCGCGATCCACACATACACTCCCGTGCTACACGCGTCGTGCCCGTTGTTTACGCGGTCCGGAGCGACACCGCAAAATCGGCCCGTCACCCTGGGGGCGCTCGTTGCGACGCACTGTACGGACAACGCGGTGTCCCCTTTCCGTCTTGCGCGCTTTACGTGCGCTATGCGCGCGCTCGGGTTGCGCGGAGAGGCGTGTGACGTTACAATGCGCGCGCCGGATGATTGGAATGACAGACACCCGATTCTTTTTCGAGCTCCCCGCGCGCGCTGCCTGCTGCTGGGGTCAACGGCACCGCGATCGCGAAAAGGCGCGCCCCGGGTCTCACCGTAGTTTTCTTTCCTCATTCGTACCGCGAGACACGAGAACGACGTCCTGTTTCAACGAAGCTTTTCTAACGACGGCCGGGACACTTGGTACCCGATTCGCGAAGAGGCGACGATACCTATTTTTTTTGTTGGACCAGTTTCGCAAACGTTATGTAGCCCGCCCCCACAGAATCGGCCCGTGTCCCGGCCGAAAGAATGCTGCAAGTGTGTCGCGCTGCTCGAGGAAACAGAATGCGCTGAACAACGCGGCTGTCGCGAACCGCCGTGCTTCGAAAGTAGGACATACCAGGGCTGTCGTGCTGCGGCGGCGGAGACGATGTTGTTTTGATAATGAGAATGACTGAGGAGGCTCCCGCCGAACTGCTGCTGCTCGACGTTGAACATCTTGGCGGCGCACGCAGTTCTTTCCCGCGGCCGGAGCCCAGGGGAATCGGGGCCACGTCCAGTGTATTCCGTTGCACTACCACATTGGTGTTCACTGCTGCAGTTCCGAGCTTCCACGGCGCGCGACGCACATGCGAAAAAGTGAGCTAGCGCTCAGTTTCATACATTACGCTCTCCCCTTGGCTGCCATCTTGGTCGGTGACGTAAAAACCGCACAACAGGTGGCGACACCTCCGCAGCGCCTTACCGGCGCCCGGGTTGTTTATGTCGTCGATTCCTATTCCATATCGGCGCCTACACAGCGTGGCCGGCGTTGCTTCGCCTATTCGAAGGGTTCTTTTGTGCTCACTGGTGTCTGCAAAGGCGACGGTTGAAACCGCCGGCTCAAGGCGAGAAGGTACGGCACGCGCGATAAGTCCTTTTAAAAATGGCGGACTGCGCGGAGCGTCTCCCTTCCGCGCCGTGAAACTGAGTGCGCGCACAGGCGTAGGTTGTTTACGGGAATAGGTTCTTAACGCTCATTAGTCTGCGTATTTCTGCAAATCAACGCCAGATCCTGATCGCGTACAGTGTTCCCTACGTCCGAGTAGGTCATCCGAAGCGGCGTTAGTTCGTGGATCCACCGCGCAAGCGCAGTTCGACCCCTGCGCGAATCGGGTCAAACGTGCTACGCTGGTGCTACGTGACTGCACGCACGTAAACAGTGGCTGCCGCCCGTTGGCACCTCGCGGCGGTTTCTTTCGCGCCGCTTAGGCCTACGGAGCCGTACGCTGTGATAGTTACAGTTAGCATCCCGGAAACTCTACGCGAAGCGCTTCCACTCGATATGAATGAGATCGTTCTCCAATGAATGGCCGAAGGCGTGTAACACACGCTGCGTGAATGGGCGTGCCTGGCTGCCAGCTGTTGCGTGTATATCTATTTAAACGAGATCGTTGCGCGCTATCATTAATGCCATCGTTTTCTTGCATGCGAGGAAAAGTTGCGCACGCTCCTGGAATGGAAGCGCGGCGTGAAAATGAATGCACGGCTAGCGCGATTCGGGCATACTCCATTCATTTCATTCATTCGTCAGGTCGCCAAAGCTGAGCTGACTAAAGCGTAAAATCCTTGAGTTTCCAATGTGTCCTAAAGCGCAGCACTTGTCCAAGGGTTTCAAAACATGCTCTAACAAGGAAGGTAGTCGTGCATTGTTTTGGATATGTAGCGCCTGTGTTCAGCATAGTAGCACCTTGGCATGAATGGTGGCTTCATACGAAACCCGCGCAAAGCATTGCATTCACATAATAAGTGCTGAAATACATCGACGCCTGGGTTTAGGTTGGCGCTTGACGCCAAATATGACATAAGGATATATCTTGCATTTTAAGTTTAATTGAGGCTGAAGTGATGAGTGAGTAATAACGCCTCCACGTAGAAAAAAAAATTGCCTCCACTGATTTTCGTTTTTGCGATACTGACATGAAAAAGCTGAATAAAAAATGGTCGTTCAGTAGAAGTTTTGCTTTCTTTCGAAGATATAGATAGCTACAGCACATTTTTTAACTATACGAACTTTCATTTGGGGTCATGCATATACTAGTAAGAGATTCAATGTACAAGTCACTCCAATAAAATAACACATCTAAGCATAACCAAGCACACGGTGTCTTATTTTTGGCAGTGCTGATATGAATGTTTGATCAAATGGCATAAGAGAAAAAAAAAAGGCATCAGCATCAAGATTAATACAGAATCAAGCTATATATAGAACTAGGAGGCCTGGCTTACTGCTTTAAAGTTGACAGCATATGGTAACTGGGGGGCCAGTCAAATTTGTGCATCCTGATAAGGTCTGCAAGACTTGCTGTTTGGCAGGCATGTATCTAACATCAGAAATGTACCACCTCATTACTAGGCCGCTTTAGAATAGGGTTGGTAGCGTTAATGTTGCTTGGGTACGTACATTACTTTTACATATAATATGCATACTCAATGACTTGGAATATTCTGCAAGTGCAGTGGCATTATACACCACTGCATGGCAGTGATGTTAATGCAAAGCTTTGCATTTATGACTGCTATAATAACCACTGAACATGTGTTATATGATATTAATTATACAATGCTCCTAAAATAAATTGGAGATTAAATTACCAAATTGATGAATAACTAAGCTTTGTAATCTTATATTGTGTGGTTGTCATACCTAAGATGCTTTCATGCAGGCCAACTTACCCCGAAAATGTTGCTTGGGTAGGCACATTACTTTTCAATATAACGTGCATACTCAATGACTTAGCATATTATCCAAGGGCAGTGGCATCGTACACCACTGCATGGTTGTGATGTTAATGCAAAGCTTTGCATTAATGATTGCTACAGTAAGCACTGAACATGCGTCATATGCTAACCTCTCTGATGCACATGTTGTTCAGTGCTTTTAAAACTGATGTAGTAACTGACTTCCCTAAGTATGCTTATTATAGAGTTCTAGGGTAGCATCTCCTGCATGCCTAACGACACCGTGCACACAACTCCACATCTGACAAAAACCATGTACACTGTATGGGGCATAGCCCACCCTCTCGCGAGAGTTGGTACGCCACTGTACTGAATCAGCATGCAAATGCTACTCGTGATGCATGGATTAAGGATTCACGCAAAAGTTGTATACATCCATTCGTTGCATCTACTGCGTACACCCCCAAGCCATTGCTGAAATCATGAAAGCTTTTGGACAGGAGGCAAAATGAAAGTCAGAAATAGCTGCCGTCCCTTTTCAGTGTTCTATCCTTAAATTTGCACTGCCATTTTTGCTTTTGTCATCAAACCAATCAGCTTAACTTATATGCATTCTCTTGCAAACTTTGAACGATGCTCCATTGCACCAACATGAAAGCAGCAAGCGCATATGGATATACTTGCACAGTAACTCGTACTACATTTAATGCAAGATCAGATCATTGAACACCCTCTGCTAGACAAGGTTTCCATGCCACAGGAAGTGCACAGACCAGAAATGAATTAGGGGGACCTTTAAGCTTCATCTTTTTTAAGCTATGTCCTGTCTTTAGCGTGTACTTCCAAGACTTGGTGCACGAGATATTTTCAAACTTTCTATGCCCCCATTACGTGGCCTTACCCATAATGCACACAGTCTTTTATAGTGGATGACCGGCTTTAAACCATAAAGTCATTATGATAACCGCAGTTCTGATGTCTGATGGCAATGTACATTTGTGCCATGTATTATTACTGTAATATTTCACGTATTGTGAATCATATACACAGGATGCGGTGTTTGCAGAACATGGAAGTTACTTTCACTGCACTTCCAAGGAGAGAAAGTCACTTTCACTGTATTCACAAGCAGACGCGTGGCCGTGCGGAAGAACATCCACTTGCCAGGCAAGCAACGCTGGTTTGATGCCCACTCGAACCCAGAACTTGGTATTGTTTATTTTATTTGCATCTATCTCGATTTTTCAGTCACGTACAACACGACAATTCCTTGCTCACAACCAACACCGACGCTGGAATTCCTGCTAAATGAGCTCCTTAACGCTATCATGTTAAGACGAAAAACCAAATGCCAGTGTCCGTTCGTCCACTACCCCAGCCGGGTCCTTGTCTGCATGCCCAATTTTTTAAAATGATGGATTGCTACCAGCTAGCTCCTATGTTTTCTGCAGCAAAAAGTTCCACACAAGAATAGGAGCACAACACTGGTGCTTTGATTGTTCCAACCATGCAAATCATGGCTTACAATATACGTCCATTTGTTGAATCATGCCCACAGCCCGAAAGCATTCTAACAGTCTTGTTGATTGTGCTCTGTCAACATACATTTTAAAGTGCGTAAGGTATGTCCCCGCCACATGCAAAACATTTTTAGATTCTCACCCGTAAATGACCCATTTGCATCTGTCTTAAGCATGATCGCTTAAAGCACTTTTTAAAGGTGTTGATAAAAAATTAGCATAATAACCACATAATTACTAAATACATCACACCAATAGACACATTGTTCAACCTAACTCAAATGAAATTTGCTTGGGAGCACTCCGACAAAGTATTCAGGACTGTGAAATGAACTAACAACTTTGCACTATCGCTAATATTAGGTTCAATAGAGCAAAAGCAGTAATTTCTGGAGGTTTCATTTCGTTTTGAACTTTGCAACCCCATAACTTATTCATTTTCAATTAGTATTTAAATTCGTGGCACAGGTTATTGTTTAATTAAGCAAGTAGCATTGAAAGTTCTGCTATAAAATATTGGTTGGTTTAAAAGTTGCAATTTGTGTATTGCAAAACAAATAAATAAAAAGATTTGAGCTTCACAATTACTTGTCATTTTCAGTGCAGTTCTGAAAAAGACTTGAGCGAATCCAGACAGAATTTTTTTCTGCAACACAATTCAAAATGTGTGTACATTTTTAGAATGCCAAAAATAAAAAGAAAATCACTTCAGCCGAATTACCATGCAGCTAGTACAAAGTGGACGATTTTCATAGCAAAGCTCTCCGACAAGCTAGGCAATTGCATGATGTGCAGAACGACTACTGGAAATCGAAGAATCGCCAAATTGAGGAAAACAAATCAGTTTTATTCACAAAACTGGCAACACATGAATTACATCCCTCTCCAGAGACCAGCATGACAACGCACGGCTGCTGACACGCCGGGCATCCCAGCGACGCCTGCTCACACAGATGCAGTCTTTTTTTTTTGCTCTCTCGTTTTCGGCGAAGTTGAGACTCCCAACGCATGCTGTGCTCGCCAACGCAGACTGTTTAACCAACTTTCAACCCGGTACACGCTGCAATTTCAGCACTGCCCTTTGTCACACAATTCATTCCACCATCCAGTACTCAGGCCGTTTCCTAGACAGTTCGCCTAGATTTCCCCGCATTGTCCCCGAGCCCAATCACTGATTATCCCCACATCAATGCGATTTCATCAATGCCTCCGGTGAGCCTCCTAAGCCAGCCCTCTTGCAGAAAAGGCCTTTTTGTTTTCCGTTGCCTGTTCTCTGAATCATCCTGCTTATTCTTACAGTGGAGAAAGTGTAAAAACAAATATCTGAAATGACCATGCGCTGCAAAAAAAGAAAGAGGTTACAAATTGACAGTAATGTAGGCTTCCGGGGAAACCCGCGCAAGACATGCAATCGCATACAGTAACTGGAGTTATAGTTCGCGGCGGCGACACTTGTTAAACCCCACGTGTATTTTTTCTCTCTCTCTCTCCTCCCGGTCCTCTTTCTTCGCAGCCGTTGTGCGGCCTTTCCCCCGCGACGCTGATTAATGTTAAGAAGATACACTGCTTATCAAGATAACTGGTTACCATGGCATAATAAATGCTCGTGCCAAAAAACTTGACAATTATACAGACAACCCACTTACTACAACACGTTGGCCTAAAGAAAAAATAAAAGGGGGTGGGTGGCAGACAGGTTAGTAAGGTGCACTCGGAGAGATCAATAACTAAAAGAAACAACATGCTATATATGCAGAAGAATTCAGAAACGCCTTGCCCCAACGCGGCACTCTGTGGCCGGTCGGCTGGTGCACTACCGAGAGCTAATGTACAGGCCTGACAAGTGTTGAAAAAACGTGTTTGCTCGATTGTAAAGCCTGATTGGGCATTGTGCCAGATGTATGCACAATTTTAATTAATGTTGGATGCATAGGTCCTTTTTTGAACTGGGCCCTTTGAATGCAAATCTTGGCACGCACCAATGTGCGACCTGTACAAAGGTGCCAGTAAGATCAAGTGCCAGACAAAAATAATGGGATTGGGAGGTTAGACACGCATAAAAAGTTTTCCAGTTTTCGCTGGCATGAACGGCTGAAATGGAAGATCTGACTAATACATGCAAAGAATGCAGCAGACCAAAAATGCTGCACAATAATTGTTCTCCTACCGTGCTTGAAACTTTACGACTAGCGCAAGTCTGTCGGGCCAGACAGGCACATCTGTCGTCGTTGCTACTGCCAGTCTCACCCAACTGCAACTGACAAGAAGACAAACCTGTTGTGATAAGGATGTGACAACTGTAAGTAGTCAGTGAGATTATTCAGAGCTTTCTGGCAGGTGAAAGTCTAAAAAAGTCGTTGAAGTATAGTGCAATACAGCAGCCTGACAAAACAGCCGCACACCCTGCGTCGAGCCTGTAATTAGCCCTCGTTAGAAGCACCAGCCTGTGGTGTCACTGGCGAGGCTCGCTGTCAGTTTCATCGCAACGAAGCAAGCACACAAGATGGAGGAAACAATGCCGAGCAAGAAAGGAACTAACTTGCGATTAAATTGGGACACGTTTTATCATTACACTCCTACAATTTAGAGGCTAAAGTTGCTAATGCAGCAGCTAGCAGATGCAAGTAACGCCCCGCTACGGCTTGCCAAAATGTGCCATGCACACCCACCTGCACAATTGTTACAAGTCCCAAGAACTTGTTCTGCAAACTAAATCGAAAACAGTAAACCTCCACGAATGCAAATGCTGGGCTAATCATATGGGAAACAGTGGGCTTGACAGTATTTTTATTTCGAGGTTTACACGAGTGCTAGCAGCTGCAGCCGTTTAAAAAAAGAATGCCCCTGCGTTTCCTCCATTTCTTGTGCAGCAGAGTGCCATCCAACCTGCAGTGCCAAGTTCCTGGATGTGCAGAAAGTAGGCTTTCCCATCTCGTTGCACCGACAAGCTTCACAAAGCACAAAGATTTATACACTGTTCGCTCAAGGAATTAAGACAAAAAATGCAGCACCCACTCACTCAGTGCTAGGGTCATTGCAGCCTATGAAAGGCAAAAAGTCAGAAAGCAGATTAAACAATCAAGAATGCAATACTGCAGTCGTACATTTGTCTAACGAACCGATACAGTGCACCCACTAGTAATAACTTTTTTTTTTCCCCACAGCATGCAGTGGCAAACATTGGTGCTCGGTGTTAATACTAAAGCACGAATATTTTTTTTTCTTCTCGCTCTCTCTCTCCTGTGTTTGTCCACTCCAGCAGCAGTTTACTAGCACAGGTAATAATAATAGTAATAATTATTATAATAATACACATTTCAAAACACGTGGACTGCCTAATGATGCCGTGTCCCAGCATGAATATCAAGGGTGCTAGGCCCAGTGTTTACGCAGACAAACACCAAAAACTCATCTCAATACAGTAGTACATATATGAGCATCAAAGCAGTTTCGGCAAATGGAAAAAAAAAAAAAAAGAAAAATTCACGAAAGCTTTTGCTACGAGGACCAAGAAGCAGTTGCCACTACAATATGAACGCGATTTGTGAAAACTCGCAGGGCACAATAATATGAAAAAAGGGAGAGGGCAGCTGCTAACCATTAAATGTAAGAGCGCTGAAAGCGGAAACTATAAAGGAACAAGAATGGGATCTGGTCCTATAGCAAAGCAGTGAATGACTGCCCGACACATTTACACAAAAGCTCTGTGGCTAACTGGCTCCCCACCTACACTCAGTCTAGCGTTGAAGTAAAGCTAATACAGTGGCAGGCGACGCAAAACATCGTCTGCCGTTAACTTTTCAAGTGAAAAGCTGAACTCATAGCAAGAAGAGGGGAGGCTACAGAAGAAAACTAAAAGCAAGGGATGCCACAATAACACTGCCCTTGTCCGGCGCCACCGGATGGGTTTACAAAAAGAAAAAAAAAAAGTTAGATCGCTCATGCAACTTATGCTGCGGAGTGTGGTGAAAGGGGGCGGGTGCATGCAGTCGGGGAGAGAGAGAACCATTGCTGTGGTCGCGCCGGCTCGGTCTTCGCTTCGCTGCTTGATGCCACGAAAAAAGAAGGCTCTCATCGAGCATTTTGAAGAACAGGGGGGCAGCAGGCACCCGGAGACCCCTCCCCCATTACCCACCCGCGTAAAGCATGAAGTCTGGTCGTCGCAGTGCGCGGGAACGGCAGTCCTGCCCAGGACGCCACGTTTTGTCACGTTACAGTTACGTCTTTTGTTATGTCGTCTATGTGTCCTTGGCTATCGGGTGCAGCCGATACCGCTCGGGGCCACGGGCTGCCTCTTTTAAAGAAGTTGCACGCGCGACAGCTTTAGTCTTGAAAAAAATGTTGCAAGACACGTTTCCTTTGGTTCATTTCACGGCGCGAACTCAATGGCGAGCTCCCTTGTTCTTGAAGTAATTTATGTACGGAGTACTTTGTCTACAGTGTCGAGTAGTAGAAGCAGGACGCTTAGTTTGAAAGGTTGTGACACTTTTGTCTTGCCTTAAAAACATTGAATAAAATATAACTGGAAGAGGAATGGGAGGGGTTGAGGACGAAGAAACGTCCTTTGTGCCTCTGAATAGGTTTTTCACAGTAAAAAAAAAAAGTGTTCTTGTCAAAAGTTCTGCAAGCGCAGTGTCTCAAAGCAGCAAGTTCAGTGCCAACGTGGCGCTTTTCTGGTGTAACTTCCTTTCTTTGCTTCAGTTTTTCTTCTCTTTTCTAAAGTGAGTAAGCGTTCGTGTATTTGATCATTGAGGTACAATGGCTTCGCCGACGCGTGCAACAGAAAGCCAATGCGGTGGTTATCATTGGAATAAGGCCATAGCTGATGGCGCATTACCTAACTCCCTTTCAACATGGAAACAATCGGCAATGCTTAGGCTGCCTTTTCATGGGTGGGAGGCTAGCATTCAAAAGAGAGTCGAGAAGGGCGACAAGTGAATGAACGCTGGGTCTGCCTGGCTTTTTTTTTTTTGCCAGACAGAAAAATCTTTCCCACCCTGCAAAAGCCTTTGTTGTCACAGCCCAAAGGAAAGTAATCTTAGAGTCGTCGCCCTGCGAGTGCATCTCGCAAGACCGCTGCAACCAGAACTCCTCAAAAGAGGGTTCTGGACAAAATTTTTTTCACGTTTCACTAAGGTAGTTGTACGGTTTCCACCCTCCGAACAACGGACGAACCCTAACCTGGGCGAACGTTGCAAGGATGATTAGCAGGGCATTGATCGCATGATCGCGCCTCTATGGATTCTTTACGCTTTTGCTTTTTTTTCTATTAAAAAGCATTTCCCTTTTTTCCCCTGTTCCTACAGTTTTGCTGGTTTTGTCGTGAAACCAAACGGCAGGGAACAGCAGCAGCAGTAACCGCTGCCCCAAGGCCACTCGAATAAGGTGGCACAAGATGAACCGTTATCTACTGTTAAAAAAAAGACAATAAATACAAGATACGAGCCGCTTTTGTCATTGCGAAACTCTCGTGGCCATCGAAATACCAGCCCTCATCACTCTTACAAATCTCTCACTCTCCTTCTCGTTCAGACAAGGAGTAATTCACGATCAGTCAGTGGCCATCTTGTTCCCAGTTCTCACCAACACTGCTCTCCGATAAATATACACCTCGCAAAAACCTAACAGAAAAAAAAAAGTGTAAAACACTGTACATGCACACCGTACGCTGACGTCTGCCCGCGTCTGGTGCCTGGAATTGCGTCTCCTATGCTGTAAACGCTGTGGTTATTCACGCACAGTCCTCAGAACGCCTAACTGCATTAGCATTTTTCGCCTATGAGCTTCGTTTTTCAGGTAATTAGATTTGTAAAGATACTTTTTTTTTGCGCCTGTATGCAAGACAGAAGTAAAGAAGTGTTACCAAGGCTGCCCATCAGACCAGTGCTTCAGACACCAGGACATCATTGTACAACCAACAATTTCAATCTATGCGACTGGCTTTCAAAAGCCACAGCTCATAGAGCAATGGGTACGGACTGTGGCCCGGCGGTCGCAGCCTCCTTTTGGGCACAGCTCAATACAGCGTAGACTCAATTCGATGCAGTTGGCACACAGCAACCAGAGCAGACGACGTGGCGTGCAGAAAAGTGCCACGTCTCCGCCCGAGAGTGACACGGTGCAAATAGTCGTTTTTCAGAAGATGTCCTTTGATGCTAATGAGTCATCACTAGATCTTTCAAGTCCACGATAAGTTCATTAAAAAAAAAACATGGGGAAAAAAATGCAATGGTCGAGCACTCATCGATGAAAAAATTGTTTCACCAGTTCACAGACACACACACACACATGCACGCACAAGTTCGTCCCCAACAAGTCCTCGGTGATGCCGCGTGTTCAGGTACGGTGTGGCCCACACCACTCGGCGCAGCCGAGATGCGTCCAGTTCACACGTGCTGTAACAACAATTGGGGAGACTTTTTCGCAGACAAAAAGAGGGACTGATGAGGAGGCAAAAGTAGAAAAGTCATTGATGCCGCACCACAATGTAGATCTCTACTGCTGACCGACCTCTCGTGCGTTCCAGTGCCGACAGTCAACTGCAAGTGAGAGTTGTTAAATCATCCTAAGCTCCTAAGCAAAGAAAGGGGTATACATCTCAGCAAGTCTAGGTAGACCGGAAGTAATTAAAAAAAAAGTCCTACCAAATTAGGCCCCACTATCGTAAAGTTCTTAATTTTCTGGCTACAACAAGGCCTAGGTGCTGTCAAGAGGACTTGATGATGTACTGAATTCAAGACTAAGAGTACTCGTTGCAAACATTACATGCGACAGTCAACTGCAAGTGAAAGTTGTTAAGTCATCCTAAGCAGAGAAAGTGGTATACATCTCAGCAAGTCTAGGTAGACCGGAAGTAATTAAAAAAAGTCCTACCAAATTAGGCCTAAGCATCGTAAAATTATTAATTTTCTGGCTGTCGAGAGGACTTAATGATGTGCTGAAGTCAAGACTAAGAATACTCGTTGCAAACATTACATGCGAAATTGCTTCTCATGAACCATTCGTGACACTGTTGGGGCTGAATGCTAGCAACAACCAGTTGATAGCTAGTGGGAGACTGCAAGTTTGCTGCTTTTTTTTTTTGGTTGGGGGCGTGACAACAGGGTCGGCTTTATTAATGACAAGACCTCCAAGTCATCTCCACCATGTCAACTGCAAATGTACCCAGATGTAGATAACTCTCGTTTACAGCCACTGCTTGCTTGCAATAAATTTGCAGAGTGTGTCGTCAAGTGTCGCCAACGGTGCTGCAAGTGTTGTCAACTACATTTTCATCTGCAGTCTACCAGTAGTTTGAGTCCCAAAAAGCACCTCTTTCGCGCGAATCTAGCAACAAAATAAGAACGAAATCACCAAATAGAGCATAACCTGGTAACAGAAAAAGAGAAGCGCAGTGGGACCATAAAAGCAGTGATCAAGGAAACGAAGAGAAGACTGTCGGCACTGGCCGTCGACACAGGTCGGTCGACACACTAGCGAATCCCGGTGCGTGTGGCAGCTACTAGGTGCTTGATGACGGGCTAGACGGAGGCGAACTGTTCCGAGGACGCTGAGTCTCCGTTGGAGCTAAGCGGGCCGTCGGTGTCGCTTTCAGTGACAGTGGCGCCAGCAATACGCAAAGTGGGCACGGCCGGGCAGTCGTTTTCGTCCGAGCCAGCGACACTTGCGCCCAAGTCCTTGGCCGCCAGTTGACTCACCTCAATGGTGCAACTGCAATGAGATAAGGGGGATTGGAGAACAGTCACACGTGAGCTCACTTGGTCCGACTTCTTCCCACTAGGTTGAAACTCGTACATATTAATCTCATAGGGGCTATTTTGTAAGTGTTCCATCAGGAATGGGGACGCGATTGAGCTAAAGGATGAGAGGGACCCACACGGGATTGGTCGAGGCTGTTCTGATGGCCAAGACGCTAGAACAGCCACAGAATGTGCATAAGGCGGAGACTCCGTTCTATAAATAGAATGGATACAAAACAGCCTTTGGACAATGTGAACTGGACTGAAACATAAGTGCCTAAGCCAGGAGAATCGAAGTAGCCTGTTTTGCGCCTAGCTTACCCCAATCCAGCGCCGAAAATTGTGACTGAACTACTTAAAAAATCGTGACACCATCTAGTGTCCACGCAAAACATTAACACAAATAAATTGCTTAGGTCATCCCGCTCTATAATATCAGTTTTCGAAAACAAGGTTTGTCAATATTGTTAAGCTGTACTGACTCTATATTTCTTCATATGTTTAAAGCATTTCCGAATTCCTTCAGCTCGCCTATTGGCCATTTTCCCCTCTCGTCCTCTTGTTCGATTCCTTCCCTGTTCAGGGTAGACCGCTCATAAGATGACCCCCCCCCCCCCCCCCCCCCCCCCCGCTCAACTCTGTGAAAACCACGCCAAAGCAACTTTGATTCAGTTCACTCCACCACCTCCTCAAATATCTGGTTTTTATGAACCTTTTGAGGTGCTGCAATAAAACCTCTTTATGGGCAGCCACATTAGGAAGAGTATACACAGCTTATAAAAAAGTTGTGACAGTCACAAATATCCACACCAGTAACCAAAACAACCTCTTCCAAGGGCCACACTTGCTCAAAATGTGTTTGTTGAGCATGCAGCCTCACGTGTCCGAGAATCGAAGAGCATGCGATCTGTGGTGCTTATAATAATTTAACTTTCCGATCGTTAAAAAAATTTAACGTCGGAACACCTGCGTTGCCAAGATAATAAAGGGGTCCTAACAAAAGAAAGCACAATCGCGGAAATTCGCTGACCACTTCTTAGACCGCCTTAAGGGGGAGGTGGAATTAAACAAAAAACTTTTTTGTTTGTTGACCTACAGCAATGAAATTTGGCATGCATACTCATAAGTGTCTCGAATAGGGAAATATGCATTTCCTCATTATACCTTCAGTAGTTCTCAAGTTACATAATGCTACAAGGTCCAACTACATGGTCTGCTCGTGGAAAGCCTAGCGCTATAACAAAACATGCCAGGAAGCTGCGAATTATGTTGATCTTTACTCAACAGAAAGTTACAGGCTATGGCACTCTCAGAATTCCTTAATAAGTTCTCTCTCTCTCTTTTTTTTTTTTTTAGAGATCATCATGGCTGCCGACACACATTGTCAGAAACAGTGGCATGGTAAAATCATAGTCTAGAAAAAAAAAAAAAAAAAAAAAAAACAGGGCCATAAAACAGAAATTGAAGATTGCTGTACCTACAAGCAGTGTTCAGGGAAAAAAAAACAGGATCGAAATCGATCCAGTCATTCTCGTGCCACTCTTTCCACGAGCAATGCACAATGTCCAAAACACATTTGTGAGAAAAAGCCTGTCGAAGTTTTCGAGAGGCTTTTTTCGATTAACTTTCTTGTTTCTCGTTGGATATTGATGAAAATTGGCACAGACACTAAGAATGACCTCACAGTGCTTCCATAAAAATTTTGAAGCGATACCACAAATAGTTTTCGAGAGAAATTATTTCTTCATTGAACCACATGGAGGGGCTGAGCATAATGTCAAAATAACAGTATTGAGAAAACTGCATTTAAAGTTTCAACTTTTATTTACGTCTCTAAGACACCTAAAAATTGTGATCTCAGGTTTGTCTTGTGATATTTGACTTCTTTTCATGATATACTCCTTTTCATAATTTACAAAGAACAAGTATGGATTTCAAACCAAGCTCTTTGTATGAAGGAGTGAGGTGATAGGTATGACAGAAAAGATTGTAATTGAATAGGACCATATACTGAAATGATTACACATATTTTTTGCTGAAGTTGTAATTAAATACTTGATTAAAATTAATCACTGAACATTTCTTTATTTGGAGAGAGGTTTACTGCATAAAAAAAATGGATCACACCATGACGGCCTATGCCTTCTTTCAAAATAACAAAGTTATGGGCATAAGACTGGTGGCACAGGAATTTTTAGCAGTATAATTAGTGACGCGAAACGGGCATATAAAAATTCGTGCCCCTGATTCATATATGCTTTTTTGCCGCTCTAGCCGTGAAACACATCATCATACAGCGCATCGCGGAAACTCTAATCTAAAAGGCTTTCGTTGCCTCGGAACATTCATAGACATAGGCAATATCCAGCACGGCTCCAAGCTTTGTCTAAATCGCATTAAAAAAGCTCATTGACAGCACTCCATATGACCGTGGAGTGCGTGGACAGTGCAGCCGGCGCGTGATGCACTTGACGGTGGCGTTCGGTGACGATGCGCTTGGCATCGCATTCTCGAGGATTGCTTGGAACTGCTAGCCGCTGTTCCGAGCAATCCTTGGCAGTGAAGGGGGGGGGGGGGGGGGTGACGAGCGAGCTTGACTGTGTTGTCCACTGCCGATGCCTAAAATGCCCGTACGTGGTTTAGAGGAGCTAGCGAGTGATGTGCTTCATTCCTTGCGAATAAGCACGTCGCCAAGAATGCGCTTGCACGTCGTCGTTCCTGCCCGCAGTCTCGCTGCCATCGGAGTTAGGGTTAAAACCGACTTCGATGACGCGCCGCGCTCGTAGTAACCTGATCGCGCATCTGTTTACTACTCGTAACTAAAGCGTAATTATATCTTAAGTGATAATCGAGTCGTGAATACGTCACGAAGTAGTGATTTTCGAGAGCGATGTCTTCGCGACGCACAAGCAGCAGACGATTTCCCGGAGCGAGCATCAGGCCAATGGCGAGGCGAACCGAGGCAACACGGCGGCCACAGCCAATCAAAGGCCTCAAAACGACCTTCAAACATTTGCTTTTTGTTCGCTTGTTGTTAAAGAGAGGAGCCATCTGAGGCGGGAAAGTTAAACACGGAGAAATGCTCTTTCCAATGAACCCAAGAAGCCGGCTCCTGGCCGAAGAATCGCGAAGCTATAATTTTTTAAAAACCTCTGTTTTCTTGTCATTTCCGGAAAAAGTTTTGCTACCTAGGTGGGTGAAACGAATTTTCCGAAGCACTTCTGCGTGGTTTTTAGTTTAGATATTTTGGAACCAGATAGAAAAAGGGTTCCAGAAACTGAAAACTTGAGTTTCAATAAATCGTTTTTTTTTTTGCCATTTTTCGCGATACCAAAGCCGTGTCCCCCCTTAATTGCGCATTACACAGAAATCATGTCACGTAACGTCCAAAATTTCACATGCTGGAAAAAAAAAAAAAAATCCTATTTTTTAAAGACAACCCAATTTGAAGGCGAAGCAATCAAAACGCGAACCACCGTTTGATTGCAACACGCACCACCCTCGTTTTTATTAACAATATGTATCCCTTCCCTTTATATGTAGCTACTCCAAAAAGTTTCGTTCATTCCATACCAAACCGCAACTTACATAGCCTTTCGACCACTACCGGAATGCAACCAACGCTGATTAGGCCTAGCCCGCTGCTCGGTATGTAGTTGCAGGAAGTTTGGTCAAGACACAAAGATCGGGCGTCGAAAAGATCGCACTCAAGCACTGAACGAAGAACAGCGTGCTTGATACGAAGTTTGCATTTGCGGCCAGGAGATTAACGATGAAAAGCTGCCAAGCTTATGTAAGACCACGCACCAGCAGCAAAGGCAATAGCTGTACAGTCAAACCGGGATATATCGACCTAGCGAAAAAGCGCTTGTCAGTTCGATATAGAGCATACAGTAAAAACTCGTTATAACAAAGTGGGATATATCGAACTAATGAATATAACGAAGCATTTGTAATTCCACTTGAAATTCCCATAGACGCTCATGTATTTAAAAACAAATTTTAAGAAGGCAAAAATTTCCCCACAATGCATATAACGAACCATTCCTCATCCACAATGACCATTTACTGATCATTTTGGTATATGTCAATGCTCAATATATCATGGCTCATCTGTCTCATCATGGCCGCAGTAATTCGAAAACTCGCACCTTGCGCTTCCTGCGAGCCGATTGCCAACACGCGTGTGGGAGCGAGTCTCCCCGCTTCCCTTTTCCTCCGGAACTAATGAAGTCATCCGCGCAGCTACTCGCGCGAGCGTGCGGTTCAGGCGGCCTCCCCTCTCCTGTAGGACTCATTGACCCACCCGCGTATCTGACCTTCTTCTCCCCTACAGCTCCGCGCTGGGGCTTCGTGCGTTGCCGGGACGGCGTAGATTGTGGCTTTTTTTTTTTTTTCTCGTTCGCTGTTGAAGAGCACACCACTTCTATCAGTTTCCGCTGCTAAACACGAGATGGACAAGGCAGCAACAAACGTGAGCGCGAAAATATAACAATCGAGCAGAAGTCGGCAATGTTAAAAAGCCCTTGAGTCTGGCATTTGAAAAAAAAAAAGTGTCCGAAAACTTTGATGTGTGGGTGCCGCGGGCGATCAGGCCCAGACGTGGGACGCTACAGAAGTCGCTGAATGCAACATGTCCAACCACATGTCGCAGTTTGACTGGACACAATTCACAACGTCCAGAAACTCTGCCTAACCCGGAAATTATGGTTTGTATGTAACATAACATGTGATTTTTGGTGCCACTGTACTCTCACAGCACTCGGTCACTCTCGTTATCTCTCTTCCATACATGCGACTCTTTTTATACATAAGCACTAGTGAATCTAAGCTGTCTGAGCACTGAAGAGCAAGAGAGAGAGAGAGAAAAAAAAATAAGTGACGGCAAGAGAGAGGGCTCACTTGTCCCCAGTCTCAATTGTGCATCCACGGCCCTTGCCAACCAGTTTTGGCGTAGGTTCGTCCTTGGTCCCCACCGTCTTGGATGCCTTCTTCTTGTTTGCACGTCGGTTTAGCTGCAGAGGTAGAGAAAAAGAAACGAAAGACATTGCCATAAGTGTTTTGCCATGAACAAGACAACATTACAGTATACTAAAGAAATCGAACCTGAAGGCTCCAGGAAAACGTGTTCTATTTAACAGGAGTTATGCCTACTGACATAAAAAATCCGCGTGTTGATGAAACTGCATTAAGAGGCCTGGGGTGCGGCCTCACCGGTAACCACCGCCGGGAACGCACTCCCTCACCAGAGAAGGATTGGCCACCCTGGTGCAGTATCTGGCCACTACCTCCCACATGCATACGTCAAATAACTCACGGCCCTCAGTCCCCAGCAGCTGCGAAGCGACTGACCACGGTGGCGGTCAGATCTGCAACGCAGCAGAGGGTGCTAAGAATCTCTGGATCCGGACAGGCCGCCATTGGAACCTGAACTTGGCAACATTTAACGCTAGAACCTTATCTAGTGAGGGAAGTCTAGCTGTACTATTCGAGGAGCTAGAGGGTGTTAAATGGGATATAATAGGGCTCAGTGAGGTTAGGAGGACAGATGAGGCCTATACTGTGCTACAGAATGGGCACGTCCTTGGCTATCGGGGCTTGGCAGACAGAAGAGAACTGGGAGTGGGGTTCCTAATTCTCAGAAACATAGCTGGCAACGTAGAGGAATACTATAGCATTAATGAAAGGGTGGTAGGTATTATAATTAAACTGAATAAAAGATACAACATGAAGGTAGTACAGGCTTACGCGCCTACATCCAGCCATGATGACGCTTCAGTTGAAAGCTTCTATGAAGACGGGGAATCGGCAATGAGTAAGGTAAAAACACAGTATACTATAGTGATGGGCAACTTTAATGCAAAGGTAGGGAAGAAGCAGGCTGGAGACCAGGCAGAAGGAGATTATGGCATCGGCACTAGAAATGCCAGAGGAGAGCTACTAGTAGAATTCGCAGAATGCAATAATTTGCGGATTTTGAATACCTTCTACCGAAAACGAGAAAACCGCAAGTGGACATCGAGGAGCCCTAATGCCGAAAATAAGAACGAAATAGACTTTATAATGACCGCACACCCAGGAATCGTGCAGGATGTGGAAGTGGTTGGCAAGGTACGATGCAGTGACCATAGAATGGTACGGTCTCGAATTCACCTAGACTTGAAGAAGGAACGACAGAAACTGATACGCAAGAAGCCGATCAATGAGCTAGCACTGAGAGGGAAAGTACAGGAATTCAGAGTGTCGCTGCAGAACAGGTACTCGGCTCTTAGTGAGGAAACCAACCTTAGCGTAGATACAATGAATGATAATCTAACGAGTATCATTACGGAGTGTGCAGTGGAAGTTGGAGGCAGGGTAGTTAGACAGGACACTGGCAAGCTTTCCCAGGAAACGAAGAACCTAATTAAGAAGCGTCAAAGCATGAAAGTGTCAAGTACAACAGACAAAATAGAACTGGCAGAGCTTTCGAAGTTGATTAATAGGCGTAAGGTATGCGATGTAAGAAGGTATAACATGGAGAGAACTGAACACGCTCAGAAAAAACGGAGGAAGCGTCAAAGCAGTGAAGAGGAAACTTGGGATAGGCAAAAGTCGGATGTATGCACTAAGGGACAAAGAAGGCAAAATAACTACCAATATGAATAGGATAGTTAAAATAGCGGAGGAGTTTTACAGAGATCTGTACAGTAGCCGAGACAACCACGACCTTAATACTATAAGAACTAGCAGTAACCCAGATGACACCCCACCAGTAATGATAGAAGAAGTCAGAAAAGCTTTGGAGAGCATGCAAAGAGGCAAAGATGCTGGTGAGGATCAGGTAACATCAGACCTGCTGAAAGATGGAGGACAGATTGTGTTAGAAAAACTAGCTACCCTGTTTACGAGGTGTCTCCTGACGGGAAGAGTACCAGAGTCTTGGAAGAACGCTAACATCATCTTAATACATAAGAAAGGAGATGACAAGGACTTGAAGAATTACAGGCTGATCAGCTTGCTCTCTGTAGTATACAAGCTATTTACAAAGGTAATTGCTAACAGAGTAAAGAAAACATTAGAATTCAATCAACCAAAGGAACAAGCAGGATTTAGAACAGGCTACTCAACAATTGACCACATTCATACTATCAATCAGGTAATAGAGAAATGCTCAGAGTATAACCAACCACTATACATAGCCTTCATAGATTACGAGAAGGCGTTTGATTCAGTAGAAATATCAGCCGTCATGCAGACACTGCGGAATCAGGGCGTAGATGAAGTATATATAAACATTCTGGAAGAAATCTACAGGGGATGAACTGCTACCATAGTGCTTCATAAAGAAAGCAACAGAATACCAATCAAGAAGGGTGTAAGGCAGGGGGATACAATCTCCCCAATGCTGTTCACTGCGTGCTTACAGGAGGTTTTCAGAAGCCTAGAATGGGAACAGTTAGGGATAAGAGTTAATGGAAAATACCTTAGTAACCTGCGCTTCGCCGATGACATTGCATTGCTGAGTAACTCAGGGGACGAATTGCAACTCATGATTACGGAGTTAGACAAGGAGAGCAGAAAGGTGGGTCTTAAAATTACCGTAATTACTCGAATCTAACGCGCACATTTTTCCGGTTAAGCGAGTTCAAAAATCGCATGCGCGTTAGAATCGAGTACGAACAAAAAATTACGGTCAATCTATTGCCATCGCAAATCCAAAATGGCCGCCCCTTACGTGCGTCGGCATGGTGCGTTGGCTATTTCTGCCTATGTGTTTACCATGTGCGGCACTTCGTACGTGTGCTGAGAAGTTCGTCATCTAGTAGTGCATTAGCATCGACGACGTGAAAGGGCCGACTCCAAAAACTCAAGTGCACCACGATGCCGCTTTTAAAAGAAAAGTCATCGCGTGTGCAGAAACGGACGGAAGTCGGGCCGCATCGCGGTCGTTCCCGAAACGTGCGTGCGGGACCGGCGGAAACAAAAGCAGAAGATTGTCGACAGCAAAGCTTCACGCAAAGGCTTCAGTGAACCACAGCAGGGTCGGTTTCCGCAAATTAAAGAGCTGCTCCGCGAGTATGTGCTTGAGGAGCGAGCGGCACAGCGGCCCGTGACGACAGAACTGCTCCAAGTGCGGGCTATGCAATTAGTCTTAGAAAAAAGTCTAATGCGGAGCCAGTTTAAAGCGAGCAGGTGCTGGCTAATTAACTATATGAAGAGGAAAGGCTTTTCCCTCCGAAGGGGAACATGCATATGCGAAAACTTTTGCGGAGGAGTACGATGAAAAGCTTCACAGTTTTCAGAGGTTCGTCCTAAACTTGCGGCGCAACAACGGCTACCTGCTTGGGCAAATCGGGAATGCCGATCAGACGCCTCTTTACTTCGACATGCCTGGCACCACAACTGTCGAGAAGAAGGGGGCAAAGCAAGTTCGCGTGCTGACATCGGTCCACGGTAAAACTACAGTGACGGCAATGCTCTGTTACACGTCAGATGGGCACAAGCTTCGCCCGTACCTCATATTTAGATGGAAGACAATCCCGAAAGGAATCGTTTTTTCGAGTGGTGTGATCGTGCGGGCCAGCGAAAAAAAATGGGTGCGCGTTGCAATCGATGTCTTACGTTTTTTTTTTTTTTTCGCGGTGGAAATCGGGTGCGCGTTACAATCGAGGGCGCGGTAGAATCGAGTAAATACGGTAATCTGCAGAAAACTAAAGTAATGTACAACAACCTCGGAAAGGAGCAGCGCTTCGAGATAGGTAATAGTGCACTTGAAGTTGTAAAAGACTATGTCTACTTAGGGCAGGTAATAACCGCAGAGCCTAACCACGAGATTGAAGTAACTAGAAGAATAAGAATGGGGTGGTGCACATTTGGCAAGCACTCTCAAATTATGACAGGTAGATTGCCACTATCCCTCAAAAGGAAGGTATATAACAGCTGTATCTTGCCGGTACTTAGCTACGGAGCAGAAACCTGGAGACTTACAAAGAGGGTGCAGCTTAAATTGAGGACGACACCGCGAGCAATGGAAAGAAAAATGGTAGGTGTAACCTTAAGAGACAAGAAGAGAGCAGAGTGGATTAGGGGACAAACAGGGGTTAAGGATATCATAGTTCAAATAAAGAAGAGGAAATGGACATGGGCCGGGCATATAGCGCGTAGACAGATAACCGCTGGTCATTAAGGGTAACTAACTGGATTCCCAGAGAAGGGAAGCGGGTTAGGGGGAGACAGAAGGTTAGGTGGGCAGATGAGATTGAGAAGTTTGCGGGTATAAATTGGCAGCAGCAAGCACAGAACCGGGTTAACTGGCGGAACATGGGAGAGGCCTTTGTTCTGCAGTGGACGTAGTCAGGCTGATGATGATGATGATGTCTACTGAGAGACCAACAGAAGTACACAGGGCGAAACCAATTGCATTAGAGGCAGTTCCTTTCAAGCAGCAGTTCAGTATGAGAGATTCACGTTTACTGAAAATCCAGTGTACTTTTAAACCGCACTGCAGGATGCAGAACAGGACAAGAGCACCAAACTACACATGAACACTGAAATGCATGTTACCATTAAAGCCGGTTGCTCCCATAGTCACCTAATAGGGGCAGGGGACGGGTATGCGAAGTCAGCCCTAAAGCGCCTTAGTCAGCGTGACACGATGAGATGATAGGGGGCACTGCGGCTCAGGGTGGGGGGGTGTCAAAGTCGGCTTCATACATGGACGTAATAGGAAGGTGGGGGGCACTGCAATGAACCTTCGTTGTCCCCTGAAGGAGAAACCTGTGTTTGCCTACGCTCAAGTGTTGAAGATTGGGCGAGTTGATTCGGCGTACTTTAACTGGTATAGTGCATTACAGTGAATAAAAAATGGCCGAACAGACCGACACAAGAGGACAGAGCACTCCATCCTCTTGTCTTGGTTTGCTCGTCCATTTCTTATTTACCGTAATGCTCTATACGAGTTCACATGCCCGCGCTCACCACACTCACTACAGATGCATCACTACAACTTTCGTTGCCCTTCCTACAGAACGCTTGCAATTGGCTTCAGTCGAAAGAATGAGCATTTCAAGATCAACGGATTTTCAAAATAAGCAAAATTGTGCTAATTGCTGGAAAAAAATGAGCACTTTTCAGAAAAATCGCTGGTACTTATCAGCTCTTCAGTGGCAGTTTCTAATCTTTCTTCTTGTGCAGGTTTAAAAGTGAAAAAACTAACGTACAAGTGACATTAACTGGCTAGGTTTTGTCGCACTGGCATTCTATTTAGCAGAGAAAAACTGACTAATGCTCGTTCTACTTTAAGATCACACTTAGGCTCAGGAAGCCACCCTCCAGTTGCTTGACGCATCGCATCAATCAATCTTTCCCACCACTGCACTCGACTTTATTTCGAAGCTGTACCATCGACGCTGTTTCAACGCCTAGAAACTTCAACCTCAAACCCGCTTTCCCTGGCTGGAGACGCTCTGCTGAAATCCATCCAGCACCTTCTGCTTGTTTTCCAGCACTGTCGAAAGCATGGACAAAGGGATGCTGAATTCCTGCCCGATGCTTGATTTCGTTCGGTCATTTCTCTCCACTTTCTTTTTTTTTTTCTCCAACCTTTTTTTCTAGCGTTAGGGACTTGCACTGCTTTGACGCCATGCTTGCCGCTCCTCACAGTCGGCGAAAAATCCGTACCGCTCAGTTTGCGCAGATGACCGGAAACCACAGTGTATCGGGGAAAAACATGCGCACTGCACAGAGTGAACGTAACAAACTACGCCAAGTATGGTCAGTGCATGTGTCACATGACGTGCCACAGGGTTGCTTGATAAAGTTGATATGTCGCTGGGCTGAGACTTCGCGTTTGCGTAAAGCGTCGACATAGTGGCAGGCACAGCTAAATAAGAAAAAAAAAAAAAAAAACTGACTTCAGGTGAAGCAGCATCACGCGAATCTTGTGAAATGTTACGGCGCCGGATTTCGAGTTATGTGCAATCAAACCCGAAAATACTTCGAGATAAAGGGAAAAATATACATGGGAGGTATAGGAAAACGTTCGATGGGGTAGGATATGCGATTTCGAGTTAACAAGGCATTACTGTATACTCGATACACATTTGCTGTGTCTGACCATTCATGCGGAGTGCCCCTGCGTACAAAAAAGAGGCCCGTTATAGCCTTTAAATTAGATGGCAACACCCTTTTAAAAGCCATTAAGCTACAAAGGCAATTTATACATCCCCGAGTCTCCCACCTGGTTGAAAGGTGCTCCAGGTCGCCTGTTGAACGCCATGGGGCGACGAGGCATCATGCCGCGGCCCATTCCGTACCTGAAAGAACCATGAATGAGTTGTATCAGTGATCAGACATTACAGTCAACTGCCGATTTTTCGGACATGCCCGATAATTCGGACATCTTCACGGCACCACCACGAGCCCCATAAAATCAATGTATAAAGAAATCTGATATTTCGGACGCTAGAACCCCCTGGAGTCCAATTTTTCGGACTTTTTGACGCGACAGCAGGTCGGAAACCACCCCTGACCTCCAGTGGAAACCACCACAACTGCGTCACACGCATTACGATCGCATAAATGAGCACGCCGATCTACTGTGGCGGCATCTGTTGCTTGGACTCGTTGATCGTTAGCGGAGAAACACACACGGCCTCCGAGATTCCTAACACTGGCCGTGTTTATCGTGCAAGGGTGCTTCGCTGACAATTGAAACTATCCATCCGGAAATTTTTCGGCGCCAATAAAGTTCCTTTCGCTTTAGCGCTTGTGCGTGCCACTCTGGCTTCCCGCGCAGCGCTTTCACGAAGCGTTTGACGACTTTGAACTAGAACTAATCGTCACACACCGATTTGATCTGGCCATGCTGGCTATCTTGAATGTTTACCAGCGCCACCTCCGGAGTACCCGAGGCACCGTTGCCTGCCGTCGCGCCGTTTTGTTTACACAGCCCACATGGTGTTTGGCTAGCCTAGTGTGTGGTTGTGCGATCGTGTGAAGCGTGCTCTGCAACGCTAAGCCTAGGTGCTTCGACGCTCGTCAGCAAACTCCTTTGCTCACATAGTGAGAATTTCGCTTGCCTGCGATGGCCCCCACTCCGCCTTTGTCGTCCTCGCCGATGGCATCGAAGCGCGGAAAACAGTACCGTCGGTCAACGGTGCAGAAGATAACCCCCATTATTAAGTTAGTGAAGGGTGGCCAATCGCAGGCTAAGGTGAGCAAGGTGTTCGGCATTTCCAAGCAAACAGTTTCCGATTTCCTGAGGAACAAAGACAAGATCTTGGAAGCGGCCGAAAAATCGTCTGGTGCCCAAAAGATGAATGCAAGCCAAGGTGTTAACCCAAAGCTTGAAGACGCTCTCGTCGTGTGGCTTAATTCAATGATTGCCAAGCGGTTGCCAGTCTCGGGCTGCATCTTGAAACAAAAAGCGGAAACTCTCGCGCTTCGAATGGACATCACGGATTTTAGGTTCAGTGATGGATGGCTGAGAAACTTTAAGCATCGGAATGACCTCAAGTTCAAGAAAATGTGTGGCGAAAGCAGCGCCGTCAACATTGCAGTTATTGAGCTTGACCCTTTTGATACGAGAGATATCAATGAAATGGTGAGTTTTTTTGCTTGCATTGAAAATTATCAGTAAAATAATACGTTTTTTTGCTTTCATTCATTTTTTCGGACTGCCCGAATTTTCGGATGGTTTTTCGCTCCCTAGAGGATCCGAAAAATCTGAAAGACTGTGCAGGGCAAGTTTGAAAAACTCTGTCATGTTGCAATGACCCATACCCTTAGACATCCATGACATCATAGAGGTACGAGCACTAGAATATGAGCATGACATTGAAAAAAAATTTAACATTAATATTATTGTTTAACAATATACATATTAGTACTATAAACTGGCTTACTGCTGGAAATTCTGAGACTACTGTATTACTACAACTAATTTGCTGTTTCTCTCCTTCAGTTTTCGTTCAACAATGTTAACAGAGATTTTCCTAATCGCATCGCACTTTTCCTGTTGGAAGAAGGCAGGAAGTTCATAGCATGCATTGTCCCTTGACCATCAATTGCCTACGGTATTTTACATAAACAGCCCACGCACCCGCATAAAGCCTCGCGGCATAGGACAACACCACCACTCACCGTCCACCAACCGATGTGACTTGCGGTGGCAGGGGTGGGCCTCGGGCCCCTCCTCGTTGCGCTCCTGCAGGGGCGCCCCTTGGCCCCTGTCCATAGTTGGCCCCCCAGGAGCCAACGACCACGCCAGCAATCTCCAGCTGGCCCCCACGGGCAAGCAAGGCACCGCGACGGGGGGCACCCTGTGGAGGCATTCCCCGGCCGGCCGCGGGTCCCCTCGGGGGTGGGCCCATGCCCATCGGTCCGCCCATTCGCGGACCCCCGTGTGGTGGGTAGCCCGGCATGAAGCGTGGCATGCCGCCCATCGTGGGAAGGGGTGCCCGCGCGAATTCCACCTGCAGGTCGAGAATGGAGGTACACTCAAACCTCCATATAACAAACCCAGATATAACATAATATTGCTTATAAGAAAGTAAATAGAATAGTCTTGCAATAAATATAGTATTAGGAATATACCTTTATAAAGCATTTTCAAATACAGTTAAACCCCTTTATTAAAGGCATGCTCCGGGCAGCCATTCTTGTCTCTTATAAGTGGGATACCGCGTATGCATTTTCTTATCAACATGTATTTTACTATAGACACACTGGTGTCTGTGATGTCAACGTCTATTATAAAGGGGTTTGACTGTATAACAAACTTATTTTCGTGTAAGATGCAACTTTGTCATGATGAGATTTGAGTGAACTACAGCGGACTCTCAGTAAACGGATATCTACAGAACTGCTGCTTAAGTGGAACAACTGCCTCTGATATGATCAGTTTCATCGCTGCATACTGCACCCCAGTTCACCTCTCAGTAAATGAAACTCCTGCTAAACTGAACACATTTTCCCAGTCCCTTCAGGTTCCGTTTATGAGAGTCCACTGTATATCATAAACCAGGAATGCCCATTAATTCAGTTGCAACTCATTTCTGTCGGAAGCAGCTTTAAACTTTCGTTACAAAGTCAGATTGAGGCAAAAAGGCGACCCTGGAGACTGAACTTCTTTAATTTTTTTTTTTTTGGAGTATGCCGATAAAATTTTCAGGAAATGTTCAATACAACTAGAGAAACTGTGCTTTCATGAAGCTGCATAAACTAGCTCCAGCGCAATAAAGGTCCAACTGAGTGGTTGACGTGTGCCTTAGGAAAAGCCTGGAGAAATCCCAGAACATAGCAGAAAGCTAAAATTCATTGTAATCATCCCTAGATGTCCCACGGAACTACAAAGCTCTTTTTTTTCTAGGACTGTGCGAATATAAAATTTTTCTAATACAAGTAAAACACCAAATTATGAAAAGATGCAACTTTTCTTTTTCACCGAAACTCTTTTACTTTACACTGCTTATGTAGAAAACAGTACACTTGTTAGCTATTCTAGTCCGCTATTGCACAAAAAAGTATCACCATCTGTACGTGCCAGCAAACATATGACTGTAGAGAGGTGCTCCTAATATGTTTCTTAAATGCGAACGCATTTCTTAGTCAGGCGTCTGTTGGGATCCGTCCATCACCCTCTCCCATAGCGACAGCTGCACGTGCCTAGCAACTAGAGCCCCCACCATGTCAGGCTTTGGCGTCGGCAGCTGCGGGCATGCGCGCTTAATCTCACCTCCAACAACCGAATCCCCCACCTTGAACGTGACTTGAACATCCTGCGTTTGAAGTGCGTTTGTGCTGCCAGCATTTTTTTTTTAAACTTCATAGTATTTTTTAACTGTGCACGCCAGCTACTTGAGCTGGAAACGCATAACGCGTTTTTCCCGTGACAGAAAAAAGCCATGTGCGGCGAATGGCACTATTGATTGCACAACGTAAGAAAAAAAATAATAAAAATGTTAACGCTGTGTGCTTAAAAATGCCCCCAACTCCCCGAAAATGCCCCCAACTTAAAACTCCCCGAAGGGACTCATGAGTCCCTTCGGGGAGTTGGGGGCATTTTTTTTCCCCTTCATGAAGCCATAACTCTCTGCGGTGAAGGTACTATTTTTCCACCTTGTGATTGCCTTCGGAGCACTCCCTGCCGACGGCAGTGAACCGACATTGAGAAAACGGCCTCATCCCAGTAACAAAATTACGGAGGATTTATATCGGGAGATGCTGCAGCACAGGTGTGATGAGCGTAAGATGGAAGGCAAGGAGCAATTTGGAAACACAGCACAGCTATGCAGTAATGGCCTCAAGTTACCACCACCTGTTGCGTGCCATCATAAACAGCAGAGAAATTATGCGATGATGCAGTTGTAATGCTACCGAAAGTGCACAACAGGGCATTTTCCATTTGCCATCGCGTGAAAAACATGTCAGCTCATACGCATGACCGTGCGCTACGAAATCTGCGATAACGAAATCGTGATGGAACGAAATTGCCACTGCAACAAAACTATTTAGCAGCACTGGTGAACGCCAACACATTTCGTAACTCGTGACTACGCGATGTATTTTTTACCAGAGTCCCTCATTACCGCTAATTTTTAACGAGAGTGCACAAATAGTCTACACTTCGAACATCACCTGCATTCAGAAACTGCTCAAATGCATTCATGGTATACAGTAGACTCTCAGTAAATAAATATCTGTTAAATGAAACTAATGCTTAAACGGAACTATTGCCTCTGCAATTGGTTTTGGCCTTGTATTCTGAACCCATGTTCACCTCTCGGTAAACGGAACTTCTGTTAAAAGGAACATATTTTACCGGTCCCTTCAGGTTCCAAAAAACAGCAAATGTTCGGTGGTTGCGCTTCACCACCATTGCCATTATTGCTTAAAAAAAGAGAGAGAGAGAGACTGAGTAGGAACATGGTTTGGCTATTCCTATGGGTGACCTGCAAAATGTCCCAACCAAGAATCTGAGGTGTCCTTGCAGTGGGCACATGTTAATATTTTAATGGGCTGACACGGAAACGCTTGTTAAGGGGAAAACGGGTCTTAGAAGGCCAGAAATCACAAAAAAAAAGTGGTCTTTTTGAAGGTGATATTTTTGGAATCTGCGCCTATTTTTGCACTTATCTGAGAAGTTTCTAGCTTCTCGCGTCATTATTTCTGGTGCATATCAATTTATAACATCCCTGTGATATGAATGTGAGCGCAAATTGACGCTAAAATCGTGCTTTTTCCGCGCCAAACTGTTGCCGTTACACACGAGCTATTGTGTTCATCTTGGACTCGTTTGGAAGGGTCGTTCTTCCTCTTCAATATCCCGCCACCGCTGGCTCACCTTGCTCATTGGTTTTTTAGCAAAAACGCGTCGAGAAGCACTAGCGCGCGATTCAATTGGCTGCTTGGGGCACGTGACCAAATTTAGGCATCCGTTTGGCCAAGGGGCGCTTTCGGCGTCTGCTTCACCATCGTGACGCGCACGGACATGCACCATTTTGTCATGGTGCTACTGACTGCTTGCAACAGTAAAGAAGTTCTGTGCAACAGTAATTTGTGAAGCGGGTGTGGCGGTCGTTCGTTCGCTGTGAACTTCAGAAAGATTCCCGCTATGGCTCAGGACAACGAGGATAACGAACTCGACGCGGTCAACGACGGTCGCCGTGTCATTGGTGTAGGTCTAACTCACGTACGAGCCCGTTTGTTGCCGACAACGTTACTGAGAACGGCTCTGTGTTTTGCAGCCTCATCAGTTAGAGGACGGCACGTAAAAAAGCAGAAGTGAAGCTACCAGAGATATCAATCTTTGTAGTGACGGAACGGAAGCGTAGTCTTATCGCTAAACCCGCCGATGTCGTTTGTGGTTCCCCCCGCCTGACGAAAGGACCTTGAACTGCGCGACGGATCGTCAGAGTGGAGTACGCGGCGCGTCGACCAACAACAGAAAGTCAATCCGTTCGCAGTGGACATGCTTGCAGCCCCCGCAATAGAGGCTACTGGCAACAGGTAGACTGCTTTTAACGACGTGTTCGCAACGTTGTCGCGATCTCCGCTCGAAAATGCGGCAGTCTTACGTGAAAAGGAAACTAACACCTCTGCACTCGCGTAGCCTCCAAATTGATGAGCGAGGGAGCAACTTTGGTTTGAGACACTTACGGGTAACTTATTCTGGACACGCCGGAAAACATCGCTGCGTTATTCAACGGATCGTGGATGACGCACGTAAATTTGTCGCACATCGCCGTCAGTACAGTCTCCAAACTGATAAGCGGCCTCGCGGCAGACGAGCACACGGCGACAACTTGCTACAGGACTAGAAAAAACGACACGCTCGTACAAACAATCAGTCCTATTACATTCCCGGTGCATATTAACTGACTAAAAGTATGCGTGCCATGATATTTTTCCCTCGGAACAGCGAAATTAAGTTTTAACAGCATTATTCTCGAAGCACAGATTTTGACCACTTTCTTTTGCTTGTTCGGTAAAAGTGGACCTAGGACAGCTAGAGCTGTAATTCTTTTTTCACAATGTAGCTAAATGGGCACAAAAAACAATGCTGGGATCCTATTTTTAATGGGCAGCTTCATTTTTTAAATTTAATATAACAATTTCTGTATTTGGTTATACATATGCAATGAACTTTACTGTGCTGTAATTAGAGAAGTACTCATTCAATTTTCGATCAGCTTGCAGCATTGCACTCCTTAGGCTTTCTAGCATTCATTTATATGTCAATGGCTATGTAATTATAAGTGCATACATTTTTAGGTAAAAATGTTGGAATTCTTTGTTTTCTTCATTTTCTCGAAATGGCAATTTTGTAAACCCTGCATGAAAATTACTGCAATATATCTGAAACTATTACAGATAACAGAATAGTTTATTTTGCAGCATGAAGCTATATATTTGGAGCACACAACATAGGAAGCAGATTTTGATGTCTCTTGATGCAAGTTTTTCAAACTAGTCTTTTATGTGACCACACAATGGCCCCATTCAGGGCTGTGAAGTTTAGTGTACTGTAAAGTAATAAACAATGACCTATTCAAAAAAGTGCTTCTTATGTTCCATGTCTTATGCTTTCTACTGTCAATCCCTATGTTATTTATAAATTTTTGACAGGTGGTTATTTTTCTATTATGGTAAGAACAATAGAAATTGTTATCTTGATTATTTAATTACCTAATGAAGCTACAGGAAATATAACTAAATTCTTAGAATCCGGAGAACAAACTAATTAAGCATGCCAACTTTTGTCACATTTGGTTCAAAAATAAATGAGAGAGCCCTAAGACCCATGTCCCCCCTTAAGCTGAATAGTGATTAAAAAGTGGGAAGTTCCGGACGTTTATAGCTTTCGCCACCCGATTTTCCAGACTTTTTACCGCTAACCGCAGACTCGAAGTCACTATCTATGCCACCATTTTGTTTGCTTTCATACCCTTGAACCCTACTCTACTACCGTGCCGTGGCTGCCGTACCCTCGAAACCGTAAATGCGCAATACAGTGCACACCAATCCGTTGCCAGCTGTAGCTTAGTCAAATTTGTGGCCGTAGCCGCACGGTGCTGTTGTGATACTGTGCTGCCCACTGCTGCCTGTGCCCAAACAGTTGGAAGAGCTACCCTGTTGACCTATGGTCTGCCGTCGGCATGCTTGCAGACTCGTGGAAGGCGGTTATGCAACAGAACATACAGAACAGACACTGTGCACAAAGAAGCTATTGTCAGAAGGGTGTGCAAGGCAGAAGATCTTGATCTTCAAAAACTGCAACAGCCGGAGAAAAGAACGACCCCGCAGAATGTGTTCAATGCTCTGAACACCATTAGCTCGTGTTTCGCCGAGCTCAATGACGTGGCAATGCACCACTTTTTACAATTCGAATTGAGAGTCATCAAAGTGCTCCAGGGAAAGGCTCGGCAAGGTAAGCTTGTTGACTCTTGGCAATAAGATGTGTTTTTAGTCAATTCCCTATCTTTTCTGCCACATTCTCACACCAACGAAATTTCTGCAAGAGCGAAACTTTTTCCTTTCCCCGCTCATTCCGTTTTTGCGGGTTGCAACAGCGCAGTCCGAGGTCGAAGATGCGCACCATAAAAATTAGGGGAAAAACCTTAGACTATATGCGAGTTTTACAGTACTTTTGAGCAGTACTGTAATGTTGACACAGCTGTAGCAGCTTTTTGAAGATAAAGGCCAAAGAAGAGAGAGGAACCCCGCACCTGGAGTCCCTCGAGGATGGCGGCCCGCATGCGCTCAACCTTGGCCACTTGGTCGATCTGTCCACCGCAAACCTCGACAAGACTCTTGGCCTGGGCGGCCCTCAGCAGCTTCTGATGGAACAGCTTGCCATCAAAGTACAGCCACGGGCAGCACATCAGCCACGGCACTGGGGCACCACATGCATCGTTTGCAAACAACGCGTGCTCCACGCCCTGCATCAGCAGCAACAAAAGGAGTGTTGGAAATGAGATTCCAGAATGCTTCTGGGTCGATCTGAAAACAAATCTGTGGGTGCACAGTGAAATCTGATAACTCGACTCTGAAATATTAATAAAAAAATTCTGAAGTAAAAGAGTTTAGAAGTAAACCAAAATCATAAAAGTGAGGCCTTCTGGCCTCGGTCAGATGCTGCAGAGCCTTTTGAAATCTGCACCACAGCTTTCAACGGTGAGTTACAAACAACAGCATTACTGTGCCAAGAGTGCGTGCTTTTACCAAAGCAGCAACTCCTTGTGCAGTTTGAAGCCATTAATTCAAGAATGTATTACAGGCACTACTTGTTTTTTCAATGTAGTGAATTTTTGTGAGCTTTATTCTGACAACAAACTTGACTGTGGAAGATTGCACTGTCACATCCTTAGCAGACGCCCACAAATACTAACATGTTTATGCTTTGTGTAAGCACACTGCTTGTGTTTACCCTTTACAGTTATAGTCTACACTTCCATGTCACCATACCAGGTTTTTTATGGAATGTGGCAGGGAGCAATACAACACGAAATTCAGTTTTCCCGTATAACAGTTAAACCTGGATTGACAAAACGAATTTGACGAATTCCCGTAAAAATTTGCTATGAAGAAAATTTCGTTACTGTACTTACTCGAGTAATGAACTCGCCCTCAACTTAGCCTTTAAAAAAAAGAAAAAGAATTTAATGTATATCATTTCGGTATGATAGCCAGTGCCATTGACAATTGAAAGAACGTTAAATCAAGCCATTATATCACAAAATAACAATGCAATAAAAGTCAAAACATAGTTTTGCGAACATGCTAAATAGTTGCGAGCAGTGCGGACGACGTAAATCAAAATTTGAAGGTCGCGCCTTTTTTGGCACAGCGCCACGCAAGCACAGCGGCCCAAAAACAAAGCAAACAACAAAGCGCATGGCTTCCAAAACGGCAGGTGCACAGCTTAGCACAGAGTTTCCTAAATATACAACGGAGGGAACTCTGGCAATAGTGTCTATGGGTGGTCCAACGTACGTCGCTTCAGCCAGCAGGGGAATGATGGGTAATGCACTGATTTGTCAAATATGCGTACTTCTGGCTCCCTGTGTGTTCGTGTGGCTTGAAGCTGTCGTCTCACGAAACAAAAATCAGCAAATGTTCGGTGGTTGCGCTTCACCACCTTATTCTTTCAGGCTTACCATTTCAAATCGGATCACGAAGTTCAAAAGGATTCGTTCTTTTCGCCGAAACAAAACCGAAACACTAAAATAAACGAAGTCACAGGTGCTTTTTGCCACCCGCAAGCAGGAAGACTAAGCAAATCTGTGTATTATCCATAATTCCCATGGTCGCTGAACGATCGCAGCGCCAGAGTCCCATCCATTATTTTAGGAAACTCTATGCAGCGTAGAAACACGCCCCACGGCCTCCATCTTGGAGGCCATGCAAAGCGCCGCCATCCAACGAGGTGTTCTTGTTGTCGGGTTTGTGGTTGGAAAACAGGTTAGGACACTTGCTGCGCAGGGTGCATTCGGCCAGTACACTAGCTACACGGCTGGTTACAAATAGCATGCACTAGAGCATGGGAACCGGGCAGCTGGACAACACTTCCCCCGTCGATCCGTCGTTGCAGGAGTAAACAAAAAGAGCTTCTGGCTTCAAAACAAATTTGTCGCACATTTCACGGGCTGAAACAAGCAAAGCCATCACACAAAATTTTTGCTGTTATAACTCCAGTGACGTCCAGGAGTAGGGCAGATCCACGCATTCGCCCGGGACAGTTAGAACGGCGGCAACGCCCGCTTGTGGGGCGCAGGCTCGCCACACGCCTTCGCCTGGGAGTTGCCAGGGCCGTGAGCGCGCTGTGTGGCTATAATGAACTGGTGGTTATAACGAAGTAATTACGACTCCCCCTTCAACTTTGTTATAACGAGGTATGACTGTAATTCGATATAAGCCTGCAAAGGGATTGGATGTCATAAATTCACATATAATTCACAAAAGCACTTTATTGACGAAGCTAGCTTTGTTGAGCTGGAAATAATCCTCCATTCCCCCCCCCCCGTTTTAACCACTTCGTTGCCTTCAACAGCACGCATTTATCAACATGTTATAAAGAGTCAAAGCAGTCGAAGAGTTGTGCTTCAACGGCGGTGGGGCAACCCCGGAAACTGCATGCTCATGCCAAAATGACAAAATCTGGGGCAAAATTCCTAGATTGTGGCAAAAATTCGTTATATCAAGGGTGTCTCTTTCTGTTTTGTAACATAGAGGTCGCAAATGCAAGTGCGTCTATGGAGTAACGACAGAGAATAGAAAAACTTATATACTGTATTTACTCGCATATACCTCGCACTTTTTTTGGCGGAAAACCGATGCGAAGTTGGGGAGTGCGAGAATTACGTGGGGAAAACTTTCCACGAAAACGTACAGAGCAAAAAAGAAAACGAAGTGACCGCAAATTGGCATTCTCAAACCAGCAACTAACAGCAAGCTTTTGAGAAGTGCTAATTAAAACTTACCTCAACAGTAAAAGCACAGGTTCAACACAAGGCACGCTTTATTTGAGACAAAAAGTGCAAGCAAACAGTCGGGAATTAGAATACCATACGCAAAGCTTGTGGGCGTAGCGGTAGCGTGCGTCATTCAACAGGAGCCCTCAAAAAGTTAGCGTAGAACGTCAGTATTGGGCTGATGGCTATTTAATAGAATCGTCCGCAGTTTCCTACTGATGAAATAAATTTTACCATCAATCCCAGTTTCAGGCACACGGCAGGCCCAACGCGTCTTGGTGGCTTTCAGCAGCCGTCACCAGTAGCGAACACAAAACTCATAAACTCCGAAGGGCCTACCGGCAGCCCTGTTGACGTTGTTTAGTGCATGTTCTATCACTTTCAACTTGAAGGCAGCCGTGTAGCTTCAGTATCGCCCCATAACGTGACAAGATTACCGACACACCATACAAAACACGCCGCAATGCATACTTGCCACTTTGGCTTGGCTTGGATCGAATTGAATCTTCATGCAATAATAGTACGCTTAATGCTTAAGAGATGGAGCCAAACGGTGCACCCTATCATCATCAGTGGTTAGAACGAGCAGACGACATTATTGCGGCAGTTTTCGAGGGTGCGATCATTACTTGAGGAAAAAAGAAATCGTATTTTTGTTGGGCCATGTGGGGGGAGGGGGGGGGAGAATTATGCGAGTGCGAGGATTACGCGAGTAAATACGGTAGAGAAATTTGTTATATAAAGGTTCGTTATAAGCATGTTTAGCTGTACAATACAGTGAAACTCCGCTACAACAAACGCTGCTTCAACAAAATTTCAGATTCCCTGTCAGCAGTTCATAGAAGTCAATGCATAAATATTGTCGCCACAACGAACACTTTTTCTTTGATCGTCCCGCTTCAACGAAATTTTACAATGCAATTCCAGGCTCATATACTCATTGCTATGCAGTAAACCCAATCTTTAACATTTCAGTGCATTTTCAGAGCCTGAAAATGCGTCAACGAAGTCTAAAACATGCGTCAGCGCCACCAGAAACCACCACTATACCGCCGCTGTTCAGCCAGCATGGGCGCTACCATTGCTCGATAGTGATGGCAATAAGACTCCTGCTTTTGTTTTGCCACTGGCTTGCTTTTGAGCCGCAGACTATCCGAAGCTAAAGCTCAGTTCATGGTTTCCTTCTCGCAGCTGCTGGGTGCAATAGCGGCACGATGCCTTTTCCGATCCTTATCATTATGTTTGCGCTTGGCCAGTGTGGTAACTAATCAGAGCTGCTGTTCGTCCGCATTATCAACAAAATCGGCTAGCCACGAGTGATGGATGATGAGAATGGCATAGAATAATGCAAAAGTCGCCGCTCCACGATACCCTGCCTCCATCTCGGCATTGTCGGATACTTTTGACGGTAGACAGCTGCTTGTGTTAACCTGTTAATCAACTGTTTGGTTCATTCGCGAAAGCAGTTTTAGGCATTGTTTCACCATGGCGTTGTTTCACCATGGCCTCTCTATGCATGGGTGAGAATCACGTCCCGATGCTGCTGGGAAAGAATAGGAAACAGCGAACATTTTTTGAATTTGAGAATAAACGTTCTTTTGTTTTGCTACCTCAGATCAGCGATATTTTTTCGATTTCACTACAGCGAAATTTTCGCTTGAACGAAATTTTTTCTGCGCCCCATCAGTTTTGTTGTAGCGGGAATCGACTGTATTACAGCAGCACGCAATATACAGAAAGCTTCAGGTGCTAACCATTCCCTGGTGTTCTTGCAGCTGGAATTTTGAGATATCTGAAGCACGAAGTAAAACTTTCTGAGGGGCGACACGGGTTTTAAAAGCCGAAAAATCGTGAAAAAAACATTTTTTTTAAAATGGCAGTTTTGTTATTTCCATCCAACATTCTACCATTTTGCCCAGTTTTATGCAGTTTGAAATGATATCTTAGCCGTTATATCGATTTTCGGCACCAGTGCCAGCTAAATACGAGCCAAGGATTCTGTAAATAAAGCGCTTCTTCCGTGACATGCGACGGCCACCATACTTGTCCGACAGCCGCGGATCATATATCGTTTGAAAGTGCAGCCTCTCGCTTTATTTTCGCGCCGCTTCCAGCTCCGACGCGCGTTGGCTGAGAAGATATCCCGCTTCAAAAAGTAGTCCCAAAGCGTGCACTAATTGGCCAGTCACGGCACGTGACCCGCAGCGGGCCACGGCATTGGCTTGACTGCCGCCGCCTGCATCACTCCGTGGCCGCCGCGGCAACTGTGCACACATCGTATGCGTCGTGTTTTCGCATGCAAGACGATGTTGACGCCGTGGACGAAGTTCGCTACTAAGTACAAATTCAGAAGAAAAAGGAAGACTTCGTACAACTTCCAGAAACGCGCTGCTGTGCCACCACCTATTCCTGATCATGCGGACGTGCTAGGCCTAGTCTCCCAAAGCGCTGCTGACAGTGGTCGCGGCTCTTCGTGTTGCAGCCAAAAGATTTGCAGCGTATAAACAGCGAAGATAAAAAAAAAAAGAAAACTTAAAGTACTTGCTTCAACTCCTGCTGCTGCCCGAAAACGTGACCTTTTGGATCGCGATGACGCTGCTGCCCAAGCTAGCAACGATCTCGCTACAAGTTTTTTCTTTGCTAGTTACGACTCTGTGAATGCGCTGCTGGTGTCTACCAGTTGAAAGTGTACAAATTGGAGTGGTAGCCTCACGCTGAAAAAAAAAAGTGAACAGGATTTTGGCCTTGCTGTGAAGTTTGTTGCCGTATGCGCGATTTGCGGCGATGGTGTGGAGGGATGAAGCTCGCCGTGCGTGAGCGGCAAAGCGAAGCTCAGACCCTTTGTCATAAACGTCCTTGCGGAGCATGTAATGCAGAGCACCGGAAACGAGCGAACGGCAATGAATGACATTTTTGCGGCGGACATTTCAGAGAGAAGAATGCACAATAAGACGTGGCAGGGACACTTGAAAACGAAGTTCATCTGCGCAGCAACCGAAGGGGCAGAAAAGTTGATGGGGACATGTGTGCAGTTGGTACACGATTTGTACCGTAACCTAAAAATAAACAGCCCGGACAACATCGCCATATTGTACGACGGCACATGGATGACGCGCGCCCACTCGTCTCATATCGGCGTTGGCAAAGTAATTGAGCTGTACACAAAATTTGTGCTCGATTATATAGTGCTCAGCAATTTCTGTGCTGGGTGTGCCCAGGCACCAAAAGAAAATGACCCTGCCTACCATGCTTGGAAGGAGGGACATGCATTCTACAAGAGCACGAACTTTTTAAAAAAGCTGGGGAGCGGCACTGATCCTCTTCTAAAGATCGCTGCAGAAGCATAAGCTGCGGTACACGACCTTGTTGTCGGATGGCGACAGCGGTGCTTACCTTGCTCTTCAAGATGCAAAAGTGTATGGATACATACCCGTGGACCAGGAAAATTGTATTAACAACATACACAAAAGAATGGGTACAGCACTGCGAAAGCTAGTTTCCTAGCAGAAATCCTCTGGTACAGAGAGTCTCGGCGAGAAAGGAAAGCTGACTGGCGAGCTTATCACCAAGCTCAGCTGCTACTATGGCTGGGCCTTGAAATTGCGTAAAGGTGATGTGAAGGCCATGCACAAGGCAGTGATGGCCACATACTACCACGCCACCTCAAACGATGTCACTTCAAACCATGCTCTCTGTCCAAAGGGCCCAGATTCATGGTGCCGCCAAAACGCAGCGAAGGCCAAAGGTGAGCCTGCTCCAAAAACACCGCCACAATCTGCCACCCCATGTATGTGAGGAGCTTCTTCCAGTTTATAAACATTTGATGAATAACTTCTTCGGTGATGCCAAAGAAGGAAGACCCAAAATAACAACGAGCGTCTCCACTCAATGATTTGGGCAGTGGTGCCGAAGGAGAAACACGCATCATTGTTTGCAGTACAAACTACTGTGGCAGAGGCTGTAACGAAGTTCAATTCTGGATATGAAAAAGCTTTTCCAGCCATACTTCAAGAACTACAGATAGACCCAGGCCAACAGTTGACCAAGAGCATGAGTGAAAAAGGCCGCCACCGTACTGAAGCATGTGCACACAAGCATGCTTCTGCTGAAAACTTGCAGCGTGTGCTAAGAAAACAACACCGAAATGACTCTAAACAGACAGACTATGTTCCTGGAGGCTACTGATGCCATAACTTTTGTGAATATTGTAAACAATCTGTTATGTTTTGTATTAAATATGAGCCTATTTTGTTTCTCGACGTTTACTCAGAATCTGATTTTGGCGTTTTTAAAATTGCCAAAGCGATATCTTGGTCTTCACGGCACATATAGCCACAAATCTTGTGGTGGCGTGTAGCTACATATGTCTGCTATGCAAATGCAGGAACAGGTTTTTCAATTTAGCCTTTGTAAATTTTTATTTTGGTACTAACTGTATCACATGATACAGATATAAGGAGATAGAACTTTAAATTGCTATAAAATTGATAATACCTGTAATATCATACAGCCATATGCCAATATTAATATTCTGGTCAATAATTGCCTTGCTATTGTTCTGATAAACAGTATAGGATTAATTTGAATTATCTCTGTAACCACCCAACCAATTTCAAAAACAATTAAAATTTTGAAATCAGCTTGAAAAACTGTCTGTGTTACATTTTTCATTGAATTTGGTCAAGAAATAAAGAAATCAAAAACCCTCTTCCTCCTAAAAAGGGATAGAAAAAGATATCGAGTTCACACTGCAAGGTATGTATTTCCGATTAATTTATTTATTTTTGAACATTTACCAGTATTTCAATTTGCCAAAAGCTTGCTTGGTTTATGGTGTATTAGAGGAGTACAAACAAAATTTTCAGTAGATATAGCCATCGATTCCCGTGAACATTTGTATACCATCTGCAAAATATGAACATATGAAATGAACAACGAATATAGCTTGGAAGGTTTTTAAAATTAATTGTGAAGTCTGAATGAGTGCTAGACTCCATCGTGCCATTGACACTCTCAAAGGGGACCCTTGGGGGACCCTCTACTTCCCTCACGTCCCCACGCTGCAAACAATAAAAGAAGTTATGACGTGATAGCCGCTCTTTTTCTTTTACCGCGCTCGTTCCAACAGTCTATACTTCTCGGTGGACGATCGCAAGTGCATGGTCGTGGCGCACGTTTTGAAAGTTGTGTTCGGCGACACAGTCAATGCCAAACACCAAACCGTTTCTTATTTAAAAGTAATTCTTGATGCGGACCGTGCGGAAGTGTGCCACAGTTTTGTGTGCTGACGTGGTCAAGAGCTGCACCCGGCAGCTCCTCGTTCTTGGAGCTCTTTTGAACCGGAACTGGTAATGAGGGGTCTGTAATTAATTATCTGTCACAGCAGCAAACGATGTGTCGTGTTATGACAAACAGGACCCCAGCAACACCATGCAGCATAAAAATGCGAGGCCAAAGTTTTTGTGCCTGTACCCCTTTAATGTTTGCTGTACTGTACATAGGCAGGAGGTGGGGCAGTGCTGTGTGTGCTCTTGTCTGTCCCATACCAAACTTGCGCTCTGCTGCTTAGTGTTGTGAACAAACTAGCTCGACAACAAATTCTCTTGATCCGCATCGGTTGTTATTGCAACATCGTCAAAGGAACAACATAAAAGACTGCACACCAATTCGCCACATCCGTACCTGCAGGAAGAGAGAGGCGAGCTGAATGCCGCGGACAGCCACCAGGGGTAGCTGCATTCCCTGGGTGCTCTGGGCATCCATCAGCTGGGGCGACACTGCCTGTGCCAGGAATGCATCGAGCTCCTGGCGTCGTAGTACAGGTGCGCCACCGGGGCCACCCTGTTTTTTTTTGGAAGAGAACAAACTTCAGTTGAGACAGAAAGGCACTTTCTAAAAGACCAGGGTTTTACCACAAGCACAAAGAAACAAATGCAATGCAACGGTTTGGAATACACTCAAACCTCATTATAACAAAGCTGCATCTTACAAGAAAGTAAGTTTTCTATGCAATATAACCTCATAACAACAGACCTTCACAGTGGAGAGGATTTTGGTCAGTTATAAAAGGAGTATGTAAATGCGAAGTACTGTTACAACAGACTTGCATAAACACTCAATGGGTCTCTTATAACTAGATAGAATTGCTACTCACAAACGAATTTACTTTCAACAAGGACATAAAAAATGATTTTTTTTATCACATTTAGTTTCTGTCGCACTGGCAGACATGCGAATGCGATGAATCGCATCGCCCCCCCCCCCCCCGCCCCCCTTCCGGCCAAGCTCGGTACGGAGCGACTGCTCGGAGCAGCGGCTAGCAATGTCGAGAGTCGGCGTTTCAAAATGCAAGACCAAGCACGCTGTGCGCTGACTTTTTTTTTTTTCTTCACACAGTTAGGCATAGTTAAACAACCGCAGATTGGCGGCCTTCGTTCTTAAATCGGTACGTCGCTATTCCGTGGTGCACCATTCCCGTCTCAAGAATATGCTGATGTTTCAGGCGGAGGTTATTTAATTTGGGATGTCCGCCGTACGGAAGTCCGCTGTAAAGGAGTCCTGAACACCTTGCAGGTTTCACATTTTCGCCATTTTTTCTCCTACAGTGCAGTTCACTTATAACGATACCACATATAACAATATATTAGTTATAACGATGGGTTGACTTTACCTTCTCATTTTTTGTATTGGGGCTATGGGAAAAAAAAAACATATATAACAATATGCTGTCCACCCCATATCGGATACAATGATAAAAATTTTGCCATTTAGACGGCAAGTTTCAGAACAATCGTAACATTCACATCAAAAAGTTCCACTGAAACAAACGCGACAAGATGAAAAGCTAGCGTAGGCGAGTTCGTATTTACCGCCATTGCAGCAAAGCGCTGCCAGGGCGTCGTGCCCATTTTGAAAGCCAGAGAGAACATCGCGAGTTGCCGTGGCGCAACGCAGAAAAAAAAAAAAAAAAGTTTCCGCAGATGCCCGCGACTAACACCGTGGCTGCAACGAAAGAGAGAGAGCAAAAAATTTAAAAAAATGTGAAAAGCAAAGCTGTGCGCAGAGTTCCGCCCGCCGCACTGACTGGACTGAACCAGTCTCTCCTTCTTGGAAATTGCATCGCGCGAGCAGCATGCGCAGAGCTGAGCGTCAGCGAAAATGGCGCTGACTAAGTGCAAGGCCGTGTCGCTTGACACGAAGTTGAAAAGTTTACAAGACTCGTGACAAGGATTCAAGGTGAGCACCCTTGTGAAAAAATAAGAGCTCGCACAGTCGGCGATATCCACAATCCTCAAAGCTGGCAGCACTGCATTTTTGACAGCTGGATCCAGTGGCTATGCTGACGAGCGGAAGAGGGTACGGGAGCTTTTGTATGCAGACGGGGAAGAGGCGCTCTACAAGTGGTTTCTGACAATCCTTTCACAGAATGTGTGCATGCCACTGATTTCAGCATCTAAACTTTTTCGGGACTGCAGTGAATACAGCTTGCAGCTTGATACTTTGTAGCGAGTGGTTATGCGCATCTTTGGAAAAGTGGGCCTATGCTTGCCACAAAGGCAAAAAATATCGCTTTTCTGCTTGGTCGGCCAGATTTCGAACCAGAAGGCACATGGACACAAAGGTTCAAAGAGCGGCATGAAATTGTTGACAGAAACATGGTGGGGGAAGTGGCTTCTCTGGACTCCCAAGCGAAGCAGCATGGGCTGCAGACCAAACTGCCCGCACTTATGGAGCGCTTCTCGGACAATGATATTTATAACTGTGACGAGACTGCCCTTTTTTATCAAATGATGCCATCGAAGACTCGTGCTTTAAGAGGTGATCCGTGTCCCCGCAGTAAGCACTTCAAGGTTAGAGTGACCGTATTGTTCTGCGTGAACATGGATGGCAGTCATCGGATGAAGCCCTTCGTTATTGGGCCATACAAGAAGCCTGCCTGCTTCAAAAATCAGCACATCCTGGTCGGCTACCGCAGCAATAAGAAGGCCTGGATGACCCGCATTATGTCCGAGGAGTGGCTGCTCGAGATGGACGGTGCTAGCGATTGACTGCTCGGCTACCAGTACGCCAGGGGCAATGCAGACGGGCCCCTTGAATTCAAGATCAGCCTTCAAACGATTTTGCGCTTTGTTTACGGTACGTGGTATAAGGTGAAGCAGACCAGCAAGCAAAACTGCTTCAGGAAACCAGGCTTTGTGCGTCACGACCAGCCTCTCCCCCCACCCCCCCCCTCATTGACAGCGAGACCTGCACGGAAACCGCGAATCTCGCCGAACTTTGGGAGCACATCGCTACTGGTGACACAGATAGCGCGTGTTGGGAGGAACTCACCGATGAGGCAATCGTCGCGACAGACGCCGGCGTTTTGCGACGGCAGCGACAGTAGTGACGAGGAGGTGAACAGTCACAGTGCTTCTCCGGCCCCGTTTATGACCGCGGTAGCAACTTCGAATATAGGACTACTTCATCGCGCCGAAACCATAAACGCTCATCAATATATAAAATAAAGTGTTTTTTTTTTTTTGACAGCCTTTAATCTACATCATCTGTCACTTGTGGAAAAAGCGAAATCGAGCCTAGAGCTACGAAAGGTACGGCCAGTGACGATTTTTTACGACAGTCCTGATAAAATGATCGATTATAACGATATATTTTCAGGTATCCTCGATATCGTTATAATGGACTGTACAGTAATGTCTGCTGTACCAAAATCCGTAGTAAACAAAGCTCAAACAATGGAACAAATAAGGTGGTTGACATAATTATGCCAATCGGTATGTTGTATCCGAAAGTCTGTTGTAAGTAGATCCGTTGTAACGAGGTTATACTGTACCCGAACATTCATTATAAAGAGTATTGCTAACACTGTAAGACTATTCTTCATTTACTTCATTACACGCAATATTTCGTTATGTCCATTTTTGTTATAAAGAGGTATGAGTTAAATAAAAAAAGTATGGCCAGCAGTATGATTGCCTTTTGCTTTCTAGGGATGTTAACTTCGCATGAATAGCTCAAGTGAGGTGAATTGTGAAGCAGAGGAGGTGACAGTTGAGCCGTTACCACTGTAACCGATAGAAAGTGAGTAACCAGTAGCACAGGGGCGGGTGGGGGTGTACCTGAGACATGAGGAATCTGAGCACTGCGCAGGGGATGAGCAGGTGCTGGGGCACGTAGGCCGTGTTGAGCATGAGCGGCACATCACTGCGCAGGCAGCTGAGGAAAGCACGCAGACGGCACTTTTTGTCGTCCAGGGAGGGTCCCAGCCAGAGGCGCTGCACGGTGGGCACGGGCCAGCCAAGCTGCACCCCTTCCACCAGCTCGTAGGGACGCCGGTTGGCCCCCTTGCCGCTGCCACCACCGGAGCGGCCCAGCCACTCCACGACCACCACGGGGGCCGGACCTTTGGACTCTGTTGGATGTAGTAACAGAAGGAGAGGTGTCACGCTTGCATGGGCACAACACTCGTGGACTTGCAAGCAAGTTACCTTTGAGAGAACGCGAATTACGACCCCAGGTGCTGTTGTTCACGTTCACAGACATACACTCACACCTCATAAGCCATGAAAATACTTTGTTACAGTCGAGCCTGCTTACAACGAACCTGAGCGTGACGCGGCATCCATTCGATGTATCACGAAGTTCGTAGTAAATGAAACACAGCTTTTAAAAAAAAGTTGCGAGTGAAAACCCCGAAAAGTCTGTGATGCACGTGTTTCGGATAGCAAAAGCGATAAGGGTGGTCTCGAGTTCACTTAAAACGGCAGGGTGCTCGTTCGCCGAGGCCCGTGGCATAAGCTGCATGAGGCATAAGCTGCATGAGGCATAGACTCCAAAGTTTCATCGTTCTCGCAATCCGATTCCACCAAATCGCTCTCGCCACGTACTTCATTCACAATGCCCCAATCCGTGCACGATTCCGCAATGTCGGCATCATCATCAGCCATAACTAAACCATTGTAACAAATGCCTCACCCGCTCTCCCAGGTAGGAGTCGCCGACGCGCTGCCACAAATTGCTGCCACAGTTCGGAAGCTTCAGGCTCGGCATCGGGCCTGACGTCGACGAAGTCGGCCTCGCGGAAACAGTTTCACGCGCATGTAGCCATCACCACCGCCCACGAAATATTCACCATCTCCACTGCTGAATACCGGGACGGCCAAAGCGGAAAGTTGGCTGCCAGGTACCTAACGGCAGCCAACTAGCGGCACCTAACGCGCAAATTGCGCTCAAGCCAAGCGGTCACACTTTCGATGTTTTGTTGAGTGGCACGAAAAAACAAACAAACAAACAAAAAAAACGTGCTAGTCCTCCCATCGACCATCATGACCACACACGCACACCAAGAGTGAGCAAGACTCGCACACACGACCCACATGCCAGAACGCGTAGAACAGCTCTGCGCCCGTTTCCAGTCAGAAAACGAAACTGATTCGAGCCAGCGTGGCGGGCGTCGCGGAGCGGTGAAGACTGGCGAAGGGGTTGTGATCAAGAGAGAGGATGCAGGGGAGGGCGACCTTGAAAACCAAAACACACGGGAAGGAGGCAGGTTGGGTAGCTTGCTTGAATGGTCCGCGAAACTCGCACGTAGAAAAACTTGGAAAGAGTGCATGGCCACCTGATTTGGTGCGCGCGGCGATGTTTGAAGAATCGGTGGGCGTGGTCAAAAAATCGTTTTGTTGCACCGCCGGGTTTGCGTGGCCTTACGAACTTCGATACTTTGCGATTCATTCTACGCAAAGTAACAGCCGTTTTCGCACTACCGCACGTGCGCGGAAGGCATGCCGAGTTGAGTGCAAAGTGAGCAAAAACAAGTCCTAAACACGAAATGAATCGCAAATTATCAGAGTCGGTAGGGTAGCATACGCACGTGCACTAGAAGCAGACTATCGGATGTTGGCAAATGGTATGTTCACTCCAGGCCGGCAACGTCAACGACAGTACCAGCGATCAAAAACGGTGTAGATGGCCGACCGGTCTTAGAAAGATCGGTGGCAGTGTGAAAACACGGGCCTCGTCTGGCGATGCGGGGTGCTCAGAGTAGCGGGGAAACAATGGATGGTGCGGAGCGTCACAAAAAGCGGTCGGGGAGAGCCGCAACTAGAGCGACGGGGAGGCAGGGTCGGCGTTTAACAATAAGAATGTACGGGCACCTCGCCAATGCCTGATCGGTGGTCGAAATTGGTTTCTTAAGAAGTTGGCAGACCGCTGACTCCGTTCGCTGTAACATATCAGCAGCACTAAGAGACGTTTGTTGTAAGTGCGATTTTGCGCCATTGAACTAATGCATGTTTTGACGGTCACGTGGATATTGTTCGTTTTAAGCAAAAGTTCATTTTAAGGGGGGACGCGGCACTTCAGGACCGAAAATCAGCCAAAAAATCGAGTTTTCGCGGACCTTCTTTTCGTGTTCCCGACATCATTGCGCACCTATTTACAAAATTTCATAGCCGAATACCATCAACTTTTATCGTTATTCAACTTTAAAAAACCGAAAACGGGCGTCCTGCCCTTTAAATTGAGGGTGAATAGCGCAGGTTTCGGCTCTACGATACGCGGGAACTACGGGCTCGATCGGCGCCATTTTGGTCTTGTTTGAAAGAACACGTTTTCAGCTGTTTTTTTTTATTCAGTAAGCAACATTGAGCGTTTCCCCGGCTCGAAAAACGGGGCCTCAAAGACGAAGAGCCGCGCTCACTGCCATTGGCTAAACGGCGCACGTGACTGAAATGGCGCTTTCCGGTTGGCTGGAAGCTCGCGGCTTGCGCCTGCATACGCGACCCGACGCCATTTTGAAAGGGTTACCGCTGTGACGCCTCGAAATCGGCAGAGCACTCTGAAGCTTCTGATCGTATCGCCATGCCTGGAAACGCAAAAAAGTATCGGACCGTGCACGCATTTGGTCGCAGGAAACGCAAAGGTCGTGGGAGAAAGTCTACGAAGTCATCAGAGCCCTTGGTTGACTCCGACAAACGATGTGTCGACGCTCCGCGGCCGTTCAGCGATGGTGCGACCGAGCGCGTTGCCTCCGACGACGATGACGGTGAAGCGAACTCCGGACGACTACGAATCGACGCCAAGGTGGTGACAAACGCCGAAGTTGAAGAAAATCATGCCCGGGAGAAAGCGACGCTCGACCGGCTTCCATCGGCGCCAGCAACTGCACGGAAAATTGACTTTTTCACCGCGAATTGTAGCGAGGCAACCGCACAGGACTCGGACCACGCTGCTCCTTATCTGCTTATGCATCTAGATATCCTAAACGCGATAATGGGTGCCTTGTGTTGCAAAGCCTGCCACGGACCGGCTACGATTGTCAGAGGGGATCGGGACTATGGACTTGCCGTGAAAGTGCTAGTGCAGTGTGAAAGGTGCGGCGAGATCGTGAATGAATGGACTTCGCCCCGCGCGAACGGCACGAAAACGTGCAATCCGTTTGAAGTAAATCTTCTCGCTTCGAGGGCAATGGTGGCTACCGGCAACGGCCAAACGAAAATGAACGATATTTTCGCAACAATGGGCATCTCACACCGCGGTATGCACCACAAGACGTTTCAGCGGCATTTGAAGAACACGCTGGCACCCGCTGCAACGCGAGCGGCTGAGTCCGCTATGAGCGAATGTGCGGAAAAGGTTAGAACAATTTATGATGACTTGTGCTTCGGCCACCGGGGCAATATTGCCGTTAGCTACGACGGCACGTGGAAGACGCGAGGCCATTCTTCCCACATCGGCGTGGGCACAGTTATCGAATTATTTAGTGGCTACGTGTTGGACTACGTCGTTCTTTCCAACTTTTGCCTAGGCTGCGAGGTGGGCCCAAAGCCTAGTAGTGAGGGCTATCAAGAATGGAAGGCTAACCACAAATGCCAAAAAAATACGAACAGCAAAGCGGGGCAAATGGAAGTGGAGGCGGCTCTAATTTTATTTCAGAGGTCGCTTGAACGCCATGGCCTGCGCTACACAACTATGCTGTCTGATGGAGACTCTAAGACATTTTGCGCCATACAAGACGCCAAGGTGTATGGTTACATTGACGTGCAGAAGGAAGACTGTATTAATCATGTACAGAAACGGATGGGCACCGCATTGAGAAACCTGGTGCAGAAACAAAAGTGCGATGGGAAAAGAGGCCTTGGTGGGAAAGGCAGGCTCACAGGTGAGCTGATCACCAGGCTGAGCACATATTATGGCCGGGCTCTGAAATCGCATGAAGGTGACGTGGGCGAGATGCAAAAGGCTGTGATGGCCACATACCGCCACGTCACCTCCACTGATGAATGCTCGGACCACAGTCTGTGCCCAGCTGGTGAAACTTCATGGTGTCGGCACAATGCCGCAAAAGCAAAGGGTGAGCCCGACCCCAGGCATGCCTACAATCTACCGAAAGACGTGGCAGAGGCATTACTACCGATTTATACCCGGCTTTCGGAAAGAGCCCTGCTTCAGAGGTGCGAACGCGGCAAAACGCAGAACTCCAACGAGAGCCTACATTCGGTAATCTGGAGTTTGGCCCCCAAGGAGCACCATGCGTCCCTGTTCGCTATTGAAGCAGCTGTTGCAGAAGCAGTGCTGCGCTTCAACACGGGCAATTTGAATTCTGCAACGGCAATCTTAGGTGAAATGGACATGAATGCGACAAGTACTGGTGCCAGGAGAGCGAGAGAAAAAGACCACCGTCGCAGCATTGTCTCCAACAAGAAAAGAACAGCCTCATTGGAACTCCAGAAGCTAGTGAAGAGGAGGCATGAGCACAGAATGCATTCAGACTATGCTTCTGGTGCGTTTTGAGGTTGTCTTGTTGCATCTTCTGCAATAAAAATGTGTGCCCACGTTTTTTCTCGATTTCTCAAAACGACAATTTTCATGTGCTTCCCATTATGCCAGAGCAATATCTCTTGTTCTATTTGGGTTATCATTACGATTTCTTTTTTGTTTCGAAGATAAATGCAGGGGATGTGTCGTAAAGTAAGTTTTATTGTAATAATTTTTGGAGAAAATTCTCTAAATGGATCTTTTGTTTCAAGTGTAGATGGGGAAATTTTTCATGTCATATTCAACATCCCACAACTTTGCTTCGAAATAGCCCAGAACAATGATTTATACTTTATTGCACACTGTGAACATACCGAATTGGTTCTATAGGTTGCACATCAATATCCAAGTTACAGTTAATTAGCTAATTAGGCCTTAATTGAAAAAGTCGCAGTTCATTATATCTTTAAAACTAATTGTCACAGCAAAAAAAGAATTAGATTTTTGAAATCAGCAGTACAATCTACATAGGCTCTCCAAATTTGACTGAGGTACTCGCAAAAATAAAAGAGTTTTTGGAAGGTGTAGCATCCCCCCTTAAGTGGGGCTGTTATATGTGGGCTCGACTGTATATCCGAAAATTTTGCGTTAATATGACTTATAGAGTGCTTTAAGGAGAGAAGCTACCACAGAAACCGAACTTTTCAATTTTTTTAGATATCTTATTGAAGCATTCAGAGTAATTTACCTACAGCAAAAAAAAAAAAAAAACCCTGAAAATTTTCGTAAATTGTGTTCAGGGGTTTTAGTGTTTCTGAGGTCTAACTGGGTTGTTCACTTGGGTGCCTGAGGAAGAGCCGGAAGAAATCCCAGCACATACCAGAAGGCTGAAATTATTTGTGGTCATCCCTGAATCCTAGGGCGCTAAAGAGCCGTTTTTTTTTTCAATTTCCCCTAAAAAATAATATGGAACCTTGAATTTGATGTAGCCAGTATGTATAACATTTATTAAAAATAATTGTTTATTAATAATTGATGGCACCAATTTTGACAAAATGAAGCTTGTTACACCCTGGCAAAATCATCCAGAAGCAGAATAAAAGAAACGGCACAATATGATAAGCAGTTCTTGAGAAATCACTTTCCTCAGCACCACAAGTAGCTAAAAAATCCATTTTGAGAAAATGGGTTTTGAAAGTTAGGCACAAGGGTTTTCCTCAAAAAGCTCCAGCAGAGTAGCTTAAAGTGTCCTTGTGCACTCTTTTCCTTTTTTGTCTTCCCTCCATCTCTTCCAAGTGCCGTTTGAAATTTAAATTTTTTTCTATTTTTTGCAGACGTAGGGCATCTCTTTCAACAGCCTTCTGCATCAGTTCAAATTTTTTCTGTGTCGCTGACGTAGATTCGAGTTCAGCGTGAACGGTGTCTCGACGTCTCGCATTCGCATCAATTTCTTCCTTAGGAAAAGCGTCCACAAATGAAGGGACGAGGGCCCATGCACGCTATTGGCCTTGATGCAGACGAAGTTCTGGTCTGGCGATCTTAACAACACTTGGTGTCACTCTCAACGGTACTGATTCAGAGCACGTGCTGAATCCGGCGATCTCAGACACGCTCAATGCATTTGCAGCTCCAGGTACACACGGTTTGTCGGATTCTAGACTGGTGGCAGCTGACAGCACAGTTTCGTAGCCGCAAGCATCTGCGCACTGGGCACTTGCAGCAGAAAAGCGGAATTTCGATTCTCGTAGAAGCCGCATATTGCGTTTCCGCGCTCCGAACTAGCGCACAGTCTTTGTTGCCGGCATAACACACAGCAACAAAGATAAAGGGCACAGAACTTGTGTGAAAATAAAAAAAGAGAAACTGATCGAAAATACAGCGCAAGGCAAAAAGCGGCTTGTAAGCAAACGTCTATCGAAGCGGACGGAGCAGAGATGCAACAGCAAGGCAAGCGTGCTGTTGCCCGTGAGATATGAATGAGCTGCTCTAGACAATCAATGCTCCGCATCGTATCTTGGAGAAACGCCGATAGCATCTCAACCACGCCGTTGACGCCACTTTGAAAGGCAGCAAATGAGAGAGAATTCACGGTCAAAACAAGACTAAAATCGCGCGCGCGCACAAAGTTTGGTTTGATTTTGGCTTTTGCGCGTGTTTTAGGCGATGCGGCGGCCTTGAAGATAGCATTTTTTTTCTCACTTTTGGGTTAAATTAGGTGCTGATATTTTCAAAATAGGTAGTTTACATGACATACCACCCGACATACAACCCAACAATATGGTTTTAAAAAAAACAGACTTTCTCGCGATCTTTCTGTTTTCAACGGCCGCGTCCCCCCTTAAAACAGCGAAAGAACAAAGTCGTCGCACATTGCGATTAGCGTAACGAGTGGGTCGTCCAATGCTCTAAAACATTACAAAAGCTTCTTCTTGTTCCCAAATAAACTGTGGCACTTATCCACTTCAGCCATAATTCCTCATCGTCGTCAGCCAATGCATGAACAATTGGCACGAAATTCCTTGTAAGTGTTTAATCGGATACCACGCTTCCAAGAAAAATAACACACACAAAAAGAAAAAGCGTAGGGAATGCCGGCCCTCTACCCAGAAGTTTATTATTTAGTATTTAGGGTGGACATGGTGTGTGGAGATATTTTCCGTATTTGCAGACCAAACATGATGAAAATATACATGCTTATGTAGTTTCTCCTGCTGATTTCAAATACGTGAAAATTTTCATTGTAGGTCAATTAATTTAAAAGGTACAAATTGCTGCCCCTCTATTGTTTTCGAAGACAATAGAAAGTGCTTATCAAAAAGTAAATATTATTGCATAGCTAGACAGTGCGATTAGCAATAAGTGCAATGCTGAAATAAGATTTCAAATTAAAAAAAAACTAGTGATTCTGCAGATGATGAAAGTTGAGGAGTCATGTCATGGCTTTCACATCAAAGAAATTTAATACCTTCTAAATTTATATGGGCAGCAAATGAAAATTCTGCTCTCGGCACTTTGTAATAAACAGATTGGGCTTTATGTCAATGAAAAAATTATTGCTCTAGCTATTCTAGATTGCAAGATATCGCCCCACAAACTAGTAAAGTCACCGAAAAGCGTGTTTTCAGAAAACTGAGAAAAATGAATAAAACTCATTCATGTACATAACTGTACTTGAAAATGCTCAGTATGCACCGGGCATGTAGTCCTTTTGACTACGAGTCCCTGTGTTGTGCTTTTTCAGGGACGGGTGCATGTTCTCCGTTGCTTGTCGCTTCTTGGCTGATGCTGCCGTGCGCCGTCTATCCTTTTCAGCCATGCGGCTGCGGCTTTGCCAGCTGGGGTTTAGGCTCAGCTCTTTCATAATGTCTTCTGATGCCTTTTTATTGCCTGCATCGAACTTGAGCACTGCTTCTGCTAAAGCTGCCTTCACCGTGAATAGCGAAGCATGTCGCTCCTTTGGTGCCAGCGCCCAGATCATTGAATGCAGGCATTCGTTGTTATTTTGGGTTTTCCCTCACTGGCATCGTTGAAACAGCTTTCTGTCTGACAAGCGCTCATAAATGGGAAGTAAGGCTTGGCAGACATGTGGAGGCAGCTTTCGACGATGTTTGAGAATGGGCTCCCCCTTGGCCTTTGCCGCATTTAGCTTGCACCAGGAATTTGGATCAGGTGGGCACAGAGTGTGGTTTGCCACATCATCATTGGATGTGATGATAAGTGGCCATCACTGCTGTGTGCATAGCATCAACATCACCACTGTGTGTCTTCAGAGCCCACCTATAATAATTGGTGAGCTTGGAGATCAGGTCTTCTGTCAGGTGGCCCTTTCCCCCAAGACTCTCAAGGGCAGGGCCTATGTGTTTTGCAATCAAGTTGCGCAAAGCCGTGCCCATACGCTTTTGGACATGATTAGTGCAGTCTTCTTTTTCCTCTGGGACATAACCATAAACGTTATCTTCTTGTAGCACAAGGTAACAGCGGTTACCTTGCGCTACAAGTCCATCAGCTTCTGCTCGAAGGCTCCGCGGCTGACGGACTTTGCACAGGCTCCGTGACAATTGATGCGGTAGCTAGGCCTTCCGTGGTAGCAATGACGACTTCGCCATGGGACGCGGAGAGTGTAGCGTCTCGGGGGGGTTTGCTGTATCACTGAGCACTTCTTGAAATTCGCTACTAGCCTCCTTCGCACCTTTTTCGTACCAAACTTGTGCCGCGTGCGGAATTTGCGCTCAGGATTTGACTTCGTGAAACTTTTCCGCTGACACTACTGAGGCAAAATGGCGCTCATGGACGCGCGCCTCAATACCCAGAGCAGACGAAGGCAGGAGCCTCCACCGATAGGGAGGCAAGCTCAAGTCACGTGCGCGAAGTAGCGAATAGGAAGGCACTCCGATACTTCTTTTTGTCGCTCATTTTACAAGCTGCCAATAGTTGAACTGGACCCATTCTTGCGGGAATTCGAAGGCGAAAAACGGCTCTCTCAAATGAAACCAAGCGGGTCGCGCTGGCACACATGAAAGGGCAGGGGCACGTCAGGGAAAATGTGCGATTTCAGCACTGATTTTGGCTCAAATTTAGCTAGAAAGCACCGTATAAAGGGTGTTAGCGGCTAAAATAATCATATTATAGGTATGAAATTCACAATATAAGTGCACTAGTAGCTGTAGATTTCAAAAACGCAATAAATAAAAAAAAAACGACCTTTTTCGCAATTTTTCGGTCTCCACAACCCGTGTCCCCCCTTAATGCCCTAGTGGGTATCAAGCAAGTGTGCTTGCAGTAGTTCCAATTCGTATTTTGAAAAGGCTCTGAAAAGCCGCTCTTCTAGCTTTCGCCGAGACTATGCTGCGCCTTCGGTGCAGGCCTGGCGCTTTTTTATTTTGTACTCGCTAGAAATACAGTAGACTCTGGGTGTTACAAATCTCAAAGAGAAGTGAAATACTCGTATCACCAAAAATTGTGAAAAATTCATTTTGAAACGACGATATATGCACGGAGCATTTCTTTCAATCGAAAGAACTTGCACACCTTTCTGAGGCACAAGCGATTTTTGGGGTCCGCATATAAGTACAGGGCAGAAATTTTATATCATACAACTTCGAAAAGAAAAACACACCAGACTTTACAGTAAAAGCTCGTTAATTCAACACCCGTTAATTCGGAAATTCGAATAATTCGGACGGCTCTATTGATCCTGGCCGAAGTGCATGTTAATCTGTGGGACCAAACTTTTGTTATTTTGTCGGGATTCGGCTCCGCACCGCTTAATTCGGACAAATGCTGACGGCTGCTGCTACACAAAAGTGTGATAAAGCAGCGCTGGCACCACTGAAGTGAAACCGAAACCTGAGTGGCATCGCCATCACCGTCAACTAGTGGGGGCGATCGCAGCGTCACTGAACGTCGGCGTCTTCTTTCTTCTCCACTCAGCGCCTCCGACGCCATTTTCCCTTGTGTTGTCGTGTCGGAACCATCTCTTCTTGCGGAGTTCTCTTTTTCTTCCATTGTGACCGTATTTGCATGCCACCACCATCGTGCGCTGCAGTGATGGCAACGCCGAAAAAGCGGCAGAACTACGACGCGAAGAACTTGGCGACTAAAGTGAAAATTTTGGAAGCACTGAAGAACGGCGAATCGCGACGGCAGGTTATGACAAAGTACAACGTGAAGCGGAGCACGTTGGGAACGTACGTGAAAATGAACAACAGATTCGACAAGCCTTCGAAAGCGAGAAGTTTCATGCCTCTAGAAAGCGGTTGCGAACCGCAGCTCATCTTCAGCTCGAAGAGGCTTTGCTCCGGTGGATTACTGACTGTCGCAACGCACATCTGCCTTTGAGCGGACCTCTCATCATGGCGCAAGGTGAGAAGTACGCTGCAATGATGAACATTGAATCGTTCAAAGCGTCAGAAGGGTGGTTTGCGAGGTTTCGAGAGAGACACAAACTTGTCTTCAGGAGTGTGTGCGGCGAAAAGGCCAGTGTTGACGAAAGCGTGACCACAGAGTGGAGAAATGTGAAGCTGCTGGAGCACATCGCCGCATATGAGCCACGTGACGTGTTCAATGCAGATGAAACTGCTCTATTTTTCAGAGCTCTGCCCGACAAGACGGTGACTTTCAAAGGGGATGCGTGGATTGGTGGCAAGAAGTGCAAGCAAAGGATAACTGTGCTTCTTGCCGCCAATATGACTGGCACGGAGCGCTTGCCACTACTTGTCGTCGGGAAGGTGCTTTTAAGCCACATTGTTTTAAGGGGGGATGCTACACCTTCCAAAAACTCTTTTATTTTTGCGAGTACCTCAGTCAAATTTGGAGAGCCTATGTAGATTTTACTGCTGATTTCAAAAATCTAATTCTTTTTTTGCTGTGACAATTAGTTTTAAAGATATAATGAACTGCGACTTTTTCAATTAAGGCCTAATTAGCTAATTAACTGTAACTTGGATATTGATGTGCAACCTATAGAACCAATTCGGTATGTTCACAGTGTGCAATAAAGTATAAATCATTGTTCTGGGCTATTTCGAAGCAAAGTTGTGGGATGTTGAATATGACATGAAAAATTTCCCCATCTACACTTGAAACAAAAGATCCATATAGAGAATTTTCTCCAAAAATTATTACAATAAAACTTACTTTACGACACATCCCCTGCATTTATCTTCGAAACAAAAAAGAAATCGTAATGATAACCCAGATAGAACAAGAGATATTGCTCCGGCATAATGGGAAGCACATGAAAATTGTCGTTTTGAGAAATCGAGAAAAAACGTGGGCACACATTTTTATTGCAGAAGATGCAACAAGACAACCTCAAAACGCACCAGAAGCATAGTTTGAATGCATTCTGTGCTCATGCCGCCTCTTCACTAGCTTCCGGAGTTCCAATGAGGCTGTTCTTTTCTTGTTGGAGACAATGCTGCGACGGTGGTCTTTTTCTCTTGCTCTCCTGGCACCAGTACTTGTCGCATTCATGTCCATTTCACCTAAGATTGCCGTTGCAGAATTCAAATTGCCCGTGTTGAAGCGCAGCACTGCTTCTGCAACAGCTGCTTCAACAGCGAACAGGGACGCATGGTGCTCCTTTGGGGCCAAACTCCAGATTACCGAATGTAGGCTCTCGTTGTAGTTCTGCGTTTTGCCGCGTTCGCACCTCTGAAGCAGGGCTCTTTCCGAAAGCCGGGTATAAACCGGTAGTAATGCCTCTGCCACATCTTTCGGTAGATTGTAGGCATGCCTGGGGTCGGGCTCACCCTTTGCTTTTGCGGCATTGTGCCGACACCATGAAGTTTCACCAGCTGGGCACAGACTGTGGTCCGAGCATTCATCAGTGGAGGTGACGTGGCGGTATGTGGCCATCACAGACTTTTGCATCTCGCCCACGTCACCTTCATGCGATTTCAGAGCCCGGCCATAATATGTGCTCAGCCTGGTGATCAGCTCACCTGTGAGCCTGCCTTTCCCACCAAGGCCTCTTTTCCCATTGCACTTTTGTTTCTGCACCAGGTTTCTCAATGCGGTGCCCATCCGTTTCTGTACATGATTAATACAGTCTTCCTTCTGCACGTCAATGTAACCATACACCTTGGCGTCTTGTATGGCGCAAAATGTCCTAGAGTCTCCATCAGACAGCATAGTTGTGTAGCGCAGGCCATGGCGTTCAAGCGACCTCTGAAATAGAATTAGAGCCGCCTCCACTTCCATTTGCCCCGCTTTGCTGTTGGTATTTTTTTGGCATTTGTGGTTAGCCTTCCATTCTTGATAGCCCTCACTACTAGGCTTCGGGCCCACCTCGCAGCCTAGGCAAAAGTTGGAAAGAACGACGTAGTCCAACACGTAGCCACTAAATAATTCGATAACTGTGCCCACGCCGATGTGGGAAGAATGGCCTCGCGTCTTCCACGTGCCGTCGTAGCTAACGGCAATATTGCCCCGGTGGCAGAAGCACAAGTCATCATAAATTGTTCTAACCTTTTCCGCACATTCACTCATAGCGGACTCAGCCGCTCGCGTTGCAGCGGGTGCCAGCGTGTTCTTCAAATGCCGCTGAAACGTCTTGTGGTGCATACCGCGGTGTGAGATGCCCATTGTTGCGAAAATATCGTTCATTTTCGTTTGGCCGTTGCCGGTAGCCACCATCGCCCTCGAAGCGAGAAGATTTACTTCAAACGGATTGCACGTTTTCGTGCCGTTCGCGCAGGGCGAAGTCCATTCATTCGCGATCTCGCCGCACCTTTCACACTGCACTAGCACTTTCACGGCAAGTCCGTAGTCCCGATCCCCTCTGACGATCGTAGCCGGTCCGTGGCAGGCTTTGCAACACAAGGCACCCATTATCGCGTTTAGGATATCTAGATGCATAAGCAGATAAGGAGCAGCGTGGTCCGAGTCCTGTGCGGTTGCCTCGCTACAACTCGCGGTGAAAAAGTCAATTTTCCGTGCAGTTGCTGGCGCCGATGAAAGCCGGTCGAGCGTCGCTTTCTCCCGGGCATGATTTTCTTCAACTTCGGCGTTTGTCACCACCTTGGCGTCGATTCGTAGTCGTCCGGAGTTCGCTTCCCCGTCATCGTCGTCGGAGGCAACGCGCTCGGTCGCACCATCGCTGAACGGCCGCGGAGCGTCGACACATCGTTCGTCGGAGTCAACCAAGGGCTCTGATGACTTCGTAGACTTTCTCCCACGACCTTTGCGTTTCCTGCGACCAAATGCGTGCACGGTCCGATACTTTTTTGCGTGTCCAGGCATGGCGATACGATCAGAAGCTTCAGAGTGCTCTGCCGATTTCGAGGCGTCACAGCGGTAACCCTTTCAAAATGGCGTCGGGTCGCGTATGCAGGCGCAAGCCGCGAGCTTCCAGCCAACCGGAAAGCGCCATTTCAGTCACGTGCGCCGTTTAGCCAATGGCAGTGAGCACGGCTCTTCGTCTTTGAGGCCCCGTTTTTCGGGCCGGGGAAACGCTCAATGTTGCTTACTGAATAAAAAAAACAGCTGAAAACGCGTTCTTTCAAACAAGACCAAAATGGCGCCGATCGAGCGCGTAGTTCCCGCGTATCGTAGAGCCGAAACCTGCGCTATTCGCCCTCAATTTAACGGGCAGGACGCCCGTTTTCGGTTTTTTAAAGTTGAATAACGATAAAAGTTGATGGTATTCGGCTATGAAATTTTGTAAATAGGTGCGCAATGATGTCGGGAACGCGAAAAGAAGGTCCGCGAAAACTCGATTTTTTGGCTGATTTTCGGTCCCGAAGTGCGGCGTCCCCCCTTAAGAACGTCAAAAGCCTTCCTGTCGAGTACACAGCGAACAGGAAGGCATGGATGACATCGGACATTTTTCGCGGCTGGCTGCAGCAGTTGGACCGGCACTTCATGTCGAAGAACCGCAAGATAATTATGGTTGTTGATAACTGCAGTGCCCATAACTGTACAGTCGAACTGAAGAGCATCAAAGTAGTTTTTTTGCCGCCCAACACTACGTCTGCTCTTCGGCCGATGGACCAGCGTATCATTCACTACGTGAAGTCGAAGTACCGCAAGCACCTGCTAGAGCGAATGATCCTATGCTCAGAAGCTGAAAAGTTGTATTAAGTGGACTTACTCGGCGCAGTGCACATCATCGCCCACGTGGGGAAAAAACACTCCGCCGCAAGTCATCGCCAACTGTTTTCGGCACAGCGGTTTTGTGAGGCCCGAGCATGCAGCAGTAGCTGACGATGGCATCGAGGAGGTGTCAGCCGAGTCCACCGACGATGACTGCCCGACTTTCGATGCTGTCCTTCCCACAGATGTGACCTTTCAGGGCTACATCGCGATTGATCATGGTGTCGCCACGAGTGGTCTCCTGACCCATCAAGAGATTATTAATGATGTCACGGGCGCCCATGACGACCACAATTCCGACGAAGAATCATGCGAGGAGATACAGCCGCGACCTCATCGCACCTCACGGGAAGTCTCGGAGGCGCTGTTAATATTAGAGGACGCTTGCCTGAACACTCCTGACAGCTTGCGTGCTGTTGGCCATTTGGAACAGTTAAGAAAAATTGTGATGTCAGCCGGAATCTGCGCGAAAACGCAGACGACAATGACAAAATACTTCAACAAATAAAGGTATGCTTCTGCAGCTTGATTTCAAATGTTGTTCTCCCTGTTCATTCGTTAATTCGGCATTCGGTTAATTCGGACAGTTTTTCCGGTCCCGTGAAATCCGAATTAACGAGCTTTTACTGTAGTATGAGGATTTATACAGTATTGCATCTCTCAAAGGGCAGCGTACACGCATGGTGAAGGATATGTATGTGAAAACACAGTGCACGACTCTAAAAATAAATGTAGAGCGCAAAAAAGACGAGACACAGGAGACAAGCAGACAGGAACGGCCGTTCACTACCAACCGATTTAGTTACAAAAGAACTGTGGGAAACAAATGCAGATGCTACACCCCAAACGCGGCTGATATAAAACACTAAAGCTGCTTATTTAAAACACCGAAGCATATTGCGGCATAGCAATTGAAATTCACACTCTCGCAAACACACTGACGTCTCGTTGACGCAGTCTTCACCCTTCAATATCAGGTGGTACGCCTCTAACAGTTAACGAGCAAACGTTTCCCTGCTGTATCCCAGCACCTTCAGTCAAGCAAGGAAAGGCACACAGGCACACACTGCACAGTGTGTAGAAAGGCGAGCGTCCTCATCGTTCAAGAGCAACAACTCATGCTCCCAGGCCCACTGGTTTACACACTTTCTTGTTTGGCCGATGCATGATTTGCCACAGCTCAATGGCAATTCATTTACCACCTTCCCCACACAGTCCACGTAACGCCTAGCGTGCGTGGACTCAAACCTCAATGCACCGAACTTTTGTTGTAACCGATAATGAAATATAGGTTATAGCAAAGTATACGAAGTGATGTTAATTTATATGTAGGGTTTAATTTCCCAAAACCACCATATGATTACAAGAGACGCCGTAGTGGAGGGCTCCAGAAATTTTGACCACCGGGAGTTCTTTAACATGCACTCAAGTCTAGGCACATGGGCCTACAGCATTTCCACCTCCATCAACAATGCAGCCGCCAAAGCCAGGATTCGATACCCCAACCTGCGGGTCAGCAGCCGAGTACCTTAGCCACTAGACCTCCGCGACATGAACTTTTTTCCTTCATGTATTCACTGCAAAGTATTAAAGAAAATATTCTAAAAATATTCGAATTCACTTTGCACCCAAAAGTTTGCTATTCTCACAGCTCTGCCTATCAAGATTTCCGCTGGTCTCTCACCATCCTCCTTGTTGGCGCCTTCCTTGTTGATCTTGGCGGCGTCCCCACCTGCGGACGCGGCAGCCGCCTCTCTCTTTTGCCGGGCAACAAATGCATGGTGGTGCATGTTGAACAGCACGGCATAGACCATTTGCCGGATGGGCCGGAACAGGGTCACTCCCCAGGGGATGTCGCGGGGAGCCTCATCTTCGATAGCCACTGGAATCTTGATGGCACCCTGTTACGAGGGAACCGCAAGTGTCTTGTCAAATTCGCGGCAAGACAGTTAAAGATCACATCAAAACTAGTCAGTTGGTTGAAAGAGCAAGTCACTCTCGTGAGTAAAAGGGGGCTTAATGCTAAAAGAAAAGACAAATAGAAAAAAAAAGCCAGGTCGTCCATATGGAACTGATTATTGACAAGCAAACCTCACTATACATACTTTGAACCATGGTCCTTCTACAAGACCTTGAAAGCACTTTGGTATCTAACCATATACAGTCAATCCCGGATATGTCAAACTCGGATATATTAAATCACTGGCCATATCAAAAAGTTGAAAAAGTATGGGACTGCTGAATACGTATATCGAACTCTCGCATAGCGGGACATTCGCTATATCGAACGCTGCACCATGCTGAAGCCCAGATAATTCACTTTTTCTAGCAAATATCGATCGATTTTCAGCTGCGTTCTAACAAGCTTCGATCCTTTTCGTGCGCAGATGGTAAAAAAGTGGTGTCATTCTATTGTGCTGATCTGGTTCGTTGCACGGCGCTTGCGAGTGCAACTGTATGTTTGATGCGCGATCTGCAGGTCTCAATGCGCGGGCATAGTGTTTTTCAAAAAGCCCAATTGCCGAGGACACCAAAATGAGAACATGAGGTGCCCCGGTGATCTTGTTGCAATGCTCGCATTCCCTTGTTTGTTGGCACTCAGTGGCATATGAGCCTGAAAAGCATGGCCTTTGAGATGTGCATTCTCGCGACGCATTTTTAGTGCTTTCGGTTCTAAAGCGCATGTCTCAGAGGCTACACTTTTTCTAGCCTTTAACATCAAACCAGCTGAAATCTGCAGCTGCCAGCTACAAAGCCACACGTGACATCGATATCGCCAAAGTGTTGACAATGGGAACTCTCTGTTGCCTTTTGTCCCGTGTAGACTTCTCGCCTCGTTCCTGATAAATCCTTATTCGCGAGTTGAACTGAACGTTGACCAGCACGTAGCGATAAAAATTATGACTGGCGCTTGGAGCGACGTCAAGTAAAGCATCGTGGTAAACTTTCTTTCGGGACAAAGTGACGACTTTGTGTGCGTCATGACCGCTGAGGACGTTGTTCGGTTCCCAGTGAATTCTGCACCTTATCAGCGTTTTCAGGCACCATCCGAGACATTGAGCGATTTCATCGGTGCAGATGACCAACGTAGCTGTTTCTGACTGCATCAATGCTGAGATCATGACTTGCGTTGCCGGTGCAGCGGAAGTATAGCCGTGCGGTTATGAATATGCCTACACCTCCTGTGTCCCTGCTAACCAACATTTTGCTGCGCTTTAAAGCTGGCATCAGTGTTATGCGTCAATGCTGTTGTGGCCAAAAGAACCAAATTCACTTATTTGAAAAGCTTCAGTGATATTGAGAATGACTGGAACTTGACGGCGCGCAAGAAGCATGACAATTTTACGAACTACTTTCATGCGGAATAAAGTATAACTTGCAGTTCACACCCTGTTGTTCATTATACTGTGAGAAAATCATTATGTTAGCACATGTAACAAATCTCCGAAGCCTAAAATGCTTCGACTTAGGCCTTAAATAAGCATATTTTGAATTAAGAATTATAGATATATCAAACTACTTTGCCATCTCCTTTGAGTTAGATATACAGTCGAACTCCGCAACAACTAACGCCACTTTAACGAAATTTCCGCGACAACGAAAAATTCACGATTCCCCGTCACTACTCCATGGCAGTCAATGCATTGTCGCCACAAAGACTCCTTTTTCTTCTATTGTCTCGCTTGAACGAAACTTTACGATGCAATTTCAGGCTCGGATACTTATTTCTATGCAGTAAACCCAATCTTTAACATTTCGATGCATTTTCAGAGCCCGAAAATGCGTCAGCGAAGTCTAAAATCCGCGTTGGCACTACCAAAAACCGCCGCTGCTCAGCAAGCATGGGCACCGCCATTGCTCGGTAGCGATGGCAATGAGACTGCCCTGCAAGAGTGTAGTAACTGTAGCCCTACTTTTGCCACTGGCTTGATATTGAGCCACAGACGTTTCGAAGGTGAAGCTCAGTTCCTGGTTTCCTTCATGCAGCTGCTGAGTGCAACTGCGGAACGATGCCTTTCCCGATTCCGATGCTCATCATTATCTTCGCGCTTCCATCTACTGTGATAGGCAAGACTGCAATAGCTAGTAGCAGCCGTGAGCTCGCCATGCAGCAGGTGGCACTCCACCATCTGACAATCATTAACCACCTACTCTAAAATATGGCGGTTAGCTTATGCCATGTTTGGCTAGGCCTTGCAATAGGATGTGACACACCAACCTGCGACAGCAGCTGGTAGATCCAGGGGGACATGAGACCCTTCTGGTGCCGCTCGCTCGCTGTCCGCATCACCTCCGGAGGAACCTTGGGCAGCTTGGGGGTCTCGGGCATGATGAACGAACCACCAGGAATTCGAGCCTCAGCACCACCGCTGCTGCCGGCACTCGTTGGCTCACCACCAGCGCTAGCTGCACCGGCACTGCCCTTCTGGCCCTGTCAAGGAAAAGATGAAGAAGAAAGAAAAACAATATACAAGTTGAAGCACATGACTCATCACTAACAGGACTGTAGAGAGACTGGGAGTATCTAGATTCGAACAATTTCTTTGGAAGCGCTCTGCCCAATCATGTCTCGCCTAGCCACGCAGTAACACTGCTGTAGTGAACACGGACCCCCACATCCCCACCAACAGTGTTGTTCTCAACAACTAGTTTGTTGAGAAACAGCTAGCCAAGACCAAAGGCTGCCAAAATTGTATATCAGGAATTGGGAAAAACTGACGAAGCAGCATTGCCATCCGTTTACTGCTTTTACTGCAATTGCATACAAATCCACAGCAGAGTTACCTGCTCAGCACCGCAAAAATTGCAACCGCCTATAAAGTTTGACGTTTGTATCTTCCAAAAATACTGTATTTGAATGCATGATTACAATGTTACGGCTACTGTCAAGTTCAAATCAAAGCAAATCAAATGAAATCTTTATTTCTATAATATACAATTTTCCTGATGGATTACAACCATAAAAAAGCTGCCGAAAAGTGGCTTGACAATTCTGTAGCCCAACGTAATCTATGGCTTGTGGGCAACTGCAAAGGAAAGCAGTTAACAAACGAAAACGTATGATTAGTGCAGAACAAAAACAGTCTGCAGAAAAAAAGCATACAAGAATGCAACACAAAAATCAATAAAATTAGTTTTTTTACACGAACATAGATTTAAGGATAGCTGAGGAACAATAAAACAAATCTAAATCGATGAACGGAAGATACGCTTCCGTTAAACGCTCTGTGCCAGTATTTGCTAGAACATCGAAGAAACAATGGCGGCACAAGCTACCGAGAGCTGCTGTTCTGCAGTAATTTCAATTCTCCTTGCACCATAAATATTGGTATAGGCAATTTTACGTCCAAAACTACGATATGGTTATGAGATATGCCTATTGTAGAGATCCTGAAATTTCGACCATATGGTGTCCGTTAACATGCACTGACAGCGCACAGTACACGGGCCTCTAGTTTGCCGCCTCCGTCAAAAATGCAACCACTAAGGCCAGGATCAAATTAATGGCCTTCGTGTCGGCATTCGAGAGCCATAAACCCTGGTCCATCACGGTGGACTCATGCACTGTAGCCCAACGAACGAGTTCCCGCAATGGCCAGGCGACGTCCCAAGAGCGAGGCTCACCTTCCGCCCCTGCCAAGATTTGGGGCTCTGGCGGCCGGGGCTGGAGCTGTTGCTGCTCGACGAGCTTGGTCCCAGGGGCCCACCATTCACGTGTGCTGTGCCGTTTGGCTGTGAGACATCTGCAGTGCAAGTCATTCATGAAGACCATTGAGAACCATGCACTTTGCTTCCGCAGCAGTCGAAGGCACAACGCCATCGAAAAATGAAATGTGATAGTTGTCGCAAACAAGTACAGTTGTTATTTTTTTTTTTTGCTGCTGGTAGGACAGTACAGTGGCACCCTGCTGACACGTTTTTGAAGGAACCATAAGAAATAAACACAAGAGCCGGCAAATGCATAAACTGAAAAACATAAAGAAGGTAGAATAACTTCGTACCTCCTGCTTCGTTTGTCATGCATCTTTAGAATGTCTTTGAGAGGACATGGCTTGCCTCATTGTGGCAGCCAAATGTGAACAGAGTACAACAACGCAGTGTGCGTTAATGCATGAAAACAAGGAACAACAACAACAAAAAAAGCGACACCGACACCATCTGTAATCTAAAACGCTGGCACACAAAGATGCATTAGAGTCCCTATGACTCGCGTGCACTATTTCGAGAATACAATGCTTCGCTGGTAATCCACCAAACCTGCAGAAAAGGAAGCATGCCCGCACCTGTTAGCATTTGGGCAGTCGTGCAAATTTGCACAAAACAATGCGGGCTGAAAATTGCCTACCAACACCCACACTTGCGCTCATTGCAGGCAAATGAGCCTTGGCCGGGACTGCAGCAAAATTCGTATCAATTCGAAAATTGAGATTATTCTAATACTTTTGCACCCTCACCCACAACTTTCATGAAAAAGATTGTTAGACGAGTAGTTGGACGCACCGTTTGCATCTGCCACGATGCTGTCGTCCTCGGCGTGGCTTGTGCGCAAATCCAGTGGTTCACCTGGCTTGTAGGCACCGTTCACGATACTTCCATTGTGACTAGCCGTCGGATAGCCGCCGCCCGTCGCCTGGCGGTATGCCGTCAAACTTGACAGCTATCAATGAAAGGGGGCGGAACGAAAGACTGCATATTTCAGAATTTGAAAGAGAATTTGGCACATTCTTTCCTTGAGCTCGTATCATACTATACATACGCACTTGAATGAATTATATCCCAATGTTGTTCAAACGTGCTACGCTCAAAACTTTACTAGTACCTTGACATAATGTATTTTGAATACAGTGCAGACCACTTATAACGTAACCGCTTTTTGCGCGGGACCGGTTATAACGTGGGTTTTTTTGACCACCGATATGTCGCCCATAGAACTCTATGTATAGGCCGACCGTTTATTGCGTAGGCGTGCGAAGGAGAATACCGGTTATAGCGCGGAGTTTTTAAGCGCGCGACCATAAAATCGGCGAACGGAGCACGGTCGGCACAATTTCTCGGCGGCGTTTCCAGCGCACCGGAACGTTGGGAGTGTGAGCGGGAAGGCGCACGTGGAGACCGCCGCGAAAAGTCAAACATTGCGGAGGAGAAGAGAGGGTACAGTAGGGAGAGAGTCGGGGAGACCTTGGAAGGAGGGAGCGTGTTTTCGTCACCGTGGCGACCGTGGCAGCGTCCCATCCGGGTGCGCGCTGCGCGGAGTGGGGGAGAAAAGCGGTAGCATGATTTTTTTCCCTCAACCTCCTTCTTTTGCCTCTTTGAATTTGCTGTGTGCGCTTCGCCGTGTCGTTGCCGTCTGAGAGCCCAGAGCACGTGTGTTGCGTAGCTCCTATCGCCATGGCGTTGGCAGCGTCTTTAAGCGGTGTGAAAAAACGCCGTGCCTTATTGATGGAGATTAAGGAATACGTCATAAGGGATATTGAGAGTGGCCTGAAGAAGGCGTCGGTGGCGGCGAAGTACGGCGTTCTGGACACGACCGTGTCAACAATCTACAAAAACAAGGACAAGCTGCGGCAGCAACTGCAGCAAGATTCGTCTTCCCTGTCACGGAAGAGAATACGTACGTCAAAATACGAAGACGTGGACGCAGCGCTGTTCAGGTGGTTCCGCGAAGTTAGGGCTCAGAGCATCCCAGTAAGTGGCCCCATGCTCCAACAAAAGGCCAAGTGTCTCGGAGCTCTTTTAGGCCACGACGACTTCAATCCACTCAACGGGTGGATTCAGCGTTTCAAAGATCGCCATGGCATCAGCTGCAAAGTGGTGTGCGGAGAAAGCGGCGCTGTCGACGACGAGTCTATCGAAGTCTGGCTTCGATAGACTCGTCTGCCGTATGCTGTCGACCTATACTGACAGAGACATTTATAATGCCAATGAAGCTGGTTTATTTGCTTAACCTTTTGCTTAACCGCACCCTTGTGCTGAAAGGCGAAGCCTGCTCCGGCAGCAAGGTCTCAAAGGAGCGCATAACTGTATTGTTTTGCGCCAATTTGAACGGGAGCGACAAGCGCCGCCTCTGTCACAGGTAAATCGGCAAGGCCACGTTGCTTTAAAGAACGGGAGTGCCTGCCAGTGACCTGCAAAGCCAATAAAAAGGCATGGATGACGCAGGATTTGTTCACCAGCTGGCTTTGCAAGTTTGATGAGGATATGCTGGCAGAGATGCGGCGGGTCGTGCTTATCCTCGACAACTGCACGGCCCACAACGTCAAGCCGAAGTTGACCGCAGTCAACTTAAAGTTTTTGCCTGCCAACACTACAGCAAAAAGTCAACCTTTTGACCAGGGTGTCATCGCAACCGTAAAGGCGCTGTACAAAAAGCGCATTTGCGAGAAATTTTTGCTGAGCATGCAGCAGCAGCAGCCTCTTAAAGTGAACTTAAGAGGCGCAATTGACATGGTGGTCGCTTCATGGTGGCAGGTCAAGGCCGATACCATAAGCAAGTGTTTCAAGAGGGCAAGCTTCGTGCACAATGCAGAGGCTCTGGAAGACGATGAGCAGAGCGACATGTCGCTCGCCGATGAGACCCCCAACACTGACGACGTGTGGTCCTGCCTCGTTGACAGCAACTTTGTAACCGCCACTGACACTTTCCAAGAATTTGTGGATGCCGGGCAGTCGGAGCTTTCTGTCTGCGAGAAAGCGAGCACAGATGACGCGATCGTCGCAGCGGTGCGCGGTAGTGCGGAGGTTGCAACGGACGACGAGTCGGATGGCAAAGACGATGTCGACCCGACGCCAGAACCAGATTTCCCGTGCAAAGACGCATTGGAATGCCTCGCTAAAGTGAAAACGTACTGCGCGAAAAACAGTTTGAGCGAGAAATCGCTTCAGTGCTTAAGCTTTGTGGAGGACGAAATTGTTCGCAGCGCTGTTCGCAAGCATTGCCAGACGAAAATAATGGCGTTCTTCTGCTGATGCCGGACTTGAGAACTTTGTTTCCAAGCGGTGTTGTGATTGTGTTGAATGTGTCTGCGAGTGAAAAGTGTAGTAAATTGCTTTTGAAAGGTGGGTTGCCCTTTTGACATAGGCAAAGGCCAAAAAAAGCATGCTTTGGTTGTAACGCGGTACCGCTTATAGCGCGGATTTTTACAACTCCCGTGACTTACGTTATAAGTGGTCTACACTGTACATACATGCAGTCACGCTCAATACGAGTTGCAACATGCCATTTGGACTTCAAAATGATGTCAACATTGCAAATTGGCACCTACACAGAAAAAAAATCTCTAATTAAACTTTCTCTGGGGTATTTTCTGACCTAACGTAACGTTTGTCGGTGTCACTATTCAGGCTTGGGATCACTTTAACCAAAGCCAACATGTTGCTACTCAGATTGAGCACAACTATCTTGTCCTCACACATTAAAACGCGATAATTTAAGGCTAGGTTGTCCACACACTTTGATAAGCAAAAGTCAAAACAATTTTTTTTCTGGACAAATGATTGAATGCTTTAAAATATGCATGGGACATCCAAAGAGGGTGGACGCTACAAAAAACGCATCTGGCTGTAGCCATTCGATTGCATGAATTGATATCCCCATCACCGACACAGCTACAGTCCTGCAGACTGCCAAGTCTAAGTTTGTTTATGGCAAAAAACAGCAACGACGGACACTGTTCAGGCTGTAAGCTTAAGTTCCTTAATCTTGTCCACAAATCACACATGAGCTAATCAAAATAATGCAATGATATTTGTGGATTTTAGCATTCCATACAAGCTTTCCAGATTCCAATTTCGATGCTTTCCTCAGAAGGAAAAAAGAAAAGGTGGGGGGGGGGGGGGGATATGGCTGTAGAGGCATTAAACTAGACGCCTCCACAGTAAGAAAAATTTTTTTCTATGACTTGCTACAATACTGTCTAGTACTGTCAAATTTTACTTAGGGCATTTAACCCAGCTGATTATAACCAATGCCTGAACAACAGAAGGGGCACTGTGTGAGGGGCTTGTTTCATTGTTGACACAACCAAATGAATCCAACAGACAATTAGACCAAGAAAAGTATAGGGACCATTATGTGTTGCGTTTAGCTATAGTGTAGTAATTAGGACATGAAATGAAGTCGAGACAATTAAAACCAATGACTGAAGTTTTAGAATGCCTTCATACTATTTTTTTTCTTCCTTCAATTTAGCTGCTGAGTAATGAGAGTTGCAACCTCCTCAAAAAAATAATGCTTGTTTGCTCCAACCTCTCTCTCTGCCGTCTCGGATGCAAATTTGGCTGGATCTGATCTCTGCAGGCCGTCTTCTCCAGGTGATAAGTCAAGGACGGGCGAGGAAGCATCAGCTGCGCGAGCCAAAACACAAAAACAAAAGCTGGAAAAACACAAATAAAACTGGTAGCAGTCCCTTCCCTGCACTGTGATATTATTCGGAGCGCTCGAACCATCCTTCACTGCAGTGCATTATGTGAAATAGAACTTCTTTCAATTTCATTTCATTCCACTTTAATCGTGCCCTATGTTAGCATGAACTGCTAATATGACAAAGTTTCTTAGAAGCAGGGAACTCAGGACTATGATCTCTTGCTTATTTCTCAAGTCCTTGCAATCACAGTGCAATAAAATATGCAAAAATGTTTTACAAGCAGTTGTGCACAGTTCTTTATTATCTCTTATCTAATAGCTACAAAACTGGGTGGAAAAACTTTCTTCTGTGCACATTCAACATTTCAACAAGCACACCATTTTCTGCAACTATAGACAATACTACGCCTCCTTCTTTCGAAGAGTCCAACAGCATTTTATGCCTGCAAGCTGGCCATCCTAGAGCATGTTCCAATTTCATTTGGGGCTCGTAAGCAGGCTCCCATAATCTCCTCTATATTATGTGCACAGGTCAAATCCATATTTATCACTCTCATTGCAAGAACACAGGACAACCTTGTTTTAGGTATGTCCCCATCAACTCTGTTTCTATATTTTTTTTACTTTCATTTCATCTATTCAACCTTCGTCTATTCCTTAGCCTCCTTGCAAGCTTCTTACTACAGCTTCTCAAACAACCCCCTAGCCCGTCCAAACAAAATGCACTACGTTTCTAGCCTTTTTTTTTTCCTTTTCTAGAACACAACTATGTGTCCCTCGCAAAAGCAAAAGAAGCGAAGTCAAAATCATGCACAGCACATCATTCCATTGGTTGCTTGACGCACGTGCCCAAAATGGTGTTTCCCGATTGGCCAGGAAAACTCGTTCGCAGCGTCTGCCACCATTTTGAAAGGGTATCGCCATTGCGAAGGTGTCGCGACTCATATCCCTAACGTGCTTGTGCATCTCGCTATGCCCGGCGGTGCGAAAAAGTTCCGATCGCAGCATTATTTTGGACGTTCACGGAAGAAAGGCAGAAGTAGAAAGCCCAATGTTGCTGCTACTGTGTACGCGGGAACAAGCGCCGGCGTTTGTTCAATAACGCCGTCTTGGTAACGACTATGTAACCTAAGACAGTTACTCGTGCATGTGTGGCGTGGACGCTGGCCGCCGGTGTACTGAAGATGTTATCAATAGAGGAATGTGCGAGACGGCATCCCCAGATAATGGACGCTCTGTGGATTATGATTGCGCCGATCCTATCGGCAACGGTGAAGCACGCGTAGACACGCGCCTCCCTGACAGCGTGCGCAATGTCAATTCCGGTCGTGTGCGGATAGATGCTGATGTGATCAATGCCAGAGAAGTTCGCAAAGCGCGCGCCCGCGTGACAACCACGACGTTTGAGGGTCTTTAATCAGTGTCGGCAACGACGCGAAAAATTCAGCGCTTACCGGAGTCAAGTGCTGCGGCAGCGAGGCAAGATGCCAGCAGGGCAAGACTCGGAATTCACACGAAAACCTCCAATCTGCGATTTAGAGTTTGGTATCAAAGGAGCAGCACGCTTTCTTTTTGCTGTGCAAGCTGGTGTTGCAGAAGCTGTGCTGCGCTTCAACACGGGCAATGTCAATGAATTTGCTGCAATTCTAGAGCAGCTGGACATCACGATATTCAGCAGTACATCCCTGAAGGCTAGGGAAAAGGACTGTCGTCATAGTGTAACCTCAAATAAATAGGGAGAAGCGTCCCAGAGTCTGAGAAAGCTAGTCAAGAAGAAGCATAAGGATGGGATGCGTCTGGATTATGCCCCTGGTGCAGTTTCATAAGATTTTATTAGTATTTTTCCAATAAACGTGTTCTGAAATGTTTTTCCCCATTTTCTCTAAACAGCAATATTGGCACGTTTGCCAAGTTGGAGGGAAAATAACTTCTGTTCCAATCGAGCTATCACCATAATTTTTTTTTGCTGTAAAGATAAATGCATGCAGTATGCAATATGCCTATTTTGAAGGTAATATACAAATCAAATTTTTTGTTTTTAATTGGGTCACTGTGTGACAGGTGAAGGTGTTTTTTTTTTTTGTGAACATTGATGTCCTCAAACTCTTGTTCAAATTGGCCCAGCAAAATTATTTATAGAACTTTGCACTTTTTAAACATCCTATATTGTTTCTACACTGTCGCAAATGTTTTGGAGCTTCCTGCTTAGATGCTAATTAGGCTCCAAACAAAGGACCCCGGTTATAAATTCATTGTGAAGTATCTTGGAAACTACTTGACCTATCAAAAAAGCAATTACATTTTTAGAATCTGCATATCTAAATACACAAACAGTGAAAATGTCGTTCAGATCTATACAAAAATAAAAACGTTGACCATCAAGTGTAGCCTCCCCCTTAACAGTCTTGGTACAAAATATTGAAGAGAAACAGGAGGGGACCGTTTGTACAATGCTGTTTGGTTTGACCAAGCTGAACTTTCGAGATTGAATGCGCTAAATGCAAGAGTATGTCCCATTTCAGCGTTTATTTTCTGCTAATAACTAAGTTTCAAAGACAGTAGCGTAGCTGTACACAATGGTAGCAACTCTAGTTTCTTTTGACTTCAAAATTCTACTAATAATATATAGACAACCCTGTTTCCTTCCCACCCTTTGGGTTTCTAGAAACTCTTGCACAGTCAAGCAGAATCGAGATTAGACGCACCTTTCCCATTGACCACTGGCTGCTCAGAGATTGGTGGCAGCCCCGATGAAGAGCCAGATGTGGATGGGTAGCAGCCGGACTCGTGCCGGCGCCCCTGGCTCGAGGGCCGGTAGCGCAAGAACCCGTCCCTGGTACCGTTCAGGTAGTAGTGCACACAGTTCTTGAGCCGCTGCACCTTGTCTCGGGGTGCGCCGGGGAACACTCGTGCTCCCAGGGCGTCCAGGTCTTCCGTCGAGGGCAGGCCTCGCACAAACTCAACCACCGCGGGGATAAGGGTCTCCGGAGGAATTGCCTGCCCAGATACGAAAATTGTGACTCAATATACATATACATATATCGAGAATTTCTTCTGCGGATCCAGTACTTTGTATGCATTGAGAAACGACGGACAGTCGTGCGGAAATGTTTATTACTTTCTACGATTCAGCAGGAGGGCCCACCTTCGTCAGGGAATGATTATATATATAGATATATATATATATATATATATATATATATTTTTTCGAGGGACTGGATTGCATGATCACTTTCAGAGACATAACACAGCACTACAGATTAAACAGATTCAAATATTCATCTCCCCACAACAAACTAAACATGAAACAGGAGGTTGCCTAGAGACAATTGACTTGAAACTAGTGATCCTATGCCTCTGTTCAGCTGACATTTATACACCCGAAGACTGTAAACTATGTGGTGCCAGAGAAACACCGCAGCACATGCTGTACGAGTGTACCGATAGCGAGCACCAGCCCCATAGAAATTAAGTAGACATGGCAGTCTCGAACCGTGAGGCGCGATGGGAGGTGGCTTTGCTCAGCCACGGCATCAACTGTAGGCCGTTCGGCATGCCCAGGAAGCCTTATATGTTCATGGACTCGAGGCAGTCACCGAAGCTCGGGTCCTTGCAGCCCCACCCCGCTAAAAAGTGCCGGCATTCACAATAAAGTTTTCACTTCCTCACTCGAGAGACTCTCACAGTCCAAAAAACAATTAAATCATGGCGTTTTATGTGTTTCATGTAAAACATATTTACGAGGTGCGCTTTTAGGGCTCTGGTAAGGAGTACTGCCACAAAATTCCAAGCACTTCTGGGACAGACTTGGGAGGAAACACATGCATCATCCACAATATAAGGAAGGCCAATATAACACAGAAACCTTTTGAAATAAATTTTAATGCGCGTGTTTAGCAACTGCATGCGGAACACCGGACCTCATGACATCGATGCCAACTTGCTTTGAATGTAAAGAACCTGCATCACGGGTATGTTTTGGCAGCCATGCTCCTAGCAGACCCTTCCAGGGAAAAGAGGAAGCACCTCCTCATGTGAACTCGCACATGAGTACAAAGGTTTACGTCCATGCCCCGGCAGTGCATTCCTAGGGGGGTCATGCACATTCTTGACATCACAGAAGGCACTTGGGAAGCCTTTACTGAAAAAGAGTTCCTCTTCTTTTGTACCCATGCAGTGCTCGTGCAAACACGGTTTCGTGCCCTGATGTCTGCTATGTTCACATGAAAGCCCCGCTCGGTGCCGACTTCCTCAGTGCTCTCAATAATAATAATAATAATAATAATAATAATAATTGGGGTTTTACTTCCCGAGAACATGTGATTATGAGAGAAGTCCTAGTGTGGGCTCCGAAAATTTAGCCCATCTGGTGTTCCTTAAGTACACTGACATCACACAGCACATGCACTGCACATACAGCACAGACACTAGCATCTCGCCTCCACCGAAATGGGATCGCCACGGCCGAAATCGAACCCGCAACTTTTGGGTCAGTAGCCGAACACCTTAATTGCTACACCACCGCGGCAGACCACTCAGCACTCTCCCAAATGGAAACTGCAACTGGATGCCACAAACGTCTCCAACCAATTAACTAGAGTGTGCTCAAGCAAACAGGCTTTCTAGCCTTAATAAATCCATCATTAACTACTTACTACAAAAAGAAAAAACCAGATGCAACATTCTTGGCTCAGTTTTTTTATAATTCTGACCGGATCTCGTAACAAAGAGTTGAATCCAAGAGCATCTGTTACATTTCAGCCCCAGCGACATGTGGGCGACGTGGGTGGGAATCGAATTTGCACCCTTGCGCTCAGCAGTGCAGCAACCTTAGCCACTGGACTGCTGTGGTCTGTCTGCAATGCTGCACTTTGCTTCCACGTTACAATGGAACCATAATTCATATTAAAATCTTGCGAACGCAAGCGTATGAATGAGCAAACAAGAGTGCCACTAGCCTGAACACAACGAAGCATCACAGGCTGATCCATCTCAAGGATTTACACTTTCCAACCTTACAATTGCAGAAGGGGTAAGAAATGCCTCGACAAAAACCTACCCCTTTGGCAACGCAAAGCCAGTCGGTCTAAATACTAAAAATTGCTTCACTGCTCAAGACGTCAGCTATTCACTAAACAATTGACACGTTCGTTTCACCACATAGAGGCGATGTACTTAACAAACATGACTAACCATCTGCATAGGAACGAGACTGTTCGCAGAACTTAGTAAGCATTCCCACTAGAGGAGACAAAAGTTCAGTTTCTAGGCTACATGTTGGTTACATGAAAGAACTGAATTGATGCGGACAACTCCAAACAACAAAGTGACGGAGTCTTTACGTCAAGCGCAAGCAAGATATTATGTGTCTGAAATAAAAAAATTTACTGGCATACAAAGCGCATTCCACATTACAGCTAGGAGAAACAAGGAGCACTGGCAGTCAGCTTTGAACTCTGCTCCCAAAAATGCTGAATAGGAAATTCAATGATGGCAAAGGAAATTTTCTTCACACACTTGAACGCGTTTTAACATTAAGCCGCAATTATCATTCCACAGCGGCCAATTGTGCCTCAGTTTTGTTTCTTCGATCAAAGTGATAAAACTGACATCCGCATGAAACTATTCAGCTTTAGCCTAGAACTTCTCTTACTTGCCAATTTGTTATTTCGAAACCCTACAAGCACAGGCATATTATACTCCGAGTAATATCTGATGTACTACCTGGTCACGTCTACGACTCTATTGTAAAACATAAGAAGGGTTAATGGGGCATTCAATTATTCAGTTATCTGAAAACCAATGAATTTGCTCACCTCTGTGGACCAAAGCTAGCTATCAGGGCAAATTCCATGATCCTTATATCTGGTTTGGAAAAATCTGTGCACTGAAAACATATCCTCGAGTGATAAAAAAAAAAAAAATCGGGTGCTTTTATAAAAGAAGTAAATAAACATAACAGCAGTGCTCAGAATGTTCTGAGCACGAGCAGTAATTATGCAAAAAAAGGTATATCTGGCCAAAATGAAACCTCAGGGTGAGAAAATAAGCAAGTTGGCTGTTTAATGTAATGTTTGTAAGAACCAAAAAGCAAACACACAAGTCATTAACTGCAGCTAAAGGATTAAGGGAGCCCGTGACAGTCCTACAATGCAGCCAATGCTTCTAGAAAACGTAGATGTGGCACCATCTCGAGGCATCTGTGTAAAAAAAATGACGCCGGAGCCCGGTCGGTTCAGTCACTGGAACATATTCTAGTTCACTAGAATCGTTACAGCCCAGGCCGCTTAGGATGTGAATTGGATTAGGTTGGCCTGTATTTACTGATTCAACTACGTATTTAGGATGTGAATTGAATTGGATCTGTTGCGACACGGATTGCTGTGTTACTAATAATTTGCATCCCCACCTAAATTGCACATCTCTAATATATATTTTCAGGAAAAAAAAATCACTATTACTCGCATATTCTGTGCACCCCGCATTGAACAATTACTAACAACTTCGGAGGAACGGAGCCTTACTGCACAATGTTCTTTCTTTCACTTTTTTTCTTTTTCACGACAAGCACATGCATGTTGACGTTTTATTTCTCTGTGCTCTGACGCTTAGAGTTCGACAAAGTCCACAGATGCCTGCAATGAAAGCTAGCGGAACGTTTAAAGAGACGATGTTTGAACATGTGCCGTCAAGAAGGAACCTGTCAGGGTGCAACAACTCCCTCGATTCTATAGATTTATTACAGATGCCGGTGGGTTACCTTTGTTCGTGTGCTTTTCTATAAATATAAGGCTAAAAAAAATCACTGATTTAGTAATACCATCTCAAGAAACAGAAATGAGAAATTTAGATTAAGTTACCAAACTCTATACCCTTGAAATGCGAGCTACCAGCAATAAGTGTGCAGCTGAGGACATTTGCTGTTGCATCGCCAATAATAATGATAACAGTATTAATAATAATAAAAGACATGATGGACCGGCAAGCCTCTGCTAACGGCAGTCCTAGTCAAACCAGAAGGCCTTCAAGTCGAGCCAAATCATGGTCAAGACAAACATGCATAAATTTAATTACATGAATCACGTTGTGGTTGGGAAGTCAGATATGTTGTGTGATATGCAGAAACAACAGACATCAACATAGTGTATGTACGAATATGGAAGCAAGGGAATGCTTTAGACAATGTGAAGGACAAGCTGCCAAGTGAAAATTTTCACCGTCTTTCTTACTTTAGGTTGCCATATTGCCACGTTCCATTCCTCAAGTTTTGTTATCGCCCCAATACACTACACTATTCTCAGCGCAAACCGCGTCTGCAGTTTTCGAGAAGCTTCAGGACTGTAGTAGATCATTTTGATAAGTTCACGCCCACTCCGCGAACTGTACAGATTATTCTGGAACCTACGCCGCCGCCAGCGATAACGCTAGAACATTCGATGGCAAGAGTATAAGTTCCGACGCACTTTGCCACTTGTCAGTTGTTGATCGACGGCCGACGCTCCGTTCGCCGCTATCAGTCCAAGACTTACTGTAGTCCGACTTTCCGTTTACTGGGCACAAGTTCACCCAATAAACAATTTATTATTCGACTCGCAGTGTGCTCGATTCGTCCCCGTCACGACCCAGTGACAATATTTTGACAAGCAGTACATCGGTGAGACCACTAATTTCAAGGAAAAAGTAAAAAAAAAAAAAAAACGAATATGACATCATAAAACTACGCGTGATCTCGTAGGCCCTCGATAAACATGTCAATTCTACAGGCCACCAAACTGACTGGTCAAGTGTGCTAGTTCTGGACAAAGGAAAGCTTGCATCACGCCTGCGCCTGGAATCCCAGCATATGCAGACAATTGCACATATGCTGAACAGGAGTGATGGGTCGCTTCCAACAATGTACTTCCCGTGCTTACATCACGTACTTAGGCATACTTCACTTCATTTTTTCCTTTTCAGTTTATTTTTTATAAAGTTACAAAATCAAATATACAGGCGAGGGTCACTAAGTAAACAAAACAGAAAAAAACTTTAGTGGGACGCTGTCCCTTCTTATGGCTATTTTTTGTGAACAAGGCTCTCGCAGTGGGTGCCATATTGTCAGTAAACTTTGTATTCTTTTGGTAAGTGTATCCTTTCGCGTCTTCGCTAAGAAGCAACAGTTGTCCACTGTTCTTTTTTTTTTCCCCGCGACTTTTAGCTGTTCACTGTAGGTGCAGCCAAAAGAGTGGCTTTTTAAACTTCGATCAACGGTGCTGCTTATTTTTATGATGGTCACACAGGTTAAAGTCAGTTTCCACGACCAAGCCAGATTTTTCAGAAATTCCCTGACTTTTCCAAAAGGGTCTGAATTCCCTGACTTTTCCAGGTTTTCCAGGTTGGTAGACACCCTGCTGATGGGTCTGACAAGATTATGAGGTTACAACACAATGTGCAATAACCAACGTCATGCTTAAGGGGAAGAAAAAAAGCTTCAAAAACATTTTCGAGCACCCAGCTCACAAGGAAGCTCAACAGGAAAAATATTACCAGTGCAGCGAATGTTCACAAACCTATTGACACTTCCCTGTGATGAAACCAATGCTACCTAAAGAGAAAAAAAAAAATCCCCCTATTAGCACCGAGTGTTCACAAGGACAGACTTGACTTCCTTATGACAAGATCACTTTAGCCCTCAAGACGTTTTTTTCCTGCTTAGCAGCAACAAAATGTAAGATACGCAATGTAATGGGTGAAGCCCCCAGTAATTCTTCCCAGTTCGAAAAGCATATGCCCAGTAGCCTGTGCACATTCTAGCATTCTTGCCATGATCTTATTGGGAACCTGACATATAAGAACACCTAATGCAGTATTTTGGTTCCATGGATGATCCTTTTACTGCCTTAAAAGAGTGTCACGGACAATAAATCTTTTCTAACCAATCTAAGAAACTGATGTACTGACGAGGTGGTGTAATCAAGCTTTTATGCTATGTGTTATTGTTACAAGTCTTTCAGGTGGCTCTTAGCAATGACTAATCAATCACGGCAATCGCACGATCTGATCAATGCGTTAGATGAGTAAAACATGGCGAGATCAAAAATTAGAAATTGCTGCCTACTTTATTGGAAAAATATAGGAAAGGAACCATTTTTCGGAATTCAAAACACAAGCTTTACATTTGGACTATACACATGCTCGTTATTGAATTACATATACATGCTGTTTAAACATCTTGTATTTAAAACTTAAATCATAGCTTGCGACTCTTAACTAATGCATTTTTAACCCTTTGTGGTTTGTTGTTGGGCATCTCCTGACAACACGCACTAACAAAATACTACTGAACAACTTGAGCACAATATCGATAGCAAAGATAAACATCCTATGAGCTTTTCTTGCAGTTTCTTTTTTTTTTTAATTACGGTTCTCAAAGCTGGCTAAGTACTTTTGGATCGAAATGGCTGAAAAGTGGATAAATGTTTCGGACTGCTAACAGTCAATACATACATGTACTACCGTTTGCAAAATTTTTGCATGACCTGCATTCTGTGGCTGAGCGATGAAAAACTGTGTTGCTGTTGAGGCTATGAACCGTGGCCTTCGTGCTTAGTTCCGAAAACGAATGGTAACCAGAGCTCATTGCGGAGGCCACGACCAATAGCCTTCTAACATGCCGTGTGACGGCAGGTGGCGCAGTAATGCAGCTTTCCGTAAAGTCCCTGAAAAAATACTAAAGTAGCGCCATTTGTGTCAATGTGCAGGCTCCTCTCCCCTCGCGTGCATAGTTGATAGTAAATGACGCTAGTTGAGGGGCAAAATGGCTCTTGGTTGCAAAGATGGGCGTGTGCTCATATTTCTGTTGGAGCTCATTTGGGCGCTGCAATTCTAGGCGATGCACTGAAAGAGTGATTGAGGAAGAAAAAATATGAAAAGCAACGCTTATTACGATGATGTGACGTGCATATAAGCAAGTGGCATGCAGTGGCAAAAAACATCACCGGTCAGCAGTGACGCTCTCTATGGCAGCGCCATTACTGTCCATGTAAACTCAGCGGTACTAAATATCTGCAGCATGACGCACTAGCTTTTGCGAAGGTATCGCAAACGCCATATTGTTTGTCCACTTTTGCGAGCGCGCGCTCTTTGAACAGATGCCACCGGCTTCCCTTTTCAGCATATTCGAGGCACGGCCACTCGGAACACACGGCGCAGCAGTGCCCGAGCTGCCCAAGCGCCTGGCACATCCAGTGCATCCGCGTGCTTTCATATTTGTAGTTTCCTGGTGGACACTCTAGAGGCGCTGCTGTGGTTGCTGGGAGAGGAGGTTGAGGCGAAGGGGTGCGGTGCGGTTGGTGCTACTTTGGTTTTTTTCAGGGACCTTTGTTTTCCATTGTACCGCTACGCGCTGCAGATCTTGCAAAATTTTGCAGCCGGCAGTACATTCACTCTTTCATAATGTCCCTAAAGGTTTTTAGATAAAACAAAACAACCGACTGTTGTCTGACACTTCACACTAACATGCGTAAGAAATCAATGACTGGCTTATGTTTACTTAAAAAGTTGCATGAAGCAACGAGGCTACGTCACTCTCTAATAGTCTTCTGTGGACAAAGCACTCACCTTGCCTTTGGCATCGGGACAGAGGGAACGATGGAAGGGCACAAGGTCCTCCTCCGAGAGCAGGTAGTTTCCGAGCAGTGCTGCCAGCACGCAGAAACGGTTTGGGTGAAGGTTGAGGCTGCGAGCCACTTCATCTAGAATGAACTCCCGCGTCTCCAATGAGCCCTGGAAGCAAGAAACCAGGCAATGGTAGCCGAGTTGCCGGTGTTTGAAAGATTGCAGAAGTTTACCCTTGCATAAATGCAGAAGGAGTCATCAGGAAAGCTATAGTAGAGTGATCCAGATTAACACTCTTCACTCGGACTCTTAACATGCTCTCAAAATGCAGGACGAGAGCGGTGCTGCATTCTCACTTGATTGAATTGCATTCATTGGGGTGGGCAATCGAAGCTGGAACTTAAGCTACGCAGCAGACTTACTCGGACACTTGACTGTCATAATGGGTTTAGGGCAATCGATGTGATACCATCAACAGTAAAGGTGACAGACGAAGTTGCCAATAATCCATGTGCCGGCAGGAAAAAAAAAAACAAGCAAAAATAATTTTTTCATATAGGATGCACCCTGATAGGATGCAAAGCAGTTGCGCACAGGTGGTGTCACGAGTTGAACGGCACTAAGACGGGTGCTGCGGGGAGCGCTGGAAGATTTGTTTGAAGCGATGGCTGGCGTAGGTCTTACAGGTGACACGTACAGACATGTTTCAACGCGTATGTTAGGTGCACGTCAGATTTATTGCGCGCAAACCAAGAAGTGGGCAGTGTAGCAAGGGGCGGTTGCGGCAGGTGTAGCGGGCGAACGGACAAGGCAGCAGCTGCTGGCTCTGCGGCAAGTGCGCAGCCTGCAGCAGGGTGACCTACTTGGCACTGCGCCAACAGCTGTGGCACACATTCCTATGAAGAGACAGCGTTACACAGGCTAGTCAAAGAACTGCTTCGCATCTAATACTGGCAACAGTGCTTCTAGTCCTTACTTGTTTTACTACTCACAGGTGTCACAACGCAAAAAGACTAGCACTAGTGACCAACAAAAATTTGGGAAAAAGAAAACCGGGCCGCGGGCAACAACAGGACAGCACAAGTACTGCGCTGCTGCCAGACCTCGCATGTGAGGGGGGTATTTAGTCGGCCACTGCACCCTGTGAAAACCTGCCTTTCGTTTGAACCGCCGGCAGTACGCTATCACTTTGAGAAAAGCTGCAAATAGCTGCCATCACCCTGTGCAAAAAAAATGAAACTAGCTCAGTGCCCTCATCTTCTTCAGAGTCACTGCTTCAACCCACTTTTACAAACCTTCTTCGAAAGTCACTACATGCATTGCAGAATTTTGCAGCCTACGACACTATTGATGCTCATGTACTTATTTTTACTCCTAGCAAATACTTTATCTTCCTGATGACTATCAGGCTACGAAAAGCCTGGCTATGGCTTCTATTTGTTTATTATTTATTCATACGAATTGCCTCACAGGCTCCTAGGTCAAAGCAGTGTGTGAGGACAGATTACATACATAGTAATAATAACAGGAGCATCACTACCTTGTTATATTAAGTGTATCGGCTGTAAGCATGGAACACTGAAAGGAAGGAAGAAAAAAAAATTTACACCGTGGTAAAATAACACAGTATTTACAAAAGACCGCTGTACCTTTGGCCCGAAAATTGGTTGCAATCACTTCAAATGCCGATGATATGCTAGAAATGGTCAAAACTGTAACACAACAGCTTTTGCTCAATCCCCTTCAAACCTGCATGAATCGTCGAACTGAAGGCTTTACAAAATTAAAAATGACTGAGCACAACTTGTGTTGAATTGTTAAAGAGTTGAACTCGGGAAAAGAAGTATTCGGTGTGCATCAGAGCAAGAAATGACAGAGATTACAAACAGGCCCTCGCCATGCAATGCTGCACCTTTTCGATCACTTTTTACCAAGTCCCCCCCCCCCCCCCAAAAAAACGCAAGAGTGCCAGCCTTTCCCACTTTATGCTGCGCACGAGAGTATATTTAGAAGCGGAGGGACCGCCGGCTCTGCGTGTCGTCTGAAAGCCGGTGGCGAGCATCAAACATGCTACACAGACTGAGGAGGACTTATGTAAAAAGCAAAAAAAAAAAAAAAAAAACAATGGCAAACAAAGTGCACTGGCATCTAAAGTCTATGCAAACGTGCTTGAAGACAGACAGCCATGTGCAAACTCTGCACATTCTCTAATTACGCCAGCAAGTGCCCTCCCCCCCAAAAATTTGTCCACGAAGCTTCATCCACTTCATGCACGAACTGTTTGAATGTGTGGAGGCAGACGGCAGTTGGCAGCATTCCGCTAAGTTTCCCACTAAAAATCGCCAGAGGAAACTTCAGCGTTGCAACCTTCCACTAACCAAGGAATAATGGGCAGTGAGGATTTGTTTTGCCTCCATGTTAGCAGCTTCTCAAGGACTTGTGGATATACTGATTATATTACATCTTGCTTAACTTACATGTATTAGTAATTTTATAAGCACAAGTCAATTAATCACAGCAAGTGTCAGCGATCACTGCGAATCACTGCGCTTATCATGCGACACTGCATTAAAGAAAAAAAAAAAAAAACTACCAATCTGCAATGACGCCCGAGATTGGACGCATGAAGTTTAGCCAAATCCACATACTATCTATACTTGCCACACTAACTGAACCATCATCCCTGAAGTCTTTGTTGACACTTGAGCACCAGAGTTGCCTGTGGTAATTTTTGCGGGAAACTTGATAACAGGACTAGTTGAATGCAACCCAGATTTCTGCTCTTCCAAAACAATAGAGAGAAGCAAGCCAGTCAGTCATGCCTTTTATGCAAGGCCAGGTGGAAAAAAAAAAGAACGGGAATTTGACAGTTCAAAGTTTCCTTGCATGCGTTCTGGCAAGGCTCTGGAGTAAACTTTACATCCTGGTTTTAATTTGGCATTACTGTTCTCTCATGTCAGCTGACCTGTTCTACCGTGTACCATTTATGTGGTGCCAGACAGATGAGCTTTCGATTGCGAATAAAACTGAGCATGAAACATAAACAGATGGTTTTCGTCCTTCAGCCATCTTAGACAAATGCATCAGGTGTACGCGAGTTCTTAAATAATCACATGCGAAAATGCCAAGAAATTGACAGTAAAGAGAGGTATGCAAAGGTTTCCAAGGGTTTCAAGGAGAACTACAAACATTGCACACTAGTTGCACTTTACCTCTCAACCCATAACTAGATGAATGAGGTGGATACAGTGTTCCTTGCAAGTACAAGGAAAACAGTCGCAAGAAAAGGTCCGTCTTCTCAGAATTCACATCAATTTCAAGGCACAGAAATAAACAAATCAGGAAGTAGTCATAATCCGCAACGCACTGCCACATCTCTCATATCAGCTAAAATCATAGAACCAAAACTACGAAATATATGATTACAACTTAACAAAATTAATCCTAGGAATGCAATTCATAAAGTGAGCACAACTGCGTAAGTATACTCGGCTTCGTGCAAAGCAGAACAAACATGCAAGCAAAAATGTGATACTAGACTGTAAAGAATCACCAGAACGCTGTGTGACCTTTTCTGATGCAAAATGTCACAAGAATTAGCATACAAAGGGCTGCAATCCACCTGACTGAATGCCACATGTCAAGGTCAGAAAGTGACACGTGCAAAATTGGCCAGTACTTCAGTACAACTACATGTGCATTTCGTGAAGGTACGTTATGGTCCATAAAAGATTAGAAATGAGCTACGAACACGAAGCAGAAATGCCATAAACCTATTTTACAGTCACTAAGCTTAGCTGGATGATTTAAAGATTCAGTGTGAGCATTTAACACACGCCGCCCCTCTAGGGATCAGAGCCAAGCAGCAACTGCAAATATCGTTGAAAATAAAAGACTCGTCAGGAGGCCTTTCTCTCAGTATAGCGAAAGTTAAATTGTCCGTGCCACGTGCAAACATTACATGGAACTGCAAGTTCAAAATCACTCTTTCCTAATGACGTAGACTACTATGACATCCCCACTTTTAGCACATTAAATCTGCTATGAAAGCCTCATAGAGCCCAGTAAGTTTACATGCTGTCCTCGGAAAAATGCTTGCCACACAAAATTACATTGAAGTTACACCTAGTTGTTGTATCTTCTGTAGAACAATTCCAGCTTATTAAGAGATGTATCCTTAGCATGAGGCTCAAATAGGAGGAAATACAAGCAGCCAACCAATGAAAAACTGCAACAATGTGTCACCACATGCGCAGTCCATTACATCATAATTCCATTATCTACATTCATTCGGCCCTATGCATGTGGCATGACTTTGATTGATATGTGGGGTTTAACGTCCAAAAAGCACCATATGATTATGAGAGACGCCGTAGTGGAGGGCTCCGAAAATTTCAACCACCTGGGGTTCTTTAACGTACACCGAAATCTGGGCACACGGGCCTACAACATCACCGCCTCCATCGCAAATGCAGCCGGAATTCGATCCCGCGATCGGCGGGTCATTAGCTGATTGCCTTGGCCACTAGACCACCGCGGTGGGGCGTGGCATGACTTTTTAGGGCATTTCTGTGTTAATGTGATTTTCCTTGTCCATAAGGCAATAAGCCTACTCAAGAATTCGACACAGACTGCAACTGTACCAGCATTGATTATGTAATGACAACAGCATTATGCTTTTTGTCAACTCAATTAAGTGAGCAAGTAGATGGGGATGTGAAAGCTGTATCAACACAACAGTCTCGTCTTTCAGTATTAAATTAGCTCACACTAAACTGTCACTTTATAAAGATCCCAATATGAACAGCTACAAATTCATGGTAGTTGCACTTTTGAAATGCACTTGAAACCTAGAATGCATTTATCGTTCATTCAACAGGACAACATTGGAAACCGAATGTTTGACGAAGTGCAGCTGAGCAATGCAAGAGTCGAGAACTGACCAACATAACCGATTTTGTTTTTATTACAAATTCTTCATCATTACCCCTTCCCAATACGCTGAGGCCTGGTTTAATTCTACCGGTCAATACAACGGCAGCAGATATCCGCAAGATTTACTATGTCAGAATGAGGAGTATGCAGAGATTATGCTTAATTATTCTAAACAAACCAGAAAGCGCGCAGAACAGATGACAAGTGCCCCCGTTTGGAAAGAGACTATGAAATCGTGGAGAATTTTTTTTCCGAAGGAAAAATAAATGCCTCAACAGCCGCTATACGACCATCCAATCTATGAACATGTGCATATAAATTTACTCTCGCTGTCAGCTGTGAGTGCCTGAAGCCAGAATAATCAGTAGGCTGCCATATTCTATTTATTCAGAACAGGGCATACCGCAGCTGTTTTAAAGAAAGGTTCAGTTCTGGTCAGCATATTATTGTGATGGGGCATTCTGGCAGTCTTTATAGCATGCTACGATAAACAAGCGCAGTGGCACACATGCAAAATGTTTATTAGTTGCAGTGCACTGTTGCAGAGCGGACAGAATGAAATGGTTTCACGCATCGCACCCAAGACATGACAACCTGGGAAATGCAGCGCGCCACAGATTACTTCACTAAAAGCACCCTGTGAAATGTAGTAGTAACCGACGTCAAGGCTCTCATTAGAAATCGCAGTGGCTATGAAAAGCACCAGGTCAGCTTGGAAGGCCTGTTGATTTCGTAATGTGGTGCGTAAATGAAGGTGGCGTATGAGATTACCCGCTCGAAAAATGGCATGTCGGTTAAAGGCTTCGACTGTAATGCCTTACAATTAGAACAGCATAAGTGACGCGGTGCTCCTGTTTACAAACTTGTTTGTATATGTGATGTTTTCTTTGTACTTGTAACATGAATTTGTATGAGCATCGAAATGACCCTTGGACAGGCAAAAAAATATCAGAAACAAAATAAAACCACTTACAAATTCTGCCACTTCACTCACTTCTGAATGCATTCGTTCATATCCCATAGAGAGATGCAAGCAACCATCCCAACAAGAAAGTACTAGCATTTCATGGCGTTAAATGAAACGCACGTAAGATTGCTGCTGCAGCACTAGGCAATTTATAGGAGCCATAAAATGTCTCTGTAGTGACAAAAGTAACTACAGAAAATACGAATCTTGTGTTGCTCAAGTTGACAATGCATAAACTGGTTCATCATCATCATCATCAGCCTGACTATGTCCACTGCAGGACAAAAGCCTCTGCCATATTCGGCCAGTTAACTCGGTCCTGTGCTTGCTGATGCCAATTTATACCCGCAAACTTCTTAATCCCATCTGCCCACCCAACCTGTTTCCCCCTAACCCGCTTGCCTTGTCTGGGAATACAGTAAGTTGCCCTTAATGACCAGCAGTTACCCTGTCTACGCGCTACATGGCCGGCCCAAGTCCATTTCCTCTCCTTGATTTCAACTATGACATCCTTAACCCCCGTTTGTTCCCTAATCCATTCTGCTCTCTTCTTGTCTCTTAAGGTTACACCTACAATTTTTCTTTCCATTGCTCGCTGCATCGTCCTCAATTTAAGATGAACCCTCTCCAAACTGGTTAAAAGGAAGCAAAGACACGGCACCATAAGCATTAGCCAGAGCACCTGCTTCTGCAAGCTCCCTACAAAGTGCCTCAAAATAGTTCCTTACCCCATGTGATCTTCATGAACAAAGGTACTTTTAGGTGCCTTAAGGGATACACTGACTTCTGTTGTCCTAGTCATTTCCTTCAAGTACTGCATTTTAATCTATCTATCTACATGCGTGATAAAGAGTGGACACTGTTATACTATTTCACTCACTTCAATAGACCTAAGACATGTATAGTGAACGTCCCCATTCGCGTACGGCACAACTTGAACGGGCATGCGCAGACTGCGGCATCGTCAACTGCATTACACACAGCACCGCTACCCGTCAGCTCGGTATATCGCAACTCGTTTACAGACTGAGGAAAAAAAAAAAAAAGAATTCAAGAAAGCACGCACGCGGCGCCCAGGCTACGACCACATGTAAATGGCCTAGCGGACGATTACGTTGAAACCACATCCGTATCAAAACACGGCCCCACGAGTATTAGGCTCTGGCACGAGGAAACGTTTACCCAACTTTGTATCCTCTCAGCAACTCGCTGATAAAAAAAAGTCCACCGAGTCTAGCGTCGCCTGTTGCGCGGTTCTTTGTCGTGCAACACGTGCGATCGTTGAATAATAATAAAAAAAGGTGCAGGGCTTGTATTGAGCGCTGTACTTCGACGATTTCGGTCAATACTCGTTCAGTTTCAACCCGTTCGACTGAACAGTCCGAGTGATCGAAACGTCCGAATGTGGAAACCAACCGCAATGAATGAAATGAATGGCGCGTCTCATTTCCGCCCACCGAAGGTATCGGCGCCTTCGGAGATCTTGCCGGGGTTGTCTGGAACTTTGCCCAGTTTTATCTTTCTGCAATCGTCTCATTACTCGGCGTTGGCTTCACATTTCCCTTTCGAGAACGCTCCGGCAGTGAACAATGCATCGCGCAGTCTGACGTGACGCGCAGTTGAAAGCATGCAGCATGTAGATCGCAGCACGTAGTACAAGGAACAGCTGCGTTATATGTTCAAATGCTGCTAGCGCGCTGCGGGTTTCACAAACAACACTCGCACTGCGTTGAAACCGGCAGCGATCGACGCGGCTTCACGAAACGGCGAAGACCCTAACAAAACACGGAAGACAGTTCCGGGAATGGATTAGGCCTAGCGAAGCCGGCTCGCAGTGCTAACATTTTTTGAGCGAGTAGGCCTACGACACACCGTTCGGGCACCGGGTGTTTGAGCCAGTTTGAGCGCGCCGAAAACTTCGCTCGTGCGAGGAAAGGTCGGGGCCGGCGCGAGCTCGGCGAGGAGGGTTTGAGCGAGGGCGGCCTCACCTTGTACGTGAGCTTGAGCTGCGCCGATGAGAAGTATCTCGGCGGGTCGAAGATGGCGTACTCGGCATCCTCGGCCATCAGTCCGTGGAAGCCGTTTTCGCGGCAGAAGGCGATCACCTCTTGCCGGTGGTCGTCCATGCTGCACATGACGGTGACATTCAGGTGCCGAAGCGCCATTCGCAAGCAGGTCCTCAGGCAGACGGGAGCTATCCACCACACCTTGGGCGGCGGGGTGGCCTTGGTCGCCACATGCTTGAGAACCTGTCCCACCTTTCGTCGCTCGGCCTGCTGTTGCCGGTGCCACTCTTCGAGCCGCTGCGGTTCCAGGCTCCCGTTGAAGAAGACGGCGAGCTCGATGTTGTTGTTCTGTATTGTTTGGATGAGAACGGACAGGAACTGCACCATGCGATTCCATTGGCCTCCGCATACCCAGTCCGAGAAGTAGCCTCCGTAGAGACGGTCCAGGCAGCACTCGCCATCGACTACTAGGCACAGTCGGTTGCCAGCAGCGGGTAGACGCGAGTTCGCGCGACCCCCGGGGCGTCGGACCGCGGCGTTTCGCGCGATTTTCAGCAGGTCCACAGGAACGCAGGCGCCCGGGCAGTTGGCCTCGATGAACTTCTGTAAGGCTTGAATACCCATGGCTGCCTTATCTCTCCTCTCGGGGCGCCCGATCAAGCGCGGAAAGACACGCGCACAGGGCGGCTTGCAACACTACGGAGCGGAGCGAAGCGGTGCCTGTCGCCGGTCAGCGGCCATCTTGGCAGCGGCTAGTCCGGCTCGTCATGCGGCGAGAGAGAAGCAATGCACCGCCGCGCTGGGAGACTACACCCACCGTCGCTTCGCTGCGGGGAGGCCTTGTCGGCGTCTCACCTTGCGTCCGGTCGGACGAAAACGGATTGGTAGGACGAACGGCCACACGATTGCGGTGTGCTCGTCTATCCGATCCCACGGAGAGCAGCGGAAACGAGTAGACGGGATATTTTCACTAAGCTAGCTAGACGCACGCACGCGCGCACAGCCGAGAATCAAGTTCAATGAGCGACGTAGGACCGCTGGGGTCGAGGGTAGATGACATTTACCGCGGGGGGGTTTTGTATTGTTTTTGTCATAGCCTCCTAGATTTTCTTTGCCTGCCGGATAAACGCAAAACGCCGGTCATTTATGGCGGCGCTGCCTACGTAGGTGTAGGGGTCTTTGCACTCCACTTGTGAGATTGGCAACTTTGGCGTTTGCTACTAAATTCAGAGGATGCCTTGTATTAAAAATGTTGCCTGCTGAATGACGGTTTCACTTACGTGGGGTAAATTAAAACTACGTTTATCTTTTTTTAAAACTTTTTTGTTAATTTTGTTGCATTTAAGCTTCAAAAACGTAAAAACTTACTTGAAGACATTCCTACTTAGGTGGCGCCATCACCATAGTTCTGATAACGGCCGCTTTTTAGGTGACCACCGATAATCCGGCAGGCAAAATAATCAAGGAGGCTGTGGTTTTTTTATCCATTTTCATTAGGGTTGTAACTGAAAGCATGTCTTCGCACATGCCAGTAAACAATGAAGTACTTAGCGAGTATTTCAGAAAACCTTTGAATTTAAACTTGAGTGTTAAACATTTTGTTTTGTTGTTTATTGACGCAAAATTTGTGCAAAATGGTTTGTAATTACTCTATTGAAGTGCAGTGTCGGTACATTTCTCTACATACAACATGTAAGCCTATGAAATGTGCAACTTAAACTCAGAGCTTATTACATTACAATACAACTCCATCAGAATCCGTTGTACAAGATGCATAAAATAGGCAGTCACAGAAAGTTTTTGTCATAATTGGGTTAACTTGCGATAAGGAGTGCCCCACAGAATTTCATACAATTCTTGTGCGGCTGCATATCTCTAAGGCTTGTGTCATCTTGAGCAGCGACTTCTTATTTAGATGCCTGCCGCATGACGAGAAAAACAGCTGTCACACTCTTTTCCTCCTTCATTTGTCAGTTTTGTTGCGAAAAGTACAACTCGGCATTTTGCGTGGCCTCAGAAATGGTCATGTATAATTGCAAATCTCGAATAACTTTCAACTGACGCGCTCACGTGTCACAAATAATGAATAACGCCGTGATGATAGTGTTAGTCGCAAGCGCCACCATGAAGGCAGAGCGACTCCGCTGGTCACACGAGCCATTCGTCAGGCATCTTAGTAAATGAGGCGTTGTTTTGGGTATGTTGTTGTTTCGTTCCCAGAGGACGCCACCTTACCATCTAAAAGAAGGTGACATAAAAAACGCGGTTAATTTGGTTCTTCGATTATGAAAATGGCTGTGTGACCGTTGTGGACGCTATGGCGTTAACTGACGCGGAAGAATTCAGGCAGAAGCCATCACCGAACATAATCTACTTCTTGTTCTTTGCCTTCGCTGGTTGGCCGCGTTTATTAAATTTTCAAAAACTGTATTTGTAAGAATAATACAAGCCTCCTGGCGGGAATTCAAGTACCGATTATTGAAAAAAAAAAAAAGTAAAGGCAAAGATAAATTTCTCATTACGCCTGTTGGTTTTTCTGAACGTGTTTACCTAACCTTCTGTTAAGTACACATCTTGTTTCGTTTTCAATAACCGTTCAAGTTCAATTAGTAAGCGCTTGTGTCGTCGCCGTTCTTCTTGTGTCCTCGTTTCCTTCTTGCGATTCTTACAGCGAACGCTGTTATGAGATCACAACTAGGGTTACGCGCAGTTGTCCGCTGCCGCCCCCGGTGTCCGTCACTATATCGCGTGAAATCAGAAAAAAAAAAATGCACTAACGACACATTCGGGATTGAAACTGGGTCCACTGTGTGCTTGCCGAGTCTTTTACCACGGAGTGGTGATGCAGGCTAGCTGCTTCAGCGTCGGACCCACATCATCGAGCGACATCTTTGCCTCAGCGAGATGTAATATTCCGTGTAATCTCCTTTCGGCCCCCTCAGTTCAATCTCGGTGTTTTGTTCGCCCCGTACACTGTGGGGTTTTTTGGGCTGTCTTTTTTGAGCTGATGTTGACTATAGTGCTCGTACTTAAGTATGAGCTTGTATCCGTCGTGCTCCTTAGTCTTTCATTATTAATCTGTGTCTGGTCAAGCAACTTGTCGATTTCTTTACTAGTGTTATCTTTGATTTTGTCCTATTAGTCCTCGCGTGACAAACTTGACATAGTTCCTTTAAGCTTCTTCGCAGCGACGATCAGTGAACAACGCGATAAATAAGCTTACTTCACAGGAAAGTGGACGAAATCGGCTTAATTTAATTTGAATGGACACCACTACAACGGCTTTTTCCAGGATAGGTAAAGGTGGTCGCAATATTGGTTGCGGAATAGTAGGAAGCAAGGACAAAGTTAATCTGGCATTGAAACTGTTTCTACTCTGCCGTGAAAGGCAGAATGCTTAAATATATTTCGAAGAAGTTTTTCCCCATTAAGAAGGAACATTTACTTCAGGCAATAGACCACTGGGCAAAAAAAAAAAAAAATAGAGAGAGCTTGTTGACACACTGGTCACCAAGGCACCGTCCCATTCGTGGCCTATCCCCCTAGGTGGGTTGCGCCAAGTTGTTGAGGAACCAACCAACCTTCCAAGAAGTGAATTAATTTACAAAGCAAGGTACCATCCCATTCATAGCCTTATCACTAGGTGGGTTGCGCCAAGTTATTGGGGAACCAGCCAACTCCATCCTGATAGGGACTCTCATAGCACCCGTCAATTCAGAAGAGTTTAAAAGGGCCCTGCAACACTTTTTGAGCATATAATATAGCTGGGCAAATGGCCTAGAACTTACAATCAATTTTTAAAACCAGCAAGAATGATTGATTTATATGTGGGGTTTAACGTCCCAAAACCACCATATGATTATGAGAAATGCCGTAGTGAAGGGCTCTGGAAATATCGACCACCTGTGGTTCTTTAACGTGCACCAAAATCTGAGCACACGGGCATACAACATTTCCGCCTCCACCGGAAATGCAGCCGGGAATTGAACCCGCGACCTGCGGGTCAGCAGCCGAGTACCTTAGCCACTAGACCACCGCGGTGGGGCTAAAACCAGCAAGAAATCGGTTTTCTCTTCTCTTGACAAGTGATGCTACATACTCAAAAAAATTGGCCCCGTATCTGCATGCTAATCTGTAAATGTCGTCGAAAGACGATAGTCTTGCGCGTGGAGAGAGTGGAAAAAATATTTATTTGATGTTCTGCGCAAGAAAATCGGTGAAGGGTATTCTGGAGGTGCTGCGTTAGAATGATTGGAGTGTGCAGCGGAGGCGAACGAACGCATCAAGTCACGTCACACGCGAGACATGAGCGCTATCTGGCAGTTTTCTTGGAAAACCAAGCGCGTGGCTCTGAGACGGGCGTGCGCGCCCGTCTCAGAGGTGATAAGGTGTAGAACGCAAGGCGACGGGTAGGTGCCACCACCGTCTCGTCTTAGCAAAGCGTTGGAAGCACGGACCTTTTCGTGCAAGCGTTGCATGGTCAGCACAGCGTGATAAGCGCTACGGTCCTTAAAATTACTTACACGTGCTTTTTCTAGTAAAAGACGCACATTCAGAATATATATGTGCTTTTATGGTGCCCCAGACATGCACGCGCGCAATAATTGCTTTTTGCACAAGTATGAACGCATAATTGCACAAGTATGAACGCTAAACCTTGAGCAACATTGGTGGGCGCTGCGGATGGGGTCGGTCGTTTCAAGTACCTGGTAACGTAAAGGGTGGACAAACAGACAAATGTACAGACAGACCGAAATTTTTGCGTTGAAGGTCCCCAATAAAGACTATCGTCTTTAGAAATGAGCGCGTCATAGCCATAAGTACCACGCCATTGGCTTATTCCAGTGTGCCGCGCACGGGAGTTAGTGGGGCAGCCGCGGGAATCCGCGACGTCTCCCCGCGGGCGCGTCCAATCATACGGGAAAGTGATCGTTCGAAAAAAGAGAAAAGACAAAAAAAAAAGCTTTACATCACGAGGCGCGCGTGACGTACCTTCTTTCCCCGTGCTATCCCTCCGTGCTCAGCTTCCAGGGCTTCGATTCGCTAGGACGAGAGAAGAAACACAACAATTGAATCGCGCGACAAATCTTTGTAGGACCGCTCGCACTGTACGGGTTCTAACAGTTTTTTGCAGCGTTCGATTCGTGAGGCAATAAGCTCCAATACTGAATTGATCTCTTGGCTATATGGCGAAAAGTGTTGCAGGGTAAAGGGTTGGCCTGGTACCTACCATGTATTTCATGCCTTCTTGAAAGACCCATTTCGTCGGAAACTATATATACGGCATGTTAATTGTTTGGGTTTGTTTCATTTGCTTCTTCGGCGTATCTCAATGCAGTGGAGCTAGAGCGCTATAACTACACTTTATTTGTCGATATGTTTTGCCATTTTTATTTCTGGTGTCCATGCGTTACGGTTATCCCTGGATACCACTACGTGTTGAGCAGTGGAGAACGCTGCTGCCGGAAGATCAGGGTTTTCGCGTCGCTTTCACGTGTCCCTGGGGTGAACCTGCCGTATGGAAAGTATAGTTAAATTGTTTCTTGTTTTTTATTTGAAGCCTCCGACGTCCTTGCTTTCAACTTCAGATTGGACGCAGCAAACTACTTACTCACAAACTTTAGCTGAGGAAGTAAAATTTGTCACAACTTGTTTTATAAAAAAGTTGTGAAGAAATGAGAAACATTTCGCAAACGTACACCGCTCGAGCTTATTAGCTACATTTTGATGCATGGTCTAATATGAAGAAAAAAGTCAACCTTCCATTTCTTATGTTGTTTTCATAATCTCGCAAACGTAACAAAAGAAAAAAGAGCGATCACGCGAGATTTCGAGTGAAATGAAAAAAAAATGGTTTGTTTGTTGTTTTGTTCAAAAGGGAAGTGCCCTGAACAATTTAATAGCAACGTTTTATAGCGTCATCTCACAAATCTGCTTATTGTTTTTTTTCTTGTTTTGTTGCTATAAGCTGGCTTGTTTCGTCATAATTTCTGTTTCTCTAATGGCCAAACACTGTCGATGGTGGTCGATCTCATTCAACCATGTACCGGTGTTGCGCATCGGTGATATGCGAAAAGACCCCGAGAACGTATACTGGGGCAATGCAGGCAGGTGTGAAAGTTAGAACGAGAAACTTTATTTGGTAGAAAAAAAAAAGGGGGGGGGGGTTAGGAGCTAGATAGGTGGGGCCCCATGTCCAGATTCTCCACTGGCTTGCGCCACCTGCGGGACGTGGTCCAGGAGTGCTAGTTGCACCTCCGGGTCCGAGCTAGCGAGGAGTGCCTCCCGCTGCTCCAAAGAGTTTTACGGTTTCGAGGATAGCAGTCTTGATAGCAGTCGAGGATAGCAACCACAAACACCCGTGCATACACGCCAGTATTGAGTGTCCATCGTCCACGAACATGGTACATCGTGCTCCATACGAGTGGCCCAAATCCTCCACGTTCTGTGCGGACACAGGTAGTCGGAAATTCACAACCGTGGTTTGCAGAACATCCACATGAATCAAGGCTTAGTTCTTGTCATAGCAGGTAACGTTTTGAACTGTTTAGCTGTGACGTGTTATGGTTGCAAAACCTCACTTGCTGAAGTGCTCGAGCAAGTGCTTCCGCCTGGTCTTGCTTCTCTCCGTAAATGAAGCCTGTCGGTTTCATATACTGTGCTTCGTAAATATTTTCTTATTCGTCAAGACGAGAATGTATCTTGACATCTAAACAAAATTAAAAGAAAGGCGCAACTATATTTAAAATAAATCGCACTGAACCTCATCTATGTGCGTGCCTCAGAAGTAGCTCGGTGAATGCCACGATGTTCAAAAATACTGCCCCATGTACTTTGAAATTGCTACAATACTTATTAAAACGAACTAAACTCATAGAAACTAGTATTTTAAATTTTTTGAAATATACAGTTGAGGCAGAATTTCCAGGTTGTGCACGGTCTGAGATATAAACGCCAGGCCTGCGTGGAAGGTGCAGTACAGTCACAGCGAAAACTAGAAGAGCGGCCTTTCAGAGCCTTTTCTAAACACTCGAGGGTAACTGCTGCAAGAACACTTGCTTGATACCCACTACGGCATTAATAATAATTTTTTTGATAGTAGGATGGCATTCGCTATGCTATTTTTCGTCATTGTTCTGAGAAGCGTGGTATATACGCTGAACACCAGCAAGACATTTTGTGCCAATCGTTCATGCAGCGGCTGACGACGATGAGGAATTATGCCAGAAGTGGGCATGCGCCACAGTTAACAGGTGATCAAAAACAAGCTTTTGTAATAGGTTGGAGCATTGCAGACACACTCGTTACACTATATTCGCATTGTGTGACAACTGGTTGTCCTCAAGTTCGCTGTTCTAAAACGCTTTATAAAGCCGCAACAACTCGATTCCTTACCCGATATCAAGAAGGCAAGTTTGCCTAGAAGTTCCAAGTACTGGCCTGGCTCAGTAGTAGATTACTGGTCTGGCACACAGCGGACCCGGTTCAAGTCCCACTGTGTCATTGGTACTACTTTCCTTTTCCTCGTTTCGTGCGATGTGGCTGTGGACACCGGCGGTGGCGGTGGACAACTGCGGCGCCACGCGTGACCCGAGTTTTGATCTCATAAAAGCTTTCGCTGCAAAAGAGCTTCGCTGCTCCTCAGTTAGTCTCGAAAACCTTGTCTGTTTGGCTCAATTAAAGCACGAAAAAAATGTCTGGAGCTGTACTCATAGATATTGTTGGCAAAGGCCTTGTGATTGTGAACAAGCAAGGGATGGTATCTTTATTCCCAAAACAATTTTTTCATACCCTGTGTCCTTGAATGTTGGTTGGGTAAGAAGATTTCGAAAAAAAAAACGTGCTTAATCTCTCCGTGATGGGAATTGGTAATACACGAAAGCAAAATGTGTGCTCACAGCATAGTAGCTTGATGTAGAATGATAATATTAGAAGAGCTTGCACAATGTCCTTTGGTGTTTGACAACTTTAGCACCGCATTACGCGGATGCATCCACGCTGACGCTCAGTCGTATATAAATCTTCATCCCGATGGCTAACTTCCACCACCATACCACAGAAAAGTGTGTCAGCCAGAAGAGCATGACTGATCGGACGCCGAATTAGGCCTAAGGTCGCCTACTCGCGCTATGTTAGAATTATTGGACACCACTGTGCGACCAGAGGGAAACGCAACGGGTGTCGTGTTTTCCCTGCGGCCGACAGGGCTATACGCGGGACGAGCTTGAGTGGTAAAGACGCAGCTTTACATCCAGGTGAAACAGGCGTGTTCCAGAGGTTGCAGATGTATGATTGGTATGGATAGATGCTATGAGCGACGCTCCTGACAAGGTCGCTGACATGGTTTTGTCATTACAATAGTACCAGTGCAAAACTATTAATGGGCATAATAGTTTTAATAATACAGTCCTAATTCATCGTATATTACAAACGTAGATAGAATATATTTGTTTGTGTGGGTATTTTTGAATGACCCATGACACAGATATGCGTGCGCACGGGTATTTAAGAAGAAAACTTTCCTCCGAGCAAACAAAGCCCTGGGCCCAACGTGCTGGACATTGAAGAGCAATGGGAGGTTCACTCGGGCAAGCGAAACTTCGGGGTTGTTTAAGCTAGACACATATGATGACCAACCAGACGAAGAAGTGCGGGAGCAATTCCGCACAGGTAAGCGATGAAGAGTCGACCCGATGATTTCGGGGAGCACTCGATCATTGGGGGTTTATTTATCTAATACAACTCAAATTTACACAATGCACTAAGTCACAAATACAAAACATGGAAAATGATGGCATAACCCTCAGCTTGCATGACTGGTCTCCGGTGGTGAGAAGCGCTGTTGACCCCCGAGTCCGCTCACCCCAAAAAGGGCACTAGTCGCTGCTTAAATAGGGTTTTCCAGCATCCACGGGTGCACGGACCAATCAGGCAAGCTGATGATAACCAATCCCAACACGAGTTTTCATGGTCGCGTGAAGCCTGCCTCACAACAAAACTTTAGCAGCTTTTCGAAACGGGCACATTCTTTAAAACGGCCTTGACGCACAAACAAGTGCTCAAATGTCGCTTCCCGATTGCCCCGGAGGACGCAAGCGGCGGCTCACTCGTTTTGGGTGGCTTTGGTAGTGGTTAGAAGAGGAGAAAGGCACCTAATTTCAGCAGCCCGGTCGGAAGCACGGCGTGGTGCCTGGTTTGGCGCGAAGCGCACTGTGACCGACCGGATTCAGCTTTTGCTGTTCAGACTTTCATTCTTGACGATAGTTATAGCGCGAGAACAAAACGACGACACAGAGACAAGAAGGACACGAAAGACGCGAGCGCTTCTTGTCCTTTTTGTCTCTGTGTCGTCGTTTTGTTCTCGCGCTATAGCTATCGTCATGCCATACCAACTAGCCCAAGCTGCCACACTTCTAAGTCTCATTCTTCGTCGAGGCGGCCTCCTCGAGAAAAGTCGTTAAGTAGCTCCTCTAACAAGAGCATCTGGCAAAGGACGAACTCCAGCTGTAGCTGAAAAATAAAAAGCTTTCCGCGAGACATTGCCTTCGCGACAATAGTGAGCATTCGTGAGGCGCGTGAACTGACACAGCCGTCACCACGAAGCGCGAAAGGATCCAAGACTACGACGAAGTGTGGCATGCGCCAAGTCATGCTACCGCCCTGAAAACTCGGCAGCAGCGTGGCCTTGGTAGTTTCGGGACGACAACAGAAATGTGATAATCATATTTTGAAAAAAAAAAAAAAGAATATATGGCAGATACGCATACGCCTTTGCCACGAGACAGATGCCGAAGGACAGGAAGCGACGAGGTGGTTGAACGAATGGAACGTCCGCTTGGCTGCCCTATAACGGACCCACGTGACTATAGATGGAGGTTGATCAAGGGGCAGAAAACACGAGAAAATGACAGTCATGCAGAAAAGATTTTCTGCCATTTGCGTTCTCACCTTACGATATTTGATTACTAGTACTGCCTTACCTTGATACGGTCCATGACTTGGAAGCTTTTAATTCACTCTGCGAGGAGCCTCGCTAGATGTCTTTAGTCGACCGTGCTCACAGAGCTGCTATATTGGAGCAGCCTGGCTTAGAGTGCGACACCCATTGCCACGAGTTTTGCGAATCGCGGGTAAAGCGGGCGCTATGTACCACGTGTTTCAGCGTAGCAGCGAACCACGTTGCGGTTCGCACGATAGCTGTCTTCTCGGCCATTGAGCAGGCTTGCGTGGCCCACCGTGGCTCAGACGCAGGCTGACGGCTTCGCTGTTGGAACCAGACCACTGAGCAATATCATTGCCTCAGCGACGTGCTCCATCCCGTGATACCTCTTTTTAGCGCACCTCGGTTCGTGCCTGGTGCTGTGTCCATGCCGTATACTCTGTGAGCTCCACCGAGCTTTCTTTTCAGGACACACGTTCACTGTAGTGCCCGTAGCGTGGGGTATTTTTCTATTTGTCATGTTCCTTAATCACTGATATTGTTTCTTTTCTGTATATAGGGACATGAACGTAGTGCGAGTTTTTTCACAGGTGGTAATATCTGTTCTTACGTCTTTTTCGTCCTTGAGCGGCATGTATACAAGTGTGAGGATTGTTGTTGTCGTCTTATTGACCGTGTTCAGTAAAGAAGTAGGTAAATGTGTTTTCTGCGGGAAAGCCAACGATTCGACGAATCATGGTAGAAATGTACTTGAACCTGACCACCACAGGGGCGTAGCCAGGGGGTGGCACACCAGGCACGTGTCCCCCCCCCCCCCTTCGAAATGTTTTCGCCATAACATAGAAAGAGAAAACGGCCATTTCAACGGGGTGCCCCTCCCGCATTTTCGTCGAGTTTGATCAGTGTGAAATTGGAAATATTGTACGCCAAGGAATTTCCGGGCATTTTCGTTACTGGCGTTTCACACACCTATTGGAGGTTCGTTTCGCTGCAGGTAAATTACAAACTCTTCTGTCGAGCTCTGAGGCGCATCATCATGAATACATGCATGAAGTTGCGTGCATTCTGCATAGAATAATATTTCTTAAACATTAACGAAAATTGGTTGCATTAAAACCCAGTCAGTGGACGCGGAGGCAGTCATAAAATATTGGCTGTTCACATTTGACAAAACAAAATGACGCATTTCATTACCAGTTGTTGCTTGTACTCTAGACAAAGCTTGATAGGTAGAAAAAAAACCATGAATGAACCACCACCAAGCTTGGACACGATTCCAAATGTCTACGCATCCACGCGATAATAATTGGTAATGTCGAAACTTCTTAGAGTTCTGGAAATAATGGACGCTGCCTGCTGGTCACGCGGTCGCCATCAGCAGCACAAATTACACGATGGATGGATGACAGGACTTGTTTTGACCATGATAACAAGAACACCTGCGTCTCTATTGCATTATAACATTCTATTTTTTTTTCCTCTCTGAGACTTTACTTTAATGGGGCTGCTATTTCTTTCTTGTCCTGCATCGCAAATCTATTCTAAATCCGCTTCTGTCTATTTCCTTCTTTCCAGGGATACTCTAAGCCTCTATTGATCATCTGGAGTGTGAACCAGTTCACAGCTTGTTCAGCTATGAATACCAGCGCCTCTGTAGGATGGACAACGTTCTCTTTTTTGTCTTGCTGGCTGAATACCCTGGAATTCGGTTGCCATGTCCTGAGCGGTTCATAGGCATCTTTTGTTACTACTACTACTACTACTACTACTACTACTACTACTACTACTACTACTACTACTACAACCACCCACACCACCACCACTACTGCTACTACTAATGATACTACTACTACTAATATTATAATAATTTAATCAAACAATCCCAAGAAAACACTGTAAATGGACGGAATAAAATAAGCAACCCCTCCCCCTTATTACACCAGGCGCAGGTAGTGGGGCAACAGAACAAATAGTAGAACGGTAGCAATACTTGTTACGCAGAATCCAAGAATAAGCATGAATAGGAGCAATTATAAATGAAAAGTGCTGGTTGTATAGACTTTCGAAATACCAAGAGACATAGATAGCCATGTGTACTAACACGTTGTGTACAAATCATTGCAAAGGTTTGTACTATATTACAAATGTTATGAATATTTGCTCCAGTGTGTTATCGTTGTACGACAGCTGCAGCATGGTTCTGAAATAACAAACTACAGCCCATTATTTCGTATCAGTGAATCTTCATGGTCTTTAATTTTTATTCCAGTCTGCCTCTCTGTTTAGGTCGCTCTGTTTACGATTACTTTTGACTTAACTTACATTATCTTGCAGAGTTGCCATCTTTATCGACTTTTCTCGGCATTCAGTGTCCATGCTTCTGAGATAGAGTTTAGCCAGCTTTGGTTTCTAATATATTTTTCGTTACTAATTTTTCCACACTCTTGTCTAACTGCAGGATGAGCCCAGTCTATGCCGAGCTGAACTTATCATTCTGTGTATTTTTCGGGAGCTTGCCGATCGTACAATTCTCTGCGCACGCACGCGATATGGTACGTTCTGAATGCGTTCTCACCAATATCGAATAATCACTGATATCGAAGGTTACCAAATACCAGCAAATAAGTCATGGTGCCCCCCCCCCCCCCCCCCTTCTGGGCGACCTTAGGCGGGCAATCTAATAAGTCGACTAACTCACACTGAGACCTGTGAATCTGAGTATGATTGTGTCCGGGCAAGTAATACTTTGGCAAGCATATATGAGTCCGGTTGACGAAAATTTCGACGAGTGTAATTCCAGCTAGTCCGGTTGAGGAAGCTTGTGGTGAGTCTGACTTCGAGTCAACCCTAAATGCGAAATATATTTCTTGAGTGAGTAAACTCCACATTTCTCGCTGTCCTCTTACACGCGTACGACAGCGTTGATCTTGAGTAGTGAGGAGTATAGTGGATGAAATGAACTAATACTTTTCACAGTATTTTTCTTCTGAACTTCTGTAAGTGTGCATTGGAGTCTAGATTCGCGAGCACACTTGCCTTTCACCCACTCAGAACGAATTGTGCAGCCATTATCAACAGTCGAACTCTCAACCTCATGCATAGCCACGAAGCGTCACAGTTACGGAAGCGTCGTGTTTGGTATCAGATGTGAATGAAGGTTGCTTGTTCACTATCATTACCCTTGCGACGAGACGATAAAAAAGACTGAAATATTTAATCGAGGAAAATCGCGCAGTTCAGTTGACTTGCAGCAGTTTACAGATAGATCACGACGTTATGGTAATGGTGGTCGTGATGATGGTGGCTTCCGTGACAGACGAGCTGGCAGAACCGACCCTCGTCAGCGCCATCACTGCAGTCTCTCACTCCGTCGCACACTTGAACCGGAAGCAGGCACCCACCGTCGAGGCACGGAAAGTCACCATTTTCGACGTTGCAGAAGCGAGGTCTCGTCCTGGTCGTGCCGGCGGCTTCGTCCATGACGACGTCCTGCGACGGCGTTGTCAGCGTCGACTCCATCGTCGCACCTGCAGTGCTGGACGACAACACCACGTTTCTCTTTTCAGCACAATCCTTCTCGTCAGAGCCATCCTCGCAGTCGTAACGTCCGTCGCAGACCCACCAAGGAGGCATGCAGCGGGTGCGGTTGTCGCAGGTGAAACGGTATTCGAAGCAATAGAGGGAGTCTTGTCTTGTCTTGTCTTGTCTTGTTTTGTCTTGTCTTGTCTTGTCTCCTAGGAGTCCCCGTAGACAACGCACTCGTCTTCGTCTTCGTTATTGCCGCAGTCGTCCTTCCTATCGCATAACGCGTCGTAAGCGACGCACACGCCGTTACTGCACGTGAACTCTTCACAGTCGCAGGCTGCCTCGGATAGCGAGCAAATGAACACGATCGCCGGCAGTAGAACGGGCACAAGGGTGGCGCGAATCTCCATCTCTCAGGCCGAACTGCCCGATTTGGATGAGACCGCAAACTCGACTAGTTCGAGCGCACCGCGTGGACGAACTGTGAACTTTCAGGAGTCAGCCTTGTTTAACACTAAAGTGCGATTGCAGTTTTTTTTTTCGCGTAAAACAGCGCACGTTCATTAAGCACACACACCGACACAGCTGTCGTCTTGAAGCGGGAGTAGAGTTAATCTAGTCTGAAGCGAGAGTAGAGATAATTCAGTAAGACGGCGGAAGTAAGTGTGGCGACGCTCTCGGCGCTTATATATTCCGGTGTCTTCGTCGCCTCGCTATCTCTAGCTGGCGTAATGGGGATGCAAGCCATCCTGCATTGCGATACGACACCGCAACGGTACGCATCACTGGTGGTGGCTACAAAAGAAGGCTGCTCAGCTGGGAAAAGTATTAATGGCTCCGCTACCTGCACGCGCGCGTAGCATTGGTTTGCTCGTCAGCAGTTGCTGGTAGTGTTCGAACGCAGTAATTTCGGCTAGCTGGTGAAAGTAGAGCTGAGCAGAAGAACAAACAGTAAAGAGACGCCGACACGGGACGGACGTTCAAGCCCTATCCAGTGTCCACCCTATCTACGTGTCTCTTTCTTTTATGTTTGTTCTACTGCATTTTCTAAGACGCAAGATTTCTGCTGGTAATGTTTTGTGTTAGCACTCGGCCTTCGGCAAACTCCACGTCCCTCAATGCAACGCGCGAGGATACGCTGTCACCATCGAACGCCGTGATGTTACTATGCGTAGTCCTGAATGATTAGGGCACCCCGAAGCCGATATTAATTTCACAGAAAGCGGTGAAGAGGCCTTTATCAGGAGGCAGGAGGGAGATAACGAAGAGCACCGGAAAAAGGTTTCTCAGACAGGGGAGGAATGCAGCGAACGGAGGTTAACAAATCCTCATTGGTCAACTTTGCACCTAATGTGGAAACCTCTGCGCCAAGCTTTACTGAATTCCGAAAAAAAAAAACAGACATTGATATGGCGGAGAAGTCTTTTTACTTATATCAAACGCAACGTTCATTACGCAAAATTTACTTGAGCTCAAATCAGAGTGTGTCTGGTACTTTGTGAAGCCAAACGGCGTAAAGAATGTGGTGCCAAGAAAAAGTTATAACGCCCACCTGGCAGAAATGGCTTGTTAGGATTGCTGTATGATATGCTGTCCTATGCCCTATATCTACGGCTCCGTGTTTTCGGAGTACATTTTCCTGTGTGTTCAGAGGGTGTTTTTCGGAGTTCCCCTTTTTGGAGTAAATTCGGCGTTTATCGGAGGTTACTTCATGTTAATTTCAAAAATCTCTGAAAGGCATTGTTTAATTTTGTAGTATTAGTTGTTCCAACGTCTTCTTATTAATATTATTAGCAATTGAAACGCGCAACATTGTTGCCGACAATCCCGTATTTCCATCGCGTCAATACTCCAAAATCTTCTAATAGTTGATATCTGAACACGGAGACATGTTAACCAGTGTTGCGGAGTTGCCACTCCAGAATTGGAACGACTCCGGAATCATTCCACATTTCCGCAACGTTGGAAAGGAACGGGCGCTTGGAGGAATAGAATGGGAATGGAAGTAGGCACCTTTTGCCCGTAATGGAATTAAAACGGAATCACGTCTTTTTTCCGAAAATAGGGCAAATTTTCGTCTACGTGCTGTTTTTTTTTTTAACTTCAAACATGAGCTGGTCAGGAGATGGGTCGTATGGAGAAAAGAAGGCGAAGTGATGTAGTTTATACCTATATTCCCCGCTCGGGTTAAAATAAGACGAACGGCGGCGCGCCGCAATTATTCCGCGGCGGCGGCGGCGTGGTCTCTCTCGGAACTTCGGCGGCGGCGCCAATGGCATGAGCAAAAAAAAAAAAGGGTGATGGCGACGTCCTGGTGGGGCGGCGCACAGCTCTGTGCATTAGTACACGATTACTGAACGAGAAACTGTATGTGGTATGTACCCTAACCTCCCTTTCCCACTCACCTGCTGCTGTACTATACGACGCTCTGCTAACGTGCTTGGATAACCGAGCAGTCAGGACACTCCCCTTCGGATCCCGGATATCGAAAGACACATTTTCGACATTAATTGACCTTCTTCGTCTTTCTATCTATCTCCCTTTTTTCTCTCTCTCTCTCTTTACTCGTTCTCTCGGCAATTGGAGTTACGGCGTTCCCCATCGGACGAATCGGCGCAGGTGTTCTGGAAGCGAAGCAGAAGACGAAGAGGACGACAAAGAGAGCGTGGGCTGGTTCACGATGGCGATTTCTGTTCAACAGCTCCAAAAAGAAAAAAAAAAGGATGGGGGGGGGGGTGGAGTCACAAGCGCTCCCAAGTGACTCAGCCTGCCGACATAACTATCAACTTCAACGCATGTTAACAGTTTACGTGAAAAAAAAGGACAGTAAAAATCAAGTTTATAGTCAGCGATGTCTTCTGTGCACTGAAAGTTGGTGAACCAAATAGCCCTTGCACACCACGTTCGTCGAGTGCAGTCAGCCTTGGGCGCGTTTGTGAGGCAACAGGTCGAGGGCAAAGTGCGGCGCTCGACTCGAAAATAGCAGCACGTTGACGCGGACTGCGCAGGAGAAGCACACGCCTTTCCGAGGAAACACAACATGCGTCCGTGTAAACAACCATAAAGCTGCCACGCTCTCGCCTAGCACACCGGGGGGCACGTCCGGAGGGACGGCTGATAACACGCTCCGGCATGCCCGGAGACATCGAGCGGCCCACCCTACTCGGTCACACGACCAACAGCGTCGCATGTGGTCGTGGAGATCGGCACGCAAGCCGCCTTGTTCGGAAAATACCCCAGTGGCGGCGCTGGTGAAGACGTGCCTGCTTCCACGAACGCTGTCGCGAATCGGTGCAGACTAATTTGCGCAGTCCGGAAAACTTTTGCAGAGTAAGGACGTTGGTCACGCATTTCGATTGGTTCAGTGATCGGCTAAGTAACTTATTGATAGGTCGACTCGTGCGAGAAAAAGTCCCACCGCCCGTTATGACGACTGGAAGGCGAAAGCAATCGTCATCTTTTTCTCTTTCTTTTTGATCTCAGTTTATTGTATTGATACACCTCAAACTTTCCACTGAAAGCTTGCTTTTGCATAACCTCCGTGATCAGCCTTTCTTTGACCAAGCGACGATGTCGTGTGATGACGTCATCAAGTAATGTCATCAGGACGTTAAGATCCTTGCGACTTCTGGGGTTGTCACACCATGGCGGGGTCACGTCATTGAAAAGGTCATGCTGAGTGAAGGTCATGGGAATTTGGTACTCCAACTCGACAAAATTATGCACTTTAGTACCACATGACTGCTGATCAGCGTGCATTACTTTTTTTTTCAACTGTGTAATTGATGCTGACGCCACTTCTCATTGACTCATGAGTCAGTCCCTGACTCGTGACATATTGTTACGGAAGAGAAGAGACGCCGTATCGACGAGGTTGTGGACGAAACATAGGACCACGTAAAAAGTCTACGCGGACTGCTTAGAAGACAGCGCCGAGTCCATGCTGTTTGATAATTGGAACACGTCTGGACAGCTTTTACGTGACGATGCGCTACTGCGCGTCGAGAAGAGAAAGCTAAAATAAACAAACGCAACAGTTGTATATTCTGACTTATTTCATGTTTAAATAAAGAACAAATAAACGTTACTTACATTGAGCGTCTAGGGAAGCGTCTGCTTGTGTGCAGTCAACTATTCCGGCGAGATCCGATCTATCTGAGCGATTCGCTGAGCCGACATCTTTAGACAGCAAAGTAGCCTGCATCGTATTTGTCTACGATGCGGTCTTCTCTAAGCTGTCTATTTTGCCGGCTACGTGAGAATTGGAATGGGACTCAAGATGGCCGCCGTCCATTTAGCTGTCTACGGTGAGTATTGGAACACACCCATATTTCAAACCAGCAGCAGCGGCGTGAGCGGTTGAGCAGACACCGAGCGGAGACCACTCTTCGTCTTCTTCGTCAGGCACACAAGCGCATCGTCCCACAAAATGTCAACATGCATGCAGCATATATTGGACTTTTGCCTTAAATAATCCGGCGGCTGGAGGCAGTTAACTTGAGCGTCTTCCGTGATATCAGCTGCTACCTCGGATATCAACGGTGGCGTCTTACACGTTTGTTTCTCCGCATGCAGGAAGCGATAGACTGTCCGAATTTCTCTCCATATTGCAGGCATGGGAGTCCCGCGAAAAAAAAAATCGCAGCATATGCACGGAGTGAATGATGATGAGTGGTACGAAGCGGCCATCCGTCCATCCTCGCGTCTGTCTGTCTATCTATCTATCTATCTATCTATCTATCTATCTATCTATCTATCTATCTATCTATCTATCTATCTATCTATCTATCTATTTATCTATCTATCTATCTATCTGTCTGTCTGTCTGTCTGTCTGTCTATCTATCTATCTGTCTATCTATCTATCTATCTATCTATCTATCTATCTATCTATCTATCTATCTATCTATCTATCTATCTATCTATCTATCTATCTATCTATCTATCTATCTATATCTATCTATCTATCTATATCTGTCTGTCTGTCTGTCTGTCTGTCTGTCTGTCTGTCTGTCCATCCGTCCATCTGTGGTTATGCCGGGCTGGCTACGACGCCGGATGGACGTGGGACTGACATAGGCCTCCCAACCAAAATATAAGTGCATCTAGTGTTCCTACGTTTCACTCCCGTGGAAATGTAGCTGGCGTATACGCGAATCGAACTCATGACTTTGATCCTAGCATCGCGACACCTCAACCTGTTAACTTATCGGTGGGTGTTGCTTGCAAGACCTGTGCGTATAAACGGATCAGCTCGAAGACGCAGCATAAATATGTTTACAATGAGCGGTGACGAGAAGTCTACAGCTATCAGCCGAATCAAACCCTTGCATTGCTCACGCTGTACGGTATTTTAGGAGTGGTGTATTAAGCTAGCAAGCTCCGCCGCTTTCCCATTTCAAATGGTTCTCTCGGAAAGCCAGTGCCCAACCTTGAAATGTAATGCGGTTGTCTATTTGCTGTAGCTTCAGCTTACAAATGCACTTCCTTTTCATACGAGTCCGGCAATCATGTTTCTCACCGTTAGTAGTGCGTATGACAAAAACAAAGTTCTTCAAAGTGACAAGACCATGGAAGTATCAACGAACTGCCATAATCCCCTCTTGACGCCATTGCGTATCGCACTGCTTGCATTGGAAACGGTTGAACATCACCTGCAGTTCCCAGATCTTAGACATTTTTAAACTTTTGTAGCAGCTCACAACTCGGCGGGAGTGTGTGCCTGCTTCCCAGGATGACGAATGAGTTTAACGTCTCGAAACCACCATATGATGATGAGAGACGCTGTACCAGAGGGCTCCGAAAATTTCGACCACCTAGGGTTCTCTAGCGTGCACCGAAATCTGAGCACACGGGCCTACAGCATTTTCGCCTCCATCTAAAATGCAGCCCCCACAGCCGGAATCCGATCCCGCGACCTGCGGGACAGCAGCCGAGTGCCTTGGCCACTAGATTACCTTGGCGGGGCGCGGTTTGACATCGCGTCACACCAGTTGTGTGAGGTGAGTGGTTGCTAGGTGACGGATCATCGAGGTTTTTTCGCGATATGGTGGGACACATTATGATTATGGCTAGCTCAAACAGATTAGCTGTTAAAGACGCTAGTTATCAAAGAGAACTACCGGTTCTATCCAGCCAACACTCCTTACAATATTCTGGTGCGATTGCAACATCGCATTCGCAGTAAAAAGTATTTGGCATCCAGGGACATTTGAACATCACTTTGAAGTATGACATCAACCGCCTTTTCAACGGGAGCAGCAAAGTGATACAAAGATGAAAAAGGCGGTTCTCCAATATGGCTGCTTGAACGGGTTGTTTTGCTTTCATTACAATTCGTATTTCCGCATGACGTTTGTGCTATGTTGTGACGATTTGCATGCAGTCCGCACCCGCTGGACGAATGAATGACCCTACGGAAAACAAGTGCTAGAATAATATTGTTACGTAAAAATGACACGAGGTGTGTCTATTTAAAATCTATATTCAAAATGATGCGTATGGCGTCGACTAAGGCGGAAGCAGCACGCGCAACCGACAAAGCACTTCCTCGTTGTCGTCTTTTCACCGCTGATACGTCAGCTACGTAGCATTACCCCCCCCCCCCGGCGGTAAAAGCGCCGTCTCGGGGCACATTAACTACGGTATTCAGTAGGCAGGTGGTAAGGTTTTAGCCTGCTGACGTGCACAACATCACTGGGTGTGGTTGCAGGCAGGCTTGTGGTCTCAGATGCAGGAATAATCTCATAGGTGACGTCGGTTACCTGGTGGATGATACGGTAAGGAACCATGTAGTGAGACAATAACTTCTCTGATAAGCCAACTCGACGAACTGGGCACCACAGGAGAACAAGGGAACCGCGTGAGAAGTGAACGTCAGCATGCCGGCTGTCGTAGATGGCTTTCTGGGTGGCTTGCGAAGCCAAAAGTTTAGAGCGGGCGATCTGACGTGCGTGATCGGCATGAGCAATAGCGTCGCGTGCATATTCGGTTGACGGTGTTGTAGTGGTTGGAAGTAAGGTGTCGAGTGGTAACGTCGGATCACGGCCATAAAGCAAATAAAAGGGTGAATAACCAGTGGTGTCGTGGCACGAAGAATTGTACGCGAAGGTCACGTGAGGTAGCGCCAGGTCCCAGTCATGGTGGTCGGAGGACACATACATCGCGAGCATGTCCGTTAGAGTCCGATTTAGCCGTTCGGTAAGGCCATTTGTTTGGGGATGGTAGGAAGTGGTCAGCTTGTGGTGCGTCGAGGAAGAGCGCAGAAGATCGTCGATCACACGGGACAAAAATGCGCGGCCACGATCTGTGAGTAATTGGCGAGGAGCGCCATGCTGTAGGATGACGTCGTGGAGCAAAAAGTCCGCAACGTCAGTAGCGGTGCTGGTGGGGAGCGCTCGAGTGATGGCATACCTAGTCGCGTAGTCTATAGCAACAGTGACCCACTTGTTGCCCGATTTCGACTCGGGAAAAGGACCGAGAAGATCTATACCAACACGGAAGAAAGGTTCGGTTGGGATGGAGATCGGTTGGAGAAGTCCAGCCGGGGGCGCAGTAGGTCGCTTCCTACGTTGGCATTTATCGCAGGAGGACACGTAACGACGAACGGGCCGGGCGAGACCGCGCCAAAAGAAGCGGCGACGCACGCGGTCGTACGTCCGAGATACAGCCAGATGACCAGCAGTTGGTTCATCGTGAAGCTCGTGCAGCACGGTTGAACGCAAATTTTTCGGCACGACAAGAAGGAGCTCAGGGCCATCTGGCTGGAGGCTACGACGGTACAGCGTGCCATTCAGGAGGACGTACATGCGAAGTGACGTGTCGTTCGGAGCAGATTCGAGACGGTCAATAAGTTATCACAGAGAAGCATCACGACGTTGTTCATCACCAATCTGAAGAAACTGGGACATTGACATGACGCTGAGGCTAGGCTCGATGTCTGGTTCGTCGGGCTGATCAACAGGGTAGCGGGATAAGCAATCGGCGTCCAGATGGAGACGTCCAGACTTATAAGCAACCGAGTAGGAATACTCTTGTAGGCGTAATGCCCAACGACCAAGTCGTCCAGTGGGGTCCTTCAGAGAAGAAAGCCAACACAGCGCGTGGTGATCTGTGATGACACGGAAAGGGCGGCCATACAAGTAAGGACGGAATTTCGAAACCGCCAGTTACGTTCCGTTTGGTTCTTTCCACTCGCCTCTCGCTTGTTGAGCGACACTTGCTGCTGCCGCTAAGAAAGCCGAAGACGAGAACTTTTCATCTGCTGGCACCTTGAGGAAATGACCGCTCCGACATCATCTGGATATAGAGACGTTTATTCGTTTCTCCCTTCTCACTGTCCCTGCACCCCTGGTTTTATCCCCTGTCCCCCCATTCAACCACTCTTACAGTCCAATCAAAACACACCACTCTTATAGTCCAATCAAAACGCACAGATGTGTCTCTCCTCACCACAACCTCGAAGACCCACCGCCTCTTGCCCACTCATCGGTTCTCCACTGTCGCTCGTGTTTCTTTCACACCGGTTCCCGGAATGGTCGATGACGGGTGTTGCCAGGTCGTGGAAAAGCGCCTCCGAGTAAATTCCCGCGATGCCGGGTTGACAGGCCATCAATACAATTGGCCCCTGCGCCAATGCCGTCACCTCCGCTGATTGTCTGGCGGACGCGTACGTGTACCTTCGACGTGTACCTTCCACGTGTACCGGCCACGTGTACCGGCCACCTGCAGCCTGGCTTGGTCTCCTGTAAGGCGCCATAATTGAACCCGACAGCGGCACGAGAGTTGTCGCGTCCTTTATGGCCAGCAGACAGTCATCGTCCCGAATTCCGGTGGCCCTGCTTCCTTGTTGGCGAGGGGTCGCCGGCCGCTGGGTGGGTAACATAAGGTATTCGGGGAACGCACGAAGTTCGAGCCCAACACCTCCCCTCCAACTGTGTTGCACTGTATCTATGACATGCGACACAAACACAACCACATATGCACACATGTTCACTGGCTCGACACGTGAGGCACCAACTGTCACTCGTACCTCGTTGACTCCGTCGCGCGCACGCGCTAACAAAGCATACACACCCCTTAACTCACCGTCCCTTTTATGCGTCATCGTTAGGAGTCACCAACTGCGACATTGCGTCGGCATTAGCGTTTAGACACCCCTTTTTGTGTTCAATTTCCAGGTTATACTTCTGTAGTGCCAACGCCCAGCGTGTCAGCCTAGCGCTCTGCGGAGTGGTTAGAGTCAGAAATTTGAGTGGGTTATGATCGGTAATCACCTTCATTTTAGCGCCAAACAGCCAAGCATCCAACTTCCCCAGTGCCCAAATGATTGCATAAGCTTCCTTTTCTATTGTGGCCCATCGGGTCTGAGCCGGGCTAAGCTTCTTGCTCAGAAAAGCGATAGGGCGCTCCTTGCCCACCAGATCCTGCTGTGCCAGGCACGCACCCACGGCGTAATCGAATGCATCTGTGGCGAGGATAAATTCTTTCCCCGGGTCTGGTGCCTGCAACGCCGACGTTTGCACTAGATAGTTTTTCACCTTGTCAAAAGCTTCCTGCGCTAACAAAGCATACACATAAGTATTCCAAGGTAAGTAAGTATTGGAATACCTTGGAATACATAAGTATTCCAAGGTAATTTCTGCGGAATACGTCGGCCAGTTAGGTTAGTCAGAGGCATAACGACTTTGGAGTACTTGGGCACGTAGTCCCTATAATAGTTGGCTAGCCCTAAGAAACTACGAAGCTGTCCCTTTGTTTCGGGAGCCGGGATCTCCTTTATCGCCCTGACCTTCTCTGGATCGGCCCCGTGCTTGCCTGATCCCACAATATGCCCCAAGAATTTTACTTCTTGTTGTGCAAACCGACATTTGCTTACGTTGAGCGTCAACCCTGCCTTCGCTAGGGACACAAGCACCTTGTCTAAATGTTCCAGGTGCTCGTTCCAGTTCTCGGAGTATATCGCTACATCGTCAATATAAGCGCAAGCATAATGTCTATGCGGAGCCAGTACACTATTGATGACCCTCTGATAGGTACTGGCGGCATTCTTTAACCCGAAGGGCATCACTCTGCATGCGTACTGGCCTGAAGGAGTGGCAAAAGCAGTACAAACCTGCGCGTCCTCGTCGAGAGGTATTTGCCAGTAACCCCTGAACATGTCTAGCAGAGTTATGTACTTGGCCTTCGCTACTTGGTATAACATATCAGTCGCCACGCTCATGGGAAATGCGTCTGTCTATGTTATTTCGTTAAGTCTCCTGCAATCTCAACAGATGCGGATACCACCGTCCTTCTTTGATACGCAGACCAGTGGATACGCGTGCGGACTTTCAACCGGGTATATCAATCCCCACTGCTGGAGCTCATTTACCTGCCTCTCTACTTCGTTCACCACCGCCACCGGCACTCTGTATGGGTATGCGCGCCTCGGTTGCTCTCCTGCTTTTATTCGTATTTTATGGATTCCCACTTTGCAGGTGCCGGGTTTGTTTGCGAATACCCTCGGGTGCCTCGCGATTAAGTCTCGCAGCTGTTCTCTCTGTGTGGGCTCCAGGTGTGCTACCTCATCAAGCTGCAGCGTCGCTTGCGCCTCTAGCCCGCATGGTGGGACCGGAACCTCTCCAAATTCCCGATCGCCTTCGAATATCACTCCTACTGCAGTTACTCGGGAGTGGTATGCGCGAAGCTTGTCAGCGTGAATGGTTCTGCGTGAACCCTCCTCGAGCTCAACTAAATAACTGTACGGTCGCAGTTTTTCGACCACTGTGATCGGTCCCTTCCACTTCGCCACTAGCTTCCCCTCTCCTTCCTTCTCGAGCCATAGTACTTGGTCCCCTGCGACAAACTGTTTGTCTGTAGCCCTCAAGTTATAGCGTCCTACGTACTCCTTCTGAGTGACTTCACTCTGTCGGGCGGCTCCTTCGCTAGCTTCTTCCAAACTACTTCGGAGCTTCGCAAGATATTCCGCTGCTGGCATACCCAATGAATCCGGCACTTCCCAGTCTCCTGACCAAGTCCTTTTGAGAATGGATAGGGGCCCGTTCGGCACCCGCCCGTACATGAGCTCGAACGGTGACCGCCCTGTGGTCGCATGTGGGACCTCACGATATGCCCATAACAAAAACGGAATCATCCTATCCCACTCGCGTCCATGTTCGCTGACTATGTGAGAAAGCATTCTTTTGAACGTACCGTTCCAGCGCTCGACTAAGCCGTTGCTTTGCGGGTGATCGGGCGTGGAAAATCTCGGAGTTGCCCCAAGTCTTTGCAACATCTCCTGTGTCAACCTCGACGTAAAGTTGGTGCCCTGATCTGAGCAAATTGTCTCTGGCACCCCGTGTTGAAAAAATATCTGCAGTAACGCGTCACAAGTAGCCTTTGCCGTTATTGAACGGAGGCATACCACCTCTGGCCATCTGGTATGTACGTCTACGACACAAAGAGCATAGCGGTGACCTCTAGCCGAAGGGGGTACCATAGGACCGATGCAGTCCATGTTTACTGTCTGAAACGGCGCGCTGGGCCTGGCCAGGGGCTTTATCGGAACCCTATCTATCTGCCTCGTCGGCGATTTCACCTGGCATCCATGGCATGACCTGCAGTACTCCTTTACATCTCGCGACATCTGCGGCCAGTAAAATGAGCTTTTCACTCGTTGTAGTGTTTTCCGCTCTCCTAAATGACCTGCCCAGGGTGAATCATGAGCCATTTTCAGCACTTCTTTGTGCCCGTGTGATGGTAGCACTAACTGTTTGCAGATGCGACCCGCGAGGTGTTCCTGATGATACAATAGCTCGTCTTCAACGAGCATGCCATGCGTTCCGGCCTTTGCCTGCGCCCAAGCATCTCGCAAAGCCGGGTCTGCTTCCTGAGCCTCACGAAACTCCTGTCGTTTGCTTTTGACCGGCTCGGAACCTTCGCTGTTGCCCTCCGCGGTTATGACGCCTGCCATCGCCTGTTGCTCCTCGCATGCCTCATCTGACAGCTCTACCATAGCTTCGGTCTCCTCGACTGCTGAACCCTCGTCTGACACTATGTCACGTTTAACCCTTTCCTCGAGAAGCTGTGCGTAATCGTTGGCGTGATCAGCGCGTCGGTGCCGTCTAGCAGCTTATCTGTGATTGCACAAAGCACGGCCGACTGCACCGCCTCGGACGTCACGTAAGGACTCCCTTCAGTAGCTATGAGCGGCACGTAAGCCAACTCAGCGGTTACCTGTTGGCCGAACGCTCCCGTCAACTTTATCTGCGAACCCGTACTATCGTACTGAGGCACCACTGCCTTTCTGATGACGCTCACCTCCGCTCCTGAGTCTACCACGGCGTTTAATGTTCGACCTGAGCTCTTAAGCGTTACAGTTTCCAGGGAGGGTTGTTTCTGCTCTTTACGCTGCCGCAACCTGTCTGTCATTGCTATTTCTGCCCCGAATGCAGAAGCCGTCACCTTCGCGACCACTGGACCGTTTTCTTGTCCTGCTGGCCTAGTGCCTTGCCTTGCACCTGAGCCTTTATTGGGGCTATTCCTGGCAATGTGGTCGGCACCCTTACACTCAAAACATCGCCTTTTCCCGTTTCCGTTCGTGGGTGTATCTACCGCTGTTTTAGCTTTCTTTTGCCACTCCTCTACATTTACCTTCTTTTGTGCTGCCTTGCACTTTTCGCTCTCCTCGAATCTCTCCGCGAGCCTAGCCACGCCACTGGGCAGCAAAAAGGACTCATGTTGATTACAAATGACATGCGCTCTCGCTTCCGGGCTCAAACATTCTTTCAAGCGATCCGCGACCACTAGCTGCTTGAGTTTCTCGAACGTGCCTACCTTTGAACTCTGGACATAATAGTCGAAATAGTTCTCAAGGCGTGCGGCAAACTGATCCCAGGACTCCCTTTCTCCCTTTTTCGATCCCGCAAACAGCCTCTTGTACTCCGCCGCTGAAAGCCTGAGACCCTCCAAAATGCTTGACTTAAGCTTAACATAAGCTTTGCGCTCCTCTGCTGTTAGCCTGCACAGCAGCCCGCGTGCCCTTTCACTCAACTGTGGCAAAACTAGCCCGGCCCACCATTCACTCGGAACTTCATACGACTCGAGCGTTGCCTCAACATTCTCGAACCATGCACATTGGCGCCAGCGCCTCTTGGTTCGGCATTTGTGCCAGTACACCTTTTAACAAGCTTGCAAATTTCAGTCGCCTGTCTTCCTCTCACCTTCCGCCAAGCGCTACGCTGTCATCGCTCTCGTTGGACTCTGCCCCATTACGGGCTCGCAGCCGCTGGCTTTCCAGCATCAAGCGCTGCTTCTCCATTTCCGCCTCAGCAATTTTTAATTGAAGCTGGAGCAGCGCTAGCTGCTGTTCCGACGCCGTATCTGACGTGCCACTACCATGACCCCCCGTGCCGCTGTCGGCGACTCCCAACGCCTGCAAGTTTCCTGCCCCGTCCCCGTTCATTTCCGAGTTGTCCCTTTCTCTGTCTCGCAAGTTGTAATGCTTTGTCATCGCCTGTGCCCAACAGAAAATCAAGAGGTACCCGCCTGAAGTAGCCTTGCGGTGCGCTCTTCCTCCTCGGAATCCGGTTGACTAGCCTTGCTTCGTTGATCCCGCAGCGTGGTAGTCAGTTGAAGGTGGTTGTCGTCAGTCTCAGCCGATGTCGCTCCCCGCTGTCCTCCTCAGTTCAGCCATGCAGATCCTGCTCGACTGCGCCAGTTACGTTCCGTTTGGTTCTTTCCACTCGCCTCTCGCTTGTTGAGCGACATTTGCTGCTGCCGCTAAGGAAGCCGAAGACGAGAACTTTTCATCTGCTGGCACCTTGAGGAAATGACCGCTCCGACATCATCTGGATATAGAGACGTTTATTCGTTTCTCCATTCTCACTGTCCCTGCACCCCTGGTTTTATCCCCTGTCCCCCCATTCAACCACTCTTACAGTCCAATCAAAACGCACCACTCTTACAGTCCAATCAAAACGCACAGATGTGTCTCTCCTCGCCACAACCTCGAAGACCCACCGCCTCTTGCCCATTCATCGGTTCTCCGCCGTCGCTCGTGTTTCTTTCACACCGGTTCCCGGAATGGTCGATGACGGGTGCTGCCAGGTCGTGGAAAAGCGCCTCCGAGTAAATTCCCGCGATGCCCGGTTGACAGGCCATCAATACAATTGGCCCCTGCGCCAATGCCGTCACCTCCGCTGATTGTCCGGCGGACGCGTACGTGTACCTTCCACGTGTACCGGCCACGTGTACCGGCCACCTGCAGCCTGGCTTGGTCTCCTGTAAGCGCCATAATTGAGCCCGACAGCGGCACGGGAGTTGTCGCGTCCTTTATGGCCAGCAGACAGTCATCGTCCCGCATTCTGGTGGCCCTGCTTCCTTGTTGGCGAGGGGTCGCCGGCCGCTGGGTGGGTAACACAAGGTATTCGGGGAACGCACGAAATTCGAGCCCAACACCGCCCAAACAAGAGCGAGACATTCCCGTTCTGTTATAGAATAATTGCGTTCAGACTTAGAAAGCAGACGGCTCGCGTACGCGATTACACGGTCGTTGCCCCGCTGAATTTGCGCCAAAACTGCACCAATTCCGTGACCACTCGCGTCTGTTCGCACTTCTGTGGGAGCATCGGGGTCGAAATGTGCAAGAATAGGAGGTGTCGCTAGAGCGGTGATTAGCTGAGAGAAGGCGTCAGCTTGAGGAGGGCCCCAAGAAAATGGGACGTCTTGTTTGAGAAGGTCGGTGAGTGGCCGTGCGAGTGCCGCAAAGTTTTTCACAAACCGGCGAAAGTAGGAGCAGAGGCCCACAAAACTGCGAACATCATGAACAGAGCGTGGGACTGGGAAGTTTGTTACAGCGCGTACTTTCGCCGGGTCTGGCCGTACGCCGGCAGCGTCAACAAGGTGACCCAATGCGGTAATCTGACGAAGACCGAAGTGGCACTTGGAGGAATGGAGCTGCAGGCCGGCCCGTCGAAATATGGATAGAATGGTCGAAAGGCGTTCAAGGTGGGTTGCAAAGGTAGGTGAGAAAATGATCACGTCGTCCAGGTAACACAAACATGTCGACCATTTAAATCCTTGTAGGAGCGTGTCCATCATTCTCTCGAAGGTCGCTGGAGCGTTGCAGAGCCCGAACGGCATGACCTTGAATTGGTAAAGGCCGTCAGGGGTAACGAAGGCGGTCTTTTCTCGGTCCATGTCATCTACAGCAATTTGCCAGTATCCAGATCGGAGGTCGAGAGATGATAAGAAGGTGGCGCCATGGAGGCAATCAAGGGCATCGTCAATGCGTGGTAGAGGGTACACGTCTTTTTTCGTAATTTTGTTGAGGTGGCGATAATCAACGCAAAAACGCCATGAGCCGTCTTTCTTTTTTACTAATACCACGGGAGATGCCCAAGGGCTCGTTGATGGTTCGATTACGTTTTTCGTAAGCATTTTGGCCACTTCTTTCTGAATCACTTCTCGCTCAGATGCTGACACGCGGTACGGCCGACGGTGAATGGGCGCAGAGTCACCAGTGTTGATTCGGTGAGTGACAATTTTAGTCTGGCCCAAGGGACAATCGTCGGTGTCGAAAATGCCACTGTATGAGGCCAAAACTTGGCAGAGAGCGTCGGCCTGGTGAGGCGACAGCTCCGATCCAATCATGTTTAGAAACATACCATCGTCTGAGCTGGGTGACCGTGAGACTGCGCTTCGATCAGGAGCAGATACAGCGACAACACTGACATCGTCCTCTGTTATGGCAGTTAGCTGGGCTAGAGACATCTGGCAGGGCAACACTTGAGGGGTGAAACCAAAGTTAAGGAGCGGAAGTAACACACAGTTATCCGCTATGGTCGCGATGGTATAGGGCACAGTAACACTGCGCGTCAGCCAAACGTCAGTAATTGGTGTAACAATATAATCACTGTCAGGAACGGGAGGGGTCGATGACAAAGACACGTACGTGACGGCTCGAGGTGGCAGGCGAACGAAAGTGATTGGGCTCAAGTGGCTGGTGGGCTTTGCAGAGTAGTCGGCAAAGATATGTAGATCAAGGCTGAGGGTACCAGACGAACAATCAATTAAGGCCGAGTGTGCCGAAAGGAAATCAAGGCCAAGTATGAGGTCATGAGGGCAGCAGGCTAGCACGGCAAAAAGGACCACGGCGTGACGACCGGCAATGCTGACACGAGCAGTGCACATTCCGATCACTGATACAGTACCGCCATCGGCAACACGTATTGCCTGCGTCGTAGATGACGTCATAATCTTTTGTAAGCGGCAGCGTAGAGAAGCGCTCATAATAGACAGGTGCGCACCTGTGTCAATGAGGGCGGTCACAGGAACATGGTCGACTTGTACTTCAAGCAGGCTATGATGCGTGGGAAGCGTCAGTAGAGGATTTTCGGTCGTCATTGGTATTGCAGCTTCACCTCTATAAGCTGCAATATCTAGTTTTCCTGCTGCGGTCGTCCAGAGAAGTTCGGCGAAGAAAAGCGCCGAGGTGGCGGAGAGCGGGATTGGCGACGTAGCGGCGACGGGGAGCGAGAGCTACGGCGACCGGATGAAGGGGCGTCAGGGTAGCGGCGACCGGGCAAAGGGGCGTCAGTGGAAGGCTCGTAAGATGACGACGAATAGAAATTGAAGGGTGTGGCGTCTGAACGTCGAGGGCTCGTCGGATGCATGAGCGCCGAGGTAGAGAAAGTCTGACGTGGTTGGTTTGACCAACGGCGGCGGCAATAGCGAGAAACGTGCCCAGGCCGGTGGCAGGAAAAACAAATAGGTCGGTCGTCGGGTGTTCGCCATTCCGAAGGGTTACGGAAGGGCATTGTTGGAGGTGAACGGCGAGCGTGTCCTCGGGAGTAGGACGGGACTTCAGGGTGAGTCAGGGGACATGCTGAGGGAAGTCCGAGGTTCGCAAACTCCTGCCTCACCACAGCTTGTATTAACGCCACTGACGGCTGTTGTTGGTCAGAGGCGAGCGTTGCGAAAACGGGTGGCTGAAGAGGAGCCGGACAGGCGGCTTCGATTTCCCGACGAACAATACGTGTGACGTTGTCATACGCGGGGGACTGGCGGGCGGCTTCACACGATGAGGTCGCGGCCGTGTTGGGCAGCCGGGTGAATCTCTGAGTGATACGGCGGCTTTTGGCTTCTTCGAACCGCCGGCACTCTTTAATGATGGCATCGACGGTGGCAACGTTGTTGTAAACTAGTAGATTAAATGCGTCGTCCGCTATGCCTTTCAGCACACGGGCCACTTTCTCCGACTCACTCATGTGCTCGTCAATCTGGCGGCATAGGGCGATGACGTCGTGAATGTACGCGACGTACGACTCCGTCGACGTCTGTGCACGAGCCGCCAGTTGATTCTGCGCTGTGATCTGCCGCCCAACGGTGTCGCCAAAAAGGTCGCGGATCTTTTCTTTAAAGAAGTCCCAGCTCGTAATCTCCGCTTCGTGCGTCTCGAACCACACGCGCGGTGGGCCATCGAGGTAAAAAAGCACAAAGGCAAGCATAAGAGTCGGGTCCGACCTATAGCTTGCGCTGACCCGTTCGTACCGGTTGATCCATTTGTCGACGTCAACGCCATCCTGACCGGAAAAGACACCGGGATCCCGAGCAGGAGGTAGAACGACGTATGTAGAAGTCACGGTAGGGGCAGGTGGCGAAGACGATGGTTGTTCAACCTGTGACATGGTTGGACCTATGATGATGCGGCCATTGCGGAGCTTCGTGATGAAGACGAGGAAGTACCCAGCACGTCCACCACAAAGATGTTACGTAAAAATGACGCGAGGTGTGTCTATTTAAAATCTATGTTCAAAATGATGCGTATGGCGTCGACTAAGATGGAAGCAGCACGCGCAACCGACAGAGCACTTCCTCGTTGTCGTCTTTTCACCGCTGATACGTCAGCTACGTAGCAATATGGTGGAGTCACCATGCTCCTTTCTTTTTTCTATAAGCTATAGCTTTCAAATAGCTAAACCTCGTGGATACGCTAAACAATCCATGTTGTCACATTGGAACATCTGTCAAATTCAAATTTCGCCGGGCTGTCTAAAGGCCAGCTCCGGTGATTTTTCGACCATGTAAAGGTAATGGTGTTTCTATGTTGCTGAGTTACTCTTTTCACGGACCCAATAGCTGTAATGCTCAAGAAATTCGAAAATATTTTTTTAATAAACAAAAAGGTGCAATACCGAAGCCGGAGCCCAAGGGGGCACCCTGTCTGCGTATGACGTACTATTTGGTAAGAACCGGAGGCCGTATACTGGTCCCGCCGGCGCGGTGTATGAAAACTGTGAAAGCCAATCCAGTGAAGCACTGGCCAAACACCACAGAGGAAGAGTAAGAAAGCTTTCTGTGCTGTGCCCGTGGCCGTTGCCTTGTGGCCAGCACATTAAACGATGTAGCGGCCAAAGTACCAATGCCAACGGCTGCGTCAATTCCATCGACATGCCGCACATAACGTCACACAGACTGTTTTGCCAACAATTCTGACAAGTGAAATGAGGTTTTGGAGGCAATCTTTAAAATTTCATTTGCAAACAATCAGCGCATCTCACAACCCTGCAATTTGGCTTAAATGACGAAAATGTGGAAATGAACGTACCCTGCGAATTTCATTCAGATCCACTGAGCTCAAAAAAATCGCCGGAGTTGGCCTTTAACGGACACCATTTAAACCAACCAGGGAAAGCGGCACAGCAACGTCCACACACGGTTCGCAATATTCGAAAGTTGGGCTTGAGACTGTTGTTGAGTCTGCCGCTCGTAAATGTAGATGGCGCCAGTCAGCACTTGCATGGCTGCACTGGAGTGCGTTCAGACGTGTTTTCCGAGAATGAGGCCACGCACTCACTGCCCTCGCCTAAGTGAAGCAAACAACAGACTTCCCGTCAGCCTTCGTTTTCGGCCTATCGCTTATCAGTATTCGCTAGCGGCCTGTTTCTATTTTAAGAAATGAAGCCGGCTGCCTGTGTGACGCCAGATGTTCGAGCTTGCCAACTTCTGGCAGCTGCGCCCACAAATTGCTCGCTGGCATCGTTAGCTGATAAGGCGCCAAAGAGTTGTTCAAGGCATGGAGTTTTACGCTAAGAACACTGCCGATAAGGAGTTAAAGAATGATTCAGGGCGTTGAGCCTCGCACTCGAGTTGGCTAGAGAGGCACCCCAGCATGATATTCGAGTCCACTCTTCTAGCCAGAGCACAATAAGAAATGTGCTATCCTAGCCGCAATGATGAATCCGCTATTCTATCCAAACATCCTAGACAGAGCAGAATGAGGAGCCCGATGCCCTATCCAAGGAACCCTAGCCAGAGAGAGCCAGTGATGAGCCCACTATTCTGGTCATAGTGCATGCTCAACCTGTGCCAAATGTACATAAAATCAGGGTCGAACGTATACGTAAACTTCACCTTGAGCCTTCTGGAAAGCAAATAAAGCAAATTTCATGACCAATTCACAGGATTGCGTCGCGCAATCATGATCTCCCATAAAAAGACACAAAAAAGACCAGTTCAGGCTGGTGGACCGGGCCTATACCTAGGGATGAGGGTCAGGGTGCTCCCGGACGTCTAGGGGCTCAACCGCATTTACTTTGACTTTTAAAAAATAAAGTTGCATCCATCCATCCATCTAGTCAAAGCACAATGATAAGCCCTCAATTTTATTCGGTGAAGCCCAGCCAAAGCTCAATGATAAGCATGACATCCCATACAAAGACTCTTAGCCAAAGCACATTGAGAACTCCTATCCTAGGCATAGCACAACGACAATCCCGCTGTCTTATTCAAAGAATACTAGTCAGAGCACAATGAGGGGTCCGCTATCCTAGCCAAAGAAAACGTGCACGTCAAATTCGAACGCGCTGATGATGGCCAAAGCAGTAAGACAACAGGAAACAGGACAACAGGACAACAGGAAACACATTAACGCGTCTGTTTTCAAAAAACAAATACAAAAACACACCATTTCTGTCGTCACGCCAACAACGAATGTTGCAGACGCCGCCTGAGCGGAACTACACCAGACATTGTAGCTATCACTTTGACGTTATCGGTGTTGATTATGACAGGGATTTGCAGCCCGGTGCTCTGAAAGAACTAGCCAGCTGCTCTTATGAGCGCTTGATTTCGACAACTAAGTGCCACAACGATATGGAGCGCTAAAAAGCAGCCCTATCACCGAATGTATACAATGGACTTCTAGAGAGATTGATAAGGCATTGCGGTGGCCCGAACGACATGTTAATGGTGAATTTTGTTGAGAGAGAGAAATAGAGAGAGGAAGCAGAAGGCGGAGTGAGGTCAACCAGACATCTCCGGATATTTACCCTGTACTTGAAAAGGACGTATGAACGAATGGATTAAAGGATTTTTGCGGGTTAGTCTGAGGCGGACGTTGTCATCATCCATGAATTCGCAGAAATCCCACAAGTACGTCTCCTTCTCTTTCAGTCATTTATATGTTCCTCTTTACACACAAATGGCAAATGAAGATGTTCTCTAGTGATTAAGACCACTTTTTATGCCTTTCTATACCATTCACAGTGTCAATGTGAAGTTAAATCCGACGTTTATAAACGCTGCAACACCGTGATAATCCCTCCTCCGTAATTAGGCCAGATTTTTTTTTTGTTTCTTCGAGCAGGCGGTTGTCCAAGTGCAGCTTGAAACCAAGCTATTCGAAGGTCACAGCGAAGACTATCCCATAGAAGTTGTTTTGCTGCACTCTAGGATACCACGTACTGGCATAGTAGGTTAATACTCATTCCTATGATACTGTATGAAGACGTGTGAGAAAGCAACTCCAAGTGCTAAACTAGGCGTCTCAAAACACGCGAACTGCGGAAATTTCGCTAGTGGCCAGGCCCCCAGGCAAACCTTTTCATCCCAAATTTCATTTTGATGAGACAGGGACATGGCTCGTCTGAAGCGTTTGTTTCGTTAGGTATACCCCGTGTGGCCAGCATGGGTTAAAGCGTAACCGTGGAACAAAAAAGCTCTATTTCGGAATAGATACGTGTGTAGATTGTAGCTATCCTGTAGACGAGAAAATCGATACGAATTTTGACGCCTAATACCCTTTAAAAATGACCTATAAATAAAATATGGCAAAGAGTTTCTTTTCAAATAGCAACGCTATCTCCCCCCTCCCCTCAATTTGACATTTACTGTCCCAGCTCATGTGGAACTAAATACTATGACTAAGACTCACTAGCCTGGGCAAACTTGAGACCCCTGCCAGAGACGAACACGGATAGAGAGAAAAAGCGAAGCATGCGTACTCTTTGCTGTTTAGTTGAGATTGATGAGCTAGCATGCATGTGGACATAGTGGAGTGATTGGTGGAACTGAAAACGTTTGCTCCACTGGCATCCGATTTTGATGCAATCAAGAAGCAATTGTTTTATTCACTCCTGTATTCAGTATATTTCAATACCAGGACGGTACACATCAAAACTGAGCATTGCTCTGCACGTGAGGCTTGAATCAAGAGATAGAAACAAAATTTTATTAACGCGCAGATCTATAACTAGAATAACATAATTACGCGAATCTGTCGTTTACGTCCCGACTGCCCGGGGTAGAGGACACGGACCCTGACTAGGGGTTCTGGAACTTTTCAATAAGTGGCGGTGTTGTGTCAAGCAGTCCAAATACAGAGCAAATACCGGAGCAGTGACTTCACTTCGTATCTATTCTTCCCAGCCGTTTATGTTTTCTCCCCACTGACCCACATCAGTGGTCACTTCGGTTCGGTGGCTTATGACCGGCCGGCCATACGTGTCGCGCACTTAATCGCAAAGCGGTCGGATGCCAGCCGTATCGCAATCCGCTAATGGACGCGGCTGCACGATACGCGCACAGTCATGCCACACGTGGTGCTTCACACGCTCTCCACACGCGGCTCGAGTGTTTGTCCAGTGCGGTCACAGCTTTCGAAACGGCGCACACTGACCAACCGATGCGTCAGGCGACCGACACCTCCGCTTCAACGCACTGTCTATCGCTTATCGCACATTCTTATCACATCGCACGCATTGCACCCTCCTCTCCACCCACGTGTCGCCTCTTCACGCCGTGTTGTTCTCGGAACATTTTGAACGCCCCAAAGTGTCATGGCGACACAATAAGCCAGTTCAAACTTTCGATGTTTCGGTCGTGGCCTATTTCACATAAATGTATGGGTCGAAGAGGTCTTTGAGGACATCGCTGTTTTGCCTGCCGAAGTCGTGTTGTGATGGTGAGACACACCGTAGTTGGAAATCATTGTTGGGGTTCATCGACATGCATCTAAATAGGGCGACTGACACCTCCGCTTCAATGAAGCGTTTATCACTTACCACACATGCTTATCACATCGCACACGTTCCACCCACGTGTCACCTTTTGACGCCATGTTGTTCTCGGGACATAATAACCACTTGAAAAGTGTAATAACGACGCACTAGGACAATCCGCAATCTGGGATTTTTTTGCTCATGACCCACGTCACAGAGATGTATGAAGGGAGGAATAGGAGATAGAGGAAAGGCAGAGATGTTAAACCGTTTAGAAAGACCAGTATCCTATACCCTACTTTGAAGAAAAGGATGAGGGAGTTTGAAAGATTGAGAGAAGGGAGATGAAGAAAGAGAGAGAGAGAAGAGCAGGCACACAAGAAGTCACACACCCCGGAGTCATTAAAAGCACTTCAGTCTGTAATCGCGGGTGCAAATCTGATGACGTCAAGAAGTTCAGAACCACCTATATCGCCTTTACCCGCGATGACCGCTCAGGACGACACTCCAGAATGGCTTCCGTCGTCATCAGTCTGCTATACATGCGGGCTAACGCGACTGCAAGTTAGTTCCCCTGCGCACTGTAGCGAGGACCGTCACAGAAGGTGTGCTGTAGTGTCTCCTCGCTATCACAGTTGTCACAAAAACAATTGTAAGGCATTTCCATTAAAAAAAATGACTTTGTGAAGGCCACTCTTAGCCATAAACGGCAAAGCAGAAAGACATAATTCCGGCGTAGTGCAGTAGTTGTCTGTTTACAAAGTTTATTTATCTCGACAGCCTGCCCTCAGGCATGGTCATCGGTTGTGCCAAGATACGCATGCGAATTTTCTTCGTGTGTAAAGTCTAATAATGATCGGTGTAAGTAAGGTCCACGGTTCCAGCAGTCGGGCTGGGTTGCGTATAGTCGGCCAGGCCCGAGGCCCACTGCACGAAAATGGTGAAGCCGGCTCAGTTCCAGGCCTGTGAAAGTCCACAAAAAGAACGTGGCAGTCACATTGCGGATTGGATACACATTCCCAGCCACGCATGAGCACACACGAAAAGGAAACACTTGGGCGTTACGCAAACTGAATTTATTTTTGCGGATAACACCGTTGTAAAGGTTGCGTTTACGAGCTGGTTGATTTTATTGGCAAAAAAAGAAAGTTTTAAAAACGCACAAACACACACAGACGCATGCACATGCGTACACGCAAATACAAACACGAACACATGTAGAAACACTCGCTCACACACACTCGCGCACGCCCACACATTGGGCGAATTAAGACATCTGTGCTTGTCACGTCACTGTACCTTTTATACACAAATCAAAGCCACATCAACAACACACAAGAACAAAATCAAAAGAGGGGAAAGACCTATCACAATCTCGGCAGGAAAAAGCACAGTCAGATAATAAACACACCGAACTTAATAGCCCAGCATGTGCGTAGGTCTTCTTTAGTGTCCCGTCTTGATGTAGCGTTTTTTTTTTGTTCTGATATCTCTGTACATCATAATCTGGCAGATTCGGACGCTGTTATTTCTTGCGACAAACACCTGTTAGAAGAACAGAGCGTTAGGAAGGTTGGTAATCCTACTTTGCACGCACGCACGCACGCATGCACGCACGCACGCGCACACACACACACACACACACACACACACACACACACACACACACACACACACACAAACCATCGGCCTATGAAACAACCTCGTTGAAGCGCAGCCATCTTCTAATCTCTGTGTCCATTTTGATTATTGTGTCATCTTTTACTAAATGACACCATTGTTGACACGGCTAAAATAAAGACAAGACTGCACAAGTGATAGTTGAAGCTTTCTTCGTTCATGAGTCTGGAGACATGTGTGGGCGAGGCCGTTGGTAAAAGCTTATATAAATTTGAAATTAATTATGTGGCTGGCTGCCTGTAATCTTAACCAGCTGGTTAAGAATAAAGGCAGCCAGTCAAATAATTAAGTAGGTGTTTTTCATTATGCATGTATGTGCCCGGCAACAAAAATTCCATTCGATAGCTGCGCTTGTCTCGTGTTTTCTTTCTTTCGTGCTCCCGTTTCTTTTTTTTTTTTTGCTAATTCACATCACAGAACACCTCTTTTCGTCATTTTCGCCAGAAGTGAACCAAACTAGTGTAATTACGTTCACATCGCCTCGAGAAACGACGCCGGTGACTTAGGCGAAGAACGGCGCACAGCCTGCATTCGAAATGTGTATAGAAAACGTTCCGAGATCTTCTCGACACTACCCTGGAATTTTCACCAACTCCCGCATTTCTGCGCCACGTCCATCGTGAGACCCCTTGACCGTAATGTCCGATATCTGCCGTGGTAGAGAGCTTATCGGCGCGGATTGCGGTAGCGCCGGTCATCATTCACTGGACGCCCTTCGAGATCTCTCTTGCGTGCGTGTCCTTGGAGACCACTCGGCTTCATTCGCGGAGGTCCCTCGATGACTCCGCCTCGGCAGAAATGGAGCAGATGGAAAGAGAAACGTTACAGTGGGTCAGTGGAAACCTTCGTGAAGCGCGTACGTAAACAAGTGTATTCCAGAGCGAGCCCCTGCAGGTGCTCGATGACTTGACCTGTTTCTTTGAATGTCCCAGCCACTGCAACAATGTCGATCTCCGACAGCCTGCGACGATCTAAAAATCAAAGCTCATTGGCTCGTAGCCGTATGGGCAGTCCAATGACAGTCCTATGGGCAGTTCAGTACGGCCCGATTTGGTGCTCAGCGTACGCAGGTGTGCGTGGAGATGTTTCGTGCGTCGATTACACTGCACACTGAAGATGAAACTACTACAAATAGCGTAGACGAAGCCAGGGAAAAGGTCCCCCCCCCCCTTTTTTTTAATTTGTATGCATATGCGCATGCATGAGTCTAGAAACAGTTAAACAGACACACGGTCATACTGTAGAAAACTAACTACAAAGATATATAGAGACATACACATAGGACCTTACCACTACCATCATCGAATTACAATTGCGGCTACTCTCTTGATCAAGAAACTTGAAAAGTATACCGACCGTGTGGCAAGCTTGCAATGCGTTCATATGGCTTGGAAGAATCGCAAGCAGTGCGAAAGAGTAACAATTCGCCAACAGAGGGGCAGAATGATAAGTGAGACAATGTGGGGTTTTGTGTACTGTCCCTATTTAAATTTCTATTTCTCTTTTACACAGCGCCCCCTTGAGAACGAAAACACAAGCGCTGCTCTTGTCTCGTAAAGAGCTCGTCTTGCATTATGCCCATTTTTATTTTTTAAACCTTAAGAAGAACACATGAACGTATTGCAGACACGGGAAAAACATGCAAACTAATTTTTCACACACTGTACGAAACACCTGAGAAAGAGAGATGCATTTATTTGCACTCTTTGAGAATGACGGGGTCACATGGATTAATGGGTCGGCCTCCGTTCATTCTTTCAGCCGTTGACAGCAATCTCTTGGAGCTCAGTGGTGGTCAAGGTGAGACCGATCACTTGAGTCATCTGAAGAAAATTTTCCAGATCGAGAAACTAATGCCGGGAGAGATTTTCCGTGACCGCAAAAGACGCTTCAGAAGAAATTCTTCGGAGTTTGAAGTACTGAATTAATTTTTAGGCATCACAAATTGGGAGTTTTTTGTTTGTTTCCTTCGCATGCTGTCGTAGCGTTCTCCCCTCACCACAGCCAGGAAATACGTATAAAATAAGTTTGATCTTAAAGTTTTTGTCATTCAGCATCTGCAAGCCCGGACAACATCAATGAACATCCTCATCAAGAGTCAACAGAGTCCGCTGGATTTGCAAACTCCGAATCCTGCGTGTGCGGCCGAAATCACCGTCGAAATCGTCGAGAACGTGCATTGCTTGGCAGCAGATCACAAGGCAGCCGCTGGCACTGCTGGCACGTCCCGACTGTAGCTGCTCCCACGTGACTTTGACCTACGTCAGACTGCGTCGACGATTCACTGCGAATTCGCCCCCTCGATATCGAAACCACTTTTTTAGAGGCGAGCCTGCTTAAGCCGGAGGCTAGGCCGATGGGTGTTCGCAAAAAAAAAAAAAAAAAAAACCCGCCTGGCGACGATGTCACAGTGCGTCGCCTAGCAAAGTGTTCGAGAAAGGAAAAGAGTAGGAGACGAAATAAATAAAAACAGTATGAAATTCGACGACGAAGTACGATTAGAACACGAGGACCCGCGATCCGCACGGTCCAAAGGCAAGCCACTCGGCTATCCATGAGCATGCACGCTATGGTAGAATAAGGGTTTACGGGAACCATTGATTTGCTATGAGCCAGAGGACTAAGAAAAGCACAGAGAAGAAGAGAGAGCCAAAGAGAAAGAAATAAAGAAAGAAGGGAAGAAAAAAGAAAGAAAGACAAAAGAAAAAAAAAGAAAGAAAGAATAAAATAGAAAGGAATTAAGAGAAAGACAGCATAGCGTAGTTATGTATGGTATAGCATATACTATGTTGTGGAGGAACGCGGAGGAAGTGAAGCAGGGATGAACAGCAATCATAGCAGCATAGCATATATACATGGTATGCTAAAGGGAAGCGAGGGCGAGGAGGGGCAGAGGAGAAGAGGAAGGCCACCAGCTTCACTATTTCCTCAGTCCACGCAGAGTGTAGCTGCCTTAATTATTATTTCTTTAACGCAGCGGTATTAAAGACGTATTTAGTGAGTAACGAGGCACCACGATACTCTATTTAGAGCACTGGACACCCATGGTTCCATTTAGCACAGCAACACCAAAACTTGTAAACTTTCCGCGAGTACTTCTCTAACTGAAAGATCGAGGAATCTTCCTCAAAACCAGATAAGAAACTTTGGAAAAATATTTCGCAAAGCACAGACGAAAGTTGGGGCCACGCTTTTTCGAAAACGTGGAAGAATTGTCCGAATTTCGACGCTGCCGGGGAATGCTCGGGCACCCAAAGGCGGCAAACCTTGTCCAAGGGCCAGTCACTTGAGAGGCCTCGGACGAAAATATATCCCGAGTGCACCGCCATTGCAGACCAGCGCACGTCGCGTGGGCTGCATTGCTCCGCGACATACTAATTGGCTTGTCCCTTCACGCCGCGCACTGCGCACGTGTTGCCGCTGTACGGCGCGCACTGAAGACTCTCTCATCGATCGGTCGTTCTCCGAAGGGCGTCCCCGATATTTGCACGGACGTGTTCCCAGAAACCCCCGACGGCGCGGTTGGCTATAATTGCTCCCTGAACGCGCAATAACCCTGGCAACTGAACGGTACACGAGATGCGATGTCGTCATTCAATCCGTGGCACGCCTCGCAGCCATGGAGAAGCAACGTGTAAAAACTCACTCGGTTCTTCGTGAGTTCGCCCGAAATGACTCGACGTCGAAAGCCTTCTATTAGGATCGAAGCACCGAGATCGGGCTGCCAGCCAGGGTTTACTACACGGCGGCGCTGATACATCAAGGAACGCAGGTGGACGGCCTCCCTTTCAATGGCACGGACTCAAGTCAGGGGAAGGAGGTGGCCATCAAACTGGTGGCATTCCATTCTAATTCAAAACAGTTACAGACTCTCGAAGAGCCTGCGAGAGCTATCTGGCAGGTTAAATCTCCTCACTGGCTAACAGAATTTCAAAATTGAGCATCAGGAACCGTGACCCTACCCCAAAACGTCTTATATGGTCTCCGGGACATCAGGGTCTCCAGAGTAACGAGGCTGCACATTCAGCGGCCCACGTGCTTGATTCCCGGGATGCTATCCGTTGCTCTGATAGACCTGAACGTCCCAAACCTTTAACACGGTTTCGAGAAATAAAAGAATACTACATTGAGCAACGCCGCTTATATCCCGCCCAAGCGAAGGGAATCTCGAAAACGGAGGAGCGCATCCTGTGGCGCCTACAGACAAATACGCTGCTCTGTCCTGCCATACTCAAATATTACGACCCAAAAACAAGTGGGCAGTGCCAGTACTGTGGGGAAGTGGCCAACACTTACCATATGGTCTGGGCCTGCCAAACGAACCCAGAATTAACCCCCATCGCCAACCCCACCAAAGAAAATGGTGAGACGACCCTACTCAATAACAGTGAACTCTGGTCCAGCGGGCTCGGGTGACGACTTTGACTAATGAAGTCCCGGACTATAGGGATGTCGACGAGCCCGGTGGTGGGGATAAAGGCTGTTTAAATAAAGGTTTTTTCCACCTCTCCATCCTCCCCAAGGCTGCACAATGTCCCTCAGTCCATAAACCACCACACTGTGTCAACAGCAAATTTAGAAACTGAAACATCTCTGAACAACAAAAGGCTATCAAAAAGCTGTTAACCAAAACAAACAAAATAAAAGATCGCAGCTCCGGCGAAACACCGACATTTAGCCACCCATGAATCGAAGTATATGACAGAGAAAAAGGTAACAACAACAAAATGAAATGCTGTTGACCAGAACAAAATAGGCCATAACTCAACGGATGCTTTGCTCCAACATCGGCGTACTGTTCGTAAATATACGTGAATTTCGCTTTTTCATCTTTGGTCGATGGTATCGATCCCCTACACCCGCTACTCTCAGCGCTTCACGTGAAGTGTCCCAACGCAATCGCGACAGTCCCACCTCTGACGCAACGACGACGTCATCGTGTGATGTTATGAATGTCACAGTACGTATCGATGACGACAAATTTCGTTGATCTTTGACGTCAAGATTGAGTCACAGGTGAAACCATGACATGAATTGGTGTGTTATGTAGCCTCGTAGTGACTTCACGATAACGACACAAATTCGGGCTATGACGTAAAAAAATGGTAGTGGTTAAAAGCATAGAGTTTCCTAATGTACACTAGATGGAACTCTGGCGCTCTACGGCGATAATCTGATAATATAAATCTAACAGCGCGATTCTGAATGCTCTCAAGTTCATTAACTAAAGTGATATTACCAGGGTCCCATATCGATGACGCGTATTCCCAATGCGGACGAACGTACGTAATGTAAAGAAGCTTTTTTAAATCACCAGGGGCCATGTAAAAGTTTATTCGCGTGAATCCTAGAACCCGGTTTGCCTTACATGTGACAGAGTTGATATGATGTTTCCAAGATAAGTTGTTAGTAATATGGGCACCAAGGTATTTATAAGAGGGGACGGGATCGAGTACGGTGCTGTTAAGGAAATAATTTGGACATGCGGTAGTATTACGTGATATGCGCATAGACGTGCACTTCGAAACATTTGATTCCATTTGTCATAATTTACACCAGTTAAGAACGTTAGCCAAGTCTGTTTGGAGGGTAGTGATGTCATTATTATTAGATATTTGGCGATAAATTACACAATCATCCGCGAATAGGCGCATTGTTGAAGAAATATTGCTAGGCAAGTCGTTAATGTAAATTAGGAACAGCAATGGCCCAAGGACAGACCCCTGTGGCACTCCGGAGCGAACTGGTGTAGTAGACGAGTCGAAATTATCAGCCGATACGTATTGGGAGCGGTTAGTAAGAAAGCTATATACGGATCCAAGCGAGCACATATGAGTCAATGTTTAATAGGCTTAGTTTATGTAGTAGTAGGGAGTGTGTTACTTTATCAAAGGCTTTGCTGAAATCTAGAAAGATGCAGTCAGTTATTGTTCCAGAGTCACGGGATATGTGTAAGTCATTAGTAAAAAGTAGAAGCTGTGTTTCACACGAATACTGTTTTCGGAAGCCATGCTGAGCGGGTGTAAAGAAATCATTGTCTTGAAGAAACTTGATAAGGTGAGAGTAAATGACATGTTCTAAAACTTTACATGGTACTGATGTGAGAGAGATGGCACTAAAGTTACCTGGATCGTGGGTTGTTCCGGACTTATGTAAAGGTACCACCCTATTAATTAACCAGTCGTTAGGAAGCACTGCCGTAAGAAGAGACTGTGTGAATATTCGTTCAAGGATTAGAGAAGAATACTCTGCCGTGTTTTTCAAGAATTTTGTGGTGATACCATCGCAGCCGCATGAAGATGAAATCTTTAGTTTATTGATGATGGACCGTATTCCTTCCGAGCTAATGACAATGATGTCCATTGAGGGAAAATAAACGGCTTTGCAGGAAGTATGTCATTACTACTGAATGGTTCAGAGAAAGTTTCAGCAAAAGTACGGTTTAGTAAACATGCACACTGATGATCCGGAATTACATTACCTTGGGATATTAAAGACAGGTCGCTATGCTTGTTACCTCGTACAATGTTCCAAAATTGTTTGGGATTTTTTGCAGCACTGATGGTAAGGTTCTGTTAAAAAAGGTAAATTTAGCTACTTTTAGTTCACTTAAGTAGGTAGCAGCTGCAGATTTGTAAGCTAGCCATCGAGCCGAATATTGGGATGTCCTCGCAGCTCTAAACAGTCTTTTCTTGCGGTTAGAGAGTCTATTTAAGTGTCGGTTGTACCAGGGAGAATTAGTATTGCAGTACACCTTTCTTACCGAAATATATTTATTTGTTAGTTCCAAAATTTTACTTCTAAATAGGTTCCAGTTATCTTCTGCTGTGCGTTCAAAACTTGCATGGAAAAAAGTATCTAAGAAAGAGCATAATTTAGTATTTATGGTGTTAAAGACAGATCTGTTATAATCTCTGATCATTTTAAAACGGTTGGATGAGCGCAAGCGTGGAAACGATAGAGAAAAATGAATTATGTCATGATCACTTAACCCAGGCAGCAGTGTTATCGGGGACACAAGATCTCGAGATGACGTCAACACGAGATATAGAAGTGATGATGTAGTCGAGGTGACACGTGTGGGATGCTGAACTAATTGTGATAGCCCAAAGTCGTTGCAAATCGAAAGAAATTCGGTAGATTCAGGTGACGTTGCCATAGAGCACTGGTAAGTGTCTGACCAATAAATGTCCGGAAAGTTAAAATCGCCTAAAAGAATAATAGTCGCACCTGGGAAACGAACAGTAATCTGGTTTAAGCAGTCATGAAAAGAATCGCAAAAGTTCGATGGGCTGGATGGGGGTCGGTAACAAACTGCAATTATTAGGTTTTTAAAGCCAGTACAAATACAACACCATACCGATTCTAAGTCGGTGAGAACAGGAACAAGGAAACATTCAATGTCATCTTTAATCGCAATTAGAACACCACCACCTCGTCGCTCATATCTGTCACAGCGAAAAACCTTGTAACGTTGTTCACATTTTAATAATTCGGCATCAGAGACTGTATTCGACAACCACGTTTCAGTTAGAGCGACAATACCGGCGTCACAATCATTCATCAGGGCACACAAGTCATCACTTTTTGACAAAAGGCTACGTATGTTAGTACTTAGTACAGAGAGAGCACCGCCCCCTGCGTGACCCTAACTTAGATCACTTTGCGGCATACGGCCAGACCGGAGTCGACGCGGGGAGGCAGCATGACTATTTGCGGTTCTGCGTGTGGAATTACTGATGTTTTCGTCGTTACTTACAGCGTCGCTAACACTTGCGCTATCTCCTACGTTATTACTAGCCGGGGAACTTTTTTATTTATTCAATACATACTGCAGACCATGGTTAGGTCCAAGCAGGGGGGCACAAGAAGATAAAATGCAAAAATACAAACAATACAAGCAAACAAGGCACTTATACAAGGGGTAATTCATTCCACTCTTGTATCGTACGCGGAAAAAAAAGAGTACTTGAAGGTGTCAGTAGCAGCAAAATATGGGGCGAAAGCATTCGGGTTGTGGTGCCTAGTAGGTCTTGTTTGTAACGGTGACAAGAACGGAGATGGGTCAATGGACAGTGCACCTTTACTTAGTGAAGAAAGGAAATCAAGACGGAAGCACTTTCTCCTGGATTCAAGGCTGGGGATTTTGTTAGCAAGCATTATTTGTGAGGGAGAATCAGTACGTGAGTATTTAGAATAAATAAACCTTACAGCTTTTCTCTGAATTCTTTCTATTTTACGGATGTTGTGATTAGTGTAGGGGTCCCAGACTATACAGGCATATTCGAGCTTAGGTCTAATAAAAGTAAAGTAGCTGAGGAGCTTGACGTTAGAAGGGGAATTTCTGAGCTTGTGTTTTAAGAAGCATAGCTTACGAAAGGCAGATGAGCAAATATTGTCAATGTGTAAATTCCACGAGAGATTGCTGGTTAGTGTGACACCGAGGTATTTATGACTGGTGACTTGTTTCAATGGCGATGTTCCTAGTGTGTATTGATAGTCGTACGGAACTTTCTTTCGTGTTATGCGAAGATACAGTGTTTTGTCGGCGTTCAGCACCATTCCCCAGTTCTTGCACCATTCAAGTATACTAGTAAGATTGGTATTAAGTTCACACTGATCAGCACAGCACGAAACATCCCGAAACAAAACTGCATCATCCGCGAACAACCGAATTTGCACACCAGTTGTAATTTCATTAACAATATCATCTATATACAGTATGAAAAGCAATGGACCCAGCACACTTCCCTGAGGAACTCCCGAAGTGACATCAAGATAGCCGGACCCTATTCCATCTATTATGACCAGTTGTTTGCGGTTTGTCAAGTAATTTGCAACCCATGTGACCAGAATTTCGGGGAGGCCAATATTTCGCATCTTAAGAATTAATTTGTCATGTGGTACCTTATCGAATGCTTTACTGAAGTCTAGAAATATTGCATCTATTTGACCGGTGTTGTCTAAGGTGTGTGCAAACGAATGAAATACTGTAACTAACTGTGTGACGGTGGAGTACCCTTTCCTGAACCCGTGCTGGAAACCTGTTAGAATATTATGGTCGTTCTTGTGGATGGACCGATGACGTACACTACTTTAGTGGTTTTATCATAGCCGTAGCATTTTCCGTTGGCGAAAAGTTTCGTGTGTTGAAGATTGAACGGAACATGCAGTCCTTTGCCATATTCGTACAGAGCCTTTCTCGTATCATGCGTAGTTGCACAAAAGTCTTCACTCATAGAAACATTGCAGCCTTTTAGTAAGAAGCGTTTATCAAAAACGGTTTCTTTTGTTTTGTAGGCCGAAAATTTTACGATAAGAGGGCGGTTCCGGCCACTAGAGAATTTGCCAATTCTATGCGCACGGGCTATACTATCGGACGATATCGTCAGCTGAAGCTTGCTAGCGAAAAGTTTAAGAGCTTTCATTTCAGATTTTTCGGTAGTCTCTGAAGCAACATCCTGAATCCCAAAGAACACAACGTTGTCCCTTCGGGAGCGGTCCTCGAAATCGTCAAGACGGGTTCGAAGCGAGTTCGTTTCAGTTTCCACGCGCTCCACTGCAGCACGTGTCGCATTAAGGTCTTCCCTCACGCTGTCGAAACAAGCTAACTGGCTTTCCACAGAACCCAGACGCTTGCCAATGTCGGCGATTTGGCTCGTAGCTGCTTTCTGTTGCTCCTTTAACTCGGATATGTCATTGGACATGGCTGTTTGGGATGCCTCTATTCTAATAGACCGCGCGGACAAGTCCTTCAGCATTTTGGCAATATCTGCCGGAGAATTATCGCCAGGATCAGGATTTTGCTCCACATCCCCACACATAAGCAAGAAAAGGGCACTGAATGGTTCAAGCAATGCTTCTGGGCATGGAAGCACCACAAGAAAGCGCTTCTGATTAACGATGATTAACGTTTCTGAATATATTCGATAACCAGAAGTAAATGGTGGGCCATAACTGCTTGGTAGGTGAAGGAATGTCGTCTGTGGCTCGTTCAACTAAAATTAAAAGAGTTCCTTCATCGGTCATTATTTTTTGAACGATTTGATGGTGGGAGTAAACCTTAGTTTTTCTTTAGAACCATTTTCAGGTTGGCGGCCACTGTCGTTGTGTAAATAAAGCCTGTGCCACCGCTGCCGCCTGCTGTTACCAAGTTTACGGCAGCCGCAAGAAGACACGCTTTTTCGTTCGTCAGAGGTATGTACGTTTATGATAGTGCAACTCGGCGGCAACCGCGAATGACGAAATCGAGTATTTCGCAGTGAAACGTTGTATAAGCGATGCGTGGCTGCAAAGAGAGAGGGTGAGATAAGGAATAAAAGGGGGTGATGCAACACCTGAGTCGTCATTACAAAGCCCTGGGTGGCCATCGTGGGCCTGTACCTTGCACACTCAGCGGCCAGTGCAGGAAAGGAGTCATTTCCAGTTCTGGCTTGCATCATCTGGCTTCGCCGTGTATGACGACTTTGTCTAGTATCACCTGCCTGACCAGTATCAACTGACCCTCACCGTCATCGCTTACGTTTCCCTTTCCTTTGAAATTCATTCTTGTTATACGTTCGAAAAACGCTACAATTATCCACGTTAGGCACTGCATTACTTCTCTACTCCTTCACTTCTTCCGCGCAGTTCGTGTCTTTCGTTAGTTGACCACCTGACATGTTTAGTTCGTGTTGCGTTACTGAAAATATTGTTCAGCTTCTTTTGTCAATATCCAAGTTACAACCTCGTGCCTTAAATTGAAAAAGAAAGCATACTTTTTCGAAAATAACGCTAAACTGCAAGGCGTTGATAGCTTCCTGTTGCTACCACGTGCTCCAGTTTTTTTCGTATGGTTTGTGCCACCGCAAAATATTTAACCCTTTTCCTTGCCCCGACTTCCCCACCCCAGTGCTGGGTATACCAAACCGGATGCTAATATCTGGTAAACACCCGCCGTGGTGGTCTAGTATACCGCTAGCGTAACAAACATGAAATCAATTATTAACATTCCTTTACTCGCTACACGCCGTAAGATATCCCGTCTCGTACTCTTCCACAAAATTTACAACAACTCCCTTCTGCGTTCACTTTTAATAACCCCACCGTCATACATTTCAACTCGTACTGACCATGCGCAGAAAGTTGCTGTTCCTCGCTTCAAGACATCAACATATTCCCACTCACTCCTGCCTAAAACTTGCAAGGATTGGAACCACCTCCCACAATCAGTTGCATCCATCACCTCGCCTTGCAGTTTTAAAACCTCGCTCGATATCATACTTGGTGTTGGAAATGTAAACGTTTGATTTTGTTGTTAGTTTTCTTGTATAATCTACTGGCTGTATAACATAGTTGCAGTTGATAATAGTTGCTTTCCGGTGTTTAATAATGTTCTAGTGTCTTGTCTATGTAGTCTTTTCTTTAACATTGTTCGTCAGTGCCCGCTCCCCTCTGCAATGCTGTATAGCCCTGAGGGTACAATAAATAAAAATAAAAAAAAATATCTGGGGTTTCGCGAGCCAACATCACGATGCGATTATGAGAGACACCGTAATGCAGGGATCTGGAAATTTCGTCCATCTGACGTTCTTTAACGTGTACTGACAACGAGTAGTACACAAAGTCTCTCGCAGTTTGCCCCCCCCCCCCTCTCCGGCTTGAAATGCTACAAATGACATAGGACCTACAAGTGTGACACGAGACATCGGATAATAAGATGAGTTAAGTGCCAGATAACTGTCAGCATAGTTATTGAAAATTAGTTGAATGAGACCACTGCAACAACCGACGGAATTCTTACGAGTAGCTGGGATCGTCGAGGCACCTGGCGGAGCAGATCTCAACCATGAGCTTCTTTCTATGTGGCCTCTGGGATCCGCTTCGACCACGCGAGAAAATACACGGTTAACCCGAAGAAAACGCCAGAGCAGAGGAACACCGAGGAGAGAGTGACACAACTAGACACCCAAGTCGCGCACAATCAGAGGAAGTGGGACGAAACTATTCGCAGTTTGGACATAACTATCTTCAACTACAGGCTGTCCAGAGCGGGCCCAGGCCGTCGTTGCGAGTCGCCGCTTTCCGGTTCCTGTCAATTGGGTGGAGTCACCAACTTGCCGGGGAGCCCTGGGGCTCTCTCCGTCCTTTTCCTGCAGATGTTATTGCTGGAGTTCGTGTCACGTCGCGCGTCCAAGCATACATGAAACCGGCAAAGAAGGAAAGGAAAGCACAGGGGCATTAACTGTAGTTCACTTTAGAAGGGAGCTTCGCGTGAAAACGTTGAAGCCCAATGTCACACACTTCGGTTGAGGCCCCGCCGATCCAACATCGACGTGCGGCAGACTCGCAGGCTTCCACTTTACGTAACTTAGAAGTGTGGCAGCTTGGGCTAGTTGGTATGGCATGACGATAGTTATAGCGCGAGAACAAAACGTCTCTGTGTCGTCGTTTTGTTCTCGCGCTATAACTATCGTCATTCCACTTTACGCTTCGGCCTGCGACGCCTGAAAGGCCTCGAAGTGGCACATTTCAAATTTATTTGCGGGTTGGTCGACCCGCACGGGGTTGCGCGTGTGGTGATGTGTGGGCCTGACCGACGCACTCATAGAGCAGACACGGAGTTTGATTGATTACACATAAACAAGAATTTAATTAAAACAGGGGCAAAGGCAGGAGATCACTAAAATAACAAAGGAGGAAAACTGATACGCGCGATAGAAACAACAGCTATATATAGCAAAATGTGCTAAAAACACTACAAAAGATACAGGCTAAAGACAAATATGCGGAACATTAATAAAATAACAACAAGATGGAAATCAAAGGAGAGGGATACAAGGGAATAATTACACAATGATCATGGTGGCGCTTTTGAATTTAAACGTGCGACGCAGCGCACCCTACAAATATTTAAAAAAGAAAGGCTGGTTAAAACAATTTAACAGTTAAAAAAAAGTCACAATAAAAAGTTCCATGCGGACCAGGCCAGCTCTTGGTGCACGTAGGGGAGTTGACGGGTGCCGCTGAAGGTCTCGCCGGCTTGGTAGACGACGAGGGTGCCCGGAATTGCAGCCGTCTCAATACGTTGCGCAGGTCACTCCGTACTCGCCGCCTACGCGAGACTCGCGACACCGACGACCGCACTTGTTGCTGGCTGTACGTCAACTGCTCTTGCGATGCAGTTCAAACCTCTTCAGGGGCGTCCACGTGCTCCCGTCTCATCTGGGAGTAATTCTCCTTGTTGAGACCGCCGGTTCCCCTTCCGGTCAGGGGCAGGGAAGACGAGCCGGCGCCACGCTGGGTCGTTATAGTCGCCGGATGTCGCCTCCCAACACAAAAACGCCCTTCCTTGGAAGATGGGGCCCGCGGATGCTCCAAAAATTGGAGTCGTTTGTGACACCCAAACATAAAAAGAATGAAACAAGAGCATGCATGCTGGGAATTGCCCAGCTTATGAAGAACAAGGAGAGGGGGCGGAGCGGCCTCTGAGGAGGATGCCCCTGAGAACGCCTTGTAGACGTGCGAGTACTCTCGTCGATTTTTCTTCACGATTCCACCAAACACACAAAAAAAAAAATGAAACAGGAGCATCATGATAAACGAGCAGCAACGCCAGGAGCAAGCAGCTTGAATTCGGAGGATGTTCGTTTGTGAACGGTAGGTGTGCTCCCTCTTATTTGTTTTAGGGGCGAAGCACCTTAGAGTCGAGCCTTGGGTCCAGATTCAGGCAATGTTAATATTTAGCCAATATGGCAGAATACAGTAACATCGATACTGAGAGTCCTCACGTTACACTTGCATTCGCTTGACCAATAAATCGTGGTGATCGTCATGACGTAACTTGCGATAACGGTATACTTCGGGATTCGTGCTGGGGCCGATAGTGACGGCCCCTTTTCGCGTTTCACAAGGCAGCTCTAGGGCTTGTAAAGAGAGATACTTTCCCCAGATTGGACGCATACGTTCAGGAAAAGATATCAGTGGTTGTAACTTCGATCGCACCACGATGTTCTACACATTAAAGGGGCATCGAATATGACGTTACCCCAACGTGCGAACTTCCTTATATGCAGAGACAGCTCTGAGTAAGTGTTGTACTCAGAAAATGCCGATAACATTGATTGATTGATATGAGGGGTTTAACATCACGAAACCACCATATGACTATGAGAGACGCCGTAGTGGAGGGCTCCGGAAATTTCGACCACCTGGGTTTCTTTAACGTGCACCCAAATCTGAGCACACGGGCCTACAGCATTTCCTCCAACATCGAAAATGCAGCCACCGCAGCCGGGATTCGATCCCGCGACTGGCGGGTCAGCAACCGACTACCTTAGCCACTAGACCATCGCGGCGAGGCGTGCCGATCACATAATTTATTTATTTTAACATTAGAGTCAATTTTCACGCGGTGCTCCCACTGACATCACCGCTAACGCGACGTCAGAATACAGGTTGAAATCTGGTGGTTTCACGCACCAGTATACGGCCAGTTGCGATGCCGTCAGATACCAAAACACGCAAAATACCCGCTTGTTCGTCACCGAGGCAACGTCGCGGTATCCAGGGAGAGCATGGCGACGAGTGCGTGAATAAACATTTGGGGGATTCAGATAAACGCGTTAAAGCGCACACCCTAAGGCTGATCCCACAACAGGACCGAAAGCTCTTAGCATGGCGGCTCGATCGCGGGCACGCAACGAGAGGCTCATACCATGCTGTGATGTCAAGGTGTAACGGGATCAAGAAAAGCTAGCTTTCAAAAAGAGATTAGAGTTGATTTTTCAGGGTGAACTCACTCTTGCCGCAGTACAATTTTCAGGCTCTCGAGGGCCTGACTTTTCATTTGATGCAAATAAAAATTGAAAACTTTTGTGTCAGCAGCCTTTGGCATTTCGGCAAGCGTTAACATGCCTTTCACTAAATTATGATTAAATGTTGTAGGCCCCTGTGCTCAGATTTGGGTGCACGTTAAAGAACCCCAGGTGGTCTAAATTTCCGGAGCCCTCCCCTACGGCGTCTCTCATAATCATATAGTGGTTTTGGGACGTTAAACCCCACATATCAATCAATCAAATTATGATTAAAAAGCAAAGCAAAAAAAGAAAAACACGGGACACGCGTCACACGCGGGAAACTGCCATCGCGTTCTGCGCAGGCGCTCTCCGGGTACGCTATATTTTGGCGCAGATCCACTTACGCTACGTAAAAACTATCAGTTGTATCGCGCAACGCAACACCCGCACAGAAACCGCTTTCCTATCGCGCGCACTTTGCCCTTCTGTTTACACGACAGAAGCGTTGCAGATAAAATGGTCCTTGAGAATGTGCAACAACAATGCGTCGTCCATCTGCGCAACGCAACAGCTTGCAATAAAAGCACTTGCGCCCCAGCCCGCGATAAACATCGATCATATGATAACGGAACTTGGGTGCTACACCTGACACTCAAAGGCTTTTAACGAAAGGCATTGATACAATGGCTCCCGGCAAGTATGTTTTACCTTTGCTATATATAGCTCAAAGTATTGACTGATTGATTGATATGTGGTGTTTACCGTCCCGAAACCACCATATGACTATAAGAGACGCCATAGTGGAGGGCTCCGGAGATTCGGACAACGTGGGCTTCTTTATCGTGCACCCAAATCTGAGCACACGGGCCTATAGGGAACCAGCGCTGGAGTTTCCACGACTATACCCTAGCAGTCAAAGCGCGCACTTCTCAGCTGCTCCCGCAGACGAGAGGGGCGGCTGGTATGCGGGCGCGCATCACCGTGACAAATTCAAAGGGTGCTGGTAGTACTACTGCACGTTCAAGTGCAAAAATATATAAATAGATGGGGGACGTATAGAGTAAATGGAGGACGTATAAAGAGGATTCGGCGTTGCATCCAAGCGGAAAAACGAGCAAAATTCTGCTCTCGCTTTCCTGTCTATGCTGTCGGGTTCGTTTATAAACCAAATGGCACGTGTCTGCTATATTTATTCGGTAATGAAGACGGCCACCAATGAAAACCAGGGCAAAGCAGTCGAGTTTAAACGGCGTTTGGCCGGAAATAGAAGGAGCGTATTATGCAACATGCGGAATATGTAAACTTTATTTACTTTTTATCTTTTGATCTGGCCGGTAAGTGTTGAGTCGTGCAATTGAGAACTAACGAAGTTTCCACGCATCCATCCATCTGTCCACCACCACCAAACTCCATCTGATGCCCCCACGTGATAATGTGAATGATACAATAGGAAGGTAGTATATATATATATATATATATATATATATATATATATATATATATATATATATATATATATATATATATATATATATATATAAATATATATATATATATATATATATATATATATATATATATATATATATATATATATATATATATATGCAAACCCGCTCGTGTGCCAGTGCACACGATGATTGTAGTGCTCCCTAACGTTCCACGTACGAACCATAGCATTTGCCCCATTGTACTCTCGGCAGGGTCTGCAACGATGGTGGTGGCTTTACGATGAACACGTTTTGCTATAGGCCACAAAAACGATAACCACTGTGATTGCTTATCGCTGTCATGAACCGGTGCGAGGGAAGGGTGTCGTTCGTACGCGAAACGTTAGGGAGCACTAGAATCATCGTGCGCACTGGGGCACGAGCGGCTTTGTAACGTGGTATTTTTTTGTATTTTGCGGGCATTCGCATTGGCAGAAAAACACTGATACGCAACTGATGTAATGTTCAAAACCATCTATGTGGACGTTTTGCAAACCGATCTACAACTTTCTCTTTGAAATTGTTTACCCATCTTTGTTCCCTCAAAAGTCAGTTAATTAAACAGATCTAAATAAACAATATTTGAAACACAAAAAAATAGTTTGACTAACTCCAGGAAACGGTGAGCGACATGTATTTGGTCGCGTCGTAATTACGCGTCCCGGCATGTTTTTAAACTCTGGCTAAAGTTACGTGGGACACCCTGTATATATGCACGAACATGCATGCACGCATGCTACACACGCGCGACCTTTTTTACGTGCGTGTATATACACGCATGCGAAATCAAAATATTCGGAAGGAACGATTACAGCAGCTTAACTTGAGAATAAATAGCACTACGACTTGCGCAGAAGAAAAAAAAAAACAAGCGTGTAAAGAAAACGCAATCACACACGTAACGCAACAAATTTCCGAAGGCGTTCGCTTATACAAACGAAACTGTACTCAGTGCTTAAAGAAGGCCGACTATTGATAAGTAATGGTGTACTCACCGAGGAGAATTGAATCGTCGCGAGCGAATTGATTGGAACTACCGTACAGTGTCCATCACCTTCTCTCCAATGAGTAAGTTTCTAATTTGCGCCTTTCTCCATCGCGTGTCGTCTGCAACCTTCTGGAAGTGATTGAACGGTACGTTAATTTTCATCTTTCCACCGTGATTAAATGAAGTTTATTTCTTCCTCATTTTCTTCCAGCGTGATACGACGCATTGTGGCACGCTGCAATGGTCTTGATGATGATGATCATGGCCTAAATGCACGGCGCACTTGGACATGGCTTTCTTTTGGACATGGCATGACGAAAATACAAAAAAAAACTATGCAGCCGCTTCTCAACGCGTGCAATGAGGTAACATGTCTCCTTTTTAAGGAAACATGTCTCCTTATGGCATCGCATCATGGCGGAATACTTACCAGTGTCATCTTTCATCCGTACAACATCTACAAAATCGAGCTATTCGCGCTATTTTTAACTGTTCTCGCGACAGAAGCGCCGCTCCCCTTCTTCAGTGCAATAAAATCTTAACTCTTAGCTATCTATTCGGGTTTAATCTAATTATGTTTCTGCATAAACAAATAAGAAATCAACTTTCTGCTAATTTCATTGATCCTTAGATGTTAGTTAATACTAACACAACCAGGTTCGCGGCTAATAATAACTTTTTACTTCCTAAGGTTCGTACTAACTATGGTAAATCATCTTCTTTCTTCTGTACCATCACCATATGGAATAATTTGCCAGCTTCGCTAAAGTGCAAAGTTTCTTTGATTTCATTTAAAAACTCATTAAAAGAGTACCTGTTAAATAGTTGATCTATCTTCTTTGTGTTGTTTTATGCTGTATTTGTTTTTGATTCCATGCCTTCTTGTTTTCATTCTGCTTTGTATATTTTTGTTTCTACGATTCTAACAGCTGCTTGTGCTTTTATTATTTGTATTCATCACCGAGGGTCCCGTTGCAGTCTTGTAGTTTGGGACCCTCGTCTGTATATTTTACTCCCTGTAACATCCTTTTATGACATGATAATAAACCGTGATTGATTGAATGATTGATTGAAGGTTGACCCTGTTAGCGCCGTTTCCAGGCGCGGCCGCTAAGTGGCGAGCGCTCATTTGAAGCCGCGAAATAGGCAGCAACGACGCTCACGCGATGATAACCAAGCAACGATTAAACTTGGCAAGCGATCTTCAGCACCTAACTATAAGCACACGGACGTTTTTTGTTTTTCCCTTTTGGCATATATCCCAACTTAATTGAGGGCGACGTACACGGGTTGGCATCGAACTCGTAACCTCGACGTCAGCAACGTGATACAGCTGCTAATGTCGCGGATCGTATCAATATTACCAATGTCAATACTAATATCAGCATATTAGAATATCGATTAACCAAAGCAGCAAGCCGTATTTTAAACAGGCTACTGGACAATATACCATATTCACACTGTCAATCAGGTCACATAGAAATGTTCGAGATGTAATCAACCCTCATATTGTCACGTGCTTGCTCAAGAAAGACGATGACAGTTGTGCATGTGCCACGAAGGACTATGAAATGGACGAAAAAGAAGAATTCGCTTGCACGTTTTGTTAAAAAGACGATACCTGCTTCTGCTGTCTCAATCTCTGCAGCAAGACCTCTGTTTTGACGTCGTGACACTGGTGGAGGTGCTGGAGCCTACAACCTGATGCAGGACAGTCTTGCTCGGACCCGTTCACCTAGTCCAGAGACTCAGCCCCTCGTCACGACTCCGGTGCACCGATTCAGTCGGCGTCTACTAGGCCTAAGTCCGGAGTCCGCTCCTGTTCCGCCTCTTTCCAGCATTGGCAGCTCCTACGACATCCACGGTTATCCTTACATCGCAGACCACTCTTCCCTCGCAGTTGCTTGCTCAAGAAAGATGATGGCAATATAAACAGCACTCATAGATGACGTCAAAGAATTCCATTCGGTCAAAATATCGGCAGTCAGGCAGGCGCAACGAAAGTAGTGTGTTGAAAGACCATGTGTAAAAATTCCGGAAAGAATACAGACGCCTACATTACCCGCCGCCAGGTCTGGATGTATGTTTCCCCTTTTGAACACGTGACCTAGTGCTGGGAATCATTCCCACTATACCTCACGGTTCTAATGCGGGACGCACTGGGATTCTTCACCTCCGTCGTCACCCTCCGACATCTCTGCGGAGCACACGTCGTTCTTACCGGGACGCAAATGTTCAGAAGTACGGAACACCGTTTCGCTCCATCGTACGCATAAACGTGTGCAGGGTCCTTCTTCAGGGGGGAGGGGGGGTCCTCGCAGTGCCTCCTTTCCTCTTTGCACCCTCCCCACAATAAAAATACTGAGGAGGGGGGGGCAAGCCCCCTGCCCCCACCTCACGTGCGAATGTCCCTAAGATCGTACGCTAGTTCAGAGGCGATCAGCGATTCCGGTCACACACCGTGGTTGCACGCGTGCATCGCGAGAATCGCGAAGGCCGAAGAAAATCTATATCGTTATGATCTCGCCATTACTGCATGGGCGCAGAATAATTTCGCTATCGGTGCAAAAAATAAAGTACAAACAAACAGTAAATGATGAGACATCGTTGGGGGAGCCTTCGGGGAGTGACTGGGAGAAAGAAGAAAAAAAATGAAAGCGTGTTACGGAGAAAAAAACTTTCCGCGCTGAGCGACTCGTTGCATGCAACCAGTATTTCCTTCCTCAATGCATGCAACTGAGCTAAGTTGCGCGCAACAAGTCGACGATGTAGAGCAGTATAGACGGCACGCGTGGTCACACAGCGGCTGTACTGCTGTATTCACTTTTCACATACGGACGGCAACGTCTCACTACAAAGCATTAGAAGGACCTCTGGCACCATAACTGGAACTTCAAAATGTTTGCGTTGCTCGATTGTCCTCTACTTTGGCGTGCGCTTGGGTCTCCTTCACGGGGAGGGGGGTCGAAGTTTTGTCGCAGCCTTCCCTATAACGTCAATGTATGGGACAGACCTCATAGCCAGCCTGCCGGGGGCTCACATGTTTTCGGCTTCGATGTTATAGACCATTGTAGCTTAGGTAATCCGGCTGAGACAACGCTCGCACTTCGGTTTATTTCGACTCGACGGCTTCGGTCTCCGGAATGCGGATATGGCGAGTTCCTACGAACGAAGGTAGATTTGCGAGATAGTGCCGCAAACGTAAAGCCTATCCGGCGGGTAGTTTACGTTACGTAAATGTTTGCGTTCCGTAAAGACGCGCGCATGAGCTGATTCTATCCGCGGTACAACGTTTCTGGTCATCCGGGCGCGAGCAGCTGAGTTGTGTCGGGACTCTCAGCCAGATGCTTTTTTTTTTTTTTTTTTTTTGGAGCGCCACCTATCCAGCGCAGGTCTCCTATAGAAGTGGCTTTCTCGGCCCCAGAAAAGCTGGCTAGCCTGAGTAGGGCCATCAACTCAGATGCTTGGGAAGCCCATGCTTGCAGAAGCAAGCGTCGTAATAGGTCCCTTCTATGTGCTGAAGGCGTGGTGTATTCAATATACCGTTGTCTTGTGTCCAACGGTAGATTGGTCGATCTGGCCGGTATATAAGTGAGCGTAAAAAGAGTATATTTATAGTGTTTATTCCATCGATATCCACTGCCTTGAGTGTGGCAGCGTTCCTGAGTACCGGCATTCTACGTTCGTCAAGCGTCATCGGGACCAGCTGACGCTTGCCTGACTGAGTGCCTAAACAGACCTTGAACTGCCTGGACAGGCGAGGGATTCCATTATCTCTCAGGCACGCGCAATGCGCATGGTACGGACTGTTGATATAGATAGTCTGTTCGTAGTATCTTACTTAGGCATTATTCCTTCCTCTTCTAGTTTTGGGCTGAGCTTGTGTGCTTGTTTTGGGCTGAGCGTGTGCTTGTTTTGACATATTCGGGCTTCACCCGAAAAGACTGTTAGCGACGCTCGGCCCAGATCGTGACACAGTGTTGAAGAAGCTTAGCGATTGTTGTTGGTCATTTTGTTAGTATTGCGCGCAGGGTGCGAATAGTCAAGCTTATATTAACGAGCACCAGTGATAACTCTGGAAGGTTACTGTATAAAAGACGCGTTGAGCCGATGATCAGATTAACGACGCTCCGTTCGCCGCAATCAATGTGTACGGCGTGAATTGCTTGTATCTCGCCTTCTCATTTTCCCAGCCACAGGTTCACGCCCCCCCCCACCCCCCCACACAAAAAGATAATTGCTTTTGAATTGACAATCGCACAAGTATGAACGCTGAAACTGGTGGGCGCTGCGGATAAGGTTGGCCATGTGAGGTATCGTTTGGTGCATTTAGGGGTATCGTTACCACGAACAAACAGACAAATATACAGACAGACAGACCGAAATTTTGGCGTCAAAGGACCCCAAGAAAGACAACTATATTTAAAAAAAATAACAAGAAAGAAAAAAGCACGCTAGGCCTGCGCGGAAAACGCAGCACAAGACACAGCGACATCTGCGAAGAGCGGCATTTCTAAAACCCGTCGTAGGTTCTTTTGGGGAAACTATAAGCAGTACGCTCTCAAGGTGACAACAAAGAGGTATGGGTGAGCCCAGTGATGACTGATATGTGGGGTTTAACGACCCGAAACTACCATATGATTATGAGAGACACTGTTTAGGACTCCGGAAGTTTCGACCAGCTGAGTTCTTTTAACGCGCTCCCAAATCTGAGCACACGGGCCTACAACATTTTCGCCTCTATCGAAAATGCAGCTTCCGGGATTCGATCTCGCCACAAGCGATTCAGCAGCCGAGTATCCCATAGCCACTAGACCACCGCAGTGGGTATGGCTGAGCCCATTGCAATAGATTGGAAGCCTTCAACAGCCCACTCGTTACCCAAATTGCATCATCTGGTTACACGATTCCAGTTGCGTGGTTGTTATATTACTCTTTCACCATGCTATACTACGCTGCTTCGGAGAGGACTTAGGTAGGCCTCCCATTTTATCATGGCAATTTATTTCTATACTTTATTTTATTGTTATTGTTGGGCGCTGTAGTGGTTACGGACACCGGCGGCGCACATCTACGGACCCCCTGTTGTGATCTCGTAACAGCTATCCCTGTAAAAGTTTGGTCAAACAAGCCGAGCATTTTTCAACGCTGTTGTGTCTTCTTTTTCTTGTGCTCCGTCTTTCGCGTTCTTTTCTCCCCGCTGTGTCGAACCAACACGTCCAGGCATCCGCCGTAGCTCGCATAGGCTGTAACGCCCAATTTTCCTTTAGTGTACTACTGTGAAACTCCATGAAAATGGCGCATTAATCCCCGATGAAACGTGCTTTCAAAGCCGAAGTCAGTCATCGTCATCACCCACTATCGCGCAAACATCCTTATCTAGTTCCCGTGTAATCGACGTACTGTCGCTCCGTTAAAAGGCATCAATACAACCTACGCGGTCTGCGCAACAAACACCACAGAGTAGGGCGGCTTCTTACGCGGAATGCTTGCGACACGCCGTTACTGGAGTGGCACTGAGAGAGGGAAAGAGAAAGTGCTAACGCCGCTGCAGGCACGTACGCACATTTCAGATAAGACTCGCAAGAGGAGGAGGAGGAAGAGGCAAATCGAAATGGAAAGCAGTAAGAAAGGCGCGAGTGGGAAAGGGAAAACGAAGGCAACAAAACAAAAAGAACTATTTTCGGACGCATACACGCACACATTACGGCAATCCCCCCTCTCGTTCTGCGCGCATACCACCATGCTGCGCTTATTTAACTGGCGCTCGCGTTTTCCTCGCTCCCACTTTTTTATTACCACTGCCTGAAGGCGGGACCTACGTAGTACCTGCGACCACCGCCACCACTTCGCTGGGTGCAGAAGTTGCAGTAGAAGTAGCCGCGCCGCCAGCAGCGCATTTACGATCGAACCATCCGCGCATGACAGTGTGTCGTCTCGGTGTGTGAAATACGTGGCCAGACTGTTGACAAAAAGTGCGCGTCGTCTGCAAGTCGTCAGGTCGTCTGCCACGTGAAGTCGGCGTCTTTGTTCTCCTACTGTGCGTGATTTGGATATAAGCACTACTCTTCAAGCAGGTGAGCTCCTTTCCTCAGTTTGTGACTAATAATATTAATACAAGTAAAACAAAACAAAAGCTATCTTTTGTCCGCTTTTAAGTCGATGTACCAAACGGACTGCTCTGCCGTTTTCTGCTTAGCAGAAAGTTCTGCCTGTTAAGTTTAAAGAGCCAGTCAAACTCAACACTATACCTGCAGTAATGAATCCAGACAAGAATTTTATCTATATAATTTCATCAATAGAAATGATACTCACTGCGAAACTCGTTCACTTTAGTTTGATGCGCATATTACTTCAATGTATTTTCTTTTTGTGTGTGTATACTAATTGATAGAGCAAAACTGCGATGATTACTCCGATGGACTTGTGCGCGTTTCCTTATTCCTACTAAGAGTCCCTTCTTTTTTTTTAAATTTTCATGCCTCGAGTGCAGCACATTAACGCTACCGAAGTTTCGTTATTTTGCCTAAAGCTAAGCAAGTCTGGCTCCGCGCTTTTCTTTTTATTGCTTCTTTGCGTCTCGTTAGACATCATTTCATTCAATCGTGGAAAAAACAATCGCGAAGCACAAAAGTGCATGTTCGCGAAAGCTTCTTTCTTTTCTTTCTTTCTTTCTTTCTTCTTTTTTTTCGCATAATTTTCGATCGTTACAAAATATGAACTGCACTTAGACTGAACGCAGCTCGTGCATCGCAATTTCACCGCATCCCTGAATGAGGAGCCTTTATCCAAGACAGCTTGACAAAATATGACAGCTTGCGCAACGGAACAGGCTGGTGAACAATCATTGTCATTTCAAGAGAAAGAAACTACGCTCAAAGGTTGTTCCTCGATTCCCGCTAACATCGGCACTGTGGTATGCAGTGCCGGTGTGCAGAAGCGGCGTCAGCAGGAGCGTAACATGAAATTTTTTCGAGGTGGGGGTTCAACCATACTTTGTGTGTGTTCGTGCATGCGTTTTAAGAACGCGTGTATGTATATACCAACGTCAAGTTGAACATTTCGGCGGGGAGGGGGAATGTTTAAACCCCCGACATCCGTGGGTGTCAGATACACCCCCACCCTGAATCGCTTTTCGCCTCCCAACTTCTTTCAATTGATTTCGTTCCAGATTAACAGAGTCAGAAAAGTTGCCGCAGCAGGAAATCATTCGGTGCGAATATTCACTGCCAATTCGAATGACGCAACCACTACTCGCTGACTTCACGTGAGCGTTACAGAAAACGCACCACAGCACTTGAACGCGCTCGCATTCATTGAACACGCCTAGACGTGTTCGAATCCGCCTTGTGTGACACACGCAACCGTGACGTAGCTGTTAGGACACCGGGCTTTGAAACTTACCGCGTTGTTGCAACATCGTTAACTTCGTAAGCTATATTCGTCTAATGACGTCTCTTCCGGGTAGACATAACCAATGACGTCTCTGTTCATCCAGTGTCACAAACGCTGACGTCCCTCGAGTGTGTGTGTGTGTGACGTCACTAACTTACAACGCATGTGTGTGCCACTTGGAAACGAAAGCTGGATCGTGCAACCACACGTATACAGTGGAAATACTATGTCAAAACGTCGCGAGGAAATGATATGCCAATTTAAAATGAGTTTTAAAAACGTCTCATTGTACTTTGTGCATTTCGTTAAGCCGACTCGACGGCATAAACCATCTTTTCGCTCTCAGCCCGAAGTTAATAATAAAAATATTATCAATAATAATATTTATTATTGTGATAACACTAATAGGGTTTTTCGAGACGAAAATTCCGATACGCTTGTGACCTACGATGCAGTGGTTCGACTGAAGATCAATTGACACATGGGTGTTCTTTAAGTGAAAATCATTTCGTAACAAAGAAAAGGCACTTTGCAGCGCGTTTCTACCTATCTGTCGATTACGCATCTATCGATTATCATGGCGTGTCTCGTGGCTTTCTCGGCAGGGCAATGGCGCATGCGCAGTATAGAAAAAATGTACACGATTTGAAACATGCGCTGTGGCGGATTGGTGCGACAGGAATTTCGTTCAGGGGTGCACATAACGCCTTAATTCGTGCATCCCATCGCTGAAATCGAAGGTAATAGCCCTTGCTTTTATTTTTCTAGATTAATTTACATTGTTCACTGCTCGCCAGCTCCCGACTGTTTATTCGGTGATTAATTAACAGCCATTTGAAGTGTATGCAATCAACTCACCAGGCTATCGTAAATAACTTATTGATTGGATAGTGCCTCTTTCTTTTTTTGATGATCCATTCATTGGTCGTGTATAGCGTAACCCGCTGTAACGCGCCGCTGTTGCTATCCGTCTCCGTTTTTTTCCGCTGGCACTTTTCCCGCAGATTATGCGTCTTTGTTTTTTTCTTTCCGCGTAGTTCTTTTTTTAGTATTCTTCCGGGTATATCGTCCGTATTTCGTGACGCATGTCGGTATGTTGCGGGCTTCCGTTTAAGCTTGTACGAGATAGCGGCAGCCAATAATGATATCATCGCGCCAATGATTTCTAAATTCTGAGAGCTATTGGCGAGTCGCGATTGCTTGAAGGGACGTGATTGCTTCAAATGGTGCAAGCCTTTCGCAGAATCTTTTCAATTGAAACAGCGGGAAACAGAACTCTCAAATGCGAACAATCGTTGTAATTTAACATTATTTTTTTTTGTATTCCACCAATAACTTCTTCAGGCGCGAATCATGATGCAATATCTAAGAATGTCTCAAATTCATAGTTTCAAGGCAATTGATATATTACACTTTCAGAAGGAAAATGAACTAATGAGTTGCGTGAGTTAGTTCTATAATTGTAATCAGTCAGTCAGTGATTATGCAGTGATCAGTCAGTCAGTGCAATTATGCAGTCAGTGATCAGTTTCGACATAAAAATAATGAGATCATTGGCTCTCAATGTGTGCACAATTCGTTTTTTGGTACTATTAATTTAAAATAAATAAAAGTAGTACTTTAGATCTTGCTTCTGGAACGTGGCATTTCGTAGGACCCACCGAACATCGCAGTGCATTTACAAAAGTGACACTGGCAACAGCCATGTGCGTTCTGACAGTTTCAACTAACGAGGACATGTGCGTCTGACGTGTTTTCTTAGCCTATAACTTCGCCTTCGCTACTACAGGTGCGCATCGTGTTGGCTCAGGCTTTTTCTATCGAGCATCAACCTTTCCACTACCTCGGCAAGACACATAGTTTCTCTTTCGACCTAGCTACACAGTCATCTGTCAGTCATGGCATAGCCCTCGCTCTTCCTATGGGGCTTCACCCTCGCCGCATCACAAGACCATGCAGCCAACGCTAGGACATCGGTGAACGGTTACTAGTTCACTAAGAACAGAAAAAAAGATTGCGCTACTTGTGTGCCCTACAAAAAATGTCGATCATTCCCCCCCCCCCCCCCCTCCCACCCATAATAGGTTACCTTGCCCCTGGACACTTCTGTATGGATAGATAGATGGATGGATCGATGGAGATCTCCAAAGTAAGCACTTACTTTGGATATCTCGGCCTAGTTCGTTGCATGAATTCCTACACCAGGTGTCGGTTGATGCAGGTGAATGTACTGTAGGCGAAGTAACCTTCAGCGAATCGTGTATCGCGAACTGTAGCGTGTAACGGGAGTCGAAGAAAATATCTGTGCGCGGGCCTTCTCTCCATGCTCACCTCCGAATGAAAAACAAGTGGACTTACGCCCGGGTTGTTTGCATACACTCCGCTAGACGAGATAGAGAGCGTCGGGTTATTGCGATAACCTCCGAAGTCCTGTTTCGCCTCTCAGATAACGCGCAAGAAAATAAATGCAGCCGGATCAACGTTCTCTACTAGACACTTCAAAGAGAGGCTTTTGTAGTTCATGCATTTCCAGCAGGTAATCTGAACAAATAAATAAGAAATCAGCCATCACGTCGCCGTTTGTTGTGCACGTATACGCAGGAATAAATGTACGATTACGTGCCCCCTTTGACACCGCCGCCGTAGTCCTGTTTGTTTGCTTTTTCTTTAAACGCGCTTTCCCCACACACCTATAGCTGTAGTCGTTTGTTATCGAAGCTGTTCATTTTTTTTTCTCTGCGTTGTTTACTCAACCCGGCCAATTCCCGGGACCCTCTCCAATTCGACGCTAACAGAGGCGGAGAGAGTACACCCCTTCCCTTACAACCTCTACCTCGGCCAGGGCCTTTTATCGGGTGTTTCTATCCGTGGACACAGATTGCAGACAATTTACGTTCAGAGGTCGAGGGCTTTCCACAGAAGCCGAGCAGCAGTTCCGGCGCGCTTGAGAGAGAGAGAGAGAGAGAGAGAGAGAGAGAGAGAGAGAGGGGGGGCCTAGAGGACGTCCTCTTCAATGCCTACGCGATCCCGACCGAGGTCGTCCGTTCGGAGCGAGCAGCACGTGACTTGGGTCACACGCACGCAAGTCCGACGCCGTTATGCCCTCCGTGCGCAGCACACAGCGATATCGTTCCGGCGCTGTCTGGACTGCAATGCGGTGTTTACAAACGTCGTCGCGAGACAGTGTGAAAAAGGAAGAGACCCGGATGCCGCTGGCAGAGGGCTGTGGGTTCGGTGCTCCTATATATAGTACAACCGAAGCAATCCTGATTGAAGCGGATTGCAGTAGGTAACAGGAGCGGAAGAACATCAACAGTCCTTGTCCGGTCGTTTGGCCACAGAAGAGACAGAGAAGGATAAAGGAAAGACAGAGAGGTTAACCAGAATACTCCGGTTTGCTACCTTGTGCTTGGGGATTGAAAGATACGCGGGGCGCTGTTGATACGTTGTGTGAAAGATACGCGGAGCGCTCTATAGGAATTTTTTACTACCATCCAGGCCATGAACGCTTGAAAATAAATGCGAAACAGCTGAACACGTTGGCCGCTCTACGCGTTTATTTCAATCGCGATAGTACATAGGGCACCTAACAGCATACATTCAAGGCCCACATCTTGATGCACCGCAGATTGGACCACGATCATCTCAATGACGTTTATAGAGAAAATTAAGTCAGTCTTTAAAGGGAAGTGCCTTCACTGCTTCGAGGTGGCGAAGGTACTACGGAACTTCGCCAGTATTGTCCGTTCTTTGGCATCTAGACGCCTATAGCCTCTGCGCCAGCTTCCAACAAGTTAGGAGGAAGGCCTTCCGTGTCAGACAAGATCTCGAGGCCATGGCCTCACGTATCGCGGTGAGAGTGAGGCCACATGTGCCACGATTACTGATTACGATTACGATTACTGATTACTTTCACAGTATCCGTGACATCAACAGTACAAACTCTTCCAGTTCATTCATTCTGTTCCTCCACTATGGCAAAGCAAGACAGCTTACCGTGCTCAGCGTTTGCTAAGGTCCCCTTTCTTGCGTTCGTGCTCGTTTGTGAATAAAGAGGAGTTTAATAGACTGGCAATACAACACATCGAAACAGCGACTGACTCTGTAATCAAGCGGTGAATTGACGAGCATTGACGTCAGAGTGGTGCATGTGTAGGACAGCGACTGACCGATATCGTCTAAGTGTACACTGCTATGATCGGCCTTGGCGCCCCTTGGACGCGAGCGATGGTGTCGGCTGAGTCTACCCTGATTTGTTCTGGCTCAACGCTCCCCGGAGTGTCCAGAAGCGGTGACAACACGACCGTCGTACTTCGAATTCTTCAGGCCCGGCCGCTCCTCTCGTTAAAAACTCTTTGGGCACGCCGGACCATCTGGTGGCCTAGGAAGGTTCTGTTCTATCTGTTTTGCTGTGGAATTTTTCAGGTCTATATTACCTCGGCTACTCCATATCAATGATTTCTGCAGCGAAAAAAAAATGAATGGTACCCAAACAGAAGAATCAGCAAAAACATAATAGCACACTGAGACCAGTTGAAATAACAAGTCAATGTACAGTTTGCTTGCAGCAATTCAGTGTCATAACAAGTTCCCACGCACACCTTTCTATTTCTAGTAGCAGTAATTGTACTAACGCATAATTCTATATATCTCAATCCCTAGCTGTATATCAGAAGCTCTTAGGCCTAGGAAGGGTTATTTGCAATTGCAGCTCCTTAGCAAGGGTGCTTGTTCATCAAGGTTGTGGAGGTGTTATCACCTCCTGTAAAGTCGTTTGGGCCTCGTGGCCCACACGTGCTCCACGAGTAGGCCGCATTTAAGGTTCACGACTATCAAAAGGTAGGTGGCGTTGTGCTCGCGGGCGTTTATCACCACCACCACCACCACCATCATCATCATGGTTAGCACGGTGACACCTGGCGGAAAGTCTGGGTGAAAGCAGATGAGAGATGAGCGGTCCTCTTTGGCGTGCGAGGGTTGGAGCTAGCGGTCGTCCCATGCGGCGGGTCCACAATGAACGACACCACGGATTGTCTGCAGTGGGCCCTAGTGGCGGGTCGAGTGTTGGCGCCGCCGCCGTGTGTTTGTTATGTTGAGTGTTGTGGGATAATGTGTAAGGTTCTTTTAGCGTGTTGATCACAAATGATGTATTTTGATTTGGCTGGCGATATTGTCGTTATAAAAGTAATTGAATAAATGTGTTGTTTGAGTTGCCCGACCGTGTATACAAAGCCCGTTCGCTCCGAGAGTAGAGTTCCCATACGAGATCCCACAAGGTGCACATGCACTATGGGCCGAGTGTCTGGGATCCGTCTTCGGGGACGTTTCCCACACTCCAAGACCCACCCGGAACTGCAGCCGCATCAATGAGTCGACACTGCACGTGGGACTTAACGTCATTGCACTGTGCTGTGGCATGCCTTATAATCACATTGCGTCTGGCGTGGCGCATCTCTCTCGCCGTGGGATGAACGTTTTTTCCTCTTGCCTCTTTCCATAGTTGGGAAAGAGTTCGTGTTTGACCTTCCCATTTTGGGGGCGGAGATAAAGACTACCTCTTCGTTGGACTGTCCTGGACTACATTATTTTCCTTGGCAGGAAACCTTGGAAGACCCAGGCTTTAAAACGCGAGCACCCAGACGCTTGAAGAATCTCAACACCATTTGTGTAGTATCACGCTACCTTCTGCATGTAAATATACGAGGGCACTCGCTCACTGGATTTCGTGCCGACCGGTTGTGCCCCCGCAATCTCCGACGACAGCGCAGCTCTGGCCGACTGGGCTCCCACTACGCCATCTTCTGACGCCGACAAGAGCTCTCGCCTAGTGGCGCCCCGTCATCGGAGTCCTGCGACGGTGTCCATCTTTTTTATCTCCTCTTTACTCCCGTCGCTCGCTGTCCCTGCGCCTCGCTCGAGCCTTCCTCTCTCTATATATACCTTTTAATCATATCCTTTGAATCCCTCCTTACTCCGATCCCTTGTGAGCTACTGTTGAGGTGTCACACTCTGATGCAGACAGTTACGGGGCTCACTTTTCTCTTCATTTCCCTTTGATAATCACATAAGAAGAACAGAAATATACGGTAAATAAAGGTTCTTGGTATCGGCTCTGCCTCCTACCCTGGTATTCTCCCCGAGACCCGGCTGGCTCCGGTCAGGGGACATTCCCCCAGTCGCTACAACATCGATACGAATGTGCATAAATACCCACCTGTGTTCTGTCTAACAAAAGAAAACTTGTTCTAAAACCTGTTCATGTAATACCTGCCCGTAGATGCCTCTACAACACACAGACCACTAAACAGAATAGCACGAAGTATCTCTGAACGGCTTACTTGACTTCTACCATTCACCAAGTGCACTTAAGTGAGCTTCCATTAATATTCTTAGTCGATCCATAACATATTCCACTGGGGCCACGCAAGCCATGTAATTATCAAATGTAGATGTAGCTATATGTCTGCCTCACATGCTTCTCAACCCGTACAGCTGTCAACGCGATCTTTCTTTGCCCCTCCTTTGCAGTATTCATGCATTGCCTTCTTCCACGCGACATCGTTTTTCTCCAATGCTTGAGGCATCAGACAGCATCCTATTCAAGGCCGGTTTTTTAAAAAGCGGTCTTTGTCGGGCGAAAACATGCTTACGTGCCGAGACACTGGCTTGATAAATTCGGAGTGAGCTCTGCACTGTTTACTAACTTGATTCGATCATGATTATTACCTGTATATAGCACCTTCAGGTTCAGAGCTGCATTAGCAATTCTACTCTCATGTTCTTACTGTGAAGTGCGACTTTGTGTACGCGTGCTCTTCTCTCTCTCTCTCTCTCTCTCCATCTTTCAAACTCCCTTATCGCTTTCGCCAGTGTAGGATAGCATACCGTTCCTTTTAGGCTGGATGCATCCCCGACTTTCCTTTCTCTCCTGTTTCTTTCTTTTCTAACACTCCACTTTTACCGATCACCTCAACCAACGTTTCTAGAACTACCTGGTTCTAGAAGCGTTGGTCCACCCTGGTCTACATTCTCCACATTGTATCAGATCACCAGGCGCCTTTTCGCTGTTCCCCTTTTCTTGTGCAGTTGCCTCCGACTCTTTTGCAGTATAGCGTACCCAACTTGGGAATTAGTTCTACGGCCACGGGCCCGCCCGAGCAACTGTGCCTGATACTCCGGACGAGTCTTGTTTTGTCGGCCAAGGAAGCCCCAAACGTCCAGATAAAGATTACCTGCAGATGAAGTGAATCAAGTTTTATCCACCCGGTTCTCTTTTGATTCGCGTCAACAAAATTCTCATTGTCTCTTCATGGACAGTTCACTGAAAGTCGGGCTAGGTGGTATAGAATAATAGTTGACTGCAGTGCGTGGCAGAAATGCAACGGACACACAGGCATGCGCCATGCGCGTTTAATCTGGCCTTTGTGAGTTGTCCTTCCGTCAGGCTGTGTTTAATTAAAGAACACGGAAGTGTTCCTGCTGATGGCGGTTGCAGTCGGCCATCCGGAGCACTTCGGAGTACCAAACGTCTCAACCTCCTCCAGCTCGTCCTAACTCGGCGCTCAGTTTCTACCGGCTCAAGCCGGACGTGAGTGAGCATAATCATTACCAGAGACGACGACTGCGTACACACGGCTCCACTCGGGCGGCGTGTGGACGGCGCGAATTTATCGCGCGAACTTTGTGATGCAACCGCGCGGCTCGGTGTCGCGTCCGTATTTGCTTATCGCCTTGGTTGTATTCCACAAAATGCCGCCGCCTCTTCGTCGTCCACAAAAGAAAAATTAAGATAGAAACGTTCCTTTTACAACGCGATACGTGAGCACGCAGGGATCAAGTGCCAAGAAAGGGACAGATTTAGGCGCGACTTGCTTTTTCCGCAGAGATAACGGGACGTGCATGATTGTGCCCTAACTCTCACCCTTCCCTTTGAAGGTGGCAAAGAACAATGCACTGAATCTAGACGCAATACTCTATACTTGCCTCTCAAAAAACACTACAGAACGAAAATGCGTAAAATATAGGAAATGCTATGGTTGCTGACGGGTATATTTATATCTAGTATGCATACAGACATTTGTGCGTTGATGCTCTTCCAGCTGGACATAGTTCATGGTCACCGGGCCATCTGGTATTGTTTTTCTGGGGTTAATGTGCGAGTTCGCACCCGATATTGTAGTGTTGTCAAACCACGCACAGCGGGAACCACACATTTGCGTGCTAGAACATAAATGCATCAAATAATCACACACAAAGATAAATAATACCTGTTTGTTGAAGAATCCTGGCTGCGGCGTCTGCATTTCCGATAGAGGCGGAAATGTTTTAGGCCCGTGTGCACAGATTTGGGTGCATGTTAAAGAACCCCAGGTGGTCGAAATTTCTGGAGCCCTCCACTACGGCGTCTCTCATAATCATATGGTGGTTTTGGGACGTTGAACCCCACATATCAATCAATCAATCTGTTTGTTAAAGAGCTTGTCTAGATCTGCTACGTTTACAGACCTTTATGTCTCGATGCTCTCTTACTTATACAAGTTTATTGTTACCAGACCATGTTTAATTGATGTTTACTTGTTGATGTTCTACTGGCCGTAGTTTATGGTCACCAGATCATCTGTTATTGTTCTGCCGGGGTTAAAGTGCGAGTTCACAACTGATGTTGTAGTGTTGCCAAACAACACACAGAAGCAACCATGCATGCTTTTACGTGCTAGACAGAATATGTATTTACTAATTACACGCACGATATGTGTTAATAAGCGCTTGTTCAGACCTGGCACGTATACGGACCCTTACAATCTTCTGGTAATCGTTCATGGCTACCGCACCATCTTTCATTGCCGTTTTCGCAGGGTTAAATCAGTAGCACAGCCAGAGTTTTTATGTGTGTGAGGCGGGAGCAGAGCAAGGGGACTTCAACCAAACTTATGCATGTTCGTGCGTGCTTTTTAATGCCAGCGTGTTATCTACACACGCGAAATTGAAAATTTTTGGGGAAGGGGAGATTCCTCCAAAACCCCTCTCTCCCTGACCACGCCAGTGATTGAAGTACATGTCTACAACCAACGTTGCGGTGCTCCGAAACCACACCTAGAGGCAATCATTGTACGGAAGATAAATGCATAAAATAATCCAAGGAACGACATCTGCTCACTGAAGCGTACATCGCTTCAGATCGATGCCTACAACTTCGAACGGTGTGGCTGGGCACGGAAGAGGCTGTAGTGTACCGGCTGAAGCAGATGTGGGTAGTTTTCTACAATATGTTTAGATCATTATGTCCCGATGCTTCTCAGGTTATACTTGATGTCACTGCTTTTATTAAATGTTGCAGCTAAACCTCAACAACATGCCACTTTGCTCTTGAAGGCTAGCTCACGCATACTATATACTGATTTCCGGTATTATCATTCGCCATAGTAATACATAAAATGCGTGGCAAACGTAATCAAATAAATCACAAACAGCTAGAATACATGATGCAAACACTAACACTGACATAGAGAATGATCGCTTATAGCTAACTATTTATGAACATTGGTCAGTTACGCTATACTTTTGCGACATTCATTTATATAACAAGTCGAGAACGCGAGAGTGCCGGTGATATCAGCTGTAGCGCTGACACAAACATGCGAAGGTATTCTTGATTCCCCCCCCCCTTTTTTTTCATAGCCCTTTTTAAGTGATTGAAATCACTAGATGTAAAACTTGTCTCAGGTAGTCACACGAGAGGGTTGTTTTATTGCCGACTTAGGAACCGCGAGAACAACGGCTTGTTGTGAGAATCTATTCATCAACTTGAAAAGAGCAGCAGCGATAGCTACGCTCTCTTCAACTGTCGAAGTGACCAGCTAGTCTAAGCGGGGACTGTGCAACTGCAACAGGTGGGATCCAATATGCCGCAGCACAACTGTTTATAGTGATGAAATAATCTGTGAATAAATGGGCATGAGTTGATTACATGAGCTCCGAGGGCTCGAGCACCAGGCGATACATGCTTCAGAAAGAAGGGATCGTTCGCATGGATTGTTATCGAGCATCCGAGGTGCGGATCACCTTATTGTCTGCTGTCGAGTCTTTCGACACCCAAGTATGTATCGCAGCAGAGAAATTCGGTCTTTGCTAGATGCCGAGTTTCCTGAAGGGTTCCCTGAGTCGTAGATACTACAGCAGTAGATCTTGAGAGGCCAGAATAAGTGATGATAAAGAATGGCCATTTAAGACTTTTTTTTTCGGTCTTCGCCCTCAGTCCGGCATTGCAAGAGGGCTTACCGAGTCAACCATGCTGCATAGACTAAGAACAGAATCTACCATGGTTGTTTAAAGGGTGCTTTTTTCTAATGTGGTACTGAGTGCAATGACGTCGGGGTCTTGCATCTGGTCCAGCAAGTGTTTTTACTTCGAAAGGAAGGGACTCATGGACAGCATCACGGAGGTACCACTGCGAACGCTGTGAACAGATTGCGTTTCCGTAAGGTGCGCGGACGATTCGCAATGAGGTGTCTGGCATGAGTCGACGCGTTTCGGCGAAAGACCGGTACAAGCGACCCACGGTGGGACATACTGCATAGAAAGAGTCGCTACAGCGGAGCGATTGCTGACCATGACGGCCCGGCTAAACCTTCCTGTAGCAACATCATTACCACCACCAGCCACAACTAGCAGAAGGGACCATGAACACGACACAATCTCTTGGAAAGTCGGGAAACATACTTGCTTCAGTTAATTTCCTAAAGGATCATTCAATAGTTTGTTAGATAAAAGGCGAAATCGCAGAATGAGGCAGACTTATATTAGGACTGCGTATTTCCCACGTGCGTTCATTTTAAATAATGACTAACGGATACGCTGTTTGTTCTACAAACAATGTATTGGACGAATGAATGGCGAGGATAACTCGAAAAATGCAAATAGTGTGACGGGCTTTGTGAACAATGTTGCCTTTTCAAGAACCGACATCGCCACATATCTCGCCCATGGCGATGCCGTTTGCACTCTCAACGGCACACGTGGACCTGGCCAAAGGTGCCCGCAGAGCGGAAACAAAAACAGACACGGATACCGAAAACACGTTTTCCTCAGTCAAAGCCTGTTCGCTAGGCGCCACCGACACGGAAAAGCACGACTTTCGATCGCGAATTCGCTCGCCACGACAAGCCGGTTGGTTCAATGCGTATACATTCGCGTGTTTCCCGCTCGTTTTCCTTACCCCGCAACCTTGCCTGCCTCCAAGAAGCGGACGTCGTCGGCGGTAGCGCTACGCCCGTTTGGTGGGATGGTCGGTCGCCTCGATCAGACCGACGGGGTCGATCATGTCGCGAGCACGTGCTCCTACCCGGCCAGACTGCCGCGACATTCTTTCCTCCGCAATGACCCTCTCACGACGCGCACCCGTGCACCGCAAGAGACCCTTATCTCTCCGTCCCCTCACCCACTTTCTATCGCTTTTATGTTTTCCGCTGGCCAGCCAGTGTAAACGAGGCATGAAGCCAAGCTCAGCTTCACTTTTCTCTTTCTCCCACCTGCCTCTCTGAAAGGTCTCAGACCGTCTCCTCACCAGCTGGCTCCGACGGCACCGGCGAGGGAACCTCGGGCGACCTCGCAGCCCGAACCGATTCCGCGGAGAGTGTCAGAGATAACACGCCCTCTCCTCGTCCACTCTCTCTGGATCTGCCCGGCGACCGCGCTTGCGTCGTAGTAGAAGATCCTCCGCGACTCCTACAGTAGCGCCACCGCCCCTTAAAAACTAGAGACCCCGCTGCGGCCCGCGCCAGAATAGACCATCGGTGACGTGTGACGCTGTCGCGTTGAAGGCCGTGCATCCTCACGAAAGGACCTCTGAGCTCGGACTATAGTAGACCTGCTGTTGCTAAACCAGACGGAATCTTTCTGTGGTCCATTCTGAGAGATAGAGCTCTAAAACGCGCTTTTGCGTCTTCGTTAAAGCTTCCCCCTCTCCCATCTTCAGTGCCGTACGCCTTGTCCGCCGAGCAGCGGCCAAGCGATCACATCGGTGCCAAGACGAGTGCGCGAACGATGACCTCGATGTTCCAGACGCGACTGACCATGGCGCCCTCACCGACGCCTTCTCACTCCAAGAGGTTGGACAAGAAGAAGTTCACGCACGTCTCCAGTGAGGTGAGCCGAGTCTTCCATTCGTGTGCAGTGGCGTAGCCATGGGGCAGCACACCATGTCCGTGCACTACACCCCACCGTTACATTTTTTTTGTCATGAAAAAAAGGCCACAAGATGACACTTGACCACTTCTGCTTGCCCGGCCCCCACTTCAGATTGAAGAGGGCCCCCTCCGCCTTGAAAAAAAAAACTGCCAACCCCCTGTTCACGTGTGGTACGCTGTTCGCGACGAGGGGCTGTGTTCGTTGTCGGTGGTAGATTTTTCCACAACTCAGCGCGCCTGTGCAACATGGGCCTTGCGACTCCAAGCGGTATGGGGCATGGAATGGTTGCTTCTCTTTCTACCCCTTATCATTGTGGAGACATAGGGGGAGGTTGTGCTGCGACGTCGCAGTCGGCAACTGCACACCGTAGTTGTCGAGTCATCGCGGCATTCCGCAAAAGGCCCGCCCTCTCTCAAGGGAGTCTAATAGGGTAGCGCCTTCCGACCCTTGACCCAAATAACTTATATGAGCCTGTTGATAAGCAGCTACCTTGATGTCTCTGCTCAGACTAGGGCACTCCTTAGGGGACGCTTAAGGGCAAATCCTCTGCCGGTTCACTTGACTGCTGCACATGTTTGTCTTTGACTCTTTGGACATGGTCATCATTTGGTTATTGGGCGTGCCTATGAAAGAGCAAGGGGAGATTGCCATCTATCCTGTCTTAGTATGAAGAGCTCTACATTTTTAAGCTAAGCCTATAATGTCTACAAGACTGAAAAAAAAAACTCCATAGAAATGTTGGTGTCCCGGCGAAGTGAAACGAGTGTAGCGACTTAATGATTTGTGCCTTTCGTGTAAGACTCGGCAGCCGGACGACTGAAACACGGTTGTCCCATGTGCACACAATCGACGTGCTTAAGTCCGTCGCTTCCCACGTTGTAGTGGGACATTGAGAACTCCTGTTGCTAAATGGCTGAATCTTTTTCCCCCGCAGACATGAAGTACAACAGTCGAGCTTTTAGCTTATTTTAGCTCGAAAAAGTTTTCCGACTTGCTGTTTCTGAGGTCACGACGTGCGTATCTGGGTGGCTCAAGATGCTCGTCTTATCTGGATTATCAACAAACCTTCAGATGTCCGCATATAAAAGACACGCTGGTTAGTTCGTTTAGTTTGTTTTTGCAAGCCGTGTAATTACTTTGGGGTAGCTGTTTTTTTCTATAGCCATTACTCATCGAATTACCTGGAAAATGTAAGAATTGCAAAATGATTGTGATGGTGCGCAGTGGCCCACACTCGGTATATTTTTCAACACAAAACATGCCAGTGTAAAGAGAATACGATTCCGTAAAAATACTGTCACGTGTGCTTTAAAAAAAAACGACTCTTTTTTTGACACACGTTTCGACATCATTACCGTGATTGGTGTATCTTTGTTGTTGACTTTCAACGACTCGTTTCTTGACTACAGTGGAGTCAGTGCACACAGTCTTACAAGCAGTTATACCCTCCAAAATCAACTATGACACATGCGCAAAATTAAAAAAAAGAACACTCGTGAGTTCTTTACTGAATTCTTGACGAAATAAGCCTCAAGGCATGTAAAGTATGTCAATTTTACTTGTAATAGTTGAAAGGACCATGAACAATTCACGAAAGTCCAGCAGTTCCCGCTGGTACATTCCCGCCAGCCTGATGCTTGCGCACAATTCTTCTCTTCGTGAAGCTCAAGAAATTTTAGTTGGCCTTTTACTAGATCTATGGCTTTCGTGGGAAGCGACGTGACAAGTTTTACATTGGCTCTTGAAACTAAGACAACATTTTTATAAAAAGTATTCGGCTCGCCTTCGTGGCGTGCGGTGACACGTGTGCAAAGAGGTGCAAATGTCTAGCATAGTCTCCTATGAAATTTCACTGGTGCAAATAAAGTTTCACTACTGGAACTATGACGTTAGTAAGCAAGAGAGATCGAGCCCCATCCTGGAGCGACGACTATGTGACAGATCAATATGTATTCGTTCTTCGTGATGAAGTAAAAAACAAAACGAGTAAAGCTTGTTCGCAAGAATGACAGGCTGTCCAAGAACCACGTTTATAGAAAAGGACAATTATTTTTCTCTAAATAATAAATATGTGATGTACTAATGACCGAGAACATCTTGTTACGTGCCAAAGGTAGCATTTGAAAAAATTTCCGCGGGGTTGCCTTGTTTGACAACTCATCATTTTCATTACGTGCGCACTTGTCGCTGTGCGAATGGTAGAGATATGAACAATATTGATGAAACCGAATCAAAATGCAGCTTGCAATGCTGAGTTAAGGGTATGCATAGCTTTTAAGTAATATTTAAGAAGATATATACATAAAGTAAAGTGGAAATAAAACGACCACTTAAAAAAAACTGAATGCTTTGACAAGAGAGAAAAAATTAAATAGTACACACCTAATATCGCCACACTGGGTGCCTACACTGGCATGGTTCAAAGTAGCATACACTGATCAACTGTCTGGTGCATTTGGCTCCTGCACAGAGAAAAATACACGAAGAGTGAAAACGTGCTTGATTGAAGCAGTGTTTGCTGAAGTTTATTCTTTCGACGAATATGAACATTTTAAACACAGTACATGTTAAAGAAGCTACGTGCCATGCTGACTACATGCGAGGGTTGTCCGATAAGTACTCATCGCGAGAACTCTATACGTGATCGCATGAACACGCTTTCTAAGAGGGACACATGCGAAGGTCCAGTCGGATCGGGCTCGCGGTTTTCTTTTGGCCGCTCGAGGAAGCAGGTGATTTTCGTGTCCGTTGAAAATGAAAAGAGAGCAATATCGGTCGGTTATGTGATTCTTGTTTTTTGAAGGGAAATCACGAAGCTTGATCGACTAGATGCCGTCTACGGTGAGTCTTCTCTCCTTCTATAGCGACCGTCAAAAATTGGTTCAACGAGTTTAAACGGCCGTATGGTCGCACGCCGGTTTTTGACGAGCTTCGCTCAGGGGCCCCGCAAACGGCTACCACAGCCGATAACGACGCAAAAACCTACGACCTCACATTGGCACACCACGTACTGAAGTTGCGCAAGATAGCTGAGACAGTAGGCAATTCAAAAAACCGCGTGGATCATATCGTGCATAAAATTTCGGGCGCGATGGATGCCGCGTTTGCTCTCTCAGAACGACAAGAAAACAAAAGGAAGAAAACGCGCCCGTGTGACCATTTTAGAGCAGCGTTTGAAGCTGTTTAGGCGTGATCTTAAGGAGTTCCTGCGTCGTTTTGTGACTGTCGACGAAACAAAGATCCACTCGTACACAACAAAGACCAAAGAGCAGTCGAAACAGTGGACTGCACCTGGAGAACCTGCTCTGAAGGTGGCGATTCTCAAACTGTGACCTTATTTCGCTACCTTGAGAAAGGCGAAACTGTGATAGGACTCTACTGTGCTGAATTACAGGGCCAATTTTACACCGGGTTGCGAAAAAAAGCGGCCATGTTTGGTGAAGAAAAATATATCTCCTTCCTCCCCGTGGCCCCGAGCACTTTCTTCCTGTTCCCTAACTTTAAAAAAAGTCGCTTGCAGGAGAAAACTTTGAGTCGAATGAAAAGGTTATCGCCACCACAGAAGCCAACTTTGCAGATCGGGAGAAAACGTATTTTTCTTCTGACGGGACCAAGAAGTTGGAGGATCGCTGAATCAAGTGTAGAGTTCAAACTGGACTACGTTTTAGGCTAAGCACTTACCGTGTCGCCCTAGTACTATACTTAGTACACTCTAAGCAAAGTGCGTTCCAAAGTACCTGCCAAACAATGTGCTACACGCTAAACAAAGTACTGACTGTCGCAAAAGCTGCGGTATCTGCAGCGCATGGCGGAGCGAAAAAGAAAAAAAAACTCCATCACTCAGTTTTTCATTACTCCGCCACGTTGCAAAAGGTCTGCACCATGAAGGTCGTCATCATCATTACTTTTGGAGTATTTCAAAAAGCTTCAATTCTAAGATTGTTTCACAATGACAATTTGGCTGTGTTAAACCAGCGTCCAGTGCCTTGCTTGGTTTGACGCAACCTCGTTGTCACATTTTTTGCACACTTTTGGCACTTCCTTCGAGTCAAGGTGGTCACCTTACAGCGTAACCAACACGCCTTTCGAATTTTTAAACTGCCGCGTCAGGAAAGCTTATCGTTTAGGGTCTGCGTGGCAAACTCACGCAATCGAAGCGAACCGCGGGAAGCAACTAGACCACACTCACCATCTTCGACCACGCCTTCCTGTAGTATCTGTCCTGCCAATTCATGGCGACGGCTGTCTGAGAGTTTACGCTACGTGAAGGGTAATGTATAATATAGTGCACGCGCGACGCCTCCGTCGCCACGCAGTGCACAGAGCGCCTAATCCGTAAATGACTACTCCACTGAACGAGTCGAGCAAACTGTGCTCGGAGAATCCAATTCCCGTCTGTAACAAATTAAGCTAGATCAGAGACTTGAACAATCGCGCCACCATCTCGCCCATCCTGCTGGCGTGCGCGCTCGTCGTGCGCTCGCTTTCAGCAGCGGCTGGACTGAGAAGTGGAACTTCGGTTGTGGAGAGGGTCAGTGCATCGAGCCGCAAAGGTTGTGCGATGGCGACAACGACTGCCACAACAACGCGGACGAGCGCGCATGCACTGCCGACGTGCTCGTGTGTCCCCCGTGCAGCTTCGCCTGCCACAACCAGGCGCACTGCGTGAAGCCCTCGAGGTTTGCGATGCAGCATACGACTTCCGAGATGGCTCTGACGAGAAGAACTGCCCCGAAGCCTGATCTGCGGCGTTAAACCGCAGCTTCTTTACGAGGCCACACCCGACTCGCTGGATTCCGTGCCGACCGGTTGTGCCCTCGCCATCTCCGACGTCAGCGTAGCTCTGTCCGACTGGGCTAGCCCTACGTCATCTCCTGACGCCAATCTTCGACGACAGCGTAGCTCTGACCTACTGGATTTGCCCTACGCCATCTCCAGACGCCGACAGGAGCTCTTGCTAGTCGTGCCCCGTCCTCGGACTCTTGTGACCGTGTTTAATCTTTCCTACCTCTCTTATGTCGTCGGTCGCTGTCCTTGCGCATCTCTCTCTCTCTCTCTTTGCATACCTTTAATCCTATCCTTTTAATCCCTCCTCACCTCCATCCCTTGTGAGCTACTGTTGAGGTGTCGCACGCTGATGCAGACAGTTACGGAGCTCACTTTTCTCTTCTTTTCCCTCTTATAACCACATATCTATCTCGGCAGCGCCATCGGCTGACACTGCCTTTCCAGAGACCACTATCATCGGCGACGGCGGCTTTTCGTGCCTGGATGGTCGATGCATGTCTGCAGTCCAAGTGTGTGACGGAGTGAGAGACTGCATAGATGGCGCTCACGGGGGTCGTTTCTGCCAGCTTGTCCGGCACGGGAACTACCAGCCGCAAGAGCACCGGCAGCACCGACGCGGCTCGCTAGTGGACGTCCACGTGGTCTTCCGCGCGTTGTTCCAGCAGTTGCTGAATCCGCACAATATAACGAGCGAGGAATGAAGAAGATAAGTCCTATGACACCACCATTGTACTGTAACCACATCTATATACCGGCGCGTCAGAAAATGTCTCCTGCTTGTGTTCTGGCTACTACAACTATATATATCCAAGAAACTTTTTAGTCACTCGGTAATGGTTGCTTTGCACGTGGATGCCTCTAATATTCGCGCTTAAAATTTGACGCATTCTTGCGGCTTTATTTTGGGTGTTTTGTCGATCCCTTATTTTGCCAAAATTTTCGCAGGAACCTTATTATTTCTAAACGCAGAACGCAATGAGTGTGCACCCATAGGAACGTTCGCTGGCTCAATGCCGCCCTTATATGTTTTACTACGAATGGTATTTCTGTAAAGCAAGAACGCCAATCGAGGCCAGTAGGACGTAACGTAGTCAGATCAGTTGACTTGCCTTAATTCTTGCGCTGTTCCGCGCGAGCCGCTTGTAGCTGCCGCATACCGGCACCTCTGTACCCTCCCGTAACGTTTATGGGAAGCTTTGCTTGTTAGCAATTCGCGGTAGCTCGTCAAATACGGCTGACGTTATGTGGCCGCGGTAGCTCGTCAAATACGGCTGAGTTTAGGTGGCTCAATGCTCTTTTACTCCGTGTTCTGCACAAGTGGGTCATCGTTGTGAATGAACCATTACACTGATTAATCGTGAAGTATGATTCATTTTTCTACGGTACTTAACAGCATCGAATCCTATAACGTTCGGAGGTTTCAACGAATTTTCTCTTTTTTGCATTCTGGAGTTGCTAAATGTCCTCTTAGTGAAGACGTCAATTCACTGAATGTTTGTATGTTCGCGGGAAGCCCAGCCTTCCATAGAAAGTTCGATTGCCAGGGATGTTTGATGCAATGCGTATCCAACTGTTGACGAAATTAATAACCACTGATATTACCAATAATAAACCACTAATAATAATAGTAACCACTGATGGTAAATGAAGCGCATATAAGCAATTTGGCAGCTGTATTATTTGTATTTGAGGTGTTTTAGAATTACTGGACGCTTCTAGTTGAGAAAGAGCGCGGTGTCTTCTTTATTATCTGCATACTGGGCCCATCTATAGTGACCGAAATTTTCTGATTAAGCAACACCAATAGGCAAAGCTTTTCTTTGAAAACAGCCGTGGTATGGATGAAATGGCAGAGGCAATCCTTCGCGATTTGTGCAAACCGTGGTGTGCTTATAGCTATGGCTTTCTGCGTGTAAAAACATTAACTGAGTTGACCCTCTTATCAAGACAACTTTTGATCGACCGCTCCCACGGGCACCGATTATTTGCAGGTTTCACTGATTTTGTACACCAGCTATCATCACCGCATAGAGATGCTGAACTTCTGAACCATGTTATAGGTGGCTGTTCCGATATCTAAGGTAACTTTAGCAATTTCAAATTATGGTGTGTTGTCAATCTTTGTATTGATTATTCTGCGAGGCCCAGCGTTCATTAACTAGGCGTTATCGCGGCTAATGTTCGGCGATGTCACACGAATAATATGAACTGAGAGCGTGCGGAAGTTTTGAGACGACTGCAGAATAACGCGCTTTTGAAGTATTCACAGCAGTGGTTTCAGCCGTGAATACTTAGGGGACTTGTTGTGAACTGGTGCAAGTGATGATGGAACCGTCGCAATAAGAGAAAGGGGGAGGGTGACAAATTAACACAGCATGCAGGGTGAAATGATAGGTGCCTTTTATTTATTTCTTTCGAAGATTGGTCAAACTAAAGTGCCACGCCAGTTCGATCTACAAAACTTCTCAATAAGTTGTGCGGTGATGGTAGTAGTGGTATGTTTTCGCAGGTGGGGTTACACCCCTGTCACACGTGGAAACTTAGGTGCAGTTCGAGCGAGTACACTTAGCCTCGATGGTCATTTTGCGCGCTGTCACACGTTTAGTGTCACTCGCTACAAAGTACACTTACCGGCAAGTGCGTTCCCCAACCTCACTTCGCTTCAACAAAAGACGACACAGAACAAAACGACGACACAGAGACAAGAAGGACACCGACAAGAAGGACACCGACAAGAAGGTCACCCACAAGAAGGTCACCGACAAGAAGGACACCGACAAGACAAGAAGGTCGTCGTTTTGTTCTCGCGCTATAACTATTGTCATGCCATACCAACTAGCCCAAGCTTCCACACTTCTAATTCACTTCGCTGCGACGAAGTGTGTAGCCTCAATGCCAGTGGCTTGCACAGAATAGTCTGTTGCTTAAAACGACACTCATGCCACTTTTGAACTATTGTTTTCGTTATAACGGATACCGATATGTATTAAAAAAGTGATAAATTAACAAAAATCCTTGCTTCTCTTACCCTCGGCCAGTTTGCGGCCACGTCCGCTAGGGGGCAGCACATACCGTGCAATGGCTGCGTCCGTCGCGTTGTTTACGTCCAGGCACACTTGCACCTGTGTAGGCGGGTCGTTCTCTAGTCGTTTATGATGACGTGTGCCACTGGTGCCATTTCCACGAAGACAACGTGGTGGTCCGACGATGAGACGCGGGTGCGAAAGTAACAAATATATATTCCGCTACAAACAGACAATTGCCGCTGCCCTCGTTTCTAGAGTACACTTCGTTTTCTCGTGTAGCAGGCGAACCGCCGAAATGACACTGTGTGAGCGTAAGTACACTCGCTCGCAAAGTGCACCTAAGTTGCCACGTGTGACGGGGGTATTGGCCTAGCAGACCTGGCCGGAAACTGCTCCGCCTGTTTGACTCTGTCCGTGTAGTTCCGGTCGCCACACATCACTAATCTTGTCGGTTCTGCGGCCATAATCTGCATGTATTTGGCTTTTTTTGTTCTCTTGATATGTACGAGCGCAAAGAAAGTGTGCTCGTGTGCATGCGTTGTAGAAAACTGCAACAAAGGGTTTACCGACATTTCGCGGAGAAGGGGAAACGCAAGCCAGGTACGCCGCGGCACATGAATGTTATGCGGCCAAGCTTGCCAAATATTACCAGGGGCACTACTACACACTTTCAAATATGGCTTCGTGGGCCCCCATTTGTGAACCGCTGGTATATAGATATAATTTTTGAAGTCCTGAGCTGCAAAACGCACGTTTAATTGAAGTGAAACGTGTGAAACGGAAACAAATATCTACGATAAATGCTTTCTGACATGTAAAGATTTCTTCCCTTCACGCCGACGTAGAAACAGTGGCGTCCACTGAAAAAAAAAGAACAAGAAGTAAAATTCAGCAAGAGATTGAAAGACATAATGAAATCATATCTGTTTATAAGAAATAAAAAAAAACATGTCACATAGCGAAGGAGATCTGCTCAATGGAAAGTACATTTAAAGTTTGTTTCGAACCATGGAATGATTAAAAAAAATATTCCGAGGCTAACCCCACGACCTCCCGCAAAATCCTCCGAGGATTTCATTTCGGAAATGAACATGCCTTGCCACTCCGTCCCCCATGGTGTGCTTTAATTGAGGCGGCCTTCTGCGCATTTTTTTTTTTTTTTGCTCAGTTCATCCGCTTCGTCCTTTCCTGCATTGCGTTGCATCTCCGTCTTCTGGCCGATAAACCTCTTCACCGTTGTCTGCTGAGCCGCGACTGCGCAAACTTAAGCCGCTTTTTATCATTCCGAAACTATGCGCGGGACTCTCCTATTCGATCGCTGTAATCAGCTGCTAGGGCGACCCCTTGAGGAGTTATCCGCGTAGACGTCCATCTGCGCGTTCTCACCCCCTTCAGACGTCGTCCGTAACCTCGTGCGTCTGGACGTCGCTTGCGGTTCCTATTTGGCCCGAACGAAGCTCCGATAGTCTGCCAGTGTCGACACATCGTGCCCTCCGTGTGCGCGGGCCTGCCTTCACAGAGCTCTCGAAAGTCGCTCGTCAGGAGATTAGATTTCTTACTTCTACAACTTGCCTGGCTCCTCGAGAATGATGATATATCGCGCCATCATCGCCCACATTGCGCTACCAGCGATGCTCGTTCTTTGCACGCCATATGAAATGGCCACAGGGCGGATCTCTTTCAGACCGGAACATGATTGCCATAGCAGTATACCCGTGGCATGGGTTTGCGATGGTCGAGACGACTGCATGGACGGCTCCGACGAGGAGAACTGCCCGTTAGTGACTACCGGTGCCGCGATGATCCTCGATCCGACAACGCGGGTGACAACGCCACTTGCCGCCGCAACATCTGAGGCCACGAACACCAACACGGTATCGCCTGCTCTCCATCGTTGCAACGTACAAGACGGTGGCTTTCCGTGCATGGACGGTCGGTGCCTTCTTCCGGTTCAAGTCTGCGACGGAGTCGGGGACTGTAGCGACGGCGCTGACGAGGGTCGATTCTGCCAGCTCGTTCGCCGCGGGAACCAAGAGCCACCGCAACAGCCACTGCCCCCGCAACAGCCACTGCCCCCGCAACAGCCACTGCCCCCGCAACAGCCACTGCCCCCGCAACAGCCACTGCCCCCGCAACAGCCACTGCCCCCGCAACAGCCACTGCCACAGCAACAGCCACTGCCACAGCAACAGCCACAACAACCCCTGCCACAATCGCAGCAACCGCCACAGAATCCGCCACAGCAACGTCATGGCCTACGCGGCTGGTTAATAGACCTCCGGATGCAGTTCCGCATGCTCTTTCAGCCGTTGCAGGATTCCTCCAACCTAACGAGCCGGGAATGACGCGGAAGACACGTCACGCTACATCGCGTCAGGTGTTTCATACGTGGCATGTCCGAAGATCGATGCAGCGCTGCCCTGACGAGCTTTGCGGAAAAATTTTTAGAGGAGACTCTGGCACCGTGATTATCTGGCGCAGGCTACAGATGTGGTATGCGGATAAGTATAATCTCTGTGCTTAAAGTTGCAGACATAATTATATTTTAATATACCGCGATTTATGTAGCCTAATAACTTCTTGGCAACCGCAGAACATTTTTGTGCATCGCACTACTCATATAGTGTAATTATCCTGATTACTAATGACGTGAAAACAATGGTATAAGATGTCTATAAAGGTGTTGCAGTAGTGTCGATATTGTGCGTGGAGTTATCAATGCGACCGATACTTATAGTAGTGTTCCTGTCGCAACTCTTTGTAGTGGCTGTGCAATGAGTTGAAGGTTCGACTGCCGATGACGGTGACTTGATACCTATTGAGTGGTTGCAATGCGAAATTTCTCGTGCGTTGCTGCATCATTTTGCGTTTAAAAATTAATAAAAAGGCAGCCAGAATTATACCACTGAGGTAATATCAACGCGTGGTGGTATTGCTTTAAGTCATTTACTGTGCAAAAATGATCAAGCCCACCGTCAGCGAGAACCATAAGCGATTTCTGACGATTCAGTACCTTCGGGCACTGTAGACAAATGGCGTGGCAGCAACGATGACTGCGGCAACACAAGTGCGAAGACGGGCGCACTCAAAGTCCGAGGTGGTGGTTCAATCATGTTCTCTCCCGCCATTCAGGTTTTTTAGGGGCGAAGCTCCTTAGGGCGTGGGCTGTGCGTCCCCTGTAGCCTGTATGTAGCCACCTCTAGTTTAGTTCTTGCAGTGTTCACTAGATGGCGGTACGGTTCCCTGTATGTAGCCACCTCTAGTTTAGTTCTTTCAGTGTTCACTAGATGGCGGTACCGTCTCCTGTATGTAGCCACCTCTCGTTTAGTTCTTGTAGTGTTTACTAGATGGTGGTACTTGTAGCTGATGATGAAAAGATGCAAGATGTTATAAACTAGAAAGCGGTACTTGTAGTTGATGAAAGACGCGAGATCTTATAAAATAGGAATGATGTCACATATGGCGCGTGTCATTGGTTGAAGGCAATCGTTCGATTTAGTGCGGCGACGTACGCTAGGGGGAGCGTTGCAGTAAAATCGAGTGGGCAAAATGTACGGAGGATTCATGGTTTACCAGGTTTACCTCCGGAGCTTCGCCCACTCATCATCATTCACTTCGTGGATATGGCGGAATTTTTTTCTATTGTACGCAAAGCGAATCGGAAAATTATGCGCCACTCTCTGGATTGTGAAAAATAAAGCTGTTCTGACTTACCCGAACGTTCACTGACTGACTGACTGAGTGTTTAGAAAACTCGTTTTCGGTAAGGCCTAGCAAACAAGAATTTTCGGATTCTTAATATGGCCAACTTCGCGCACGTATGCAAAATGCGAGTTGTACAGAAGCATCTCGATCGTCCATGTGCAGAGAAAAGAATGTTTAATGCGTGAATGCATTCGAGGGGCAAGTATAAAGCGGACTTATGCGTTTGCCAGTTCATTTACTGACCTCGTCAGAGGAGACTTGTACAGTTTCATTTCCGCAAAGGACATCATAAGAGCAATACGCAGAGGCGATGAAAATAATTGTGAATTCGTACAGAACGAGTAGCCGAATATTTTGTTCCTCTACTAGGAGTTCTGCAATCCAGCCTTTTTGGTTTTGGGACGTTAAACCCCACACAATAAATCAATCCAGTATTTTTCAGAAAGCCTTGCTCTCATCTTAATCGACGGGCACTGTGAGTCCGCTTTATAACGGGGCGGACAGCTGTGCGTGGATGGGCCTTATTGTTTGTTTTTTTGGCCTAGTGCAGTTTGCGTTTATATAGAGGATTTTTTTTTTCAAATGCACAGCTTAAACTTCTGCGTTTCATGGCGGATTGATCACGGTTTTCTAACCGTATTAACTATGTCCTTGCTTCCATACTATTTCGTCAGGGTCAATCCTTCAAGCGTCTTTTATTCATTCCTATCCTGGACATAACCATTCTAAAGATGTCCAAAATCGAAGGACATCGCGTGAGCTGGTGCCATAACCTCTACCCAGGTCGACATATTCAAATTAAGTGAAACCGTGCTTCTTCGTATAAGTGGCTTTCCCGTAGAGCAAGCTAATTTATCGAAGGCTTTACTGACCCTCACTTTAGAGAAGATTACGAGAAATCATGCCACGCTTTGCGCGTGCTGCGCTATTACTAAAGGACGCAAGCAAAGTCAGCATTAGCGAAGAATATATGACAATGTGCTTGCGACACATAACAACGAAAGACCAAGAAGAACGACGAATAGAAACGCTTACCTAACCGCATTGCAAGCACTATACAGTGAACGCGAGTTCAAGAAAGAAAATAAAGACACCGCAATCTACGTCGAACGAGACATCATGCGTGAAATGAGGCGGCTGAAAGATGTCACGGGAAGGGGCGCGTCGCTGGGTAAGATGCCGCTCGGTGGTCTGGGTCCGACGGGGAAGCAGCCGGCCTGCATCAGAGCCGCAGTGGGCAATGCAAGCGCACTAAAGTGGCCACGCGTACAGCTGGCACTCCAATGGCAGTGCCATATGTTTGAAAGGCTAAGATCTTCGCCACACTGAACCACTGACCGGTAAGGCCCCTGGCCCGCGGTTTGCGAAGTTCGTGGCAATGGCAGTCGAAGTGTTTAACGAGACCACTCTCCCAGCAGTTCTGCGAACACGTTGACCACAGATAACGGCGAGCCTTCTCGCGTGGTGAAGCGAGAGCTGGCAAGTCGAGGATCGCTTCAAGATACGGCGGCACAGTGATTCCCGAGTCGAGCAAGCGCATGCCAGATGAAGGCTCGGCAGAAGCCCGTACCGCCCACTGCTCCTGTGTAGCTCCTGTGTAGCTCGCTTTCGAGCGACCACTTCCCCGTATGTTCTGTGCCCTCATCAAGTTCCCTTTGATTCCGTTGTTCCGTTGTATAGCAGCCAACTGGACGTTTCATCCGTTCAACCACCTCGCCATTCATTCTCTCTAAGAATTCGATTCACGCCTTCTGATACATACATTTGCGCCCTTTTCAGAAACCACGCATCACATTTCTTCCACCGTTCCGAAACTATACCAATACCACGCTGCCATCACGTTTCTACGGCGGTTACGCGATCTTGTGCTTGTGTGGCCTTTTGTCAGGGTCCTGTTGAAATATCCCCTTTCTAGCTTTATCCTTGTCGGTCGGTAAAAGCTGCGCTGCAAAGTTAAGGACTAAAAAAAAAAAAGACTGGACTAACACCGACTAAGTGCGTGTACTTGACATTGTGTACTTCACAATGTCATCTATGCCACAGAGATTTCATCTAATGAACATCCAATTCCTTCTTTAAAGGTATGCTTTGAGCATCCCCTTCATAACAGGACAGTGGCATGTGCTCTGCAAAGCTCGTATTATTTATTTGGCTTAATTCGATGGAGGCGGAAATGATGTAGGCCCGTGTGCTCAGATTTCGGTGCACGTTAAAGAACCCACTGGTCGTCGAAATTGCCGAAGCCTTTCACTACGGCGTGTCTCATAATCATACGATATTTTTGGGAAGTTAAACCCGACTTATCAATCAATCAATTAACGCAATGATTTCTGCATGTTTCTATTTCACTTCATCTTTTTTTTTTCTCACTGAGTGACATGGTAGCATTACAAGGTATCCCAAAGAGCTTTTAATTCGTTGAATTTCACGTTACTTTCCTGCTCGGCCTCATCTCCCATGAGATTTGCCTTTCAACTACCGCACAAACAATGCTTATCGAGCTTCGGCATATCTTTTATCATTCAGGAACTTCGCGGTGAACGGTTGCCTCGGTGTGGGAAAGTTTGTTGCGACATCTGCATGATAAGCAGCCCGAAATACGAAGACCACACTGGTCCTGTGCGGGCTTTCTTGTCTGCGTATTTCGTCCTGTCTAACTGGCAGATGCGTGGTGTACTCTTCTCAACCGATCGGCACGACCCACAGATGCAACTCAACCACGTGTGCGCGGTCTTCATCTCCACTATCGCTATAGTTACCTCCTCGCTTAAATAGCCTCCTCTCCCCTTTTTCTTATGGCGTCGGCTGCGTGAGCATCTGCGCTTAGCGAGTGGTTCCTATAAAAGGACGGAAGCTCCCGCAACCAATTAACCGTCTCTTACTTATCCGTATTCTGGACGCAAACTTTCTAGCACTGCCCCTAAACCTCGGACTTCATGTATAGGCCCGAACGTATACACACGGGTGGATATATTCAAATTCGATTAAGTCATGCTCCGTCATGTCGCTGGCTTTCCCACAGCCTGAAAATTCATCGCCTCCGTTCTCGAATCTTGCTGTAACGAAGTTTACGTGGAACATCGCTACGCTTGTCGCGTGTGTCACGCTAGGAGCAAAAGACGCGAGAAAAGATACTAAGTTGCGAAAAAAAAAAACGCCTGAACGCAGAAGCATGACCACAATAAAACTTTCCCATTGTGAACAAGGGATCCGAACAGGGAATGTGTCCGTTGTGAAAAAGGGATTGGTATTGGTCAGTGACCTGTTTTTTTTTTTCAACAATGGCTTTACCTGACCAGTCTTTATTCCATCAAACTCTCGACTACGTTAACACTTCAAAAAAAAAAAAAAATTGTGAAGCTTACACTAAGCCGTGCAGGCCTTGCAACAGGAAAACTGAACGATTCAGAAGAATAATACGGTTGCTTATACTCTGTAATTCTTAGGTAGGTGATGCAAGTTTTTTCTAACCCACCGCTATAGGTCGTTCCAAGGGTTTAGCGTGGTGATCCGAAGTACAGTCTCCGAGCCAATTATCAGCGCAGACAAGTTCCAAACAAGCCACAGACAGTCACACACGCTACACAGACCTCAATAAGGCGAATTACGTTGCAGTAATGGTCTCGACCAGTATTGCGTCAAGCCATGACTATAGATCGCATACAGCTCTAGACTATAGATGGCGCATACGGTACAGTTACGGCTTGCGCTGCGCGGGTGCGCGTCGTCTGTTTCTGCGGCTCACCGCCGCCGCCCCGCACCCAATTCTTATGCCTAGTTCACTCTGAAACATCCGCTTTCTACAGCGACCGAAATTCCCCTGCCGCCGAAACACAGCGTCGTTCGCACTGGACGCGCCCCGCGCCGCCGAATATGCGATCTACTACGGGGCGAACGCGGGATGGATGCGCTGTCACCCGGTTGTTGTCGCGGCTCGCAAACGCTACTACGCTATCCGGTGGTGTATACTTCGACGATTCTCGTACGCAAGAAGCAAGAAAAGACAGTACTGCTTACTTTGCTGGCAAGTGGCTGTCTTGTAATGCACGAAAAGCAGAAAAACCACCGACGCCAGCGGCGTTGGTGGGTTCGTTTTGCTTTGCAAGACCGCAACAAGCACGCCAACAGCAAGCTCGGTCACCTCTTTCACGAAATACGGAGTCGAAGTAGGCACAGAGTAGGTTAAACTCCCGTTGGTTTCAACATTCGGTTACGTGCACTGCAGCATAACAAGTGAGTAGGGCTTGGCCACCATTTTTCAAAATTCCTTGACTAGCGCTCCTATTGGTCCGCGGTGACCGATTCGGCGGCAGACGCCGCAAAAATCGGTCCGAGAGCGATCGGCGCGGAGAGGGCCCTTTAACTTTCGGCGGATCTCGCCGCCGCCGAACCGGATTCGGAGCACTTTCGGCAGCCGGTATGCTCAGTGTGAACGCGGCCTTAGTCCTTCCTTGTTTTGTAGCGTTAGCTACATTGGCCTCGCTGAGCCAATTTCGTGCGGCACTGGCCCTGCGCATGCGCAATGATACTCCGCCGCCGCCACGCGCGGCTCGCCGCCGTTGTGCGTGCAATTCGATGCGCTGCGCAGACGGTCAGTGGTGTCACGCACCAGAGCCGGCCACTCCCTCGCACTCGGCCGCGGCCGCGCGCGACTCGCCGCCGCCGCAGGTGTGCGCTTTCCAGAGGAGTGCCGTCATAGCCTTGGTAGACATATGGACGGCCGACGCGCGCACCTTCCCTGTGCAGTCGCCATCTGACACTGCGCTGGAGCCGCTTGATAGCGCCTCTGACTGGCGTTTGCCACTGTGGTATAGCCATAGAGAAAGAAGGATAATCGGGTGAACATTTGCTAACGCTACGTATATCCTGGCATAGCTTAGCTAAGTCACTGCCATTTTTAGCGGGAGTTGTGCGTGGTGGGATTGAAAATTTTCTTTATACGCCGCACAAATTTCTGTGGCACATACCCCTTGGGGACCAGTGGGGAGTAGCACAATTCAGCTCAATATTTGTGGCGCATACCCATTTATAATGATGCTAGTTTCTACAGCGAAAGCTGTAACACCGATCACGCCCGTGTTAAAACACCGGTCACGCGCAGCGCCGAAGTTGTCCGCCGCCGGCGTAGTTGTCTGTTTAGGGTACGAGCACACTAGCGGTAAGCGTGCCGCCGCGGCATGACGCGCGTCTTCGCCGCCGAGCGGTGAAAAGCGGCACGCTGGCCACATCTGCGGGAGTCACGTGACAACAGTCTCGAGTGGTCTCGCAGCTCGCGAGATTTCGCGCGCTTTTTCGTCGTCTGTTCTGACAACGCCTCCTGTACTAGGAAGCGTTGGTTCTGAGCTCTCCGACTTTACGGTGCAATCGTGCGAACAATGGCCGGCGACGACGATCTCCGCGCAACGCTCAACGTTACCGTGATGGCGTGTCTGCTGTTGCTTCAGCGTCGCCGCTCTCGAAATGCGCCGCGAAGATATTGGGTCCATCCGCTTTGGAGGTACCGAGATACTGAAGGCATGAAACAGGTATCCTGCGTGCGCTGCAATATGAAACGGCACGTCATTGATCACTTACTTTTCCGCATAGTGAGGTGTCTGCCTCAGCATGCTGTCAATAATTGAGAACAGGGGCCACTTAATTTTGCCATTATTGCCTGGCGCACTGCTCCGAGTGTTCGCCTCGACTCCCGACACGAGCTTCATCCACCTGTCTCTAATATTTTTAAACTTCAGCATGACCTGTGTTCCTGCACAAGTGAGTGAATAAAACGTACAATTCATTCACGCTCAACATGCAATGAGCCACGCAATCGCCACTTAATTGTCAATCCAAACATAGATCCTATAAGATCCCATCTGTTCATTTTTGCTTCCCTATCTTTGTAATCAGGCATCGTTTTGTCGTTTAAGAAAGGGTAGAGTCTAATCTCCTCTAAAAAGCGTTCGGTGTCCAAGGTGCGTGCTTCAAAAAACGACGGCGTGAGAAAAATGACAGCCGAAAAAAAAAAAGAAAAGCTCCGTGCGTTGCTATGGCGACTACCACGCACGTCGCTGATTGGTGCTTTGCTTGGGCGGCGGCGGCAGAAATAGCGCAAGGAGCGATTGAGTCGGCGGCAGAAATTCCTCGACGCTCGGCGGGAGAAAGAGAGAAAAGCGGCGTCTCGCGAGCGGCGCGTGGCGCGTGGCAGAGCGTGGCGCCGCTAGTGTGTTCGTGCCTTAACTCCTATCGCACAAAGTTTCAATACAAAACACCAGACATGTGGACACATATTGAGATTCGACCCAGGGTCTACTGCGTGCCAGCTGAGTGTTATATTGCTAAGTCACGCCGGAGCGTGGGGCTCGTTCGCGAACTTGCCTTAGGCAGGCTTGATGTCGGGAAAGGAATCGTGTTAATATGAGTAATAAAGCGGTTCATAACTGCAAAGAAACAACTAGGTGTCACACAATGCGACTCGCGTAACGAGTGGGTCGTCCAAACACATTACAAAAGCTTGTTCTTCATCACCTATTAACCGTGGCACATACCCACTTCTGGCGGGATTCTTCGTCGTCGTCCGCCAATGAATGTTACAAGTGTTTAGGGGATATCACGCTTCTCCGAAGAAAGGCGAAGGATAGCATACTGAATGCTGGCCTACTATGCAGAAACTACGAATATTTTTGGTGTATAGTGGTTACCTTGCATGTGTGCTTCTAGCATTTACCGCAATAGTGTTTAGAAAAGGCTCTGAAAGGGCGCCCTTCGTGCTTTCGCTGCGACTGTGCAGCGCCTTCCGCGCAGGCCTGGAGTTTCTTGGTGTGGCGTGAACGAGGAACGTATACGTTCCTCGTTTTGCTAACTATTTGCTAACAGTCAGGTTCGCTGATAGTAAGGAACAAGACAAACAGAGATACATACTAATTTACGAGCGTCATTATGACGATAAGTGGGGTTTAACGTCCCCAAACTATTTCATGTGATTATGAGAGACACCGTAGTGGAGGGCTCCGGAAATTTCGATCACCTGGGGTTCTTTAACGTGCACCCGAATCTGAGCACACGGGCCTACAGTATTCTCGCCTCCATCGAAAAATGCAGCCGCCACTGCTGGGATTCGATCCCGTGACCTACGGGTCGGAGGCCGAGTACCTTAGCCACTAGACCAATTTACGAGCAGTACAGTGAACGTGAGTCCAAGGAAAATAGTTCGCAAAGACCTCGCAGTGTACGGCGAACGGAACACAAGACACTGATTGAGGCGGACAAAGGGAGTCTCACGGAATGGGTGTGCAGCGTCTCTGTGTGCAGCGCTGAAGCGAAGGTGGCGCACGGTGGTCTGGTCCGGACGGCGAAGCAATAAGCCTGTATTTGAGCCGCAGTGCACACTGTAAGCCTGATCAACCAGCCCGGTGGACAGCTTGCGTTGAAACAGCAATGCTGGCTGTTAGCCAGGTCAAGATCTCTGCTATACGCTGGAAGGTTGGTGGCACCTTGCCCGCGATCTGCAGTGCTCGTGGCCAATGAGGCTGCAGGCCCCTCCCCGAGCAGCGTTGAGCTCGGCACGAACCCGTCACTGGCACGCTCCGCCTGCTGCTGCTGTCTCGCCCACTTTGACGGAACCTTTTACTCATCTTTTCTGCACCCTCACTACTTTCGCCTAGTCACGTGTTTCCGTTGGAGTGCATCCAACCCAACATTCGATCCGTTCAACTTGTTCGTCCTCTGGTCTCCCCCTTATCTCATTCCCTCTGCTGGCAGAGGCCTCCTTGTCGTACTTCGAGAGCTGCATATCGCATTCAACTCAACCCAATTTTATCATTCCAGAACTATAGAGTCTACCATTGCTCCTCAGTGTGCAACGTGGCCGATATGCGAAGCCACGTGGGCCTTTAATTGTACAACACGTTGAAGTCGTATTCTCGTGGAAGGGAGTGCACTACCTAATGCAAATCGGAAAGCTCGACCAGAAAATTTCCTTTCACGCAACGCTCAATTTCCTTTCAATGGAAGTACGCTATACAATTTCCGTTTACAACAAGCAAGTGATATGTGTGCCAATCAGCTCATTCTGTCAAAGCTAGCACCAATACCTTGCTCTACTGAAATAAAATGTTCGTCCCAACGCGTATGAGTTCTATATAATACTCGAATACGTATATATTCTATTCTGTTGTATGATTTTTGATGAGCAACTATAGTCTATGCTATTAAGTGGTGATGTTGCCACGGGCGCGGTTGGCCTAGCAGGCCTGACCACCATTTTTTTTTTTTTTTGCCTGAGTGACTCTTCCTATCAACTGTCTCACTGCGGTTCACTTAAACATGCCTCTAGCAGAAAGCGTAAAAAAAAAAAATGGCAACCACTTTCATACACACCGAGGATCTATCGATATTGGTTTTCATTTATATGCCTACTTTTGTGGCCCTTAAGCAGGTTATGACAGCTCTAAAAACAATCTTAGTGTCAAGAAACTTGTCAAGTGTGGTTCGTTGGTAGTTCATATGCCAATTGAAATGGTCATCTTAATTCAAAAACTTGATACTGTGAACCGCGCAGTAATGAGCGGATCTTGCTGTATGTCTCAATGTATATTTAATTAGTTGAAAAGAAAAATATCGCTATATGTTTTTTTAATGCAGTATAGAGAAATGTCCTCGCGAGTGCATTCAAGTCTTCGCTTCCAGTCTCAGGGTACGTTACAGGCTGGCTAATCTTTGCATGTACAATGTTCAACTGCAGAATCATTCGTGTGAATAATGCGCATGCAAGATAGTCGATAAACAATTGTATCGGACTAGTTGGCATGAATAGATCTCAATTGGTAGGAAGCGCAGCAACTATTACACAGAACACACAGCACAACCAAGACAAGACAGTCGTTCACAGGGCACACAAACCAACGCCCATCAAAAAGTATACACATTTCATATATTCATAAGTTGTCCCACAATATTGTCCACATGCATGTGGTAATATCAAAACGATTGCAGGTCATTCGATGGTGAACATTCTGTTCTATTGACACCCCAGAGGCCCAGAAACTCTACGCTAAACAAGCACTCGTGTTCAACGAGGCTGCGAAAATCGCCACACTGGTTCATTTATTGCTTGCATTACCCATGCAGTTTACAGCGTTCTGCTTTCATGCGGAAAACAATATACGACAGGGCTGACGGCACGGTGTCTAGATAAATGGTCGGACGAACATGCGCAAATTGGAAAGAGAACTGCACGAGATGGTTGGTAGGAAATGCATTGCAGTTATTCTGTCGGTAAACCTCTCTTGCAAAGTGTACCGTTGTCAGAAGACGTAGCGACAAGCTCACTACGCCAGCCTGTATCAGCACTCAGCCTGTGCACCTTTCAAATAAAGAGTCATTCCTTGCTTGAAAGCAGTGCGCGCATGTATGATGGTGATGAGCACAGTGTATACACACGTGTGGTCGTCAATAACAATTTTTGGTAGCCCTCGCTCGTATGTCGCATCGTGCTTTATTTTGTTGATGTGGTTTGATCCTGCGCTACATAACGTTTCAGATTCATGACCAACAGTTCCAAATCGTCTTAATTCCGTTACTGCTGCTTTCTACACGGTGCTGTCTTGCTCGTTCTGACACAATTCTTGTGGCGTCTTTTGCGCACTTTGATCACTTTCTCTATAGTCACGTGGCTTAGTTGCGGTGCAGACCACCGGTCATTTGATCTATTCAAAGGCCTAGTCCTTTCCTATTCACTGTTATCTCCCCCTATCTCCCATAAGAAGCTGGTTTGGCGCTATTTGAAAAATAAGAAGAGAATATCATATGTCACCCAGTTTTATCATTACGGAACTACATCTCGAAACTCTCGCGACCAATCGCCGAGGTCCACGACGGTCGCGCCACATCGTGCATTTCACCTTGCGTCAGCGTCTCACCAAAGTATCTCATGTGCCCCGTGCTACGGCTGCGTATAAAAGCATCTGCTGCACGAACGGCCCCTATGTTTCACGAGCAAAATCCCGATCTCGCCGTCCCGTCAGTGTTGGCAGCGTGCATCCGACCTCTAAACTTGTGCACGGAATCCGTTGCATAGCTCCTCGAAGACGCGTGCTCGAAGGACCGAGTTTGGAATTGTCTCTCTACAAATCGCGAAGCTCGGACAGAGATGATGAATCGAGCTATGATCGCATACACGTTCTTGGTGGGTACGCTTGTTCTCTCGCCAGCAGCAGAAGCTGAAGACTGTTCTGTGGGCTGGAGAGAAGAGTGTGGGAACGGCGCCTGCTACGACATGAATCAGTGGTGTGACAAGACGGACGACTGCGGCAACAACAAGGACGAAGAATGGTGCAGTATCAATGACGTGTCCTATTGCTCCCATGCGCGGTGCCTCTTCACCTGCCACGACCAGACACGCTGCATAGCTCTTAAGTGGATTTGCGACGGACAGAACGACTGTCAGGATGGCTCTGACGAGCAGGATTGTCCTGAAGCACGAACGACGGCAAAATTGTTGTGCGTTTATGGTAGGACGCCCAAGCCTAAATTGGCTACGACGTCGGGGGACACCGCCGCAATTGACGTCACCAGCACAACCTCTGCTTCTCCTCCTCGCGATTGCAGCGTCGACGACGGTGACTTCCCGTGCGTGGACGGTCAGTGTCTTCGTCCAGTTCAGGTGTGTGATGGAGTGAGACACTGCAGCGATGGCGCCGACGAGGGTCAGTTTTGCCAGCTCGTCCGTCAGGGGAACCAGGAGCCACAGCACCAGCTACAGCACCAACCACAGCAACAGCATGTCCTGCGTAACTTGCTGGCAGACCTCCACCTACAGTGCCGCGTGCTCCCTGACTCTTCGCAAAATTCGTCGGACGCAACGAAGGAAGAATGACAGATCAAGCACATGGCATGCATGGCGGGACGTGGCTGCCCTTGCGTGTCGTGCAGACGGCAACGTTTGGCGTATTGCCGCGCTTGCCACGAAGGTTAACGTCGCGATGAGATACTTAAGCTAACACGAGAATGCATGGTTACAACTTCTCTTTGTCTCGTCTTAGAATGGGTGAGATTTATCCATTTATGTAGGTCCAATAATTAGCTAGAGGCTCGTACTATGATGTGCGCAAAAGAAGGAATCGATTTTATCGTCAAGCACCGCACAATCTTAATGAAGCTGCTCAGGATTTTTTTTTTTCAGAAGGATGGTTATAATGGGGCGAGTATCCGAAGCATGCTTCTAGGCGAAGGATCTTATAGGTGGCAAGCAGGGCGTCGTGAAGCAGTTTTCTGTATTCGTCTAAAAGACCATTTTTAGGACGTCACTTAAAAGGAATAACACTGCAGTGAATGTCTGGGACAGAAACTATCACAACTATCAAGTAAGGATACCACCAATCGAATGGTAATATAGGAGTGAAACTGGGTTAAAATATTCACGAACTTGCGTGACAAGGGAGAGGCGCGTAAATGCATAGCACCAGCAAAGGATAATTGTTTGCGAGCAATACACAGAGCGAGTTGCGTGTTCGCTTCGCACCGCCGAAATTCTTCTCGAAAAAAAAATTCGTCTCATCTTCCTTGCTTATTTAAAATGTTTATAATTTTTTGAATATCCTTCAAAATTGCAATATTCCGAAACTGAGAGCTTTCTAAGACTGCCGACAAAATAATATAATTCTTTGAACAGTACCTAATAATATACGTAACCATATAAGAATTTAGTAGACATTTACCGAAGTATACGACTTGTACTGTAGCACGACAAGTTGTGACGTTGTAATAAATTGACGTTATAACTGTAAATATGGTTATCAGATTCTTTCTGTCTTAATTTCTCTAACGGAGAGGGTTCACACATTTGTCGTGTGCCTTCTTGGTGCATATGTGTAAACTTGTAAATTTCTTGCTTGTTTTCTTTTTCAAGGGGAGACAGCTAGAAATCCTCGTTGACTTGCTTTAAAAAAAATGTGGCTGCCTTAGATTGCATTAGAATAGCCAGTCAATGATGCTAACTGCCTTTGTCGAATGTAAGAAATTTTGTTCGAATCGATCAAGGGGTTGTCTCATGTAAGCCTTTCTCGCCTGTAACTACACACGCATTCCAATATGTAGAACATGAGCAGGCCCCAACCTATAGCTTGCTCCCTCTTGGCCTATAAATTCAGGAGAAATATTGTTTGTTTATAAGCCCACACGCTTTTCAACATGGCGTGCGTCAGCGCCGTCCGTCACGGCACTTATTGTTATACAAGACTGTTTTGTTGTGAATTCTCGAAGTCGACAGAGCCGTTGAGAGTCCGAAGGATAATTCTCGGCCAAATCTGCTTACCAAAGATCATTCTCGTGTCCGGGGTATACTCGCAGCCCTCATACACAATGGCACCTGTGCGTCATTCAGGTATTTTTGTGAGACGCTAAGCTTATCTGCGCTTCTCTCACTGTAAAAAAATGTAGGAATTAGTGGGCTACGCTGCTGGCACAGGTCTTAATGTCTTTATATGTGTGTAAATGCACAGCTAAGCTAGCATGTCGTGCACACAGATGTCGCGAACTTTTGCTTGTCATCGATTCGTGGAACCTTCTGTGAAACTTAAACATGTGCTGAATCTTTCTTTTGGTCGTGGATGGCACAGATACGTTGCTGAATTTCCAGGAATTGTGACGCCGTAATATTTCTGCAGTGATACTTTGTCAACTCGTGTTTTAATTGCATGCGAGTTTTTTTTTTTGTTGTTGAATGATCAAATATACGTAGATAACTTCAATAAACGATTACGTCACATTTCGGGCCTACCAAGTGTTTGTGAACAAGTAAAACTTGGAAGGTTTTTTTCTTTGAGATGTAAATGCGAGCATATTTTATGGCGCAAGAACAATGCGATATTGGCTTATGTGCAGGGTACTATACTATGAGCTATTTTCGAGGATTCATGCCAGTGAGCATTACCCCATATGCACGAGTTTTCATTCACGGTTCTAGCTGATGCTTATGGTGACGCCTCCTCCCCCTCCGTGCTCGAAATTTCGGTGTGTTGTGCGTGCTGTGAAGTGTAAAAGTCTCCTACCTGCGCTACAATAAAGCTTTCCGACGAGCTGTCACACTTCCTCGAATCGGTAATATCGCAGCTGCGTTTGACCTGACTGAAAGCTCATCAACACTGTGTTGAATGATCTTCAGCCAAATCGAGTGTCTTTTGCACCAAAAAACGCCACTTACAGTCATGATGATCAAGGAAAGTTTTTTTTCTCTCCTATAGCCTGGAGCGCTGCAATAGGGTGAGAGAATATATATAACGAGCAGTTTGGGTGAAAATTCGGAGAGAGTAAACGGTGCCAGTGAATACGTGCCGTGACTTTGAAGCGCGAGACGTGAAATAACGAGGACGCGCGTGACGCGACGTTCCCGAACGCTTATCTTGGTCGTGTTCGAGGTGATCGCGTGTAGTCGCTCACGTACGCGGCTTCGTTCAGCGGTCGTCTTACCGCTAGGGTGTGCGTAATCTTATCGTACGGGCGTGTAAAACGACCTCACCAATCTCCCCCCCCCCCACCCCACAAAAAATTGGATAAGAACACAAGAAGGCATCCAATAATCCTTCCCGCATCAACTAGCTCACAAGTGATGCATGTACTGAAATTATACACTGAATGGTAGGTTCTTCAAATTTTCTTTTTTTTTTCTTTTTGATAGCGGCGCGTTGTGTTAGCCGTGTGCCAAGAGGCCATCGCCTGAAATGACCATTCGATTTCACGAGCAGGACGTTTGCGACGTCTGGCTATTGTGTTAGGCGAAACATTCGTTACCGTCAAAGAAATGAATAATGACGACATTGTGTTCCGATGATCGCCGCAGCGAGCTCTACTCCATTACAAAAGCGAAAGTTAAGGCATATATTGCAATCGGTGATCGCACATAAGCACGAACCAATAACTACTAGCCAGTTTTAAACAAAAAAGTTCACTGCATATATATCCTTGTCGACAAAGTGGTTCGAAGTACCATGTAACGACCTGGTAAATACGTTTCAAGCTCTCCCTCTCCACTTCGCACGCACACAAACGATACTGATCTATGCTGCCATCTAACGATTGTCACGATCGAGGCAGTTAGTCGCTACCCTGCGTCGGCATGCGGAAGCCTACGATGTGAATCATTCTTCACCACATGCGCCTGTGTGATACCTATAGAAGTAATATTAACTGGCGTTCACTTCCAAATGGTCTTCGCAATGTGATGATCGTGATGGTTTCACTCCAAAATAGAGAGGTTAATTAAAGAGAATGAATAACGTGGTTTATTTTGTTACCCTACGCTGGAATAGGCAGAAAGACTTACAGAAATCGCAAAAGGTAAACATTTGACAGACCTCTGTTTGGTTAGGAAGATAACAATTGAAAAGGAACACCTGCCCAACGTATTCAGTTAAAGTAATCTCGACGCTTCGAGTCCAACTCAGACCTTTCCTCAGAGTTGACTAACGCATTCCCCTCAAGCAGGCGAAAGGGGGGGGGGGGGTCATGCTTGTTTTAACAGACGCGCTGTAGTCCCACTCGAGAGCGCCCACAGACACCCGACTTATGGACTAAGGCACCCAAACGAGTGTTAGCTCACTGTAGTGTGTATCTACACAGACTATCGGCCACCTGGGTCGCTATACAGCGCAATTTCCCCGGGAGCATATACAGTAACTCTAGTCGCTATTACATCGCAGCCACTCAAGTGGCGGAGTTATATAAGTTCTTAATCTAATTTCTCAGCCCATTCGAGAAAAAGAACACGCATAGGAAAAGTGCAGTTACCTTATGCAAATTCCTACATGTTGTGTAATGTTGCAATCAACGTGGTTAACGCTGCATCGACAGTCCCAGAGACCACATGATAGCAGTTTCAAACATGCTGGTCGAAGCTCTTGACTGGCCATGATTCCAATGACAGTCGTTGGCTATGGTAGCTTAAACCTAAAGGAAATTAAACGAACAACGTATTTGTATCTTATACCGGTACTCACAAACACGTAATTAAAATCCATATATTTCATTTTGTTTCAATAATACTGATTTCAATTCATTTTTGAGAGGGAAATAGTGAACATTACCTTGTTTTTACCAGCGTCGCGCCCGACTACTTATCCAATATAAACATGCTCCACCACACCACGAGGCTGTCCCCTGACTGGAGGCAGTTCTGTCACCGGGCGTGGCTTCACTTTTGAACACACGTGACCACTTCACACCTATCCTTGAACTTTGTGTGGCTCATATCTTCAGAGCTTATTTGAAGTAGCCTCCAGCGCTTTAGTATAAGGAGGACAGCGTTAGTGGTAGAAAACTGTGCCACACCTAGATGTCTCACATTCGGCCCTGAAGCTAAGCCTTGTCAATCAATCATAATGGGCCTGCCGACGACGCCACGTGTTTTGCTTTGAGGGTCGTTGCTGAGGAGCGCAGTTATTTATCCACGCCCGTCTGGGAATTCAGCGCATATGGTTTTCTTATCGAAAAGATGTACATGTAATCGAACATGAAGCATACTGAATATACCGGCTATGAAGCTTAGGAAAACGTTGGATCAGTTATTCGTTGTTTTAATCCGAGCTACAGCACAGACGCACACACACACAGACACACACACACACACACACACACACACACACACACACACACACACACACACACACACACACACACACACACACACACACACACACACACACACACACACACACACACACACACACACACACACACACACACACACACACACACACACACACACACACACACACACACACACACACACAAAAAACGAAGTGTATGGCGAGGGAAGTACGAGCTGCCGCAGCTGCAAGATACGACGTTGCTTCACGTTCACGTCACATTATCGCTATTGAAAAAAAAAATGTTGATCCGCAGTACTTTGTTGAAACGTTCCCTACTCCATTGGTATACTACTTGACAAGTTTTCGCAGGACTCTTACGGCAATAATTGTTTTTTATATGATCATGCCGCCGGCAGAGGTCCGGCTCCAAGAGGGAGGGGCTTTAATATGCACCCACATTTACATAAGTGAGCACACGCGGAATTCACGCAATCATAGCAAAAATGTTTAGTAAAAAAACGAAAATATTTGCATGTACAAGCAGGACTACAATTACTTTCATAGGTAACATTTCAAGCAGCTCAAGAAAGTAAACGCGCATAGAGCCAGCATATCAGACACCAAAAACACGTATGTCATATATTACCTGACAAATATTCTTCAATACAATACTGAAAATAGAGTGGCTGAACGAAAACAAGTGTGGTAAATATTTGAAAATTCTGTCGCGTGAGAAAACACCCACAGGAACTGGAATGACACACTGATTGTTTCAGTAGGGCATAGCAACTATAACGTTTTTCCCTCGGTCATCACGGTCGTATATTGTTGCAGCCCAATGGAAAGGTTCGGCACGGAAAGCTTCCATGTCGCTTCGAGGGCGTAAGCAGAGCGAGACGTTGCGGATGTCCATGACACTCGCAAAACAAAGATGGCCCGCCTTAAACAGGAAACCAGATAACCCTCCCGACGCACCCCAGAAAGCGTCGCTGCTTCGGGGTGCAGAGATTGAGACCGTGACGGTGCAGATAAGTCGGCAGATAATACACAGTTGCCTCGAGAACGGTAACGGGAGGGGACGTGAGACGACACATTCCTCAGAGGTCGCCCCCGTGTTGCTGTGATTATCGGGCTCCCGCTGTGTTTTCGTTCCCCACTCCTTTTTCCCGAGCATTTGCGTAATCTCGCACTGGCATCCTCCTCTCTCAGTTCGCTGCAGGAGAGGAGAGGGCAAGGGTTTCTTCGTGGTTGGAGATAAGAGCTCCGTTCGTGACTTATGATAACGACGACTTGGGACGGGCTTTCCTGTAGCGGTCGCGTCACAGACCGATTGCCAACAGTCATATAGGCACGCGCGTGTTATAAGTGGCGGGTATAGCCCTGAACTCGCTCGTCAGTCAGCGCCTCCTCCTCTGTGCCATAGCCGCGGTCTCTTGAGATCCTCCACGAAAGACTCGACACCCGAGAGCTCTCTGTATTTCTCAAGTTTGCAGCAATGCCTCCTATCACAGAACAGGTCAGTAGTATCACCGAGTCTATGTGTCTTGACTTGGTGTTCAGTGAGCGTTAGCGACTTCGGCGCTGACATGCTGCCATCTTGGGACTAGCTGGGCAGCCCTTTATACCATTTAGGTTTATATAAATCAGGCTGTGTACACTGTGTATGAGATTGTACGCTGGCTGTTGCTATTGGCTTTGGCGATTTGTGCCGTGGATCGATTCTCATTGTTGGCTGCTGGGGTTTATTCTTGGAAAGCTGTCGTCTATATGCAGGTCAGTGATAATACTTGTACTTGATGACTTGGAACCTCAACAAAAGCGCCAGAATGCGGGGTTCGAAGACTTGGAACTTGCTTATTTCGTATTAAACGGACGAACTTCGTGTGCCGGATTGCGACGTGAAAGCACTTTGCGGTCCGAGTTGCCGGTTTGGTGTGCCTCAATAAGGACGTTTCAGTTCGTCCCGGCCTAACGCATTTTCAAATTGGCCCTAATGCTGAAATTATCAGCTGACGACAGGCGCGATTCAGAACCAATTGCTGAGCTGCATTCTCGCTGTGACACTCGAGGCGTTCACAGGCCAACGAACGACCGGGTTAAGTTAAAATGCATTAAAAAATGTGTTGACTGGCCGATACACACGTTGCCCAATGTGTGAATGTACTTACGTATTTTCGAGTTCATGCTCCATTCCTCATAATAGGTCATGCTGGTATTTGTCTTACGCGTGAGTTTTCAAGTACGACATCTTTTGACATACTTGCCTTTTCCCATAACTAGAACTGGCGTTTACACGATCTATTCAGCAGCTCCGGTGCAAAAACGCTTAACGCCACACAGCCCGTGTGCACGTGTGACAAATGGCGGCCATATTTTTCAGACATTACGCCTAATAATTTGCACCTTATTGGGATTGCGAAGGGAAGCCACCTCTTTGCGGTATGATTCAGGTCGATTTCGGGACTGCATGCTTCAGGACTCACGCGGCGTCTGCGAGTATTGCTTTTAGTTTGCCCCACACTTGACTGCATGTAAAAGTGAGAGTTACTGCTGTTCACGTGTTGCATATTTTGACTGAATCTTGCATCGTATAATTACTCTGGGTCATTCGCCGCTGTTTACTGTGTGGGCCCTTCAGTGCTGAAAATACCTGCGTCGTCTTTTCGCATATACAGTTGATGTTCCCATGGGTGCCCCTGACAAAATTTCTTCAAAAAATAAATACGATTTCTAAATGTTTCCTTATGGCACTCTTAAACTGATTGATTTAGCGTCAGTGGAGAGGAAAGGGGCTGGATATAGTTTGAAAACTTTGCGCCAAGTGTTCGTCATAATGCTCACGAGTTTTTATTTGCTTGTTTCAGTTCAGTATACATGTACTACAGCAATGAAATGTAGTCGACAGTACAGCGAAAGGTGCTACTAGATAAGCGAATCAGCTATTGTGAATAACGATGATTGTAATGAAGGTGGAAGTCGCTCTATAGGTTTGTTAATTAGCGTTAACGGTTCAAGTGGAAAATTAGACGACGTTATATGGGTGGTGACGTTGTTGCAGTAGGTTAATAGAACGGCGTTCTGCGAAGACTCTGCCGTAACTACATGTGATGTCACCGAAAAACCGAATGATCTGGAAGCATTGTTGTAAAATTTGGAGCATTCAGAATCAAGCGTAGCTAAGTAATTTGGTAAATAATTCAGCCATGCTTTACGAATGGGGTACTTTGCTACTACTTTCAACTATTCGGTTTTGCGCCACCACCTTTGTAATATGAACACCTGTCGTTTCCTAATCGACAGCACCATGATTAGTAAATGACAGAGAACAGAGGTAGCTTCGTTGCTCTATCTCGCGTTACTCTTGATAAGATTTTTCAGTAAAAGTAAATCGAAAATATGACCTTGTAAACGCTACAACCTAACCGCCGGGTGAACTGAAATCTCGCCAAATGCCGCTACACTTCCTAATCACCTACTTCCACGCATTTCCCACTAGGCACCACTGTCCAGTGTTTGGTAACGACCTGGATAAGACCATATTTCTCTCTCCTTCAAAGCTCTTATAAAAATGTCTGTTTATCATGTAAGGAATCGGCCACTAGTCAGTGTGGAACAAGAGATAGCCAGCCGAAAGAAGAGGAAAGTAAAAGAAGCGAAAGAACCTGCTGTGCCATGAGCTTCGATGTCTATATGAATGCCAAATTAGACACTAGACACTTTGCGCATCTGTCAGCAATATTTTTATCAATCGCCCCTTACACCAACCTCATCGATGGACGTCATCATCCTATTGTTGTTTTTTTCCGCTGTCTTTGTTAGGCTCCTTGATGAGGCATGGTGTCGTAATCTGCGATGGCATCAGTGTCGAGGCAGTAGTGGAGCTTGTTCTATCGCTTGTTCCAGCCATCTTTCTCGGAGCTATATACCGTCCGGGCGATGGGATATTCATTGATGTTCCTACTCAGCTATCTCTTAATTGGGTCAGCATTTGAAGAATGAAGGCGGTATCGCAAAAAAGAAGGAAGTTTCCACCCGTATTTCTCTCAGCTTGCATGATAGACAGACCTGCAGTCAGCCTCAGAAGTGGAGTTGGTCGTGTTAACACGTTTTTTTTTTTCGCGTGCGGGTGTGAGTCGTGGAACTTGCAAAAGTATGAAAGAAATAAAAACAATGCTAGATACATTTGAGCTATGGCGCTGGCGAAGAATTCTGAGAATGTCATTGTAAATCTAAACGAAGAAATGCCTACTCGTTACTCTTATCAGCCGCAAGAGACATAAGTTCTGAATGTTCTATAAGAAAAGGCAATGAAAGAAACTTCATGGCCGTATTGTGCGTGGTGCCAGTTCAACGGAGAAAAAAAAACAAGTTTACTCTAGCACATGTGGAAGGCCGATGAGAGAAAACGAAACTGAACATGCGCATAGAAGTGTGGCAGCTTGAGCTAGTTGGTATGACCTGACGATAGTTATACGCGGAAAACAGAACGACGACAAAGTGTCCTTCTTGTCTTTGTCGTCGTTCTGTTCTCACGCTATAACTATCGTTATGAACATGCGCAATAAGTTGTCCTAGTCGGATGCCGCAAGGAAACGTGTGGGTGAGTTTGAAACAACTTGGATTAAATGGCCTGCACTACTATTTAAAGCATCTAATGGTAGCACCAGCAGTCGCCACTGACTCGGAGGTAAACAACAACAACATTGACAACGACAACTGTAATGCAGGCAAAAGGAGGAAAATTCCGCTAAGTATTGCTGTCGCAAGATACACGGGCTCAAAAGTGTTCGTGCAGTATATAGCAAACAAGGATATTCTAGAGAGATGTGAGGTGCGTTCCGATGTGATATAGTGGCTAAACACGTAAGGCAAACAACTTAAGTGTTCCAAGCCATTCGCTGGGAAAGCCAGAAAAAGGTAGCCGGTTGAAAACGAACCTTGTGCCACAGCTTACAATGTTCTCTAGTAACCGTCGTATCTGCTACTTGGTATCGTTTAAAAAGCGATAAACTGCTACACAGTACCAGCGGAGCAGTTTCTCACAACGGGTCATTGAACCGTCTATGTTTGTCCTGTTATCCTTCGATGAACACTGCAAAGCACACCGGTATCGTTTCCCTGCATCGTTCGTAGTTTGAGTCCGACGAAGTTCGAGTCCAGACGTCGTTTATGGCGTCGCAATCCGATTCCGAAACTACGATCGTCAAATGAAACCCTACAAAGCGTAGCAGAAGTGTGCAAATGTTCTCTGCTATTTACACATCCAAGTGCGAAGCTCCAATAGAAGCCCGTCCACGTTGACAGAACGCCCTGATTTGCTGGAGCTTCCCGCTTGTGGTTTTATCGTACCTTTGCTCACATTCCTCCAGGGCCTCACTGCGCAAACCTTAACAAAAATTCCCATCGAAACGAGTATTCTGCTAAACTCCCCAGGACAACTGTCGCACGGCCGATAAGGCTCCCTCAGGGTCAGAAAATCATGGACCTCTCATCTCGTTTGCACGCCAGGAATAATGGTTCGGCTCGTTTAGTACAAAAATAAAAAAATACTGACGGCTCAATTAGGTGATTCAGGGTGCTATTCTGGACATTGTCGAATTCCGCTATGTTTTCGGATTCCTCCATTTATCGATGTTAATTGGCCAAGTGAGCTGCTAGGCCTTTCTGATTGGCTTAAAATGCCGCCATTACAAAATATGACAATATGACGGAATGAGGGAGTGTCCAGAATAGCACCCTCGATCATGCGTCGTGTAACCACGCGAGCCCAATGTTGACAGCTCGTGGTACTGTACAATCCGAAAACAGTCGCACTATTTTGAGTGTCTGTTTTTTTTGTATCACAGATGTGGTTACCATCTCTCTCGCGTGAATTTTGTTTGTTTTATAACTCCACGCACCCGATTCTCTCGACTCACAAATAGCGTTCGTGCTACCGACGTGGTATAGCATCCTTAAAAGTGACGGGCGCCAAGTCCCTCAAATGGTGGAAAGTTTTTAGAGTGATAGCGCAGGCCGGTGTGCTCTCGAGGAAGAAGAGTTCCGATCGCAAGTCTGGACAGGTCTGTACGCTCGTGGCACACTGGTGTCCGTACTCGTGCTACGTCACCGCTCGAATCAACGACAACGCGTATATCGGCTATCTCACTGTCAATCTAAACTAACTCACTGCTCGTCTTAACCAGCCTGCTCCAGTTGATAACTTGTTCTCTCAACGAAAACCTGCACTAACATCTCTATGTATACGCCCCCCCCCCCAATCAACACCTAACCACCTCTTATCACATGCGCCCTCATCCTCACGTTCTTTCCTACAACAACAGCAACAATGACGAAACACGCCGTACACACGATTGCCCGAGAAAGGCCTTGAGCGTTCTCGAATGTGCGAGAGTTCGCCTGTTTGCAACGCTCGAAGGATGGGAAATGAAAGAAGGGATCGAGGGAGGCGCGACGCAGCCTTGCGGTCAAGGTTGGCCCCTGCAGGGTTGCATCCTGTCCAGATTAGAAAGGCGACACGAAACCGGATCGCGCCAAATGAGATTCTCGGCGCCGCGGCATCGTATTCTGGGCGCGACCAGTGCCAAGGTTATGCGGAAGCTTGACCGCCGGGCCCTCTCGCTCTCAATTGCTGGATATCTCTGTGTGTGTCACGTGCTAGGAGAGTGATCAGTGCAGGGGTGTTGCGTGTGTGTGCGTGTGCCAGGTTTAGATGTAGCCCTACGGCGCGTGACGGTATACCGATAACGCCGCATAGCCGGAGAGCGCGTCGTCACATGCCAGTGCCGTTTGTATAGTACATATATATATATACGCTGGAGTCACGCAGAAGAGGATGCATGACAGGCACTTCGGGTTGTTTGCTTTGCCTTTCAGAGATAGCAGGGCGGGAAGTAGACCCATCTGTGATAGCGAATCTGCGACTGAAGCGGTCGCGAAGCTAAGGTGCTCAGATGGCTATGGTCCGATTGTGCGCTCGCCGGAGTGAAGAACAAAAATGTGGTCTGGTCTCGTAAACATTCGAACTGGTCTAGACTGGGTTGCGCTGACGCGTGGAAAACAAGATGCTGTTTACGTAAAGCATGGTAGATATGTGTAAACCTACTTATTCCCATCGGGCTCCGTGCTTCGAAGATTGTACGGTACCGCGGGGTCATAAAGTCAAGTGGCAACGGAACAGCGCTTTCAAGATGTCCTGTGGGGTATGCAAGATGCGCTCCTTCACTAGAATTTTAAAACTGCGCCGCTGCGTGCTCGACTGAAACTGACGCTGCTCTTGTCGAGAATTGCTGCAGATTATCGCTGATATGCTGTGACTTGCTCTGCCTAGAGACGGTGCTCCCATCGACTTTGTAAAGTCAAGGTGAAGTGTTCAGTGACGAGAGGTTTTAGAAACTTTCCAGCTTGCTGAGCCGTAACCTCATTAGTATAGTCATATCATTAATTCTTGGGGTTTAACGTCCCCTAAACCACCATATGCGAGTACGAGAGACGCCGTAGTGGAGGGCTCCGGAAATGTCGACCACCTGGGGTTCTTCAACCTGTCCTTAAATCTAAGCACACGGGCCTGAAGCGTATCAATTGAAAATGCGGCTGCTGCGGTCGGGAATCGATCCCGCGACCTGCGGGTCGGCAGTCGAGCACCACTCCTACTAGACAACCGCAGCGGGTCAGTTCGTATAATCAGGCAAATATTTTTGCATATTTTTTTGTTAGCAAAAAAAGTCTTTCTCAAGTTTCTGTACATAGCCGGGTACAGCCGTTGCGCCACTGCAGCTTTTCGAAGCGAAAAAAAAAAACGCTGCAGTTGGCCAATCGGAGCTGACAAGACTACACATTCGACATCACGGCGGAACCTGCTGCTGTCTATAGAGCAGCACCCTCGTCTAATTGATTGATATGTAGGGTTTAACGTCCCGAAACCATTATATGAATATGAGAGGCGCCGTAGTGGAAGGCTCCGGAAGTTTAGACCACCTGGGGTTTTTTAACGTGCACCCAAATCTGAGCACACGGGCCTACAACATTTCCGCCTCCATGGGAAATGCAGCCGCCACAGCCGGGATTCGATCCCGCGACCTGCGGGTCAGCAGCCGAGTACATTAGCCACTAGACCACCGTGGCGGGGCAGCACACTTGGCTAAACCAGCGTCTTTCAGTGCTGAATGAACCGGCATGCTCGGAAACTTTCACGGGCACTAGTGCCAGAATTCGCCTCTGGTGGCCTTCGTGAGAAACTCTACCGCTGACAGCACTTGTTGCTAGGCGCGCGCCTGCTGTAATCTCAAAGAATACGTTTTCTTTTTAAAGATGTCTCGCGGCTATGGCCCCGTACGGTCGGTATCTGCATACGTGGTGCACGTGTTGGGTCACTTGGCGATAGCGTGCGCTTTTCATCTAGCGGCAGCAGTTGCGCCACCGATTCTGAAGATAACGGAACGTACCAAAGAAGAGAGCAGAGGGGACACGGTCCTTGCATGAGGGTGCCTCTCTGCCGCGGCTATAATCTCTCGCGACGAGTGCTTTCCACTTAGCCAGGCAGCTAAAGATAGGACATGCAAATCACTGGCGGCACGGAACATCCACCTCCTCCTTTCGTTGACGGACTAGAGAGGCCAGGCCGGTGATAACAACAGTCTCCGGCTCCAAGTGTCCGGCTCCAAGTGTCCGCATAGTTTTTCAGGAGTGCAGAATCACGCTGTACTGAAAGCATATCGCTTGTTGAAATCAGTAGCCGATTGTCGCATCCTCCTCAAGTAAAGCTCAGTGAATCCGCATGACGCACTGCCAAGTGAACGGAAAAAGAAAAAAAAAAAAACGCTCAGGAGCCAGGCACTCGACGAAAGTGCTGTTCGACTCGCTAATAGGTTTGCGTTTGCACTTCGCCCTGTGAGCACAGCTGAGTACCGGTGTTTTCGCGTCAAACGCTCTAGCCACTTATCAGGATGCGCAACGATGTGCGCCTGGCTCTTAAACGAGTTATGCCTGCAGTATGCGCACACGCTTTCCCGGACACCCTCCCGCGGTACACCACAGATTAGAAGCTGTGAAAGCTGATTAGTCCCCGATAAGACAGTACTGCAAGCCGCAAGTCACTCGAACCGAAACTGAATAGATGGGTGTCTCTAAAGAGCCGTTGTGTATTCCGGGAAGGCTCTCGTCAGGCGTAAATAGGAGGAGCGTGTGCGTGCGAGTAGGGGAGGGAAGACACTTCGAAAAGGCTATAGCTTCTGTCAACAGTAGTGATAGCTGAGACCGCAATCATGAGCAGTAGCGTTACATACGTAGTCGACACGGCAATCGTGCAGCGAATTATATCTTCCGCGTGAAGTGGTGATCGTGCTAAATATACACTTTGTCACGTTCTGGTACCCGCCTCTCCCGAATTTCTGTAGGATCGGCTGGCTATCCACCTACAGGGCAGCTATAGCTGCGAATAAACGTTGCTTTACGACACGGACTCGTACGTCGAGTCTTCTTGCCCCATTGGTAATGTGGTAACCTTTTTGATTGATTGATTGATTGATTGATTGATTGATTGATGGACAAGTGAAGTTCAACGTCCCGAAACAACCATATGATTATGAGACGCCCTAGTGGAGCGCTCCGGAAATTTCGACCACTTGGGGCTCTTTAGCGTGCACCCAAATCAGAGCACACAGGCCTACAGCATTCTCGCCTCTATCAAAAATGCAGCCGCCGAAGCCCGGATTATATCCCGCTACGTGCGGGCCAGCAGCCGAGTACCTTAGGCACCAGTCCACCACGGCGGAGCGTGGTGATCTAGTGACGCGCTGCTCATAACAACTAAAACGGGACAGTCCGATTACGGGGATGTGCAAACACGATGTGGCACCCAGCGGTTAATTTGTGTGCATGCACGTTCACTTCGTAAACAGGTTCTACGTCTCGACACTGGGCTCCACGTCATGGTTGACCGCCTTCATTGCAACAGCAAATGACCCTGCGGGAAATGTGTTTATAGCACACGTAGGCTGGCAATATGCGAAGAAAGTGTCAGCGGAACGATTGTATTCGCTGTGCTATGCAAACGAAAGGATGGAGGAAAATACCACAATGCCTGTGCAGCAGGGCACTAAGGTTGAAAGATTACGCAACTGTCATATTAAGCTGTAAACATTCTTTGAAATTAAAACAAAGCTTTGAAAGACTAATAAAATGCAACTCCATACATATGCCCGCAGGTCGCGGGATTGAATCCCGGCTGCGGCGGCTGCATTTCCGATGGAGGCGGAAATGTTGTAGGCCCGTGTGTTCAGATTTGGGTGCACGTTAAAAAACCCCAGGCAGTCTAAATTTCCGGAGCCCTCCACTACGGCGTCTCTCATAATCATGTGGTGGTTTTGGGACGTTAAACCCGACATATAAATCAATCTCTATACATATGATGCAGAAGTGCACACTAGAACCGGTCGTTTTGAATAAATAACAGTCGATATCCAGAACAACCTTGACTGAAGGTTTCCTTACGTCTTTTTTCTTGAGGCTGTTGGCATTTTTTTATTGCGGTAGCAATTATAGTGACCCTCTCGGCTGGATTTTGCCGCTAGCGTCAACGTCGCCGTCACTCACTGTATATGTATTCGAATCTCTCTATATATGAAAACGCAAGAAATAAAAATAATCCAGAAAAAAGACTCCGGCGCACGGAATCTAACGTGGGACCTCTAAAACGTGAGTGCGACCCGTAAACCACTGAGCCACGAAGGTAGCACCTCGTGCAAAATTCGAGCGGCAAGCTATTTATATCTACCACTTACTGCTGGTGACGGGCATCTCGGGGAAATTTCGTCTTTTCAGCATTACCGGCAAGACCAGCATTGGCGCACTGAGCGCGCGTCGCCACATCATCACGACACAGTGGCGCACACTCTCATCTCTCACGCGTACTTTGCCTCGCGGAGAGGAGGGGGTGGATGCTAACTCGCGCGCCCTTATCTCGCGGTGGGGAGGATCGCGTGTCATGGCTGGCCTCGTGCTTTCAGCTGAACAATTTTGTTGTAGTTACCGAGCGCACAAAGGTCACTGCAATTGTTGTGCCGTCTTCGTTTGCGATATCTACCACTTACTTCTGGTGCCAGGCATCTCGGGGGGGGGGGGGGGGGCTATAATGTTTTCAACATTACCAGCAAGAAGACCAATGAGTGCGCGTCGTTACATAGTCACGATGCGGCGGCGCACGCCCATCTCCCACGCGCACTTTGCCCCACGTACAGAATAAGAGGGCGGGTGCTCCTACCTTGCAGTGGGGAGGATCGTAGGTCTTGCCTAGCCTTTGGGTTTCGCCGGAACAATTCTGTTGTAGTTATCAGACGCACAAAGGTCATTGCAATTGTTGCACAGTCTCTGTTTGTGAAAAGAGCGCGCTTTTCAGGAACAGTGAAGTAACAACTGAGACGCTAATTCGCGTTTATCTGTATCTGTGAGTATGTTTCGTGTCATTTGAGCACGAGAAACGTGGAGCACATTTAGATCTGCTTTTCAGTCTGCACGTGACCTTTTAATGTGTTGCTACTCTGTCTATCGCTTTGCCTTTGCGGCAAAGCTGTGACTTTTTTCAGACATGTCACCCATCAAAGCTTACGCTGTTGTGTCGAATCACCTTAGATCTTCTCCGGTCTTTTTGCTGGTATTAATTTTACTAATTATTATTATTATGATATTAGTAATAATAGTAATCATGATGATGATGTAAAAGCCAGACGCTGTTTGTTGATATCATGTTCTCACTCGCCACTGTTTTTGTTCTCTGCGCAGGTGATCGCCCGCGGCGAACACATGTCGCTCGCCAAGTACAAGTACGTGGATGCCACTGGCAGCCAAAAGTGAGTGTTATAGAATGCTTTCTCACAAAAGTGAGTGTTATACTGCGCTTCCTCGCACGTTCAATAGAATCGCGTTACTCTGCGGAAGTCTTCAATGCTAGCTTCAGCGCTTTCGTTCACAATCGCGGTGCATTCACGCCCTTATTGCTGTGCTGTCACGGTACAGACAATGCATGCACGGCCGGCGCGTGGAGGGTTACAAAGTCTCCTATGTATGTTGTCGCAGGAACAATGAATCCAGTGGACAAAACGATGTCATGCCCCGCTCACCTCTGCCGTTGAGCTAAGGCCGCGTTTTGACCTCCTGAACCCTAACACATTTTATGCAAAGCTTGCGAACACTTTTCTCTCTCTTAACACTGCATATGTTTCTCGGGTGGGGTGACAACGTTCTTCATTGTGCACTCTTTCATTGGTTCTGCTTGTGGGTGCGAATGAGCGTCTCCTCTCGTCTCGCAGGATCTGGGAAGTGGCCGAACGATGCCAGAAAGCCAAGAGCAGCGAGTCTGACTGTAAGTGCAGTTCGGTATATCTAAAGATGCGGCAAAATGTGCAGCGCTACTCAGTCAGGTTACACACTGGGCGCATGTTTAGATTACACTTCCTGCTTCTGTTACTATTCTGTTCTGACAGCCCAAATAAGATTTACCGTATTGTAGAAGGCATGCGAATTGTTTCTTGATGAAGTTGAACTCCCGTTTATTGGGCTGCCTTCAAAAATCAGCAGGACATGCTCGAGGAAAGAAACGGCATGTAAATTCTGCGTCAGTGAAGCTATCAAACTCGTATGTGTGCACACACTTTCACAAATATGGTTCGGAGAAAGAAAACAGAACCTTGGGGCTTGAATGTGAATGTGCAAGTATATGTATAACAAGCATAGTTTATAATGCAATAAAACTGCGATCGACCCTGAAAGTATAGCACCTGTTCTATGTAGCCTATAGTCCGATTGTCCCTTTTTCAGAAATCAGAAATACTTTTCTTTTCTAATGAAATTGTTGGGGGGTCCTTCAGGCGAAAAGCTGCATAGTACAGCTTGAATGTGCCTGAAGGCCCTCACATGGCAGCAGTAACACTAAAACCAGCATACATACACATGTTTAGCATATATCCAAATATAATACATCATTTTAATTGAAACTAAAAATTTGCAACATGTTGAATAACACTAGTGATTTCCTACAAACACATGGTGTTTAAAAATACCATAGAAATGCAATACATATGTGAGAAGAAATGTGACAATACATTGTGATACATCAGAAACAATAGTATTTTCAACATTAAGAAAATCACTGCTATAAATATGACTATGATGCACAATATGATGATACTTTGTATATTAAAACACTGAGTGCAAAGTGGATAATACAACAGAAAAGGTGAAAATGTAATAACGATGTCTTTTATATGTTCATTCAGATTTAAAAAAGTATTCTCTAATTTGTTTGCGAGTCGAAGTATTTGGAAGAAATCTTTCCCCTTCCACTTTATTTAACAACGAAGGTAGGCTATGTCCTAGTGACTGCATAAGATAAGTTGTGCGTCTGAATGGTACTAACCACCTGTCTTGGCTACGAGTCCGCGAGTCACTTTTTTTTTATTCGAGTCGTGAGGTATGTTTTAAGGATTTGATTTTGTCTGAGCCGAAACAAAATGAATATAAAAGTCGGTATTCGTAAAAATTTGACGCACGTATAATATTATGTTTTTGAAAAAGTTGCACGATGGGATAAAAATGGGGTACATTGGCCATTTCTCGAAGCACGGGTTTTTGAAGTTGAAGAAGTATACGAATATTAGCTTTCGTTAATGACGTTTTTCCACTTTCATCTATTCTGTGTGCGCTATCTCAAGATAAACATTGCAGCACCTGTCTGTGCCTTTAGTGAAGTCTTTCTATTCTGCGTCGTTCTTCGGATTGTACGAATCGGATTGTACAAGGTCCTGATACTTAGACCCCAAGCGAACCCCATTGGTTCAACTCTATCGTTTTGGAAATTGATGGAGTCTGGACAATGCACTTACAATATGCTCCCCTGCGTGCATTCATCTATATACGATTTCATTCATTGTTTATCTTTTCGCAGCCGTCTGTGCTATTCCCATTCTTAAGCGCATGCTCAAGTATGACTGCCTGGTTCTCGTCAAGCAATACCGGCCATCCATGAAAGCCTTCACCCTGGAGTTCCCTGCTGGTGAGACGCCAATTCTGTTCGACACATAATAAGTATACAGAAATGCACATCTAGGAGAAGGAAGCAAACAGAAAGGTAGTAGGCAGAGAGGTTAACCAGAAAGCCTTCTGGTTGGCTACCGTACACTGGGGGATCAGGGAGGAAGTGGAATATCAAAATGTGAAAGAAAAGAGGGAAGAGAAGCAAAAAAAATCTGAGATATAGGCAATGATTTCACGGCAACGTGTGGAACTTCATTGCAGGCCAGAGGCGTTCATACAAGCCTGTTGTCCTTGAAAAGCGTAAGAATTAGGCTGCCTCGTCGGCTGTCGAGAGATGAACGGTGCTAACATACATTTAATCCGACATGCATCAGCTGGGGATCACTCGTTTGTTATTGTACTAATGGGTCATGATTGGATAGGTTGGGTTACTGTGCATTTTGGTGGATAGTGTGCGAAAGGTGGTGGGCAGGGGGGACGGGGGGCAGGAAATTATGTGGACGGATGAGATTATGAATTCGTTCCAACTAGGCCAACTCGCAGTTTTGCTTGAGACTAAGAATTTTGAGGGGATAGCGTGGCCCAGCAGGCGCACGACCGTGCTAATCGGAGAAACGTGGGAGAGGTCTTTGCCCTGCATTAGGCGTAGCGAGGATGATGGCGACGATGATAATGATGCTTACATGAAGGTTGGATGAAGACATACATTCATCAATATACATTTCTTGAAGGCAATGATCACCTGAAGGTGCAATATCATGAGGTAAGCTTCCTGGTGCGTTGAACACTTGGAGATAAGTAATGCAAACAAGTTCTGCAGACCCCCAAAAGGTGGCGGATCTCAATCACCTTGCGTGTAATGGTGTCACCTTGCATCTAATTTTCCTTTCTTAACGCTTGGAGATTTTAGCCATTTTGCATGCTGCGTGAAAAACTGTGCCTCATTCTACAACTATTCGTAGATAAATTTTCTTAACCATTAAAAAATAATTCGCACATAGCTATGTCCTTCTTAATGTGGAGAAACATCCCAGAGTAAAGAGTGGCACAGCATAAAGTATTGTCGGTGCCCTGTTCCTCCCTTCCGGTTTTTTAGCAACGCCGATCCCGCACCGTTTTAGAGGTGTCAGCTGCTATTCATAACTTCAAAAAACAAAAATACTTATCCTACACATGATACTGAAGCTTACCATAGACTTCATTTAGTAACGGTTTCGTGTCTGTTTTCTTTATTCCCTATGTAGGCGTCGTAGAGCCAACAGACCAGACATCGGAGGCATCCGCTTTGAGGCGGCTCAACTCCCAGACCGGCTACACTTGCACCGGCCTCAAGAAGACCAGCCCCCGTGAGTAAACAACACATTGAGCTTTTAACGTTAGTCCTTTACCTTATAGTCTAATGAGCCATTACTTAGACAAACCTATGTGGACCACTTTTCTTAAAACTTCGTATTTTCTATTTTCTTAAACAACGTATATGGTGAACGGCTTTTACAGTTTGTCGGTATTAAAATCTGGAATGTTATTCCCTTTGAAATAAAAATGTGTTCAAATTTCATTAAGGCACTAGAAAAACACTACTTAGAAGAATGTACTGGTTTATTAATGTCCTATCATAATTAGTCTGATGATTGTCTTGATTTCAATATGTAAGTAGGTGTTTATTCCGTTTTCGTTCTCTCGTGCATTATAACGGTTTAGTGTGGTTATTTCATGCACTCTAATGTTTCTTTGCCGATTCTTTATTACATTAGATTGTAAAAACTTTAGTTAATTCTTTATTGATAGTGTATAACTTTTTTTAGTTACACTTTTCCGAAGTGCCTTTATAAAATCTTTCTTTTTTGGACCCAAACTAGCCTATGGCTATGGGCCCACGCAGTGTATGCAAATTTTTTGTAAAAAGTGTGACCAATTAATTCAATTCAATTCTCAATTCTCTGCAGTGACTGCCTCTGATCCAGTCCACACAGCGTGCACGACGAAGCTCGTCTCGGTCGACGTGAGTAATTCATTCATTCATTTTCGGAGCTTTAATGCCTGAATGTGTTCAGGAATGGAGTGGCTACGAAATATCGGAAGTAGAATGTGGCATTAGTTCACGAAATAACACGGCAGTTGCAGCACGTCATGGTCGATTTTCCGGCAGCTTTAAATGCAGAAGTCGTAAAGGGTTTGACGTGGACATCGCAGTCCCGGGCCAGTAAGTCGCAGTCTTTGGAATGAAGCATAAAAAAAGCGTGGAGGGGAGGGGGGCTTCACAGAAACAAATTCTTGCTGCAGTTCCTACATGCGTGCGATTGCTCAATATTAGGTTCTTTCCGAGTTCTACATTGTGAAAGGTTGCATAAAGTAACAATAAATGAAACATCTAAATTTACTGAGTAAGAGAAGGTCAGCACAGTCACCTTAGGATACTTTGTCATGATTTGCTGTTGGCTATGCTGTGTACGCCTTGTGGGAACGCAACCCTGCAGGAGTTGAGGATCATTTAAATAGGAGATGAAGCATTGCTGGAAGCGCTGATTATCTGTCATTGCCTTGTTGATTCATATCTTCATCATTTTTTATCTCTTGTGACTTTCTAAACAAAACACCATCAGGAAGAAACTAACGTGCATTGAGTGAACGTGAGGTGTACCTAATTACTCACTGGTATATTTTCTTCTGCAGATAAACGGCGATGATCTTCGCAATCTCAACGCCCAGCAGAAGTTCGGTGAAGGAGGTCAGTAATGCCTTTCAGGCAAAAAGAAAATATTTCATGCCTCATCAAAAGCTAGAAATGACAATCGGTGACCTAGGATGTCATGAGTATGTCAACATGCGAAGTCGTGACATTACAGGTCACTGACATTTGTGAAGTCATTATTACGTCACATGATGACGCCATCACATTTCAGCCATCACATTTCACATCACATTTTATTCGAAAAAGACGGGACGCCCCAGGATGCACTGACGTTGGGTGCAGAAAGCCTTGGAGGATTGAGGGGGTGGTAATTAATACAGTCAGAGAAGTTGTCATTTGCCTTTGATTCGTCTTGGGCGAATGTATATTTGACCGTGTGACCTTGTTTCTTGAAATTACAATACTATCACTGATATCTTACAGTTAATTGCCCGGAACACACTTATGGATTCTTTGCGCTGGCATCTAGTGCCCGCAAGAACGTCATTTCCGGACCTACCACTGCGTTGTATAGGCATACGCTTAAGGTCATTTTCTTCGGAAGCTGTCAACAGAGCTTGCAAAATAACACAACTATGGGGAAGGTAGGGCGTACTTCCGTAAAGAGCTATCACAGAGTCATCACACTTACACAAAGAAGTACTGTACATACTTTCGGTTGTCCCACCACAGAAAGCCAACTAGTATTTCGCATTCGATGCCTATAGACAACGGACAGTGCATGGCGGATATGTCCAGACGTATACATGCTGCCTAGTCTATCATACCTTTGTAATCGATCTGTTCTCAAATGACGAATATTGTACAGCTAATAAAAATATGACATCAATTATCATGCACATTATTAGATGCCAAGTGTGAATCTAGAATATATGCGGTACCACACCCATTTACTCTTTAGATCGTTCTGGTATACAAGTGCTGTACAAACCTACTGTAGTGAAATTTGGAAGAAAATGAACAAGAAATCGTTCGAATACTTTCTTTGCTTCATTTTGCAGAGTTCTATGAAGTAGTCCAGGTTCCCATGAACGATGTTCTTAAGCGGTTAAATGGTAAGTCCTCCATTCTCGCAATATTTTGAATAATGAAAATGCTCAAGAAGCACTTATACACAACGTTTTTATCACCTACGCTTCAAGAATTTTAGAGAAGAGTGCTTTTTGAAGTAAGAAAGAATATTGTTCTCCATACTTGGACTCTCGAAGTCTGTCGAAGTGATAATACATTTCCCCACTTTGCTCATGCAATTATTCTACATAAGCTAGAAGTCGTGAAAAAAAAATTACTAGTTTTAGTCCCTTCAGCTGTCCCGTATATATCTTTCAAAAGTTTTTTTTTCACAAAGTTTGTAATGTTCTTACTTTTTCTTCACAAAGTTGCGCCTCTTTGTTTCAGTTTTATAGAGGTGCAATTTCACAAAGCTTTTCTGGAATTGGCCTGGCATAGTGAAACTCGGATAAGGCAATTTAACAAATAAACAAATAATTGTTGCAGATATATATTTTGAATTCACAGTGTTGTATCTGTTCATACTTTCTCTGTTTCATTTAAAATTTCTGACTTTTGTACCTGTTTATTTATTTATTTATTTAAATACCTTAAGAGCCCAGAGGGCATTACATAAGGGGGGATACATACAAGAGGTTACTATAGCATCAGTAAAACAACATGTCAGGGAGTAATACTAGTAATCAAACTGACCGATAGCCCAAGCAACATTACTAATAACACAATAAGCAAAAAACACAGTAAGCAGCTCACCATAACAGGAAACATATTTCAAGAAATAGCAATAAACATTCTCTAAGCATGCGTTACACATTAAATGTCAATGGTGGTTACAAATTATTGTCAACTTCTAAGTAAGTTAGTACTGCAGACTGGAAAAGGGAGGGTTCTGTAATAGTTATGGTGTAAGCGAAAAAAGTGTACATATTAACTAAGGTACTCTTTATTGTTCTCATTAATAAAAATTGTATTGTTATGAGGAAGTTGAACGGATGAAAAGCTACCACGACTGGAAACGGTTGTCCAATCAGATTAGCAATAGCTGCGACATTAATTTGTGTTTTATTTGCACTATAGACGGTATATATATTCTTCATACGTTCATTGATGCAACTGAATTAGGAGGAAAACCCTCGCAAAAGGAAGTGCACGAGTTCGTGTGGCGCATACCATACTTCTTGCATATACGTGCACCGGAGCATTAGCTTTGCTACTTGAAAGCCAACTTTGCTATTGATAAATGTCAAGCTAATTGCACGTAATAAACGTTGCACTCACGATGGTGAAGCATTATGAATAACAGAGACTCCAGAAAAACACAAGACAGGGCGCTTCTTCGTTCTTTGTATAGTGCTTCATCATTTAGAACGTGCACCGACAGGCCAAACCGGCAAATCGTCCTAAAGCTTAAGTTGACATGGAGAATCGTCAACAGTTCTTTTTTTCATTGTCTCCCAAACACACATGCGCAGAGTACACCGAGGAGGGCTACGTCATCGACTCTCGCGTCTACACCTTCGCCCTGGGTCTGTCCATGGGTCTCCGAATGGGCGCCGAGCAGAACGGCGACAAGGAGGACGACGTCCAGATAGTGACCAACATCATCGACCACTAGTAATAAAAGATGGCCACGTCTTCACCGGTCTTGGACTCGCCGCCTCTACTCTCTTCAGGACACTGTATCTTCTCGCTCGATGCTGACAAGCGTGGAACCGTGCTACACTGCACTGTCACTGAGGAAGTTTTACCCAATGCTTTCGATCAACCTCTGAAGAAAACCAAGTTTAAAAGCCTCCAATTAAACTATACACACATTTATCATACGTTGCATGACGTAGGTCATAAGAAGTTACCCTTGAAATAACCCAACTGTGACCAAGAACCTCATTTTATAACAATGCAGCCACAGTATGCCTTTCTGCAATGTATACAGAGATGACAGATGTAGATTTAAACTTGGGCAGCTTGCGGTGGGCAGGGCCGTGTGGAGCGTTTGTGTATTATGTTGAGAATTTCTCTTTTCGTGACATTTTATGCATTGATACTTCAAACTCCATGGACATTTTTTTTCATTTTGTTGCTGTATAATTATTATTGTCCCTTTTTTACGATTTATGTTTATGTGGTACCTGAAAGCTCACTCTTCGTCGAAATGTGCACTATGTTACTATTTCTTCAAAAGCAGTTGGAACTGTGGGAACGCTGCCATAGTTTCTGTAATAAGGATAATTATCGTACAGTTTAGCCGCTTGTTGGCACCAAAGAATATGGAGACACTGAGGCAAAAAGCCGCAACCTCCAACAATGCATGCCATATACGTACTTGACTAATTTTTATACGTTTTTGGACTGATCCTTAGCCCTGGGACTACTTCAATTAAGGCTTCGTAAATCTATACAGTCATGATGTGTTCCTCTATGGTGTCTCTTCAATGTGAATTTCAGTGTCGCATCTGTACGTTGTTGAGAATAAAGAGTGATGTTATCCTCTACAGACCATAGACTGGTGCATGCACATCGCCTTTGTCGAGCTCGAAGTGCGCACGAACAGGTGCTCCATTCAGTGTCACCACGTGTAACTGTGCCAAAATATGCCCGAAAAATCCCCGGACATGTGGGCGTTGCTGGAGTATACAAGGGGTCTTGTATTCTTCAAGGCCAGCTGCCGCCTTGAAGAAAAGCCCACTTCTAGAAACTTGGCCCCAGCGAAGCCCTCGGGTTCAAGAATTTTTCGTATCCTCGAGCTTCCTATGCCTCGTACTCTATTCGTTCGCGGGCGACCTCAAATAAGACTAAGCGTATACTATACTCGGCGACAACGTTTCTTGGCACTGAAGGGAAAGCTACGGAGGCAGAGCTTCTACACACGTGCCTCTACGCGTAGAAGTTCATTTCGGCGCGCGTCTCATAACGCTGTGTAAAGTGACGTGTTACACCATCAGCATTTCATGTAAGGTCCAAATTTCACGTAGACGCAGACGCCGCATAGCGTTTGACATGCACGTAAAAAGGCGGAGGAGGAGGAGGTAAAACTTTATTAGACCAAGGGATTTGGGCACTTACGTCCCAGGGTCCCCGCACGACCCCACTGCGCTATGCGTTCATGAGTTCATAGTTCCATGACGTGGGCGGCCCGGTCAGTGGCGATTTTCTGCTTGGCCGGGTCCGTCGAGCGCAGCAAGGTCTCCCATTCCTCCCATGTGGTCAGTGGCTCCGGGCCCCGCGGGGGAGGGTCCGCCGGGCATTCCATGAGAATGTGGGTAAGGGTAGCGTGGGGGTGAGTGCATTGAGCACAGGACGGGGCGTACGCTCCCGGGTATATGCGGGAAAGAAAATAGGGGGAGGGAAGGGTGCGGGTCTGAAGGCGACGCCATAATATTTGGTGAAAATTTTTGAGGGATCGGTGGGGTGGTGGGTATAGCCGGCGTTCGGCGCGATATGACTGGGTCATCTCGTTGAACGAATGCATGCGCTCCCTGGAAGAGCCCGACTCCGTTTCCGCCGCCGCCCGGTTGATGAGACCTCGGGCGTGGTCATTGGCGGCTTCGTTGCCGGGATTTCCAGAGTGCGCAGGCACCCAGATCAGCTCCACATGGCGGTCCGGGTTTTTGGTGGGCGAGCTGAGAATTCTGAAAGCGCTCTCGTGGACTCGTCCTCGCGCGAAATTTAGGATCGCGGTTTTCGAGTCGGAAAGGCTGTCCACCAAGCCCGCGAGGCGGCTGAGGAGCTTGGCATCTCAGTCCCCACGTGGGAGCTGCCCGCAACACAGTGATCTGTGTTTTGGAGGACCAAATAAAAGTTTATCCAATCCAATCCAAGGACGTACCGGGCATCAGTGTGTGCGAGGGCAAGCGCGATCGCCGCTTCTTCCGAGGATTCCGGGGTGGATGCAGGAAAAAGGTGGAGAGTTGCAATGGGTGGGAGTGTGCGATCAACGACTGCAACTGCCACGTCGTCGCCCGTGCAAGCTGCATTCACCCATACGACGTCCTCTTCAGAACCGTAGTATTTGTGGAGAGCTTTTGCACGGGCCTTGCGGCGGGCCGAATGGTAGGTAACGTGGGTGTTTCTTGGGAGAGGTTTAACTATTATCTGTGTGTGTATGGGTCGGGGGATTGGTAGAAGTGTGGGGTCGGCTGCTGGTATGTGAATATTGAGGGTGTTAAGTATGTAGCGTCCGGTGAAAGTCTGAGCTAAACGAGTGTATTGCGCTCGTCTATGGGCCTCAATGAGTTCGTGTGTGGTGTTATGGAGCCCAAGCTGAAGAAGTTTAGTGGTCTGTGTGTTAGGGGGGAGGTGTAAGGCCACCTTGTAGGCTTTATGAAGCATGGCATCCAGGGTGGCTATTTCTTCTTGTCGAAGTCGGAGATACGAGATTGTATAAAGGAAGCGGCTCAGTATGAAGGCATGAATGAGACGACACAAATCGTGTTCCTTCATGCCATAGTGTTTTCCAGAAACTCTGCGGACGAGGTGCGAGAGCGCATCCGTCATCCGCTTGAGTTTCCGGATAGTGAAAGTGTTACGGCCGTTATTTTGGATGTGAAGGCCCAAGATTCGGATTTTGTCGACCTCTGGGATAGGGCGCCCGTCCAGAGTAACGGTGATGGGGGCAGTGGGAAGAGTACGTGGTGAAGGGCGTATGAGAAGCAGCTCAGATTTTTCCGGGGAACAGGAGAGACCAATGCTTTGTGCGTGTTGTTGTGTAATGTTTGCGGCGGTTTGTAAGGTTTCCTCTATGTCGCCATCACTACCGTGGGTGGTCCACAGTGTAATGTCATCTGCATAGAGGGTGTGGTGAAGGTGAGGGATATTGTGAAGAGCGCGGGCTAAGGGAATGAGTGTGGCATTGAAGAGAAAAGGGGAAAGGACCGAACCTTGCGGAGTGCCTACACCACTGAGGGTATATGGAGGGGACGCATGGGGGCCCATATGAACTATGAACCTCGGCCGTGCGTCCTGATAGGAAGGCTTGTATGTAGGCGTACATACGAACGCCCACATTGAGGGGGGAGAGAGCCGCCATGATCGCTCGGTGTTCTACTCGATCAAAGGCCTTGGTTAAGTCCAGGGCCAAGACGGCTTTAGTAAGAGCGGGGATGAGAGGATCAAGAATGCCGTGCGTCAGTTGAAGCATGGCATCTTGGGCGGAGAGACACGGGCGGAAGCCCACCATGCTGTGCGGGTATAGGTTGTGGTCGTGCATGTGTTGAGTCAGTCTGTTTAAAGCAACGTGCTCGAGAAGCTTCCCGAGACACGATGTGAGTGAAATGGGGCGGAGGTTTGATATGGTAAGGGGTTTGTTAGGTTTAGGGATGAATACAATCTTGGCATGGCGCCAGGATTGCGGCAAGGTGCCTTCCTTCCAGCATTTATTAAAGTAATCTGTAATCTGTGCAATCGATTGATCATCCAGATTGCGGAGCATGGAGTTAGTTATCCCGTCTTTCACCGGTGCAGAGCTTGTTCGGATGTTCTGGAGGGCCATACGGACCTCTTGCTCCGATATGTCGTTGTCCAGGGCTTCATTCGGGGCTCCCGTGTAGGGTGGGAGAGGGGAGGAGGTGCCGGGTGCCGTGTGTGTTGTGCGTAGTTGGTCCAGAAGGGTGTCAGGGGAAAGCGTGGAGTTGTGAAGTAGGCGTGCAATGTGATGTTGTGACGTTGTGCGTGAGTGTGTTAAAAAGGCGGGACTTTCTCGCGCGTTCGAAAACGCGTAGTCACAACGAATAAATTAAAGTAGATACCACATATCTTAATATAGTGGGAGCTGCGTCCTGTCTCGAATAGCTCCACGTAGAAAATAAAGGGGGAAATTTCATGTTTTATGTTGGAAATACGGGCGCTACTTTGGAACTACCTTCACTGGCAATAGTATTTGGCACCGTATAGCCTTCCCTTCATTGCCAAGAGAAGTTGTCGCCAAGTAGTAGCTCCCTAATCTCTTCTACCTCCCCCTCGCTCGCTTATGTTCGTTTGCGACACTGATTACGCAATTTTAGAGCAGAATTCACAAAGCTACGCGTTAGTGTTTGTCGCCACTGCGCATGCGTCATTCGCTAATCTTCTGCGGGCCCCCGTGAAGTGACGGAAATTAGACTGAGCAAACGGCCATTGTGGCTGACTGTGGTCGAAAGTACAACTTAGTAAATTAATTACGCTTACCTCCAGCTCCTTCGAAATGTCCAGCAACGACTATTTCAGGCTTCACACAATGAAGAAAAGGAAAGGGACAGCAGCAGTCTATCGTGGCCGTGGCTCTAATCATACATCGGCCATGTACGATAAGTCGCGGCCTCGCCAAACGACCGCTCAGCACGAGTATAAACCGGCGCAAACTGGAAAGAACTGGATAAGAGGTTCAATTCCGAGTCTCGCCGGTTGCGCGCAGACGCCAAGGACATGTACGAAGCCCACTTCCCATCTTGTGCAAGAATTTCTTTTCGTGAGCATCGCGAACCGCATACACCAGAAGCAAGTTTTATCTGTGGGAACGTGAATCTCTGAACATTCCGGCAAATGCCGTTTCACATGCCGCGATTGCAGCGAAAAAAAAAAAAATCGTTCCGTTCGCTCCAAACGCTCTGTTCTCAACAGTCGCTAAATGGCGGCTTCGTTTCACATGGACCGCGAACGGTCCGCGATTTTCGCTCTGCGACTGGATCGGTGAGTTCTTGCCACCGCTCATTGTGACAGAAACAAACGTAATGTAACAATATGTGCATTATGGTATCACGAAGTTACCGTGAACGGCAACGAAGGGCCCGCTTGTTTTGTCATTTAAAAACACTTTCCAGTCTGAACTCATTTTAAAATGCACAGCATCGGCCATTACCAAAACAAACACGTCGACTCGATTTCGACGGCTTGGCCGGACCAGCCCTATTTCGACGGGTCCCGACCAAAAAACGCTCCCGCCGCTGCGATCAGAGCGAAGATTTCCAACATGTTGGAAGCTCGCCGCGGACCGCTGCGGCGGAAGCGAACTGCCCATTTTTTTTCGCTGCGAGCGAATGCGCAGCCTGAAAATCGCTACTTCTTGTGTCAAGTGAAACGGCCTTAAGACTGCCACTGCTTGAGCTGTCGACAACTTGCAGCATCGTTATTCTCGGGAGGGATTCTCGCAGTGTCCGATTTGCCGGAGCGCGTTCGGTTACGGCGAGTCGCGACGTCATTGGGTGCTTGACCACGTCGGCGCACCGAACCCGCCAGCACATTCCCTTCGCAGAAATGAACTAATGGAGTAACAAGATTACTAAACAAACTTGACAAGTCTGCACGTGTGTATGAACGTTTTGGTACGTTTGAAGATTGATGCAGGGAATACGTACAGACCTTTAGAGGCGTCAGACGATTAAACCTAATAAAAGAGCTAACGTGATTTAGAGTCCATCATACAGAGTCCATGGACGGCCTCAGAGATGTGCGTCTAAATGCGGACCTCTGTGGCCGCATTGGTTGTGGCGAAAAGCACTGATGATTGACGTGTGGGGTTTAACGTCCCAAAACAACCATATCATTATGAGAGACGCCGTATAGTAGAGGGCTCCGCAAATTTCGACCACCTGGGTTTTTTTTTTCACGTGCACCCAAATGCATCGATAATGCAGCCGAGTGCCTTAGCCACTAGCACGGCCGGCCGTGCCACTAGACCACCGCGGTAGGTCGTGGCGAAAGGCGTTCAGTCTCATCTGTGTCGAGAGTTGTGAAAGCTGCGGGGCGTCAAAATGACTTAGAAGTCAGGCGGTTTGGGCTAGTTGGTATGGTTATAGCGCGAGAACAGAACGACGCCAAAGGGACTTCCTCGCCTCCTTCTTGTCCCTTTGTCGTCGTTTTGTTCTCGCGCTAAACTATCGTCATGTCAAAATGACGTTGCGGAAGAAAGGCCGGAAACAGGCAGCACGCTCCAGCTAATCAGCGACCGCGAGCGCTCTAATCGGTGCTGCACTGCGACGGACCTGTAAACGACAGCCAGATGACATGCAAGTTTGCACCGTGTCGGCTGTAAAGAATATTCTATTATCTCTTTTACTTCAAGGTACTTTTCAGGCACCTTCAAGGTACCATAGGGGCCGTTGGTTAAGTGGGGCAATACACAAAATATATGTACATACGTACACTAGTAAACAAATATGCAAAAGAAACAATAGCAAAATTTGTTAAGCAGAAAGCATTGCAGTTCAACGTGCACAAAATATGCATGTAATAAAAGCGACCGTGATGACGTAAGCGCACAGTGCAGCGGAGCTTGTGCGCGGTGAATTTATGCTGTAATTAGTGCAGTGAAAGGAAACTGTTACCCATCCTCCTTTCCAGAAAGAGTTATTAAGGTGAAAGCCTTAGATGACTCATCAAACTTCTCGAAAAACTGGACCATCAGCGTCTCGCCTCCCACGGCATTGGCGACGAGTGATGCAAGAAATCATCGCGAGAGGACGTCATCATATGATGTCACACTGGGCAAAGTTTATCGTAATGGCATCGTCACAGTGACGTCACGTAACGTAACTCCACATGATGACGTCATCACATCACGTCTTGGCTTGGTCGAAGGTGGGCCGATCGCGGAGGCAATGCAAAATCAGGTGAGGCACCTTTAATCTTGGAGGCAATGCAAAAGTACATAAGGTGCAGGAACCTTTCGAATGGTGACGTAACAGCGCCAGTGCATCAGATGCGAGGAAAAAGAAGGCTTTCGCATGCGAGTCGTCTTAAGTTAATTTTTGCTGCGGAATAATACTTTAGGTACCGCGATTGTCGACTCCTTAGGTTTGGCCTAATTGTACTAAATGTGCTTTCATTTGCGGCTTTGTCCCTAGGCCACAGTGACGGGAACGTTCCCGATGGCTTGGCGGAGTTTGTTGAATGTTGAAAGAGATTCAGCTCTCTTATTTCTTAGATTGCGTTTAAACCCACATTTATTATTTTCAAAATTACGCAGCTCAGAGTTACTATACCTATGTCTAGACTTATCTATTGGTAGTATTTGCAATTTCGTTGCATTACTACTTTTTCATCTTTATAATTGGACGGCATTTATTCAATTATGAATTTCTTCTGAAAACTACCCGGTTCTTGGCCAATCCCCCAGCGTGGTGCGTGCCACTGTCCAAGGTTCTAATCTATTCTACTCTAGTCAAATGCGTGAGGGCCCCGGCGAGGTTTTGGCCACACCATGCACTTCAACATCGAAACGAGACGCGAAAAAGCTGCCACTAAAGTTGAACACATATTTTTATTTTCCCTTTAGTGAACTAAGCGTCTTATTCCACAGTCTAACTAATTGCCACGCCGTCTTTTGCCATCGATAATACAGAAGTTAATTGTAGATCTTGCGTGTCCAAGAACATAACGAGCGCTGGACTTTTGCTTCAAGACTAAAACACCTTGAGCACACATGCAGGGCTCGAGCTTCACGTCTCATCTGATTAACTATAATCAGATACAACTCCAGAATTTCAGGGGCAGTGGGCATGCGCAGACGACTGAAGCACGGCAGCCGATCGCCGACCGAAAAATAGTCCCCTTTAGGCACTGTTCTCCGAAGGCGAGGCGGGATCACGCCAGCCATCCGGCTCATTCCGTCAGTCTGGAGTGCACGCCTATAGGTGTAGGTTTATGTACGTCTGCCATAGAGGAGCATGTGCCATTGACATCTAAGCTTGTGTCCGACTATAGAAGCCTGTTCCTGTTAACCATTACTTCACGACTTACATTACCGTTCAAGTTCACACAAGGCGTTTACGCTTCAGTCCCAAGTCTTCGGGAGAATATAAACACGACACGTGTGGTCGCTGTACCTGCAACTTTCGTATTTGTACACCTCTAGTATAAGTTAACAAGCAGGGAAAACAGACACACGATACGAAATAGACGCAGCTGTGTTCCTCGCTAAACAAAGGCAGCTGGAAACCTGATGCGTCTCTTGACCATGAGGCCTTTCCGCGAGCTTGTTCGCGATGGTGCACTTGAAAGACCAACGAACTGAGACAAACTGAACTTACTTTCTATTCCCTTTTGTGTATATTGCTCAGACTCTGGTGGAAATAGCAGTAACCTTGTAGTACAGCACTCCACTCACACTCGGCAGGCGTCACAACTACTGAGTGTTCAAATTTTAAAAACACATTTTTTCACTCACTTTCATCGATACGAGACAATGCGGTTTGTGTAAAAGCACTCATAGCATCACTATTTAAAGGAGTAACGCGGAAAGTGTACATTGAAGCAAAACTGGAAAATGAAAACAAATATACTACCGCAACCATGTTTTCTAGAACAAATACTGTGTAAAAAAACGAATCGTTATTTATTTGTACAAAATCTGCGCGTTGCAACTAAAAAGCGAACATATACAAACATTATTGAGTGTGTGCAGTTACGCTGGAACGTGGTCCGTAACCAAGTTTGTCAGCTGTCTCTAGTATCGGCCACCATCACGTCACGCACATCACGCAGCAGTTAAATCGTTGACTGAAGACCCAGATCTCAGAAAGTAGCGACTGTCCCGTCAGAGGAGCGTGCTCCGAAGCACGCTCGATTTAACCGGCGCTCGTACTGTGCTCGACAAGTCCACTGGGACACCATTTCGGTCGTCACGGCAACGGTGCCGACTTGGTTTCTACGTCTTGGTTGGCCACGATCGCTGCCGCGTCCTCACCGCCCTCTCTCGACACTGCGTAAGCGGGAGAAGAGGAGGAAATCACGGAGGCACCCGCTAATGCATCGCAGAGCTACAATCGCGCTAAAAGCGCCCCCACCAGTTCCCTATAGGAGTTCGCTGTAGTTGCGCATCTACCTTTTACAGCGCGGACGGATACAGTAAACAAAATCATTTAGGCACCCTTTCATTTTTTTTTGATTGACGGAATCTCCAGCGTTGCTTGCCTTTTGAAATGCTACCTGCATCCATGCAGCGTGTGAAGATCGTGTTAGCGTCAAAATTTTTTGCCATTAGAAACATCCGTATTTGTTGCACCTGACTGCCTTCAGAGCATGCGACGAATATAATACCATTAGTGCTGCACTAGTTTACCGACAGAGGAGTTCCGCCTTTGCAGAAACGTGAGACGAAGGCAACATCATGAGCCCTGCACCAGTTCGATTTTTTAAAACAGTGGCTGATCCCTCTTTCTAGGAAATAAAGTTTTTTTTCATTTCATTCCGTCCCTTTTTCTAGGAATCGGTATAACAAGAAAGTGAAACGTGTCTTGACGGAGGTAGTTCTTTGTGCCTTGATTCGTCACAGGAATGAATTCTACAGCAGCAAATGGCAATGTCACGCTAAGAACGACAACCAGCTCGAAAGTTAAAGCACACGCCTCAAGCAGAAAGCATGCACCAAATAAGCATACACAATAGATGCGCGGACCAGCAACTGTCACAGCTAGACACTTCAAGCGTGCTATTCATACAGAAAGAAATACTCAGGGAGCACATGCACAAGTATGCACAGGTCAAGCGCAAGAAACAATCACAATTCTTCTTGTCTGACCAGCGTGACTCTCTGGTAAACGCGGCCGCGGCAGCGAGTGAAGTGACCTTCCCACTCGTTAAAATCACGAGTCTGATAAGCGAGCGCAGGAGAGACCACGCTCCGTGGAAGCGGCACCAACGATACGCTTGTGGCGACCACCTCGAGAGCGCACCCAACGCAAGACCTCCGCGGCCGCTGGCTAATGATGGCGAAAATACGCTGAAGTTCGAAGCTTTGAACATCGCCAGACGGTATATGGTGTACATAAATGCCTTGCGGTTAGCCGTCTCGAAAACGTACGCTCCGTGGCCTAGTCGGTAGCGCCACGCGCTGCGGATTAATAGGTCACTAGTTCAACGTACCGCGGCAGAACCTTACCTTCTCGTTCTTATTTTTCAAATCTGTTGATATATATTTTACAACGTCATATCCGTGACAGAAATACGTCAGCGGAGCCGTGGTGGATGCCGGCATACAACCATCTCCCGCTAAATGGAACTATGTGTAGATTCGAAGCAACGGGCACTAACGCTTACACTGGCGGCGACGCTGGCGCTCATCGCGGAGAGAAACCTGGGGAGGCGCATAGCAGGTGCAGGTAGTGATGAACCATTGTTTCCTACTAGAACATGCCAATCGCTAGGGTAATGATAGACAGAAGACTCCGATCGGACACAGAGACCAGGGGCGTAGCCAGGGGGTGGCACACTGGGCACGTGCCCCCCCCCCCCCCCTCGGTATTTTTTTCGCCATGACATAGAGAGCGAAAGATGACCATATTAAGGGGATGCCCCTCACAAAATCAAGGTGGTGCCCCCCCCCCCCCGCCCCGAAAAGAATTTCCAGCTACATGCCTGACAGAGACCCACGATCCGGTTTTAGTTAACGCGCACGCTGCGAATTTTTATTCTTCAACGATGCACAGGAGAAATCTTTCACCGGCACTATTGGAAGTCGAGATCCAGTACCTATTAAAATGGAGTGGCCAGGGAAACTCGCTAGCCAACGCTGCCTGCGTCGGCGTTGCGAAGCGAGAGGAAGGGGAGCGTATGAGAAGAGGGGACGCGCATGCGCAATAGGGTCCTAGAACGCCGGGGGGAGGAGTGCCTATAGAGAAAAAAGAGGCAGGCAGCGAGAGTAGGCGACACCCCCGAGCGTGTCGGCGTATGTTAGCAGACGCTCCCTCCGTCAGCGTTCTGAGGCGAGAGGGGGAGCGTAGGAGAGGACACAGAAGGGGAGCGGACACGCATGCGCAAAAAGAGTGTTCACGCAGCACAGCAGATTGAGCTCGACCCTAAGCTGCTTCGCACCTAACAGAAGGTAGTTACGGGTGCTATTAGGACGTGTAATGACGACAGTGTCATTAGAACTCCACTGGTTTGTTGCAGAATTTCTTCAGTGTCGAACATGATTATACCGATTCTTGTGGTGAATTTCCAATTGTTTATCCCTCCACTATTTCGCTAAAATAGAGGCCCCTTACGGGTGCTCCTGTTTTTAGAGCTCGCGATCGAGAGAACACAGGAGTGTTATTCGCTATAAGAAAAGCTCGTTAAAGCCCCACCTGTCACCAGAGCAGGGTGTGGCGGAGAGCGTACCCGAGCGCCAGAGTTCGCTATAAATGCAGCTGTCTTCGCTACAGCTGTTGGTGAAGACACTACGATTAAACCACCGCTATTTTCCGCCAGAACACAGTTTGGTGACCGTCCAACGTGCTGTACAAGAGCATGTCAGAAGAAGAGCATCCTTAGCGAACGCTAAAAGATCGCTATAGATGCACTCGCTGTTAGCGCTTGCGACAAACAAAATAGCACTAGCGCTCCATTCGCACACCGCAAAAGATGTTTCGTGCCATGTTATGCCTGCCAACAGCGCGGGACAAAAATTATATTATCAGCGTTCCGCCGGTTCACTATAACGAAAGTTTGTTGTAGTCATGCATGTATTGACTAAACGCCGGTGCTTGTAAGGAAGAAAACACCATTTGGATTACACCATAAGCTTTCCATTCAAGAAACTTCTCAATAGTTGATGTTGCCGTTTGGACAGCTTTTGACGAAAACAATAAGCCGATAAATCAAGCTTTAATCCCGAGAAGTCTAGTCTACACTTACGCACGCGTGCAGCATTCTGTTTCGAGGAGCAAAGGTATGCAGTTAATCTTAGCGACTGAAACACAAAGTTTTGCCATTTTAGGGCCTCTATTTTCTGCAACAATTATTGCTAAAAAACACCGAGCTGGAATATTAAGGAGTACGGTGCTTTTTGCGCATTCTAAGTGCGTTTCAACTAAGCCCAACAAGCGGGAGACTATGCTGCTCAGCGAGAGCCCAGATGTCTAAATCTGGGCAGTCCGGCAGGCCGAAGGCACCACCAAGACTCGAGGTCTGGCCACCGCCTCAGGAAGAGGGGTCCCGATAGGGTCTCCTGAACCGCCACACCCACACCTTTCTTAATCCCAGCATGCGCAATAATAAAGGTTCGTTTTTTTAACTAAGCTCCACCTTCACTCGTAACCTTGAGCGTTAATGTGTCGCGCAGGAGTTCCATAATTTCGCACACACAATAACCGCCACGTACATTTGTTTGCCGTTCTCGAAACCGGTGGAAGCCCCCGAGCCAAAAAAAAAAAAAAAATCGCCGTGGTTGTGGCACGCGATAGTGCGGATCGCACCACTGCTACCGTTTGCTACATGGTAGCGTGAAACCAAGCCGCCACTGCCCACACCCTCACCACCTAATCAAATGACACAGTTTCTCCACAAGGACGAAGAAATGATGGTGATAGCTACGAATTGGAATGTTACGCGAAGTAAGGGGCAGCACCTCACTGCGGCAAACACGGTCTTTGCAGCGAGCGACCTTCCGTATACTAAATACGGCTTCAGCAAACAGTTTGCGATAGAGCACAACACGTACAAAGGTATGACCTTATTAGCTCTTTACAGCACGCGACCTCGGTCGGGCGGTCAAAGAACGTATTTACTGCCGGACCCACACGGTAACCCATCTGGCTCCTGTACGTCGCCAGGCGTTTTTCGTGCGACAGAGAGTGTAGGCTCGTTTCATCTCTGCGTGAGCAACGTTAATCGGCAGCGTCTACGCGTTTCAACTCGCATGTTGAATTTGGGACGCGAGAGGCAATGCTTTGAATTTGGACCTTATACGGAACATGACGGCAATGACGACGCCGACGGCGCAAGTGCGTCTGAAGTGTCCTTGTAATTGTTATCGCAACACTTTGTCGAGCTCCGGCATCGGATGCTTGGCAGCTGGCACGTCACGCTACCAAGTAACAGTGGCTCCTCCATGGCTGCAGTGTATGGGGATATCCAGCGCGGCGCGCATGGAAGAATACTTAGCAACGCAGACCGCGCGGCGTGTATGGGACCGCACCGCACGTCGTCGCACCAACTGCGTTCGAACGGCGCGCGGTGCACACACCAGTGCGCCGCGGCGGCCTACTGCGTCCTGGTGGCGCTAGAGATGGACCCCCTGTCCGGCCGTCCCTTACAGAAGAACTGGTAGGCCATGTAGAGGGCCACCGCTCCCGCCACCACAAGTATGCCCATCAGGGCCACCAACACCCACGACGTCATCTTCGCTTCGTTGGTATTGGTGTCGTCGGGCTGCGTCGTCTTGTCATCGCCAGGCGGAGTATGCGGCAGACCTGCACGAGGGCACGCGAACGGCTTTCAGGCCACGGGGCTCGTCGGTGAAATGGTTTACCTTTATATGTGAAGCATGTCTTGGCGAACATCTCCCACTTCGAGTGCATCTATCTATCTATCTATCTATCTATCTATCTATCTATCTATCTATCTATCTATCTATCTATCTATCTATCTATCTATCTATCTATCTATCTATCTATCTATCTATCTATCTATCTATCTATCTATCTATCTATATATCTATCTATCTATCTATCTATCTATCTATCTATCTATCTATCTATCTATCTATCTATCTATCTATCTATCTATCTATCTATCTGTCTGTCTGTCTGTCTGTCTGTCTGTCTGTCTGTCTGTCTGTCTGTCTGTCTGTCTGTCTGTCTGTCTGTCTATCTATCTATCTATCTATCTATCTATCTATCAATCTATCTATCTATCTATCTATCTATGTATCTATCTATCTATCTATCTATCTATCTATCTATCTATCTATCTATCTGACTATGACTTCGTGTTTTCGTGGCCGTTTCGTTAACTGGATGAAATCTAACATTGATATGATTTGGCGTGAGTTTACGACGAACATCTATGACAAGCTGTCACGTGTAATAACGATATGCATTTCACGCAAAGAATGACTTCTTGCGAAGGTCTTGATGCACTCGCGGCAGTTTGGCTAGTTTGACATACACTAAAATAGGCGTGGCATGGCATGACTATATGACCAACACAAATGACAGGTCACCAATATTCAAACTATATGATATGCATCTTACACAGGCATGACTTACGTGACACGGTCTTGGTGCACGTGCGGCTGTTTCACGACTAGATATATACCAAAATGGTATGACATCACATGAGAGTATAAGGAATGCAAATGATATATTATGCGCTGCATAAAGCAGAATATACGTTTCATTAGCGTGGTATATTAGACTGTACATGCATGCATAACAAACATGCGATAGTGAACAACATCTTATCACATGAATGCCTCAATTTGTCGTAAAGCCAAACAGCGCGATGTACGCAGACTTCCGCGGACTGTTTCGCATAACATCAATTTTTACAGCACGTGGGCTTTGACAGATTGTTTAAGGAACACCAAACTGGGGAAGAAAGGCCGATTTCACCTGTATTAGCGCGCTAGCTATAAAAAATAGAAATCCATCACTCCTGCCACGAAGAACACGCTGGGTAATCTGAAAAACACTCGAAAATGAGAAAAGAGTTTGTTGACGCCATCTATCCGGAACAGCTGTAGCTTGCCATGACGTCAAAGATTCTATAGGGTCTGTTCGGCGCAGCTGAAACTGGGTAACTATCTCGTTCTAAAGCCCAGTCAAAGGCTGAATAGAGCGAATTTTGAAAACTTTCCTTTGGGGGTGCCATGATGAAAATGACAGACACACAGACAGACAGACAGATGAACTTTATTCGCGTCTTGGGATGAAGGTTAAGAACCCACCGAGGGCAGCACCCGCGACGGGGCCGAGAACAAAGGTTCCCGATAGCTTTACAGGTTCCCTCGACTGTCCGATGTTGTTTTGCAAGGTGTGGAGCTGCGATGCATTCTAAAAAGTCTGTCTCGTTGGCGTGATGAAAATGAAAAAAAAAAATGGCAGCATATCCACGGAATGAGTGATGGAGAGTGGGGCGCAGCATCCGTTCGCCCATTCGTTCTTGCTTCCGTCCGTCCATGCGTCCGTCTGTGTGACCGTCCGTGCATCCATTCGCCCGTCCGTGCTTGCGTCTGTTCGTGCGTCCGCCTGTCCATCTGTGCGTCCGTCCTTGCCACGTTCCGTATTGACAGAGGTTCGGGATGGGGGACTTGCAAACAACAGAATAGAACAAGAAAGGATCGTGATTTTTCCAATTCGTCCATGCATCCGCCCCTGCGTCCGTCCATGCGTCTATCCCTCGGAGCAGACATCCGTGAGTCCGTCTATGCATATGTCTGTGTGTCCGTTCGTCCATCTATTCAACACTCCAAGTAGCACCATCTCACATTTTTTTCATCATATATTCCACACATGCACAGCCATCCAGCGGACATTCCAAGGACTAAACGAGAGGTGGCACACGCACTTTCTTACGGCTCGCGCTTCGGGTCCACTTCCCACCTTTAACCACCTCGAGTTCATGGTATATACTAGTTCACTGTATTCATGGCACTGCGGCCGAACGCTCGCTAAACCTTTCCAAAACCAAGGAGGTTCTGCCCAGCGAGTATAACGTGGCAACTCTTTCTTGTCAGATAGAGCTCAATGTACATGCCAATGGCTGCTAAGGGGGAATGAGAGACAGGAAAGTTCGGCTTTTAGTTGACGCGCACGCTGCAAATTTTTTATTGTTCGACAACGCACAGAAGAAATCTCTCACAGGCACCACCTTGGAGGTCAAAATGTAAGAATGGTTACACACTACGACTACTACTACAACTACGAGGGACGAACGGGTGCCGCTATAAGAAGCTTTGCCCCTAAAAAACATTTTAAAATCCATGATGCATTTCTAACGTGCCAGCGTAGGGGTTTATGTGCGAAGATGGAGCTTGCTCAAGCCCATGCTTCTCGGATATCATACTTACCCGACTCAATGCAACGTTGCGCGCAAAAGGGCAACATTTCAGCCAACCCAGTGGGATATATCCCGTAAAGACGGTTGATGTTTTTGTGTGTTGGCGAACACTTTATAGTGTTCGCACGTTGGAACCCAGTAGGGTTTTGTGGGTCAGAATAGATTTCCCAGGTGTTGCACTGAATTCCTCTCTACCGGGCATCTGGTTGGGGGAGGCCTTTGTCTGATATTAGCAGGCGAGTGCCCATGGCGGCCGCATTCGAGCCACCAACAATCCCAAGCCTAGATTGACCGCCCAAGCCATTCTATGCCATGTCATACTATACGGGTTCTCAAGCACGTCGTCATCTTCAGTCTCTATCTGCTCATGGGGTTTGTTTTCATTGCTCAATAATTTCACATTATTTCACTGACATATTACTCTCTCAACTGCGAGAATAGTGAATGTCATCAGCATTCCATGCACTGCATTGTACATGCAATGTGTAGCACGTAAAGATGTGCACTGCGGAGTTCTATGTCCATCTCTTGCTGAATATTTAGGTTGTGACAGAGTGTATACATGCTTTCTCTAGAACTTCGAACTTTCTACATATTCAACCGTCAACATGTACTGGCTATACTTAGAGCCTTTTAGAGAGTCGTTTTGATGTCGTCCCGCAACGATATACATAATTATTCGCCTTTGATATCTTGAAAAATCAGCCTTCGACGCTTTCCCTCATGAAGAGTGTTTTGCTTGGGCTGACAACGAACACGCCGTTTAGGACACGAAAGTGCTGGGCATGCAGCGGAAAAGCAAGCGAATGCACGCGATACAGATGATGATTATCGCTGTGGGACAGAAAGACACCCTGAATATCTTTCTTTGCGAGACTCATTCACACTTGTGACTAGCAGCGGTCGCGCCAACAATTTAGTTATCAACGACCACTTGGTCCGACAAGCGACTCATTTGGCTCATTTAGTGTTTTCGCAAGCCTCTGAATGATGCGCATGAAGAAGAAATCTTTGAACTCTATGAAACAATGGTAGTGGGAACAGACGCTAAATTTGCACGGCGAAGGGTCGCGCTGTATTCTGCGTGACAACAATCATTTTCCTTATTATCGCTCGCTGTGTGGTCCTCAATTAAGGTTGAACTCTCTATGTAAGCCTCTAGGTCTCTGCCTCATAGGCAATCACTGGCAAGACTCAGCTGTAGTGTACTTTCCTGCATCTTGCCGGTACTTAGCTATGGAGCAGAAACCTGGAGACTTACAAAAAGGGTTCAGCTTAAATTGAGGACGACACAGCGAGCAATGGAAAGAAAAATGGTAAGCGTAACCTTAAGAGACAAGAAGAGAGCAGAGTGGATAAGTGAACAAACTAGGGTTAAGGTATCATAGTTGAAATCAAGAAGAAGAAATGGACACGGGCCGACACGTAGCGCGTAGGCAAGATAACTGCTGGTCATTAAGGGCAACTGAATGGATTTCCAGGGGAGTCAAAAGCGCGAAGGAAAGAGGAAAGTTATGTGGGAAGATGGGACTAAAAGGTTTGCAGGTATAGCGTGGCAGCAGAAAGCAGAATACCGAGGTGATTGGCAGAACTTGGGTGAGGCCTTTACCCTGCAGTGGGCGTAATAGCTTATAGTGACGATGATAATTATGTTGATGATAATATTCTGACTGAACATCGGTCATCTTGAGTCGCATCCTTGGTCGCGTGACTACTGTTATAATCGCAAGTCTGAATGAGCCTTTCTTGGGTGCATGGCTATTCCCACTGAGAGCTCTGCGCGTTCAGGCCTTGACACGTGGGCTCGGCGTTCGACCTCGACTCGTTGGCCTGGCATGTGCGCTCCGTCGTACCGAAGAACGTGTAGCCCGCGTTGCACTGGTAGTGGACTTTGGTGATCACAGCGACCCCGCGCGGCGGAACGTCGACGGCGCAGTTGGCTATAGTAGAGTGTACTACTGCAGCTAAGGAACCTGGCGACAGGTCGCCACTAGTGCTGCTAAAATTTGTCATGCAAGGGAACCGTTCCAGAACAGAGTATTCTGACAGACAGCCCCTAATAGCCGACCGGCTCCTGGCTAATGAGCCGAATCCCTACAGCAATAAACAGTAAATGTTCGTGATGTCTACTGGAACAATATACTTGGCGCAGTCGACAGGATTCCTACAATAATACAGAGGATCAACAAAGGATCAAATGTGCGATAGAACAAAATGTGCCATCGCGTTGAGTATGAGAGGGAAATCATGGAGAGAGTGAAGAGAGAGAAATTGCGGGTGTGCTATCTCGCCCTGCAAAGTCACATATCACCTCATGGCAACTACGCATCGTAATTAGCTCGATAGCGACTGAACTAAATTTGGCGTTGTGCTCCTTGGATTGGCTAGAATTGGCTAGACTGCAGATGTTACCTTACTATACGTCGCACCGGTGACGCCCTCTAGCAGAAGAAAGTTTTATGCAGATAATGAGGAAAGCAACAGGCTCTTTTGGGGCTTGGCGCGGTCATAGACCGTCGACTCTCGCGATACGGCGGCTCGTTCCCGCAGATTCCAGTGGCGAGTCGAACGTCGGAGATGCCGCATTTGCGGCGCATTGTATTTGTTATGTTGTCTGTGTGTTATATTGCACGTACACTGGCTTACTTGTCATGTTATTGCACTTATTTCCAAGATTCAGCTGGCGAGTTCACCATTATGCAAAAGCAATCATGAAAAACTATCTATGTATTCGTTTACATTGGCACGCACTGTATCCGCTTGTTTCGAGACAGCTGCCGTATCGAGACCCAGCATTGCACTCACGCTGTTTTTCTAGTCTTTTTTTTTCAATTTCTATGGTATATCCATGCCAGCCTTAGAATGAAGTAAATGGGTTGCTATACTCTTGTTTTCAAATGAGAGCGGGAAATAATCACGGTGATATAGGAAGGGCCGTTTGATGTCATTTGAAGCCCTCGCGTAAAGTGCAAGCAGCTGAAACCTAATCTTTACCGGAAACGCGTGGTAGGATGTTCCCATTGTTCGCAGGCACCATATCCAGCATGTGGTTTTGATTCCAGTTTGGTGGGTTTTTTTATATCATTGAAACGAATACTGAGCGCTATCTTGTATGCCTTTAGTAGCTCAGAAATGCCATCTGCCTTCAATTGTTGAATGTATTCTAAACCTCCCAATGGTCGAAACATAGTTGTGGCATTGAAGTTGTGGACGAGTCTTCGGCTTGTCTGTCCACCTCTTCGTATGTTCTTCCTAATTTCCCAGGTGAAAACACAACGAGCGCGCACATCTGCTAGCAGAAGAGCACGCCAGCGCAACCATCTGTTGGTTGTTTACGGGCTTGGCGTATTGTCCATGCAAACGGAACCGTAGCGAGGTACAGTTATATAGATAAAACATCGCTGTAAACATTGGGTGAGTAGCCCAAGGTGGCTGCGCCCATACGTCACCAGATTTACCATACGTGCTCACTTTGGCACACAGGCTCTGTACCCGACCAAGATCCATCGGGCTGACAGATGCGCTCCGTCGGGCCCATTAGCGTGTAGCCCACGTTGCACCGGTATTGGACCTTGGCGTTCACAATGAGCGCGCCCGACGGCATATCGACGGCGCCATTGGGTATGGAACCAGGCGCAGGACAGACTGTCGGACCGGAATCACCTGTGAAAGGTCGACACACAAGACAAACGTTCATAATCGTACACAACTACAGACTTCTGTGACACGTCTTCCTCCAATGTGGATGTATAAAAGTCAGCACCAACGGGCGCGCATTTCAGACTGACGTTATGAAACTGGGCAGCGCTGGTAGCCCCACCTTCGAAGATCACTGCCAGTGCATGAGCGGGGCTGTCCCTTCAGGCACGGAGGTGAACGTCTCGCGTGCTTCGGCCATCTGGGCGGGCCTCCTTCGGATTTCTTAAGTTGTAGCCGACTATAGTGCTTTGCTTCAAACAGATTGACCCAAAGAATAAAGTGCGCCATGGAACAAAACGTATGTGTGTTGTTGCACTAAGTACGAGAGAAAGAAATTCAGATAGAGTGAGGGAGATGAAGTTGGGATATAAAAAACGCTACATAGGTGGAGTCAATCGCTCGGCCCCTCTGAGGAAGTAATGTGGTCTCCCTGCACACAACGGCCAATGGCCGTGAACTTGGTGTTTATGGCGTGGTCATTTGGATTCACGTCGTCATTCGTCGAGAGAAAAGCACAAGTGATTTCTTCAGCATGATTTTGACAATGATTTGTATGTTGGCGTGCTACACTACGATGTTTGGCTCACATGTTCTATTAGCCTCCACTACCAATCGACAGGATTTTCTGACTATGCTGAAGAACTGTTGGAGGGCCCCTTTGACAAGCCGGACCTGGCTAACTAGCGCACATTTATTGGCGGTGCTGTTGAAGCTACAGAACAGAAACGCATGTCTGCTAGCGCGATAATAAATGGTACTTAAATTTATTGGTAATAAGCTTCTCATTTGTATTGCTTGAATGAATAACATTTTATTGATTACATACTAAGACAGTGAAGGGAAGTCAAAGAAAGTATCAAATTGTTGTATACAATTCCTTCTTCTTATTCATTCATTAAACAGCACCACGTTTTGTGCACGCCTAAGCCCTGAGGTAAACACGGCATCTCTGATGTCAGTAGGTTCGTACTACAGCCGCAAACTCGCCTTTTAGTTCTCTAAAAAAAGTACACTCGAAATGTGACACTGAAATGCTCACTGCATTCTCCCATCCGCTTCTTTATTTATGTGTATTTTTTTTCTAAACGCGTTAACTCTTTCATGCAAAGAACTTCATTTTTGGTGGGAAACAGAGTTTTCTTGAAAAAATTGCGAAATCTTCTGCGGAAATAATTTTCTCGCACGAAACGAAAATTGTCAATTTTCGTTCAAAGGACATGAGGTGCTCACGTGAGGTGACCACGTTGCACTAAGGGTCTACTGGTCAGTTTCAGTGAAAGTACAGCTTTTAATTTTTATATTCCTTACCGTTAGCTACTCATACAAGGGGCTTCACTGCACTAAACATACGAACATATTAGGAACATCACATACTTATATATCTATAAAATTATCTAGGGTCCACCATCAAGCGCGCTTTGAGGAAGACGGCAGCCGGAAGAAAGCTAACGTAACGTGTCACATTGAAGCCCAAACGAAGTAGCGTCATCTATGTCAGATTCCCGAATAATAATACCCGCCGTTTAAAATTCGACACACCGGGCTGACGCGTTTCAAGAGGAAAGAAGTAAGAAGAGGTGGCTAAGGGGTGACCACCGTGCTAGGAGATAAAGGCATGGACAACTTGCCAGAACGTGCGATTAAGTAGTAGTAGGAATGAAAAGGACACAAAATATAGTGACTTATTCCAGCATTCTTTTCGCGTTGTGACAAGAATTTATATTTTTAAAATCATGCTAGAAATTATCAATAACCGTCTTGTTGCTCAGCCTGGCAGAAGAGCCTCGAAGCTGGATTGTGGAATGTGGAGTCAGTGGATCACTTTGCTGAACGCGGTCACCTAATATGATGCTGCCGCCGTGCGTGCCAGTCCTCAAAATTAGACTATGTATATTATTATCCAGCTCCGTTTATTTTTTTTTTGGCGCTGACTACGTAAAAGAAGTAGCACGGTGAAAAGCGGCGCTGCCGTCGCGACTGCCAGTGGAGTAAGTCAAGCTGTTGCGCATGCGCTCGGAATGCACGCATGCCCTGTAAACCTCCGCACTCGAACACAAACAGCCCGGGCGCGCTCACTGTTTGCAGCATGTGAGCAAACGACATCATATTCGCTGCCGATAGAGAAAAACTCCGATGACAAATATTTTGCGGCATTTCTCACTTTACTATTCCGAGATCTGACTCAATTACTTTGAACTAAAAAAAATAGGCACCATAAAAAAATGGTTGTTGGTCCCTTAAAAGGCTACGAGCGAGCATAAACGAAAACACCATTGAAATAAGCTACAAGCTGCTGTGCTACTAGCGGAGTAATGCGAGTGTACGGAATCCACTCATGCTCTTAGCCTTGCTGCCAATATTAGCTGTCCCCGTTTATATGCGGCTGTTGGCACCGACTGCCCTGCGCGTACTTACGTTGACAGATGGGCTGGGTGCCCGTCCACGACCCGTCAGGCTTGCACGATCGCTCGCTCGGGCCGATCAGCAAGTAGCCCACGTTGCATCGGTACCGCACCCTGGTGTTCGCAACCAGCGGGCCAGGCGGCACATCGACGTCGCCGTCGACTATAGGAGCGGGCGCGGGACAGTTTTTCGGACCGGTACTACCTGCGAATGGCCGACGCGAGAGACAAACGTTTTAGGATACCAGTGCCTGCGTTTTGTTTCTGACGAATGGATGATAGTTGAGCTTTGTCATAACAAAAACTGATATATTCAATTATCGGTCATATAAATATAAGCTCTGGTTCGTAAAGTGACATGTTCGTCTTCAGATGAAAACTTCGTGAGCACAAGTTGTCACCGAAGACGACGTTTTGACAAGCGGACGTATCTTTAAGGATGAAACCTGTTGTAATCTTCACCACTTTGCCTTCACCGAAGTGCGACCGCCGAGGTCGGGATCCACCTTCGGGTCAGCAGCCGAGCACCATCCACTGCTTTACCGACGCATACTGGCACAGATAAACATCACCGAGTCACCAGGCAGTGTCAGGAAGTCCAAGTGGTGCGCCCTCTTTTCACACAGAAGTACGTTCTCTCTCGCATCGTACGTGCCGCGGTGGTCTAGTGTTTGTTGTTCACGGCTGCTGACCCGCAGGTAGCAAGATCGAACCCCGGCCGCGGTGGTGGGCACATTTTCGGTGAAAGTAATAATGCTTGCAGTCCGTGTACTCAGATTTAGGTGAACGGCATAAGAAACTCGGGTAGTCGAAATTTCCGGAGCCCTCCGCTGCGGTGTCTCTTATTATCAAATAGTGATTTTGGGACGCTAGAGAGTTAGAGAGAAAACGAGTGTGACAGAAAGGCAGGGAGGTTAATTTTGACTGATCCCGGCACTATAGGCCACCCTGCACAGGGAAGTGGAGGGAGTTGGGAAGAGGAAAGGCACTGTTACCGTCGACGCAACGGCAGTTCAGAACTTAACATCACAAAGGGTGAGTCAGTCCCGTAGCATTAATCAGAGCAGCGCGTTTGTTGACTTACGCAACTTGTATGCGTCGTGTCATGCACTCAAGTTCTCGTCGATGGTCACTTAATGGTGGCGCATCTAGCGTACTCGAGCAACAGACTTCTGAAGGTTTGCGAGCACTGAACCTTACAAGTCATTACCTCTCGCTTCATAGCTGCCGGTGCCCGCTCTTTGTCGTCGAAAAGTAGATGGCATGCTATTGGCCAATACCCGACATCAACTGAGAGAAGCGCAGATCAGATACGTTCTTCCACGTGACGGCGCTTCCATTCACAGTCTGCTAACGTTGCACAGTAAGCCATACTCACTATTAGGGGCGAAGCTCCTTAGGGCGTGGGCTGTGCGTCCCCTGTATGTAGCCACCTCTAGTTTAGTTCGTGCAGTGTTCACTAGATGGCAGTACCGTCTCCTGTATGTAGCCACCTCTTGTTTAGTTCTTGTAGTGTTTACTAGATGGTGGTACTTGTAGCTGATGATGAAAAGATGCAAGATGTTATAAACTAGAAAGCGGTACTTGTAGTTGATGAAAGACGCGAGATCTTATAAAATAGGAATGATGTCACATATGGCGCGTGTCATTGGTTGAAGGCAATCGTTCGATTTAGTGCGGCGACGTACGCTAGGGGGAGCGATGTAATAAAATCGAGTGGGCAAAATGTACAGAGGATTCATGGTTTACCAGGTTTACCTCCGGAGCTTCGCCCACTCATCATCATTCACTTCGTGGATATGGGGGCACTTTTTTTCTTTTCTTCCAGCAGCTGTAGCAGCTGTGTGGAATGCTCCACCGGTGAGATGTTTGTGAGTCAGAACGAGCGTGACATTGACGGCAGCATGAGGGCACTTACTTTGGCAAACGGGCTCGGAGCCCGACCACGTCCCGTCAGCCTGGCAGACTCGCACCTGTGGTCCGACGAGCGTGTAGCCCACGTTGCACTGGTACTGGACCGGGATGTTAGGAAAGAGCTTGCTCCCTGGCACGGAGACGTCGCCGTTGGCTATGGGACCGGGCACCGGGCAGTTTGCTGCGGCGGGAGCGAGGCAATGAGAAATGGTCACGCCCAATCAAACAGGCTCAAAAAAAGACGATAGTCTTCTGCCAGCCTTATTTCGCGCGTAGAGCACATTTTCAGCGCATCCTGAGAAACACTACGGTCTTTAGAATCACAAATCTATATACGTCTTTTCTAGTAAAGGAACACACCACCTAACGAGAACGTATTAATGTTGCGCCTGAGATGCGCGTAATATTTGCTTTCTGATCTTCATTGTTAACAAGCATGAACACAGCCACCAATTCAATATGGATTGGCATTCAGCAATTGTTTGAAGTTTGACCGGGTGGCTGAATCGACTCGTGTGCCGAACACTCAAAAATAGAGACGAACTGTTTTCATCATGGAGTTTATTACAATAAAACCTAGAGAGGAATCTGGCATTGCGATCGTGTACCCTGATGAAAATTATGGTAATTATGATAAGTAGAGGGTTCTAAATGCATTGCATTGCATCAGCTATAGCGGACTGTCTACTGATCTTTTTCTACAGTTTAAGTTTCGCTCTTCGCGCAGAGGGGGTAGTGGGGTGCGGCGCGGTGCAAAGCACTGAAGCAGCGTCTTTGTTGTTCAAAAAGGCTGAAGACCGCTTAGTCTGAGGTTAAATAGGGTCATCCATATGAGGTCAGCATCATCATTATCATCATCATTAAATAGAATTTCGGAGCTTTACAAGTCGTATTGAACAGCTAAAGTGAAGCGTCCTCAATTCACCGCAGCGCATAGATGTAGCGTCTCATGCCAGTGCAGAATATTACATTGAGTTCACGATTTTTCGTAATAGCGTATTGCCAAAACTCGTTCGAATTGACGGCAAAACGACGACGAAGCTGCGTAGACACACCGTCACGCTCCTCTGACTCGCCTCCACAACGAAACTAGAGGTGCGCTTTGGGGGCAAACCACTTGGACCATTGCCTCCGTTATAGAGGAGGCTATATTGGACAGATGCACCTGGCATCGCAGGAGACGAAACGTTAAGTGGTTCTCACTTAACACTGTACAGTTATTTTCATGTATACGTAATGCGTACTTTCGAAATCAAGACAAAAATATTCCTTTTCGTGATATTGTAAAAAATAATTTAAAATAATTTATTATATCCTGATGCCAAATCTGGAACGCAATGGCAGGTACCCTGGTGGTTAAATTTGTCTAGGTTTCACTTCTACCTCATGGTGACGGAAACTTTTTGCAATAAGCTTTACATGCAAAAGAATGAAGTAAGTTTGGATTGAAAATGCTTTTACCAGCGCGACAGCTGCATGACCACCTTAGCGTCAAGCGCGTTCCCGTGCAGACACAGACAGTCAACTCACCAACATTGTACCTCCAGCTATTTCTATTTAGAGCAGTCTGCTGTTGACATCACTTCCACTATTGAGTGTGAAGTATTTCGCTACTGTATGCACACAAGCGTCATCTTTAAAATAACATTCGTCGCATACCAAATTGAATGACGTTTATGCTGCTCTTGTTTTTCCTTCACCGAATTCAGATTCATGAAATTCTAACTTTTCACTTCTTTATTTATTTATCTATTTATTTATTCATTTATTCACATGTACTGCCATCTCAATTCGAGGCTTTGCAGGGCTGGGTACAGAAGTTGCTCGCAAATCAGGGATTACCAAAAACTAATTAGCATTCAAATAAACACTAAAGTATGCGATTTAACAAGCACATAAAAAAGCAAGTTATACAAATGCGCATATGGCAATTCAGCGTAGCGTCACATAACACGTGTCAGGTGGTAGGAAAAGGCAAAAATACTATACGCAAAGCACACGCCACATTTAGAACTCGTGAGGTGCGTGTCGATCAATTCACTCACCAAGTCAGGCTCGTTCGCTAAAGTCAGGCTCGTTCAAGTCTGATTGATTGATTTGTGGGGTTTAACGTCCCAAAACCACCATATGATTATGAGAGACGCCGTAGTGGAGGCCTCCGGAAATTTCGACCACCTGGGCTTCTTTAACGTGCACCCAAATCTGAGTACACGGGCTTACAACATTTCCGCCTCCATCGGAAATGCAGCCGCCGCAGCCGGGAATCGAACCCGCGACCTGCGGGTCAGCAGCCGAGTACCTTAGCCACTAGACCACCGCGGCGGGGCGCTCGTTCAAGTCTAAACAAACATCACCTGATTATTGGACAAATGGCACCGAGTGCACAGCGCTGGCTGACCTTCACAGACGGGAGCGGCGCCCGTCCAGGACCCGTTGTGCTGGCAGAAGCGCTCACTCTGGCCGAGCAGCGCGTAGCCCGAGTGGCAGCGGTACTCGATCCTGGTCCGCACTACGATCGGTCCCGGCGCGACGTCCATGGCCCCGTTTGGAATAGGAGGGGGCGGTGGACAGGTGTCAGCGTTGGCATCTGCAGAATACCGAACAAGCACGACAAATACTTAAACAAAAAAAACAAAGAAATGTGGACAGCTTCTGTTAGAGCTGCAAGGCTGGACTAAAAGCTCGGAGCCAGGGGCAGTCTAGCTTTTTTTTTTCTTGCAAAGAAGAAACATTTGTTGAATGAAGTTAGAGTTGTGCAGTACAAGAAGAAAATAGATATAATACAGAATGAGGACCCAAAGTAAAAATTGTCAGAATGACCTTCCACTAATGCGCGTATAAAAATGTAGAAACAAAAATTGATAACCAATGAAAAGAACACTAGCTTATAAAACAAGATAAACGTAAAGAAAGTATTTATTGAGACATGGGAGTTATAATACACCAATGATAGAACAGGAGGTAACCAGCTGAAAAATATCAATGTATCCCCATAGCATATAAAATCACTATAAACCAAGTTTGTCACGTCGTAACATACAGATACATACATACATGCATACGTACGTACGTACGTACATACATACATACATACATACATACATACATACATACATACATACATACATACATACATACATACATACATACATACATACATACATACATACATACATACATACATACATATGTGCGCATGTATGTAGCTTGTCTCGACTTCTACAAAAGCTCGACCAAGTCACTCGTTATGTTTGGCTGGACATTGCAAAGCTTGGCTATGTGAATTTATAACTATAGATAGAGCTAGAATTTAGTGTAGAGCTATACCGTCTGGCGAAGTGTCCTCGTGGCTGCCTGAGGCGAATGATTATTTTGTGTGCTCATAATTAGTTTGGTCCTAATTAACAACGTCTTAATCAGCAATGTATCAAGTTATCTTCATTACATGGTGCAAATGGACAATGTTATAGACAGATCTTAATTTGTGTGACCTTCATAGCAAAACTTATTAACCACTAATACTTAAATCAGCAAGTTCTGAAGAACATGGCGATGAGAGAAAGCGCCGGCAGAGAAACACCATACAAGGTAGATCATGATTGTTTTTGTTCGCTCGGCACTGTCTAATCTCGAGCTTCAACAGCTCTGCTACTAAAAATGGTGCGCATATTCGACTCCTTGAAGAGGAATGACCAGCGAAGCTATTTAACACACGTTACGGATGTGCATATATACTTTTGAACAAAGGTACCAACTAATTTGTCGTCTTCATCGGTGGTCATCGTGACTAACAGCACGCACATTAAATACTTGAAGGCAAAATGACGTGAAAATGCGCCTGCACCCTGTAAACCCAAAAAATCCCACAAAAGTGACATAATGATTAGTGCTCTAATTAACAGAGCTACATACGTATCAAAAATATGTATAACTGAGAGTCATTACACGTCACATGTGTATAACAAAAAATCAATCAGATGACAGCATTGGCTGAGGCAGAGTAACAGCAAAAATACATATTTAACGGATGACAGAAAACACAAGCGAATGCGAATGTGACTCACATGACTAACAACTGACATAAGCTTTCACGAAGGCAAGCGAATAGTTCAGAGAGCACAAACAATGATTATGGTTGTCTTCCTGCAGCCAGCTTCAAAAAGTAATGGCACGACTACTTTCCGTAGTTCTTTACGCGTAAAATGAAAGGTTTGAAGAAAGGCTTGAAATGCCAGTTAACGTTGCCATATGAAACGAAATCTTTCTCATATCTCGTACATGGGTCCTTTTTGAAGGGAATAACTTGCAGTCATGTTTCAAGAAACATCGATACCGATCTCCATAATGAGCAAAATCTGGAGGACCTTTCTAAAATGCTATTTATGTTTTATGGTTATGTTTAAACATGTTACCACCGCATGGTGACCAGTCATGACTGTGTGGTTTGCGGATATACTTATTACGAAAATAAAGAAAAAAAACCATGGGCAGGCGAAGCTTGAGGTCGTGTACTGAAACTACCAATGGGACATAGACAATGACGTACGAGCCAGGCCTCTAGCGATAGGTTCGCGAGCCGCATGTCTGAGGCCCCTGCGCTGGAGTACATCTCGGTAGATGCGGCTGTTGGTGCAAACTGCACACTGCACGCGCTTACCGTGACAGATGGGCTCCTTGCCCGACCACATCCCGTTGAGCTGGCAGAAGCGCTCCTTGTCTCCAATTAGCGTGTAGTGTATGTCACATTGGTACTCGGCCCTGGTGTTCACGTGAATCTGCCCCGGCTCCACGGTGACGTCACCATGGGCTATGGGACCGAGCTGGGGGCAGCTCGTGTTGGGGAAAGCAGCTGCAAAAATAGTATCGTTAATATGATTGTTCTGGTCTTATGCCCCAGATCTACTATGCGATTTTGAGAGACGCCGTATTAAACTGATCAAGAAATTTCGACCACACGGTTTTTTTTTTTACTGCACTTAGGCTTAGGGACACCGGCCTCCATATGCCATTATCGCCTTCATCGATGCGGCCGCCGCGACCTCCACCATGTTTACCGTCGAGTACTACAGACTACCGCTACGCAGCTGCGAAAAGCTGACGCGCAAAATGATCTGTTTCACTGCTTCGTTGTTGAGAGAAAGCCCAGAAAAGGCATCAAGTGCGCCTCGGAACAAAACACGCTCTTGCGTTCACTTTGAGAGAGGGAAATACAGAGATGCAGTCGGGAATATTGGAGCTGCAACTTTGCCTCAGCGCCAGTCAAAAGTTACGGGGGTCTACAGTGCGACGTTAACTGTATGTACCCTAAAAATTACGTCCAATCTGTGAATTGTAATGACAGCATTAACGAAAAAATGCTGGTGTCAATGTCAGGGCGAAACAATGAATGCACCATAAATTACAGTCAGATACAGCATTAAAACTGGGCGGCGTTCTCTCGGCAGAGGCGGATTCACACAGTGCCTGCGCCAATGACTGGCCACACTTCAGTTATATGGGCGGGGCCTTGAGATGTATCGTTATACGAAGTAACTCTGACAGCTTTGGGAGCAATATATATGGTATAAAAACATGATCCTTTGCAAAGTACAAGCACCTGTGCTGCGACGTTACCAGAAAGATACTACACGTTACGACACATCGCGTGTTAGTATAGCGGTGTTGATCACAAGCAGCTCCCGTGAACAAATAATTTCACGTCGGAAGACACAAGATTACTAGCAATAACGTAACGCAGCGTTCCTCTGTACTGGTGCTGCAACGTATCGTGTTCACCAAGGCGGTGTACCTCCATGAGCTATTAGTCAGTATAGGCTGAAATGGATAAAAAGTCAGCGGGAAACGCGCCACACAGAGGATGAACACGACAAGCAGCTATTCATGTTATCTATCATAGTCCCTTATCTTGTGGCGAAGAACGCCGGTGCCTTAATTATCACCCTAGAAAACACCAGGCTTCCCCTTCCTGCAAATGACGGTATTACCAAGCCAATGCGGAGGCAATCCTGTGCTTGACCACATTAGAATATCAGGTCGGGGCAGGACAGAAACCCAAAGGGAAGTTCCGGAGGCCTATGATACAGTGAGCATTATTACAGGGCTAACCCTGTAATGCCCACTGTATCGTATTTGGTACTTTGAATATAATACACCTCAATAAAGCTACTATAGGTGTCATGATAAGCAGCTACTGCCGATTTGGCATGTTATGAAGAAGGTACAGTGACATGATATACAATAGTTATCATTTTTTGCAACTATCACAAGTTAAATTATGGCTTAAACGAAATTTAATTCATAATTTTATTAAAACGAACTGTACAAGTAGAGCAAAAACAATCAGCGCTTTCTCGCCATTCTTCGGAAGGCACAACTGTTCGTGGGCCTAACAGGGTTAAGAAAGGAGGAAACAGCTGCGTCAGTGACACGTCCGTGCGTTTGTCTGCTAAGGAGGTGACCTGTCTAGACGCCGTGAAAACTCGTCAATATTGTTTTATATGACGCATCTGCTTCACGCATGTGCAAGGTGGTTGCCGACGGTTATGAGTTTGCGTTTTAAAGCATGCTTTGATCAGCTCTAAGTGCCACCTTATCCCGATCGACGTGTCCTTCTTCCGTGTTTCCCAATGGTTTTATTTTTTTTTGTCTATTTCTTATCACGTTCTTTCCACGGAACACTGCTGGCGTGTGTACGGGAAGCTACATTACATGGACCACCACTGGCGACAGGTACCACTTTCCGACATGACCATAGTGCTCCAATAAGGGAGCGACAAAAGGCCCCTTTACCTCAATTTAGGCCCCTTCCTTCATCTTGTGGTTTATTTTAAAAAATATCACGACACAATCAAGAGCATGACTGGAACTTACCAAGCCAAAGACTTGACTAAGTTATCCGTCGGCTTTTTGTAATGCGTCGCAGTGAACGATGCAGTATTTGTCATCTTTTGAGTCAAAGCGTGGTTTGACCAGTGGCTGGACTTGTGCGCACAATGTCTCAAAAGAACGAAGACGTCTGCAAGAAGCACAGATATCTCTACGAACGATATTCATTTAGGAGTCGTGTGAGGCGGCGTGTATCTTCACAAATCAGCACTGCAGATGCAAAGCTTGACCCGAATGAAGAAAGGAAAACGAAGAGAGAAGAAAGGCGGGGATTATACCCGGTTTGGCATAACAGGTAAGCTACCCTGCACAAGGAATACAGAAGGGACCAACGCCGATTTGCGAGTTAAGCCAAAGATTTAGGACGCCCATTGGCGTGCGCACAGTTACCTATTATGAAGTCGCCCCTATTGGTTTATTTTTCATTTACTCAGGAGTCATGTCAGGCTGGTCAACTGTCAGAACGTGTGCTGCACCCGTCTTCTTGACCATCCTGACATGTCCAGTCTAGCCCGGCCCTGGTATAATGAAGGCGGGTGCAGCACACGTTCTGACGGTAGACCAGCCTGACATGACTTTAGAGTAAATGAAAAATGAATAAATAAATAGGGGCGATACTAGGTGCAGTCTAGACCCCCGTGGTTATAGAAGCTTCACAAGGGCAAGAAGAAAGTGCACTCACCTTGACAGTGTGGCTCCAGGCCCGACCACGTGCCATTCATCTGGCAGACACGTTCGGCTACTCCGACCAGAAGGTAGCCAGTGTTGCACCGGTACTCAACCTTGCTGTTCACGTCTAGTTTACCTGGAGGCACGTCGACAACGCCGTTCGGTATGGGAAACGGGGATGAGCACGCCGTCCCAGTACCGGCTGCAAAGGGAGAACGTTTGAATTCGAACGTGAAATTTTTTATGTATAATTCTCAGCTTTTCGTTAAGCGAAGACTTAGCCGAGCCCTGTCGTCGATAACAAAAAGGCGCTCAAAATAGGAGTATACTGTTCACAACCGATTAAACATGAGTGTTTGGGCGAGTTTGTAGTTCATCGTCAAGAATCTTTTAACAGCACGGAAATTAACACGAATGTCCACATAAAAAAAAGAGCTGACACAGACAGGCGCTTACTTTCAATTGGTTTTGTATCAAGAAAAGACACATATAAGTAGTAAAAAATTGCACATCGCAAAACATGTCATTACTACCCTGCGTGAGTGCTAATGAGTAACAAAATAAAAAATAAAAATTATGTCCATACAATTTTATTTTGTGAGAGCATGCGCGTGCGGAAGATAAGCAGCTTATTTTTTCGTGCAAGTATATGCAAGGCATGATGATGCATCCTTTCCTCAAACGTGCAATGCGGGCCGCTTCTACTATTTATCTAGTAAGCACATTCTTGTTTTTGTTTTCTAGATTACTTCTGTTTGATTGTAGGCAGGCAGGCAACAACACCCCTTACAATGAGCGCTCAAATGTCTGGAGTTGCCGCTCTGCACGTTCCATTAGTGCAGAGTCACAGTCAGCTGTTGAAGTCGAACTGAATCGACTGCATAGCGAAGGCATAAGCAAGCCTATATTCACGTATACGTGTATATTGAGGCATCTTGACGTTTGACCGACGTATTTCTTCCCGCATAGCGCCGGGATGACGTACACAACGTTGTGGGCATACGGCACGAATGAGTCCCTGTGCTTGATCTAGCAGCCGTCTTTTCTTTTGTTAGAAAAGGACGTTAGCTCGCACAGTTTGTCTATAGCTTCTGGGCTGCGGAAAAGACGACTTTCACGTCAGCGAAAGCTGTCTGCCTTATCTTCTTAGGCTGGTGCGAAACTTGATGTACGCATAAGGAATCACTGCCACCTGGCCTGCAAAGCTGTTCTCACACCTGCACAAGCAAGACACCCTGAAAGCGTCCAAGAAGCTGACTTTCACAATGCTGCGCTTCAACCTTAGAGTGGACTGATGCCAAAAGAAGCACGAGACAAGAAGCTCCTTCTGTTCGTTGTAGTGTGCCAGTGTGGTCTTACTGAGAAGTAATCTCTTGAGCTTGTCAAATGCTTCTTGAAGTGTGGTCTTGCACCTCCGTGTGGCGTCTTACTGGAACTGGTAGAGGCATCTGGCAAATGTTGCCCTGATCTTTTAAAATCTTCCATAGATAACCAGAATGTCGAGAAATTATTGAAGTACTATCTTGCAGTTTGATGTTCGAGTCTCAGTTACAGCTCAAACGTTCTCTTCGTTGGTATGTACGCCTGTCTCGTCGATTCAAAGCCCCAGACAAGAAACCTGCCGAACTGCAAAAGAGCCCTTGTTTTTGACGAGGCAATGGTTGCGCTTCTGCAGCCTCTTCAGTACTTTTTGCAGTCTGTCGGCTTGCTCTGCCACTGATGGTCCCATCATCTATGCTCGAGTTACAGAGATTCCGAAAGGCAATCACTTAACCTTGTAGAGCCCTATTAGCGTGTTCAAGGTCAATATACCTGCTGTCTCTATTGCAATGCGAAGCGTGCTCGTACACTTGTGCCAAATCCATGGTGCTGAAGAAGTTGCCTCCCGTCAAGTGGCTGAGGGCTTCATCATGTGTGGGAAGTAGGTAATCTGCCTTTGATTCCTGGTTTATTGTGCAACAAAAGTTGCCGAATATTCATGACAAACCGTTTTTTTCTTTCGAATCAGTACCACAGGCGTTGCCCGATACGAATACACCACTGGCTTGCTTATGCCTTCGCTATGCAGTCGATTCAGTTCGACTTCAACAGCTGACTGTGGCACAGAAGGAACCAGTCGTGTGCTTTTAACAGCTCTGGCTTCACCCCTTCCACAAGATTTTGTTGTACCGCAAGACCGATGCATCCTGAGATGACTTCATCGAACACAGAGTGGTGCTTTTCAAGAAGCTTTGAAAGAAGTTCGTCTGGAACGTCGTTGACACCCTTGGTTCCTTTCCCAGATGAGGAAAAACCGTTTCGTTCAAAGGAGTTACAACCTGCTTCCTTCATGACAACAAGCGGTAATGTCAAGGTCTTGTTCCCATGCACTACATCTACTGTTGCAGATCTGAGAACTCAAAGAGAATGGCGTGACCATGTGAGCAGGATAATGATGGTCGGAAGGCTAGCGCGAACGCTTATTCACGCGTACTGCCGACGATAAGGCATTGACAGACAGTGAGGCATCAAGTAGGCGACAGCGCATTCGGGTCACAGCACGACGCTGGCGCAGGAAGCACCGTTTCGCCCTCTTCAGGCAGGTAGCATAGTCCGCCGCCGAGAACTTTATGGAATGTGCGGGAAGGGTGCGCGAGACTCTTTTATGTACACTTTTGATGAGGGGATAACCCAAGCAACAATTTATCCTTGGCCAAACGTCGTCCCGTGTCACTCGCCAACTACTCTGAGGTCGGCCCAACCTTGGCAACTGACGTAGGGCCGGTCTTGCGGATTGACATTGGCCTCACGCCGGCCTACGCCGGAACACAACGTAGGTCCGACCGCGTAGGCCGATGAGCCTGCACCCGGGTTGACCATGGTCCGAACTTACATAAGCGTTGATTTACCGATGGCTACAGGTCGGTTGCCAACGTTTCTGCTTGCTCTTTTCTTTTTTTTTGTATTTCGTGCATATGACCTTGGCACAGCGCACATGTAAGACGAAATTAAACGCATGCAAAGTCTGCATTTGTTAGCGTGGAAGTACATAACATCTAATAAAGGAAAGACTTGAACGTAAGCTTTCTAACTTAATATGTTTATTCCGCAGTTGTATAAATGCACTATTTTTTCATACAACATTGTTCGCATGGAAAGATTTGCAGCAGGCCTTGTGCTGCGCAACTATGCAGTCGTTGGAGTGGTATTCCTGCTAGATTAATTCTCTCTTTCGTTCAATTTTCGAAGCTGTATAGTCGGATGCAACTTAGCCTCGGCACAGTGCGGCCCCTTTGCAAATGAATAGTCTCACTCTGCACTCGGCAATATCGTCCCAATCGGTGTCACCCGACACCTGTCTCACAACTTCGAATTAAGGGACCCAGTCTACAAAAAACACGTACACAAGAAAAGAAGTATGACGACCACACACTTCTGCACTTGTGTATTTCTCTTCTTGTATACGTGTTTTTCAAAGGCTGGGTTCCTCGATTCCAAACAATGTACCAACAGGTCCAACACCACACTTTTCTAAGTATGAAGACGTCAGTCTGGAGTGCGCACCGACTGGTGCAAGCTTGTGTGCATCTGCATTTAAACGAGCCATGACGCGGTTACTCGACCATTGGCAACTGTCAGTAAAAACTAAAGTGGAGGCTCCACACAGACATGAAAAGTGGGTTGCAAAATAATATTTCAGCGCAGAGGAACGACGAAAAATAAAAAACACGCACGAGCGGCTGTACACTTTTCATGATGCCGTATACCGCAAAAGACTGCCGCTCTGTAGTATCCCCCCATGTGAGACTAAAGCTCGTAACAGACCAAACAGCCCCGTTCACACAGTCAGCGATGTTCTCCTAAAAAGCGGGGTCGCACTGCCGTTTAGCTCGTGAGGTCATTTTAGAGTAGGCTCCAATAGGTACAGGATTGTGTGCCTCTGTAGGCTTCTAAAGCTGTGTACAACCATAATGCGCTGTGAAAGATGGTGTTCAAGTGAGCTCATCTTTACGAAAAATGATTTTGACAAGTATGCGGTGAAAAACAGTGACAATATTGGCTGTCTCCATGAATGGTTAATGTCTGGTATACTAGTGAAATACAATATGGGCTGGTTCTTACGGAAGGTGACACTGCATAATATATATAACAGAGAAGCTAATTAATTATTATTGTCAGGGATATCTTAACCCATACCTTACGCTCGCTTCTGGACGTTTACGTCTCATTCCTTTGCGATCAGACTTTGAGGCCATAGCTGGGAGGTCAAAATCGTCACAATTGCACATCGTTTAAGCGTGAGAGTACATGCTATACGTCCTGACAAACAGTATGTTCAGGGCTATGCTATGCAAACATTTCTTTGAACGCCAATGATTATAGAAAAGCGTAAATTGTTCCGGCAACCTACGCGAGGATATGCGATGTTCACATTCTAAAATTATTTTCTGTGGCTGTGCTCATCAGGATAAAAATAAGTTATACGAGGCGTTAGCATCATTGGCTTCAAGCATTGTGTTCGTTTTAAAGCAGAGACCAATTGAAATAACTTTTCAATGTTTTGTTGGGAGTTATTTTCTTACTAAGAGGTGTTCTCGTCGATGAAGCATGCCGCATTATAACTGAATAACCATATACTGATTTAAGAAAATCGTGTGGCAATAACGCCTATTTTAATAATAATGTCCTTTAACGCAAACTGATATCGCAGAGCACACATACCTCTAGTATTTCAGCTTTAGCCAATTGCAAGCGGCGCTGTCAAGATCGAAACCACAGCTTTCGGGTCAGTGTACGAGCATTGTAGCCACTGTACTACTGTGGTGGACCATGACTCATTCAGTGCGCCAGTAAAAAAAAACAGTCGGTTACATTACGAGCACATTTCTGATTGCTGTAAGTTCCGATGAAAGCATTTCACGGAAATTTATATCGAAGCAATGCATACGCAAGCAGCCGCACTATGCACAAAGATCCGGCCAGCAAAACATTTCTGTCATCGGCCAGCACCCCTTCAGAGGGGGGGGGGGGGGGGGCGTGTGAGTGTCATTTTTGCAGTGACATCGAACTGTTGGCAAGCAGAGGTCAATTAGCTGAAACGGATCACCAAATCGGACAGGTTGTTCGGCATTCATTGTACCGGCTTTTATTACAACAGCAATTATATGGGCAGTCGACCCGTAGTGCACCGTCATATCGCGTAATCATGCGTTTTGCTCGTGGGTAACAGTGTACGAGCGGGGGGGGGGGGGGGGGGCGAACGCGGCTGAAGCAGAGATCAAATAAGCCAGACTATCTCCGTTGCTTCGAGGCGCACGCGATAAGATCCAGCCGCCTGTTAGATGTCCATCGGATGCTCAAGCAGAGAACGGGGGAAGGAGGTCCCTCGAGCAGCAACAGCGACCTTCGTATATATCACATTCATTGCTTCACCCTGGAGGTGAAACTGCCTTTTTTTTTTATACTCTGCGCTAAATATCTAGGAGTTACACTGACTTCTGTTCTCAAATGGGACAAACACATCGCTAATATAACTTCGAAGGCGCTACGCAAACTATTCTTCTTAAAACGAACTCTAGCGCTCTCAACAACGCCAACGAAGCTGCTAGTTTTTCGCATCATTCGTAAGACCAGTTTTAGAATATGCAAACACTGTCTGGTTTCCGTATTCGCTGACTAATATAACCAAACTAGAAGCAATACAAAGGAAAGCTGTAAGATTTATTTACAGCAAATATAGACGCACAGATTCCCCAACACATCTTTCAACTCAGTCAGGTTTACAAACGCTGTCCACAAGAGCGAAACACGCTCGCTTAAAATTCCTTTTCCAGCTAGTAAAAAATAACTACAAGATAGATTCATCCTCATTCACAGGCTCGGCAAACTCGCAATAAACATGCGCGCACGTTGTCAGAATACGCATGTAGGAACGACACGTTTAAGTACTAATTCTTCCCGCGCGCAATAGCGGAATGGAACCAACTTGATGCCACTATCACAAACTCCCAATCGCTATCAGAATTTATTGCACAGATAGAAAAAACTAGGTGCGCATAACAGTTTATACGAATGTAGGCGCACCGGTCTAGATCTGTTGTTCGTTAGTTAAAGCAACACCTTTTTCAATGTTCATTTCATAGTAGTCTAGCTATTTTTGAAGTATGCTTTCAGTGCTTGCTATTCCTGTCACAACTGTTCCATTTATGTTTTCCCTCACGATACCAATGCTAACATAGGTTCCTTTCTTCAATCATGTGTTTTATTTCTATCGCCTTTCGGCATGGTTTCAGCTCTCTATAATGGCTATAACTTGCTTTGTATCTTGTGATTATTGCATACATTGTGTAATAATAACATAATTCACGTTTAACTTCGGCACTGCTCAATGGTTATATGATCCTCATGTCCTGTTATTATGCTTGCATGTTTTTACGTCTACATCCTTTTTGTGTGTGTAAAAAATTACTTATTGCCCAACTGCCACGCTCTCGAAGGAAAGTAGCAGTATTGTAAATAAATAAATAAAATAAATAAATAAATAAGCACGGACAGGAGGCTGGACGCACGCAGACTCACCTGAATGCTTAAAAGCCAACTCCGGCGATTTTTTTTACCATGTCAGGATAATGATGCTTTCATGTTTCTTAGACACTCTGCTCACGTGCCTGATAACTGGAAAGCTTAAAATATACGAAAATAATTTTTAATTACCGAGAAACCGCATTGCCGAAACTGAAACCCAACCGAGTGTGCTTCTACATGTGACGTAAACATTTGCCTGACGCTGCCGGAACCTGCCTGATTGCACATAATGCCCACCAAGTGGCACTACCTGTCCACGCCGTCCATGGCGATCGACTAAAACGCTTAGGCCAAACTCACACAATCCATAGCAGACAAGCAGACATTGCAGTGGCACATCAGTTCGTCACTTCCACTGGGCAAAACTGAAGCCTCACACAAAATGTTGCCATTAATTCTGGCAAGTGAGGTGGGCCTTTCCGGGTAAGCTATAAAAATCATTCGAAAGAATCTGCGAAACTCTCAAGCCTGAAATTTGCCGTGAATGACGCAAACGTGCAAATGAACGTACCCAGAGAATTTCATTGAGATCCACTGACCTAAAAAATTCGCCGGAGTTGGCCTTTAATGGGTTAGGGAACCGACGAAACAAAACATGTGCTAACCTTCAGTGTCATTCACTGACTGTGAGCTGCGGACGCTTTTAAGTTGTGACGGCAGTGTAGTGCCGCTTAGGATCACAATCGAGCTTGCTTCGTGCGGTTGTTCCTTATACAATCTAATATTTCACCCATTAAACATTCAGTTGCGAGCCTGCGCACGTCTAGTCTTCCAACTTCATTAGTCAGAATCATCATTAATAGCTCCATGCATTCACGCTGCCACGTAATCCCTCTACGCAATCGCCCCAAAGACGGGCTCGATTACGACCAATCACGAAGGCACACGAGCTCTACGCTTCCGCCCAGCGTGAGCCGAGCGTCACATCGGTACCGCGCACCTCGGTGTTCTCAGAGGGCCGGCTTTGCCGACGTGCCGTAACCACATAACACCTATCCGTAACGGTATATGGGCAAAGCAGTTGCGTATGAGCGGGCTTCGGGAACGTCATCGCGTAGCAAATCTTGGGATCCCAGCCATTGTAGGAAATGTTTCCAGTAAGGGCAACCAGCGCGGGTGCCGATGTTTTTACAAGCCCAGTGATCCATTTTACCATTCGACAGCGCACAGTTGTGTGCCGATTTTCTTATCTCTGAAGTAAATAAACAACGCTCACGGATTTTGCCTTCTTCATTTACCTGCGCTGTACCCTGCCGTTTGGTTAGGGGCAGGGTAAGGACGGCTACAGTGGGAGGTACAGGGGGGAGGAGGGAGAGAGGGGCATGAGCTTCGAAAATTCTCGCTTGCATATGCCCCCCTCTAAGATCAGACATTATATCGCAATGCACGAGTTCTCGAATTCCTTACCCCTCGAAACGATTCACTTTTGGTGGCTGTCCTTCAAGCCATAATATCCTGGCGTCGCCTCTAGCGCAGCGACAACCGGTTCCACGGTGATCAAAAGGTGTTTCACAGCTTTCCCGGAAGGGTAAGGGCGCATGCGCCATGGCATCGCATAAACAATAACGATATCTGGGGTTTTCCATGACAAACCACGATACAATCATGTGGTACGCCGTAAAGAAGGGTTCCGGGAGTTTTCACCATCTGGTGAGCTTTAACATAGGTACGCCGAAGTCACACTTTACACGGGCCTCAAGCAGTTCACGTGCATCGAAATACAATCTCCGCGGCTGGGATCCAACCCACGACCTTCAGGTCAGCAGGCAGCTGGACACCCTATAACCGCTACACCACCACAGCAGACGAAAAAAAAAGCCCCCCTCCTCCCCGAAGGGAATCGTGAGGAAAGGCGAATGCATTTATTGCGCTGAGAAAGGCAACCGTGGCCGTTTCACTTTTTGCCATCGCCTTGAGATGGGCCCAGCCAGCGAACGGTCGAGAGTGAGAATCGAGCGGACGGGAGAGTTGAGCGCCAGCGTTCTCGGTTCTGTGTTGGCGTTTCACAGCGGCATCTGGAGCACACATTTCGGGTGTTCGTTGGCGCCCAGCCAGTGAACGGTCGAAAGTGAGGCGCGAGTGCACGGGAGAGTGGGGCGCAGGGAGGAGAGAGTGCGAATGGCGAGAGAAGGAGCGCAGAAGCACTGCACCTACCCTCTCCTACACCCTCTCGTACCACATGCTCCGGTTGCTAGGGGCGAGGAAAAGCGGACGCCACCCCCCCCCCCCCCCCGGCCGCGGACGCTGCTACCGGATGCCTGACATAGCCCGACTAAGAAATGCATTTGCCTTAAAAAAAAAAAACAGATTACTGAAGCATCGACATGTCGGGCTCAGTGATGTACCCATACTGTACCCGCCGCGTTTAGTTTTTTTTTTGTCATACTGGAGTAATATTGACTCGTGCATCAAAGCCTGTATCGCCTTCAATGGCCCCATTCGTAGCGACATGAAGTGGTTACATATCTCTAGCTGCCACACACACACTTGTTCCATTTAAAGGCTTGTCTCTAGGCGTATTTTGGATGTCATGGGCATTGTTTTAAAATATTTTAAACGGTAAACACAGATATGCACTTTCACAAGGCCTGCTAACCTAACAGCACAAGCCGGCCAGGTGGCGACAGCGAGTGGCTACTTCCGGCCACCATTGCTGTAATGTTTCAGCTGGTTTCAGCCATAGAGTTTCCTAAAATTAGGAAACTCTATGGTTTCAGCTGGTATATGTAGGTGTTCTGTGGTTCAGCGCATTGTTAAACTAGAGTGGCTGCCTCAACTGTATGGCTTATGACAGTCGGGTGTTCGGCAGCCGCTGTGTCGAACTTGGAAACGTGTTTTTTCTTTAAACTTCGCTTTTACTGGCACAATAGTCAACTGAACTGTGTATGGGTGCAGTTCCCACTCGCGAAAGCTTTTCGTTAACCTAGGAACGCGTTCGAAAAGTCATGCAGGAGTCACCCGCATCGAAACAACACAGTTGTGCCTCGAGCAGCCGAAGAGACGCCGTTTACCAGTGAGGATTAGCGACCAACCAGTACACACACATGCACAAGGAATACTGTGGGAATTTAGGCTAGCCCGTTGCCTTTGCACGGGCTTTGCCATCTTTTCTGCCGTTTTCAGGTCCCGACATGTCTCCCCCCTCCACTTCTGCCACGCTGGGAGAAGGAGTGACGTTTAACCCCCTCACCCGGTAGCGAATGTTGACTGTGGCGCCGTGCGCGGAGTCTCCCGAGAGGCCGCATGTCGGGACTACAGAGAGGCCTCTCCGGGGACGACGTGGGAGTAAGCACACTTTTCTTTTCCATCCCTCAGCTCCCTGTGGGGCTCGTTCGAACTTCGCCAACAGCGCCTTGCGCCCACGGCGAGCGCTTACCTTATGTCGCCCCCCCCCCCCTTCCCCTTCCGAACGCTAGGCCGAAGGGTGGTACGGTGTCTTAGTGCGTGGCCTAGCTACGCCGACCCGTCTCCTTTCGAAGCCAACGCGAGTGCCTTTGCCCTCACTCGAGCAACCGAGCCTTGGTCCCGGTGTCTCCATGGATCACCTTTACCATGGAGACGCGCTCGTGGCACCCTGTGTAGTATTTTTGTGCCTGTGGTGTGAGTAAGCCCATTTTCTTTCCTGCCGCGCCTTTTCAACGGGCTGTACTGCGTTTGGTGTTGCCACAGACAATAAAGTGTTGCGACTTTGAACAGTATCGTGTTCTCGCCACGGCGACGGTTAACGCGTGCCCTGCGGCTCGCTAAGACCGGACCCACGCTGGTGGCCGTACTCTTTCGGGATACGTGTCACTACAATACTAAAGCGAATGTGCTGGCAGAATACATTATTATTAGTGCCTCGGCAGTTAGATGCTATGAAAAGGGAGTGCTTTGTTGTGGGACCGAACAATCAACGCACTTTTATGCAGCTGCCGATGCGAAATGCGTAGTAAAAAGTCGTTCACGTAAAGAAAATATTCGAAACTACACTGCATGATCGCTGCGGCACACAAAGTCAATAAGTATAATGCGCCGAGACTGAATGTCACTACTTCTAAAAGCACTGCTATATCATCACTTCTATATATATGCCACGATGCGGTCATTAAATTGTTAAAGTTAGGCGGTGAGTTTAGAAAAAGAAACATATTCTTCATTGTTGACCCATGCCCAAGAAACATGAATCTACGATTTCACGAGGGTATAAGCCTAAGCTTGCGAAGGCAACAGCATTCCTAAAGAACCTAATGGGCACAGAAGCACTTGTAGATTCAGCCCATCACAAAAATGCTGGCCGATTTTCAATAGCTATAGCCGAACACAAAAGAGACCTCCTTTCGTCTGCCTCACTTTGCACCACAATGGCAGAAGTAGCTGAACAGGTAACGGTGGCTATCACGCTACTAGATCCTAAACACAGCACCATTTTATACCGACTCCCGAGCTGCTGTAAGGGTCTTTAAGTCGGGTCTTGTCTCAAAAAAGGCCGCTAGTCCTTAACGGCAGGTCTCCGCAAGGGAAACTTCACCATATCATCTGGTGCCCCACTCACTTAGGTCCAGACATAATACCGGGCCACCCTAATCCCAATGAGATCACTCATAATCGTTCGCGGGGATTCATATGCTGCGGCGATCAGGAGTAGTTCGGAACAGCTCAAGTTCGGCGATCAGCTCATCATTTTTTCACTAAATTACCTCGCACTACAGGGGTATTAGACGAGTGTTCCCATCCCCCTCTCCATAAACTTAATAAGAGTGCAATCAATGACGCTGAGAATGCTTCGAACGGATTCCTAACCCTCAAAGAGCTTCTCGAGTATAGTACATGCGGAGATGGACCCAACGTGCTCAAACTGCGGAGAAGTTAGCTCATTGAAACACATGCTCTGGCGATGCCCAGCATCGCAGGACTGCTGTCAAGAAGCCTGTTAAACCACTGCGGTAAAGGATCCCAGCTACGGCGTCCAGCTTCTGGCTGTCCGGAGGGCCCGTGAGAGGGCGGATATGCTCGGCCTCCCAGTACCGACATGGGTCTAATCAAGAGTTAGATGTATACGCAGCTCATTCTCTTCCTTCCGGACCAAATAAATGTTTTATTTCTCTATCAGGGCTTGATTTCACGCCACCGTTCTAATACACAACACGTGGCGGTTTTGCAAATAAATGAGTTTATCCCAGCTGCCAACAATGGCCACTCTCAGCGAATGCTTTGAGCCGCGGTTCCTGCACCCCACCACCGGTAATATAATTGTGAGCTTCCAAAGCCAAGTAGGACTTCAGCTGCTCTCGAGTTATGAAGCTTGTTGCGTGTACGAAGTAATTCTTGATGTCTGTGAAGTCTACACGTGGCAAAAAATTCACGTCACTCTCCACCTCTGCTTTGTTCAAGTCAAGGTGGTCAACACCGCCACACACCCGCACCTTTTCTTCGTGCTTGTTGCGTGTACGAGGTAATTTTTGATGTCTGTGAAATCTACACGCCGCAAAAGACTCATGTCACACACCACCTCTAGTTTGTTGAAGTCAAGGGGGTCAACACCGCCACACAGACGCACCTTTTCCTCGTAGCACGACTTTTCAGGCTTTGTCAGTCCACGCACTTAAGCGCTTAACCACATTCTAATAAAAGCAAGTCTTCAGAAAACCTTAATGAGCCATCTCCTTGAGAAAAATGTCAAAACAACAAGCAAAACTATGTTTTCTGTTGTAGTACTACGATGGCGTCTGCTCCCGAGACCCCGGGTATGGTGACTGTCGCACCAACCACTAGCGCCCCTTGCGGATGAAATCATGTGAATACCTCCTATAGTAAGTCTGCCTCAGCAGGATCCTTTCCGCTAACATGGTCGTTAAATGCTGGCCTAATAGGACGTTACGTGCCTGGCCTCACTGGCATAGCCAAAGGGTTCAACTCCCTCCTTCCTCCGATATTAAAATAAAAATGTGTGTACATGTACAACACAAATACAAACATATGAACGAGCCTGCGAAGCTTTCTCCGAGAAAATTTCTGGCTATGCCGCTTAACACACGAGACCTGACGATCCTCTTCTAAAGGCGATAGCCTTTCTTGGGGACCTTCGACAGAAAAATCTTGGTCTGTCTGTACAATTGTCTGTTTGTCCGCCCTAACGATACCTCAAATGGCACCAAACGGCCAACCCCTTCCGCAGCGCCCACCAGTATTGTTTAAGGTTTAGCGTTCATAGTTGTGCGATTGTCAATTAAAAAAGCAAATATTGCGCATATCTGTGGCACCACAACAACATGCCTATGTTTTGTATATCTGCCTTTATACTAAAAGAGGCACACACAATTAAGTGACTCTACGGACTGTAGTGTTTAACGCGCTGCGCTGACAGTGCAACGCGATGTTCAAGAAGGTGTTTCCAACGCTTTGCTACGACGGCAAGGTGGTGGCACCTGCCCGTCGCTTTGCATTCTACACCTTATCACCTCCAAGACTGGCACGCATCTTTCTCCGCGGTCGCGCAGGCCTTTGTTTTCAAAGATAACTGCCAGATGGCGCTCGTGTCTAACGTGCCCAGATGCGCTTGTTCGCCTCCGTTACACGCTCGAGGCACTCTAACACAACGCCTTCAGAATACCATTCACCGTTTTTTCTCGCGCAGAACATCAAATAAACATTTTGTTCACTCTCTCCAGACGCAAGACTATCATCTTTCGACGACATTTACAGTGTAACATGTAGAATCGGGCCAATTTTTTTGTCTTGTTCTCTCTCGGAGACGTGATCTACATGCCTTGAGCTGGGGCGTGTAATATAGGCCACTGCACTACTACAGTGGGTACAGCACCAAAAGGCATATATTCACTATGATCATACCCAATTACTCTGCCACAGCGCCTCAAAACTGAACTATGGAACTATCAAGCGGGCAGTGTATGCAAGACAGCCCTAACAATTGTCTTTCCCAATTCACTATCCTAACTTCATAGTTAAACGTCGGTCTCTGCTGGGCTAATCGACAATGAAACAGCCCATGCATGTAGTCAAGTGGTTTCGAACGGAGCACAAGTTGGTCTAGTGGACGATGTATAAGGCTAACTACCTCACTTAGTTGTAATGGACGCACTCGCGTAATTAACGCACCCCCTACATTCACCCGCTGCAGTCCTGCTAACCGATACCTGGCACCTCCTTGACCGTTGGGTCTCGTCCTTTTTTTTTTTTAATTTTTCTGCCGACCCCTAAGTTCGCTCCCCCCCCCCCCTTTTCACCCACTGCCGCGCGCCGTATTGTTGTCCTTTTTATCTGTACACTGCGCGTCCTGTCTTCTATTATCTGTGTGCAACAGCGTTGTTCACGGGCGGTGCGAGTGTACAGACGTTGCAGCGAGCGAAGCTCACAAACCTGCCCACGCCAACCGGCGAGGTCGCTTCCTGCAAATACAAAACTTAAGGGCCCAACCACATGCCCGTGATTTTCCAGCGACGACGACAGGATAGATTTGCTGTCGCCATGGCTGTCGTGAAGGGTCATTAGTCGCCATTGTGCCGCCGGTTTCTGAAAACCAGAATAAAATCGCTTGTCACCCAGAAAATATTGCGACTTTTTCCGCAGCATGGTAGTACCCGCGATTCTCGAGTCGGTAGCAATTTGTTATCCGCGCGTACTTTAAGGAACGCAAGATATAAGCTACATTTTCTACATTAACTTCTCATGTGGACAACGAGACGGCGGCCGTATTTCAACGCCAAAGTGTTTTATTCCGGGGTCCGTCGCGACTCCGCTTATGTACTCCCGTCACGGAAGTGACGTTGAAAAACATACTAAGAAATTCCAAGGAAAAAAATTGCAGCATATCCACAGAGTGAATGATGATGAGTGAGACGGAGCTTCGGAGGGTTTTATCAGTAAACCACGAATCCTCCTCCCGCCTGTCTGTCTGTCCGTCCACACTAGCGCTACACGCTGGACCAGTCATAGAAGCAGCCGGCATTGTACCATGGTAGAGAGGCAAGCATGTACAGACCCACGGCCTTAGGAGCTTCGCCCCTACAAACCAGAACGCAAGCATTTGTAACGCGCAACCGAACCAGCAACTTCTCAAATTTCAGCGCGCGGCACTAGCCACTATGCCAAAGAGCGTACGTTGGCTGAAGCGCTAATGGGAAGTCATTTATATACATCGTACACCGTTTGGCAGTTCTTAGGGCTTAGAAACTTTAGCACGTTTTCGTTATCAGTGGCGAGAAGGCACGACGGGTTCGCTCTCAAGGTTTTCGCCTCCACGAAGCGCCGCCTCCACAGAGCGTGGTCTTTCCTGCGCGCGCGCTTATCAGGCTTGGAGAAAGTCACTTCGCACGCTGCGCGGCCGCGTTTACGATCGGAGCGCGCTGCTGACACACGACACAGGAAGAATTGTGACTGCTGTTGTTTTGTGTATACTGGTACACTCGTTTCGCGAGTCTTTCTTTCTGTTTGAACAGCGTGTTTTAAGTATCGCACTGCGACAGTTTTTGGTGTACGCTAACTTCATGCGTACTTTCTGCTCGAGGTGTGTGCTGCATATTTCGAGCTGCTTGCCATATTTAGCATGGATTATTCAGACTTGTTGCTGTTCTTGAAGCAAAGGGCAATAAACACTCAAATACCTCTGCAAAGGCATATCTTTTTCGTGCTGTAACGATTCCTACACAGGCGAATCAGCCACGTTTTGTCGTTGACCTTAATCTCGACGGTTTGTTCCGATGCCTCGGTGGTAGCTTGCTACAATGTCAACGGCGTCATCACGGTCGTCGTGCGAGGTTGCCGCGAAGTTGGCAAAGTGAGCCATAGCGCAGCGCACGCTTCTGGGCGCACCTCGAGATCACAGCAGTTGCGGTTACGATTGCGAGAGATAGCCGCGGAACGCTTTACACAGCGTACGCAGGCTGCATGGAGCCAGCTTACAAAAGATAGCGCCGTCAGTCACCGAAGACGAGTGAAGTGCAACAAAGAAATGTAGTCGACTAAGGTTGCACGGCGGGCTTGTTGGTTATTCATGTTGTTCGAGGTATAGCGCATCCAGGACGGGACAGAAAAGGAGACACAGAACACCGTGTATGTGTTCTGTGCCTTCTTCTCCGTCCCGTCCTGGATACGCTATACCTCGAACAACATGCAACAAAGAAGCAGTTTCCCAACGGTGCACACGTGTGTCAATTGTGAAAGGCTAAACCTAACTTTTTTTTTGCATTATCTCATTTTTTGCTCATTCCAAAAAAAAATCTTTCATAAAATTTGCCCCCATAATGAACGCATTCCCAACTTTGCTCCAATTTTTCAAAAAAAAAAAAAACTGCGTTTTCATTACGCAAGTAAATACAGTACTTGCATATGACGACGCTTGGGCCAATAGTGCCTGCTCACCGAAGCCGCCGGCCCATGTAAGTCGTCATGCACGAGGCATAAACTACGAACTCTGAACTTTTCTCTCGCCTTCGTTATGTCGTACTATGTACACAGCTATGTATCCTAGCTCAGGCTGCAAGTTTTGTACTGCTAACAGTGCAAACCTAAACCACATTATGAGGCAAAGTAAAGACTACTCACTAATCGCAATCAAACGAATGCTTGAGGCCAACAAGCCTAAGTTCACATAGCTCATGCGCTAGCCTGTCCTAACATTATTGCCAAGCCTTGTTTCAATCACCCGCACGAATGCGGTGATGCAAAGAATACACACCAAGACTTGTGTAATTTTTGATGTTTTATTACACTTTGTACGGTCTGCGGGGCCCGCCTGCACACAGTGCAAGCGTGAACAGAAATGAATTAAGCTCTGCAAGCTGGCAACTTGCCTCGGAACACACTAACATTAATCAGTCTATGTGCGAGCTTTCGAGTGCACAGCGAATATTGTATACTCGGTCACACAAGACACACTTTGGATATCGGTAGGGATCAAATGTTTGTATCGCAGGTGGCCTTTCTTTGGCAAAATGCCAAGGAGGCAATTGCGACAGAGGAATTAGATCGCATCAGAAGTGCTCATGTGATGCCGGCATCAATAATGCCCTTAATGCTCAGAGTGCAAGTGGTAAGGACTGTCGACCAAACTCTTAAGAGACTCCTGCATACAGTTTCATGCAGGCTCACTGAAAACAGAGCTATGTTACAGCGTGGAACGAGAGGAAAAATTTTTGCTGTGGGAATCAGAGGCACTTTTGCAATCACAAGCGATTCACTACTTGGTGCACACGGCAGACCAACAAGTAACGCATCCAGCATTGAACACACGAGCAAGCGTGCCACCTGTCGAATGTTTTAACCAGAAAGCAAGTGAAGCAGTGTTGAGATGAACTGTGAAAGACAGCCCGACAAAACTGCTCGAAAATACTTGGTATGGCACAGCATGTTGTACACATTATTAAGCAGCAACAAATCATAGTATAAAAAAAACAGTAATTCACAAAGATCTCGCCAGAACACGGATAAACAACAGCATGAAGCAGTGCATGAACTTATGAGCATCGGTGTCCCCATATTAAAAACTCAGTCTGATAGACATGACTCCGAACATTTACAAACACAAACATACACAAAAAGAATCGCAACATCTTTTTGACCCGTTCATCCCAAAACGGGAACTGAGATTCTAAGGTGGCACGACATTTCGTTGAACTCATCTTAAAAAACACAACAGCGTCAAACATAACTGAAACACCACCATGAGAGTTTCAGGTAGCACAACCTTTTACAATCATTGTATTGAACTCCCTAAAAAAATTCACAAAATTTGGCTTAATCGTCCCTTTGTCAACAACCTTATTAACACATTAAGACTATTGAACTTGCATTTCAGCCCAACGAAATTCGTGTCATGCACTTTCAAACTACCTGTTCAAAAATAAAAAAGTTTTTTGTGATTACAAAGTGTAGCTATACTAGACATGGCCTACGGTTGTTCAGTAGATTTAGCTCATGTATGACCTCATCATTCACGAGCCGTTATCTAGTGAACAGTATAGTACTCGTCGATGTCTCAGGCCATTAAGAGCTGACGAAAAACTTTCACGTTACAAAAGTGTAATAGCGCACTTTACAAGGCACAAGTGCAAGGCACAGTGGGCAAATTGGTGCCACGAGGATGAAAGCAAAGGTCTGCAAAAGGCGCGTTACGTCACGAACACTTCGAATGCTGCATGCCTAAAGACATTTATTTAAAAGGTGTGGCACACAAGTCACTGAGGCAATGTGCATTCACACACTTCATTATACACTCAAACCTCAATATAATGAACCCTGACATAACAAAATATCGGTTATAACGAAGTGAACAAAAAATAGTTTTTCAATAGATACGGTGTTTGGAATAAACTTTTGCAATAAATTTTCGAATACACCAAACTTATTTTCATTTAAAATTCAACTTTGTTATAATGAGGTTTGAGAATACAAACAGGCAGACAACTGACTGCTTTAAAGAGACTGCCCACAAAAAAACTTACTGCACTCTGTTAACAACAAACCCACAAGAACAGTGAAAGATGACAATGGGGCTCCTAAAAATGTAAATGAGCAAGCTGCTCTGGCCAATAGAGGTCATAGGCAATATAATGGTACTAATTACCACTATCTTCAGAGCCCTGCTTTCTGCAATGGGTGCAATCAGTCTAGTAGTCTCACAATGTTCTGTCTAAATAACTTGCCACAGAATAAATTCAAAGGAAACAAGCCCGTTTCTGTACGATGTCATGGTGTGGTTGAACACAAAGTTCAGGAGCTATCACAAAAGTTCTCACAGGTTTCAATGAAAGTTCTTGTCCCTTTCCAAAATGTTGCTTTCTCTCTAGCTGCCTGCCACAAATAATGGTAAATAATGGACGCCTGCATAAATCAATACCTCGTTGTTTAAAAATACATATAGATTGCTTTTGCTTGACACTATTTCATTCCCATCATCCCCCAATCTGACCAACAAAGTTCGAAAAAGGATATCATCGTAAACAGAATCATATATACATTATTTTGGCTCTCAAATTCCAAGGCACTGGAAGTGCGTACTGGGCGATCCATTGATATGGGAGACGGCAACAGATTTAATGAGAGTGCTTCCCTATAAATGAAACCATTGTACACTGCCGTTCTTTATAAAAGGGAACACATGAACACGTGGTCTCCTCTCTGCAACAGCTGGCTACAGTATCGTACAGCGCTTGTCTAGCGGCCATAATTCGTTGTGTTGTTTGCCAATAGACGACGCCAAAAGCCAACGTCTTTGCTGTTGGTCGATGATGGGCCTGTAGGCAGGCGCCGCAGAGCGCAGGCCACGTGCTCACGTATTCCCTTTCATTAAGGACGACAGTGCACATCTCTCATAGATTAGAAACAGCATTGGTGCACTGCAGTTCATTTTTCTGCTAAATTCCATGCCTCTTATCTATGGTTGTGGCCTGCTGATGCCATTGACGATGCTTCACGTCCAGCTTCAGTAACCTTCACTCGCTGCTTGCAGTGGCCACATGCACTACCGTTTCTTTTACAGGTCCGCAATGACGAAGGCCGACTACTGTCAAGAGTGTGAACACCCTCCGTTTCCAACTCTGAACGCAACATCGGGTGCATTGCAATTGAAAACGAGTTCTGCTATTCAGCATCTTAATTGAACCGGGCAAGAGCTTTGAGAGTACGGTAAGAGTATACATTAAAGATGCGTAGTGTAAGCATAAGTGCACGTGGCGTTCGTTTGAATAGATTAGCATGGTGCACCCGTATGTACAAGCATTGCTAAGGTGTTCAAACACTCACAACTATCTCGTGGTGCTGAATTATTTTTTTTTTCAGCCGCATCACAAAATTCACATTATTGGGTTTTGCTTATGCAGCGAACTTTTAGCTTCCTACTGGACAGTGAACCCTCTACCAAAGCAAAGATCACTGGAGCTTTGCCTTAAAGGCTCTGAAATGCAAGACTGGTTCTCCTGCCTTACCTGACGACGACCGACGCAAATGCCCAACTACAAGCCCTGTATAGCAGGTATGATTGATCTAAACTCGCATGTTCCCCCATTAACTACCCCACGATCCTCTCATAAGCAGAATAGTGAGCTCTGCGAAACCTAAAACTTTCCCATTTTTCCTTCCATGTACATATACAACCCTCCCTCTGTGGTTACCCGGATGTGGCCCTGGCTTACCTGCAAGACTTTACAGCATAGCACAAGTGAGATGCAATGGAGAGTTACATGAAAGAAAAAGTATAAGTATAAACAGAATGCCAGATTCATTCTTTGTTTTCCATTTCTTTTCTGCTTTTATTTTGCTATCTCAACTTGCTCTATATCTATACACTGGTACAGCGGTGGTGGCCGTAGTCTGCAATCAGGCCATATTTTTTGTACAAACGAGAAAACAAAGGTAAAAGACTTGTACAACAAACAAAATGTTGAACGATACTTTTGCGGGACCACAAAAAGAACTAATGCACGCAGAAACACAATGGCAACGGAGGACTGTGTTTTGCAGGTGCCATAAATGCATTGTTTCACAGGGCAGACAATATAAAGAAACATTCAAAGGCACAAAACCATGCGAAACACAAAAAGCAAAAGGTACTGAAGAACTAAAGGGTAAACTAAAGAAGATGGCACCACATGTGGCCAGCAACACAAAATCAATGCTCCTCACAAGATGACTCTGACTTGTTCCAAAATAAGCCTTTGAAAATGCACAAATGCATACAAAAGGCACCGGTAGAGCTCATTGAATACACAAGAACTGTTGCATAAATAATTTATTCACTATCTGAACTGTTCTTGTTGCAATAAAGTAAGCATGCAAGATATTCTCAGTATTTTGTCATAATTCAAACGTTATCACAGGTATGGGTGCCACTGTTTTTAGTTTTTCAGCTGGTACAAATGGTAACTTCTAGATCAAACAGTTCACAGTTCAACCCATGCTTTCAAAGCAAATGTAAAACGAGTAAACGAGACTTAAAAGTCCATACCAATGTTGACAGATGAGCCAACAGCTACGCACTGCTCTTTAGCTGTCCTCAACCAAATGTCAAAGCAAACTTGCTAGTTCTGCTACCTATTTTCAAGACAAGTTTTTGTTTAGTTTGATTGTACAGTACCAATTTATCAAAACAATTAAAATTTTACTATTTGTGCCATGCCTCTTTGAACGTCCCATAAGTCATATATTTATTGTAGGAAAGTTGGTGACCCTGATCAGGATGCAGTTAGCTTAATGATTATCATACTAGACGAGTACTTCGCAATGCTTCTAACATATCTTTGCTTGTACCAACTGTAAATAAAATAAATAAACTTTGTTTTCATGTTGGGGTGGCAGTAATTTCAGGGCCTTCGTAAAGCCCGATTCACAAACACACACACGTCAAATGCATCGTCATCCACTGGCGTTCATCATAGGGCAAGTTGCTAGTACCGCTTTCTCTTTTGCTATGAGCAGTTGCCAATGTTTCAAGTTTCCTCCCCCCTCCCCTTTGTCGCTTTTTGAAGTTTTTCAAAAAGCGACATTTCGTAACAAACACTTGATGGTACTATGCCCCGATGGAGCACCCAACAGCTGCTTGAAACAAGCCTTACATGTAGCTGGATAACGTGCAAGGGTGGGCCACATCACAAAGCACCTCTGCTGCATTTTAAGACTGACGTACAGTAAGTAATTATTTGAAGACTGTAGCGATGACTAAATTTTATGGCCATGACCAACAATATAATATAGTGCAGTGTAATGTACAGCGTGTGTATTGACACAGTGCATGCTACAGCAAAAACGCAATACACTGGTGTAATTCATTTTTTTACACTACTGGCAGCTTTGGACAAGTCGTCACTTGTAATAAGACAACTGGACCAATGTGGCTCTGTTATAGAATTTTTTTACAATTTTTTAGCCTTTTCTTAATTGAATTTCTTGCTCTATGAATCAAATGCCACTGAGTAACTGCAAAAAACATTTCCCCAGGAGGCACACATCAGCCTGCTTCGAACAACCGCTCCAGCCAGTCATCTTTAGACACCTTGCAGTGTACATAGGCAGCTTCGAACAACCGCTCCAGCCGGCCATCTCTAGACACCTTGCAGCATAAACTCCACAATAACCTTGGCTGCTCTTTCAAGTCAGCCACAAAGTATACAGATTATAATTTCATGTGCTCACGCATCTGTGAGAAAACAAAGCCCCATCACTGGCTCAGTTACAGCTAAGGGAGCATGCCTGCTGTATATTGTATGCACGAATAGAATTTGTCGACAAAAGGGGTGCGTAGAAACCAGGTTGTATCGCTACGCGAGCGGGTCACCTCACTTACTTTAGGTGTAAGTAAAAGGTGGTGGCCGCTCTATTAACTTGGAAATTGCATTCCCAAGATGCCATGACAGTTCATGATAGTACAGACACATGGACAAATGACGATGACTCAAGGCGCAACCATGACGCCCAGGCAGCCGGAGACTCCAACCGATGCAGCAGGCACATACATACCACACATGCTCCGTAACTCATGCATTGTGCTCATCTGCAATAGATCTGTTCGAAGGCATTTCAAGAAGCACTTCGAAGTACCCGGCAGGAAGCACTGGCCTCTGGCTATCATGCCCACTGAACATGTTGCTGAGCGACGATAATGGCCTGAAACAAATCTTCCAGCATTGGGCCATTGAGCAGCAAAAGCTTGCAGATGGTCAGCAGCACTGAACCTGCGCCGCATGGTGGCTGGCTCATAGGCTCGTCACAGGAAATGGCTTTCCCAGTCTTGCCACCTCCTCATTCGATATTGCATCGTATGGTCCCGGCTTCCGTATTTGCCGCCTGTAGTTTCGAGGCGGCGGCGTGCTCCGCCGTCTCCGCCGAAGGAAGTAGAAGAATCCCAGGCAGCACAGTACGAGTGAGGCAAGAACAGCCAAGCAAACACTGAGGATGATGATCCATGGCGGAGGCGCAGTGCCTGGAAGAGAAGTTTAACACCCGAAATTCGGTATATGAGACAGTGATACAGAGACACTAGTATGCCTACAGTAAAATACAGATTCATAAGGGAATGCATAAGAGGTACCTTGCTTATTAGAGACATCTCATATTAAAAGACAGAAGTTGCTGCTTGGAGCATGCCTCTTATAAAGAGGTTTAACTGTAAGTACAATACACAATAGAGCAGGAGGTAAAAACATTTTTTTTTCACATGACATTACAGCAATGCAAACCCACTTTGTGATTATAATCGAAGTGAGAAGAGAAATTTAGGCTTGCATAAAAGTTGGCAAGGCGACAACACCTCAGTAGCCAGCAGTGAAGGTTAATATAGTTTTGACAGGTGACAAAGCAAACCCATATCTTCAAGAGCGGCTTGCTTATGACTACATAAATAGGTTACCTTAATTAGCTCCTCTATTAGTACACCTATGATAGTAAAGCCAGCAATATTTGAACACTCCGAGTATAATTTATCAATCTAAACAGATTAATTGTTTCCCTTTAGTGTCCCTTTAAAAGTTTTCACAGTGACCAATTTGCAACAACGAGCAGAAAACAAACGAGAACTATCACTCACATGTTGGCGTCATCGGAGGATCCCAGACGCCCGTCGGCTTGCACACGAGCGTAGCGGGGCCGTGCAAGGCGTACCCTTCGTTGCAGGTAAAGAGGACGGATGCGTTGATTCTGAATCCGTCTTTGCTGAACAGCCTACCGTAGGTTGGGCTTGGCAGCGGGCTACACTCTGTTAGCGCAACGCAGCACAGATGTGGTGTTTTTTTTTTTGGGGGGGGGGGGGGGGGAGGTATAGTGCAGGAGCGACGAGATGGGAGTATGCAGACATCGAAGAAAGCCCAGAAAAAACGCCACCAAAACAGGAAGCAAAGACCGCCAAGCACGAAAACAACGGTAGGCACAAAGCCACAAGAAAATGTGAGTGCAAAAGTTGCAACGAAAACGGCGATTGTAAGCGAAAGAGTGAGCAACAAAGGATGACAAGTGTGCCGTGTGATGTTTGTCCACAGAGCAAGCAAAAAGATGGGAAAGGAAGCAAAGGAACGAAGAAATGTAAATAGCATTTGCATTTCAATCAAGTCAGCCAAGCCAGGACAGGAAAGACATGCGAAAAGTTGAAACCATTCCATGAAAACAGAAAGAAAATGGGAGTTTTTCGCAGTTTAATGGAGAACGCCACACGCAAAAAGTAGGACAACAGTTAAAAGACCGAATTAGATTGAAGAGAAAGGAACGTGCAAGTTTGAGTGAGATATATAGGAGCATGTGGAAAAAAGAAACAAAAAACAAAAAAGTGTTAGACGTGTGACGTGTGCATACCCTTTAACACAAGTAAAAATTCAGTGTGAACATAAAAAAAAATATTTCCAAAAGACTGACCTGACTTAGCTACAGTAAACAACCTCTTCACCGAACACACTCCTTGCATATAAATTTATACATTGACTATATTGTTCCAATTCAGAAATTTAAAAAAAATCAAAATGCCATGATATCTAAGCCACTGCCATTTTAGCATGATATTACACTATGTAGCAGGAGGCAGCAAACCTACATCATAATTTGGTCGATTATCAAATCTAAATAAATTACATTCTACATGCAAATTTGATGTTATAGTAGTATACATGATCACAATAGCATTGCTTCGACATTGATTCTTAGTAAATTCCTCAGAAGCCTTCTTTCAACAATTTAATGACTTTTAATTAAGTGATGATGCATTCTTGGGGGGTTTAAGATTAGATAAATGAGTATCTCAACATTCCAGAAATGTAGACATGATGTGTCTACTACAGAATTCTAAACTTTGGAATCAGATTGCAGATTTGAAAGAGGTAAAGTAGAGCCCTTCAACAAAAATCATTAGAATTTTAACTGCTTCTTGCATCTGCCTAGCCAAGCAGCCTTCTTTCAGAAATGGCAAGAACCTAAATCCAAGTTTTTCTCTATTGTTTTTTTTAGTGATCTACACAAGGAACAAATCCATGGCGTCACATGTCATAATGGTTGTGATAGATGCTGACACTAGACATGCTAATGGTCACTCACACTTCTGTGACGTGAATATTCTGAAAAAGTTTGAAACTCCACCCTTTTTGCAGGAGTGGTGTTTCGTCAAAGTGGATGCTGGCTATCTTGTTATTGAGATAGCAATTACATGGACACTCTCGGCTGGATTTCGGCTGGATTTCGGCTGTAGTATCACCGGCGTGATACTCAGCATTATCAGCAAGAAGGTGCAAGAGCGCGCTGCAGCTCTAATCTCTCGCACGTACTTTGGCCCGCAGAGAGGAGGGGAGTGGACGATCTCTCACGCCCCTTTATCTCAGGGTGGGGAGGATGATACGTCTTGGGTGGCGTTGCGCTTGACTAGAACGATTCTGTTGTAGTTACGGGGCGCACAAAGGTCACTGCAACCGTTGCACAGCCTCCGTTTGCGAAAAAGGCGCGCTTTTCAAACCCAGCGAAGTAACAACTGAGATGCTTATTCTGTACCTGTGAGTACGTTCATCTGTACCTGCGAGTACGTTTTGTGCATCATTTATGTGTGAGAAACGTGGGGCACGTCTCGATCTGCTTGCCATTCTGCTTAGATCTTCGAATTTGTTGCTATCGCGTTCATAGCTTCGTCTTTGCAGCAAAGCTGTGACTTTATTTACGAACATAAAAGTGCTGCCTGAAACACAGTGAGCCTTTCAACAGAAAGGTTATGTTTCCGTGTCATTTTCATGCATCTGCAGAAAAAGATGTGTCTCACTGACGATTAGGTAGGCTCAACAATGCGCCTTTTGTTCAGCACTCTCCTGAGCAGGTTGCACAGATAAAAGATACCAAGCAATCAAGCGTATTGACACGTTTCTCATTTTCGTTTTGTGACCATCCATGGCAAAAGTCACCAAGAAAATGGCCTTCACAAATAGCGAATCTATTAGAAAACTGTCATACAATAGGTTCTCATTTAATATCTTTATGTGTGTTTGCTTATTTCTATTGCTTCTATTTTATAAAGCAGCATCTCTGTTCTAATAGCTTGTTGGAAAGGAAGTGTCGAAATAAAATACCTCCTCCTCCCACTACCCTACTTAGTATATCCTGAGCAACACTATTGCATTACATATCATTAAATACTGTAAAGAAACATTAAGATGAGAAGGTTTCACATGCTCATCTGACATAGGTATGAGACAACTATCTCTAAATCACCCCCAAGAAAAAAGAAGGGATCATTTTATCCAGTACTAACGTGTTGGTGGTAAAGGAGCGGTTGTTGTGGTCGTGGTGGTGGTAGTTGTTGGCAATGGTGGTGACGGTGATGATGCTACAGCTGTTGACAAGGAAAGCAAAAACTATATTACACAACCAGTTAACACCATTAAACATGAAAAACAAGAACCAAGGGGAGGGAAGCACTTGAAAAGGAATGAAGACTGGGAACACTGGAAAAGAAAGGCAGATAGAAAGAAAACCTGACTGGTGACTGACGGGACCGAAAAGGAAACGAAATGTTGTGTTCGCCTGTATCACAAAATCAGCTTTCACATGACAATGAGAGTTTTAGCAGTGGGACTCTTAAACGACGCATGTAAGCAGCAAAGGAGACAAAATGACATAACCAGCAATGCCCGGCATTAGACAAGACCATCAAGACCAAACCATGCAAAGAAGCACCAGAAAAATAACACCAGGAAAGTATCGATATGCTGTCTGTACTACAGACGCCTTACTCGAAATTGAACATTGAAGATGCTCGTATCTTTATTGGAGTGAAAAACATTGGTGTATGAAGAGCGCGACAGCTTTGATTTCATTTCTTTTTTCTTCCCGTGCACGTGGCAACTAATCAACATATTTTATATTGCACAAGAGTGCAATTAACTCTGAAAACACATGTACAACGTTTTTTCTTTATTTTGACAATCTATTTCATAATCACTGTCAGTTTCTTTTCATCGCCAATTTGAAGCAAGGAGAGTGGTGAGAAGCCATTGAATGAGAGGTGTTGCTAGAACCACCATATTGACAAAGAGACTGCTTTCCCAGGCAGCGTTTTTTTAAGTACACCCAGCTCAATCTCTCATACCTCAATTTGGAAGATAGCGGTTTAAAGCTAGAGAAGACATTTCTGAATATCATACACCTACATAACATAGGGTCATTATCATAGGAAGAGTGGGGGCAAGATGAAATACAAAAAAGAGAGCAGAAAGGTCAGGCTGCCATCTCAAGACGAGTACTTACTCCATTCTCGGCGACAACTTTTCTTGCCAGTACTGCAGACGCTACAGAAGCCTAACCTATACCTGATGTCATATCGAAACACAGCACTTGAGTTTACTGATAACTTTCTCATCTGCCTCACTGCAATAAATGCTACTTTATTTATTATGCAACTCAAACAGTAGTGGGAAGTCGTAGGTAAAACGTATTGTTCACTTTGTAAGAATGCCTTCTTTTTTTTCCGTTTTTTTTAGTCCCACCTTTTTAGCATGCCTGTTTTCCAATGTGAGCATGGTGTCCACAACGTGGTTGGTCTGCGTTTGGCTGCAAGTGCTATATAGTTCTCCAAGAAAAATATACTGGTAATTCAACACTAAAATGTAGGCTGAACAATTCGAATGTCAAGATTCACATTTTTTGTGTATACATTTTTCCAAATGCATCAATGATGTGAGCGAGCTGCTGCACAACTTGCGGAGCGGCACAAATGTGCATAAGGCCTTCCTTCTTAGTCTTTTCTCCCCCACCAAGATAAGTTGTCGCCGAGTGCAGCATGTGCCATGTCGGAGTACCTAAAGCCTGGCCAGAATAATCGGCCGCTGTCTGGCAGTACTGGGAATCAAAACACGGTAGCTCGGTTGTTGGATGCAGATGCTCCACCAATTGACTACCACTGCCATAGTCATCATTGTCGAAGTAGGAGAATAAGGTTTCCATAACCTCCCTTTCCTCATCCACTACTAATAGCGAGGAAAAGAAAAACTAGGTGCAAATAAAAACACTTCAAAGAAGTGCAGACCGTAAGGACTAAGATAAGCTTTTTTGTTAAAGCATAGGCTCCAGCGACACTACTCGTTCGATGACCTCGAATTGGTTTGTCATCCGCAAGAAAACACGGGAAAATTAGCCATATAGACGTGGAAGTCAAAGCAAAGAGACAGAAGGGACAGAGTATAGACATGCAAACAAAGAAAGAAAGGGGAAGATGGTCCATTGAATGCAGACACACCACTTTATAAAAAGAAAAACAAAAACGTGATGAATATGTACAAGCCTTGAAAACCACTATACCTGGCTAATTATAGGTAGAAAATTGCTTCACATTGTTCAACTTATGGGAAAATGTAAAGAATGTGCTTCTCATTGGATGGTTTTAAGTTAAACCAATGACTCATTGTCGTTTTTTTTTTCTGTCACTTTCGCATTATTTTGGTGCATGTACAGAATATTCATTGCTACAGTACTTCCCTGGCTACCCTGCCTCACTGATTTTTAATGTAGTGCCATCAGACACAGTTTTCATGTTAAAACAGTTAGGGGTTTACCTTTTCTACCTAATTATTTTCACTCATTTTATGTACAATATGATGAAAGAAAAAAAACACGCTTTCGCAGAGTTGCTCTACCAGGCTCCCCTGTCCAGCCATCGATTGATCGATCGATCCTAAAAGCACAGTGCACAGGCAAGCGTGGAAGTAAAAGAAAAAACCCGATTCAATAGCAACAAGGTCATCAGAAACAAGCCACCAGGAGAGAGAAGCAGGATGGGGAGACAAGAGTGAGAACAGAAGATGTGAGGAACTGAAAGAACAGAGGACATGGGAGGGCCACTGACAAAAGCCAAGACTGTCGAAAGTCAACCAACTTTGTCTCTTTGTGTCCGTGCACGACGGTGGGTCTGGACGCCACTTGAGGTCTTCACCGCATGTGGCGGACGATCGCTGGCCGTCGTCGCAGACGTAAATGATGATGGCGCCAACCTCATAAATGCGGTTTGTTTTAATTTCGCCGTGGGGCAGTGGCTTCGGTTCAGAACACCTCTCTGAAAAGTTTTTTTTTTCTTTGTCACAGAAATCGTACACTGCTTCAGCCATGACTGGCTTCAGTCAACAGTACGGTGAAAAATGAAAAACTCAGCTTTCATTTGACGCTTTCTTTCATGCTGCATGCAGGTGAACGTGCCAAACTCAAACCAGCATTTTCATTAGTCAAGCCTCGACAAGCGTTTTGTGAGTGGGCACGGCAAACGTTCGTGCTTTGAGTTTGCATTGCGGGAATAGAAACAAGAAAAATCAGCTGAAACCATCTGTGATCATTAGAACTGATTAAGTGAACAGCACAAAGTACAAAGCATCTTCGGTTTTTAGGTTTTAAGAATGATTCCGAATGATTAGAGAAGAGGAAGTTAGGATACCTGGAAGGCCAAACTAAACATTTTATTCTGTGTTATGCACAACGTAGTCATTTCCACAGTTTACTGTGGCACAAAATATTGCAGTTGTTCCTACTGTTCCCCTCTACAATTTTAGCATTTCTCTAATGATAGTGTGTATATGGGCATATCAAGCGTTAATGTAATACAATATCTCTATGTATGAGCGAGAAAAGACAACTGTCTATTATTAACCTGCATATTAATGGGCACAATATATTAGGCTGTGACTGATTGACTGCAGGACTGGTTATCATTTCACAGGTGTTATTTTACCAATCCAGCATTGCTGTAATTAAGGGCAAGGCAAACCTGACCAACATCAAGAATTTCATGGGCACCACACTCCCCCCTTCTGATGGTTTACATTGATGCCAGACTGCCAGATGCAGCTTCAAAGACACAGCAGAAAACAAACAAAAAACAATCCCCCATGCTGTTAATGCTTGCTTAGAATATGCACAGTATGCGCGAGCCACTATGGCCACGCAACTGTTCTCTTACCAACAATGACATTCGGAGTCCAAAATTCCACAGCCTTTCCATGTCCTGCACATTGCACATGCCGCCACAGCTCATTCATTCTACACAGCTTGCACGTTCAGCAAATCATATCACACCACACCAGAGTTGACTCAAAGTGACAGATGTACAGAGATCAGGCAACAAAGGCTTGCTTTACTCCTGGATCAGGCAACAAAGGCTTGCTTTACTCCTGGCAACAAGTACCAGGAGTAAAGCAAGCATTTGTACACTTGTGCTATGCACTTGTGCTGTGCTATCAGTGCTGTCAATCACACGCATGCATGAACATTGCACATAAACCTCTGTGATCTGCTGAAGCAGCTATATGCAAATGAAAACTTCGCGTGACTTAAAATAATCGGTAAATAGAGCATGCTGGCTATATATGTCGCAGGTAATTGCATCAAGCCAAAAACAAACAAACAAAACAAAGAAGGGAAGCAGTTCTCACAACGCAGTACACAACAGCGAGCACCCACAAACATGCTCAGTATAAGTAACAATATTTATGACACAACACACAGCGGACGACAAAAACTAGAGCTGCCTGACAATCCCAAGGTTCATTATAAAATGTTTACATTAAAATGTGGTACAGACATTTATGGCCAGAAAGTACAATAACAATAAATTTTGGCTCAATGTCCACTTAACGAATTTCAATACAAAATTCTCAACATAACAGTTTCAATACTGTAAGATGTCAATTGTGATTTTACTGACTTCACTTTATCAGGATTTGACTTTATCAGGAGTTAAACTAAGGAATGATTTACTGGTAAAATTCAATATGTTATATTGTAATACGCTAGCAAATAATATAATTGTTAGGGTTCAACGTTGCAATATGCTAGCAATAAACATAATTGAATCCATTTCGCACACCACTGTGGGGATAATACTTCAGATACAAATGTCTAATTCAGTCTTGCTGCAAAGTCGCCATCGTGCTATCTCACATTGGTTTAGAGTGCGAGTACGCTTTCTGCTCTTGGCTGAAAATGACAAACTGTGGGATCCCACAGCTTGCTGAAAATTCAAGTTTCTTGAACAAATTGGAACTGTGTGTCGGGAGTTTAAGCGACGCACCCCTTTGTTGTACATGTTGTCTTAGCTACAACAATTGGTGGCAACGCAGTCACATATATTTGCAATATACGTCTGCCACAAGAACTATTACACGATGACCTTTTCATTGTAATTTACTTCCTCACCATCTGATGCGTTTCCACCCAGAAACGATGTCTACTTGAGAAGGAAAGGTTAAAAACTGTAAAGACATGAACTAAACAAGCCGGCAGTTATGTGCGATGGCTGAAACACTATTTTTTTAAGAAAGCACTATAATTTCTACTTGAGGAGGCCCTTCCAGCTTTCATTAGAAGACTCATTCATGCCACCTACTGATCTCCTAGCTTTAGAATGCAAAAAAGTACAGCAGAGTTTAAAACAGCACTCAGATTTTGTTAAATATTCTTGAAGTTTGCGGAATGGTCAAGGTGGCAATTGCTTGTTAAAGCTCTGCGAGAACTGTCCCATCGGGATCCCTACAAAACACTCTAGTGGTACCTAGACAGACCTGGGTCACAGACAAATAGAAATATTCATAAAGTTCATGAAAGTAATCACATAATGGTCATCACAGTTTCTAACTGCTACTACGTAGATGCACAATTGAAGAGGATTTGGTAATAGATGTATACTGCGCCTCCTACACACCGTGATTATCAAGTGGACGAGTGACACCTTCCCCATTCAATTGCTCAGTTTGTGGCAGCACCTGGTGGTGCAGAGATCAACCATGCAAACATGGGAGCATGGTGTGCACGAACATCTGGCACAATGTGAGGTATCAAGGATGGCGAAGCTTTGTGTCCCTAGCTTGGTGAGAAAGCTGATGTGGGAGAGCATGGCTTGAGAATCGTCGACGAGTTTAACTAACCTAAGCAGCTTCCTTTATGCAAACTTGATCACCATCAGCAGCTGGACTATGCTCAATGCAAAATGATGGCCTCTACGGTGTTTCACCAACTACCACAGTTCTGTGTTTGCTGCGGCAAGGTTTTCCCCACAAGCTTCTTAATCTCATCCGATTTCTCTTGGAATTTTCCTCTTGACTTCAATTCGAATTCAGTCTGTTACTCTTAAAGGGGCCATACAACACTTTTGGAGCATGGTCAGAAAACGCTTCCAATCGGTAGTAGAGGCTCCTGACAACACGCGAGCCAAATATTGTGGCGCCGCACGCGGCCTGGAATTCATCATAAATAATCAAAATCAGCTAAAAAATTTCTTTCTCTTCTCTCGACAAATGACAGAAGACCCTAAAAAATCTCTCTTAGCAAGACCCATCTATAAGCCATTGGCTGATGGCATTGATTGGCATTGTGCGCTCGATTTTTACAGAGACTGCCGCGAAAGGCCACGACTTGTCCATTCGTGCGTGTAGAATCACTTTGAAAAAGTTGCGCAATCTAAGGAAAAAAAAGTTCTCAAGGTCACGAGGCCTGGGTGACGTACTTTTTTGCCTCTGCCATCCCTCCCTGCTTAGCTTCCAGGGCTTTCATAGAAAAGAGAATCCGATCGCAGTGTGGGTCAAATCTTTGCAAGTCCACTCGTACTGGACAGATTTTTAAAATTTTTGCGGCGTTGAATTCGCAAGGCATAAGCTCTTCCGGTGAATTCATTCCGTGGTTACTTAAAAAGTGTTTCAGGGCCTCTTTAATGACAAGTAGCTATCTTGCCTTCGTGTAAAATGTCCTGCCCTAGCTCATTTCGTTTTCTTGGTTTGGACTATGATGTCCTTAACACACGTTTGTCCCCTGACCCTGTAGTTTAATATGTTACAGCATGACAAAGATACCAATAGAACAAGACACAGCGTGTCCTATAGTTTGTGGGCTTCAGCTTTCTTTCCTTGTTATTGTAGAGCTGTAACATAATGAACCAGTACCAACTAGCCCAGTTCACTATACCCCAGACCCACTCTGCTCTCTTCAAAAGCTGGCAGCAAAACGTCCTGTCAACAAAAGCTGCCCTCACGTCTCCCAAGGTTACAACCATACAAGGTGGTTATGTAAGGTCCTTCACATTCGATTCAACTCTGCTCCACCAAGGCAATAATAAGAAAGGACTTGTGCACCCACACCAAGCACCCATCAAGTGGTGAAGCTCTCATTACTACAAGCGAAAAGAGTGGTTCAGGCTTACGCTCGCAAGTTGGGTCACGGCCAGACCACATTGCATCGTTCTTGCAGCGACGTGTAGCATCACCAACCAACGTAAAGCCCTGGTTGCAGGCGTACTGGATCGTGGAGTTTTCACGGAAGATTCCCTGTGGCGGGTCGACCTTTCCGTCGGCGATGGGGGTGGGTTGTGGGCAAAAGATTTCTGAAACAACAGGGACAACAACAACGGCTTGGTACCCGCAGTGGCACGTGAAAGAGAACTGTTTCTTTGAGGCAGGAGCAGCTAAGGGGAGCAATTCAGCCAAGAATGAAAGGAAAGGAAATGCTTCCCTGCAAATGCACACAAACAATGAAAAAAGAACAGTGAAAAAAATTCTGGGGTTTCTCGTCTATGAAGTAACTGGAAATATCCGAGGCATAATGCAGAACACACTATCGCACCTGCTCGATGAAAAGAAAAAGTGTGGCCTGTTGGGTGCCCTAGTTGAACCTAATTCCACTGTGAAACCACTAGACAAGCCAAACCAAGGTGATAGAAAACACGTCTTTGTGTTGCAGGTTTTCTTAAAGAGCCTCAAACCTGTGGCAAATATTGGTGATCCTGTCATCAACACTCTTCTGTGTGTATTACCTTCTTCATGAACAACGATTTCTTATTTCACCATAAAATTTTTAACACTCTTCAGTGTCATATAGAAATTTGTGAAAGCCGATGTTGACATCTTGTCTAGTCATTCAATGACACCACAAATCTCATTACTTCCCAAGCACTGTCATATATCAAGGGTGAGACACCTGAGACTAAATTGGGAGCAGTTTTTGGAGCAGAAAAATTTAAATATTGGAGCAGAAGAATCTTGCTTGGGAACAGTTAGCGACATTTAATATGTCGTCCTGAGAGCTTGAAAATACAAATTTTTAGCAACGTAGGGGCACCAGTGCATATTTTAATTAATTTATTATATGCATAACACTGAAAAAATTTTTGAAGGCAGTTTTTAAACAGATTATAGCCCGGTATGTACTGCAATACCATTTTATGTACCATGTGACCTATCTGGCCCTCATAACAAACACGTAAAACTATATTTATTAAGAAAAAGGTTTTGCTGGAAACTGGGATCCCCAGAAACATTTAAAAAGAAGAATACGTCACACTCAAAGAGAAATTAAAAAGTTGTGATTGTACAAGAATCTTAAATATGTAGCAGTGTGCCTTCGCCTAACAGTGGTCCTTCATAGGTCATCACTGTTGACCTATGACTCTCATAACTCTCAACTCTCATAATACATCGACTAGGGATTGCTGCTCCGCGACTCGAGTAAAGTGCTCACGCAGCACGGATAAGAAATTCGTGTACAGAGGCCGTACACGCAGAAATTCGTGTACGTACACAGGCCGGTTTTATTGCATAAGAAAATAAAAAAACGAAGTCACACTGCAACCGACCGAAACACCAATCGAGCTAAGCCTAAAAGCACAGCCCAGACCCGACACGCATGCAGCGACGCCTCTTGAAAGCGCACGTTGAAAGTTTAGATCACAAAATGTAGAAGTGGCAAAAGACCACTCATGAAAACTGCGCCACGTGATCGGCGCCGCATCACGAGTCACGAATAAAGTGCCGAGGTGCCCGTTCATAACGTTTCAAATGGTTTGAACACCCGTTCCGACACCATGGCTTCGCAAATAACCAAGTTTTTCTCTCGACCTGTGGAGACTGATGCGCAGATTTCACATGCGATGGCTTTTTTATATGCGAAAGGCAATAAGAACTCACATGTCTAAATAAGTTAGCAGTTAATGGGCGTAAACCAGAAATGGGCTGCACGTATTCTGCCCCTCGTGCAACCCATTTTGAGAACCCATGTGCACGTGCCAGGGCATCCAGGAAACGTGTCGGCGGAGTCGCATGCAGAGAAAGGGCTCCACGTTTACAGTTACTCGCTCACGGCAAACGCGCACACGTACCTGGCTGCACGCAGCAGCATTGACATGAAAACTTCAGAGACCGGACGAACGCGCTACACACAACAAAACCCGAGAGTCAACCTCGCTACGCTCGCCACTCAACTCTGAAGTTTTCACAAGGCGACAGTGGCCCCAGAACACACAGCCTAGCTAGTAGAAGCAGCACGCTCACTCCACAGCAGCACATTTTTGTAGGGTCCTGTATAATTGCAACAGTTTAGAGGAGATTACGGCAGCACCATGGAAGCCTTCGTCACCAGAAAAGTGAAAAAAAAAAAAAAAAACGCGATTGGGCGCGTCTTATTAGTCAGCTCGGCTTTTTTTTTTCTACTGAAGCTGAGGTCGGCATCAAAATTCTAGCTTTCAAGGCTGTTACAAAGCAGTTTGGCGCAATTTTCGCGATTTTTATGCTTTTAGAGCAGCTTGGCGCAAGAAAACAAAAATGTATCAAAAATGTGCAATATGCACAACTGTTTCACCCTTGCATATTATGGCAAGATTGTCTCGTGCGAGCCACAATCCTTGTTCTTAGTCAATTCTTTTTCTTCTAAAAGCGCGTGGCTGTACTAGTGCCAAAGCGTACAGAGCTGTAAACAGAGCGTTCTCGCTCTCGCTTGTGCTGTGTTATGCAACAAGACACACCTCTTTTTTTTTTTTTTTTTTTTTTTTAGTGGCCGTGGCACTATCAGCTGTGCTATGCATAGTTTCTTACATATTTCCTAGAGGGCACTCTGGCACTGTGACATTAGGCCTGATCATTAAGCCACCATAAGAATAAAGGGTGATACACCGATTTGCCTAATCTTCGTGCTAATGGCTTCAAATGCATTTGTGGCTTTGTTTATTGTTGTCTTTCCTCGCTTGTTTCGCATACAAAAGTATGGATCGTTATGTGTTTGCTGAGCTGATTTGAATTGGCGAGCCTAAAGAGGTTCTTGTGTTGCACAGGAATTGTTGAAGAGCAGCTGAACTTCACCTTGTGACAAAGCAGCTACAGGCCAAATGAAGTCGAAAGTATGAAGCTCAGACAATTATTTGTACTACCCATCATTCCCATGCTGGCTGACGCGCCACCCGTTGCAGCTCCTATAGACACTAGCACCAGATTTCCCCCTAATGTATTGTTAGGAAACTCTATAGTGCATGAACCTGTGAAAGGTAGACAGCACGAACTTCATGATGTCTACGTCTCCATCTTTTGCTTGGGCGTTTTATGCGCTACCCCTTTGAAGTAATGCTTGACATGTTCTCATTTCTAAGTGGGTGTATGAGGACTGTTAGAAAAGTATCCAACCTTTGGCGGAAGAAACAAAACTGGCATAATTGGAGCGTCGGAAACCTAATCCCCCTCAAAGTATAGTACCCTTGCAACTCCACACATTTCTCTCAGCGGTGCTCCCATTGTTGGAAGTATTCTGAGAAGACTTCATGTGGAATGAAGTTTAGCTCAGCTGTCATTGCAGCCATAATGACCTCTCTTGTCTGAAATCGCCCTCCTTTCAATGCCCTCTTGAGTTTGAGAAACAGCCAGATGTCGCAGGGGGCCGTATCAGGAGAGTAAGAAGGCTGTCGAACTACAGGAGTCTGACTTATCGCCAAAAAAGTCAGAACCAAGTGTGAGCAATGAGCAGAAGCATTGTCGTGATGGATGCGGCAGTTTTCTGTTGACCACAACTCAGGTCTCTTGCGCCACACAGCACCACGCAGGTGACGTAGAACATCCCTGTAGTACTCTTTGGTGATTTTTTTTTTACCCTGTGGTACGTACTCATGCTGTACTACACCGCAGGAGTCAATGAAAGAACTCAGCATCACTTTGACGTTGCTGCACACTTGGCGGGCCTTCTTTGGTCTTGGTAACATGAAATGCTTCCAATGTGATGACTGGGATTTGGTTTCTGGTTCGTACCTGTACACACAAGACTCGTCACCAGTGATAATGGTGTTCATGAAGTTAGAGTAAGTACTTGTGAAATCTAGCATGTCCTGTGAGACTTCAACACAATGTTGCTTTTGCTTCATCATGAGCAGTTTCGGCACGAATTTCGCCGCAACTCTCTTCATGGCCAAATCTTTGGTCATAATGGAATGTGCAGAGAAAGTGGTGATACCCAACTCTTCCGCAATTTTTCGGATAGTCACACAATGGTACTGCACCACGACAGCAATCACATTGGCAATGACCAGGTCATTTCGGCATGTTGGTGGGCGACCAAAGCGTGGCTCACTCTCCACTGATGAGCAGCCGTTTTTAAACCGGTTCTGCCACTCCTTAGCGTGTGCGGCTCATAGCGTCGTTACTGAAAGTAGTCTTGATCTTCCCAATAGTTTCCACTTGGCTGTCGCCCAGTTTCCGACGAAATTTGATGCAGTAGCGTTCCTCCAGTCGCTCCGTCATTTTCCTTGCAATAAAATAGCGACGAGAGCACTGCGCACTACCTCATTCAAATGATGCGTCCCAGCAACTGGCCCTATTGCCAGACGGGAAAAAATTCACGCATGCACATGAAGATTCAAGGTTGACTGAAGCAAGCGCGCTTGTTTCAAATCTACCAGATGCTCACAAATAAGAATAAGGTCGGATACTTTTCTAACAGACCTCGAAACACACCAATTGAAAACACACCAATTTGCCCCTTTACCAACGGCTTGCACCTCAGTGAGAGTCAACCTTTCACAGGTTCTTAGCACCAAAGAGGTTCCTAACAATACTTTAGAGGAAAATCTGGTGCTACTGTCAATAGAAGCTGCAGCACGTAAGACTGCAGTGCATAAGACATGAATACAAGAAATAATGACGACAGCACAAGCTGTATGCTATCTACGTCTCTATCTTTTTTATCTATGTCTTATGCGCTATCCATTCGAAGTTATGCATCTTTACCAACCTGCCCAACTTATATTGTCAAGCATTTCAACGTGCCAGCTTGCACACTTGAAAATGTTATGGGCAACTATTCACCATCTACAGGCCAAGGCTTCCCCCCCCCTCCCACTCGTATAGTTCAGCGGGTCTCCTGAAGGGTGTTTTAGTTCTCCACAAGCTGTCACGATGAATGCGACCTCACCCTGTAATACCTATGTTAACATACAGTTCCTCAACTGAGAGAACAAAATTCGCATGGCATTTTGGATATAGGAAGACCCTTGTAAAGCAAATCTGCACATTGAGATCCTGTGCACAGCGAGAGAGTCGTGACGCAGCAATAACAGGACTCATCTGATCGTCGCAATATGCACCTCGAAATTTGTGCAACGTGCAGAGCTATGGTGGTTGCGCATGCCATAGAGTTTCCTAAAATTAACTAGAGGACACTCTAGCACTGCGATTGTTCAGCCATCACGGGAATGATGGGTAAGGCACAAATTTGTGTAACCTTTGTACTTTCGGCTCCGTCTCGTTTCAAGTGGCCATGAGCTGCTTTTTCCCCAAGATGACAATCGGGAAGTGTTCAGAAGTTTCACTTCGCCACCTTAACTTTTTAGGCTCACAAAATATAATCTGCTTGCAAAGTTCAAAGTGGTCCACTCTTTTATTCGAAATGAAACCAAAACACAATAAACAAAGCCACAAGCGTGTTCGAAGCCCGCAAGCACGAAGATTGAGCAATTTGTGAGTGCACGCGATGAAAACATGGTAGCGAGCATGTATGACAAATCTGGCCTCAGGAGAATATCAACGCGGTCATAGTAAAGCATTTTTTGTTTTCTGAAATTTAAAGAAATGAGTAAAATAATGAATATTGCATTTTGTGCACATGTACATTAGTGCATCATATTGAGAAGGCTTGGCCACATGATCAGTCCCAGACTGGCAGAATAAATGACAGAAAACTTTTTTTTTTTTTTTAGAAAAGATCCCTGAAATGTGTTGAAGGACTCGCTGTGCATTGTTTGTTTACGTGCACGCGTTTACTGAATTCCCGTTCGGCTTCTCCATCCGACGACTACAAAATGGCATGCTCAGGATCTTCTAGCTCTGCTTTAAATTCATTTGGTCGGTTTACTTGAAGGAGCAGAGTTTCGAGCCTTTGATTCTTTTCTTGCGTGTTTTCTTTGTAGGGGGCACAAGGTACGATGAGTATCCATGAAGTACCATTGGCACTGCACCGGGAGTAAACTTTTTTTTAATTTTGCATCCGCTGACGAAGTCACAAGAAAATGCTTGCTGCAAATGACAATAGAGAGAAGCTTGTCATAATTCCCGAGATTTTTCTGGGAAATGTCTTCCTGCCACATCGCGCATTCCTGATTAGCAGGGAATTAGTGAAATGACACGCCGGCAGTCTTTCCAGCCTACGACTCGCAAAACGGCACGCAACATGTCCACCATGCATGTGCGCTTTGGAATTAGAATCTTATACACATGCAGCAGCGCCGATGTGTTCAGCCGCTACAATGTGGCCGGTAATTTCATTGTTAAGGCGACCTGACATACGATGGTTCTGGAGAAGAGTTTGACAACCACACAAGTAAGTGGTTTATCATACGAAAACCACATTTTGATGCTAGTGGAAGGCTCCGGGAATTTCAACCATCTGAAGTCTTTGAACATTCACCTAGGAGATAAATCTAAACACACGAGCCTCAAGCATTTTGAAATGCAGCGAATATAAGTTGTTTGAGCCTTGAAAAATGAGATTTTTGTAGCGCTGCATGTGCGTTCACTGCCCAGTGCATGACTGCCGAGAAAGCCAGACTGTCCCCAGACGCACCTCTACTACTCTAACCGCTTCCTACATGCGGAAGAAGTAATAAGCACGAGAAAAAGGCCAGCTTATTTACAATGCTATGAGTATGTGGCTAAACGTGCTTTGAAGAGTTGGCTCGCGACACCCTCATGCGGAGTGTGCCGTCGTCACTGTAGAAACAGCTCCATTGTACTCGCGGTGGCTGCTTGGGCCATAAAAGGTGAAAGTGATTGATATGTGGGATTTAACGTCCCAAAACCACCATATGATTACGATATGAGAGACGCCGTAGAGGAGGTCTCCGGAAATTTTGACCACCTGGGGTTCTTTAACGTGCACCCAAATCTGAGCACACGGGCCTACAACATTTTCGCCTCCATCGGAAATGCAGCCGCCGCAGCCAAGATTTGAACCTACGACCTGCGGGTCAGCAGCCGAACCTTAGCCACTAGACCACCGTGGCGGGGCAATCGGCAGAGTCTGTGAGCCAGGAGGCACTACTTGTTCGCCTCGTTGAGGAATCTTGCCGCCGACTGATGAAAATGTTGTGGCTTGTGGCGTAGTTTCAACACATGCTGGTTTGCCACAACACTACATCAAATTTGTGATCAAGAGGTGCAAGAAAGTTCGAAACATGTTGTGCAACCTCGTACCACGTCGGTCATCTAGTGACAGCAACAAAAAAGTACAGTGTTGTCGATTAATTCACTATGTGTTCCAAGGCAAAGCTAGCGCGAGTGAGAGTATTTACAGTGTGCCTGCGCTATTCCCCCACCTTTAAGTGTGTCCACAGGTATTCGCCAACTGTATCGAGGTGCGGTGCATCAAAGGTCAGTGACGTTACGAAAAATGATGCAGCGTCGAGCATGTCGTGCTCGAGCGTCAACTCGGCAGCCTATAACAGTAGATGTGAAATTCTCGTACTACATTCGTGACAAAACAGCACGAAGCAAGGTGCCACCGCACTGTTCCGCACAGTGGCTGGATCACAGGAAAGATTAACATAGGACATCATTCTGTGAGGGGGAAAAAATCAAATCTTGACAGAATTTAGAGGTGCAATCATTGTGCAAGTACATTCGATAATGTTACGCAAGATGTTCAGTACTGCCTCACTGTAAAAAAGAAAGTGACAATATCAAGGTGCAAAGTAGCGGGACATTATGCACTACAATACCGTCAGTAAACTAAGAAAAGTTTCAAACTACAACAAAAAGAAGAAAGCTCGGACTACAATAGAACAAATGCGATTGCTTACACACCTACGCACTTCGGTGCAGGACGGCTCCATTTGCCGTCGCCCTTGCAGACGACAGTATTGTGGGGATCCCAGTATTGGTCGTCGTGTGTCACCAAGTGGTATCCCTTGTTGCAGGTGAACGTCACTTCTTGCGGGTAGTTGAACACTAGTGGTGTGACGTCGCCGTTCCTACAGTAACCGTTCGGGCACGGATGACCGCAACTGACAGCTGCAGATGCAAAGGAAAGACATGAGCACAAAAATCTCCAATTGGGGGCTTAACAGGAGCCCATTAAGTAAGATTCAAACAGACTATGACCGGGTTGTTTGTATGTTCGTTTAGAGACTGCACTATCCTAAAACGTGCCCCATTAAGTTGTTCCTGTGCAGTATTCCAAATACTGTTCCTAAAATGACTGCCCCTTATTTCAATGCCCCAAAAACTTCCATCTTCTTTTACTGAGGATGCAGTTACAATATTAAGATCGAGTTTTCTGTGTCAGTCTACCCTCCATCTTGGCTATAACACCCAAAGGTATGTTCTCCTCATGAGGCCATCTAACCACTCATCCAAACTTCATCAGATGTATGCCTATTCTAGCATACATACTGATACAAAGAGAACTGGGCCGTTACATACGAGAGTTGATGCACACCTTCTCACGCAAAACAGTGCTTAACGAAGGCAAGGGAACTGCAATGCTATGCTTTAAGTGAATGCTACTGAAACATTCAATGATTTCACACAGGTAAAATTATTATTTCAAGGCTCTGTCATGAAGTTCATGAATCAAGGTTGACTATCAGAAGTCCAGGTGAAGGTAAAATTATAATTAAAAAAAAATTTGCATCACAATTTCAGCAAACCACTGTAGGGATTGGATTGCAGATTCCAGCACTCTGCTTGTACTATTTTATACTCAACATTATATTCCTGGAACTTGCCACCATAGGACATTCCTGATTCACTTAATACGACACAACTTAGCATTTAAACAAATAAAGAGTTATGCACGCTATTAATGCCACCACAGCGAGTTAGTACATGAACATCCAAGATGACATCGCCATCTGCATAGTTTTCTTGTCTGTTTTCAAGCTTATCAGTCAACACCTCCTGGCAAGAGTGGTGTTCAGCATGTCCTGAAAAGGTAATTTACTACTACGAGCGAAATCACTAGCCTCTTCAGTATTTCTTTAAAATCCCTCAAAAATGCCTTCTGTGACGAGTTGAGCACGATAGATTAGTATGGCAGCTGGCAAGCTTATGAACATTGAAGCCAATGACGAGATGCTGGTGTCACGACGACCCTTCAAAAAGTTCATTACACATTGGACAAGTCATTGAGGAAAAGAATAGAAAAAATGACACAAAAATCTGACGAGCAGTTCTTCACTTATCGCCTCCCTCAGCAACACAATGGGCAAAAAAGTCCACTCCGAGAAAACAAGCCTAGAAGGTTCATCATGCGGCTGGCTCCTTCAAGCTGCAGAAGAGTAGCTTGAAGTATCCTTGCACTTATCTTCTTTTGTCTTGCCTCTATTTTCTTTCGATGTTGTTTCTTCCTGTTTTTTTTTTTTTTTTTTCAGGGGTAGAACTTTTTTTCTTTTCAAGAGCTTGTTGAATGGCTAGGTGTCTTGGTCAGAGTCCAGACTGGTATAACTTGATTGGATTTGCAGCAGCCGGCACTGCTCATGCAGTGCTATTTCTACAACAATCATGGACACGTGCAGTTCCTTCAGCATCGAGGACCACAGAATCGGGTAGAATAACTCCTATGCACTCAGAGAACTCCCAAGAAGTACTGAAGAAGAGACTGGTAGATAGCAAGATAGCACAGAAGGTTACATTTGTGCTAAAGTCTGCCTCACCCTTTTTACCTCTACAGCTCTATAGTGGCACCACGGTTCAATTCCCTCTAGTCAAATTTGAAGGTGACAAGGATCTTTGTGAGGCCATTTGACGTGGTGATATGTTGCCATCACTGCTCACTGCATTAATGTCACATCACTCGAGTTGTTCCTCAGGGTACAACCATAATAGTCTGTAAGCTTCTCAATGAGGACATTAGTAAGCTTATCCTCTTAACCCTCTTTTTCAGAATGTTTTACAGTCCACTTCCCATTCTCTTCTGAACTAGAAGTTCTTTACTATCTGCACAAGCCCATAAACACTCTCTTCGATGAGAACAAAGAATGTATGGCTGTTCCCATCGGGCAGAAGGGCAGGGTAACGCAGGCCATGCTCAGCTATGGACCTCTTGGAGAGAGACCTGCCACTTCCTCCATGCTTCCAGATATTGCACCAGAGTTCTTTCGGCAAATGTGGTGCTTTATGCTAGTCGTCATATGCTGCATCTCTGGGTTTGGGCCTCGCTAGGCATCCAAGGCAATGGACTTCAGTAGAGTGACTTGCTGGGCGAGTTGGTTCATTCTTACGGTAGGCTTAGGGCAAAATAAAGACGACAGGCAGACAAGCGCCCAGGCGCGCTTGTCTGTCTGTGAAGAATCATACACCATGTGTGTGGCACACCGTACACACTTGTCTGTCTGTGAAGAATCACACACCATGTGTGTGGCACACCGTACAACACAAACTGGACAAGAATGCTGTTTGCTGAATAGTCAGCCTCCAAGATCTGGCTGCACATGCACTACCCCAACTCAGAGGCCATTATTTGTAGTACCATGCTGAGGCACTAGGTGGCGTCACATGGTTTGCTTATATCTAAATTTATCAATATCCCCATAGTTACATATTCTGCATGTTGGTTGCATTAGCAATCCGATGATAGTTGTCACCAATGCTCTCTGCCACATGGAACACAACAAGCGTGAGAGTACTTTCAGAACAATGTACAACTGACGTCAAATGAAACGCGAACAGCAGAGCATGTGCCGCTAGAATTACAGAAGGTTTGATTGATTGATTGATTGATATGTGGGGTTTAACGTCTCAAAACCACTATATGACTATGAGAGACGCCGTAGTGAACGGCTCCGGAAATTTAGACCACCTGGGGTTCTTTAACGTGCACCCAAATCTGAGCACACGGGCCTACAACATTTCCGCCTCCATCGGAAATGCAGCTGCCGCAGCCGGGATTCGAACCCGCGCCCTGCGGGTCAGCAGCCGAGAGAATTACAGAAGGTGTAGAGTGCACCAGCCAGTAACCACCCTAGACAGGACTGGTCTGCAGATGTGGGCTGGCAGCACTGCACGATTCCTCCAAAGTACGATATTTACTAGAGTTCTAGTTTGGATTTTCGGAATCAAGGCAACAAAAATAAAAGAAAATAAAAGTGAAACCACAAAAAATGCTTGGCATGCCCGCGCGGGCCCCTACCATAACTATATCAAATCTAAAATGCGAGCCAAAATATTGCATTATAAAGGGATCGCACAATGATACCAAACCGGATGTGAACACCAGTCAGTGGTGATGAATGGACGGAGTTGCACCATACTGTGGCTAATGCTTGAACCACAAGTTCCCGTGAACATGCAAGACAAATATTATATATAGCCTTGCATGCAAGAGAATATAAAATTGTGTTTCAAAGACCGTTAAAAATTGTTTGCTATTTGCAACTAATTATGCAATTGTGGTGTCGACTGTGTCACCAAGAGGATGACATGGCCATTGGATGATTTGAGCATTCGAGAGCTGTACAGTTATTACCCTGCCAGTATGCGCTGCTGTACATACTAGCTCTGCAGTGTGCTAAAATGACGCACTATACAATATCACTTGCGCACTCTTCGTAACAAACAGGCTCACGGTCAAGACGCATGCACCTTCCATAAAACTATTAGCATATAACACTCTACTGCAACCGAAGTTAGAATACGCATGTGCCATATGGGATCCCCATCAATGTAACCTAATTAAAGCACTAGAATCTTTTCAGAATCGTGCGACCGGGTTTATCCTTTCCATTTACTCATATAACAGCAGCATTACAGAGTTAAAATCTCATATTAACCTTCCCAATCTTGCTGTTCGTTGTAAAATCGCCCGCCTTTGTCTTTTTCATAAATTTTTTATCATGCTACCCTTCGTACATCTGTGATCCTTCCAGCTCATCGCCATTCTAGCAGTCCAAAGCCGTTCACCCGCCTCATGCTCGGACGGTAGCTCACTCATCGTCCTTTTTCGTGCCAACGCCCAAAGACTGGAACGTTCTCCCTGCCAGTACCATGCACCACTCCAGCTCGGTACTCTTCAAAGAACAAGTTGTCAAACATTTGTGATGTTATTTTTTTTACCACCTCTCATGTAAAACCTTTAAACCGAGGCCTTTGAGATAACAGAAATGAATAAATAAATAAATACTCATCTCCTAGCCCCTCTGTCACTGCCCCCTTTAACTTTCAGCATGCCTGTCAGGATGAAATGAAAGAGATAGCACTGAAATAAAAATTATAGGCCATCTCCCCAGAGGGAACCATGATGATATGTGAAGCCGCAGCAGTGCACACACTGTTGACTCGACTGAAACGGGCATCGATTAGGGTGCTGGAAGAACGATTTGAAGCGAAACTCGGTGTAGCCTTTACTCGAGCAAGGGTTTCTTTAAAACGCAAAGACACGAGAGGCAGGTTGGATTTCGTGCAAGTTTAGCAGCGCAGATAACGAAGCTGAAAGAGTGCTTCCACTCTACGTGTGATCGAGTCTTGCGAGTGGTGGAAAGGGTGAAGCAAGAGAGGAGTGTGCTGTGAGCAGATGGAGGAGAAACACCACCTAAATGTCTTGGGAGGAGCTGGCAACTGCTGCAGATGAGACTTGACCTACTTGACCTCGTTTCAACAACAGCGGCGGGGAACCGCGATGCGGCGTGTTGGCATGGAGACATGGACGGACAGTGTTATGCAGGCTATTCAAAGAGCTGCTTCGCATATAAAAGAACTTAAAGGGACCCTGAAACAGTATTTTTGGAGTTTTGTCAGCGTTTAGGCTAGAGCATCATCAAACCATTCGTACCACAAATTTAGCGACACGTCGTGTACCAAGGCCACTATGGACTATTATATCGGACCTTCCTCACCTCTGTCTGGCCTCCTCAGCTCACGAGGCACGCTGGCATCGCTGGCGATCGTACAGCTCTCGTGAGCGAGCTTGGCGATTTGAGCTTTTACCAGTCTAGATCACACGCCGACAGGTTGCGCGCAGTCTCGTAGGTCATCACAGAGTGCGCCCCGACGCACACACGCCGTGTGGCAACGGAGACGAAGATGGCGGAGTGGTTCATATTTGCTCCGACAGGTGCCGCCACCCTACCAGCAGATCTTACTGCCACGCATTCTACAGCCCATGACAGCCGATCAGATCAGCAGCCACGGTGACGTCAAGTGGCCAGAACATGTCGCTCTGTTAATGGGCAGTTGAAAACATGTTCAGCAGAATCGCAGCGATCTGTACCGATTCACAGCATTAAAGCGTAATAAATTGCACAATTTACGCACAGAGCTCGAATCAGCCTCTGACTTGGTCTACTGGCCCAATGTGTTTGCACAAAATCGCCAAAACTACGGCAGGGTCCCTTTAAAGCGTGCGAAAAATTCTTCCAACTCCGCTTACACTTGGGGGATTCGAAAAATGTTTGTGGTAATCGATTTGTCAGTGATAAAGTCTGATAGTGAGACCATTTTATGCATACCTGGAAAATTGTAGGCAAGGCCTTGTAACACTTACCACATACGCTTTTAATTGCCGTAAAAGCAATGAAAACTATAAAAATCTACTGCTCTTACGACAATTAGAAGTGGTTTCGGTAATATCGAGAAGACTGCTTGCCAGACGAACGACTGACCTAATCAATTACTGACCCTCTAGTCAAGGAAGAGGGCACTGAATTTAGTGCGGCCCTTTTCACACCTGCATGAGCACTTATAGCTCCTACGATCAATATAAGTTTTCAATATACGCAAACAGACAACTTTTCAGAGGTTGTTGCCTATGCAAGGCTACTTATTTCATAAAACTGCTACACAATGGTGACGAAATATTTCAATACTCACACGGTGAGATATATATATATTTTTTATCGGTGCGAACGACTAAATTGTGACAAACGAATCTTTTGGGATACAGACACAAGCACATTACACTGGCACTCAATATGCACTAACTAAAAGCGTCGTCATTTTAGGAGAGCAACGTTGTGGGGTGCATGTTCCATAATAGGGTAACCCACGCCTAGCTCATGCGTATACCACACAGTGCTTCAGGAAAGCGAGAGAATTAGACCACTTGGTCTTTAAAATCATTTCAGCAATGCCACTCACGCCTGCACTGCAAGTTCCTTGAATCCCACTCCCACTGGTTGCCGCGACATGTGGCATTGAGCACGCGAGGTCCCGAATATTTGCTAGACGGGAGGTAGCCATCTAGACACTTGTAAGGTGCCTTCTCCCCGTCTTTGAAGGAGACCTGATAAACTCCGGTAGAGAAGGAACTGGTGTAGTGGAGCGTGTAGTCGGTCAGGTTGTCCCAGCTACAATCAGCCACTGCAAAAGAATGGACCAAGGTACATTACCAAGGTACATTATGCTTGGAAGAGAAGAAAAACCAAAAAACACTGGAAACTGTGATAGAAACATACGCTTTGCTCCCCAAAAACACATCACTTTGACTTCTAATAAGAATGTAACCATGCTTAAGTGTCTTCTGCAAAATATTTGCCCTGAGGTTCTGAAGTTGCTAAACTCCCATACTTTATTTTGTTCCATCTATTTCTTTTTATTTTAGTGCCGCTCCTTGTGTTTCACGAGGGGGCACAACTTTCAACTACAGCCGATCCTCTTTATAATAGACACTGATATAAGAGACAAATTGGTATAAGGGATAACAGTGTACCTACAGTAAAATACAGGTTTATAAGACAATGCATACAAGGTACCCTGATTATAAGATCCATCTTATATAAAAAACAAGAATTTGTACCTGGAGCATGCCTCTTATAAAGGGGTTCAACTGTACCACAAAGTGAAAACGGAACAGGAAATATTATATTTTTTTTACTACAGATCTATGCATTTCATGTGAGGAAGAAGACCTCGCCCACAGTTAGATAGGTCTCAATCAACTACACCTGGAATGCCACAGATGGGATCATTCTCCTCGTGGGACATCCTCAATCAAATCTCTACAGAGATTGATTCAAGCTGTCTAAGCTGCAATGAGACTTATGGTTCTCTCACCAGTGATGGTTCTAGAGGGGGGGGGGGGGTACGGGCGATCGCTTTCCCCTTAAAGTCTGTGTCAGCACTCCCCTACCTCACTTTAGTGCTATCACCAAAAAGGACAAATGAGTGAAAACACTGTGGGCACACATTGGCAGTGTTAATGCTATGAAGGGGTTTTTCTGCAAGTAAAAGAAAGTCATGAGCACACCCCCATTTCCAATGTTAATTAAGGGGACCCCCTCTTCCCCCTAAAATAAGTGGTTGGATCGACCCCTGTCCTTCGTGCATATGCTTTGGCAATACCCCCTATTACCTAACAACCCTCTATCCAGCGAAGTCGATTAAGAAAAGATACTCCAGAGCCCTTCACTCCACGCACAAATCCAGGCGATCCAGAGATCCCCAGAAAGGAAAGAACATCACGGTGCCCCAGCCCTGACTTGAATGCGCCCCACTGCCACTGTTTGTTTCTGCGGGTCCCGGATAGGGGTTTGCGCGAAAGCTCCTCAGGAATAAATACAGTTCATTGCCTGTCTGTCTATAGTATGAGGCTACTTTTCTTATGTTACACCAAAGCCAACTTGTGCACTCAAACTGGCATGTGATTCGCACCCAGACTCTAGCTCAATATTTTCTGTTTACTTTCTGTGAGTTAGCGGCAAGAGAAACTTGGTACCTGTTGCTTCAAGTAGCAACTGTTATTTATTGGCACCATTCCTTATAGAATAAAGCTGTTAACCGAGGCACCTGTAGCAGTAGTACAGGTGGTTATACATGTGTGCACAAGTACCGTATTTCAGTTTCAGTTTATTCATTCATTCAAAATACAGAATTCGTAGAATGTAGTATGCAGACGAGGGTCCTAAAGTCAAGCGACTGCAGTGGGACCCTCGGTTAACAATTACAATAAAATTATTAATTATAACAGCACGTAAAATACACAACACAATTGAAAAGTAAACAGTGAACTTACATAAAATAACATCAAGTAAACAAAAAAGGCAGTCAGAATGCGACACAAGAAAAATAGTAATGCGACACAACAACAATAGAACACAAGGTCGTATTTACTTGACTGTAACGTGAAGGTCACCATTAAAAGTAAAAATCTGGAGAGAAAAAAATTGCATTATATTCAGGTATGTTCAGTAGTTTCATTGCACAGGTCGAGAGTCCAGGATAAGAAGGGCAACTTACAAGGAAACCCAGTGCACAGTGTTGTGCGAGTGTTCCGAAGCGACTTCTTCACAGCGGTTTAGCATTAACCAACTACCCCGATTTGAGTGTTGTGGCCGCTGCCATCTTGACGACAAAAAGCGAAATTTTTCGTTTGTATCGGTTGCATGTTTTCTTATATAGACTTCTCATGTCATTTTCAGCTGAGCTGCACTGGCACCGTGACTGTGCAAGAGAAGTTGCATTAAATGCCGCCCAAGGTCCGATTTGCCACAAGGCTCCGTGTACGCTGGCTCTGTCCTCCCCTTCAGTTTTTCCCTGTTTGGCTGTCTTCGACATCTGGGTGCATCCTTCCGGGGTGTGCAGCCATTGCGGGCAGTGCTGACTCGAGCTCAGCTGACTGATGCCTGTTGCGTATCTCGGCCAGGCAAATTCTGCCTGGTCGGCATCTCTCACTAATGATAATTTACCCATCTTTTTTGCGCAGCGGTCTTAGCAGCATTCCAGTGGCTCCGGTCCCAACAAACGGGGCTTCTATTCACATGAAAAACCCCAAAAAAGCATTCAGGAGGAGCTACGTAAAGTGACCAAACACTTCCAACTCATAACCGAGGTGCGACAGTTTGGTCGTGGAAGTATTCTGCGCTGTTCCCCCGATCAGGCCTGTGTATCAAATTTGATAAAATGTACATCCTTTGCCTCGCTCCCAGTGAGCTCTATTGTTCCTCTTCCCTTGGCCTGTGTGAAAGGGGTGGGACTTGAGCCTATCTCCGCCCGAAATTCTAGAGATGTTTTCTGTAGCAGGCGCGGTGGTAGCAGTCTTTCGCTGTTCATGAAGCATTGACAACAAAAACATCCCAACAGAATCAGTGATAGTTACCTTTGCTGGCACTACTAGACCAACAGAGATCAAAGCGTGGCCACTGATATAACGGGTCATAGCGCTATCTCCTCAGTGCCATAAATGCTGGCGTTCTGAGTATGGCATAAAGGAATGTGTCAAATGTGTGCAGCAAAACACAACTCTAGAAAATGTACAGCTCAAGGAAGGTCTTGCTGTCTCTGCGGTGGCCCTCACCCACCTGATGATGGTGCATGCCCTGCGAGAGCTCAGTTGATCCAAATTATGAGAATAATTGACCAAAAATGTTGTTCAAGATGCGAAGATTGAATTGTCATCATAGAGCGCTCTCGTGGGTTCGCTGGTGCTATGGTACGTAATAACCATGTCACCAATTCGTCACTCTCACAAGCGATAGCCTCGACCGTTGAGAAAACAATGACAAAGCTATTGGAGAATCTTTTCGTGACGCTGACAGAGTCATTCGCTCTGTAGTGACAAAAATACGGGCTTGCCAGAGACGACGAAGAAGGCGTTTGTTGTGGCAGAGGCTCGTGCTGCTGCAGCTGCTGCTAAAACCGCTGGCTGCTGTCTCGCTGCTGTTCGGCCCATTAAACGGTTGCATCACCCCGGCGTGGCGCCTAACAGTATGCTTACATTTGGTGGAGAGTGCTGGTTGTCTCAAACTGGAACTCCGTTCCCAGACTCTACCTCAACCCCCCGCTTCGCCAATGCCTGACGACATGACCCAGCCATCTGCAGTCATAATCCCATCCGTCACCTGTTCCGGCATGCCACAACAACGAGATCCAGTAATTTTCAACGCGACCGACGACCAAGACGCCGAAGACTGGCTGTTCTAGTATGAAGCGGTAAGCGCCCACAATAAGTGGGATGACACCGACAAGCTCACTTACCTTCATTTCTATCTGGCCGGTATGGCAGAACTGTGGTTTAACAACCACAAAGCGGAAATATCCTCTTGGTCAACCTTCAAGACGCGCTTTGCAAAAGTCTTTGGCCGACTCGCTGTTCACAAGCTCCGCGCTGAACAGCGCTTGTGCGGCCGCGCACAGCCCTCTGGCGAGACCTTTACCTCGTATATTGAGGATATTCTGGACCTCTGCCGTCGTATCGAATCCCACATGTCTGACACAGACAAAACACGGCACATCATGAAAGGTATCGAGGACGACGCCTTTCACATGCTCGTTGCAAAAAACCCGCAAACCGCCGCCCAGCTCATTCAACACTGTCAGAGTTTCGACGAGCTGCGGAGAGAGCGCATTTCTACTCGACGTCCAAACCTCGACACGAGCTCTACATCTGCGTTAACCATTGGCGCTGTTTCATCCGAACAAAGCCCCTTAATGCGGCAAATTCAGCAGTTCGTCCGAGAAGAAGTGGCGCGCCAATTGTCTCTTGTGCCCCACGTTCCGACCAGTGCGCACACGCTGACCCCAACGCTCCGCAAGGCAATCGAAGAGCAAGTTTCTGACGCCCTAACTCCCACATACCATCCTTCGCCTATTTCCGCCCCTCTCACTTACGCTGAGGCCGCCAGACAATCGCCGCCGTCGCTACCAAACACCACGGATCTTGCTAGACAGCCTTGTCCCATCTACGCAGCAAGTCCCCCTGTCCGTCCTCACCCACCTCCTGTTCGCCACCCCGCGCTACCATCAACTAACCCTCGGCGCACTCAGGACAACAGGCCAATTTGCTACTTCTGCCATCTTCCCGGTCATGTAGCACGCTACTGCCGCCGTCGGGATTATAACCCAACTGGTGGTGAGGCGACTTACGGCTATCGTCCAGAGCCGCCACAGTCGTCTTCGTTTCCCCCCCACGTCGAAACAGTCGCCGCCACGTCGCCGCGGCTCCGGCAGGGATCAGTCGCCCTCACCACGGCGCCGTTCGATTTCTCCTATGCTTCCTCGATCAGCACCCACCCAAACGGAAAACTGACCATCGCAGTTCCCGAGGCAAGAGCTGCGCATATATCGAAACATTCAAGGCCTCCGTTTCTACCTGCAATTGAATTAACTGTGCATATTGATGGTGTACCGGTGCAAGCCGTGTCTGCCGTGTCTGTGCTAAATGGTGAACTGTGCCGCAAGTTGAAGAAGCTTACACTGCCACTTTCTGATGTCTCTCTCCGCACGGCCACAGCGCATCACATCCAACCTTCTACGGCGTGCACAGCTCAACTGGTCATCCAAAATATTTTGTATGTAGTTGAATTCGTTGTGTTTTCCCCATGTTCGCATGATATCATCTTACGCTAGGGCTTCCTCTGCGCTCATCATGCCGTCGTTCACTGTGCGCGTGCCGAACTAGAGTTGTCGACGATGTCTGAACTGCCCTGTGTGAAGCGCCGACGTCTGAAAGACCTTTCAAGCCGCTATGTTCCTGAGTCACCGTGGCCGCGGACACTCACATCCCTCCTCTATCCTGTGTTCTTGTGCCACTCTTTTGCGACGACGCGCCCTCTGTCACCGCCCTCTTTTACCCCTCCGATGTCTTTGGCTCTCGCAAAAGCTTCCTTCTCCCGTTCGCAGTTGTCACCGTAGAAAACTCCCGTGGCTCCATTTATATAACGAACTCGCTTCCTTCCCCAGTCATAGTATTCCGTGGCGAAGTCCTCGGTCATCTTGAGGAAATTGATTCCGTTTCGTCCAGTCACCTACCTGACGACCCGCCCTTATCTCACTTAAACACCATTACCTCTGATACCACTCCCACTTCATCTCCGGAGGCTTTCTTCCCATCAATTGACCCTAAACTTCCCGCTGCTCAGCACACCCAACTCCTGGCTCTGCTAGATCACTTCAAGATGTCATTTGACCATAGCCAACCTTCTTTGGGTCGCACATCTGCAATCGTTCACCAAATCGACACCGGTAGCCATGCACCTCTGCACCAGCGCCCATATTGAGTTTCTCACGCTGAACGCCGTGCCATTGATGATCAGGTGAACGATATGCTTCGACGTGGCATAATACAACCTTCAAACAGCCCTTGGGCCTCTCCGGTTGTAGTGGTAAAAAAGAAGCATGGTAGCATCAGATTTTGCGTTGATTACAGGCGTCTTAATAAGATCACAAGAAAAGATGTTTATCCGCTGCCAAGAATCGATGACGCCCTCGATTGCCTACAAGGAGCAGAGTTCTTTTCTTCTTTAGACCTTCGATCGGGCTACTGGCAGATTTCAATGAATGAAGCCGACCGCTCCAAGACTGTGTTTGTAACGCCTGACGGATTGTATGAATTTAACGTGCTGCCATTCGGCTTCTGTAATGCGCCTGCCACCTTCGAGCGTCTCATGGACAACATCCTTAGAGGCTTTAAATGGAACACATGCCTGTGCTATTTGGATGGCGTCGTCGTTTTCTCGAAGGACTTCGACTCCCACCTCAGCCGCCTCGCAAGCTCCTGACTTGTCTTTCGGACGCTGGACTGCAGCTGAATTTGAAGAAATGCCACTTCGCTGCCCGCCAGCTTACCATATTAGGGCATGTTGTTAGCAAGCATGGTGTTCGTCCTGATCCAGCCAAGCTTAGCGCTGTCGCTGACTTTCCCAGGCCAGCTACACTAAAAGAACTCCGCAGCTTCATCGGCCTCTTTCCATACTTTCGCCGTTTCGTGCGCAATTTCACCACCATAATCGCACCCCTGACGCAGCTACTTGCCGACAACCAAGACATCTCAGCGTGGTCCCCAACATGCGATGAAGCATTCGCCTCGTTAAGGCATCTTCTGACATCATCACCTACCTTACGCCACTTTGATCCAGACGCTCCAACCGAAATCCATACGGACGCTAAAGTAGGCCTTAGCGCTATTCTTGCTCAGTGTAAATCTGGCTTCGATGAGTATGTTGTATCTTACGCTAGTCGCACCCTTACTAAAGCGGAAAAGAACTATTCAGTCACCGAGAAAGAATGCCTTGCCATTGTTTGGGCAATCACGAAATTCTGACCTTACGTATATGGCTGCCCATTTGACGTCGTGACTGATCACCACGCATTGTGTTGGTTGTCATCATTAAAAGATCCATCTGGTCACCTAGCTCGCTGGGCAATACGTCTCCAAGATTACGACATTCGTGTAATTTATCGGTCAGGCCGCAAGCATTCGGACGCCGACGCTCTTGCTCGGTCGCCACTTCCCCACGATTATGTTACAGCGTCTCTCTCCCGCTACGAATGTTCTTCACTTGAACATGTCGACATGACCTCTGAGCAACACCAGGATCCATGGATGGCATCTCTCTTAGAGTACCTGTCTCAGACGTCTCCAAATACCAACAACCGTTTACTTCGACGAACTGCTCGCCATTTTACCATCCGTGACGGTCTTCTGTACCGGCGAAACTACCTATCTGATGGCCGCAAATGGTTGCTGGTAATACCTCGCCACCTACGTTCTGACGTTTGTGCCTCCTTCCACGCGGCTCCGCAATGCGCCCACGCAGGTGTAGTGAAGACGTATGGTCGCCTTGTAGCGATCAAGCTATGCCTTGACCCAGCGGGTCATTCGCCACGCCGGACCAGTGCCCAAAAGGATAGTCTCGCCACGGCTGGACGGAGGAAGCAACAGGGGCCGACTACATGAGACGGAGCCCACTGATTGACAGCGCCGCCAACTGTGTGGAATGTTGCAAAAGAGGGTTATGGAGCCGCCGCTCTATCTCCCGCCTGGGCCACGCATCACGTTGGCGCGTTGACCAGCAGACGACGACGGCACTGGTCAAAGGGCTCTCCCCAGAGGATTCCACGAACCTGGCACCTCTCGAAAGGGCGCGCTAAAATCTTCCCGTGGGAACGCAGCGCGAGGCCAGCACCAAAGGGGTCGAGGCGCCTATGCGTCTTTTGCTCTCCCCCTCCTTGTTCTACGGCAGCGCTGCGACTAGTGGCAAGGGTGTGTGTGCAAGCCAGTGTTGTGCCTCTATGAACATACATGACGGGCGGTACTTCACTGAGAGGAACTTCCACATCACCATTGGTCCGCATTGTTTTGTGTAGTGATCCCCAACCTAGGGACATAGGGAACGGGGGTCAACAAAAAGGGCGTGCAGCGCCTCGCCCAACTCTCTTCTCTTCTGTCTTCATCTCGACAACTCACTGTAAAGATGTAAATAAATTCGTTAAGTTTGCTCAAAGCTCTCCCCTAGTCTTTGGCTCGACGGAGCGACGGCGACCGGCCCCGCTACCCGCACACTGCGGTCGCCACGATGCGCAACAGCCTACGAATTCGATATTACTAACGCAAAATGTACCACTTTGTTAGGCAGTACGTCCGTTCATGTACCTTGTGCGAACGCCGAAAGAGCTCCCCTCGCACAACCACAGGACCACTCCAGCCACTGCTGTGTCCTTCTCGGCCTTTCGGCCGCATCGGATTCGACTTGTACGGTCTCCTACCATACACACAAAATGGAAACCGCTGGGTCATCGTAGCCGTGGACCACCTTACGCGTTACGCCGAAACTTCGGCGCTTCCCGAGGCCACTGCACGTGAAGTCGGCTTGTTCATTCTGCACAGCCTCATCCTTCGGCATGGTGCACCCAGTGAGCTTCTTAGTGACCGTGGGCGTTCCTTCTTGTCGGAAGCTGTAGAAGCCCTCCTACGCGAATGCAATATCGTGCATCGAACAACCATTGCATATCACCCCCAAACCAACGGGATGACCGAGCGGTTTAATCGCACGCTGGGTGACATGCTCTCCATGTATGTTTCCGATGACCATACGAACTGGGACCACGTACTGCCATTCGTTACGTACGCTTACAACAGCGCAATTCAATCTACAACTGGATTCTCCCCGTTATTTCTTCTTTATGATCGGGAACCTTCATCGTTCTTGGACACTATTCTTCTGTACCGCCCAGACCCTTCAGAATCGACGACTTTGGCCAAAGCCGCCACATATGCCGAAGAATGTCGGCAGCTCGCACGTGCGCTTACTACGCACGATCAGGCTCGCCAGAAGGACTCCCATGACCAACGCTAATCTCCATCGTCATACGCACCTGGAACAATCGTGTGGCTCCGCGTGCCATCGTCTGCCCCGGGCCTTTGCTCAAAGTTCACACCAAAGTATGACGGCCCCTACAGGATCTTGCGCCAGACATCACCAGTCAACTAGATGATTGAACCTATTCAGCCACCTACAGATCAATGGCGCCACGGGCGTGAAGCTGTGCACGTTGACCGTCTAAAACTTGACTACGACACACCAGTCGTGTCTGTGCCATAGGTCGCCAAGATGCTTTTGCACAGGAGAGTCAATATAGTGACAAAATACGGGCTTGCTAGAGACGACAAAGAAGACGTTTGTTGTGGCAGAGGCTTCTGCTGCTGCAGATGCTGCTAAAACCGCTGGCTGCTGTCTCGCTGCTGTTCGGCCCATTAAACGGTTGCATCACCCCGGCGTGGCGTCTAACAGTATTCTTACAGCTCAAATAGTAAATGCACAAATAACTCAAGTCCTCATGAATGTTAGTTATTCAGATGTAGCCTCTATGCTTTCTTCAGCTAAAGGGGTAAATACAGGATTTCTAGAACCAGGGACTTATTAACCGAGCCACGTGATAACAACACCTGTTAAAAGAGTTATATTCATCAAGTGATGGTCCGTCGGACAGCAGTCGTAAAATAATCCCCGTTGATATTTGAATTAGAGCTCTAATTCAGGTACACTGGATTCACAAATGGAATTCGACTGAAGAAATATAAAACGGCGGGTGACGCCTCGAAAACATGGCTCTTCAATGAGTCCTTAAGAGAAAAGTAACGAATATCAGAAAAGAATCAAAAAAAGATTTTTTGAAAGATAGCTTATTGGGGAAGACAGCAAATGCTATCGATATATCCTCAAAATAGGTGGGCTAACAATTTTGAGTGGAATTGCCAGTCAATTTTTTCCACAGCAAATTATTTATTTCGCATTTGTAATCAGCATTCCCCAGATGTTAGTGTTGCAAGAAACTTGGCTCTCTAAAGAGAAGAGCTTTCATATTAAAAACTGCTGAACATTTCACTTAGACTGCCCCTCTCAAGGTGGTGGTGTAGCAGTGTTCACAAATTCACAAATTGTGCGTCGGGTAAAAATTACAGGTCAAATACTGAATTTTGAAAGTGAAATTTTAACGTTAGACATCTCTCTTCCGGGATACCTTCCCTTTTCGTTAGTAAACGCCTATTTCCATCAGGCGTTAAAAATTCTAGTGTTTTAAATACTGTAATTTCGTCTTGCAGAAAAGACATATTATTGGTATGAGACTTCAATTCTTATCACATTTCGTGGAGATTCGGAATAGACATGAGTGGAAAGCGTTTGTGGGATTTCGTTGCTAAAAATAATTTAACATGCATTAACCAGCGAACCCCCACGTTTCTACGCAATCAGCCTCATTCTGCGATTGATTTTATTTTCTGTGGTCCTAGCTTCAATATTTCTACATGGTCTACTTTGAACTCTGGTACAAAAAGCGACCATTTGCCCGTATTGTTTGAGCTTTCATGTCCTGTGACCTCAGTAATCAGGCAGTCCATTTCTCACATCACTTTCAATACATTTGAACAGACACACTACCTGTGACTTTGTTAAAACGAATCAAGGAAAATGAAGAGCAGAATGTAATCAACTTCAATGATGTTATGAAACAATCTTTAAATAGGTCTAAATTCACAGTTCAGGTCTCTAAACAATGTCCTTTGTATCATTGGTGGAACTCTGATTGTTCACGTCATTACAGGCTAAGAAAAGCAGCGTGGCAAAAACTTCTATAATCAGTGCCCCAAAAACGGGAGCCGAGTGAGTTGCTTAATTTTCTGGAAAATATTGCTCAAGGGCTGGTAAGCCGCTTCACGGCTGCTTCCTTTTACCCCTCACGTTGTCCTGTTGAAAGCGATAACTTGGAACAGGTTGCAGCATCGGAAATAGCACAAGGAGTGAAAATACTGCCAAATTCTGCTCAAGGTCCTGATGGAATAATTGCATCGGTAATAAAAATAATCCATGAAGTATTACCTCAGAATTTACTTGCAATAGTTAACCACTCCATTAGACATTCGTGGATTCCACCTCAGAGGATAATCAGGAAAAGAATTCATTTATTAAAGAAACATGGAGCTGGGTTTACTTTGGATAACATTAGGCCTGTTTCACTTACATCAAATCTGGTAAAACTAATCGAAATAATTCTACACATTAGGATAGACAACTGGTTGGACAAAACACGATTTTAAGCCCATGGCATATTGGATTCAGGCGTGGCTGCTTCATTCGGTGTGCCCATGTTGATTGGGAAAGCAGAATACAACTAGCTCTTTCTAAGAAAAAGGTTGCCGCCTTAGTGACCCTAGCTATTGCAAAAGCTTATGACAGTGTAGAACACGTTAAACTAATAAATTCGCTTGTGCACATTGGTTTACCAAATCAATTCATTGGTTTACATTGGTTTACCAAATTAATGGGTTTACCCCTTTCTAAAAGATAGAGAAATTTATTTCACTCAATCTGGCGTGTCTTTTTCATAGTATAAACAAACTAGAGGTCTCCCCCAAGGTTCGGTACAGTCAACATTATTATTTAATGTTTTATTGTGCACGATTCCAGTACAACATGATGCACAGGTGCATGCATATGCTAAATACATCGCATTTTCCGCTACAGTTGCAGATATACATACACTATATCAGATGTTACAGTTTTACATGAACGCTCTGGAAACATAACTAAACGTCATTAATCTATCATTAAACATCAGGAAAAGTGCAACCGTAGTTTTTCCGATAAGTGTTCCAATGCAGATTTTCGTACTTTACAGACAGGACTTTATCCCGCAAGTGAAATCGATTAACTACTTAGGAGTGACTTATACTGAAAACCTAAATTGGAGTTCGCGAATAGAAGATATGGCAGCTAAAGGAGCACGGGTGCTTGGGATGCTTCGTAGACTCGGCAATAAACGTTCTGGTTTACGTCGTGATGCGTTGGTCATGATATATTGTATGTATATTTGCCCAATATTGGAGTTTGGCTGTGTCTGGTTTTCTGGAGCATCCGCCTACAAAATTAGACCACTGGTACTTCCAGAACGCGAGGCGTTGAGATTATGTATTAGGCTCCCTAAATTTGTCACAATTAATATTTTATATAAGGAAGCGCGCCTGCCTTCTCTTCGTGCTAGGTTCTAAATACTAGCAGTTGGTACCTTCCTAAAGATATATTCATCGCCACAGAGGAGGTCACAATGTCTTTTCATTAATGAGTAGACGTCCTTTTTTAACCAACAGTGGCCTAGATTAAGGCGCCCAAAAGTCATCGTTGTGCAAAAGCTCTTGGAAACATTACAAGTTGACCTTCGTGAAGTACTGGTACTAAGAACACCTGTTCAAACAATGAAAATAGAATTTGACAATATATTTCCAAAGAATTGCAAAAATCTTCCCAGTAGATACTTAAATGCCATTTTAAAAGACCACCTGATGAGATTAGAAAAAGATTAATAGCAACAGATGCTTCAGTTTGTGAAGAGAAGGCAGGAGTCGTAATTGCATCTTCAGTGTTGGATTGGTCTTGTTCAATTCGTTTACCTGATTTTACACCTATTTATCAAGTGCAATTACTTGAAATTCTCTTAGCATTCCGAAAATTGCCTCAATCAATAACAGATGCTATAATTCTTACAGGCTGCCTGTCTGTGTGTAGTTCATAACCTGCGCCTTTCACGTCCAATGATTTAGAAGTATTTTACGCCCTTGCCACAAGACATTAACGACTCATTCGCTTGGTGTGGATACCAGGGCATAAAGGTTCAACCCTCAATGACTATGCAGATGCAATTGCAGTGGCCTCACCTAATTGTCCCATAATTTCTATATTGCCTACGCTAGCATTTATCGCCGTGGCATGCTTTGAAAAAATTGTTATATTAGATCAGTTTAAAAAATCTCGCTTGGCAACATGTGATTTTTCTCATCTTAAGCACCCCTGGAAAAATCTCTCCATAGATTGGCTTTAAGTTTATCCCTTCCAGTGATCCTTTCCTCTGGAGCAATTGAAAAGGGATTTAGCAACAGGAACGTTTGCGAGGCCGTATGCGATTTTCTTTAGGCAACAAAACGAATAGAATGTTAAGCTGGGGCATAAAATCACTTCATTTCAAACCATATTAGCTTGTTGGGTTAAATTCTTTTTATTACCTCTATTCATTCTATTTCTAATCCATCGTTTACCAATCTGTTCATTCTTTAGACATCCCTATCTAAATATCCCTGCTAGTAAAACAATTCGAGCTCAAAATTAGGTACCGTCCGTTTCATGGCCGATCCCCCGTGGTGGGTTGCGCCAGGACTTTGAGGAACAACCAACCAACACAGCTTGTTTCCAGTAGCTCGAGCCTCAAGGTGACTGACACTCTCATTTCCCACAGGAGGAAAGGACAATAGAAAACGAGAAGGCCTGTCCTTCATAAGTACTCAAACACACACTCTAAACCTCAAGGCGTGTCAAGAGTATTGCATGGCAAACATGCGTCACAAAGAGTCACAATAGTTGACATTACTATGTGACAAGCAACAACCGGTTCCTCAGTTGGAGCAGGAGCCCTATGCACTAGCCCCTTTGTGCATGCAGCGAAGTTGAACCGTGCTGCGACTACCAAACACCGCCGGACTTTCTTTAATAGCAGCAGTTGTGAGTGAGTGAAACAACTTTATTGACGATCCGGCATAAAGGGGGAAGGGGTAGGGGATTAAAGCGAGACACTAGCGTGCTCGGACGTCCCGGAGCAGCAACCTACTCGCGTCAAACCCGTGGGGGCGCCGCTTTCGGCCGCTGGCGTTCCAGGATGCTAAGCACGTGCTGGACCACGTCTCTTTGATTGCCTGGCTCTCGGCTGATAATTTTGCTGCTTATGACAGTTGGCATTACTTCTTGGTTACCCGGCGGTGGTGCACAGTCCCAAAGGAGGTGTCTCTGGGTGCAGCAGTTGTGAAACTCTCCATAGTCTCTATATATAAAAATTCAGACAAACAACTGGCCAAAATTGGGGAAAGCTGCCGATTTTGACGCCGCCTGCAGGCGGACAAACAAGCTAATAAATGGCAGGTATTTTTGTATGTCATGACGCCCAAGGCTGCAATTGATGCTACATTGAAAGAGAGAACAGTGTGACTGTGCCTTCCGCTTAGATTTTGCAGATTATCACACAACAGGAAAATATCCTACTGTGCAATTCTAGCAGTGTGTGCCATCATTTGTATAAAACCCATTCATTGAAATGGGACAATTTAGGACTAAGTAATGGATCTACTTTCGTTACCACCATCTTCAGTTTGGTTCATATCTGCTTAACTTCAACTTGAAGATGTGGATCATAGACAACATTATATCTATAGACTAGATTTGCCACAACATGGCATGGTTATCTTGAGCAATCGCGCATACCAGTCGTTACACTAAAAAAATGCGATGTTGCATGTGAATCCGTGAGTACTGCACATATAAATGCACGCATATGTATGTTGTTTACTTTCATGGACTTTGATGCATTCGATCTGTTCATTTTTTTTCCCTCTTTTCTATTTTTACATTGTGATTTTCATTGTCAGAGTTAATTTCTGAAATTATTTTGCCTCTATCTGTTTGTAAGCATTGCAGTTATTTGTATTACACTACAAATAAAGAAGGCAAAGAAAGAAAAAGAAACTGACTTTATTACATGTACATCTACGTTACTGTATTATGCATTTTCTTTCATTTTTATATGTTTGCGAAGCGTCTAAAGTTACATTAAGCTTTCGTGTGCCTATGCCAATAACACGGGGACCAGGCTTAGTCAAGCTACAGTAATGCGGCTTTTTCCCACCACTCTGTTTCTCTCAGCAGAGTTGAAACAGTTTGATTTGGTACTGGTGCCACAGAATTTTTCAACCTTCCTTGAAAGCACTTTTCTTGGCAACTCGTGCAATGACACCAAAGACAGCAGTGACCATGGCTATGCAGTGTGTTTTCCGTTGTTGCTGCAAGTGCACACAGTTCTGCATTAACTCAGCGAATTCACTCATCACACAAGTGTTATGGCTGGAAACAACTCTGAACACCCCTCAAACAAGTGAAAGTTTGCATCAGGCAGAATTACGAGCTACCAAGCTAGAACAACCAATAAATAAACAAGCACACAATGCTATCCACAGCATACTTGCTCACAGAGCATAGTGTTGACGAGACAGTGTTCATGAAATTGGGATGAGAATGCTATGTTTGAAATAGATACAGTGAATTGCATGACATTAAGCTAATTAAAGGGGCCCTGAAACACTTTTTCGAGTAACCATGGAATTAATTCACTGGAAGAGCATTTGCCTCACAAACTCAATGCCGCAAAAATTTTAAGAATCAGTCCAGAATGAGGGGAGTTACCAAGATTAGTCACACGCTGCAATCGCATTCTTCTCTCGTCCCGACAAAAGCGCTGGAAGCTAAGCAGGAAACGATGGGAGGGGCAACAAAAAACGTCCCTTGTGCCTCTTGACCTTGAACACTTCCTTTTTTTTTTTTTTTATTCGAATGTGCGACTTTTTCAGTGCGATCGCCGCACACGCATGGACAAGTGGAGGCCTTCTGTGGCGATCTCTGTAACAACTGAGCATGCTATGTTCAAATCAGCCAATGGCTGATAGATGGGTATTTTACGAGTGATTTTTGACTGTCTTCTATCAGTTTTTGAGGGAAGAGAAAGCAATTTTCCGCTGACTTTAATAATTTATTGTGAATTCCAGGCTGGGTGCTGCGCTATAACAATTGGTTCGCGTGTTCTCGGGAGCTTCTACTACCGATCGGCAGCATTTTCTGACCATGCTCAAAATTTGTTGCGGGACCCCTTTAAGAATGCAACTTTTTGTCGCTGATAAGACAGCGTGGTTGGAGCTAACAGTGCCATTTTCGTAGTCAATAAGAAAAAGGTTTCACGATGCACTAATTAAAACTGCTGTTGTTCACCACTGAGAAGGCAACGTGCTTACAACTGGGTTTAAAATTTCATTGTAGTCAGTGACGCAAACTGCTTAGCCCTGTGCCAACGAAAAATGCCTTTGTTCGTCGCTGATATGAGAAGGTTCGTGGAATTGTGGCAAGAATGCCACCATTTCTAGTCAGCAAGATAGCCTGCTTGACAATGTGCAAATTATGCTGTTGTTCGCAGTTTAAGATATAGTGTGTTTTAAACAGTGTTAGGAATACAATTTTTTGTATTTAATAAAGACTGCTCGACACAGGGCCAATAAAGAATGCAATTTTTGTCATTGACAATGTAGTGCGCTTGAAACTGGGATAAGAGAGCCATTCTTGTACTCGATAAGACAAGTTGCAGGGCACTGTGCTAATTAAGAGTGATTTATAACTAATTTTTCTCATTAATGTATTTACAAGACAGACATACTAAGCTCAAACCTTTAATGTCACAAGCATGTTTCTCTTTATTTTTACAACTCTGCATTAGATTTGGACATTCCTTAAAGGGGCCCTGCCACACTTTTTCAAAGAACCATGGAATAGATTCAATAAAAAAAACTTATGGCCTCACGAATTTACCACTGCAAGAATTTTCAGAGTCTGTCTAGTACAAGCAGAGTTACAAAAGATTTGCCACATTCTGCAATGGCATTCTTTTCTCTCGTCCCAACAAAAGTGCTGGAAGCTAAGCAGGGAGGAAAGTCACAGGGGAAAAAAAATGTCACGCACGACTTGTGACCTTGAACACTTTTTTTTTTCTTCGAATAAGTGGATTTTCAGTGCGATCGCACGTGCATACGTGGACAAGTCTCAGCCTCTTGCGGAAGCCCTAGTAACGATCAAGCACTGCTCAAATCAGCCAATGGCTGATGCATTGGCTGTGACAAGTGATTTGTGAGCTTGTAGCAGCATTTGCGAGAGAAGAGAAAGCAATCTTTAGCCTGACTTTGAAAATTTATCGCGAATTCCAGGGCGCGTGCTGCAGTACAATATTTGGCTCGCATGTACTCGAGAGCCTCGACTACCAATCAGCAGCGTTTTCTGACCATGCTCAAAATGTGTCCTAGGGCTCCTTTAAGAGACGTGACCAGCATTACACTGCCACCCACTTAACACAGATAAGTTGTGGCTTAGCTTGCGCACTTCTCATAAACAGAATGTCATATGGTGTGTTGATGTACCTTACTGATGTTTGCTGCAAATGTGCGTCGTTCTTTGTTTGCCCTTAAACATCAAAAGTCCACAAACAACAATATTGAGAATTCAAGAGTTTTGTATCTTCAAGCCTAACCGATTTAGTAGAAGGGTACTTCAGAGCAGACGCCACCGTTAATATGAACACGGTTCAAAATGTATGCCCCATTTCCACCGGAAATGGTGGCCAGAGTCCTGAGTGAAAAATATACACTCAAACCTCAATGAAACAATGCTGAATATAACGAATTATCAGTTATAATGAAGTGAGTGACCAATGGCTGTCATGGGTACACTGCTACAAATATGTGTTTATAACAAATTCTCGGTTATAACGAAGTATTTTCGTGGCAGGTGTGAATTTGTTATAATTAGATTTGCGTGTATAGACTCCACATGATGTAGACAATAATGCACTTCAGTATGAGGTTAATAACAATGACATATCATGACACCAGAAATGGCGACTAACTACCAAAAAAGTAGCGCCCTCTGAGCAACCTAAGATTTCAGTGACACCAGATAGTGTTGAAAAAATTGCAGTAGAAAGCTGCATGCTCTCAACAAGCTGAAGAAAAAAGCAACACACGTACCTGCCGGCAACGCCAACAGAACGAGGAGAAGCATAATCTGTAGGAGGGTGACGTGCCACCCCAGGGATTCCATACTGGCGCCGCCGTTGCCACTGTTGTTGGGCCGGCCTACACATTGTGGAAGGCACCGATATAAAATGTGTGTTTACAACACCGAAGGCTGTAACGCAGCAAATATTCATCAACACATTCAATGCTCAACAAAGAGAACAGCACCATGCAGAGTAGACTTCAGAGCAGCACTTACACAGTACATCAATGCAGAAACTGTAGCCAGGGTGTCTACCAATTCGATTTTTTCGAATTCCCTGACTTTTTCACGTGTTCCATGATGATTGGAAGCAAATTAGAAACATTACACAAATACCTCTGTCCAATTTACGGTGTACCTGACACCCTTTGCTCACATGATCCTTGCGTGCCCGTCCAATATACAGACTGACACCAATACCTTCACATAATGCTTGGAACACTAGTCAAGAAACCAAAGAGTTTCTCAAACAATAAAGGCCAAGTTCGCCTCGGAGGACCTCAACCAAAATAGACCAAAAATGGCATTTCGTCTCGTCTCTTCTTGTTGCCAGGGCCAAAGAGGCAGAGAAGGCCAGAGGGCTTTCAGAATGAGGAGACCTCCGACTTAGGGTAGCAGCAGGACTAGAAGCGTGATACTGTTTCCTGAAATTTTTATTCTCCCTCAGCCTTTGGATTGTCCCCCATGAGAAACGACAAATACAAGTTCAACCTAAAGGAATTTGCAGCTGCAGTGTGATATTGTGAAAAAACCTTATAAAAAACTCAGAAGCCATGTTTTTGTAAATTGTTTGGCCAATAACTAGCACACGTAACGAGATCCTGTACAAAAGGTTGGGGCCAGAGACCACATTGTTTAGAAATTTTGATTAGATGCTCAGATGTTCTCATTTTGTTCACGCAATAATGGCCAGAGAATTTTGTCTGAGTGGTGAACGGTCTTGTTTAGAGTGCTTGAACAACAACGCGCGATTGTGACTCAAGGTAACTTTAAGGTGGCCACAAGAGAAGCAAGGAACATTTCATACTCTAAAAAAAATCTTTATAAAAGATATGGGCTGCAGAATAGGTAAGATAGCATAAATTTTAGGCCATAGATGTGTCAAGCCATCGTTTAACACTTTTTGGTACGGGGACCACCTTAGGCAACCAACCTTTCTTTTTCTCTCGCTTGAAGCACATGATCCCCATGTGTTGAATTTCAAATGGTGCATTTTTTAGAGCATTTGCCATTCTCACACAGACGACACTACTTTTGTCAAGTTAATATAAAAATAATATTAATTGTACGAGTCCAAAACCACCATATGATCATGAGAGACGCCGTAGTGGAGGGCTCCAAAAATTTCGACTATGAGCGGATTCTGTAACGTGCACCTGAATCTAAGCACACGGGCGGGGCCTCAAGTATTTTCGCCTCCATCACAAATGCAACGACCACGGCCGGGATTCAACCCCATGACCTGCGGGTCAGCAGACGAGTGTCTTAGCCGTCAGACCACCGTGGTGGGTCACTTTGCTCGAATTACAGGTTGCATGTTGCGTTCATTTTCTTCTCGTTGTGGTCATTACAAAGGTGCGTAACACAATGGACCCGAGAGATTTTTGTACTAATCACAGGGATTTTTAAGTTTAGATATTATATTGAATCGATAATGTGGAATATCGTAATGTATAAGTAGTTACATTAAGAAAGCTAGAAATGTGGTGTTGTGCTCTTTAGTGCAAAGTGCTGAAGTTGGCCGTTATCTATGGGTGACCACTGCACATGAGGGGTCTTAGATGGCTGCTAATGCATAATTTGTTATTGGTGCTTCAATAGAAAAGTTTCCTTAATTACTTGCCAGAACCTTCAACAATGAGATGGATATGTCCTACATGCCACACCCCTTGCTACTGTACAAAAACAAAGACCGCTTTGCGGCCTTCCATCAAAACTAACCGTAGACTGTCGCTGCATGATCCTCATTTTTTTAGCAAAGACGGTCTTTTATTTTTGTGAGTTGAGCATTTTCTCAAAAAGAGTAGAGCAGTTTTCTTATATATATAAAACTCTGTTCTGCATGGAGTTCCGTGCGAGACAGCGTGAAGTGACACCAAGATAATTAGCCTCCCAGAATTATACTGCTACCGAGCAGCAGCTAATGCGCGATTCACCTGCTTTTGCAATACAAGCAGCCTCGATTATCTGTCTTGTCTTCTAACCTTTGATTGAAAAACAAACCACACAAGTTTTAAACAAAGGCTAGCCCCACCCAAGCCCAACAATGAGCAGATAAATGCAAAACATTTTCAGTAATCAACGCCCTCTCACAGGTGCAGAGGCTTATATTTGCACTTCTCAGTTTGACTGACATGCACACATCTACACAAATCCCCGGCAACTTACAAAGGACTGAACATTGAACAAACATGGCGATGTGTCAATATATACCTGTACAACCACAAAAGGGCATTGAGTATTAACAAGCTGTCGCACCTATCTGCCCAATGTAGGGCTTGTAAGGGCTAGCCTTTAGTTAACGTAACTTGTAGTTTGCTTTCCCACAGAAATCGGAAGACCAGAGTGACTTTTGAGGCTGCCGATACTACAAAAGCAGATGAACCAGGCGTCAATAGCAGTAGCAACAAGATATATATATGAAACTTCTGTTACTTAGAAGGGTCCTGAACCACTTTTGAAAACAATCATCGAATCACCTCAATGTTGGAGTTCATTGTGCCTCACAAATTGATTGCTATGCAATTTACTCAAAAGTGTCAAGAATGAGTCTGTAGCGAGGCAATGAACAGGGATTTGTCGCTCGCTTGAAGTGCTTTCCCTCCTTTCATCCTAACCAGCATGCTGAACAATACCCAGAGAGGAATGGTGCAGAGAAAAGACGTCAGCGCGCGTCGTGACCTCGAGTGTGCATGATTCGACACAATCACCATCCCATGTTACGATCTCGGTGAGTGCAAGTGTGGCTACTATGTAATGTTGGCAGACTGCGAAGCACGATGCCCACACATGGTGGCACATCGTGGCAAGTAAGGCGTATGATTCAAATGCTGATTGATACATTTTTACTTCCCAAAACCACCATACGATTATGAGAGACGCCATAGCGGAGGGCTCTGGAAATTTCGACCACCTGGGGTTCTTTACAGGCACCCAAATCTGAGAACACAGGCCTACAGCATTTTCGCCTCAATTTAAAATGCAGCCGCAACAGCCAGGATTTGATATCCCGCGACCTGCGGGTCAGCAGACGAGTATTTTACCACTAGACCACTGCGGCGGCGCATCTGATCCAAATGCCACTCTTGATTTATGTTGGCTATTGGCGAACAGCGTGCCACCTGTTGTGTGATGCCAAATAGCAGGCACCAGAGAGAATGATCCCAGGTCTTTGTATAAGACGCGAGTGAGAAAATAGCAACCTTGCACCCCATTTCTAAACTCTCCTTGCCACACACAATAACAAAATTTGGCTGAGATGCTCATAGTGTTTGCTTTCTGCAAGGTCTGGGTTTTCATTAAGCATAAGGAGCGCATCCTCACTTTTTTAAACAATGGCTTGACACATTCATGGCCAGCTAGTTATGCTACTTCACTACTAATGCACCTGTGCGCCTCCTCTTTTTGAATTTTTTCTTAATCAAATGTATAAATATTTCTGGATTTCGCTGCTAAAACTTCAGTTGCTAGTAGTGTATTGTCTAATTTGCTTCTTCCTGGCATCATTTTCCGTGTGCTCTACTTCACCGTGAAACAAACAAATCACAATACCAGGATATCACCAAAATTGCAATACAAATCGGTGAAATAGACCAGTATCGTTGCCATAGTTTTTCAGCATGTTAGCTGAGTAGTCTACATACAGAGGCAACTTTGGCATTGTATACTACAATGAGTGTTCACTACTAAGGCACTGAAACGAGTTCTCTGTGTGTGCACAGTAGAAAAAGTATCCATTCCATTTCCCCCCGAGATGCAGAAGTCTATGCAACAGGCAGTATCAGCGAGATCACTTAGTACATAGCCAGCCACGCGGAGAACCTCACTATCTACAAAAATCTTGATTTGCTTTATTAGGCAAGGGAAATCATGCTGTAAAATGATGCTTAAACTTTGCTGATAAACCTACAACCAAGATAGTGGCAAAGGCTTTCAAGGTTAGATGCTGAAAGGGTAACTGTAGCAATTTCCTTTTGAAATAAGTTAAATAGCAACTTATTTCCTTCAGTGTCGAGTGTGTCGAATGAACGCATGGTGAGAATGTGTCATGAAGCCCTCTTTTTTTTCTTTGCCCGTTTTTTATTAGTCATTCAGCATTGCTATTATTTTCTCTCTGTATTCACTTATTTATCTAGTATACCCTCAAGGCCACAGGGCAGTAATAAAATGTAGACAAGAATTAACGAAAGGTAACAAAGAGATTGGTAATAACGAACATTCAATTAATTGCAGCTCAGTATACGTTAGCAAAAAAATTCAGGTAGGTGAACACACAAAGGAGGCCAACAATGAAAACATTGATATGCAATGAAGAAATAAAACAAGTTTATCACAAAATGAAAGAACGGTAAAATATACAGCAAAAAAAAAATGGCGCATTAGAGATCTTATGGCACATATATTAAACATATAGTAAAAGTCAGACCATTTCTCGGGCTACCCATACTGGCTGTTTGTTCTGGCTGGCTGTACAACCTCTAACAAACCATTTTTCCAATCTTTGTAAAAAAACTTTGAATTTTTTCTCCACGAGGAATCAACAGTTTGTATGAGGCCAGATAGCTAGCCCAAGCCAAAGCGGGTACAGATAGCCCCCCTCCCACAAAATGTAATGCAGCCGATGAAATGCTCTCACATTCAACAAGGTGACCTATGTTACAAAATTATAAATTAATGTACAGTGCACATGGATCAAAGAGAGATAACTGTGCACATGGATCAAAAAGAGACAATTCATGGCTAAGTAAAGCGCTTATTTTCCTTCCCACTCTTCAGTTTTTGTCGAAGCAGCGTAACTTAAACTCGGAACACACATCCAAGCCCTTACCTTTACAGGCCGGGTTCAAAGCTACTATGTGATGCAGTTATTTCACGAATACCAGTTGGTTTACTAAATGTTTTATGTTGCATTTCAAACAATGGGCAGTGTACTGTTTCCAAATTACCTGCAGCTAAAATATGGCAGAATTTTCTTTGGGGATGAAACCTGCTACAGGGTTCATCAATTTGTAAAATCAGCCAAAGTTGGAAAACCTTGTGAGACATTCTTGAGATGACATGTAAAGGTAAAGACATGAACGGAAGAAGCGTTCTTATCCACATATGTATTTTTTGACGATTTCGCTAGACTAATGCATTCTCTTAGTATGAACCAAATATCTCTGCTAGTCATGCTTATTAGATTAAATGACGAGAGTTCCTTGATAACTTTACCATCACTTAAAGAGAAAAAAGAAACAACACACACCACGACTGCTAGAGAGAAACAGAATTTTACTAGGAACATTTGCAGAAAATGTTAGTGTTGTGTCTTCATCTGCATACTGTTCATAAGGTGCTGACAAGAATGAATTCAATATCAAAACGAACTAGCCTGCGCAACAATGCTACTTAAAGAACAAGTATTTGTAAGAAACAGAAGGAAACTGGATAAATGTAATCCCACCACATCTATGAAGAACTTAACAATTAAAAATTTTATTTAGGTAATGAATGAATGGCTTTGCACTGGAAACCCCATCAGGGGGGTGTGGCAATCGAAGGAGTTTTTTCGAGTATTTTCGGTTCTTAGAGATGGGCAGAAACGACGCGTTTTCATCTCCAAGCACTCAAGATATTACAGAAAGCCAACGAACCCACATGACGCACCTATCTTTAAGGCCACGAGGTGGCTTGTGTCAACACTGTTCTCGTTTTCTCCACAAAACTCCACGTTAAATAATCGTGGGATGCGCCCGACTTTTCACAGCGACCCTGCCCCCGACCAGCAACGGAGCCTTACATGTTTCGAACACGGTGTAACACTCAGCGGTGAGAGGATATATGTAACGGAAATGCGCTGGTGACGCACGCTAACTTTACTTACCCTTGCGATATCGGAGTGTTGCACCGAAACGAGTCCTCTGTGTGTACACTGCGAAACCGCGCAGCCTGGGTCAGTTTTGACGCAGGAACCAGACGTTCAAAAGCGCTAATCCCGCATTTTTCGCTTCAACAGCGACGCGGTCACAGCGAGCTAATAGTAAAGGAAACCAGCTGGTCTGGTACGACACCGTTTGTGTTCTTGTTGACTTTGCACGAGGCACAGACGCCCACACAAACTGGATCACAAGAAGCCCGTGATCGACGGTCGCCGCATTTCTCTTTTCGCCACTGCACCAGCGCAAGGGCGTGGCGAAACGCTTTCTATCTTGAGTTAAAGGCGAGAGCCGTGCCGTCAAGGCGCGATAAAAGCGCCCCGAAAGGACGAGGCAAAGAGAAGGCGCCTATCGCGCGTAGGATGTGTCACCAGAGACGGAACTCATCCGAGGACGCCTTCCGCGCAAAGCTATAGCTCGGTTTCGTAAGTTCCTAAACTAGAAAGCCGACATCGACCGGGGCAAAAGTTTCACGACTTACTCGAGGCTTGTCACGCTACCGGCAATCCATCGTCACGGCACGAAGGGTGTCCTCGCATCGTCGCCTCTTGGGAGGCGAGACTTAAGTGGCGTCGTTACGTTGTTCGCGTAGTGTTCCTTCCTTTCCGAAGAGTTCGGTCACGGCAGCGTCAGTTGTTCCCCCCTCGAGGAGTCACGCGCGAGCAGGGTTTCGTTCACGGACGGCACGACACATTTGTCTAGTCCGACACGGATGCATGAGGATCAGTTTTGTAGAGGTGTGCGTTGGAGAGCGGTTACAAGCCGCCGACTACACATGACGCGCTGACCGTGGGCCACAAGCACCTCCCGTCCACACACAACACAAACTACACAACGCACAAGGGGGCTGTCGATTCGGCCCCTTATCGCCGTTGTTTCCACGGTTGTTTCGTAGCTGTGTAGAGAAATAGTTGACCCTCTTAGTGGCGCTGCTGTCGCAGCGTTGTCCTTCTCATAGAGGAATCGTCGCTGTATCAGATAATGTAGATTCAACCAATGTCTCAGGCTGTAGGCACTTTGCTTCTTCAGACACACTCGCACAATTTAATAATAATAATAATAATAATAATAATAATAATAATAATAATAATAATAATAATAATAATAATAATAATAATAATAATAATAATAATAATAATAATAATAATAATAATAATAGTCGTACCCAAAGCCACTTCTCAGAAATAACCATCCCAAGTTTGACAATGGAAGGTTTCAAAGCATACAAGTTTGATTTTTCAATTAAAAAATACGGTTTGTTGCATTTACTGTGCCTTCATTGCAGTGGCATCTCGAGGCATCTCCAGCTGAAAGCGGGCCAGCAATTTATGACAATGGGGCACATCTCAACCCAATTTTTTAGTCATATCTCAGTATAAGCATGCCAATGTGTATGTAGTACACATAAGATGTGGCAGTTCTGGTTAGTGCCCCTTTAATGACAAGAGGGGAGAAAAGTGGCAATGGTAATTGCACAAAAACAATCACAATACTGGTAAACTGTCGACTGTGTAAGATCATTGGCAGAGTTTTCTATGGGTGATAGCAGTGCCATAATGTACAGCCTTGCGTGTGAAAGAAGGCAAATTGGGCCATGACGGAACTAGGCAAATGTATGCAGCTCATCTTCCCCGACCAGGGCAGTTGGAGCCGTGACCAAACTAGAGGCAAGAACACACACAAATCTCAATTTCTGCATACTCCATTTGACTAGTAGTAAACAACTTCATTAAGGCAGCTGGCGGTTTCCCAAGTGGCGAGGGCTGTCAGGCCATGCCTGGTCGCCACATCATGGCGCGTTTGATGGCCCAGAGCTGGGTGTCCATGCAGCCTTGGCAATAAAACACTATCACCCGCCCATCCCCTTATCACTAGTTAGCAAGCCAGCCCCGATGTACTCGACTGTCACTCGTGTCTCACGTGGTTTCAGACTATAAAAAGACCATGTATAGAGGAATAAACAGTTGAGTTCGTGTTGCCACTACGTTGAGTCACTTCAGTCCAGGCTTGTAGTCGTGAGGATTCTCTCCCAGGCCTCACGAAGGTGACTGTCCTAGGAGGTTTGGTTAGTGATGGCTTCACCCGGTTGTAAACTAAGAGTGTGCAGTGCCCTCCTGTAAGAGCATAGTGCCTATTAGCCCCACTAATGTGAAATCGACAACACTTCCCTAAAAAGCATAGAGTCAAAAGTGCATTTGGTGATGTTGATCAAAGCCCCTGCACATCACTGAGACAAGAACACATACTGCAAGCGTGTGACATAGTTCACTCACTAGGAAGAATAGCAAGGCACAACTGGCCAATATTGTAAAACCACAGTTAACATTGGCCTAAATTGTCATAATATTTGACAGTAGTGTCGATATAGGTCTGTAGTCTTTCTTATTCAACTCATTGCTTGATGAAATCACCCGCAATGCAAGAAGAAAATATTCCCCTCGCAAATCCTCCAGTGTTATCCATTTCATTTGTGTAGCGCAGGTTAACAAGGGAATGTCAGATGAATGTAGTCTGTGATGACCATTTAACATATCTATTGAAAAAGCAGCAAAGATTTCTAAAGCAAGGCTATTTGAAGAAAGTACAGAATAGCACTGAGACAAAGCAGGTCACCAAAGCGAGAACACCTTTAGTGAGGGCCGAGGACAACTTTATTAATGGTGAAACACCAAACGCTACTATACAAGAGCTGGCAAGAGAAATGCGCAGTTGTAGGACCTAGTACCGGATGCGGTACATGTTGCTCCTCAGTTGGTTGTAGTCGGTCAGCGCCTCGACGGGTCCTGCAAGAACAAAATGCCGGCCATTGATCACTGCAGGCACCACCACAGGCTATAACTCGGTTGTCATTCCGATGCTGTTTGTCAATGATAAAACAGCGGGCTTGGAACTGTCAAAACAATGGCATTGTGCACAGTTGATAAAACAGTTTACTTTGCACTGTGACAATTAATAATGCTGTTGTTCACAGCTGATAAGGCAGGGCCCTAGAACTTAGATAAAAACCTTGTCATTTCTAATTGATAAAACCAAATCCTTGACAATGTGCCAATATACTGCAGTTCGCCGTTGATAATACAGTGGGCTTGGAAACGTGAAAACAATGGCATTGTTCATAGTTGATAAGACTTTTCTGGCACTGTGCCAATAAGGAATATTGTAGTTAATGGTTGATAAGGCTGTGTACTTGGAACTGCGATAAGAACGCTGTTGTTTGTAATTGATGAAACTAATACCTCGACACTAAGCCAATATGCTGTTGTTTGGGGTTGATAAGACTATGCGTTTGGAACTGAGTAAAAATTCCATTGTTAGTGGTTGATAAGACAGCTTGCCTCCACACAGTGCTAATTAAAAATGTGGTTGTTTGATAAGAGTGCTGCTGTTTGCAGTTGATGAGACAGATTGCTTCTAACTGTGCAAATTACGGACGCTGTTGTTTGTGGTTGTTGAGAGAGAGTGCTACAAAATGTGTTGACAATGCCATTGCTTACTGCTGGTAAGACAGATTGCTTAATACAGTGCAAACCACATATGCTATTCGTTGCTGTAGATATGGGAGCGTGCTTCAAGCTGTGTTAACAATGCTACTGTTTGCTGTTGGTAAGGCAGTCTGCTTCTCAGTGTGCCAATCTCAAGTGCAGTTGTTTGTGCAAGGTTGATAAGATGGCTTGTTAGGAACTGTGTTAAGAATGCCATTGTTTGTAATAGATAAGACAAACTGCTTCAAGCTTCACAAATTAAGGGAGTATGAAGGGATCATTAAAAATTATTTGTTTCTGGGCTTAGAGTGCTGAAATTCAACTCACACACTCAACAAAGAAAATTTTTAAATTTTATTAAGCTGTCTGAACTAGCTTTTGTTTTACAAGAATCTGTAAAAATTTACCAGTTCTTTTTTCGCAGAAAGCCTGGCACAATCATGAAACACGCTAGGGAGCTGAAACTACATTGTATATTTGCTCACACAATTTTTTTGTACATCACAAGGTTCATACAGGTTTCCGAGACGAAAATTCAGGGATATTCAAAGACTTTCCAGGACCTTCACAAGTTTTTCAATAACTCAAAGTGGCATGCAAAGTTGCAATTCTCTCCTTTAAAATTATCGAAAATGACTCATCTTATTGCACTTACAATCTATAAATGAATATCACAATTATAACAAACACATCTAGTGTTAATATCTTTTCAAGATCACAACACTTGTTGGAGCTCTCAGAAGCAGTTGAGATTATTTCAGCAAACGCTTGAAGTTACCCAAGTACATTCAATATGTCCTGTGTAGCATTATTTCACTTATACCAAGATAAATACATGTACCGTATTTGCTCGATTCTACCGCGCCCTCGATTGTAACGCACACCCGATTTTCACCGCAAAAAAAAAAAAAAAAAAAAAAGACATCGATTGCAACGCGCACCCATTTTTCTCGCTGGCCCGCACGATCACACCACTCGAAAAAACGACTCCTTTCGGGAGCGTCTTTTATTTAAATATGAGGTACGGGCGAAGCTTGTGCCCATCTGACGTGTAACAGAGCATTGCCGTCACTGTAGTTTTACCGTGGACCCCGATGTCAGGACGCGAACTTGCTTCGCCCCCTTCTTCTCGACGGTTGTGGTGCCAGGCATGTCGAAGTAAAGAGGCGTCTGATCGGCATTCCCGATTTGCCCAAGCAGGTAGCCGTTGTTGCGCCTCAAGTTTAGGACGAACCTCTGAAAACTGTGAAGCTTTTCATCGTACTCCTCCGCAAAACTTTTCGCATATGCATGTTCCCCTTCGAAGGGAAAAGCCTTTTCTCTTCATAAGGTTAGTTATCCAGCACCTGCTCGCTTTAAACTGGCTCCGCATTAGACCTTTTTCTAAGACTAATTGCATAGCCCGCACTTGGAGCAGTTCTGTCGTCACGGGTCGCTGTGCCCCTTGCTGCTCAAGCACATACTCGCCGAGAAGCTCTTCAATTTGCGGAAACCGACCCTGCTGTGGTCCACTGAAGCCTTTGCGTGAAGCTTTGCTGGCGACAAATTTCTGCTTTTGTTTCCGCCAGTCCCGCACGCACGTTTCGGGAACTCCGAACGACCGCGATGCGGCCCGATTTCCGTCTGTTTCTGCATACGCGATGACTTTTCTTTTAAAAGCGGCATCGTGGTGCACTCGAGTTTTTGGAGTCGGCCCTTCCACGCCGTCGATGCTAATGCACTACTAGATGACAAACTCCTCAGCACACGTACGAAGTGCTGCACATGGGAAACACATAGGCAGAAATGACCGACGCGCTATGCCGACGCACGTAGGGGGCGGCCATTTTGGATTTGCCGATGGCAATAGATTGACCGAAATTTTTTTGTTCGTACTCGATTCGAACGTACATGCGATTTATGAACTCGCTTAACCGGAAAAAAGGTGCGCGTTAGATTCGAGTAATTACGGTATATCCTAATAATATAACAATGAGTAGCCTGGATGACTTTGCAAGTCCTAAACAATGAAAAAAAGCTCGCGGCACAGTGTACTCTTTCAGCAGCGGTCGAGATTTCTCCACTGTATGCCCTGTAAAGCTTACCAAGCATATTCAGGACATCCAGCTTAATGTTATTTGACTTATACAAAGATTAAATAACGTATAGGAGGCATGAACTTGATGCTACGTGCGAGGAGCAGAAGCGACGAGGTCGCCATATTGCAGGTCCATGCACCAGCCGCACACGAAAGAAGCATGCAGCATGTGCGTCCCATGTTTGTAATAGTAGCCACCTTTCGTTTAGTCCTTAGACTGTCCGCTGGATGGTGGTACTTGTATATGATGAATATAGTATGATGAAAAGATGCGAGATGGCGGTATGATGGTACTTGGAGTGTTCATTAGATGGACGGACAGACAGACGGATGCACGGCCTTTTCACCCCACCCATTATCATTGACCCCATGAATATGCTGTGATTTTTTTTTCTGCAGTTTGAAAGGGAAATATATGAAGCTATCAGCAAAGCACAGAGCATTGTGCTGGAGAGGCTGGAAAACTCTGCGAGCACAAATTTCGCATTCGCAGCAGGTTTGTCTAGCTGTTTCAGACCTGGCAGCTGTGGCCACATAGAAAGAAGAAAGCATGTCTGTTGCTGGGTGACAAATTTGGTCACTTACTTTAAAGCCCCTTTTTAGCATGGGCTGGACCTGATTTCTTTTTCACTTGCTTATGTAGCTTAAACTGAGCGTTTCAGGGGTTACCTTCCGTGGGTGCGGTGCAGTGCACCTATGCAGGATAAGTGTAGCTGCGCAACTGAGAGGATATCTTGATATCACCACTGGGGGCACAGTGTGTTCAATGTAAATCATGTTTTTTGTGTGGTTTCTAACATGTTCATTACTGCTGCACATAATGACCAGTCATAAATCAGTAGAAAACCATACAGTAGCCAGAAATATATTAATAGCCCGCAAACCGCACCAAAACCGCGGCGGTTGCTCCGATAATGTCTCGGTGGTGAGTAGCTCGGAGCAGGGGAGTCCGTCATGACCGCCTGTGAAATTATGCCTTCTCCGTGCGATTGGGACGGCGGAGAAACACCTGTTGGCCTGCTCCATGCACTATGCGCAGGCCATTCTCCATGCACAGCAGTTTTCAAGAATAAAAAATTTAAGTGTGTTGGGTTGTGTGCAAGTAACAACTATGACAGTTCTTACTTCACACTCATCGTGTGCATAGCTGCGCATTATTTTCAAGCATCCTTCCTTGTGTTCAAGCAGCACGCTGCAAGTGTCGAGCAGTGACAGTTGCTCGTTAGCATTCGTGTGCGTGTTATTTTCGTGCATCATTTGTGCTTGAGTGAAGCACTGCATGTACAGAGTTGCTCGCTGTTGTTTGTGCAACATTGTTGCTGTCGCTTTCACTGCTTCGCCCTCACCATAAAATTGACCTCTTTCTTTCACGTGCACTTCTGCAAAACAGAACCACGTGCGCCCACACCCCATTACTGCTCTTTAAATGGAAAGTTTGACAACTTGACATGCCAATCCACCGTGTATGGGAGGCTGCAATGACGATATGAGAGTGCACTGCTCAGGAAATTCAAGGATTTTCAAGGACGGGAAAAAATTTCAAGACTTTTAAGGCCCTTGAAAACGCATTTTTCTAATTTAAGGGTTTTCAGGGATTTCAAGAACCTGTACACACCCTGACATTAACACAAGGCCAGTTTTTTTATTCACCGCTCCAATAACTTTCTGCGGAACATTACACCATTGGTCCCGAAAAAAGCCCCCGAGGTGCCCGTTATTATCGTTTAAATGGGTTTGAACGCGCGTTTGCAAATAACCAAGTGGGTCTCTCGCTACCTGCAAACACCGATGAGCTGATTTCGCGTGCCATGGCTTTTTTGCAATGAGACCTGCAATGCAAAATGCAATGAGACCTCACTTGTCTAAATAAGTTAGTAGCTAATGGGCGAAAACCGTAAATGGGCTGCACGCGTTGTGTTGCTCATGGAATCCATTTTAAGAACCCATGTGCACACGCCAGAGCATCCAGGAGTTGCGCTGCAAGCAGAGCAATGACTCCATGTTTACAGTCACTCACTCACGGCAAACGCGCACGCATATGTGACTGCACGCAGCAGCGACAACATGAAAACCGCTGCATCTGGGGGAACACGGTACACAGAGCGAAAAACCTGAGAGTGAACTCCGCTAAGCTTGCCACTCGGTGGCAAGCGTAGTGGCACCAGAGCACACAGCCTAGCTAGCAGAAGCAGCATGCTCGATGCACGGCAGCACATTTTTGCGATGTCTTGCAAATTTACAGCTGCTTAGAGGAGATTATGGCAGCACTATGGGAGCCTTAGCCACCAGAAAAGTGCGAAGTAAAAGAACGTGCTTGGGCAAGTCTTACTTTCTTGGTATTCCTGTCGCTGCTTAGAAAGACATGTAGTCAACTCGGCTTTTTTTCCCCACTAAAGCTGAGGTTGGCATCAAAATTTTAGCTTTTGAGGCTGTTTTGGAGCAGTTCGGTGAAATTTTCGTGATTTTTATGCTTTTGGAGCAGCTTGGTGCAAGGAAACGGAAATGTGTCCAAAATGCGCAATATGCGCAGCTGTCTCAACCCTGTGATACAAATACATCCACTCCTGTTTGAAATCCGTATCACTGAGATTCTACTGTGTTATGATCCCGAGGGCAACAAGAAGCAAAGAGTCTGGCAGCAAAGAGTCTGACTGCCAGCAAGTAAAAATCAAACTGAGAACAACGAAATATCAGGTGATGTGGAATAACATAAAACGGATTAAGTTTGTTTTTAGGGCACAGAACATAAAGAGCAATTATTATGGGCAGTATAACATGGAACTATTTCTTGGTGCAAATGCAATCAGTGCAACAAGTCTCCGTAGCCTTTGAAGTGCTGAAACTCATGTATAACAGTAGCTGGGCATTTCATCCACAGTTAAAAGGACCTGCTGCAGCGTGTGGTGTGCTCATTTCTTTAGACATGCCGCATACTCACCGACGCCGGCAACAGCAGGGCAGCGGTCGTATAGGTATTTTGTGCAAACATCCCGCACTGTCTGTGCCGAGACCGCCTGCAAGATGGGCGTAAAAAAAAAAAGAAACCTGCATACACCTGAAGCATATGAAACGATTCAAGGCTCGTGGAGAATAAAAGAAACCGAATTAGATTGAAGGCACTGCATTTTCGTTAGATACAACTCCATGAAGACAAGGAAAGTGTACAGGGCATTCATAAAGCTGGCACACTAATTGTAATCAAGAAGTAAAAAAAAGAAAGACCCACTTTTTCGCTACCTTTCTATTTTTACAAAGCCATGCAAATAACAAGGCTCCTACTTATATTCAGGCCTGTGATACCAAATTCAACAAGCCTTTCAACATGTGAGTACAGTTAAAGCCCCTTATGAGAGGCAAGCTCTGGGCAGATATTCTTGCCTTTTATGCACGATGTCGCTTAGAAGCAGGGTACCTGATGTACCTTTTCATATCAACCTGTATTTTACAGTAAGCACACTGGTGTCTCTGATACCAATCTGTCTCTTATATCAGTGCGTCTTATGATATATATATATCAGTGTGTCTGCATAAGAAAAACAATGTAGTGCCCGCAATTAGCAACGGTGAACAAACAAGTGTCTCAAGAGTCCATGCTTCGACAAGGAGGACTCTTGCCTTTGTTGGAGCATTAGCTATAACAAGAGTTTGAATTGACATCGATTGACTGTACTGTCATTTTGCTTCAAGAACTCTAGGTGCAAGCGTGCTTTTATGGCCGAGTAAAAGAAAAGAACGCTTCAGGCCTGCGCGGCACACATGACAGTTTTTTCTCCTGTCCCCCCCCCTACAGCTTTCATTTAACGAGATTCCACTGCAAATCTATGAAAGTGACGAAGTGAATGAAGTAAATTTCAAGCACTCACATCGATCCTTGCTTCCAGCTCAGGCAGGGGAATGCGCCGTCCATAGCAGAGCATTTGCCTGCAACCAAAACGAGAGGTGAGCGGTGCATGTCTCATCTGCACACAAGGTGATCCGGGAAATGAAACCACAAATATTTCTAAAAATGAGAGCAGATTCCTAAATGTGCTTTCTATTCCTTAATGAAGAGACTGCTCACAAGAGTGTCTACTCTGTGCTGCAGCAGAATTCTTTCTATACTCTTGCTAGTACAAGTGCGTGCGTGTGTGTGTGCGTGCACGCACGTGCGTGTGTGTGTGTGCGCACGTGTGTGTGGGTATGTGTGTGTGCACATGCCAGCAACTGTCTGGTTATAAGATGAGACTTGACAAGGCTCATAGACTCCCCCAACTACAATCAATTACATAAGGATACAATCAATTACATAAGGGGTCAACCTCAACGAAACTTTAGTTGACACAAGTAGCCAAGCTACAGATAGCGAGTATACAGAGGAGACTCCATGCAAGTGTTTATATTTGAAATAAGAGTGACGGCATTGTGAAAAATTCACAAGAAGCTATTTCTGAACAACCAAAAGAATAAAAACTTGGTGGACACTTGAGCATCATCTTCAAGAGCAGAACATGGTAGCGTAATTGGGCCCCTCTTGCATCACCTTCTCAATCGCTAGCCTAAAGTGTGGCTTGGCTTGGCTAGCGGTTTGCTCGTGGTACCAATCAATAGATACTCGGCCGGCTAAAGCAGAGAAAGAGCCATTATGTGTAGTTAAAACACATAGCCTTCGAGATTGACGATTCCCATATCTGCATGCTTTTACACTGGTGCGATCTATAGGCATAGCCAGTGCAACCTCGCAGGCCTTCCAGTTCTGGCAACCCAGCTGACCTAGCAGGAAAATATTGTGAACATCGCGAAGAGCTGGTCATGGCGTTCAAAGTGATACTCGAATGGCCAGCCGAAATCCAAAAGATTGATCGGTGCACACTGGGGCGCCCACATTCTCGATCGTGAGTTTACATTACTTGGGTTGGGATGGGACGGGATGAGTGGTGGTGCCAAGAAGGTGTCCGAATAACAGGCATGTTCGAATCTTCAGCGTCTGAATAAATGGTTGGCAACTGTATACAGGGAAAACATCTAAAAAATACTATGAGATAATTTTAACCATTCGAGGTGCTTCAACTCGCAGCTGAATATAAAAGTGTACCAGTGTTCTTCCATTTGGGCCCACCAAAATGTGGTTGTCATGGCCATGACTTAAGGGGAGCGTGGCAATGGGAATGGTAAATTTGATCAATATGTTCAATTTTTCAATTTAATTTCTTGCTACAATCGCAAAACTATCTTTTACATCATGATGAAATATTAGACCAAAATAAGTAGAAGTTGAGAAACAAGCATTTTACTAGTGGGCTGTCATCAAAAGCTACAAGAAAATTGGACACAGAGGCACCATATTGGCATCATCATAAAGAGGACAGATCGGAGCTCAAGATAGCCACAAAGCTGCATTTCTCCAATGAAAAATAAAGTCAGATCCCTTCCAAGCTCCGTTTTCTTAATTACTAGTTCCAATTTCTTTGAGCTCCATTTTCTCAGCTTTCAATTTTTGAGCAATTGTCTCATCTCTGTGCCATTTCACAACAAATGAAGATATAGCCATTTTGTTTTCTGCATTTAGATCATGAGACATTGGCGAGTGCCATAAAGCTGTCCATATCTGTGTGCACATTAATTCATTCATTCACTACCAGAAATTTATTAGTGTCCTGAAGCCCAGTCTTTTCAGACCGAGGCAAACAGTGTCCACGTCGATACCGTCAGGCCAAGCCTTATGGCGTCATCGTGGACCTTCCGGACTGCCCATAGCTGATCTTAAAAAGAAGCGCTTTGCATAATCTTCTGACATTATACAAATTGTTATAATAGGCTTTTTTTTTAAGTTGTTACAGTAAACTCTCAGTAAACGAAACCTGAAGAAACCGGGAGAATATGTTCCATTTAACAGTTCCATTTACTGAGAGGTGAACATAGGTGCAGAACGCAATCCCGTAAATAAACATTGCAGAGGCAATAGTTCCGTTTAAGCAGTAGTTCTATTTAACAGATTTCTGTTTACTGAGAGTCTACTGTAGTAAGACAATATGCCCAGGACATTTCAATTTTTTTTGTGTGTGTGTGCACTTCCTTCAATGTTAGAAAATAAACCAATAGCATTGAGGCACAGAATGGGCCCTGGTGAATATTCTTTATGCAAAAACTTTGACATACTTATGTATAATTGATTAATTAATTTTGGGATAACAATGAGTCTATCAGATGCTTCAACTCAAAAACTACATTAAATAGCTCAAAACTAATTTCATTTATGATATCAGCACAACAAATGACATCTGCATGACCAATTTGATACCTATATCTCTATAAATCACAAAATAGTTTTCATTGTAGCCCCCCCTCCCCCCCCTCAAGCTTATAGCCCGCAGACTCGCATTTAGCAATACAAATTTGCTGCTAAGCTCCCACGGTAAAATCTCAGCAAGGAATGGAACGCGAAACGAAATGCCGAAGTGAAGACGCACCGGCCAATGTCTTCGCAGATGGGTGTCGTGCCGTCCAGCTGCAGGAGCATGTTGGTCTTCAGTAGGTTCTTGGCCCGCGTGACTTCACCCTCGGTGGCGCTCATGCAGATCCGCATCCTGGCGACAAAGAGAGCAAAGAGTACACTCAAGCCTCATCATAACGAGGTTGCATCTTAAAGGAAAAGCTTTTTTTATATCCGAAAATTCATTATAAAGGTTATTACTAAACCTTGTATCTAATTCAAGGCCATTTTTCATTTGCTCTGTTATGACCGATATTTTAACAAACTTGCATCTTACACAAAATTAAGTTCGTTATAACTGAAAACACCTTATAAAGATACAGTAGAAGCTCATTTTCATTTCCAAAAAAAATGCGGAAGATAAATGTATGATCCAGGAAAATGTACAATCTGAATCCAGCAAAAGTTGAGGCTGAGAAGCCCTTGTAGAGGTGTAGGGGCAAAAAACATTTATTTCTCAAGAAACATACTAATTTCCTGCTGCTTCCTCTCACCCTTGGACAAGAAAAGCTCTTTCAGCACACACTGTAGACCCTTGTGCGCATTTTCATTGTTTTTCGTGCAAAAGAAGCTTTGCAACACATCTAGCCCAGCAAGGGCTTCGGCGAAGTTAGCAGGTTGGAGCCCACTTTCGTTCTTGCCTCTGTTTTCTGGTGCCTCGTCCCGCACCTCTTTTGCTTTGACGCCCCACCCCCCCACTTCTGCGACAATCTCGGCGACACTTGGCGGATCGCAAGTCGAGATGTTGTCGTCTATCGAGACGAACTCGGCAAAGGGTGCATCGGCGCCGGAGGAGGACAACTCCTCGTCCATGCCAGACACGCATGCCACAGGGTCGTCTTCTCTGCACTCTGTATCCTCCAACGCAAGCTGCCGCCGAAAACCGCACTTCCTGGAACAATTGCTAACCGTTTCACTCGACACCCTATTCCAAGTAGTGTGAAAGTAATGCAAGGTCTTGCACTTCCTCAACACCATGCTGGACGCATCTGTCTCGAATCGCAAACTAGTGAGCAACGTGCAGCCTCGCACAGGGCCCGGCCCGGCCTGCATGTGCCTTTTTTTTCCTCCTTAAAGTAGGGACAATCACTGACGACGATCTCGTAGGGCGACGCTCATTTCCAGTGGAGATTACCCAGCAGAGTTGCAGACACCCAGATAACACAGCAAGGCACGCATGCCTCGCTGCGTGGAGAGAGTTAACATAGCGGAGAGGGGCACGTCGCGTTCGCATCTTTTATCGCTAAAATGTGTGTGGCTAACATATTTAAATGCGCGTGGCTTTGTAAATCTTCTAAAGGAAGAGCCCAGTGACAGAATCCAGCTGTGCATGAGACGGGAGTGGAGGAGGAGGAAGAAGCAGCAAACTTGAGAAATATGCGCGATGCGTTGTGAAGCGGAGGCAGCACGTTCGACTTGTGCCAAATCGCGGTGAACTGGAGATGACCGATAGTGCATCCATCTTTTGTGCCACATTGTTAGCTTTGTAGTATTCTCTCGGCTGTAGTAGCCACAAGTCTGAAAAAGAAAGTGCGTAGGGCAAGCACCATTACTTCACAAGCACGTGAGAGCTGGTTTTTTTGCACACCTGAATGAGAATTTTTTCCCGCAGAACGTTTCATGTGATTGCAGTTTGTTACAATGCCGAACATTGCTGCCGAATAATCACATTTGACTGTTAACTCATTAAGCGAAACGTATTAACACTTACCTCTATGGGGGCATATTTAGTTTTCCTGATTTCGAGCATAGGAGCCAGGAAATCGTATCAAGTGGGAACGTACCAACGAAGTTCTACAGTATATTCTTAACACAGTATCTGTTGCAAGACTATTCTTCATTACTTCGTTATAACCAATACAGAGGAACCTCGATTATACAACTTTTAAGGGACCAAACAAAACTGTCGTATAACCCGGGCATCGTATAATCGAAAAACTAAGATTAGAGAACGCGACCCTAAGCCTTGCCCGAAAAACGGGTACAGACTGCCTCAATAAGCCCAGGACATGACCTTCTGCCTCTGCTATGAGGGTAGATTAAATTATTGTTGCCAGTGAAGCTGTTGACAGCAATAGGTAGTTGAAGGAGGTCCGAGCGAATCTTTATTCTCCGCCTTCAAAACAATCAAATCCAACATGCATCTTTCAACCGAAAAATAGAGTCCGAAAATTGCCTGTGCGTGAAAACAAAACAGAAACCATGTTGCCGTGAGCCTTCCATCAGAAGAGTCAGACGCAGTGTCATCACTATCACATATATCACTATATTGGCGACAGACAATGAGTTTATGTAAGATGCATTCGTGCGCGACTGAGCTGTGCGTGTTGTAATTTGTTGCCTCGTTAACTGCAACTAGTGGTGTCCCGCTGTTGTTTTGAACGTTGACGTCAAGTGAAAGTAATTTTTCAAGGCGAAAGCAGCTGCGTCGTGCCCTTATGTGTGTGCAAACCAGTGACTGCGAGTGTGACAGAGGCAGGAGATCAGCCCTACGTCGACCAGGAAATGTTTCCACAGACCGAAAATGTGAAAATATCAGCTTTTGCGTCAGCTCGACCTACTCTAAGTGGATAGAGCTTGACTAGGTAACGACCCCGGATACGTATGCACGTGATTGAGGCGTATGTTGAAGTGCATGCACTTCTGGGAGAATAAGTTTTTCATTCGATGAAGATGACTACTTTTCCTGTAGTCCTCCTTGGGGTACACAAGTTCATATTTTGCACTAGTGAATATCTGGTTGGCATGTGATTCGAGAAAAGGCGTTTTCAATCCCCCCCCCCCCCACCCCTGACTGAATCTCAAAGACGTTGTAAAATGCGAGGTCGGCGTACAACTGCGTCGTATAACCAAGGTTTTTAATACATTGTTTCTATGGGGATTATGCCGGGACCACACCGACCTGTTGTGAAATGCGGGTTGTCACGAAACCGGGGTACGCATAATCGCATTGTACTTCGTTATATCTTGGTTCATTATATCAAAGTATGAGTGTATTACCGTGTATACAAAACCTTTCACTGAACAAATTGTAGCAACATCTTGCAAGAAGCTTTGCATAACCATAATGCATAAGACACATGCTTTTGCATTGCATAATGTTCTTGCTGTGAAAACAATCAAAAAGGCGAAGCGATTGCAGTCATGCCATTGCCGAAAATTCCCACCAGCACGAACAAACACTTGGGTACTGCAATTGTAATACCGTATTTGCTCCCATATTACGAGCACCAAGTTGGGTCGTGAAAAATCAGATTTTTTTATTTCGCGCCTAAAGGCGCCCCCCGAACTTGGTCGTGATGAGTAGTTCTGTACCGTATTTGCACGGTTAGATTTCGACCCCTTTTTGCGTTAAATGAAGCCAGGAAAAAAATGGCCACGGCCGTGCTGCACCTGCTCCGCGAGCTCGCTAAGTGACGAAGAGCGGTTAGCCTGGGCGTGAGAGTAATGTTTACACCAATGCTAGAAAGTAGCTCCAGCCACTAGCCAGCCGTGCACGCTCCGTAAGGAACGCGCGATCGCATCTTCTTTACATGTACATTGAGTTTTCTGTCAGAAAAAATGTCGCCGTTACTGCGATTGCTACCTCGTCTGCAAATTTGAAAGCTTTTTGGCTTTCCAATGTGAGCTTTCGTCTTTGCTGCCACAACGCGAACTTGCAGATGCTCAGCAGACTTTTGTCGCTGTTGGTTTCCCGACCACAAACATAAACATCGTATCACACGCGCTACTCTTTGATCAGTGCTTGAGTGCGATCTTTTTGACGTCCTATCTTCATGTTGTCTTGTAAAAGCTTCCCGTGAGAACAAGCCGAACCGTGGGCTAGGCCTAATCACTGTTCGTGCTTTTCAGTGGCAGTCGTAAGCAATAATATTGCGGTTTTGTACGGAATTAACGTACTCTTTTCAGTGGCTCTACTTGAAGGAAAGGGCTCTTGTTAACACTTGAATGGTGGTTCTCGAATCGATTGCAATGTTTTGGATATGGGGTGCGAGCCCATAAAATCAAACAATCCATACTGTTCGGTGCACAAATAATATAGCTGGCATGAAACGTTGTCGATGAATATCTGCGATGGCACTTTCTTTTTGTAGCTTTTTTTTTTACGTTCATTTCATTAGATTGGCAATGCGGGTCTTCCGATGTTAATTTTTGAAAATTTCAATGCATCACCTACGTCGATTCTCGGGCACATGAGACTGCATGTTCAACACTGTTTTGCACTAGTGTAGCCAATGAAAAAAGTTGTTTTGGCTGTAGCGCAGATATTTGTAACTTTGGCGAAGTATACGTTATCAGTAGTTTATGCTCAGTCGAAAATAAAATTTTCGGAAATAGGGAAACAGGCACACCCCGAATGTGAAGCAGTTTTCTGGAAAGAAATTTGCCTATTATGCGAGTAAATACGGTAGTTCTGTGTTTGCCTGTTTATCTCTGCATTCCCAGGCAGCACTGCCACTGAACATTACCACTGAATGCATGTAATATTACAATACTCAACTTGCTCAAATCTATACTTTCGTTATGGTCAGGCCAGCCATGTGGGGAAGTCTGACCTCAAAGCTTATTTGAATTCTTTGTTGAAAGTTTTGCCAAGGTAATGAGTTCTTTAAAAGAAAAGAAAGTGTGATCATTATAAGACTAAACAAAGCATTTAATAAGGTCACTCTGATCTTGCGGAGATGCGAAAAGTTTCGTAAATCATGATTACAACAGGGCTGCACCAACAGCACTTAAAGAGATAAAGCTTAGCTGTGTCACTGAGCTTACCTATGCTGTAGCGTAAGCAGCTTTATAGTAGCATGGCTGGAAATCAGTATTAACCCAAACTGCACTCACCATTCCCTCTGAACGGCATGCACGAAGAAGTCCATCTCCTCCCGACCTTCAGACACAAAGTAGATACCCCTGGTTGACAAAAAAAAAAAAAACAAACTAATTACTTGGAGTGCTGGAGGCAGGCGATGTGGTTTCCTAGCACAAAGGCTTTCCTAAGAGCCAACAAGATCACCCCAGCATTTTCTGTTTTCAAGAGATTAGCAGAATACTGTGTGATCAGGTAAATTGTTAAGAATGAGCTGGATCAATGATTACCAACAAAATGAAAACGAAAACAATGACTCGACCAAGAGATCGTTATGAACCTCCTAGAACCGTTTTTCCTTTCACTTTAACTGGCACCTTCGGTTTTCTCCTCAATAAACATCCAACCTTTTCCATTACAAACACAGGCTTTAAACAAACACTCCACCAGAATAGACCTATGAAAGCATTTATTTCCAGCAGCAGCCTTATTGCAGAGGATGATTGTGCCTAACCAACAGGCTGGCTCTCAGCATTCCATGATCTGTGCACTCTTTAGTAGACAGAACAGAAACATTTCTTTAATTTTTGGCTTCGAGCATGTCTGAATATGAGGAATTTTCTGACAAAAAATTTACCTTCCTTTCGTAATCTATTCATACAGCAGTGCTTCAAGTGTGAAAACCCAGGTAGCCATTGTTAAGTAGGAGTAATTTTCTAAAGACAACTGTGTGCACACTGAAAGTTGCATTGTGCACCTTTACTTGTGAAAACTTATGTTTACAGCACATGCCACAGTGAAGAACTATGTATTCATTCTAATCATTGGTCACCTCATGTTCTCCAACACTGCACGTCAATAAAGGCACCCTGCTTTTTTTTTTTTTTTTTGCATTTCTCCTCGCTTGAAATGAGGCCACCGTGGCTGAATATAGAATCCGCAGTTTTCTTCTACTCAATTTTACAACCCCCATAGTCTTGCAGCCATGACAGCATGTCAACGCACACGAGCAACCAACCCACTGGAATGGTGAGAAAGTAAGAATGCAGACACACCAGAGCCCCGTGTCCTTGTAACAGGTGTTGAAGGACTGGAAGCTATGGCAGGGGTTGTCGGGGTCTGCAGCGCACTCCGCGGCCAGGCGGCTCGACACGTTGGTGCCCCCGCCGTGGGACCGGTCCCAGTTGCCGATGAGCTGCAGAAGGATGCAAGTTCAGTGCACTCAAAGACAATGCACATCGCGCTTTGTCGGAGCCCCTCAATCAGCATTGCCGCAAATCTGGGGTCCAATTTCCTTTCACAAAATGTTGAAATGTTTTGAAAAAAAAAAGTCTTTTTGGTGATCCTATATACAGTGCAAGATGCTGAAATTGACTGACTGATGTGGTTTTTCTTTTGGAGCAAGCGCCAGTTATGGTGCAAGAGCAGTGGACACGTGGTGTTAGTAGTTACAAACAAACAACTACCCCACCGGTTTCGGAAAAGTCTTCGTTTCTGTCTCTAAACGATCTGGCCATGCTTGCTTCATGCTGCAGCTGTACTGATGGCTTAGCGCACAAGCTTCTGGCACTTCTCATACTGGGGCTGTGGCTCATCAAAGGGTGCAAAGCAGATGCAAGGCGAGTTGTTGGTTGATTTATGTGCACTGTCCTCCCATGCATTTAGTGCTGGAGGTCGCATTACGCCACTGATAGGGGGTTTGAAGGGAAGAGTGAAGCACACCTTTTTTGTTAAAAAAGCCGTTCATTGGAGCTAAAAATTTCGTTGGATAACCTAGTTGGGCGGTTCTTGGAAGTGAAATTCATGAGAGTTCTACTCAGTTCAACTAGTGCAGCAAACTTGCGTCAACTTCAGTTATTACAATTTTCAGATTACCTCAACCTTGTATGACAGTCCTGGCCATCGTACCTTTATACAGTCGAATCTCAATAATTCGAACTCGAAGGGGCCCAAAAATTTGTTCTAATTAAAAGAAGTTCGAAATAATGAAAGCTAAATAAACGGAGGGCTCTCCATGCAGTGGCGCATGTGCATTGAGCTAACACACGAGGGGGAAGTTTCAGAAGACTTGGATTTATTCACAAATCATCATGATCATCACCATGATCATCAGCTTGACTACATCCACTGCAGGACAAAGGCCTCTACCATGTTCCGCCGGTTAACCCGGTCCTGTGCTTGCTGCTGCCAATTTATACCCGCAAACTTCTTAATCTCATCTGCCCACCTAACCTTCTGTCTCCCCATAACCCGCTTCCCTTCTCTGGGAATCCAGTTAGTTACCCTTAATGACCAGCGGTTATCCTGTCTACGCGCTACATGCCCGGCCCATGTCCATTTCCTCTTCTTTATTTCAACTATGATATCCTTAACCCCCGTTTGTCCCCTAATCCACTCTGCTCTCTTCTTGTCTCTTAAGGTTACACCTACCATTTTTCTTTCCGTTGCTCGCTGCGTCGTCCTCAATTTAAGCTGAACCCTCTTTGTAAGTCTCCAGGTTTCTGCTCCGTAGCTAAGTACCGGCTAGATACAGCTGTTATATACCTTCCTCTTGAGGGATAGTGGCAATCTACCTGTCATAATTTGAGAGTGCTTGCCGAATGTGCTTCACCCCATTCTTATTCTTCTAGTTACTTCAATCTCGTGGTTAGGCTCTGCGGTTATTACCTGCCCTAAGTAGACATAGTCTTTTACAACTTAAAGTGCACTATTACCTATCTCGAAAGGCTGCTTCTTTCCGAGGTTGTTGTACATTACTTTCGTTTTCTGCAGATTAATTTTAAGTCCCACCTTTCTGCTCTCCTTGTCTAACTCCATAATCATGAGTTGCAATTCGTCCCCTGAGTTACTCAGCAATGCAATGTCATCGGCGAAGCGCAGGTTACTAAGGTACTCTCCATTAACTCTTATCTCTAACTGTTCACATTCTAGGCTTCTGAAAACCTCCCGTAAGCACGCGGTAAACAGCATAGGGGAGATTGTGTACCCCTGCTTACACCCTTCTTGATTGGTATTCTGTTGCTTTCATTATGAAGCACTATGGTAGCAGTTGATCCCCTGTAGATTTCTAGCAGGATGTTTATATACTTCATTGACGCCCTGATTCCACAGTGTCTGCATGACGGCTGACATTTCTACTGAATCAAACGCCTTCTCGTAACCTATGAAGGCTATGTATAGTGGTTGGTTATATTCTGAGCATTTCTCTATTACCTGATTGATAGTATGAATGTGGTCGATTGTTGAGTAGCCTGTTCGAATTATAGGACATCCTTTATTAATTGTAATAATAATAGGTGATGCGCATCTGCACATGTTTGCTTTGCAGCGAGCTCGCAAAGCATTTCTACTTCGGATTCTCCTGGCAAGAGAAGTTGCGCACGAAAATGTCCAGCGCCGACACTTTCTAAAGACGACGACGACAACGACTGCGTAGCGGAGCCTTTCCGCTACGCAGCCGCAGCATGGCCAGCAAGAGATGAGAAAGAAGGAACACGTCTCCACGCGGAGAGAACCAGATCAGCATTTGAGAGAAAGCCAACACTCCACGACAGCTTTTTTCTTTTTTTGCTCCTTCACGCACGTCGTTGAAAGGAGCAGGGTTATGTGGCAGGGACGGGAAAGGGGAAGCGTGGCACAGACGCGTCGCAGATTGGCATTTGAGAGTGTGCAAATATTCCACTGCAGCCTTTTCTTTCCTTTTCACTTCCTTCGTGTGCAGCGTTGAGGTGTTGCAGGTGCCGCCGCGGGATTGGGCGGTGTGCTGAGAGCATTTTCGGAGCGCGGTATGTTCGAATTAACCGCCGCATGCGCTTGCGCATTTGAATTACTGGGCGTTTTCGTCCATCGAAGTACACATAGCTTTGACGGGACGCCATCGTGAGTTTGAATTAACCGGAAGTTCGAATTAAGCATGTTCGAAATAATGAGATTCGACTGTATATAATAATAAAGTTTCGTTATTCAATACTGAAATAGGTCATTGCCAGCTAATTCAAACCTGGATGCATGCCTGTCCTACAGACTCGACTGCAATGGCGATCGTAGTAATAAGGTTCCAACAGTAGAATTGCCAAACTTTGCCGCACTTGAGGAACAGTGACTGCACAAAACACTCATCGCTTCCTATTAGGATTGGCAATTTTCGACCAGCTCCAGAGACATTTTAACACAAAGACGGTAGCTTGCAATTAATTTTTTACATTTATCTACTTCTAAAATGTGCTTTCAGATTCCAAAATATTCGTCTAGAAACTCCTTGGGTGATACAATCTGATACAAAACGGAAACTGGATTCCCAACAAAAAGCTGGCCTGTCATCCCTACTCCACCATTAATATTACAAGATCACAGCCATCATGGATGAGATCTTGCAGCATAAAAATAACAATGCGCTCTTTTCTGTCCAAATAATGGATGCACTTTCAGACAATGAGTAATGTGACGAGTAATGTGACATGCTCTGCAATTGTAAACAAGTCATACCGTAAGTTTTCGGGGTCACGAAGACCTGAATGGGTGGGCACATTTTCAGAGAAAAGTATATATAAGATGACGTAATGTTCAAAGACACAAGCATACGCATGTGTCTGTTTTGTGTGTGACAGAATTTCGTACTTTTCCTCACAGACCAAAACAGCAGGCCTGCATTGTAAGGAGCCGCGTGCAATCATCGTCACCATAATACGGAGTGCTCGCATTACCGTGTTGGCCACCATGAGTGGAATGTTATCCGGGTCGGCCCAGCCACAGCTCTCCACGGCGATGGCCACGTGCGCGTACGGCATGTCGTCGTCACGCACCCGAACCTGCAACAGAACCGCGCATTCGGCAAGTTGCGGTCTCCATGAGGCAACGACAAGCACACTGTCTTATAAGGAGCAACAGCAGAAGCCATGAAAGTGACTAAAGTCGCATAAAGCCGATTGTTATAGCGTGAGCTCAGAACGACGACAAAAAGACTAGCGCTTGTCTTCTTGTTGTCGTTCTGAGTTCACATACAGCTAAGCCTGCTTATAACGAACTTCCATGTAACTAATTCCTCGATGTAACAAAGTTTTTTTATTCCCCGCCATCGCTCCAAAAGAAACACATGTATTTGCGACCTCTATGTAACAAAGTAACCGCTGGAGACAACCTTGGTATAACGAATTTTCCTCACCGACAATCTAGGAATTTTGCTCCGCATTTTGATACGAGCATGCATTTTCCGCCGCCGCCGGAAAATGCATGCGGTGGCGGGCCCGCGGGCCGCATCCAGCGGGCAGGCGTGCCTGCCCCCCACGAACCGGCTTTGCCGCTGTTCTCGCCGCCACAGTCGCATGTGCGGGTGTGCCCTCCTTCCTGCACTTTTAGTTATATATGTTAGTTATATAGTTAGTTGTATGTGGGGCCGCGCTGCATATGGAAGGCGCTTTACTGAATAGTTTTCCGCCGTATTCGTACTTGTGTCCGTGTCGTTCGCTCTTCGTTTCCAAAATCGGGCGCGCGGGCAGTTTCACTGCGCGCGCATGGTGTGGCCCTCGACGACATCCAGCTTAGCTTTTTTTTTTTAATTGCAATAGCAATTATGTATATGGACAGTCTCGGCTAGCTTTTTGCTTTCGCCGCCATCATCCACATATCTATATGCATAAAAACTCAAGAAATGAAAAAAAAAAAGCCGCCCTCCCTAAGCGCCCAGCTCGTCACGATGCGCCGATGCGCGCTTATCTCCCACGCGTACTTCAACCTGCGAATAGAGGGGAGGGGGTTATATGCTTGTGCGCACGCGCTTATCCTTCAGCGGGGAAAATCGCGTGCCTTTGGCTTTGACCGGAAGGATTGCGTTTAGTTGTGGGGCGCACGATGATCACTTCGCTGGCTGGACAGGTGCCATTTGAGAAAAGAGTGCGCTTTTCAAACACAGCGAAGTAACAACTGGGGCACTCGTTACTTTGCACTCATATATGTACCTGTGATTAAATTTTGTGCCTTTTTTTTTTAAACAGTGCATTAAGTGTCCAGCGGTAAACGTCGTTAGTTTGATCTCGTCCTGTGTACGTTGTTTTCTTGCGTCGTTTGTACAGGAGCAGCACGCTGCACGTTTTGATTTGCTTGACATTTTTATAGTTACATTCTGAGTTGTTGCTATCGCATTCAATGCTTCGCTCTTGCGACAAAACTCTGAATTTTCTTAATTTCGGACAACCGTGTCGTCACCACCGAGGGGATGCCAGATTAGGCGCTGATGGAAACTCTCAGAGACCACGGTGACAACGGATCTTCGGAGGTCGACTTGTCAGGCGCTTCCGTTTTGCGCCGCGCCGCAAATTCGCAGGCTGGTAGCTTTCGCGATTGGCTGATTAGTTCCGGCAACACGACGGCGCATTGAATGCAATGGGATGAACGCGATAGCAAAAAATTGTAATGTTAAAAGTAGTAAGGCTGGCAGCCAACTTTTTTAGATCGGATATCGCGGAACTCCTACAAAATGCTAGTGTGAGCAAATACGGCCGATCCAGAAAGAAGTGCTCTTTTCACACAGTCCCTTCGCGTTGAAACCACACTGATACTCGCAAAGATAGCAAGCACACCAGCGATCGCGACCGCCCTTGAAATCCAAGTTCATTATTGCTACTCGAACGATTCCACCCCCCCCCCCCCCCCTTCGTGTTGTTTCATGCTCGTTCAAGACGGTTTACTTTTTGTTTGAGCGTTCGACGGCAGTTCTAACACACGGGAGATGTTATGCACTTTTCAGGCGATAGGCATGGACCGACTTATTTGATCTCTGTTTAAGAAGCGCTCGCGCCTTTTTACCCGCTCGTGAAAGTTACAATGCGCGGGGCATGTTATCAATTTGCACTTGTTACGGAACATGGCGGCGACGGCAAGAACCCGCAGATAGTTTCCATATAATTGCTATCGCGATATTAATGCAGTTTTTTACTGTAAAGAAAGTGTTTTGGGTTATCTCTGCCTTCAGTCCCCGTTTTGTTTATTTTATTTTCCGAACTTTCGTACCGAACATGCATATAACGAAATTCTCTTTATAACGAATTTTCAGAGAATTTATCAATTTCGTTATATCCAGGTTTAACTGTATAACAATCGTCGTGACCTACCAACTAGCCCGAGCCATCACTCTTCCAAGTCACATCAAACGTAGGCTTGTGCGAATACAGTCAAACTTAATTATAACAAAGTTGCATATTACATAAAATTAAGTTCGTTATATCCACCCTTTGATGTAAAGGTTTGTTCCTAACACTGTCTCTACTGCAAACACTATTCTGCATTAACTTCGTTACAACTATTATTTCGTTATATTCGGGTTTGCTATATTGAGGTTTTCTATATAATGCGTGCTATGACACAAATAAGAGTGCCGGCGCTGATAACATCCCTAACACATTTTTAAAACGTTACGCTGAATGGAATGCGAGGTATTTAACAGTCACTTTTCAGAGATCCCTTGAAACAGGAATTGTACCGCAGATTTGGAAAAATGCAAAAGTTGTTCCGGTGTTCAAATCTGGCGTCAAACAAGTAATTCCAAACTATCGACCTATTTCATTAATCTGCACCTGCTGTAAAATTCTAGAACACATTATTCACAAACATGTAGTCACATATTTAACTGAAAACAACCTCCTCTCCCAAAATCAACATGGCTTTCGTGCAGGATTTTCAACAGTCACGCAGTTGCTGGGGTTTACGCATGACATCGCTTCGACTTTAAACGATCGCGGTCAAGTGGACGCCATTTTTATTGACTACTCGAAAGCGTTTGACACTGTTTGCCACAATAAACTCCTCCTCAAATTAAAAGCCTTTCTGCGCGGCACTCACGGCATTCGCTTGTTATCTTGGCTTTCAGATTACCTAAATTTAAGGCAGCAGTTTGTCGCGTTTAACAATTCGCATTCGTCATCCCTCCCTGTCACATCAGGTGTGCCGCAGGGCTCGGTCCTTGGGCCTCTTCTTTTCCTAATTTATCTCAACGATGTTGTCGAAATAACAAAAAATACAAAGGTCAAACTCCGTCTATACGCCGACGACTGTGTCCTCTATTCTTGTATTAGTACCTCCCGTGACCAAATACAGTTAAATAATGTTTTTTTCTTCTTTCCGTACCTGGAGCTCAACGTGGCAAATGGCACTAAACATTAACAAAACGGTAAGCATGACATTCACAAACAAGAAGGAACCCCTACGTTTTTCCTATGGCCAGAACATGAAGCATGTCAACGAATACAAGTATCTTGGCGTAACATTCTCACCGAACTTAAAATGGCATAAACATATAAACCTAATCTGCTCGAAAGCGCTCCAAAAATTGGGCTTCTTGAAGCGAACGTTAAAAGATGCAACTAACGAATGCAAACTAACAGCATACAAATCCCTGATACGGCCTGTTCTTGAATACGCCTCCGTTGTCTGGTCACCTCACTGCGCATGCGACATAGCACACTTGGAAGGTGTTCAAAAAAAAGCAATAAGATTCATATATCACCGTTATGATCACAATTTTTCGCCTTCGTCACACGCTGTACGACTATCACTCAAATCACTTGAACACAGACGTACTTGCGAGCGTTTCTGCACTTTACATAAAATCGTGAACAAGATAATCACCATTGACATGCCCTTTTCCTTTGCCAACTCCGTTGCAAACACTCGCAGGTCAAACCCCATTAACATCACACCCTTCATGCCATTTCTAGATTGTTTTAAGTTTTCATTTTTTCCTTTCACAGTGGAATTGTGGAATAATCTGGATGTTTCTCTCCGAAAGTTGCCTACCAATAGTTTTTTGAATTAACTACCAAACCATGTGTTTTGTTAGTTTAGTGTGTATTCACTGTTATGGACCCACTTCTGCAATGTCTCGAACTGTGAGACAGCAGTATTTGTAAATAAAAAAAAAATAAAAATGTGTTATTTGAATTTGACTAAATATTATTCAACCAAATCACCATACCCTTCGAATTCCTTTGAACTTAAAATTTACTACAGTCGAGCCCACATATAACGGCCCCACTTAAAACAAACTTTCACTTAAAACGAAGAATATCCACGTGACTGTAAAAATATACATTGGTTCAATGGCACAAAATCGCACTTACAACGAACGTCTCCAAACACCGCTGATCGGTTACAGCGAACAGAATCAGCGGTCTGACAACTTCCCAGGAAACCAATTTCGACCACCGATCAGGCATGGGCAAGGTGGCCATACATTCTTCTTGTTAAACGCGGAACCTGCCTCCCCGCCTCTCTAGTTGCTACTCTTCCCGGCCGATTTTTGTGACGCACCCCTCCGTCCTTTGTGCTACTCTGAGCGGGGTGCTACTCTGAGCACCCCGCATCGCCAGACGAGGCCCGTGTTTTCACACTGACACCGATTTTTCGAAGACCGGTCGGCCATCTACCTTGCTTTTGATCGCTGGTAGTACTGTCCTTGGCGTCCCCGGCCTGGAGTGACCAGATCATTTGCCAACATCGTCAGCCACCAACTGTATCCGATCGCCTGCGTCTAGTGCACGCGCGTACGCTACCCCACAGACTCTGATAATTTGCGATTCGTTTCGTGTTTAGGACTTGTTCTCAATCACTTCCCACTTGGCTCAGCATGCCTTCCGCGCGCGTGCGGAAGCGCGAAAACGGCTGTTAATTTGCGCGGAACGAATTGCCAAATATCGAAGTACGTGAGGCCACGCAAACCCGCCGGCGCAACAAAACGATTTTTTGACCACGGCCACCGATTTTTCGAACACCGATGAGCGCGTCGATTGATGCGGCCATGCACTCTTTCCCAAGTTTTTCTACGTGCGAGTTTCGCAGACCTTTCAAGCAAGCTACCCAACCTGCCTCCTTCCCGTGTGTTTTGGTTTTTAAGGTCGCCCTCCCACCGCATCCTCCCCTCTCTTTATCGCAACTCTTTGCCCTCCTCTCACAAGTCTGCTCTCCTCTCTTGACCACAACCCCTTCGCCCGTCTCCACCGCTCTGCGATGCCCGCCATTCTGGCTCGAATTAGTTTCTTTTTCTGACTGGAAACGGGCCCAGAGCTGTTCCACGCGTTCTGACATGTGTGTCGCGTGAGCACGTCTTGCTCGCTCTTGGTGTGCGTGTGTGGTCATGATGGCCGACAGGAGGACTAGCACGCTTTTTCCTGCCGCTCAACAAAACGTCGAAAGTGTGACCGCTTGGCTTGAGCGTAATCCGCGCGTTAGGTGCCGCGTTACGGAGCGCTTGCTCATAGCTGTTGACCACCTAGCACTTGCCGCTTCGGGCATCCCGGTATTCAGCTGTGGAGATGGTGAATATTTCGTAGGCGGCGGTGTTGACTACATGCGCACGAAACTGTTTTCGCGAGACCGACTTCGTCGATGTTGGGCCTGATGCCAAGCCTGAAGCTTCCGAACTGCGACGGTGATTTGTGGAAGCGCGTCGTCGACTCAGACCTAGGAGAGCAGGTGGGACATCTGTCACGGTGGCTTAATTACGGCCGATGATGATGTCACACTGCGGAACCGTCCACGAATTGCGGCATCGTGAATGAAGTGTGTGGTGAGAGCGATTTGGAGGAATCGGATTGCGAGAACGACGAAACTTCGGAGCCAGTACCTCATGCAGCTTATGCCACAGACCTCGGTGAACGAGCACACTGCTGTTTTTACTCAAGACCGCCCTTATCGCTTCTGCTCTTCGAAACACATGCATCACGGACTTTTTGGGGCAAAAAAATAAGTTTGTGTTTTCACTCACAACTTTTTTTTAAAAAGCTGTGTTTCATTTACTAAGAACATCGGGATATAGCGAATGAATGCCGCGTCACACTCAGGTTCGTTATAAGCGGGATCGACTGTATTTCTAACCTTTCTAATTTACAAGCCTAATCAAACCCACCTCACTGCCAGTGAAGCGGCAGGGAAGCTCCACGGGCGGCACCTTGGCATCGTAGTCGGTCCTCACCGAACCGAAGTGTTGCTGGGCTAGTTTGACCAGTTCATCATGTTTCACGCCTACGAAAAAAAAAAAAAAACACTGATAAAGAAGATCGGTGAGAGGATCTCTGCGGAATAAAAGCGCTAGAAGACATGCAACCAGTCGTGCAGAAAAGGCTGCTCGATGCTCGTTTACCAACCATACATCAGCCCAGGACGTGGTGACTTCATGGACACTACAAGAATGATAAAACTTTAGAAGTCCGTGGCATTTTCTCATCAGAGATGAATGCCCACAATCCTGCACGAATGGCCGCACATTTTAGACTGACGTGATGAGCCAGTGATGCCCGTCTTTCAGAAAACATTGCTGAGTGCACTAGCATCGCATTAGTCCCAAAGTGATCAATTGGCTGCTGCATCTCAGTCACAACACTTCCAGCCACAACACCACTGGGCCTTCACCGCCACATCTCTTCCAGAAAGACAAATCTCGCATACTAAAAATTATAAAAATATCTATATAGGAAATTCAGGCACCTCCAGCACCCGCAAGGACGATTCGTGGTCCCTTGTAATGAAGAGAGATGTAATCGATCAGGTCTTGCCTCTGGATGCTCCTGCAAACAGAGTTACAACAAAAAGAGTATTTTTGTGAGTAGAGTTCACTACAAATAGACAGATGCACATGCCTGTAGAGTGCGGGTACATGCCTGTACACATGAGGCAGCGGGGGAAAGCTGTATTAGGACGGCTATATTTGTCTCGCATCCCTGTTTGGGTCTTTTCAATCACGAAATGCGTTGTGAAATATCTCCAGGAAATTTTACAGCGAAATTCGCAAGTGTCGTGAAAGTACCTTTGCACAACATGCCTATCCAGACCACACAGTAGGCCTGGTCAAAAGATTGTAAACCAACAAACGAAGAGAATTTTTTCAGGGGCTCATTTCTTTGTTAAAATGACTCCAACAGATGTTCAGTCCAGGAAAAGAATAGCAAAAATTAATTCAATTCAATTTCGTTCATAATTGCTGTACTACAGTTAGACAACATATAAAGTGGAGAATAAATTACCTTTTCGTCAGTGGTATCCCAACCCACACCCTTTGAATTACGCGTTCGATAATGTCAACCAAAGTTAAGACAATCTCACAAAAAGCAATGATGCTTCAAGTTCAAGTCCCTGCACATTGACAACCACCATTTGTCCTGTTAGCACAGTTCACAAATTTCAGAACAAAAAAAAAAAAAAAGACATCTGCCCATAATTCCCCTACACGGTACAATCTAACTGAGGCTTTAGGTTCTTCTAGAGTGACTGTCATTACCACTGTGCACCCAAGATGGATCAAGAACACAAAGCTTCGCAAGAAAATGCTACTTTCAATGGAAACGCTCGTTTAAAAGAAAATTATTTCATGTGGAAGCTAGTGGCAAAAAAAAAATGAAGCTATAGATAGTGGCACACTAGATATTCACTTGCACCATTAACAAATTGACAAAACGTGGCGATGATCATCGCGCATCCCACCTGCCGGTGACAATTGAAAAAAAGCTCTTCCAAGTAATACAATATGGGAAACACCGATGATATGTAGAGCTTGAGAAGAATATGTGCCACTACCCCAAAAAAGCATGGCAGTAAAATGTTGCTGCGACACATGTGAGTCCCGTGCAGCATACAGTAAGGTGAGAAGCCCGTATCCACGGGACATTGCTTTATCCACGTAAGTGACCTGAATTGCCAGTAACTACTTTTTTACCATATACATCTACGCTCCAATTTCTTTTGACCTACTCCGCAAAACATGCGAACGCCTACTACTACACTACCAGGTGGCAACTTGCTGGGACAGATGAACAAAAAAAGGGGTGTCAATGAAAGTACAAACACAGCTAAACTTGCTATCTATGAATTTTTCAGAAAAACGGGAAGAAACAGAGTTGCCAAGCCGAGAAGCATGAAGGAAATACTTTCGGAAGCTCGCTTCATTACCATGAGAACAACGACCTCCCACGAATATATGTGCCTTGAAGCAAGAAGACAGGACCAAGAGAATCGTCACAACCACACTTGCTTTGGTCTGGTTGAGCATGAGCAAAAACAAGGGGATCTTGTTCCTGTAATCGTAGCTTCACGTTGGTTCAAGTTAAAAGCAGGACCTTGTTGAACAGAACTTCCAAGTAATACAGCCGACACTCAGTAATCCAAACTCGAAGGAACCTCTGAATTTTGTTTGAGTTATCAAAAAGTGTGATTTATCAGACGTTCTCAGATATATGACTCTTGGCAAGGTGACACATTGATTTTGGTCACATTTAAGAAATTTTTTAAGCGTTTTCAAGCCCTAAATGCACCCAATGAACAGAAAGCAGAGGTGTAAGGTCCACAAGTTTATTAGCCATTTGCTGCTGATCAGAGCTTTTGAAGGAATTGTGAATTGCATGAATCGCGAAATCATGAATATGTGCCTTCAGTACAAAGCTCTCTATACCAGTTGAGAAGCATCACGGTTTACTAAGCGTGTGCTTCATGTAAAATGTTTGTTTACTAGCAAAGCCTTTTTTTCTCGGAGGCCTGAGGCATTTCTTTTTCATTGTCAGACTGTTGGGATTATATAGTGGGAAAGGAGCAATTTTTCGGTATGGAACCGCAGAAAGTATGAATTGACCAAATGAAAGAATTCGAATTAAGGCTTTTAAAAAGTATAGAGGGCCAACCGAAAGATTGAATTTTGTTTTAATGAACCAGAAGTATGAATTATCAGGGTTTGAATAATCACGAGTCTACTGTAATTGTTGAGATTTCACGTGCCAAAACCACAATATAATTATGAGAGACACTATAGTGGAAGTCTCTGGAAATTCAAGAAACAACATGGTGTTGTTCAGCATGCACCAGGATGCACCTCAATCTCCAGGACGTTGCCCCAATCAAAATGTGTCTGCAGCGGCTGCAATTCAATCCTGCGACCTCTCGGTCGGCAGTCAAGCATTGTAACCACTAGACCGTCATGACGAGGTAATAGAACCTCAAGGGACTGCAAAATTTGCTGGACATGTCGAGCACATTGCCTGTCATGATGATGATGATCAACCGTCAATCAAGGCTGAGAGGTCGATAGTCAAGGCACAACTGACCACTGCCCAATATCCTACTTAAGGAGCGATAAGGCAGTGAGGCTCACTTGATGTTCTCAGTGGGCCCGAGGATGGTCAGACCCAGGGAGGTGCCCTGGTAGGCGACCGAGTGCAGGTGGTCGAAGACAACCTCCTGGAGGTTGGTCTCCACCTCCTGCATCTCTCGCAGGATCACCCCGCGCTCGCGCTCAATCTCGGCCTCGCCAAACTTGCTGTTCTGCAGGATATCGGCCAGGATCTCCACAGCTGCAGTAATACACAAAGGGTCAATGAACAAGCGCAGGCATGCACAGGTCTCTGAATCTACATGTCGAAGACGAGAAACCTGCTGGCACTTTGCAGCTCGTTGGCTGCTCGCTGGACACCTTTCAGAATAAGAGTGCATTTGTTTGGCAACTTTACCCAATGCTTACCGTACTTACACTATCTTAGGTCGACGTTTTTTTAAATCCACAGTGTGTTGGCTGACTTACAACCGAAACCAAAATTACTTCTACCAGTTACGACGATACAAATGAGAAAAGGCGTACCCTGGAATGGTTACAATATAACATTGCATTCTGACTCTACCTATACCACATACAGCATTTTCTGATGCATGACCAGCACCTCAGCAACAACCTGAAAAAACGTTTAAAAAAATAGAACCCACCCATTGTCGCAAAGCTAGCTTTCTTGTAAAGATGTGATGCCCCCACCCCAACACACCCCTCCTCAGCCATGGAGCCACCTTTGCATACAACAACTTCAGTACCTTATTTGTTGTGACTGGGCGTTGAAGTTCATGACAGTTAACATAGATACATAAAACAAATACTCCCAACATTCCTGTAAGACAGTGATAATATATTATTAATAATAATTAGTAATTCATTATCACTGTTTTAGAGTAAAGTTGATAGTATGTATGTGCCAATACAGCCTATTGAAGTCGGTTTCGGTTCTGGATTTGGCGCATTTAAAAAAAAAAGCTCAACTGTATACCGACAATGAAGTGCACTTCAAGAAATTCTAGCTGGTCGAAGCTAATCCTGAGTCCTTCACTATAAAGGGCCTCAAAATCTTATTGTGGTTTTGACATGTATCGCTTAAGAAATTAAAACTTTTCTCTCTCACCTTTTGGAAGGTCTTTGGAGAGGCACTTGGCATAGTAGACGGTCTGCTCACGTGACGTGTATGCATTCAGGTGAGCCCCCATGTTCTCCACTTCCAGCTCAAGGTCAACCTGCGACCTCTTGGAGGTGCCCTGCATGGAAACAATCGGATAACCGAGGTAAAACAAACGAGTGATTGACCGCATTTCAGATCATGACTTATTTTGCACAACTTTCAAAGCAGCCACTTACTACAACATGACGAGTTTCTCACAAATGGTAGATCAGTGTAGAAACGCACTGTCTTGACTGCAACATAGCCTAAAAGCATGCAGACCTGTCTAAGAAACCTTGCTAGAGGGCTAGTAACTTGCAATACCTTATTTAATCAAATATTTATGAAACCACCACGATTAAGGTTACTGCACAGTGAAAATACAGTTAAAATTTCTACATGTACATATTGACAATGCTTAGCCCCCCCATAGCTGATGAACACAGTTTATTATAGTGCTATTCGTAAGGGCTACAAAAAGAGCAAAAGCCTTGCACTCTGCCCACATGTGTACCAGTTGACACTACATGCTACAAGAGAGCAACCCAATGAACCAAACCACTTCAAGACCCTGCATTTTAAATTTCTATACCTTATAGAAATCGTTTCAGCCTTGGGTGTTCACTGGATGCAGCTGCAGCCTGTGTTACATAAGCTATACAAAAAAATCTGTCGTAAAGCGAAGAGCACTATGCGAAAAACATGGTCACCTTGAAGGCCATGTGTTCGAGAAAGTGGGCGACACCGTTGTTCCTCTCGTTTTCATACCGGCTGCCCGCGTCGATCCAGACGCCCACCGTGCACGTCGGGTTGCCGGAGTCTTCAGTGGCTACTCTGAGACCATTGTCCAGCGTGGTCGTGACGGTCTCGGGCACGTTCACCAGCGCCTGACTGAAGCTGGTGGCCGCCAGGTGGTGCATGTGGCGGTGAGGCGCCTGAAACGGCAAGCGAAAGCATGTTTCATGTCCGTGTCTTAGCCGTACCTGTCTACATATCACACTCGTATTTCAGACCGTCATAAATCACCAACTCCCCCAATCAACCATTTTAACAAATGCAAATAAGGCTCACGAGGCGGGGTACTGCATGCAGTAGCCCAGGCATAGTCAGTAGAAGGGAAACAAAACTCCAATTGCCCTAATTACATTGTCAGTGAGTGGTGTAGAGCACTGAACCTATCTTGGCAAGGCCACACAGCTATTAATGGTATAGTTCTCTCGACAGCAGTTTTCAGACGACACCTAAGACCATTGGAACTAGCGGTGGTGGCTGTGACATACGTCTAGAGATGTAACCTCCAAGATCAGAGGGCCCTGTATCTCTGAGGTCACACATTAGAGACGAAGATCTTCGTCCACTTTCTTGTTATGCATCACTCCCAACAGGTGACAGCAGCACAGTCTTTTGTATTTTTGAAGTTTTCCATAAAAGCGGCTATATTTCCTGACCTTCCATGACACTCCTATCTGTATTCAAACAGTGCAATTTTGCAACAAAGCTTATTTAGATTTACCTCACCAATAACTGTGCTTTATGCAGTCTAAAATTTTGTAGTGCTTAGTCTTCAAGCCTCTAATATTGAGCAAATGTTATATACAGGCTCCCCGCCATACTAAGTCCTGTAAGAGTTTTGGTGAGCTGGTGGTTTTTTAATCATACCTAAGTCTAGTGTCAGGTATAGGTTGACAAACTAAAGCGAGCTACAATAAGAAAAAGAATAAACTTCCCCGTACTTCAGTTTAATTGCATTCACAAGAATGGCGACCTGTGTACACCTGTTGCATGCGTGGCATCAGTTGACGCAGTCTGCTTCATGAGATTTGTGTCTCTCGACCAGTTTAAATTCCATTTTTAAACACCTTCGTTTGTCCTGTGAATGAGCAAGTTAAATCAATTAGAATATCATACTACATGAGCTTGATTTTCATCTTGGGAAACAACACCAGAACTTAGCACGCATGTCAGGACTCATTTGCACTGATGACACGCAAAGTGTCACGACCAAGTCTGTTGCAAACGGTAGCGTTGGTCTAAAAGCAGTTGTTTCAGTTCATTCATCTGTCACTCAATAGCTCGTGAAAGTGACTGCAGTCATAAATATTCACTGATCTAAACGACGTTTGCGGTGCCCCGTAGTGCTTGCGTTATGTTATAGTGGTGTGAACAGCCCAATGGTGCCAATTGTGAGGCATTTCAATGCAGTGATGCACTAACCAGTATGCACATTGTTTGCTGGTTGTGGTATCCCTTGTCACTGGTAGTCTCCACGAAAGCCAGTGTTACGTGCACAACCATGGAACCTGAAGACTACTGTTTTCAACACCCCGCTTTTCTACAGTGATTTTTAGATAGTCTTACTTTACTACATTGCGTACAAAAACAGCGAAATAATACGGCAGCTGCGTGTCATTGAAATACCTCGTATCAGGCGTCGGAAAACTAATTGTATCTCATGTTCCCTTTCAAACGCATTAAACCAGAGCTAGTAACCTAAAGCAAACTAAATGACCGGGATCGTGAAATCCTGATCCCTCTCCACTCTTATTTACGTCTCACGATGTCTCGGAAGAATACCGCAGATTTCGCGATGTCGGCTGCTTGACCTGAACCTGCTCTGAAACAAACTCACGTACAGAGTAAAATGCACATGTGAGCGGTGGTACCGAATGTGGTCGAAGCACAAATCATGTGTGTCACGTTCTTCTGATCGAACGGCGCAGAGTTATCGCTTGGCTCATTTCTGTTCTTATGAATGGCATGCGCCGTTTTACAATCGCAACCAGCATGGCCCATGGCCCGAAACCAGAACGTATCCAAGGCCGTAGCACAGGATTTTCGAACCCGTTCGCGCCCCGCGAGAGCTCGCTACATTGCAATACGCCTACGCCGTATTGGCGTGCGAATTTGTCGTTCGAATAAACGCAAAGCGGTCACACGGGGAAGGTCAACCCGGCTTCCACATTGCCGTGCTGCCCCTCCGCAAGCGGAACTTTTTCTCGGGCGTCGTTACGCGAGTAGAACTGCGAGGACTCCCCGAATGGACGACTCAAGGGAACGAGTACGCTCGATGTTTAAAGGCCGAATAGTTCGAGAAACTTACGCACGACTTCCTGGCCGCATTTTGCAGCAGAATTGCGGTACCCTTGAGCAGCCTCGAGGTCGCCATCTTTGCCGAGTGCCCTCTTCGTTTGACCGGAACTGCTGGGTTTGCCGGAACTTGATAGACATGCAGAACAGATGAAATCTAAAGTGCTCGAGTGAAGGTGGCAGAGGTGCTGCAAAGAAGCAACTGTGTCATATGTCTAGCATAATCTTTTATTTTTTGTTGCGGAGAAAGGAAAAGTTTCTTTCTTTTCTTCCTCCGTGTTTTTTATTCTTGCGTTATCGCACGCAAAGCCCGAAAAGCAACGTAAACCATGCTCACACAAACTGGAAAGAAAGTTCTGTACGCTGAAGAAGAAAAATAAAGTGTAGAAAGTTGCAAAACTCTGTGAGGTTTTGTAAGACCCACGACCGGCTTTATAAATTTATAAAGCCGGTCGTGGTAAGACCACTCAATTCTCGGCCAATCCTTTACAACTTAAGAAAAGGTGAACAAAAACGACCTTGGCATAGAGTTTCCAAACTCTATCAAGCTCGGTATCTAGCTCGGTTGCGTACGTTCACACATCGTTCACATTAGGAAAAAACTGCGAAACTCTCGCCTGGGCCACCGCCCGTAGTTGAGCAAGGTACCCTGAGCGGAGCATGTGACGCACTTAGAAGGAAGGGGGATGGGCGCAGCGCTGTCGTAAACAGTCCGGCGGTGCGTCGTCGCGACGAGCAATGCACGTACGCTGACGCTCGCTGCCCGTTGTTTATCGCTGCCAACGGCGAGCCACGCATTGGCCATTGACGCGCGGCGGCTGTCGTCATCCGATCCGGCGCCGGAGATCGCGCTTGTTTTCGTTTGCGGTCGGCAGCAGACGACGGCTCCGTGATGTCGGCCTCGGCACCTCCACTCACGGGATGCCCCGCCGTCTCGTCTTTTCCGCCGTCTTACAGCGAAGCCACCCGGCAGCACGCGTCCCTGGGCGGTGGACTGAGTTTCGTGGATTTCTTGCCCTACTGCATCAGCTCGGGCGGCCTTTTCAGCACCCCGACTTTCGAGCCGTTCAGGTGAGGCATCTACTTGGCGCGCTCCAGTTAAAGTTCGGCACTGGCTGCTGCATTACCGTTATTCAGGAATTGTTTCCCGTCTTTCGCAAGGCGATAAGTGAAAAAAAAAAAACAAACAAAAACATCGAAGCTCTTATTCTACCGCAGAGAGAGGTGTGTGCGCTGCCAAACCTCGTGTATGCTGTACGCCCGTGCTTGTCTAATCGTATCGCACGGTCTATATTTTGCGAGTTTGGATTAACCTACGGCGAGTGTTCTTTTTTGCAGCGAGCTCTGTGTTTGTATTTTCGATTCCCTGCGCGGTGCAAGTTGCGCAAGCCGCGCGCAGTCGATCCATATTAAGCGGGCATTGCGTTTGTACCCGTATTGCAACTGCGATTGTCGTAAAGAGATGCGCGTTTATCATGCGTACCGCCGCGACTACCTTTTTCAAGTTGCGTTATGCAGCTCGTTACTGCGGTATGTAGTCAACCAGAGGTCACTCGTGGAGATAAAAACGTTCAAACATAAACAAGAAGAGACTTTCCTCGAGCTGTCGTCGTGAGACTGACCTTGGTTGAGTAGTCGTTTTCGCCGCGTTAGGGAGCCGCGCGCGCGTTCATCGAACTCCTGAAGAAATTTGGCCTCAAGCGAGTGCAAGATCTAGGCGCGATCGTTTGATCTTTACCGGCGGCTCTCGTACCCGGGCGCATTGTAAGCATGTCTGTACAGAACTACAGAAAGGCGGTATCGGCCGGTCGTGGCGTTTTCGCACGGTCAGCATAAGCACCATTGCATTGTCTGTGCAGAACAATCCGTGTACATTGTTTCATCAAAGTGCATACACACAAACGCATGTGTGGTGTATACAGATGGTAATAAGTCGCTTCAGATCTTCAAGCAGCAGTCATTAATTGTCTATAAGCCACAGATGTATGCAGTGTGTCAATATGAAAAGAAACCCCGTAGCATTGTTCTGAAAGGGTTGTCTTACTGGTTCATTGCTGCCCCAAATAAAATTCAAGAGGGAATATTCATGATTGCATTGCTTTAGGTATGACAGATAGTGATGGAAGGACTAAGTGACGAACAAAATCTCCGCTTGTCGAAACGTCGGCTCGACGCAACCCCTGTTTACGGATTTTTTTATCATATGCTTTCTTGTTATTTTATGTTTGCACTTTGATCGACGTAATACTAAGAGCAACACTCACGAACGTTCACGAGCTAGACCCAAATGTGACCAGCATGCGACAGTGGTGTGTATAGAGAAACCCATTGCCGACACGGTGACAGGAGCTAGTTTCTTTGGCAGTAGGTTACGTGTTGATATTGTGCGCACTTGGCATTGTTGTTGGTGACCATTTTTCACCGTGCAACAGATGTTATGGTTATTCAGGCCTGGTGCGAAGCATGCCCTCGTTAATCATATTGTCTGCACTACAAAAATAGCAATGTTTATTTCTTTTCATATCAACCTAAATTGAGAACCCAAGATGAGCCACGATTTTCTCAACCATGCTTGCTCCTAGTGTCGACTTTTAACTATTGATTTATAGTTTTTTTTAAGTGACGAAGCTTGTGCATCGTTTTTTACATCACCCGTTCGAACGATCTGCATTTAGCAATTTGCAAAACGACGGAAGCCCTTATTACAGTTCGAATCCTCGGGGAGAAATACTGAAACCTTTGCTTGTAGCATGAATCTTACCTGTCATGTGAATGTAGGCTGTGGAACGATTCGAGTCAAGCCACGTGTCAATGATACATCCATGATCATGTCTGTCGTGTGAATACAGCTTTACTTGCTTGCTACAACCATTACTGATGCACGTCGGGCTAACACCCGGCTCATATTTGATTCAATCCCAATCCAACAGCTGTTGTCCACTGATATGTTCTTCACTTACGCTTTTATGTCCGATAATTTGTTGTATAGCATTTTGTTAGATCTGTTTACACTACAGACATCAAGGTTTGTCCGTAGTGTAAAAATTACGATGCTTCACACTGGCTCAAAATGAAGAAACATACTGTATCGCATGTGTACGCATATGTACACTTAGGCATCACTCGGTCAGTAGACAACGCCACCAATGCCTGGAACACCACCCTTACATGGTTGTTTGTCTTGGAACGCTGGTGTGTTACCTTGCTGTTATGTGACTGTAGCAGTATGGCACATAGAAAGAAATTGTTGAAGAAAAAAATTCAGTCAACAGCATGGTCATGGTGTTCATATACATCGGTGTCTCGTGCAGGGTTCTTCTGCAGCGTGCCAACGACTGGCTGAAGGAGAACTGCACCTGGGAAGTGAAGACATGCGAGAGCGTCGAGTTCAAGACCTCGTCCGAGGTGGTGAACACTGAGCGCATGACCTACTACGAGTACGGGGAGCAGAGCACCCGCTATGTACGCAGCCTGAGGTGCGTCTCTTGCGGCATAAGCTGCTTACTAAAGCAGCCAATTTCGGTGGCGATGTTGTCCACTACCACCGCTGTTTGTCGCAGCCATGAAACGTAACAAGAAAGAAAAAAAAATAAAAGTAGTTTCGAGCCGCTGTCAAACCTTGGCATCCTCTGTGGTAGTCAAGTACGTTACCGCAAAGCCACGCCAGTGCTTGTCATTGCTTTGGAAAGACCCATGAAGGAATCATGTTGGACAAGGAGTCATATTAGCAGCTATGTAAATATTGGATGGCTAAAATATAGAATCAATCCAGGCATCGCACCACGTGAGGCGAGATGATAAGGTGAGCATGTTGTATTGATTGATGTTCATTTTTCATGAAACAGCGCATTACTAAATGAAGTGTACTCCTGTGCACTCCTTTCGTAATGCTCCTTTTCATCAAAAATGAACACCATGTGAATTGTATATTGAGAGGGTAGTTTAAGGATTACCACTCATTTTAAAAGGCTAAGCCATAATTGATGACACTATCAGCCAGCGTCACCAAAATGTGCCGCTACATTGCAGGCGCATAGTGTGTACTTTGCTACTTTGCATAATGATGATGAATTACAGTGTAGTGGGCGCAGTGTAGTGGTCGTCCCAACAGAGTTTACAACAAACTACTGAAATATTTAGAAAGTGGCAGTGGTAACCAATATCACCACTGAAATTAATTGTGTTTTTTAACTCACGACACTACTAAAAGTGGTCTCCCTTTGTTTATATGATCCCTGTACTTCACATACAAGACATTGTATGGGTTTAAGGTGACCACCATCTCGTGATTCGTGGGACTTTCCCTCATTGAGGGCCCATCGGTGTAAGACTCTTGGTATCATGTGGTAATAAAGCCACAGCTGTTTTGTAAGTAGTGTTTTTTTTTTTTTGAGCTGCTAAACTTCTATATTCTTGTTAATAACTGTTTCATTTTCGAATGTATTACAGTGCTGTATAAGGTTTCATTCACGAAAATATGTTTTTGAACACAAACTTGTTTCAGTTACTTTATTCCCCTGTTTCAGAGATGACGACATATTGATATAGAAAATTCTTTGCCAGCAAATAAAAATCATTTATTGTAATTAATTTCTCACTGTTCCATGTCAGGTCCCACTCACCCCACAGTCATTGACTCCCGCATTTAGTTTGCAGAAAGGTGGTCACCCCTGTGGGCGGGGACGATTAACAATGTGAATATTGAAATCGTTTGATTTGTCAAATAACTTGCGTTTTGAAACGTAGAAGAGCTGGCTCAAAATGTGTCATGGCCTTGACTGACTTGTGTTGGCTATGGTGCAGATTGTGGCTGGTTCCTCGGCTCGACCAGAGTCGACCTGCCCAGCAGCTGGAGTACCGAAACCTCATCCCGCAGCAGACGGGTCATGCGGGCCTCTTCGGGATGCCCACCTTCGAGACACTGCACGAGCTTCTGGAACGCTACAACCAGCAGTTAATGCACCAGCCTGCGCCGGGTATGTGCGTAGAGCGTGCGGCTGTGTTCTGGTACTCGCCGTGGACTACTACGTAGACACCCAAGCAGACAGTGGCCACACTAATCTTTATTCCAGTTCTGTCATACCTGGCAAAACAGATAGCTTTGCGACAAAGCATCAAAGAGCAAAATGACGCTGGCTGTACTCTGATGTGCAAACAGAATTGTAGCTGACCAAAAAGCCTAAAACATTGACAGGAAGGTTTTCCTGTCACACAAAGGCAGTCATGTTTTCTGATGCATGTCATTTATGCTGCACTGAATTTTCAACAGGGTACTACATTTAACAAACTAGAATGATAACTAGAACAAGCTAGAATAATAATTTATATGCTCTTAGGTGTATCTTGTTAACATGACGTGGCATTCATATCACAAAGACATTGTCAAAACGAATTTAATTTCTTGGGCAATGCAGGCTTGAGGCTGTCATCTAAGCTGGTCAGGTGTACTGTCTAGACAGCGTAGCCGACTATAATCAGAATGCACTTTGTATATATTGTGTATCTGTTGGAGGTCAAATCGAAAAGTATATTCACTATGTGCCTTGTCAGAAAAATGTGAAGAAATTCATCAGTGTTCTGATCACCTTATATTCACTATGTGCCTTGTTAGAAAAATGTGAAGAAATTCATCAGTGTTCTGATCACCTTGTCATAGACGATAAACGCCATCTATGCTTTGACTGCAGTGACAAAATATTAGGCCAAGTTAACCTGTGGTGAGGATACTTCAAGATGGGCTGTTGGCAAGGTCTTCCTTCGTACAGGAAGGGACTTGGTGAAGTAATGTAGTAGAATTCAGTGATGTGCAACATGTGAGGATCTTTCATGATCGGCTGTTCACAGAATCTTTCTTTGTGCAGGAAAGGTTTCGGAATAGTGTAGCATAATTCACTTGCTTACATCGGTAGCGCTAGAGTTTTTCTTCGCTTCCCCAGGGATGGGCAATTACAACTAGATGTCCTTCAGGCAGGCAGGAATGCTTATTAATGAAACTACACTGAAACCTCGATATAACGAATCTGGACATAACGAAATATCAGTTATAATGAAGTAAATGAATAATAGTCTTGCACTAGACATATATTGTTAGTAATGCATCCTTATAACAAATTTTTGAATATAGTGAATATATTTTCGTGCAGGATGCAACTTTGTTATGTATGGACGTTTAGTGTATCTGTAGCATAAAAATTTTGGTGAACCAAGCCGTCGCAACAGAAAATGATGGTCAAGGGAAGCATATCAGGGGCACACCGTAATAATCTATTCAACCTCTCGTAGCATGTGCCGGTTCTGATGTGCAGGCCGTGTCCTGGCAGTGGAGACGCAAGAGATGAAGATCCCCAGCTACTCAAACTTTGACCCCGACAGGTCGTACTGGTCCGAGTATGGTGGGCGCAACCGACACTTCCTCTTCGTAGTCCGCGTCTTCTACGAGCTCGGCTCCACGAGCTGTGAGGAAATCGGTGAGTCCCACCATGACCACATTATTAGAGAGGTAGTCTGTTGAGCCTTTGTTGAAAGCTAGAAGCCATGGTATCTGTTCTGTGGCATCTGTGCTATGGTCAACATCAAAGGAGTCCCAAAACACGATTTGTAGAAACTGAGAAGCATGCTGGAGTGAGTGCTGTGCCCTCCAATGAGTACGCTACTCGTGAATTGTCTAGTTATTATTTCACCTCAGCAGTGCATCGATAGTGGTGCTTTGCTTTACTATCTGGTTCCCTTTCAACTTCCCCTGAAGATGTGTTCGTGGAACTTGCTTTACCAATACACATTGAAATGTTAAGCCCATCTTTCTACATAATTCAGAAGCTTCATGATGCTTGCTCCCGCCTGCCGAGAAAATGTCGTAGACACCCAAACTCCGCTTATTGCATTTATACATATCTATGCGGTGCGCGCAGGTGTGGCAGACTTTGTGCCCCTGCGGCAGTCGACGGGTGGGCTCTTCTCGTTCCCGAGGTACGAGCCGTTCAGCAACGTCATTGGCCGCGCGGCACAGTGGTGCTCCCAGCAGGGATCGCTGCGTTTCTGCAATGCCCAGTCCCTCGAGATCAAGCTGAAATCAGGTGAGCAACCTTCCCGTGACGAATGTGCTAAGAATTTCGCAACATTAAAGGTCAGCTGTAGTTGACGTACGCCTCGATCAAGGAGCAAGCGATTAACCAAAAACTTCACTTGCACAGCGCATGTCGCACACCGTATGTCTTTTCTCAATATTGAATAGTCAGGCAGACAGATCGACATAGTAGCATATAATCGTGTCTGACTGATTAAAAAAAAGTCCAAACACATACAGATGTCTGAGATGGTGGTAAACCTAGAAGCTTTAGCTTTATTCTGAGTACGCAATGACACATTGGCTGGCACAGCCCTTTCAGTGAAGCTACTTTTATGAGTGTCAGTAGTGGCCGTGAAAAAGCATTGTATAGATTACAAGGTAAATTACCGACTACTGCCTCAGCTGTTCTATTTCTGCAACATAATGCTGCATCTCAATGTATAAGTTCGCCTCAGTTGGGTATGTGCTTCAACCCATTGAAATAGTGGAGGCTGTGCAACACCGCGGCCAATAAGCGAATACAGCTGGTGATATTGGATGTCGTGCTGAAAACTTGCACAGGTCTCACTTTCAGATGCTGCATCGTTTCTACAAAGTGGTAACGCAAGTATTTTCTGCAGTTTCCATGTCAAAAACTTGCACTTTTGGCTTTTTCTTGATGAATCTATTTTGACACATGAAACTTGACAGCGTGAAGGTTTGAGCTAGTTGGTACTCTATACTCGATGGAGTGCTCATTCTCGTTAGCTGCCATATCTCGTTTGAAAGCTTTTACGCTTAGTATTGTTGGAACATGAAATTTTGCAAGTCAGTTGCCATGTGTCTGCACCGCAATAACGTAGGCTTCTTTAGAAGGCACACATCTTTGTAGCACTTGGCTGTTAAGTAAAACCGTGATGCTATATTTAGCAGTATATTCTGTCTTCCTCTTAGTTTTATGCAAGATCATCGCTTTCAGGAATGTTTCACGGTGATTAGATGCACTAGCATAAATCGTGAGCAGGGGTCAGGGGAGTCCTGGCCCCCCTTGCGTTCAGGCTGAGGGAAACACCCTTTGCCGGTGCCCCACCTCAAAATTTAGCTATAGAACATCATATATTTGAATTATTTGACAGTTAAGCATTGAACTTTTTTTAAAGGCCAACATTTAGTGCGCACCTGTGTTCGGTGCACCTCAACAGTGTCGGATTATAAAAATTGAAAAATCTGCTCCACCGCTTGAAAGAACACTGAGTACAACGATGCAGTTGCTCAAGCTGAGGCCTCATGCTCATTTTTAAAATTTAATTGGAAAGCATGGTTGAATAATTAAGCAAACAAAAATGTAACCCACATGCTTAAAAAAGAAAGTGGCCACCATGGTCGATGTGTGTTTCTCCTTGCAATTTTTCTTGATTTTTCACCACTGAATAAATATACATTTCCTTTCATGCGCAGGCACGATGGTGGACACACAGCGCATGTCATACACTGAGCATGCGGAGCGGACCACCTTCTTTGTGCGGGTGCTGAGGGTGGCCTACAGCAAGGAGCCCATTCCTGTAGAAGGGGGCCTACCACCTTCGCCTCCTTTAGCTCTTCACTGCAAGACTTTCATGCCGTTGCAGCTGACGCGTGGAATCTTTGTGCCCGAGTTTGAGAGCCTGTCGGCGACCAAGAAGCGCGTCGAGGCCTGGATTAGGGCCACAGGTTAGTGCCCCTCCTTCCTTTCTATTTCGATCTTTCTTGTGGCGGTTCAGACTAGTTTATTTTATTGAATTTATAAGGCATTAGAGCATGCGCATTTATGGATGTGTTGTTGCACATGATACTCTGGCTGTGCTTTTTGCCAACATCTGAATGTGAACCGATGTAGCAGCTTTGTTAAAGTGGCGAGTTCAGCGCGTTAGTATGTAATTACAAGATACTGTATCACAAAGAATATATGGGCAGTATTTCGTGGTAGCTTAGCGGCTAAAGTGCACTGGCAAATTTACTGTTGAGAACGTCTTATCGGTTGTTGCACCGATTTTAGCAACTGATTGCAATAAAGGTGAACGTTTTAAGTCACTAGCAGAACATTTCATTCACTGTTACTTGTCAACGTTTCACACCACTTACGCTAAATACACTTATTTACTTAATCAGTGTGCCACGACTTGCAACACCACTTGCCCTAACGATCTGTCACCTTTGGCTATGTGCAGGCGCTCGTGTGCTGAGTTGCGAGACAGTGGCCATGCGCCTGTTCACCGGTGGCGAGGCCCACGCCGGCATCGAGAGCAGCTTCACGTACAACAATGGCAACCGCAGCGAGTACTGGATCTTCGTACTGCGTGTGTACCTGGACGGCTCCTACCGCGAGCCTCCGCAGGAAGTGATGCCTCCTCCGCCAGAGGTGCGCGACGTCGGCTGCTGCGCCATTCTTTGAGTCATTCTCTCGAGCTGCATGCTTCGAGTCCCTGTATCTGTCTTCTGCAGAGTGTTTTCTAGTGTAGGCTGTGTACCCTACCTACAGAAGCCTAGAGGTGCTGTGGAAGCGTAGTACTTGGGGAATCTCCTGGATGTGCTGTGTGTCCTGTTTACTGGATGTAGTTCATCGCGTCAAATGCGCCCTCTCGCCTGCTTTCTGCCAGCAGCCTAACATGTTCTGCCGAAGCTCTCTCATCTCGCCTCTCAGTCCTCAGGCGGACACGCATCACCTCGTATTGGGCGATTTCTGGTGCCCTTTCAGCCTGCTTGGGTGTGGGGTACAGTGCTCCTTGGGTGTACTGTTACACTAGCGAGTGCAAAAATGCAGGCCTGGTTACCTTACCGAGAGTACCCAGCCGTTACTGTGGGGGTGTCTGCAGAGCGACTTAATGGTGCCCATCTCGTGTGAGCGTTCGGTGCCTGTTAAAGTGGTGCCGCCGGGCTTATCCCGTGCCTGAGACGGCCTTTCCCGTTAAGGCACATTATCTCGTCACGTTATTTTCACCCGGTGATTGACTGTACGGGTGCCTCCACATCTGCCCAGCACGGATATGTTATCTTGTTGGACACACTTCCAGTGCAACTTATCTCGTCAAGCACCGCCAAGTGGCGTGTTTAGCATATGATAGAGGCCCGATGCTTGGTTCCCTGCTTGCATTCAACCAAGTGACTGTATTTTATTGCACTCGCCTTTGCCTTGTGACCCAGAGGTTATACCTGTGTACTGTGTTACGTATAATTATTGTGTATTATGCATAAATTTGCATAATAATGTGAAGCTCTATGTGCCTTCAGCCGCTTGATATGACAAGTATGAAAATGTGCCGCTTTGAATGTTTCTTAGTGTGTTCACATGTTTATTGTTCGATAAGCTGCCTGTATAGCTTTACTAGTTGCAGTTGCTCTAACGAGCGATCGTGCGTAATGCATTTCTGGCGTGGAATGGGTGCGTTTCTTTGTGCATTCACACTATGCAATTACGGTGCTTCGCTGAAACTCCAAATGAAACGCATTCCATGGTGACACTACTTAAAGTGCTTGCGTGACGGTGCACATCTTGGCTCTGACAAACGTCGAGGTAATCTCGCGACTGTACCTGGATGCGACAATATGAGTCAGCGTTGCACTGAAAGGATAGTTGGTCACAGGTTTCCTACTGGGCCTAAATTAGTGACATGCACGTGTTTTCATGATGTCGAGGCACGGTGCTTGAAAGCTGAAGGATCACCATGTCGCCCACAAAACCGAGCACATGGCTGCAACTTCTAACTCATGACTGTTAACTCATCCCTGGGTTTTCAGAAATCAGATTTTTTTTTCGCCGCCTGATTACACGTACCACAGACATTTGTTGCCGATTGTACTTTAGAAAGATACATGACATAGCTAGTGTTTCAGTGCAGAGGTGCCACGTTCCTCCGTGGATTGTATGTAGGCGTTTGTTTGTGGTGCACAGTGTACCAGTGTCTGTATGCGGTGTGTGTGTTGGCTAAAGGGATACCAATGTGCAGGTGCGATACTGAGCGCAGGCTTCAGCTTTTCCTGCCTTGGCAAAGCTCAGTAAGTTAACGCACTCAGCGTGTCGTATACACGCGACAGGGCCTTGTCACAATCGTACTTTGTGATGATAGCTGCGTGTTCTATTCACAGATGGTAGCACATCAGTGTTGAATGCATTATCATATTATCTTTCATGTTTAACACCAAAGCGTTTCTCCGACAGGTTGGGGAAAGTGCGCACCCAGCTGGCATCGCCACAGCCACACCTGGTGCACGCTATCTAAGTAGGCACGATTGGGCCTCTCACATTGCTTCATTCTTTACAATGCAGCTTGGCTACTCCACAATGCAGCAGCCCTCCATAACAACAACCTAGCCTAAAGAAACATTATCATGTTTCCATATAATATTCATAGGGATCCTGTGCAAATTGAAAAAAAAATTTTATGTAATGCAAGATCTGACTTAAACAAGATGTGGCATCTCTTGTGCTGTTCTTTTTATTTACTTAACGAATTATGTAATTATCACTGTTTCATTCGCCAGTTTGTTTTTCTTGCCTGTCTGGGCAAGTCACTGCGTCATGTGTTATGTGGAATGATCATAACCATGAACACTGATCTGCTGTGAAATGCGGTCGAGCGTTAAGAGCCTCTGAGCACAAAATGTTTTAATTTTCTGTTATGTTAAAATGTGTTGATCGAGTTACTTATCCTGTGACTTGTCCTAGGCTATGGTCTCGTATATAGCTATACAGTCGATCCTCAGCAAGTCAATACATTAAACCCTTGGTATAGCGAACCCGGATATAACCAAACATTGGTTATAACAAAGTAAATTAGAAACAGCCTTGCAATAGATAGTGTTAGGGATATACCTTTGTAACTAATTTTCGGTTATAACGGACTTATTTTCGTGTAAGATGCAGCACTGCTATAAGGAGGTCTGAGTGCGTAATAAATTATCGGATATTATGAATATAGGGCAAACCTTGCTTTTTTTTTTTTTCAGGGATGTTTATATTTATAAGAAGTATTCAGTACAACAAACTGTATTATTGTGTGGGGTATGCATTTATGGTAATGAGATTCAATTGTACAGACGTGTGTGTTTATGATAATGAAAAACTGACTGGCATGGTTGTTTAATATTTCGAGCATTTTCTCGGACCTGCTTTTAGAGTTTTATCATTTCCCTAGTCGAAAAAACTGCAAACAGCACGTTCTAGGGCATTTATAGTCTTTCTTTCTTTTGCAAAATGTTTATTGCGAAGTTTATCTCAGTTTTTTTGTTTTTTTTCTGTGTTATCAGTGGGTCATGCTGCAAATGCTGTAGCATTCATGTCCAAATACCATCAAGTCATGTTTGACCTCATGTTTCATACAATCTATAACATTGTTGCTGCATCGTTAAGATTTTATCTTACACACGGTTCGAAACAGGCAAGACATTATTTCTTAGCTTTATATGTGTTCTTGAAAGAATGAAGGAATGAATGTACGCCTTTTCTTTTTTTCTATGGAACAGTCTTGCCCTTAATAGGCTTATGTTTTGTGCATTCTTGGGATGACTGTCATATCTCTATCTTGGCAGTGAGTCATGCAACTAGAATTTCTGGTATTAGATTGAGAAAGTTTGGTTTACTGTTGATTAGTTTCAGAGATTTACCTACCGTGTTTGTTTGTGATAGGATACCATCAGAGTTTATGACGTACGCTTACAGTTTACAAAGGTGAGGCGATAAATGAATTGCCTCACATTAATGCATTAAAAAGGGGGAATTTTGGAATGACACAATTTTTTATTTGCTTTAGTCAGTCTGTCGTAGCATATATATTTGTGACCTAACTTTGGCCAGGAATAGCCAGGGCATACAGGAGAAGCTTCTGCTATCAGTATACATCACTGTGGTGCATTTGTGCGTTAATGAACTCGCTTTGATTTGACAGTTTAGTCTGAACTGTTTGTTTGACAGTTCAAATCAACTGTTCTGCAAAAGTCGAATTGGCACGTCTATAATTACCAGCATAATTAAAACTGTTTTCATTGAGAGTACCATGTGTTATTTGTTCTTAAAACATAAGGAAGCTCCAGCACCGACATGTTATGTATTCAAATTCTGTGAAGGTGCTCAAAACCTACATCTTTTTATTAGCATACGACTTCGCAGAAGTATTTTCGCTGCAGCGATGAATTCATGCATACTGTCAGAGCTGTTCGAGGAACAAATTGGAAAAATGGTGAATCTATTGTGTATGTATATATAAGCACCATACAAAGTTATCAAATCTACTGTGGCCACAAATCTGTTTATGTGTTCAGGTAAATCAGCTGTCATGTTGATAATGCTTTTTTTTGGTGTTTTCACATCTACAAAACACTGACGTCTGCTGTGCATTGTAGAATGAGAGCAAACACTATGACATTCTGCTTCTATTACGTACACCAAGGTGTTGAGGAGCTTTATATGTAAAACCGTCGTATACCAATGTGTAATTGTTGTAGCAGGACTGAATTTACTTCGGAGTGGATACTGTTTTTTGCCGATTCGCGAATGTACTTCTGTCTCAGGATGGCAGTTCTACGGTGCAGAACGGTATGCATGTTGAACAAATGCATTCAATGAAGCGCTTTCGTTGGGTGCTACCACCTGTCTGTAGGAGATGCTGTGTGAACTGTCTTTGCATGCACGAGCTGTTTTTGAGTTTTGTCACAAATGGCTAAGTTCAAAAATTGTGATTTAGGCAGGTGAAAGGGCAATGCAGACATGCGACCAATCGTAACCTGGGTCATTTCGAAAGCCGAATTGCAGAGTTCATAGTTATTAATGCCAAGCAAAATATTATTTGAATGTTAATTAAAATGTCAAATGTTAACAATTACTTAACAGTTCGAATTATCAAGGCTATGTCGAGCTCCAGTGGTAAAAACAAAGTTTTTTCATGTTTATTAAGTGATGCATTTAGTGCCTCTAGGTCAGCTGGACCATGTTTAGAAACTTTTGTCGCTCATTGCACCTCGTATAGTGTCAGGAGTGCTGACGAGCGAAAACTTGCTTCGCTTCACAGTTAGGAACGTTCTGGCCTAACGTAATACAGCTGCCTCCTTACCTGTGTGTCTTGTCCACTCTATCCCCATAGTGGGATCTTAAGTCAACAAATATTTCAAATTACATGGAATTTTTCTTTCTGAAAAAATGAATGTGCCATGTATTGTGGCATCATACAACTTTTCCATATAACCTACTGCCCTCAAGTAGTTAAATTATTGAATGGTTGTGTTACTACCATTTAATAATTTCAGCAAAACTTTATCAGTGGAGAAGTATTTCTGCCTCAATAAAGAGTTGGTCTGTGAGAGCATTAAGTGTATTTGTGTCACTGCACTTTTTATTAAAAAAACTGCCTTGTCCAAAAAACAGGATAAGAAGTTGTCTTCAAAGCAGCGCAAAATGCATCCTTAACAAAAAGATGCAGACTAAGAAAGTACGAACACACAGTTGTGAGTCGGTGGTTTTCCTGTGTGTTTGTATTTTTGTGGTCTACGTCTCCACACTGCCTTGAGCTTGTCTAAAAAATGTTGTATAGAGAGATGCAATGCCTTAGGTTCAGAGTGGTACTGCTCCAAATGGTCTGCAGACTTTCGTAACTCAACTGTCAGTACAAGGCTCTCGAGTATTGAACTGAAGAAATCGAGTGACCAAATGTAACCAGCATCATGGCTCTGCAAATTGGCAGAAATGTTTAATACAGTGTTGGCTCTTATGATTAGTATCCTAATAGCATTATTCTTAGCTGTCGCCTGTTCATTTCTGCGTTATGCTACATTGCAAACTAATGCACTAACAACAATTATAAATATGAGTTACTATTGCGATGGAAAGGAACCCAAACAGTGGAAAGTGTGGCTTTTAGCCCAGTAAAATTGTGACATGCCTTGACTCTCACTCGGTGAATGTGTGCTTTCAGGTGACATCACCGTAGTGCTAGAACCTTGCTCCGATTGGCACTATCGTATAGCATGTACTTATCAACTTGAAACATGCACGTAGTGTGATAGCGCCATCTAGATGAAGATTCTAGTGCTATGGTGACACGGCCCGAGAGCACAGATTCGCCTAGCGACAATCAAGGCACGTCATAATTCGACTGGGCCAGAAGCCACGCTTTGCACTGTTTGCATTTCTGTCAAATGCAATAGAACAAGCGTATTATGGCATGACCATGTACTGTGGCAATAAAACTTTGCAGTTGAGCACATTAGATGCACCGCATGAATATTTTTCATCTAATGTTTGCTCGCAGAGGAGACATCGGAGAGCAACTGGAGGCCTGCTGCGATTTCTGCGGGCTGTTTAGGCGTGATGGAAAGCGGCATCAGCTTAAGCTTTTTCCGAACGATGTAGACGGGAGGGAACGCAGCGGCGAGAAGCTCTTTCCTGGATGGAGTGCTTCTGCTGCGTACGAACTATTCGGGAGTGTTGCTGAAGAACTACGCCTGGCCAACACCCTTCTAGATGATGTTGGGCTGGGACATACAAACGATACCTTGCTCCGACTCGTGCGTCTGTTATCTCTTACAAACTATAGAAAAATGATGGCTCCGCCCATGGCCATTCCTGACCCTCCCACAGAGAAAATTATCATCAATGCTCGACCCAACAGTGATTTACTCATTTTCGCGATGTGAAACACGTCTCGAGTGTTTCAAATACACTCAGATCTTAATTTAACAAGTCGCATCTTACACAAAAATAAGTGCATTATAACCGAAAATTTTTATAAAGGTATATTCTCAACACTATATCTATTGTAAGACTGTTTTTAATTTACTTTGTTATAACCAATATTTCTTTATATCCGGGTTCGCTGTATGGAGGTTTGAGTATAGTTGACTTTTCCATGCATGCACACATTTGTGCTGCTGCTTTTAGGTCGGAAACTTGAATGTCCTAGTAGACTTTGTCCGAGATTCCAACATTGCTGCTCAGCCAAACAATGTTTTATGCAATAACGACAAACTCTTAGCCCCTGATAAGCACAGTACTTGCATTAGCTAAAAAAAAGTGCTCACAGTATGAGCAGAAACCAGCTAACAAGTGAGCAGCAGGCACTCTGCGGTTCTGTGGGTGGAGCTAACATATTTTTATTGGGCTGTGAGTATAGCGTCATTGACAAACCCGCACCTTCGCAGTGGATCGATACAACGGCGGCGTCTCCTGACACGAAGCTCAGCTCGACATTCTTGAGCACACAGGGTGGAAGACAAGACGGAAGAACTGGGACGTTCGACTTCTAAACAAAAGTGCTCGGGATGTAAATACAGCGTGAAAAGTAAACAAGGACTAAAGTAGAGAAAACACAGGACCTACTTTAGTCCTTGTCTCTTTTTTGCACTGTTTTTACATCCCAAGCATGAATCATGGAAAGTGAATGAAAGTGATGATACACTACAGCATCAGTGGCTGCCAAGTGCCATAGAATTGTAAGTTTGCATAGACAGTAGTCACAAATTGAAATGCGACGTCAGTTCTTTGGTACAAGAACTACTATGAGCGTTACGTAATAACCATGTCGCAACACTGCAAGTCTGGTTGCTATAGGTAATATTTTCTGCGATTTAAGTGTTTGTGTAAAAATTGAGCTGATACGATGCAAACTGATGATGCTCGAAACGAAAGCACAGACGTTGCTCAGGCATGCGTTTCCCCGTTCCAGTCATGAATCTTGTACATATGTGCTAACCTGACATTCAATTTCCTACAAACTTGTTCAGCCACTGCATTGCAGCACCGATACAAAAAAACCTAATGCAGTTTCCATTACTTGTCATCAACAAGGGCTATGGTAATGATATCTGCCTTTTTCTTCTCCGTAGAAACATGGCAACTGTACACCATCTTGCGACTCGCATTAAATGCAACAGTACTTGAGTTGCAGCATTCAGTGGTGTTCATACCAGTAGACAGGATTGCACGTTTAATGCAACCCAAACCAAAGTAGTAAGGCGATACATCACAGGCTAATAAGGGTAAAGACTGTGGAGCTACATCATTTGTAGTTCTCTTTATTTTACTAAAAAGTATTCTTTGAAGTGCCATAAGTAAACATATTGGGAAAGTTCAGCTTATTCATTTTGGAGCACAAGTTCGATGGAGAAAAGTTATGCGATGTGCTCTGAGGAACACACAGTTGAAGACTTAACTGACCTCTTTTGTGGTGATGTTTTTCTTTAGGGGGGGAGGGGGGTGGCCTTGAAGAACTTGTTCTGTGCCTAATTTCTTGCAGTGACGTCTTTTCTGTTGCAATCTGCAGGCTGCTTCAAAACCAATTCGCCATATAACCCTTGCCGGTGTCGGCCATTCTGCAAGAATTTCTAGTACATGACGTGCTGAGGCAATATATCGGTAGTCCGAGACTTATCAGACTAAACTGCCGTGCAGAAATAGTTTCGTGATTGGGAAGCATTAATGTGGAATGAGAATGGGGTGGAGCATATTGGGCAAGCATTCTCAAATCATGAATGGTAGATAGCCACTATCCCTCAAGAGGAAGGTGAACAGCTGAATCCTAGAGGTGCTTGCCTATGGAGCATAAACCTGTAGGCTTACAGAAAGGGTTGAACTTAAGTTAAGGATAACGCAGCGAGCTGTGGAAAGGAAAATTATAGGGACAATAAGAGAACGGAGTGTATCAAGAACAAATGGGTCTAAAGGACATCATAGTCAAAATCGACAAGAAGAAATGATTATGGGCAAGGCAAGATAATCGCTGGTCATTAAGGATCAAAGACCAGATTCCAAGAGGAGGCCAGTGGGTGGGAGGGGAGACGGAAAGTTAGGTGGGCAGATAAGATTAGGAAGTTTGCAGGTGTAAAGTGGCAGCAGCAAGCAAAGTTTGTCCCGCAGTGTGCGTAGTCAGGCTGATGATGATGAATGTGATTATCTGAAAGCCCTTTTCAGGCTGTTTTTCATAATAGACATGCAGAATGTTAAATCCAAGGACCGTATTAGGTGATTCAAGCTAATGACATGCAGCTGTCACAGCTAAGTTGATTGGAAATGGCTATTTTGGTTGAAAAGTGACCGTTTAGGTTCGATCACAATGTTTGTGAGCCGCCCAAATGTCTTAAGAGGCTGGGTAGTGTGTGCAGATATGAACATCAACGATCATAAGTCGAGTCATGTCACAGGAGCAATTGGGAAAACATGTTAGCTGGTATGATGTCAGTTGCTGCAAGTAATTTCTTGGTCACTAGCTGCAATGAATTGTACCACTTGTACAAATCACGACTCTGCATAAAAGAACAGTGATGATCGTAACTAAGGCTGTGGGAAGATGTATGGTAGACACATAGACATATCTGTCTTGTCAATCAACAGTTGCTCACATGTAATGGTCCAGAGCAGGGCATTTTACTCAAAACTGTTTAGTTGTAAAACACCAGCTGTAGCTGCTTCTCGAAGCAGCACCTGACAAAAAGAGTCTGAACGGTACAGAAGTTAGGTTTATTGTAATACACTCACTGCTTTCTTAAAAATTTTCTAGTAAGAGCTTTAGCACTGCGATCATTCAGCCACATTGTGATTGACAGGTAATACGCAGATTCCATTAGTATATTTTCTAGATACAGACATTCTTGTGACATTAGCTACACTCTTTATTTTAAACTTTGAAGCATTTATGTTTTTTTTTTCAATGCATTTGCACAATAATTGTGAATTGTTTAATTTATTTAAAAAATATTTGTTGAAAATTTATGAAGTTACGAAGCCATAAAGTTGAATAAAGGTAATTGATGAAATGACCATAAAACGACCAAGTAAGGAGCGTCAGATGAGTCCATGCTACTGCCCCTTCCTAGGCATTGCGACGAGCTGTGTTAATTCCATTCTCATTACCGCAGTTCCATTTGGTAATTGTTGCAAAACTATTTTATTAACTCACTTGAAAGGTTGATGTCTGTTTAGGTTGTTAAATTTCAGATCTTCAGCAGTGTGCACAGACAACTTTGAACTTGCGAATAACTCGATGGTTATGAATAGTTGTTAAAACATGTCTTTATGTCAGCAAGACATTGCTCGAATTAGCGATTTGCATGTAAACAAAAAGTGTACATGGCCTCCAAAGACAGAATGGCGTGCCCTCATTGAACATGATCTGTGTTTTCAAATCAATCCTTCAAAAGTCGAGAAGAGAATGGATACAACTGATTCTTATCTAGATAAACACACACGCACAAAATAGCCGGATAATGTGGACGAGATTTCAAAACTGAGCATTTCAAAACAAGAGCAGTCGTGTGTATATTGCACCTAGATGGCTACATGCACATTTCTATAGCGCTGTCAATAGAAAAAAAAAAAAAAAACGAGTGAAAAGGCCGACAAAACTTTCACACTCAGTAACAAGGCAACTGGAGGAATAACGCGGGGTCAACTTGCAACATTGTTCGTAAATATGAACAAGTTCGTTTTTATAGGGTAAATAGTTTCGATAAACAGGATCTCTACGCAACACACAATGAGTTGTTGTCCGTCGGCCAAACATTCAAGTAGCGTGACAACAGCGGAGAATGGCCGCATATGACTGGCTCCTATGAGTATATCGACCTTGAACAGTATGCCCCGAGCTTATCCCCGCACCATCGGATGAGCGTCCAAGTCTCCAAAGGCGGCGGCATCAACCTTCGGCGGTTCTTGACGTCTGGTCGCGAAGTAGCGAAGCGGAAAGTAGATGAGGTGTGGAACAGCCGCTATGACGAGCAGTTTCTTCCACGAGATCCTTGCCTTCGCAACCCTCGACATACCCGCGGCTCTTACCGGACGATCGAATGAATGACTCTGCGAATGAATGAATCACATTTAGAAAGTTTGAAATAGTTGCGACGAAACCTGAAATGTATTGCAAGTTGTTCGAAGTATAGTTAACGGTTCAAAGTATAGTTAATTCACGCAAAAAGCTCACCTATGCAGGCGAAAGTGTGTGTGAAGTCATAAAAAAAAAAAACGTTCATTAATATCTGTGCATGTTTAAATCCAAAATTTATCCCAACTCCGTGAGTACTTCTGATATCAGAGCATGAGCCTAATACAATATCAAACATTATCGTTATTTACCCTAATAAAGGGGGGGGGGGGGGAGAAGACGGAGCAAATAGGGGAAGAGGGGGGTATTGAGTCACTTTACATAGTTCACGCGCTCGGGCCTCTTTGAGTGTAGCTGAAACATTTGTATTCACGAAGTTATGGAATATTGCAGCCTTTTGAATAAACAGGTATATGTGCTGTGTTGTTTTATTACAGTAAACATAGAGGTTTTTAAAGTGCTTGAGCTATTTCAAGGAGTTGATTGAAGTATATTCAATAACTTTAAAGCCTGGTTGCTTTGCTTTTCTCGACTATATATCTGCTTCACAACGTTACTCATACAGAGGTCCGGTCCGGATCCCGTGAGCTGCTTCTCCGTCATGTTCTTTGTCAGGATATAGGAATCTGTTGAATCACATCTCGACGGGAGTATTTGACCGGATTCTTTTGCTTCGCATTACATTTTTTTTTTCTATAGATGCGGTATAATATATCTCCACGTCGAATTATTTAGCAACACTTGTACATAGGCAAACTCGTTTGTTGTTTATGAAGGGCACATTTCATAGAAATTTCAAAGACCATTTAATCGTGTACGCATGAGCCGGATCAGGGAGAAAATGAGCCGACAAATTCAATACATATGCATCCTTTTAAAAGCTCTTAATTACAGAGTACTCTATCTTAACTGTCGCTATTTGAGCACTCTATCCTAACTGAAGCTTGCTGGTGTGACTTCTCGAAATGAAATTTTGTTACAGGGCACAAAATTACACCAGTGTAGTTTTCGTACAAACATTGCAAGCGCTTTGCCACAAGTGGAATGAAAAAATAATAATAATAATAAATGTCATATGAAGTAACATGAGTCACATGAACACTCCAGCACAAGCTAGCATCACAAAACACCTATACCGCAGAAAACCTACCAAAAAAATAATAATAAGGGCCATATTAACAAGAACACTCCAGCACAACCTAGCATACCCTTCACACCACCACAGTTTTCTTCCCCTAAAAGAGTGCAAAAAATGTGGAACGCTTCACGATTTTGCGTGTCATCCTTGCGCAGGGGCCATGCTAATCTTCTCTGTATCGTTCCAATTTTAGTATATGTACTTTGGAAGTACATCTTACTATTTTTCGTTCAACTATATATAGCCAGGAAATGGGAGGCAGTTCCGAAGCAGTGAGGCTTCACTAATACTTGTATATGGTGAATTACCATCATAAATAATTTGTAGATAGTGCAACTTTTTGCAAGTAGCGCGGCACTTGGCAAGTGCCTTTTATATTAACTAATATTTACTTGCACCGGTAGATGTTCTAAATTGAATTGTTTGTCTAAAGAAGAAAACGTACGCATTGGCTCAGTCCCGCCCTCTCGTGGCTGAAGCGCCAGTTAGCACAAGCGGGCGCTTAATTCAAAACAGGACTAGCTTCGGTTAAATAATAATAATAATAATAATAATAATAATAATAATAATAATAATAATAATAATAATAATAATAATAATAATAATATTAATAATAATAATAATAATAATAATAATAATAATAATAATAATAATAATAATAATAATAATAATAATAATAATAATAATAATAATAATAATAATAATAATAATGCAGAAAGTCTCACAAATCACGCATGGGGCCACCGGCAGCACTGCGTTTCGTTTTTGACAGAACTTCTCGACAAAGTACTGACACGGGGGCATTTAGTAGGATATAACGGAACGAAACTTGTTATCAATATGGTAAACAGTTTAGTGCAACACCGACATGAACGAAAGACATACCAAATGGTAGAAACCTATTCTCGGTTGGATTGGATTTAAATATTCTTAACGGTTATTCTTTCTGATGCATAAGTCTATCGTACTGTATTTATCTTTTCTTGGACCATGTAGACCTTGAGCGAAATTACTTAGGACAAAAAACGTGTAACGCTTCGTGATTTCGCGTGTCATTCTTGCTCAAAGGCCATGCTAATCTTATTTCAAGTACTTTAGTATATACTACTACCTTTTGTTGAGCTATATATTGTCAAGGATTCAACAACCGCTACGGAGCGGTGCACGCTCTTCAATACTTCAAGATTTTGCATTCTAACCGTTATTAAAGGGTACACAGTGAAATTCTTCAGAAATTTTCTGGTACTCAGCGGTGTTTTTTTTTTTTTCAAATGAACGACTGGGTATTTGCACAATTAAGTTCCTAATACAAATAACCTGGCTTTTAAAAAATGCTCTTTTCCTCAGTGTCGCCTTCTCATGAGTGATGCATCATTTAACATATGCCAGCGCGTAAATTCAAATTAAGGTTCGTCTAGGTAAAAATAAAACTGAAAAATTAGCCCGGCCGACCGATGGTGATGGGGATCTGGCGGGATCAGGTTACCTACGCTCAGTCAACGAAATTTCAAAAAGGCTAATTGGCAAAATTGAAAAAAAAAAACTGGAAGAGAATTGCGTTCCCATTGTACCGGAAAGAATTTCCATTAATCTCTTTTTAGCGTAAAGCAGAGTTTGATGATATACCGTTGGAACGAACACAGCCATAAGCCCCTCGCACACATCGCAGAAGACAGGCGCGGGCTCGGACGCTTGAGAGGCGACACGGCTCCCGACCTGGTGTATTCTACGTAGATATAGCAGGGCCTTCGCCCACGGGATTTTACACGGCCTCTGTAGTTCACCGGGAAAAGCATGTCAATGGGCTCTCGTTCCGAGCACAAAATCCAGAGCGCGCTGACGAAGTCGCGATAGCGCTTGCTGCTGCGGACCCCAACTCGAAAGTTATCATCACGGACTCCAGGAAAGCATGTACTCATTACTTGGTAGGAGAGATATCCCCCCTAGCCAGCCAAATTCTAAAACGGGCTCTCGCTGATCCAGCCCCGAAACGCATCGTATGGGCTCCTGGCCATCAGGGCCTACGAGGTAATGAGGCCGCTGACGCGGCCGCCCGAGCGCTTACCCACCGGGCTCCTCACCTTGGCTCTTATGACTCGGAGGCCAATACACCGCTGCTGCGGTTCAAAGAAATTCTGACCTATTATCGCGACACTCACCGCCTTTACCCGGCTCCTGCAAAGGGGCTCAGTAAGGCGGAAGAGCGAACTCTAAGGCGCCTGCAGACAGGTACTCTACTCTGTCCTGCAATCCTAAAACATTTCGATGCGAACACAGACGGGCGGTGCCCACACTGTGGGGAGACGTGTGATATCTTCCACATGGTGTGGGCATGTCCGAAAAATCCCCACCTACCCCCTTCCCCTACCCCTTCCCGAGAGGCATGGGAGACTGCCCTCCTCAACTGCTCATCACTAGAGTCTCAACGGGCTCTGGTGAGACGGGCGCGAGTAGGGGCCTCGTCATGCGGTGTCCCGGACTAAGGACGCCGACCATGTAGCAGGGTCATGCTTTGGCCCCGTACCTCTCTCTTTTATAATAAATGTTTTTCATCATCATCGCACACATCCGCCCTCGGGTGACTTGCATGCTGTAATTTCTAAATTTGTTTCTGTTTGCTTTGCACCCTCCAAAAGTGGCACAGTATTGTGACAGAATTCCGTCCGTCTGTCTGTCTGTCTGTCTGTCTGTCTGTCTGTCTGTCTGTCTGTCTAGCTTAAGGTCTTGCAAGCTGATCTACAACTAGATCGTTAATAAAACATTCCCAACTAGACAATCAAGAAGAACACAAAAATAGTGAGACATACTCGTGCTCCTGCCAGTGGTCAGCAACATGCATTCGGTCACGTCGTCAGAGTGTGTCGGCGTATTTTACAACTCTGGTTAGATTGATAGATGATGTACCCTCTATGTATAGTGTGGTCTATCGAGGTGCCATTAAGAATCCGCTGATTAGTTTGTTGGTAAACGTTTAGATGTATACTGAACATTTGTAGCGCTAAGACACGACAACAAGAGAAGACACAAAAAGGACTCAGGCTAGCGCGCCATGTCTGTGTCATTTTTGTATTTTTTTCTTTTGGTTTTAACGTCCAAAACCACCATATGATTATGAGAGACGACTTACTCGAGGGCTCCGAAAATTTCGACCACCTGGGGTTATTAACATGCAACTAAATCTAAGCACGTGCACGGGCCTCGAGCATCTTCGCCTCCATCGGAAATGCGGCTGGGATTCGATCCCGCGACCTGTAGGCCAGCAGCCGAGTGCCTTAGCCACTAGACCACCGTGACGGGTATTTGAACACGAAAGTGTTTGATGCCGACGTCTACCACGGCTCCGCTGACCTATTTCCGTCACGGATATGACGTTGCAATACATTGCGAAGAAAAAGACGAGGAGGAAAGATATTTCCCGGAAAATAAAGGGCATCGAACCACCGACCTCACGATGTCCAGCGCGCGGCGCTAACCACCCTGCGACGGAACGTACGAACGTTGCCAAGCTTGGTTAAGGCAAGCCATTATGCACCGTTCGGTGGTCCTCGGAGCTCTGTAGTTTCAGAGCGTTTTCGTCATCAGTACCAAGATGGCACGACCTGCTCGCGTTAGGAATAATGCCGTCGCCTCCCACGTTTCATTGAGGGCTTTGTCCAGGGGTTGTGGTCTTTCCTGCACGCGCACTTATCAGACGCGTGATTCGCGAGGGCACAAAGGTCACCTCGCTCTCTGCCGCGGCCGCGTTTACAAAAGGAGCATGCTGCTCACCCACGAAACAAGAAAAACAAGAATTGCGGCAGTTGTTCGTGCTTGCAGAGGCTTCAGAACCGGCGGGGCAGTGGGGGCCGTAGCCCCCACAGGTTAGAAACCAGATGGGGCATGCCGAACCCCCTCTCCCGCATTTTCAAAAGAATATATATATATATATATATATATATATATATATATATATATATATATATATATATATTGTTTCTGTAAAATTCAGTTTAACTCTTTATTTACAGGTGAGATCAGGCGATGATCGGCGATGATGGGGCGACCAAAGGCCAAACCAACCAGCTTCCTCTTTTTCTACCTTCGTCCCCCATACCATGGCCCGGCTCAGGCTATATATATGTAACGTAAGAAGGTAGCGATGGTTAGGAGTTAGAAGAAGTAGATGAGGAAGAAGTGAGAATGGAATAAACATGGCCTACTATGAGCCAGGCCACGTCTCCCATTCAGCATAGCGTCACACGAGTCGACAGGATGGAGACCTGCCTGCCCCTTCATCAGTCGCTCATCATCTACGAAGTTCTCCGCATGACACCCTGAGCAAACATGGACTACCGTGCAAGCGCCTAGCATTACGCATCGACCAGCATCATGTCAGAAGCATCTACTGACCTTCCCATCCCCAAGTACACCGGAGCTGCGGACGATGGATCCGTACAAGACTGGTTCGACCTGTTCGAGCTCCACGCTACCGCTGCATCTTGGTCGGAACGGGAGATGATCACCAACTTCACTGACTACATCTCAGGTGAGGCATTCAAATTTTACCTCAGCCATATCTTTGAGAACGATGAGTCTTGGAAAAAGATCAAAGAAGAAATGATCATTCGTTTCAAAGAATACGATGAAGACCTGTTCATACCTCATCAGCGGAAGGTTTTTCAACCCACTCATCCCAGTTACGCGATGTCTTCCCGCAGTAAGCCTATTTTCCAAACGAGACCTCAGAGAAAATATACCACCATTGTACCATCATATGACTCTTCCGAAAAAACGTCACGCATTTGAACACCGACTGGTAACTTGCACGTCGCAACAGACAAGGTAAAGCCTCCGTATACCGAAATGAATCTAGACTATTTCGCCAAAAGACAAAACCTAAAGCCGTCTTTCCCAAGAGCAATGAAATCGGCATTTTCAACGTGTTCACTGCACCACAACACTTCAGATATTACTGAACCACCCGAATCCCTTGATGCTTCGTGTCACACACAAGGCCCAGGCGGTTTCGAACATGTTAAGGCATTTACGCGTGACGAGCTGGTGAATCCTCACAATACCACCCCACACCCTGACATTCCGGACCAGGGTCGTTCGACAGACATTCTCAGCCAAATCACGCTGCAAAGAGAAAAACATACGCCATCAGAACCACCCGAAGCCGTGTCTGTTGTGCTCTTATCGTTAACTGATCACACACATGTGAGCCAAAGCACTGCACAAATTTCGACTCCACCAACGCCGGCGCATTGTCAACTGACAGAAGCATATACAATCAATGATGACTCACGACAATCTTGGGAGTTTTCTCATCAGTCTGTCACGCTGCTTTCATCGCAAGACAAGCCCAGCTGTACAGTATCGACTACCGACTATCTACTGATCACATCACCGTGCAAAGAAAAGCAGACTCATGTTTCTGAAAGATGCCCATCTGACAAACGTTCGCAACAGATCGAGCAATTTCAACAAAGGCAACTCCAGGAACTACAACGGACGCACCAACAGAAACGACGACGCAAAGCAAGCCCCGTGAAACAAATTCAAGAAGCGAGGCATCTGCGCATAAGGGATCGGTGTCAGAAACGCATTTGGCACAAAAGATCAAGACTGCGCCTAACATTACAGATCTGAAACCTCAGGAAACACCGAACAAGACAAGAAGTCACTAGTTCTGCCACGCAAGAGTTCAGACATCATCCCATTAGTTTACGACAACAAGCACGCATGCAGAAAGGACAGCAACGCCGAAAAGCGTTCTACTGCAAGGCCTTCAAACAGCGTCCACTCCTCGCAATAATGGCAGCCATTTCATCAGTTTCTACGCTCAAGGTGTACTTGTGTTTTCCAGAACGTAACAGTCAGCCTCGCCCACCAGAGCTGTACTAACCCCGGACTGCTGCCCTCTCCTGTGAAATCTTTGGGCGACTTTACGGAACTTCAATCTGATGTAGAACTACAGCCCATTTGGACATTTTTTTTTGTGTGTGTGTTCTAAGACTGCTTGTTCATCATGCTTTGTAATATGCAACGCGCGCATTTTTTCGGAGGGAGAGGGAATGCTGTAACGTAAGAAGGGATGGTCAAGAGTTCGAAGAAGTAGACGAGGAAGAAGTGAGAATGGAATAAACATGGCGTATGAGCCAGGCCACGTCTCAAGGTAAGGTAACTTAATGGGGGGTTTTAATGGGCCCTGAGTCCGCGATCACAGTATAATGATGATTATCTCCACCGCCATGGCTCGTACTCACTCAGAGGGATCGCAGTGGAGGCAACGTCGTCTTCCTTCTCTACCCGCGCTTCCCTTGTTTTTCCTGGTAGTGATACTTCGCATCATTATATATATATATATATATATATATATATATATATATATATATATATATATATATATATATATATATATATATATATATATATATATATATATATATATATATATATATATATATATATATATATATATATATATATATATATATATATATATATATATATATATATATATCCTTGCCCACAAACGTCGCACCCACACTTCGATATACTTCCGGAGCCCCTGCGCGCTTGTCCTGTGTATACTTTTGCGTTCCGTCTTGTGCGTCTAGCTTTCTGTCTGTTTGAACAACGCGATTTAAGTGTCGAGCTATGACAGCCGTTACCCCATGCTCGTGCTTTGTGTGCTCATTTCGTGGTGCTTTCTGCTTGAGGTGCCCGCTGCAAATTTCGAGTTGCTCGCCGTTCTTCGCGAGATTTCACAATTTGTTGCTGTAGCACTCATTCCTTCGCCCTTGTGGCGAAACGATGCCCAATAAACGCTCGAACACCTCTGTGAAGTCACGTTTCACTTTCGCGTTATTCGGATTCCCAGAAAGAGTGATCACTGCAGCCACTTTTTGTGAGTGCGTGTCTTGTCCTCATTTCTTAGTGCTGCAAGTCCTCGGTATATATCATGGGGCGTCTTTAATTTTATGTATGAAAGCTTTCTCTGTGGTTGAGGTCAGTTGTGTAGCCGGGATATCTTTGCCTAATCAAATTGCATGCGCAGCGTGAATCGTGGCATACGATCGTAAACGTTTAGGAACGTCAGAGAGTATATACATTGAAACACGCCATACGTACTACGACTCTTGCGTAAATATAGTCGATAACCTGACGATGGAGCCGTTACTATGCATGGTGCTTGGAGCATCGAAGAAACGTCACCAAGAGCGGTAACCACAACTCCTCAAAGCCGCTATAAAAAAGAAATAAAATCAACCATTCTTCCGCTTGAAATACGTATATTACCGTAAATTCAGTGACGTTGCGCGTATCGAAACATATTGTGCAGCAGTGAAAAACAAGAACTTGGTCCATCAACTTGCAGTATTAGCAAGACAAAAGGAAAGAAAGAAAGAAAGAAAGGAAGGAAGGAAGGAAGGAAGGAGGGAAGGAAGGAAGGAAGGAAGGAAGGAAGGAAGGAAGGAAGGAAGGAAGGAAGGAAGGAAGGAAGGGAAAAAGAAAGAAACTGGTGAGCGTGTTCACTCAAAGCATATCGCAACGTCGCATTTATTTATGCACAAAATGAGGAAGCTTCAATTATTTCACAACAAACCGAAAGCTCAACATTCCATCATTCAGCACAATACGCTGATCATCCTCCGATGAATTGCGCAAAGCTTTTTGGGCTACGAGTCAGCTCATAGCAAGGCCCACCTGGGAGCGTGAAGTGCTCAGGCCAATTGCTCCGTCGGTGGGAGAGTTAGTCTGCTTGGTACCAATGAGCAATCGAGCGTCAATCGCAATAGGTTCTTATCCATAGCACACGCCACGCGTACACACGTTCTTAAAGCCTTAAATCAATCCACACCACACTGCAGGTTTTGTGTAAGACACGTCTTATCTTTACAACACGGTCTTTAAGGCCGCCTGCACCATTTCCAACGCAGCTTCGCTCGTCTTTCCAGTCAGCCCCTGGACCCTTTCAACGAGCTTGGCGCTCTTCCGCACTTTCTTCAGCGCATCCGCTCCTTCAGCGTCCTTCTTGGGGTCGCCGCCAGCGCTGACAAAGTCGGCCGCCTTCTCGTGAAGACGAGCGTTCCTTTTCAGAAGCTCCTTCATCTCGGGGACGCCTTCGATGTCGTCGTCGGGGTCCCAGGAAACCATTAGCAGCGTCACGGTGTAGTTTTGTCTCAGACCTTCCAGAATAGTCGCCAAGATGTCCCCGGTGATGTCATAATACTCGCAGACCAAGACCTCGTTCAAGGTGTCGTTGACGGCCAGCAGCTCGGACAGCGACGTCGCCAATTCGGGCGTCAGCGCGTCCGAATGCATGTTGAACGACGTCACCGACCGGTTATCCTTCAGGGCGTCCAGAACGTCGATCAGCTGTTGTTCATTGCCCCGAGTGACGTGCATGAGGTTCTGAATCTTCTGGAGTGTCTTCGTGCTTTTAACGACCGAGGCGATGCCATCAGAGAGCTCGTCGAACGTCGAGTCCTCGTTCGGGTAGAAGTGCAGCAGGGTCGCAGTCGTGTCCTCAGCCACGGCATCGAAGAACTCCTGTAGGATGCCACGATCTACTGAAGCACTGACGCAGACCGAGAGCTCGTGCCAACAGGCCTTTCGGCGGATGAGACCCGTCAGTATGGGCAGCAGTTCCTCGGGCCACAGAATGCGCAGCCTCTTGAAGACGTCCTTGTAGAGGTCTTGCTCCAGCAACGCCGACACCTTTTCCGCTTCTACGAGACACGAGTCGAAGAGGTCGACTACCTCTAGCGTCGTGTTTGCCGTCAGCATCTTCGCAAACGCGATGACTGTCTCCGAAGACAACTTCACGTCCGCCAAGGTTAATCTCGTGAGTGTGTCATTCGTCTCTAGTGCTTCGATGATGGCTGCGGCACCTTCGTCGCCTCCGCAAGAGTAACCAAGAGTGAACTCCTTCAGCTTCTTGTTGTCTTGTAGAAAAGCCGCAATGTCCCTCGCGAACGCCGCCCTTATGTTCGGGCAGTACAGTTCCAGAGAATGCAAGTTCTCGAAGATCCCGGTAAGCTTGACGCCGAAATCTTGCTCATCGCAGTCGATGTCGAACATGTGCAGCTCTTCGAGCGAGGAGCAACCTTCGAGGTCCTCGAACGCGATCTTGAACGCGCTGAGCGAGGTTTCCCACATGGAAAGCTTCCTGACGGGCCGACCCGAGCTCAACATGCTCCGAAGCACGCGGGCGTCCTCCTCTTGGAGCTCGCGAAAGTCCAGCGCTTGGCCGCGTAGCGAACATTCGCTCCACGCGCACATCTCTTTGCTGAACTCTTCGTGCTCTTTCAAGCCTTTCTTGAAGAGCTCCTCGATTTCTGCCTCTCCGCACTGAACCTCACTTCCTGTCTCCTCCGACATGTTTCGAACGGCACGGTAGTGCGGAAGGAAGAGTTCTGAAAGCCTGTCCACAGGCAAGTCACTCGTGAAGGTGTCAAGGGGGGAGAGGGTTTGCGTCGACTTTATCCCTTCTCACTTGAATGATAGTGGTTCCAATTGAGATGAGTCTGGACGTTACGGAGTTCTCCTGTTAGTGGACTTGTATCAGCGGCCACTCAGTGGTACGTTGGAGCTCTGTATAGTCTCCCAATTAATGTTTTGCCGAGAGACAGTGCGCTCGGAAAGGGCTTGGTGGTGCTGGGGTGGAATTCTCGTGATACCTGGCAACGAAACATAAACGAAAAAGAAAGCCATCATTAACAGAAACAATGGACAGACACGTATACCTGCGTATAACTAGCAATAACAAGAGGGATTAAAGTTGCTTGCCAAACGTACCTCACACAAAGGAAAGCATCTAGATTTTCAAATGTCTCGATGCTTTTCCAAACTTTTTCCCCGTTATTCTCGGTATTCACAACACACCATGCATAATCACAGTCTGGCGTTATGCCAGCCACTGAATGAAGGATGCCGCGACGCTTTCTGCGGTGAAAAGGGCGTGGAAGGAAGGCGAAGCACTCGTACACCAAATTGCCTATGCTACATCCCAACGACTATACCACAGACATGAATTTCGTAGTCACGCCCTCTCTAAAGCGTGCATCGATCGCTCGAGCACAAAACGGCAATATCTAACTTCTATCAAAGGTCTTCCCCATAATAGACATTTGAATAAGTAACGGTAGGAAAATAACGAGGAAGTAACCAGGCAATTAGGTAGTGAACTTGTCCGGTTGGCTGCTCTGCATGCACAGGAGAAGATGACGAGGGAAAGAAAAGGTCCCGCAGATATCACCTATTGGGAGATTCGATTCCATGCCAAGCAGAGTGCTGCACATGTGGCGATGCCCCGCCGCGGTGGTCTAGTGGCTGAAGTACTCGGCTGCTGACCCACAGGTCGCGGGTTCAAATCCCGGCTGCGGCGGCTGCATTTCCGATGGAGGCGGAAATGTCGAGGCCCGTGTGCTCAGATTTGGGTGCACGTTAAAGAACCCCAGGTGGTCAAAATTTCCGGAGCTCTCCACTACGGCGTCTCTCATAATCATATGGTGGTTTTGGGACGTTAAACCCCACAAATCAATCAAACGTGCGGCGATCTTTTTTCTTTTAACCAAGCGCTACGACAGGTGGATGGACGTCTTTGAGTGAATTGAGCAGTTGTGTTGGCTGGCTTACCGGCAGCGTCGACTACATACTGGATGCATGCTCGAGTAGGGGACGTGCAGGGTGGCAGCATCCAACCAAATTATCCCCTAAGGGGGCATCTATTTGGCCCCACACCTTTGTCCAAAATTTGACATCAGCTACTTTTTAAAAATGCCCAGCGTTATGGATATGCATGCTTCTTTTTTTTTTTTTGACGATATTGGCGACCACAGACCCCTGATGCTGCATGGATCGAAATATCTGTTTACTTTCTCCCTTTAGTCCTGTTTACGCCAAATCGCGCAGCCCAAAAAGGAATATGGCGGCGCCCAGGGAGCCGCATTTGAAAAGATTCGTATATGGTGACCTTATGCCAAATTATAGTTACTGTATATTGCCACGCGTGTTTTTCTGATGTGCTCGGTTTAAACCGACAAAGACTGTGAGCAATACTCGGCGCAGATCGCGCCTTAGTGTTCAAGAATTGTTCGCGTTTGTTGATCATTTTTTACAACGTAACAACGATCATCAGTTGATCGACGTCCGACGCTCACTTCGCCGCTATCAGTGTCAGTGCGCATTGCTGTGGTCCGAGTTTCCGCTTACGTGCCACAAGCTCGTCCAAATAAGCAGTTTCATGGTGGACATACCGGCCTAATCTCGCTTCCACCCGTTATTCAGCATATGCATGTAAAAGCTGCCCCAGGAAGACCATCCGAAACGCAAGCTTGACATCGAATTTTTCAACGAAATATTTTACTGCAGTGTAATATCCTCCATGCCGGCTCTACATCATGCCCTGCAAAGGACGTTTAATTAAAAATCGTCTTCATAAGAAGTATTTTGACTTTCTACATTTGTTTTGTGCCGCTTCTATACAGTGGGTTCATTTATGGAAACGTATTCAATTTAATAAAACGTGGGTGTGTAGCCTAGCGGCAAAGACGCTCGTCTTCAGACCATGAGAGAGAGGCTTCAAATGCCAGAATCGGAAAGAAATTCTTTTCTAGTCTTTTTTTTTTAATTTATGCCGAATACATGTATTATCGGGCCTGACCAGCCACTCGAAAGCAGCGCAGTAGCTCGGCCGCAGGGCCCCACGTAAGTGTCCGCTTCTTACGTAAGTACAGACACGTAGCCACGGCTGCCGAAGATCGCGTCGCGCTAAACAGTGGAAGTGGAAAACATCCGTTCCCAGTGTGAAAATAACCAGGTCCTCGATTAAAGGGACACCAAAGCGAAACAATGGCTTGCTTTAGATTGTCAAATTGCATTCTGAGAACTCTAATAGGGTGAATATCAACGGAGAAAAGCAAGGTTGAAGTTTCATTTTGAAATTTCGCGCCAAATCATAGGGCGTGACGTCAAAAACTTTAAAAAGGAACTTCCGTATTTTTGCAAGATGAATTGGTCCGATGAAAGTTCCTGAACATTCGTATGCTACGTCTGTGGCACCCACAGATTATAATGCACTTCATATTTTGTCAATTAGGAGCGACTTAGGACATATTGGACGCCTTCAAAATCTACGTACGACGTTGCGCTGTTAGGTGCGGGAATCCCAAGGTGGCATCACTATAGCACATTTTGTTTCGCGCGCATTCTGGCTAACCGTCGTAACGCATTAAGAGAGGAGTTTTTTGGGATTGTGTAAATATACTTTATTGAAACGCGAAAAATCGTTTTGATATTTAGTGTACCTTTAAAGCACATATAGATGCGTTTTAGACGTAGCGCTGCCATCTCTTACGCAGCAAAGAATGCCGCGAAGAGGCTCTCAGCAACATGCAAGTTCGTAAGGGGTTGTGGTTGACTGCAACCATAGCTTTGAGTCACACGAGTACATACGTAGCGCATCTTACATTGCTATCAGAACAGCCAGACAACGCTGCAACCACAGTTGAGGTTAGGAAAACGTCACCACGCACGACTCCCCGCGTAATACGTTAGGATCTGTATCGAAATGTCACTGGCTGCGGTTTGCTGAAGCGCGTTTGTCGGCGAATTGCCTGCTGCGTTGAAATCGCCAGCTACAGCAAACAATATGACGCCATGTCTAAAGAAGTGCAACAGTAAAATTACCCACCTTGGTAGCTTAACACGTAAGATGTCTCACTGCTTATCTCGGGGGCTCGGGTTCGATTCTCAATCACGGCGGTTATGATTTCGGTGCGAACGAAATCACAAGAACACCAGTATGCTTAAAATTAAGGTACGCCTAAAGAACCCCAGATATTCAAAACTGATTCGGAGTCTGCAACTGCGGTGCGGATCGTAATCATATCGTGGTTATGGCACGTAATAGTGCGACGAGTATTGTTATCGTTGATCATAGCCCCTTCAATGCCTATTTTCGCTGTTCTTTAGTTTCACTTGTGGGGCACACCCGTATGCCACGGGCCATGGTATGCGGGTATGCGCCAAGAGTGACCGGGGGAACAGGTTTCACAACAGACGCGACAGGCATGGCACGTTATTCTTGTCGTGACCAATGAATATATCCTTCATCATGCACTGACGCACTCCTATGCCAATATCGGTATATATCATGTTAAGGTCACTACGGGGCGCCCAGCAATATGTATGCAGCTGGAGACAGACAGACAGACAGACAGACAGACAGACAGACAGACAGACAGACAGACAGACAGACAGACAGATAGATAGATAGATAGATAGATAGATAGATAGATAGATAGACAGATAGACAGATAGATAGATAGATAGATAGATAGATAGATAGATAGATAGATAGATAGATAGATAGATAGATACCCTCGAAATATTTTTGGTCTTTTAAGAAATGTTCACATTTGAAAGATTACATGCCAATCTGTGCTGCCCGAATGAGCAGGCCGTGTGACAACCACCAGCATATTCTTTTTCATATAGATTTATGACCCCCGACCTAAAGCCACATGACCGGGAAACTAATTCATGTACTACTACAGCTCATCAAGAAATTAAATTTAAGTTTTAGATTTAATTGGTGCTTGCGTGGTAAACGTGACCATGAGCTCGGATGTCCGTTCTTTAACTTCTTGCCTTTCTGTACCTTCTCGCAAAGTGGAGGTAGCAAACACCGGCGTTTATTGTAATACATTCGCAATAACTCTTGCCTTCGTTTACACGTGCTTGTGATAACTGGTTGAGTCACAATTCAAACCACTATAAATCGATAACGCATGTATTTGAACTCCAGCATTGGACGTGGATAAGAAAGAAAAGAACAGAAGGCGTCGGCTTTGTCGCACCTTTCTCGTCCCATCGCCAACCAATCGCCGTCCTTCCTTTTTTTTTTTTTTATGGAATATTCTGTACACGCACATGTTCGAAACGCTAAACACGTTGATCAAGTATTGATATGATTTAATCGCTCTTGCAGGTTTACTTGAAGCAGACATAAACACACGCACACGTCCCCGTCAAACATGCTAAAGTACACGCCACGACAAAACTCGGCGGTTGTAGTTTCACGCAAGCAACGCAAGACGGAGCGAGTTTGAATTCCATCTATAGCTGCCTCCCTGCGAAGGGACCCTCGCTCTTAGAGGCGCAGAGAACACGGGGCGGTCAGAATTCATACGGAACATTCAGCTGCGGCGAGACATGTTACATCGCCGTTCTCGCGCGGTCAACCCCAGAGTTTCAACAAAGCGAAGTGAAACAGGATCAGGGACTTGTAGCAGCAGAGAAAAAGAAAATAACAGCAGCACAAGCTATGGCAGTTTTGGTCGATTTCGGACATAAAGTTAACGGATATCAACGACGGGGGTGTGAGAATCAAATATTTATTTAGCCTTAGAAATACGAGGAAAGGAAGCTCTACAGTGGCGTCGCGCTTCGGGTTCAGTTGACAAAACAACAAACGTTTCTCTACTAATCGATGTGCGCTACTACGCTTTTCTGGCAGACGAAATCGACACCACCGACACTCACATACATAGACGCCCCAAGAATTACCGCGATACTACACTCCAGCGTTACATTGGAATGTTTCTGCATGGAAGTACAAAATAGGCGACTCTGGGGGAGTTATTGAGACAAATGTCATTGAGGAAATAGCATGCCCTGCCCCTGCGTAATGAGTAGGTGTGCGAAGGAAAGAAGCGGTTAGCAGCAGACGACACAACGGAGGCTACAAAAGATGCAGTAAGCGAATCCAAGCTGCGGTAAATGCTGGCGGTACAAGTCCAGAAAGCATGCAATGTCTACGAGAGCTACATACGAAAGTCTTCGAGCGATACGAAGTCGTTCACGAGGCGGGAGCGAGGGCCGTCGAAAAGCCTTGTGCGGGACTAGCGTAGTAAAATCGTCGACCCCGAGATGGAATGGGAGTCACTCTAATCGACACTGACGCGCTAGGTCACCACGAAGGCTTCGTTTCAATGCACACAGTCAGCTGCCTTTGAGCAACGAAAAAAGTACATAAAAGGATTGCGGGCAAGGGCGTAACTTCTCCAGCAAAATTGAGTGAAAGCATAGTGCAAGAAAAGCGAGTGCGCGTGTGCTGCGCGAACGCTTGTGTTGCCGGTGCCCCGCCGTGTATAAATTAGCGCTGCAATCGCTCGCGTTACAAGACGCCAGCGGTTTTTGGTTTTGGAGGCGGGTGCTTTTGCGATCGCATGAGAGCTGTCCCACTTGCTTGCGCACATTATTAGTTGTCAAGCGTTTCGTTTTTAAGGGCGAATCTTCTTAAGATCTCACGATGTCCATCCGGCTTCAATTTGTCCGGGCGCCGTGCACAGTCGAAGCGCAGGTGCGAAGACATTTTGGACCTTAGTATCCATTATCTGCATCTATTTCGTGAATATGCGTGAATTTTTTTCTTCGTACTCCTCAGTGTTTACAAAATTCTAGTAGGCAACAGATTATTTACTTTGCTAAAGCGCTGCTAATCCGTTCGTTATGGCACGTGCTGTGACATGAAAACTGCCATAAACCGGCACACGCCTTCTTCGTCCCGTTTTTCACCTTCTGCTTCACTGCTAAAACGCATATGCCCTGATTGGTTTGTCCGGCTTCTGATGCGACAACTGTGATGAGCGAGAGAACGAATACAGAGAAATAAAGTGAAAAAAAGAGAAAGAGAGATACAAAAAGAAAGAAATAGTGAGAGGGAATGTCACAGAAAGATACAGAAATAAACCGACACAAAGTAGACGAAAGAGAGAGAGAGAGAGCAGGCATAACCACGTATAACGCGTATAACATAGTACTATATCTAGAGTAAGACTACATAGAGATAAAGAGAGAGAAGAAAAGACAGAGAGAGAAAAAAAGTGAGGAAGAAAAAAGAGGCAAAGAGGTAAAGGAAGGGATGCACACAGACAATAAAGAGAGAGCCTGCAGGCATAGCCGTGTATAGAATAGTATTTTATCGAGAGGTCGGAAAGGAGGGGATGGTGAGTATTAGGTGAATGAGGAGGTGAGAGGGTAAAGTATAACATGGTCTTATACAGTGGGACTGGGAAAGGAAAGTCGGGGTGAAGGGAGGAAAAGGTGGATGATAAGGCCACCACATCCATAATGCGTACTTGCCCCAATTGAGAGCTTGCAAAGAAAGTCGGAATCGAAGCACAGAAATCCTCTCTAAGATCGCTTGCAATGAAAAAAAAAAAAAGATACTTCACGCGTAGCTCGAGAATTAGGTAAGAAAAAAATGCAACCAATGAAGTAACAGAACACTGGCAAGCAACCGAGGAAAGAAAAATACCTGTCGATTCCTGTATAGCACCATGGGGATTGGTGTAATACGAAGAAATCAGCAAAGATTTTTCCGTGTAGTATTTAGCCGTCATTACAAGACTATCCAACACTCAGCTCAGAGTTGGTGAACATTATCCTGCGTTAGCCAACATATGCATCTTTACCAGCAGACATTAGCATCGAACTAAGCTAACACTAGGCATATCACGTAAACAGTTAAGCAATACAAGGTTAGTCAGTCTAAATCACAGGAACCATGAGATTGCCAATACGTGCGTAATGGCTGTATGGGAGTAAACACATACAGTCATTCGTAAGTACGTCATATAAGGCCGTCTACATTTTATCGTGCCAGATGCCCCTTGAGGCACGACTGTTTCTCACTGAGACATGGTTGAGAGCACTGCATTACGGCAGCTCACAAACGCAGTCACGCGGTTTCATTGCGTATTTCTCGGGCGCAGGAAAAGATCACCGCGCAATGTGCTCGTTACCACAAAAATTTGGGTCTGTCGTTTTGAAATGTCCTCCACAACGCAACGAAACGCCCTTGGCCCTGAAGTGTATCGAGTGCCTCGTTCAAAATTTTGCATTGACCGTAGTTAACTAACGAAATAGGCGAAATCAACCCTTATGAGTACAACATGATTGATATGTGGGGTTTAACGTCCAAAAACCACCATGTGTCTAAGAGAGACGCCATAGTAGAGGGCTCCGAAAGTTCCGACCACCTGGGGTTTCGACCACGAGCACCCAAAGCTCATCACACGGGCCAACAGCAATTTCACCTCTACCGATACGAGCACGACATGAGGGCCAGCATATGACATGTCTTCATTCAGGTGCTGTTAACCTTGTGCTTTTGTTTTTTTTCTTTTTAAATAATTTTGGTATGTGAAACACTATGGTGAAACACTTGGGGTGGTGCCAGTGAAGGCCATGGAAGAAAAACCCCTCCATAGCTCCCCTATCCTCCCAAAGATGATAGATAAAACGTAGATAATAACACAATGCATAAATTTGCCGCCTTGCTGGAGTTCCTTCGAAGGTAGGTGAGGAGGGGCTACAGGAAGGCGGGAAATTTATGCATTGTGTCATGAATTCAATGTGTTATGAAATTTTAGACAATCAGGGCGCTGTAATTATTCTCTGTGTCAGTCTGTGTGTCACCACTTTCTGTCAAAAAAGTTCTAAATTACGGGATTAGGTGGACGGTTAGAAAATTTGATCCGAATAGCAACATTGCTTATTACGCAGTGCAAAGGAACGCTCTCAGTTGAAACAAGTATATATGAAGAAGGAAATCTTTTAAACGAAATGAAGTTGCTGATAAAGAAAAAGAAAAAAGCGTCGACGAGCATTTTATAGCTACAACCTTGCGACGATTACGAAACAAGCACTCAGCAAGAACGACACCAAAACCGAAACTGCTTTCGTTTTGCAAGCTACTTTTGCGCTATTTTTAGCAAAGCGGCGTGCTGAGAAACTAGGCGATTGCGTGAACGCTGGTCAATGCGCATGCCTCTCACGGAATGTTGCAGTGTCCCGCGTGACTCAACTCTCTTATCGATACTCACTTATCGGTGACTTTCGTAGAACGGTAAGCAGCAGTCAAGTTCAACATCTAGGCTGTAACGACATTGTGACGTAGCATGTCAATCCCGCCTCAAGTAACTCTCCGATTCCGCTCTGCCCACGACATCTGCGGCGTGCGTCACATCTGAGAACTGTGAAGGCTAATTCTGGAGCAGAGCGGCGTCAAACTGGTTCTGCAAACTGCCCATCTCATCTGGAGCCTGTCGTAAGTAACATTATTTGTTACTGACAATCTGTGTACTTGTTGCGCTTACGCAAATTCGAGTAACTTTCGTTTTCTTTTTGTCGCGTCGTCTGCTCGTACTAGCCATTATCTTCGTTTTTTTTTCTTCGTATCTGCTTTTCCGGTTTACGAATTGAACCTGTTGAAGTAACGGCAATTAGAACGATTTGAATTGTGTTGTTCCCGTTCGATTACTTACATATGTCGGTGTTTCAACATCTCTAGTGATCTCTTGCCTGTTATAAAATGCCATATGTACAGGCATATAGTTTGAAAAAGAAGCATAGTATAGCAAGCAGGCAGTCTCGGGAGTCTGCGCGGCATTTCTGTTGTTGTCATTGTGTGGCGTGGCAGTCGATATTTTTCTTGCTAGACACACTCGCTCATATTTTGAGTAGGAAAACAATTTCTTGCCTGTTTTTTTTTTTTGATATAGTGCACTCGTTGTGAGAAACGAAGGTACTTATATGTAGCAGAAAATTATCGCCACTTATTTTTGATCTTATTTCTCGATATTTCCCCAAGCTTAAATTGTGGGAGGTCAGAGAGTGACTGAGTTGGCATCGTCAATCTATTCACGCCCTCGATCCTCATCAAGTCTTGATATCGTAACACTAATAGACTCGCTTGAACAGAATCCATCTCTATTTATCTTTAAGCTTAAACACTGTAGCATCCCGATTCCGGCTAAACAAAATGATGGGGTCTGAGTGATAATTTCCTTTTTGTTTCCCTCCTTTGAACAAACTGTAAAAAAATTAACTGAGTTCTCTTCGTGCGTGTTATTTTGATATTTATAAAAAATTAAATAATCGCCACCAGTACATGAATTCTGTGCCTCCGAAATAAATACTGTCTAAACAATTCGCCTAAGTAGCTGCTCTTGTTTGCAATTTTTGCATTCTTTTTCTTTCTTGCGTTTATTAGGATTTGTTCCTTACAACATTTTTTTGTTACTGTACGTGTTTGGTTTGCTGGTCGCCAGTACCTCTGGAATAGATTATTTTATCTACATGTATTCTTTTCACCTTACTTTTGTTTCATGGCTCCAATCGTTACGTATGTTTGGTTAATTCTATTGTGTTCATATATATATATATATATATATATATATATATATATATATATATATATATATATATATATATATATATATATATATATATATGCCTTAGTTCATTTTGTGCATTTTTTACTCTAGTGTTATCGCTACCTTTTTATTTTTCAACATATTTATGAACGCATTCTTCCCTCTTTGTCCTGATCTGGACACTTAACATGTATGTGTTCCCCTGTCAGATTTAGAAACTATGGACTCTTGAATATAATGCACCACTGACGATGTTGTATGCGAAGAAACTGATAAACATGAAGCGAATTTCCCACAGCAATTCAACAGATAATTTTGTTCTAGACATCTGAGTACACTGCTCGAATGAAACATGCGGAAATGCACTTGCATTCTGTCACTACAACATTTATGCCGTGCCTCCACCAACATAGACAATTACTTCAGGTTACCGTAGCACAAGACGTCAAGAACATCTACAGAAAGTGATGGAGTATTTCGAATGAGAAACTGCTGGTGGTTCGGTGCCTTGTTTTGATTTGGTTATACGCAGAAGTTTCCTCGCTAGTATTATCGGGATTCACCTGTGCCTGAGGGCGTAGCCAGGGAGTGGTACACCGGGCACGTGCCTTGCCCATCTCCCCATTTTTTTGCGCCATGAAATAGAGAGCGAGAAATGGCCATTTTACCCCTATCGAAATCAAAGTGGTGCCGCCCCTTCCCAGAAAAAAAAGTTTTGACTACGCGCCTGCCTGTGCCTTCAGTCTTTTTTTTTCTTTTCTGCATCTATAGGTTTCCCCGAGGTTTCCTAACTTGCCACATACAAGCCCTCAATGAACACGGTCGTTGTGCAGAACTCTGGTTCCGATCTACATCAGGTCTCGCCACTCTTTCTGCACTTGAAGAAGAGCTGACCGCAGCTGACAAGTTCTCATAAGCTGGGCACCCACATTGCGTCATCGTTTCCTGTCATTATCTGAAAGGCAGCAGGTGTTCCAGGAGCAACCTCTCGGTGACACATTGCCTCCGTTAGCGTGATCAAGATTTACTGAGCCAATATCTATTCATTGACTTTTCGTGTAAAACAAAGAAGTTTTTTTTAATTCAACGATACTGTTGTTAAAATGTCCGAGAAAGCTGAAAGCGATAGCAAATGCCAAGACATTGAAGTCAGTGAGCTCTTCAAGAAAGGGTTGGAGCACAATGTCCTATTCAACAACTTCGCGCTTGCAGGAAGTGTCTGTTTGCCACCCGAAACAGCGCTCGAATATTGGGAGATCTCTGAGAACGATGCCGTTGTGCTTGGGCGTCTGTTGAGCACGAGTCGGTCCTTGAGAAAGCTGTGCATATGGAATATGCCGTTCAGTGCATTCAAAATTGCATTTAAAGACCTCGAAGAATGTCCTTTGCTAGAAGAACTTCACTTGCGTGCCATTGAATGTGGAGGGCAAGATTTCAGCGTTAAATTTTCCGGAGTGTTCAGCAACCTGAGCTTGTTGGACTTGCGCTGCGAAAGCGTGGGGACTGCGGTTGCTGATGACATTGCGACTTATCTACGAGGAAACAAAAAACTGAAGGAGCTCCGCCTGTGGTACTCCTGCGGTGGCGACGACGGTGCTGCAGCGCTCATCGAAGCGCTAAAGCTGAACGACACGCTCAAGAAGTTCACCTTGGCGCAGGTGAAGTTTTCTTCCAAGACGATGATCGCGTTCGCGGAGCTACTGACAGTGAACTCTACGCTCGAGGTCGTGGACATTTTTGACGCGCATTTCGTAGAAGACGATGAAACGGCAGCGTTGCTAGAGAAGTACGGCAACGCGGGTGTCTTCAAGAGGTTCCGCATTGTGTGGACTGAGAAACTCCTGCCCCTGCTTATTAGGCTCGTCCACGAGAAGGCGTGTTGGCCCAAGCTTTCGCTCAGTGTCACCGCTTCGGTGGACCGGGACGTCCTGCGTGACTTCTTCGACTCCGTGGCTTCCAGCACTTCGGTCACTGTGCTCCATTTCTACCCCAGTGACGACGCGTTCGACGAACTAGCGGATGGCATCGCCTCGGTCGTGAAAAGGACGACGACGCTCAAGAGAGTCCAGAACCTCATGTTCGTCAAACCGGGCAACGAGCATCAGCTGGTCAAAGTTCTGGACGCCCTGAGGGAGAACCGTACCGTCAACTCCTTCGACATGTTTGTTGACGTTCTGACGCCGGAAGTGGCTACGTCCCTGTCCGACCTTCTGGCCGTCAACAACGTTCTGAACGAAATCGCCGTCTGTCAGTACTGGGGAATTACGGCGGACATCTTAGGGAGCATACTGCGGGGTCTCAGAACGAACTACGTTGTGACAAAGCTTATGGTTTCCTGGGACCCGGATGATGACGTCGAGGGTGTCCTCGAGATGGAGGGACTTCTGAGGAGGAACGTTCATCTACACGAGAAGGCGGCTGAGTTTGTGTGTGCGGCTGGTGACGTCGAAGGTGCGGATGCGCTGAAGAAGGTGCGAACGAGTGCGGACCTCGTCAGAAGGGTGCGGGCGCTCACCGGAAGGACGAGCGAAGCTGCGTTGGAACTGATACAGGCAGCCCTGTCTCGCATGGGTGCGTGAAGCTCCAGTATTCGGTCGAGTTGGCCTATTTGCAGACTTGGCAGTAATAAAATTACGGTAAATAAATTACTTCTTGCGTTAATAAATGAAGGGAATTTTGAGGGCTTGGTTTGTTTCTTTGGCCCAATCTTAATCAAAACCAGAAGATGATGAAGCCAAGAAAGGTAAGGAGGACAATAATAGTGGTGTGGTAGATGTAGTAATTGTGATAATGATGAGAAGAAAGTAAGGTGGACGAAAAAACAGCTTGCAGCCGGCAGGGTCCGAACTTTCAACCTTGGGATAACGCGTGAATGCTCGTCACAATTGAGCTACGAAGGATTCAGTCATGCGATACGCACTTTATAAGAAGGCGCCTAATTTCTGAAGCCCGGGAGGGAGCGCGACGCAGCGCCTATATATATATATATATATATATATATATATATATATATATATATATATATATATATATATATATATATATATATATATATATATATATATATAATACGAGCACACAGCAGCTGCGGCGAGATGAACCGGAGAGGATAAACGAAGCGGAGGAGAGTGAAAAGAGTTGGCGCATGCGCAGTGGAGGTGTGGACTGTCGCCGAGGGACGGACACATCCCCGAGCAAAAGCTGCTTCGCACCTAAAAAATGCAACGGTAGGCTGCATATCTTCATTTTTTGCTCACCATTATGTGCGAATATTGCTGATAATGTTCACTTTACGGTCGGACTAAAGATATTTCACATCTTCTCTCGCATGTTGCCGAAATCGCATAGCGCTTGGAAGTTGTTCGCTTGATTATTCATTTTTTTTCTCATTTGATGCTTGCGCACTGTGCTCAGCGCTTAACGTCGAGTTGGCACGATGCGCTCGCAGCAGGCTATGGGACCCGCGTCTGTATATTTTACTCCCTGTAACATCCTTTTATGACATGATAATAATAAACTGATTGAATTCGTAGCCTATACGTATACTCTGCCACGACGCGAGGTTCGGCGGTGCACTCGAGCTTTCTCGAGCAGGGTGTACATATTTCCGCTCACGGCTGTTTCAATTAGTTTTTTTTTATTGAGTTTCCGCCCCCAATGCCTGTCAGCAGCGCTCTGCGCATACAGCGCCTCGGTGTTCCAAAAGCTTCACGACTCCAGTAGATCATTTTTGGTAAGATTGCGCGCAATCTATAGACGCCAACAGTCAGACCTATTCCAGAGCTTGCACGACCACCAGTAATAAGGCTGGCCAGTTTGGTGAGTGATGTATATAAGACGGCGCGTCCCACCGATCAGTTTATCGACGACCGGCGCTCTCTGCGTCAATATCAGTGTGCGGCGTATCTCTTGGTGTGATTTGATTCCGTTTTGCGGCCGTGAATTTTCGGTTAAATAAAGAGCGTCAATTTGAAGAAGCTGACTACTTGCCTTCGTTCACGCCACAACCAAGGTATACGTTAATTGGTAGAGTAACTTACATAGAAGCCCATGGATCAAGTCAGTGGCAAATCCAGAAGGCGGTAAGGGCGATCGCCCCTCACAGCCTGTCAACACCCCTTCCTCCTCTCTTCATTGCTTGCCGTCCACCTGCTATCCTCAATAGGTGACCAGTAAAAGAGCGAGGGATTGTGAGATGCACCGTCTGCTAACGCCTTCCAGTTCGAGAAAAGTAGACGACTGCGAACCGCTTCGCCGCAACCCTCAGATTATTCGGGGTTTATCTTCGTCCTTCGGTCGGTTGTTGAGCCGTTGGCTGCTCCAATCCGAGCGTGAAAGGCATACGGCGTGTATCGATTACCATGGAACGAAGAAAGAAAAATGAGGTGGACTGCGGCTGTGAAAAGAGCCACAGCGAGAGGTGGCCTTTGAGTACAGTACGTTCAAGCTAGAGTGTGCGAAAACTATTTTATAGCAGATACGTATGTATTCCACACTGAAAACTAAAGAAAAAGCTTACGCATGACTTTGCTGTAAATGTTATGTTATATATATATATATATATATATATATATATATATATATATATATATATATATATATATATATATATATATATATATATATATATATATATATATATATATATACCGGGTGTTCAAAATTAAGCTTTATGATTTTTTTAAAATTAGGCGCTCGAAGGCACGTGAGAACCACTTGTGCAAATAAGTTAAGCGGCCAGGGGGACAGAAAGTTAGATGATAATTATCGCTGTCAGCAGCCCAATTAACTAAAATTTAATAATTAACTTTTTACTGGCTGCGGTAAGTTGGCATGTTTATATTGAAAAAATGTAGGCAGTGGTGTTTGTACACAGTTTCAGTTGGAAGATTTTTTCTAGCACGCCTGTGTTCCGAGATATCCGGCTCCAAAGTTTAATTGTCTTTCGCACGATTACGCATGCAAGAGGGTGAGGGTCCGCGCAAAGCTCCTCCCTAAAGTGACGCATCTGTTGCGTGTGGTGTTTAGTGTGTGAAGAGGGTGGAAGCGTAGGCATAGGTGATAGCAATTACCCTTGCCCTCTTCGGCCGGCGAAATCAAAATGTGACAGCGCGGTGCGCCATGAGCCTTACGCATGATCCTGATGAACGCGATAACAGGAGACCATTTTTCGCGACGTTTTTTCGTGACTTTAGATCACACTGAGACATCTTCTTGTGAACGCGTTAGCAGGACCGTCCTGCACTAGGGTGCCTCCGGTTAGAGCACAGCGTCTCTGCATTGAAGGTCTACCAAGGAAATCCACGTGGAGTCCTTTCGAGCTAATATGGCTGCTTCTGGCGTGAGGTATTCTACCAAAGTAAAAGTAGACGTGGTGCTTGCAATGGCTGAAATGAATGGCAACGCTTCGTTAGCAATGGAGCTTTACGCGTCTCGCCACCCACACCGTCCCCTTCCAACAAGGCCCACTTTCACAAACCTGTTTCGACGCTTCTGCACAACAGGCTCTGTCCACCTTCCGAGACGGACCAGGAAGGCAATCGTCGATGAAGACTTTGAAATCGACGTTGTCGCGTGCGTAACCTCGATGCCAGAGCTCAGCATCCGACAGATTGCCGATCAGTGCGGTCGCAGCATCGGAACAGTCACAAATGTTTTAAGAAAGCACAAGTTCCATCCATATCACGTTTACCTTCATCAGGACCTAAATGAGGCGGACTTTGAAAGGCGAGTTGACTTCTGCAATTGGGGCCTCATCAAAACTGATCAAGAAAATGACTTTTTGCACAGAATAATTTGGACTGATGAAGCTCGGTTTTGCCGAAATGGAAGTGTTAATCTTCACAACGCCCATTATTGGGCACAAGAAAACCCACACTGGCTGAGGCAGCACAAGCATCAAGTTCGCTGGAGTGTGAATGTGTGGTGCGGCATACTCGGGGACAGGATCATCGGACCTCACTTTTTTGAGGACAACTTGAACGGAAAGATGTACACAGAAGAAATATTAGGTGTTGTCATTGATGATCTTGTCTGCAGTCTTTCCCTGAATGACCTGCGCCAAGTATGGTTTCAGCACGATGGAGCACCACCACATTTTTCTACCAGGGCGAAGAACTGGTTGGACAGACGTTTTCCACAACAGTGGATTGGGCGCACAGGAGCGATGTTTTGGCCACCAAGATCACCTGACCTTTCTCCGCTCGACTTTTTCCTTTGGGGCTACGTTAAAGATCGAGTTTACGTAACAGAGCCCAGCGATGTTAATGACATGAAGGACAGGATAACATCTGCCTGTGCGAGTATTCCTGCAGAAGTACTGCGCCGAGTCATCGAGTCGACGCGACAGCGGTTCATGCTTTGCGTTGCTGCCGAAGGCAGGCATTTTGAACACTTTTTGGGGCATTGACGTCTTGAGAGGTGAAGAGTTTCGATGAGATTTGTGCATGACCGAAATATGCTTATGTAGCAGCAGGAAATATGCGTTAGCAAGGATAAAACTGTTTCAGTTATTATTGGTGGAGTTGTTGCTCTTGTTTCAATAAAAGTTACAGTACTCGGACATCAGCAGTCACGCTATTCGCGTAGCCCAGGCAACGACCACGCATGCTTCTCTAGTGATTATTACGCACGCGCACTGGCATCCAGATTCTCCGCTCGCACCATTATCTCGGCATGGTATCTGCCACTATCGTTAGAGGCTCTGCAGTTGCGTGTTACGACACTGGTTGCAAGCGTTCTTCGATTTTTGATTTCGCCGGCCGAAGAGGGCAAGGGTAATTGCTATCACCTATGCCTACGCTTCCACCCTCTTCACACACTAAACACCACACGCAACAGATGCGTCACTTTAGGGAGGAGCTTTGCGCGGACCCTCACCCTCTTGCATGCGTAATCGTGCGAAAGACAATTAAACTTTGGAGCCGGATATCTCGGAACACAGGCGTGCTAGAAAAAATCTTCCAACTGAAACTGTGTACAAACACCACTGCCTACATTTTTTCAATATAAACATGCCAACTTACCGCAGCCAGTAAAAAGTTAATTATTAAATTTTAGTTAATTGGGCTGCTGACAGCGATAATTATCATCTAACTTTCTGTCCCCCTGGCCGCTTAACTTATTTGCACAAGTGGTTCTCACGTGCCTTCGAGCGCCTAATTTTAAAAAAATCATAAAGCTTAATTTTGAACACCCGGTATATAAAAGAAAGACCTTGCCGCGGTCACTGAGCAGATGAGCACCAGTCATTGCATATATATATATATATATATATATATATATATATATATATATATATATATATATATATATATATATATATATATATATATATATATATATATATATATATATATATATATATATATATATTGTTAAGGCGTTTATTAGCCGGTCCACAGCGAGCAAGCACAATGGCGACAGTAACGGCCAAGCACGGGCTCTCAGTGCGAGCGGCGTCCTTGTTGGGTAGCCCCACTAGAAGGTACTCAAGAGTTCGACCCATTTCATAGTTCGGAGGCTTCGCTACAATTACCCCGGGGTCGAAGAGGGAGCCGCCTCGCGACCTAACAGCTTGTTATTATGAGCGGGTCATAATAAGCCTTCAGGCGCTCCACGTTGACGATGTCTCGCCCACGGCGGCGCATGTCCGAAGATTGTTCAACGGGTTCGATCAGATAGTTGACGGGTGAGGTGCGCTCGATGACACGGTAGGGGCCTTCGTATTTGGGACGTAGTTTGGAAGAGATGCCAGCGGCAGAGGTCGGGATCGAGAGCCATACAAGCGCACCAGGAAGGAACGTGGGCTCAGAAGTGGTGCTGGTATCACGGATACTCTTCTGCCGCTCTTGCTCTTGCGTCGTAAAAGTCTTGGCAAGCTCGCGACACTCTTCAGCAAGCCTGGCTGTCTCGGAAATAGGTGTACACTCAGTGGATCCGGCGTGTACGGGAGTAGCGTGTCCATGGTGTGCGACGGGTGCCTTCCGTACAGCAAGTAGAAAGGTGAAAAACCAGTCGTGCTCTGAGGGGCGGTGTTGTAGGCGTAGGTGACGAAGGGCAGTATATTATCCCAATTAGTGTGGTTGGCAGCGACGTACATAGAAAGCATGTCGCCGAGGGTGCGGTTGAAGCGTTCGGTGAGGCCATTCGTCTGTGGGTGGTAAGCAGTAGTTTTGCGGTGGACAGAATGGCACTCCGTCAGAATGGCTTCGACGACTTCCGACAAGAAGACACGGCCTCGATCGCTGAGAAGCTCTTGGGGTGGTCCGTGGCGCAGTATAAATCGATGCAGCAGGAAGGACGCAACATCGCGCGCAGCAGCCGCAGGGAGAGCGGCGGTTTCGGCGTATCGCGTTAAATGGTCAACGGCAACGATGGCCCAGCGGTTACCAGCCGACGTCAGAGGAAGTGGTCCATACAAATCGATACCTACGCGCCCAAAGGGACGGTCAGGGCAAGGTAACGGTTGTAGACTGGCGTGCGACATGTTAGCTGACGGTTTACGGCGTTGGCAAGTGAGGCAAGAGCGAACGAACTGCTGCACATAGCGGTACATCCCGCGCCAGAAGTAGCGTTGTCGAATGCGATGGTAGGTTTTGAATACCCCAGAGTGCGCGCATTGCGGATCAGAATGGAACGATTCACATATCTCTGACCGCAGACTGCGGGGTATCACGAGTAACCACTGCCGGCCGTCGGCGTCGTAATTGCGTCGGTGTAGAAGGCCGTCACGAATGGCGAAATGGCGAGCTTGTCGACGCAATGCACGCGTGGATGGCGTTGCGGATGGATCAGAGAGCAAGTCGATCAGCGGGCCGATCCAATTATCCTTTCGCTGTTCGGTAGCGATTATGTCAACGTCAATGGCAGAAACAGCAGCCGAGGATACTGAGCAGAGCACATCACCTTCAGGCAGAGGGGAGCGCGAGAGGGCGTCGGCATCAGCATGCTGGCGTCCGTTGCGGTACAGCACGCGGATGTCGTAGTCTTGTAAACGAAGAGCCCAACGGGCGAGACGGCCAGAGGGATCCTTCAATGATGAAAGCCAGCATAGTGCATGATGGTCGGTGACGACATCGAATGGGCGACCATACAAATACGGTCGAAACTTTGTAAGAGCCCAGACGATCGCCAGGCACTCTTTCTCCGTGACGGTGTAGTTTGTCTCAGCTCTCGTGAGCGTACGGCTTGCATATGCTACGACATATTCAGGGAATCCGGGTTTGCGCTGCGCCAGGACAGCACCGAGGCCTACACCGCTGGCGTCTGTGTGCACCTCCGTCGGGGCCGTAGGGTCGTAGTGGCGTAGAATGGGAGGAGATGTCAACACATGGCGGAGCTTCGCGAACGCGTCGTCGCACTCAGACGACCACGAATTGAGGGACCCGTTACTTCCAAGGAGCTTCGTCAGCGGTGATATGATCGTGGCAAAGTTTCGTATGAAGCGTCGGAAGTACGAGCACAGGCCCACGAAACTACGCAGTTCTTTGACGGACGCAGGTTTGGGGAATTCGGCCACGGCCCGAAGCTTGGCTGGGTCAGGAAGAATGCCATCCTTGGACACGACGTACCCAAGGATGGTGAGTTGCCGTGCTGCAAAGCGGCACTTCTTTAGATTTAGTTGCAAGCCGGCATTGCTGACACGTGCAAAAACTTCTTTCAGACGTTGGAGGTGCGTAGAGAAATCTGGAGCGAACACAACAACGTCATCGAGGTAACACAAGCACGTTTGCCATTTCAAGTTGCGCAGAACGGTGTCCATCATGCGCTCAAAGGTCGCAGGTGCATTACATAGACCAAACGGCATGACGTTGAATTCGTACAAGCCGTCGGGTGTGATGAACGCAGTCTTCGGTCGAGCGTCATCAGCCATGGGTACCTGCCAGTACCCCGAGCGCAGATCGAGAGAAGAAAAAAATTCGGCTCCGTGAAGGCTGTCAATTGCGTCATCGATGCGCGGCAGTGGGTAAACATCCTTGCGAGTGATCTTATTGAGCCGTCTGTAGTCTACACAGAACCGCGCAGAACCATCTTTCTTCGCAACAAGAACAACAGGGGACGCCCATGGACTGTCCGAGGGCCGAATAACGTCGCGTCTGAGCATATCATCAACCTGCTCGTTAATTTCCCGACGTTCAGCAGGCGACACGCGGTAGGGACGTTGCCGTAATGGTGGATGGGCACCAGTGTCGATACGATGCGTAACAGCGGACGCACGACCGAGAGAACTTCGCCCGACATCGAAAGAAGAACGATATTCTCGCAACAGGTTCAGAAGCGGGGAACGCTGTACCGACGTGAGGTTGTCATCAATGTAAGGACCAAATACATCAGGAGATGATGAATCAGAAGTGGAAACAGCACTGATGGTACGCAAATTGGGACAACGCGAGTCATCAGGTACGTCCAGGACTTGTGCGTTATCCACTGGTTCCACTCTGCCGAGACATTCCCCTCGAACCAAGGTAACAGTGTACGGGGATGGGTTGGTCACGAAAATAGAGGCGTTGCCCTGGGTGATTTGCACGGTCGCGAAAGGTACTAGCAACCCTTTCCTTCGGCAAGCACGGTCGGATGGAGAAACGAGTGCAATTGTGTCGGAGAGTCCAGCGCAGTAGACAGATACACCCATCGTGGAGCTTGGAGGCACTATGGTATCGTCTTTCACGAGAATCTTGCTCACTTTCGAAGAACTGTCTTCCGGCGTCAAATGCGAGAAGGGGGAGAGTTCAATTTCGGCGGCGGCACAATGGATGACGGCGTCGTTGCGGGAGAGAAAATCCCACCCCAGGATGACGTCATGAGAGCATGCGGGAATGATGATGAATTGGGCGACATACAGAACGTCCTGAACGACAACGCGAGCTGTGCACCCTGCTGTAGGATGGATACGATGCAAACCGGCGGTACGAAGGGACAATCCAGAAATTGGCGTCGTCACTTTACGAAGCAAGCGGCAAAATTTTTCGTCCATAACGGATACTGCAGCTCCTGTGTCAATAAGAGCAGATGCGTGAACACCGTCCACAAGCACGTCAATGACATTAGATGGGCGGCTCTGAGGGCTTTCACAATGCGATAGCATCGCAGTCCTTGCCTCGGGGACTGCGACGACTAGTTTTCCCGCTCGTGAGCAGCTGAACTTGGCCGCATGGGGGACGGGGAACGACGTCGTGGAGACGGTGACCTACGAGAAGATGAAGCTAGGCGAGTTGGCGGTGGCATAGACGGCGTTTCCTCGTGATAGGTACGCCTAATCTGGCCAGCAACAGGCGACGAGATATGGGGCGTCTGTACGCGAGTGCAATAACGTGCTACGTGGCCGGCGTAACCGCAGGCAAAGCAAATGGGCCGGTTGTCGGATGTGCGCCATCGGTTCGCCGGGGTAGGTCTTGTCCATGACGCAAGAGCCGATGGACGGAACGGTGGCTAGAAAGGCTGCACGGGGTGCTGGAGCTGAGTCTGAGAAGTCACGTCATTATACGTAGCCGGCATACCCGCTGCAAAGGATGGAGGTCGTGCGGCAGCTTCGGCGTAAGTCAGTGGGGCGGGCGCTTGAACGACTGGAGGCGACCTGGCGACCACTTGGGCGTAACTTGGGGGTACAGGAGCCGGAAGCTGTTGTGGGTGGTACGCAAGCATAACCTCCGCTATTTCCTGCTCAATCGCTCGGCGGATGGGGGGGGAAATGGTAGTGGCCGATTGTTGAGCAGCCGGTGGGTGGGCGAAGGGCAGGAGAGAGAACTGCCGTGCGATTTCCTCACGTATGAAGGACTTGAGGTCTGCCAGCAGTGCCACCTGGTCACAGCTCGCCTCCAAGCCTGCAAGCCCTGCATCTCGTGGTGTGGAGCGACGGGTCATCGAACGCTGCCGGCGGAGCTCCTCGTAGCTCTGGCACAGCGTGATGACCTCAGCTACTGTGCCTGGGTTTTTGGCCAGCAGCATCGTGAAGGCATCATCGGCAATGCCCTTCATGACGTTCCGGATCTTGTCTGATTCGGACATGCTGTCGTTGGATTTCTTGCATAGGTCCAGGACGTCTTCAATGTAGCTGGTGAATGATTCACCAGCCTGCTGAGCGCGTTCGCGTAAGCGCTGCTCGGCTTGCAGTTTACGAACGGCAGGGCGGCCAAAAACGTTGGTGATAGCGGTCTTAAAATCGGACCAGGTTGCGAAATCAGACGCGTGGTTGTTATACCACATGCCGGCCACACCCGCGAGGTAGAAAACCAGGTTGCCGAGTTTACCTGACTCGTCCCAATGATTGGGGACGCTGACGCGTTTGTACATGACGAGCCAGTCGTCGACATCGGTGCCATCCGCGCCGGTGAAGACAGGTGGGTCGCGGATGCGGGGGACACCGGAACATGGCGTCGGCGCAGGAGGAAGCGTTTGCTGGGCGGCGTCTTGTTGCATGGTTGAAGGCACGGTACGGGATCTAAGCTCCAAGGGCATCGAATGTGAACCGAAGATGTTTGAAGGGCACAGCACTCTCCACCAAAATTTTAAGGCGTTTATTAGCCGGTCCACAGCGAGCAAGCACAATGGCGACAGTAACGGCCAAGCACGGGCTCTCAGTGCGAGCGGCGTCCTTGTTGGGTAGCCCCACTAGAAGGTACTCAAGAGTTCGACCCATTTCATAGTTCGGAGGCTTCGCTACAATATATATATATATATATATATATATATATATATATATATATATATATATATATATATATATATATATATATATATATATATATATATATATTATGAGGAAAAGCTCTACTTTATTCTAGGCGAGCTCGAGCTGGCACACATCGATGATGATATCTACAGATGAGGAAATTATGCAAATGATGATGACCCCTCCAATTGACAAAGGAGAGTCGGTGACTGCGCTCACACTAATTCCACGTCACGCTGGAAGCGGCCTCCTGGCCGCGCGAGAGACAGTATTACGAATTGCGTCGGGTATACAGATTCAGTCGAGAAACGTGCGCAATTTCTGTCCCACTGCGACGGTGGTCGGAGGAGCGTTACGTGGTGAGATACGGAAACTAATGGGGGACGTTTGTTCAATCGCCATATAAGGTCCTATAAAACGACTGAGGAAGTTTTCACATAAGCCGGGCACACGAGCGGGAGTCCAGAGAAGAACTTGTCTCCTGGAGGAAAGGTGACAGCACGGTGAGTCGATTCGTAGCGAGACTTGCGAGCTTTCTGAGAGATGCCGGTGTTGATTCGGGCCAGATGACGGCAGTGCTCGAGGCAAGACAAAAATTGTGTGGATAAAGGGCTTGCTCAGGTAGCAGGAGCCGAAAGGAAGGAGACGTCCAGAGTTACACTTGGAGAGCGGCCATGGACCAGAAAATAGGGAGAAAAGCCGGTGGTGCGTTGCGTAGCGGTATTGTAGGCGAACGTTACGAATGGAAAAATGGCGTCTCAGTTCGTGTGGTCAGGGTTAACGTACATGACAATCATGCCGGAGAGGGTACGATGAAAGCGTTCCGTCAAGCCATTTGTTTGTGGATGATAAGTAGAAGCTGTCTTGAGGATGGTGTTGGCGGCGCGTAGAACCTCAGCAACAATAGAGGAAAGAAAGACCTTGCCGCGGTCACTGAGCAGAACACGTGGAGCTCCATGGCGTAAAAATATGTTACGCAGTAAAAAATCAGCTACTTCAGTGGGTGTACTAGCGTGCAGTGAGGCGGTTTCCGCGTAACGAGTGAGGTGGTCAACAGCCGTTACAATCCAACGATTTTCATAGGAGGTCACGGGAAGGGGGCCGTACAAGTCTATCCCGACGACTTCGAATGTGAAAGCGGGACAAGGAAGAGGTTGGAGAAAGCCAGAAGGAGCTGTAGTGGGTCATTTCTGCCGTTGACATAAGGCACACGAAGAAACATATTTGGCAATCGCGGATGAGTGGCCAGGCCAGGTGAACCGGCTGCGTATTTTGTCGTACGTTTTGTGATAGCCGAGATGCACAGCAGCAGGATCATCGTGAAATGTCTCAAGAACCTGACGTTGTAGACAACGTGGTATAACGGGGACCCATTTGTTTCCTTCACCGTGGTAAATATAGCGATGTAAAACACCATCGTGAAGCTTGAATTGTTTCAGTTGTCGGCGAAGTCGGGCGTTCGGAAGTGTGGATGTACCTTCTAAGCGTGCTATTATGGAGCGGCAGTAAGGGCCAACGCGTTGATGCGACACAAGGGTAGAAGGGCGGCCGGATCTCAGCCAACTGAGACCTGCGATGGGTAATGCTGCGGTGGAAATTGATGACGGTGGGCTATTACGGTTGGGTGGAGGGCTGCGAGAGAGAGCATCAGCATCTTGGTGCTTCTTACCTGTAGATGACATCAAAGTTGTGCTCTTGTAAACGAAGCACCCAGCGGCCAAGACGACCCGATAAGTTCTTTAGCGACGAAAGCCAGCACAATGCGTTGTGATCGGTGACGACTGTGAAGTGGCAACCGTGGAGGTATAGACGAAATTTTCGTACCGCCCATACAACAACAAGGCACTCTTGTTCGGTTATTGTATATTTTTTCTCGGCAGCAGTCAAAGCACGACTGGCGTAAGCGATGACACGTTTGCGTGGGGTGTTGTCACGCTGCAGTAGAACGGCACCGAGACCATGACCACTGGCGTCAGTGTGAAGAATTGTGGGTGCACCTGGATCGAAATGACACAGTACCGGGTTGGATGTCAGGGCTTGCTTCAACGCCAGGAAAGCCTTTTCACAGTCTTCAGACCAGACGAATGCCGTGTTACTTGCGAGCAGTTTATGGAGCGGAGAGGCAAGCCTTGCGAAATTGCGTATGAAGTGCCGAAAGTAGGGCTCTAAGCTGAGAAAACTGCGCAGGTCTTTTTGACGCAACGGACGGGGAAACTCGAGGAAGGCGGCAAGCTTTTCAGGATCCGGTTGAATACCGTCCTTGCTGACTAAGTGCCCTAGAACCTTGATCGTCTTGCTTGCGAAGGTGCATTTTTTCGTATTCAGCTGTAAACCAGCTTTTGCAAGGCAACCTAGGACTTCTTCGAGACGTTGTAGATGGTGCGAAAAGGTAGACGAAAAACATTATGATGTCGTCTAGGTAGCATAAGCAGGTTTTCCACTTCAGGCCACGCAGTACGCTGTCGATCATACGTTCGGAGGTAGCAGGCGCGTTACAAAGTTCGAAAGACATTACGTTAAATTCATATAGCCCATCTGGGGTGGTAAAAGCCGTCTTCTCTTTGTCAGATTCGGACACTGGTATTTGCCAGTAGCCCGATCGCAGGTCAAGGCTCGATAAATACTCTGCGCCATGCAACGAATCTAGTGGGTCATCAATTCGTGGGAGAGAGTAAACATCTTTGCGCGTTATTTTGTTCAGTGCCCGGTAATCAACGCAAAAACGTACCGTTCCGTCTTTCTTTTGCACCAACACAACTGGTGAAGACCAAGGACTCGAGGAAGGACGTATGATATTTCGTCGAAGCATGTCTGATACGTTTTCCTCGATTATCTTCCTTTCTGCGAGAGACACGCGGTATGGGCGCCGGTGAATTATTCGGGAGCCGTCAGTCTGAATTCGGTGAGTTGCAGAAGTTGTCATACTAAGGCCAGAGGAATGAACGTCAAACAAAGGGCGATGTCTGTTCAATAAATTCAGCAATTCTTGACTCTGGGCTGCTGTCAAATCAGGGCTTATCGTCACCGATAGAGGAGTGGGAGAGTTGAGTGGCGACGAGTTTTGCTCTGGTGGGTCTTCTTGACTTGGAAGGGCAACAATTGCAACGGGATGCGGGTCAATAGCGCATGTGACTGTTGATCCACAGGGCAACAATAAGGGTTCGGGGGTCTTATTTAACCAAGTAATAAAAGCAGACCCTTCAGAAAAACGAACAAGGCCTGGAATGATCAGAATGCCTCGATGTACCGTGTGGCCATAAGGTAGTAGAAGCACGTCGCCATCCACAATGTTGATGCAATCAACGTTAATTACTTCTTCTCAGGATGGCCAAAGAACATAATCTGAAGTGGTGACGAGACGAATGCGCTGTTCGGGTTCCGATACAGAAGAGTCGGTGGCATTGAGGTGGATGAGGCGCTGAGGACAAGATTTAGAAGTGCGTGCACATGACAGAAAATCCCACCCCAAAATGAGTTCTTGGGTGCACTAACGCAGAACTGCAACAGCAATATGATGACGAATATCGTCTATGAAAACGAAAACTGTACACTGGGCGAGTGGACGACAAATGGCGTTCGTCGCAGCATGGAGAGACGGGCCCGAGTAAGGTGTTACTTTGCGGAGACGGGAGCAAAGGTCAAAGCGAATAATGGAAATAGCAGCGCCAGTATCCACTAGATTGGTTGGAAAGGTATGATGCAGTGACCATAGAATGGTACGGTCTCGAATTCGCCTAGACTTGAAGAAGGAACGACAGAAACTGATACGCAAGAAGCCAATCAATGAGCTAGCACTGAAAGGGAAAGTACAGGAATTCAGAGTGTCGCTGCAGAACAGGTACTCGGCTCTTAGTGAGAAAACCAGCCTTAGCGTAGATACAATGAATGATAATCTGACGAGTATCATTACGGAGTGTGCAGTGGAAGTTGGAGACAGGGTAGTTAGACAGGACACTGGCAAGCTTTCCCAGAAAACGAAGAACCTAAATAAAAAGCGTCAAATCATGAAAGTGTCAAGTACAACAAACAAAATAAAACTAGCAAAGCTTTCGAAGTTGATTAATAGACGTAACGTATGCGATGTAAGAAGGTATAACATGGAGAGAATTGAACACGCTCTGAAAAACGGAGGAAGCGTCAAAGCAGTGAAGAGGAAACTTGGGATAGGCAAAAGTCGTATGTATGCACTAAGGGACGAAGAAGGCAAAATATCTACCAATATGGATAGGATAGTTGAAATAGCGGAGGAGTTTTACAGAGATCTGTACAATAGCCGAGATAACCACGACCTTAATACTATAAGAACCAGCAGTAACCCAGATGACACCCCATCAGTAATGATAGAAGAAGTCAGAAAAGCTTTGAAGAGCATGCAAAGAGGCAAAGCTGCTGATGAGGATCAGGTAACATCAGATCTGCTCAAAGATGGAGGACAGATTGTGTTAAAAAAACTAGCCACCTTGTTTACGAGGTGTCTCCTGACGGGAAGAGTACTAGAGTCTTGGAAGAACGCTAACATCATGTTAATACATAAGAAAGGAGATGACAAGGATTTGAAAAATTACAGACCGATCAGGTTGCTCTCTGTAGTATACAAGCTATCTACCAAGGTAATTGCTAACAGAATAAAGAAAACATTAGAATTCAATCAACCAAAGGAACAAGCAGGATTTCGAACAGGCTACTCAACAATCGACCAAATTCATACTATCAATCAGGTAATAGAGAAATACTCAGAATATAACCAACCACTATACATAGCCTTCCTAGATTACGAGAAGGCGTTTGATTCAGTAGAAATATCAGCCATCATGCAGACACTGCGGAATCAGGGCTTCGATGAAGTATATATAAACATTCTGGAAGTAATCTACAGGTGATCAACTGCTTCCATAGTGCTTCATAAAGAAAGCAACAGAATACCAATCAAGAAGGGTGTAAGGCAGGGGGACACGATCTCCCCAATGCTATTTACCGCGTGCTTACAGGAGGTTTTCAGAAGCCTAGAATGGGAACAGTTAGGGATAAGAGTTAATGGAGAGTACCTTAGTAACCTGCGCTTCGCCGATGACATTGCATTGCTGAGTAACTCAGGGGACGAATTGCAACTCATGATTACGGAGTTAGACAAGGAGAGCAGAAAGGTGTGTCTTAAAATTAATCTGCAGAAAACGAAAGTAATGTACAACAACCTCGGAAGAGAGCAGAGCTTCGAGATACGTAATAGTGCACTTGAAGTTGTAAAAGACAATGTCTACTTAGGGCAGGTAATAACCGCAGAGCCGAACCACGAGATTGAAGTAACTAGAAGAATAAGAATGGGGTGGAGCACATTTGGCAAGCACTATCAAATAATGACAGGTAGATTGCCACTATCCCTCAAGAGAAAGGTATATAACAGCTGTATCTTGCCGGTACTTAGCTACGGAGCAGAAACCTAGAGACTTACAAAGAGGGTTCAGCTTAAAATGAGGACGACGCAGCGAGCAATGGAAAGAAAAATGGTAGGTGTAACCTTAAGAGACAAGAAGAGAGCAGAGTGGATTAGGGGACAAACGGGGGTTAAGGATATCATAGTTGAAATAAAGAAGAGGAAATGGACATGGACCGGGCATGTAGCGCGTAGACAGGATAACCGCTGGTCATTAAGGGTAACTAACTGGATTCCCAGAGAAGGGAAGCGGGTTAGGTGGGCAGATGAGATTAAGGAGTTTGCGGGTATAAATTGGCTGCAGCAAGCACAGGACCGGGTTAACTGGCGGAACACGGGAGAGGCCTTTGTACTGCAGTGGGCGTAGTCAGGCTGATGATGATGATGATATCCACTAGAGCTTCGGCGCGTATACCTTCGACTAACACTGTTAACAAGTTCGATTGTCTGTCTGGAGGAATTGCTGGCTGTCCGGTGGACGCAGTTTCCCTTCCTAAAACTGCATTGGGGAGTTTTCCCAGTGGGCATTCAGGACATTGGAGGCGGGTCGCAAAGGCGACACGGAACGGCGATTGGGAGATGGTGAGCGGCGGCGAGACTCACGGGAGTTCACAGGCAGACCACTACTGTAAGCTGGAGAGGGCGAACACCGAAAAGAAGACCGGTAATGGGTGCGCTGGTTACAAAAACACAAAAGCTTCACTCAAGAGTAAGTTTACACGAAGCGCTGGACGAGTCCATTTGCGTTATCTTGGTCAAACTGCGTGCAGAACACACCCAAAGAAAGAAGTGCGTTAAAAAAGCAGAAGGTTTCAATTATTCGGCGCCGTCTATGTCTGAATGTATCTTTTATGTGCCACCGTGCCGCGCAGCTTGATCAAAATCAGCGTTTAAGTTAGCATCTGGCTTCGACTAAAAAGTACATCTTACCCCCGTATTCTAGAACGCATTTTCACCCAACACTTCACCGCCATCTCTAGGCACGGCAAGTCACTGCATATCAGCGATCATCTGCTGCGATTCTGTAGTAGCGCAGGGTCAATTTGAGCAGAGCTGTGACGCAGTGCTCAACTGTGTCAAGTCAAAGGTGATGATTGATTGATATGTGGCGTTTGACGTCTCAAAACCACCATATTATTATGAGGGACGCCGTAGTGGAGGGCTCCGGAAATTTCGACCACCTGTGCTTCTTTAACGTGCACTCAAGTCTGAGCACACGGATGCACAACATTTCTGCCTCCATCGGAAAGGCAGCCGCCGCAGCTGGGATTCAAACCCGCGACCTGCGGGTCAGCAGCCGAGTACCTTATCCACTAGACCACCGCAAGTGAAAGGTGAAAGTTGAGTCGAGGAGCGTTTGTGAATACGGGGGTTAGTATTCATCCTATATGGTGTTTTCAATTCATTATTGGCGTGAAAGGGTTGGTACGTGAATGACGAAAAAGCATTTTTCCCGGCAATGTGGAGCAGTCACTGCTGTACTTGGAACATGACTCCGGTGATCTCGATGTTCTTGAGATTTACGGTTTCATGAGCAGGCGCATGCATGAATGGGGTGGATGAAAGTCTTTGTTTGCTTGAATGACAAATGTATTGAAAGAGAAGGCTTATTTGTTGGGTTTAACGTCCCAAAACCACCATATGATTATGGGAGACGCCGTAGTGGAGGGCTCCGGAAATTTCGACCACCTGGGGTTCTTTAACGTGCACCCGAAATAGAAGGCTTGATCAATTCGTAGACTCTATTAGTCCACGTACAACAAAATGTTTTCGAGGACTTTTGGAAACACGTCGAGTTTGTTCAACACATGCATATTTTTCAATGAGTGGTTGGGACGAAGAAAAAAAGCTGCATATCAAATAGCTTGAGGATTCCCCACTTCCAAAGCAAGGTTCAGCGGGGAAACAAGATTGCTAACGCAAATGAAATAAAAAAAAAGCAGCGCTACTAGACCTCATACATGAAGAAAACTTGTACGTGTATTTTTGAAAAATGATTATGCCTAGGGGCGTACTTTCGAAATAAAAAAAAGCAGTGATGAAACGTACTCTGCACTGACAAAAATAGTTATGAAAAAATAAATACTACTACAAACATATTTAAAAGTGCGTATTCAAAATAGAAGTATTAGGAAGAGTACGTGCATTTTCACGAGCAATTTCGAAATTTGTGTATTTGGTAAGCAGTAACCGTGCGTACAACCGGGTTGATATACGATATCATATCTAAAGAAAAGATTATTAAGGAGTATCGGCAAATCATGTTGAATTTCATTAGTGTATATTTAACATAACATTTGAGAGGTGTGCGCTTTAGCGGAAGATTTAAACAGCACGTGAAGCCTTTCTTTTTTTTGTAAAGTATCATGGATTGTTTTGTTCCATCACTCCAAATTGCACCGCAGCGTTGACGATGGTTAAAGCGTTCACATTCGGCCTTTGTAACAATGTAAGGAGCATTGCCCAACCCCGCGGAATACGACGGTAAACGTTTATTGCATACAATACATCATCGCACGGTATAACAGGCACTTCATTTTGGTGAAACTGACACGTGCGCTGTAACATGAGTATCGGCGTTACGTCGTACAATGTAGCAATATTTGAGCATCAGTGTCTAGTCTACGTGTCTGCTAAGCTCACGATCAATTCCGTATCCAGGAAGCCGGAGAGGGTGAGGGCACTATGAGCCTCTTTCACCTCCGAGTTGCTGCTTCCTCAAATAAGCAAATTTCTCGAATATACTCAGCAAGTGCTCTATCCCCCCCCCCCCTAAGCATTTCTAAGTACGAGCTTGCTCACGACATGCACATAACTACTAAAAATGCTCAAAGAAATCGGTCCAACCTACAAAAATTAAAGCAATAAAGAAATACTACGTATTGGCATATACTAAGCTGCTTAGTGCTTCGTTTGACATTGACTAACAGAACGATTAAGATCTACCGCATTTGTTCCCACAGCACGTGTAAATACATAAAATGCAAAAGAATATTCTACTCATACACCAAATTAGGTAATATATCAAACAATGTTCCAACGGTTCCAACACACAAAAATGTTGTGGGCGTATGCAATATACATGCATCACTTGTGTACATGCTGTCACACAACCAGTTGAAGTAATCTCTCAAAATAACCATTGTTACACATTTCACACAAAACACTGCCAGTTAAAGGCAATGTAAAGGCTACAATACATTGCCGACGTATTCGAAGACGTTACCATTTGCTCTACACCATTCTTCGCGAAGATACGGAGGCTAAAGCTGACCGTACGTTTTCTAACGCCTCCTCCCTTGTCCAGCCAGTAAGCCTCTGCAGCTGCAGCACGAGGTCATCGCTTGAGTGCACTTTCCTCAGGGCATCCACGCCTGTCTCGTCGCCAGCGTCTGCGCCCGAAATCACGAACTGTGCAGCCTTGTCCTTGAGGCGATTGTTCCTTCGTAAAATCGCGGACATCTCGCGGATCCCTTCGGAGTCGGGTTCGCCGAAGACGGCGAAGCTGGTCAAGGTGTAGTTTGTCTTCGAACCCTTCACGATGGTCTCCATCTCGCCGGACGAAACTTCGCAGTAATTGAAAATGGCCACGTCGTTTAGCGTGTTGTTAACAGCCAGCAACTCGGACAGTGACGTTGCTATTTCGGGCGTGACGTCTTCGGCGTTTATAGCGAACTTGGTGACGGAATGGTTCTGTTTCAAGGCGTCGAAAATGCCGATGAGCTGATGCGCTTGAGGGGAGTCAACGCACATGTCTATCCTGACGGCACGGAGTGTGGTCGTGCTCTTCAGTACGAACGCGATGCCGTCAGCGAACGCCTCGAACGTGTCCTCGTTGGAGAGGAAGTGGAGCCCACGCACAGCCTTGTCTGCTGCAAGGGCCTCGAAGAACTCCCGAAGAACTCCATCGCACGTCGAGGAGGTAACGGTGACGGACAACTCCGGACAGCAGCCTCCCTTGCGGAGAAGTGCGGTGAGCTCGGGCAGAAGCCGTTCGGGCCACTGAATCTTAAGCCTCCTGAACACACCGGCGTACCGTTCCTGTCCCAGCAACCACGTCACCTTCTCCTTTTCCACCGGACACACGGCAGTTAGGCTCACCATCTCCAACGTCGAATTGGATGCCAGCACATTGGCGAAGCCCGTTAGGGTGTCGGAAGATAGATCCATGTCGGCCAGGGAAAATGTCTTGAGAGTGTCGTTTCCGGTTAGTGCTTCCATTAGGGTGGCAGCACCTTTGTCACCACCGCAGGAGTTACAGAGGCCGAGTTTCCTCAGTGAACTGTTATGTCGGATGTAGCTCGCAATGTCATCCGCGAATGTGTTCCCGGGGTTAACACAGCACAGGAAAAGCGAGCGCAGGCTTTGAAACATTCCACAGAGACTGACGCTCAAGGCCTTGCCTTCGCAGTCGACGTAATCAATGTGAACTTCCTCTAGCGAGCGGCACACCTCCCGGTTGTTAAAAGCGACCTTGAACGGGCAAAGTGAAATTCGGTGCAGAATAAGCTTCCTGACTGGTGGTCCTGTGCTCAAAATTCGCCGGAGTACGGCAGCATCCTTGATTGAAAGCTCCTCTCTGTACGTCCACTGCACGCCGTATTTCATGATAGCTTGAGTGAAGGCGGCGGTACCCTCAGCTTCGTCATCGCGCTCGTCCACCTGGAGGCCTTTCAGGAAGAACTCGTTGACGTACCTATCGAGGTTGTCAATCGCCATAACGGCTTCGTGCGCTGTGGTAGCGTCAGTACAGAGCTTCGTGTCACAGTTTTGTAGAGTTCATGCCAACTTGGTCAGCGAGAGAAACTATGTTTGTAGAACGTATGGTATAAATGCAGACAGGATTGTAATCCTGAGGTGTCGGCATCAACAACCAATGAAAAGAAACATTTTCTTGTGTCTGCAGTCCCTGAAGTCTTCGAACCAACTTTGATGGGGTGCCTAGGCCTCTTGGAATTTGAATGATGGCTGAAAGTAAACAACAAAAGCAAAGATTTAATAAAAGCTAGTGGTTCGAACAATAAAACTCATTGTAACATCAGTTAAGTGCAACAAAGATATAGGTAAGTCAATGTTACCCGGCCGAGTCTCCCAGATCCATCCCAGATGTCATCTCAATTACGTGGAATGACATATGTAAGACGCTAAAGCTCAGGTGAATGTTCATTGAATGCAGTAGTATGAACGGAGTGCTCTGTGAAAAGTTGCGATTGTGCTGCTTCGGAGAAGGCTCCCTACAAAATTTCTAAACGTAATGCGGGAAAGCATATGCTGAACACGATCTACGTAAAATATTGGCCCCAGAAAATTAGCATAAGTGAAGCCTTTCGAGACTGTTGTAAAGTTACGAAAGGTCTGTACTCGGCCTGACCCACACCCGAATATCGCCTTTGGTTGAAACGCCTAGTGTAGGCCACTGAGGACTTGAGGAAGCAAACTGAAAACATTTTTCAATATATATTTATAAAGGGCCCGAAACAACGGTGTTATTATGACAGATGCCCCGGAAGGCTCCGGCGATTTTGACCATGTGGTGACATCGCATAGCACGTGGTCCTCGTTTCGCTTCCTTCTAAATGCGACCGAGGCTGCGGGGATCCAACCGGCGGCCGTCGGGTCAGCAGCCGCTGCACCGTACCCGGCACACCTCCGCGGCGTGTTCCAAATAAAAAAAGCAACTGCACAATGCTTGCTCATCTTGCGGAGCCTAGAGATACCTTTTGCGCTCGTTGCTGAGAGCGTGATCAAGGTCGTTTCCATTCGTTGAACTTGGCCCTGAGAACTTATGAATGTTAGATGACCCGTGTGCATTTACAACGATGACAGGCGTCACAATAGCTTCATCTAAAGACATAGCTGTGTGACGTTAAATTATGACGTAATGAACGACGCAATGGAGGCTTTAAGCTTTACATATTTCTCATGTTTAGGTCCTTGCTCTCAACTACATCAGAGCCTATAAGCACCTTTCCATCGAACGATCTGGGCTGAACGCAGACATATCATTGGACCAAGCCTGTAAGTGAAAAAAAAAATGGTCACTTTGTAAACAACAGAGTTTTGCTCGGCAAAAGCCAGTGCCCATTGAGAGTGAGTCGGTCAGAGTTAAACGCGATTGTCCCTCCCTACATGAGTGGGCACGATAGGCATAGCGACGAACTTTAAGATAAATGTATCTGGTATATAGCGAAGCTCCTATGGAACCCCTTACGTTCAGAAAACGGCAGCTTATCAGCTGCTCATGGCTTAGCGCCATCTGTGTGAGAAGAGAACACATCAAGCGGAGCAAGAAAATAAAGCAGATGTGACGCAACAGCTGGGAAATCATGGCGTAATTTTTTTTAGCGAAAGCACCAAATTCAATCTTAAATTTCGTAGGCTAATTGTGATCGAATGATTTGTGATCGCAAAGGTCTCGCGCTGAGGCTGTCGCCAGCGAGTCTTCAATGAGTGTGGTTGAAGTCAATATCAGCTGAACTAATATCGACTCGTGACACAACTGCAATTTTTAAGGCAGTAAAGTTCACCTTAATTTCACGACAAAATCCATTCTTAGAACTCTTATTCAGAGTTCGTGGCATCTTCCGCAGATAATTAGGATTGGTATGTGGGGTTTAACATCCCAAAACCGCCATATGATTATGAGAGACGTCTTAGTAGAGAGCGTCGAAAATTTAGACCACCTCGGATTCTTTGACGTGCACCTAAATCTAAGCACACGGGCCTACAGCATTTTAGCCTCCATCTAAAATGCAGCAGCCGCCACCGAGATTCGATCCTGCGACCCGAGGGTCAGCAGCCGAGTACCTTATCCACTAGACTACCGCTTTAGGACAGATAGATCAAGCTATATAGGTAGAATTTGCCGGTATATAGATAAAGGAAGAATGGTAGGGGTGAACTCCCCCTAGAAGTCAATTTTGCAATTTTGACAGTCAAAAATTTCTTGCACTCTGAGTAACGAACCTGTGGAAGCCCGACGTCGAGTGGCCGCTCCAAGCGGTTTAAATGCTACGTCAGTACCTAAATATATATATTTTTTCAAATTGCGTTTTTTATATACAAACTTAGAACTTCAATGTGCCTTTTCTAACATATTACTGAATATATTTTAATAAGCTTTGCATGAATGCACCTCAACAAGTCGGAAACAATCTGAACAAAAAAAATTGCTGATATTTGGGAAGTGAAGCTGTAAAAAAGTTACACAGCAATATGCACCCTCTGTGTCACTGTGAATGCAGTTATTCTTTTTTGCAGTAACTCTCTAACGAATGCCCTATTTTTTTTTTCAGTTCAGATATGACCTACGTGAATATATAATAACACGGCCGATTCAATATACCTAGATTCATTTTGTTCGTTGCTGAGAAGAGGCACATTGAATAAGTAAACCCACAATAAAATTCGGGAGTTGGCTGGAACGATGGGCGACATACACATAAAAAGGGGTGTCACGTGATATACCTAGCGGCGTTTTTCGCGAGCGTGTGAAATTTTACGCGAGTGTACTTGGAGCCGGTCCAAAAATACTATATTAAAACTTACATATACCATCCGCCCTTAAAGCAAGCAGCGGCGTACCTTTAATAATTGTAGCATTGATTATATGCGTTCTGTAGTGCACAGAGTTTTCTAATATACACTAGAGGGAACTCTGGCGCTAGTGTCTATGGGAGCTGCAACGCACAGTGCTTGAGACAGCATGGGAATGATGCGTAGTACACGGATGTGTCTAATCATCGTACTTCTGGATCCGTGTGTGTGTGTTTGGCTTGGAGCTGTTTTCTCACAGAACAAAAATCAGCAAATGTGGAGCCGTTGCCGCTTCACCACCTTATTATTTTAGCCTTACCATTTTAAATTGGGTCACGAAGTTCAAAAGGGTTTGTCCTTTTCTTCGAAACAAAACCAAAACACAGCAATAAACGAAGCCACTCTAGTAAGATTCGCCGTCCGCAAGTACGAAGACTAGGCAAATAAATCCGTGTGCTACCCATCATTCTTATGGTCGCTGAACGATCGCAGTACCATAGTTTCCTCCAGTTAATTTTAGGAAACAATGCGGTAGTGCGCACAATCTAGTGTTCTTCAGTTCTAACATAAAAAAAGGACGCCTAGTCACGCCGAAATTGTGACAATTAGGTTTTTTTTTTCATATGTCACAATAACTATTAAGCATAATAGAAAGTGTGTGCGCGCACTTGATGTGTTTTATTTTGCCTTGCACTCCGATAAATTACCGTTACGTATGCGAATGCAGGCATGTTGATTCTAGCGCGGTAGATAATTAAGCGACCTGCTCTTTGCCCCGCCGCGGTGGTCTAGTGGCTAAGGTACTCGGCTGCTGACCCGCACGTCGCGGGTTCGAATCCCGGCTTCGGCGGCTGCATTTCCGATGGAGGCGGAAATGTTGTAGGCCCGTGTACTCAGATTTGGGTGCACGTTAAAGAACCCCAGGTGGTCGAAATTTCCGGAGCCCTCCACTACGGCGTCTCTCATAATCATATGGTGGTTTTGGGACGTTAAACCCCACATATCAATCAATCAATCAAGCGACCTGCTCACTGATAACACGAATAATAATAGGCACTGCGTGTTCGAGAGGGGAACTGGGTCACTGGACTACTGATGCATATTAATCCAGCGAGCACAGTACCAGGTCCTGAAAACTGACCATCGGTTTTGGTTTCGAGGAACATGCGGGCTCTTAGTGCGGTCACCGGGCATCGTAAGATCCGATTGAACGAAGTGAGGTTGGTGTGGCCATTCGTGAGTTTTGCCTTTTACGATTTTTACTAACAAATAAAGAAAGTCGAATGGTAAAGAACTCTTATAGTGATTCTTTGTGAATTTTAAAAAGGGCGAAGCGCGGAAACTCGTTGACTTGGGTTCATTGTGCTTCACTCCGCTCGCCCTTGCCCTTCGCTCAGTGATATCAGAAGTTGGATGGTGCTCGCTTATCTCGGTTGGTTGGCCTGCCAAGTATGAATTCGTGAGAGATGAGGGATTCGACTTGGGCTGCAGCGAACGGAAGAAGCAGCAATCTGCGTTGAGCAGATTAACTATATGCCTTAGAAGAAGATGGGTTAATCGGGTCACTCCATGTTTTCCGCGGCTGTGTTGTCTTGACCCAGTGACTTCAAGTTTTGCGATGGATTTTCTGGTGACAGGACCATTTGTTTTACCTGCACTTCGGGAACAGGTTCATGGAGTCGCGACACTTCGGCATACGTTTCGAAAAAGTGCAGCTCTCGTGCAATGCTAGTTCACTGATTCTTGCACTTGCTCGTTAGGTAGTGTCCAGTCCGTGCAGCACAAGATGGCTGCAGCTGCAGCAGACGACACAGCCGATTGCATTCGTGTAAGCTTTAGCGGCGTGCAACAATTAAGTACGACGGTGAACATTTTCCCGTTGATACATGCCAAGCAACGTCAGCGGCGCCGTCTTTTACGAATCACAGCCTCCACAACCCTCGAGACAGCCGACGAGAAGCATAAGTCTTAGACCCCTGTCACACGGGCACCCGCGAAGACCGTTTAACTCCCTCGTCCTGACGACAACGAAGATGCGGTCCGTGTCACACGGCCACCCTTACGCAAACGAAAGTAAATGGAGCATTTCGCAAAGGACGTTCAACGATCTCCCTTCGCAGCGAAACGAGGTACTCTCGTCTCCAGCAGTCTAGAGGTCAGAAAAAAATTTCGATCACTAAGTGGCCACAGTGAAAGAATAATACATTTTGGCAATATTAAACGTTCTTTCGTTGTAGTACTCATTCAGAACGGGTGTTTGTTTACATATATTTACGCCAGCCAGAGTTCACTTACTCTCAACACCGATGCCCTACACACCGTGCCTCGCGTGTCGGGCCGGCCGGCGCCAGCCGATCAACGTCATTACCAGCGCAATATCGTACCACTTCCTCACGCCGTCCGCTGTGTCACTCATGGCTGAAGAACACAAAATGTGCGCTCACGAGGCAAGGAAGCATAAAAAATTTCGTACCGGGCATGTACACAGGCAACAAAACAACTAAAAGCACAATGTGGCCAGTGTCACTAGCAGCATCGCTACATTTAGCCAATGCGTTTTTATTTGAAATTATTTTAATGGTTTGTTAGTCGCATACCTACTTAATAGTGCTTTTTGTAAAAACAGCATAACGAGGATTCTCAAAAAAATCAATAGAGATGAAATTAGAATACTTTTCTGAAAATCAAACAGCGCTAGCTGAGCCCCCTCGCGGCAACTGTTACAACCTCGTCATTGCCGTGTGACAATGCCACAACTCCTTCTCCGTTGAACCCCCTAGGGGAGATTTACGTTGACGGTGTTCAACGGAGTTTGGTGGTGGCCGTGTGACAGGGGTATAACACGACATCTGCACTCTCATATTCGTTCCCTCGTACGGCACCGCCAAGAACTGGTTCTGGCAGTGCAGGGTGAATTGAATGAACTTTACTACAACAGGTGAGCACAATAATTTGGTTCCATTATTTTTTGCAGGTATTTTTATTTTGCACCAGCGCATGAATGAACTCTGTTTTCAGCAAGCTGATCGGGTGGACATAAGCGCAATGTCGCTAGACAACAGCCTATATCTGTTGATTGGTACGAGGGGTTTAACGTCCCAAAACCACCATATGATTATGAGAGATGCCGTTTTGGAGGGCTCCGGAAAGTTCGACCACATGGGGTTCTTTAACGTGCACCCAAATCTCAGCCCACGAGCCTACAACATTTCCGCCTCCATCGGAAATGCAGCCGCCGCAGCCGGGATTCGATCCCGCGACTTGCGGGTCAGCAGCCGAGTACCTTAGCCACTAGACCACCACGGCGGGGCCAGCCTATATTTATTGCCGACAAGATACGGCTAACAAAAGGCTTGGAAGCTTCTTGGTTCGCCAACACACTTGTTCAACTTTTACTTTTGGAGTGTAGTTCAAATGCGAGGCAATTATAGGCTCTTTTCATGAAAATTCTTCCAGCCAGTTTGAAACTTAGTGGAAGCATCAGCAAACAACATTTGTTTGCTGATGCTTCCATGCCCACAAGTTTTGCTTATGTCCATTTGTGAGTGCGTTCATGTCGTTAGGCTTCTGGCTATGTCCGGCGATGTTGAGGAAAACCCGGGCCCGCCAAAAGAAGATACGGGGAAGCAATACAACGAGTTAATCTCGTTGATTAAGGGGCTGCACTCGAAGATAGACGCAAAACACGAAGAACTTATGGAATCCATTAACGAAGTTAGAGAAGCGCAAGTGTCTCTTGAACAAAAAGTGGCAGAATTAGACAACCGATTATGCGCAGTTGAGGAATGTGTCCGGGTCTCAGACAGCGAGCCGAATCGTCAACGGGTACCGGAGGTACTTTCGGTTAACAAGCGTCTTGACGAACTGGAAGATCGTTCTCGCCGAGAAAACTTGATTTTTTATGGAATAGAAGATTGCGATTCGGAAACGTGGGCGCAATCAGAAGAAAAAATTTGCCAAATCCTCAATGAAACTCTGAAGCTAAACTTGGGAAGTAGCGACGACCGCATATCCCGCGCGCACAGGCTAGGCAGATTCGTAGTTGGCAAATCTCGACCAGTGATCGTAAAATTTGCTTCTTTTAAGTTCCGAGAAAGCATGCTGCAGTCTAGAAGTAGTTTTCGCGAGTCTCATGTGTCAATCAGCGAGGATTTCTGCCGCGCAACAAGAAGCGTGCGCAAGAAGCTTTTTGAATTCGGCAGGGCGAGTGGCGAGAAGTATACCGTCAAGTACAATAAGCTTTACATCAACAAAAAGTGCTTTATGTACTCTCCGGTGACCGACAGCGTTTGTGAGCTGCATACAAATGCGCAGAACTCATCAGAAGCTTCGTCCTCCGCTACGCATGCCGACGAAGATACGCTCTTATCCTAACAAAGTTCACCCCTCGGCTACTTATCGTAACTACTCAGTTTTATATTCTAACGTACGAAGTGTTCTTAACAAACGGGATGCATTATCTTCAATTTTTGATGACTGCGCCGCCGATGTTGTAGTGTTAACGGAAACCTGGCTTACGCCTAACATTGCAAGTGTAGAGCTGTTCGATTGTGAAAATAATTATACCATTTACAGATGTGATAGAGAAGAATCGCCAGGAGGTGGTGTACTTATAGCCGTAGCTGATTATATAGTTTCTAGCCATATAGTAATAGCATCACCTTTAGAATTTGTCAGTGTTTCCCTCCATGTCAACTATCAAAATGTCATATTTTGTGGCTGTTACCGCCCTCCGAGTGCGACGCCAGAGTTTTGCGAGCAACTGCATGATGCTTTGAATGATATTGTCAAAAGGCACCCGCATACACCTGTTTTTATTCTAGGCGATTTTAACTATCCGAAAATAAACTGGTCACTTCCTTCCTGTTCATTAAGCTCACTTTCAGCCGACAGTTTACATTTCGTGGAACTGTGCGAAGACTTTAACCTTACCCAACTCGTAACGCAACCAACAAGAATGGGCCCCAATTCATCAAATGTTCTTGATTTGATTCTCACCACTGTACCTGACCTTGTCCATTCTATTTCATATATCCCAGGCATAAGTGACCATTGTTTCGTGCACTTCAATCTAACAGGTTCTTTGAGGCGTCGGTCAAACAATTACAAAACAATAAGAGACTACTCACGCGGCGATTATGACTCAATCAACAGTGAACTCGAATTGAATTTTGAGAGCTTTGCTGATGGCTTCTTTGATCGCAGCGTTCAAAAAAAATGGAACTTGTTCAAAATGAAAGTTGAATCTTTAATCACGCGATACATTCCCACATACGTTATCAAGGGTCGCCAACGCCCCCCTTGGTTCTCAACTGACTTAAAAAAATTGCGGAATAAAAAGAAACGGTTGTTCCGTCAGGCAAAGCAGACTAATTCGTTAGCCCGTTGGCACGTGTACAAATCTGTCCTTTCCGAATACAGATCAGCTATCAAGGAAGCCAAGCGCGTTTTTCTTAATGATACCCTTCCTTCAATTCTTGTAACCAACCCTTCTAAGTTTTGGAAAACTGTTAAACCTAGGGAAAAGATAAACATTTCGCTTACGAACTCAGATGGGCAGCCAGTTCGCTGTGAAGAGTGTTGCATTGCATTAAATGATTTTTTTGTTACTTCTTTTTCAAGTTGTTCTGCTTCTGCGTTGCCGCAAATGCCTAGTCGTGATTTTTTACCCATGTATCCTGTTACCGTTGATGCCGTTGGAGTGCAAAATTTAATTCACAAGCTTAAGTTATCCTCTTCTTGTGGCGTAGATGAAATCAACTCAAAGTTTTTAAAAAACACTGCATTGTATTCATCAATTTACTTGTCCTTAATCTTTTCGCAATCTATTCAGACCTCCACTTTGCCGCTTGACTGGAAGGTGGGGAAGGTGGTCCCTCTGCACAAATCTGGTAACACACAGTCTCCTCTCAATTACAGACCAATTTCCCTAACCAGTGTTCCTTGTAAAATGTTAGAACATATAATTTACTCCAACCTTGTCTCATTCCTAGAATCAAATTCTTTTTTTACTCCCTACCAGCACGGATTCCGAAAAAGTTACTCATGTGAAACCCAACTTCTTTATTTTACTAATGACATAGGATCGGCTTTAGATCGCGGCTCACTTGTGCATTGCATTTTTCTTGACTTTCAAAAAGCTTTCGATAAAGTACCTCACCAATTACTCCTCCTGAAAATTAGTGCCTTAAACATTGACCCGAACATTCTTAAATGGATTGAATGCTTTCTGACTAATCGCACTCAGTTTGTAACAACTAATGGCTATAACTCACCTCTTTCTAAAGTAACATCCGGCGTACCCCAAGGTTCCGTATTAGGCCCTTTACTCTTTCTTATATATATTAATGATCTCCCAGACAGCATTAACTCCGCTATAAGGTTATTTGCAGATGATTGTGTAATTTACCGCGAAATAAACAATGAATATGATAACCAATTTTTACAGTCAGACCTTGACACTGTCTCAACCTGGTGCAATAAATGGCTTATGACTCTCAACTCTAACAAATCTAAATGCATGTCAATAACCCGGCGATCTATTACTCCCCCCTGTACCTACAGAATTAACGCCGTTCCCCTCCAGCATGTCTCTTCATATAAGTACCTCGGCGTTTACATTACCAACAATCTATCTTGGCACACGCATGTTACCTACATCTGTAATAACGCTAACCGAACGCTAGGATACTTACGCCGCAACTTTTCTCGCGCTCCGCTGTCCCTCAAAATTCTATTATACCGATCACTAATTCGCCCAAAGCTTGAGTACGCGTCCGCTATATCGGATCCCGTGCAGCAAAATCTAATTAACGCGTTAGAATCTGTTCAGAACCGCTCAGTTCGGTTCATTTGTTCTAATTATTCCCGTACTGCTAGCATATCAGAAATGAAATCTAACCTTGACCTACCCAATTTAACTGTCCGGAGGAAACTGGCGCGACTGCATTTTTTTCATAAGATATTTTTTCACAATCCATCAATGAAGCGAGACCTCATTTCACAACCGTCATACCACTCATCGCGCATTGATCATCAGCATAAGGTTGCCATTCCGTTTTGCCGCACCAAATTCTTTTCAGCAGCCTTCTTACCGAAAACAGCCGCTGATTGGAACCACCTTCCCTCTTCCGTTGTATCAATAACAGACCCTTTGTTATTCAAGACTGCAATTTCTCAGCAATGCTTGTAAATATACGCAGTTTCCATTATCTATCTTTGTCTTGTATGTGCTTGAATTCTTATACATTTTTAGTTGACTTATGTTGCCTTCCTGATTTGCGCATCTGATACTTGTTTCTTTATTTTGTCTTTTTTTCTTGTGTGTTATATATGTTGTACCCACCCCCTCTGTAATGCCCTACGGGCCCTGAGGGTATTCTAATAAATAAATAAATAAACTTTACTTCTGTCTCTCAAGTACATGGAATATACTCAGCGTTGCTTTGAGAATGACATGCTTTGGCCGCAAATAACACAAACACAAGTAAAGGAACGCACAAGGACAAACCCTTGTTTGTCCTTGTGTGTTCCTTTACTTGTGTTTATGTTACTTGCGGTCAAAGCATGTCATTAGGCAAGTACCAACTAGGCCAACAATCAGTATTGTTGCTTTGAGAAATTGTTTAACAGTAAATGCACCTGAAGCCAATGTTTTGACAAGCAGTATTCTCTTTGTTGGGGCAATGCCTTGACGAAGACAAGCGAACTTGCCGATAGATTGTCTCAGGAGACATCATCTGTAAAGTGATTTCTCGTAGCTCCACCCCTGCCTCTTCCAGTGAACACCTTGTTAAAAACAGTGGACATATGGTGCAGGAGAGGAACAGAAAGACGAGAGATGCGCGTGGCACGGGGCCTCCTGGTTCATGGCGTCTGCTCTTTTTATGTTGTTTTTACATTAGTCTTATTATAATACCAATTCATTACACATAGTTAAAATGATCACAGAAAAACTGCACTACACTTTCTTGGCGAATCTCCCTGAGTGGGTATGAGCCATCATCCCAGGAAAACAAACAAACAAACAAACAAATAAACAAACTATCCCCCTAGGTGCTTTGCGTCAAGTTGTGGAACCAACTACGCCGCAATAAACGGACGTCGCTCTGCTATGCATCGAAACGCTCCGCTCTTTATCTCCAGGCCTATTAGTCCTTCGAACTTCGTCTTCCACGAAAGAAGTCTTCGGATTTTACACACCTGTCTTGTTTCGTGGCCAAGTACAGTCAGAAAAATACGTGCGCCGTCATAACAGACATGATTCACTCAGTTAGGACGCTGATATTCTATAGGCTCAGTGTTCGCTCATTATGTGCGCATTACAGATGTGAATTGATGTCGCTTTTGTGGATTGACACTTTCACACTACGGGTATACGACTGTTCCTTAGTACGAAACTTTAGATTAATTAAATTTTACCTGAGATAATCCACTTTCGCTTACCGAGAAAGCAGTCGCCATCAACTTGTCCTCTTCGCAACACACGAACATAAATTCCGAAATCCGGTAACTAAATTCAAAGAACGGCCGCGTTGCCCGAGTGGCCAGCGGACCTGCCAGCATTTCCGCTGGTACCGAAACAAGTACTCGGCGTTGAATGTTATCCGCATCATCCCGCTGCCCGTGGGACACTGTACTTGAAACCTTCCCCATGCAGTTACGGCACGCAATTCACAACATCGCGCACAGCCGAACCCGAATTTCCGCCACAATAATTCAGAGAACACAAGCAAGTGCGGAACACGAAAGCACGCCAGAGGGGTGGTTCGTCGCAGACGAATTTAGCGAGCGTGCATTTCTATGCATGCAAGAGCGGCACTGAGTAATAATGGCGTATATACCAAGAGGGCGCTGTAAAGTTTGCAGTTGTTTTTTAGGTCATGTTTTCCTTCGTGTTTTTTTTTCTTCTTTTTTTATACAATATGGCTAGGATACTTCATTGAGTCCGCCCGTTGCAAAGGGTACTTGGCGACATTATCTATCTATCTATCTATCTATCTATCTATCTATCTATCTATCTATCTATCTATCTATCTATCTATCTATCTAACAATGTCAAATTCGTTGCTCACAGCACCTACGTAGTACTGTTGGGGAAATAGGTGTCATTTGTAAAACATTGCATCGCCTTTGAACCAAAACTATGTTGTTTCCTACAAGCATTTTCATGCTGATATCCCTGTCAATAGCTTTTGAGCCGCTTTTCGCCGGGAAAACTGCACTCTATAGATTACATTTTACGGAGCGCCGCGTTTGGTGCCGTCAGCTTGGGCTGTTAACCTTGCCGCTTTCTGTCTTAAACACTGCCACCGTGGGCGTAAACCTGTGGGGGGAAAAAGGCGGTGGCCGCAACAGAGGTACAGTTGCAGTGGCTGTAAGAGGGGTTCTGAATTGAACAATTGCGCCTTGTTTATGTGTAGCTGTAGCTTTGGGAACCTCGTCAAAAGATGAGGTATCTAATGATGGGAATGCGGCTCATCTGCGAACTGTCATCGCCGTTCTGGCAGTCTACGGCGTATGCGTACATTTGAATGTGTTAACGCAATAGTGACAGACCCAGTTCTGCAAGAAGCCGCTAGAATACGATATGCAAGTGCGTGGTGTAAAAATAGATGACTACGATTCCTTTCAGTAAATCTTCGCATATAAGGAATGTGCCAAAAAGTTATTTATGCAAATGACCAGGGCGACACTCATCCTCGACACGCTTGCGATAAGGCTGCAGCTGCATGCTGGGATCGATACGGTTACGTACAGTTCCGCGACTCAATCCGTACGCTCAAATGAAGGCAGCGAAGTGCGTACACACCGTAAACAGGCTCGGCAAGTTTCCCGACTACTTTTTCTCCGAATTCTTCCAGACGTGAGAGTCTCTTGAAGCGCACCGCAGCCAGGACAGCGCCGGCTGATACACTTGTCACAGGTGTGTGTGTCATCGTAGGCGCGTATATAAACAGGAAAAGCGTAGTCTAATTCGATACTACCGTTCACTGCTGCTTTAATTAACCGCGTTATCGCAGAAAGAAACACGTGCTCATGACCGAGTGACACCATTAGTTCACGCGAGTATAATGAAATCGTTTAGAAGTGTCGAAGACTTCTGCAGTTATATCGAAATTGGCAACCGTGAAAAATACCCCGCATATGTTCGCATGTGCCAATGCAATTCAGAATGTTAACGCACTTTGAAAAAACATGTTCGCCATGTCTCCACACATGGCTTATTCCATAAAATGCGGTGTGACACATTACAATGAGAAACTCTTTACAGAGCTAATCATTTTTGATTGATAAGTTACTCCAAAACACAACCGACCTCAAGCTCTCGGGTGGTTAATGTTTTTGCGATGGTTTTTGTAAAAAAAAACACGAAACTGAAAAAAAAAGACCTTGCCTATATTTCTCGCGCTTTCCCGCGCAAATAAACGGGACACCGCGTCGGTATACTCCACAGTGCGTTTCTTTTTTTTTTTTTTTCTTGCAATGTGACGAACAACGCAGGTAGCTGTGAAAACACAGCAGCAACTGCGGAGGCATGGTAGGTTTTGCCTACACCACGCCAAATTAAACTCCGAAGACGGAGCCACCACACTTTTGTGACGGATGTCCGGTGGAATTCGTGGATGTACTATCGGCATCAAATGAAATGCGAACAGCGGAGCGCATGGCACAAGCCTTATTATTGGCATAGTGCGTGCCATAGACCAGTCATAGGCACAGGCAGGCCCGCACTTCCGGTGTGGCAGCACTGCGCGATCCCCCTATAGTGCAAAATATCTGCTTGTGTTCCAGGTGTGGTATTTAAAAGGAAGAAAAAAAAAACAGAGGTTAAACTACTGCAGCCGAAGGCGAGGATTGTAGCACGGTTTGTCATCACGGAGTCCATCATCATGGAATTCCTGACCGATTCTATTTATAGTAGACAAAAGCCGGTTCATAATGCTGGCAATTTCACGCTGTTTCACTTCGTGCTGGTAAAGCGGAACAATTCGCGCTTTCTCTTCCAAAAACGCTCGGCATTTCCAGTTAAAGTGATGCGTCTTCGGGTCTGTCTCTGAAAGAAGGGTGCAGCTGAAGCAGCGCTGGCGAACGAGATACGACGATCGTTTCAAAATCAACCGCAAACCGATTATATTTCTATTTTTGTTTTATCGTGCCGAGTCACCGATTACACTGTGACGCTGAAGTGAAGGCGAGGAATTGCGAGTGATACGATAAAAAGCGCTTGGCACGCCCATTAACATCATACGAAAACAAGAGCAGAAACGGAGATAACGCACTGTAGGGGATCGCGCAGTGCTGCCAAACCGGATGTGCACGCCTGTCAATGGCGATGGCTGGACGGCCAACACTATAGTGTTTCTAATACGTTGAAACACGCGCTCCACTGTTCGTGTTTCATTTGACGCCGATAGTACGTAGGCACCCCGCTCTGGCCATTTACGCTATCTGTCGCATTGCTAAGCTCGAGATTTCGATTTCCGGCCGTATTTCGATAGAACCAAAATGCAAAGAACATCCGTGTTGCCCGTGTACTAAATATGGGTTCACGTTAAAGTTCCCCACGTGATCCGAATTCACTGCGGAGTACCCCGCTATAGTGCACCTCACAATATGGCGGTTCTGGCACGTAAAACCACAGCAATTATATTGCCATTAAACTTTTATAGAGATCGTGGGACATGCGTCAATCATTACACATGGCGCAATCTCATTCATTGCTTTAACCTAGCACAGTGGTGCGCGCGAAAACGGCACGTCGCCATGAAAGATATCGCCAAACGTGAGAACGAGAATGTTTGTATTTGATTAACTCGAGACATTTCAATGGCATTGGGCGGCTTCGATCGCGTGTTCGTAACACAGTTCACCACACAAATAAGGGCCTGTAGGCATGCGGGGTACTTTTTAAAATCCCGCACACTTTCTCGCGGTTGGTCGAAATATAAACCGCGGTTATGTTCAGAGAAACGCTTCGATATTTATGCTTAGCTTCTAAAGCTTTATGCTTAGCTTCTAGGGCGTAGATGAAAAAAAAAACATTAATTTCTCAAGACGTGCTGCACTCATGCCAAAAGTGTTTACTGAAAATCCTGAGATTTATGAAAACTTATGTAGATTAAACTTTGCCGGAGAAGGTAGGAGTCATAATTACAGAGGACAAACCGAGGGGGCTCTTGCGTAACACAAATGTGATAAACGTTGTAAATTTCCGTACCTGAAAGGGTCGCTAGAGCCGAACACACATCAATCTGTTGGTCTGATATCTTTAGCGAATTGTGCCGTCGTTGACTCAAAGTCGTTGACGACGCGCTGCCTACCAGAAGTCTACCGGGGAGGCATTCCCATCAGCTGACACGTGGATCTTGCTCAGAAACAAGCTCCTAGCGGCGGTAGGCGCCACAAAGGGAAAAGAATGTTGCAAGCTTCAATGGAGCGCGAGCCGAAGCCCATACGACGTTTCCTCCACAATGGTTGTTTGGACACGCTGACCGGCCTCGTAGGACTTGACAGGTTCGATTATGTCGCCGTAAATCCTGTTCTGCCCTTCTGGGGAGAGACATCTTAAGCAAAGCGTAGGCCAACTTGCCCCCGCAGTCACTATCTTCCACCCACACCATGCCATACAAAGGCAAGCTACAGCCCTGCAGACTAGAAAGGGGATATCTTTTACTCCGTCTGCACAAAGAAACAATTTCGCCACGGATGCCGCAGAATTGGTCACACCTGCATGGTCACGTGACGGCGTCTCGGGATGGAGAACATTCGCGCTTCGCTTCGCACCGTCGTTACACTCCCGCTCTGAAGCCGATAATGTCGCCCTTTCGCGAAACTTTCAAGCGATGGTCGAAGCCAGCGGTCAGCAGAAATGTGCTCGCTAGGCATCACCACAATCCCTTAATATTGAATGACTCTGGCATCACTCACCAGCTGCGTGACCCAGAGAAACCGGACGTTTCTGGTCCGGCGATGCTTCGGAAGGACAACGTTCGATGCATATGCGTCAAGACACCAGCGTGAATGACACTGCATGTGATGTGGGCGGGCAGCCGATGGAACACTTCCAGAGTGCACTATCGAGAGTGCTTTGCTCGTGATCATGCGCAATGGCATTAGAGTGTCTAAAGTCGACAAAGGAGATGGTGTACAGGAAGGCTTTGGCGCTAACTCGAGCTATCTCCATTCAATCCATACGTAAAGCCGATTACTGTTGCATCTCCCATGAATGCTTGCCATGACTGGTAACTCGGGCAACGTAAGCTAAAGTAAGGTCCGTCGAGACCTGCAAGCCAACATTAGTATACCTACAGTGATGAATGGGGTTTGTTGGCTCATGATGGCTTAGCGATGTGCTTAACGCAGGACACAGTTCAACAGTACGATACGCCCGTCTTGTTCAACTGTGCCCTGTTTTTCCTTTGTCTTTTGTGTTACCCCACCATGAAAGCATCGCTATGGCAAGCAAGACATTCAATATCATATGGCATGTGCGTGCAGGACGGAAAAATGACAATGATACCAAAGAAAGTACAGGGGATGTTATTAGAAGTATTTGTAATGTAATAGTGAGAGAAAAAACAACTTGTCACTGGCAGAAGCCGAACCTGCGACCGTTGAATGACGCGTTTGATGCTCTACCACTCAGCTATGGAGGCGGTCATCCCTCCCGTATACTTAATTTAAACGTGTGTCGGCCAGTACCACCAGTTCTCATTAGCGTGGCGAGCGTGGAACACTCTTTTTGCCTGTTGGCGTCGCGTAGCACGTAATTTGGCAGCAGTCGAATAAAACCTCGCTTACTATACGTGAATCAAAATCCATCGGGTGGCGCCCTCTTGAAGTATCTATATAGTATCCTCCCCGTAACATCATTACAGGGCAGAAAGTAACAAGATTTCCCACACTATGCGCAAGCGCAGTGATCGCTCATGTCCGAATGCACTCTGCTGCGTAGAGGTGCAATAGGTGACCAGTAAAACAGTGAGGGATTGTGGGATGCACCGTCTGCTACCGGCTTCCGGTTCGAGAAGAGTAGACGACGGTGGACCGCTTCGCTGCAAGCCTCAGATTATTCGAGATTCGCGCGCGCGGTCGCCCGTTTATCTTCGTGCTGATAAACCACGGTCGGTTGTTCAGCGGTTGGCTGCTCCAACTCGAGCGTGCAAGGCCAACGCAGGTATCAATTCTCATGTAATAAAGACAGAGAAACGAGCTGGGCTGCGACTGTGCAGAGAGCCGCAGTGACATGTAGTCTTTGAGTACGGAACTTTGAAGCCAGAGTGTGGGAAAACCATTTTATCACAGGTACGTGTGTATTCCACACTAAAAAAAAGCATACGCATGATTTTGCTGCAAATATGATATCCAGAAATAAATTGTCGCGCAGGTGCGCCTAGCAAAGATGCCATGGGAGCAAACAGGCGAAATCTACCTGTCATACGAGATTAGCGCCGGTCACTGCACCCATATATATGACAAATAAACACGAAAGCTTCCCTCAAGAATTAGTTTACACGAAGCGCTGGATGAGTTCATTTCCATTTATCGCGGTCAAACTGTGCGCCAGGATGGCAGCCAAAGGAAAAAGTGTGTTAAACAAGTGCAGGGTTTCTTTTATTCGGCGTCGTCTATGTATAACTGTATTTTTTATGTGCCGCCGTGCCGCGCAGCTTGACGAAGATCAGCGTTCAAATGAGCATCTGGCTTTGACTAAAAATGCATCTTATAGCTGCTGAAGCCTAGAAAAAAATATCTTAACGCGCTCAATAAGTGCTGCGCTTCATGCCGATCGACTATGTCAGCTGAAGAAGCGATCCCGAAATGAACTCTTAGTACACTGCTACAGTCATCCACATCCCCCGAGATCTTTAAAATTGTGACTTTTTATCTGCAGTAACGTATCATACAATGAAAACTTGTTTGTATCTACTGATCTGCTAGCCAAAGTGACAGTACCCCCGAGCAGCATAAAAGCAACGCAGATAATTTTAGAGCGATAAAACAAAAGTTTCCTGACCGTTCATGGCTATCGTAGCTTGTCATCGTCACAGTCACGGTACGCAGAAACAAAAAACAACAACTTCTGAAGCATTGACATTGGATGGAGAGGTGCTATTTTCAACGGATAAGTACAAAAATGAGCGCGTGCCGCTGGCTGACCCGTGTGGAGCGTCGAACCGGAAGCCGTCGTATCCCACAGTTCCCTGCGATTGCCCATTTTACCGGTCACCTGTGGCACTATCAGCCTAATACTGTTCGCTCATGTGTTTAGAAAGCTTGTGTGACGCCGATCTCGACTCTATCCGCTGATGCCTAAATCCACCGTTCGCGGTCGTCGACCCTCCAGTGAATTTATTGAAACATCGTGAACTTTCTTACAGCGCAACACCAGAAAAAATACAGGACAGGGAAGAAGTAGAACAGAAAGAAAAGACGGCGCTGTCTTTTCGCGCGCCGTCTTTTCTTTCTGTTCTACTCCTTCCCTGTCCTGTATTTTTTCTGGTGTTGCGCTGTAAGAAAGTTCACGATGGATCCTAACCAACTGGCCCAACTTACCGTCTTACTAGAATTTATTGAAAATTGCTAGGATGCACCACCGCTCTGTGTTTCTGGGCATATATACGCGCCTAACAATAGCAATGTAGTGACTTAAGGGATGCTACGTGTTCGAACTACGACTTGGCTATTGCGGGACGCGCTTGGTGAATTTTCACACGCATTCTGGCATCTTCCAATGCGCTTCTGATTGCGAGACATCCCTGGAAGGTGGCACCAGTGCAAGTTTTGTTTTTCGGAGACGCCATGATTGCTCGTTTAGTATTGTCACGTGGTCGTGAGGTCGACGAAGGCAACTGTCGACGTGTCAAAGATGAAACTCTTCATTTGGCCTGAATTTTGGACGGGAAACTGAAGGTCAGACTACAGCAATACTTGTCGGCCGTCGAACAACTGACAAGCGGTGATGCGGGTCAGAATTTATACATGTGCCGTCGAATATTCAAGCGTCATCGCTAGCGACCACGTCAGTTCCCGAATAATCTGTAATGCTCGCGTTGTGCGCGTAATCGCATCGGGAGCTTCTGCGATTATCTAGATGGTTTTTAGTCAGTCGGTGTGGTTGCACAAGGCAGTACTTACACGCGTGTAATAAAATGATAACAAAACTTGGGAAGACGGCGTGGCAATATGCACGCAGCTGCGTCTTTCGACATGCATGCGACTCTGTCGAACTTGTCTACATACGAAGTTTTTTTAAAATGATGTGCTGCATTAGTTTATTTATTTACTCTAGATGAATGACGGCAGAAAAGGTACAGCAAGTAACTATTTACTCGACTGTTTATGGTGCCCGTCGTTCCGAGAGCACGATACGCCACGAAAATTATAAAACACGTACAGCGAACTTTTTCGAAAAAAAAAAAGGGTAGCACCATTCATTGTCAATAAAATTCTAATCTTAAAAGAGTTTTCACGTTCAGTGTATCATTGTCATAATTGCGAAATGCGATGGAATAATGCATAAATATATAACAGTGCACACGACTAAATTGAGTGAAGTCCTATCCTGTAAAGCCCGGTACATTCTTCATTCGCAGGCTGCGTTGAAGGCTTCGAATATGCACATTTATGGAGTAGGCATGGGAATGAGGAGCGTCGAGTAGAGTGATGTGGACGATGGGCTATGTATTTTATAATGTCACTTATGCCTCGATTGAAGTATTAGAGATCCTGAACAACTAATAATTAAGACTGCAATATATTCACCGACTTGCTGCAAACGACTGTATAGATGGAAACAATGGTCCTTTGTTTTGGGGTATTTGAACATTCTTGAAATTTGATACGAATTGGGATGAACGTATGTATACATACAACGGTGTACAAGACTCTGGCCGGAGACGGCTCATTGTGAAGCTTGATACACATTCAATTGCTACAGTATTGGCAGCTAGCTCACGAACAACGCTAACTCCATCACCCACTCGCACCTCCGACGTCTGGCATAAGTGCACCACTCTTTCTGCAACATGCACAGTGACGAAAGTGTTGAAACAAATACAGTTCACACATTAAGTTCGAGCTATAGCAGCAGTGCTCGTGTACTTTAGAGCATAGCACTCATCTAGTCCACAAAAGCGAAGCAGTGGTGGGCCCATATGGTTGATGCGCCCGAGTGCAGTGAATAATTTTTGAGCGCTGAAGTCATTCCGATACGCGAGCTGACTGGATTGCTTCAGTCCGTGTCTCTTCCGTCTTGCTCGTTACATTCTCAACCTTCTTCACAAGTGTACCTATAAAAAACTGGTGTGCCGGCTTTGCAAACTGGGCAGAGGGGGGGGGGGGGGCTCTTTGCGCTTTACAAGGAAGCAAAGTGCATTGTTGTGCATCTTTTTCTTGAGCCTATTTACAACAGTTGCGAGTGGGATGACCCTTGGGGTTGGTTCTTGGGAAGTGAGCAGGAAAAAGATTCTTCAGTTGAAAAAAGGGAAGAAAGGGGTGGGGCGTAAGTCACGCAGAAAGTGTCTTTTAGCCCCGCCGCGGTGGTCTAGTGGCTAAGGTACTCGGCTGCTGACCCGCAGGTCGCGGGTTCAAATCCCGGCTGCGGCGGCTGCATTTCCGATGGAGGCGGAAATGTCGAGGCCCGTGTGCTCAGATTTGGGTGCACGTTAAAGAACCCCAGGTGGTCAAAATTTCCGGAGCCCTCCACTACGGTGTCTCTCATAATCATATGGTGGTTTTGGGACGTTAAACCCCACATATCAATCAATCAAAGTGTCTTTTAGGCAGTGACGTCCCCTTCAGCACACGAATCAACCATAGAGAGGGAAAACGCTGGCGAAGCCGTATTCATTCCAGCAGCCACGGTCAGGCATAGCTCTTTGTTTAGATGGAATGTCAGACACAGAATAATCGCCTCTGCTTATATTCAGCCAAATGTCGTTTATTTGCAAGCCGTGAATACATTCGACCGCTGTCCACTAGGGAATGGCTCGATCTAGGCCTTCTGTGAGGCCAGCGTGTAACCTGTTGTCTCCAATCAAGGAGATATAGTTCTTGTAGACAAGTACCCACTGCATAGACATAAAATTTTCTCTCTTTTTTTTCTTACGGCTTCATGGAATCTGCCATGCTCCCCAGCTGCATATCGTTTGTAGAGACAAAAGCCGCCTAGTTTTTGCACATTTAGCTTTCAGCCAACGACCCATAAGTGCTTTCAGATATTGTTGCTCTGTGGGTGGGATACAAAAATCCCGCTTGGAAACCATTTTCAAATGATTTACACGGTCAGGGTTTTGGCTCAACCAGCAGGTTTTGTCTCAACAACAGTAGCTGGAAGGACATTCACCTACGTCTTTACTGTGGCCTTTTAGATACCTACAGAAAAAGAGCGTGGAAAAGAAAAAAAAATCACGTGCTACGAGAAGGTGTGGTGTGTAAAGGCAGGTTCGCCGTGCTGCTGCCCATGCACGTGTGAAAAGTCACTTCGGTGTTATTGGTTGCCCAGGAATGTTTTTTTTTCGGAGAACGTTGAGATAGGTCAACGCCAAGTGTCTTCCTCCGACAGCATTGACGGCAGCCACATCGAAAAATATCCGCACGTCTGAGGCAAGCAGGGCGACCATTTCACCACGTCTTCAACTGTGACTGTGCTGTAGTTATCCTGCCGTGTGACTGCACTGCAGTTATCTTGCAGGGAAGGGCCTTCAAGTTCGTCCCGACAACCGTGTCACACGAGTTGGCGATGGCATCTCGAGCGACACTCGCACCCACAAGATTCCCCGCAGCCTTACCACCCGAAGTGTGGGCGGAGATTTTTCGCAAACTCGACATAGAGTCTCTCTTAAACGTGGCCGACGCAACTGGGCCCGCGTGGAGGCGCTTAATCTTCAGCGCGACTCTCTTGCGAAGTGTCACCTTCGATCGGAAAACGGACGAGCGAATTCTTCGGAAGTTCCTGCTGGCAACACGCGAGGAATTTGTCGAGGACAAGCCGGTAGGGAACGTCCCGTTCACTTTGCAAGTCCGAGAGCTACGCTTTGCAACTTTCTTCACGCTTTCGTCCGAAGTGATCCTCGACTGTGTCGGACGCTGCCAGAACCTCCGAGGGCTGCACTGTGTGAACTGCTGCGTAGAACCTACCCGACTGTTTAGCCTTCTGTCACTGAGGTTGAGACGTGTCACTAGATAAGAGTGGACTCTATACGACAAGTTCGTTTACGAGTTTTGGCTGGACCAGCGTGCCATCAGGCAGATAGACGCTTTCGACAAATTAGAAGGGCCTCAACTAATCGCCATGTACGTCGAGCATACCCGCAGCCTCGTGACCGACTCACTCTTGAATTGTTTCTTGAGGCGCTGCCCCAAGATACGTCACCTGCACATTCACGACGTTCGAGTGGAGGACCTTCCAAGGCTGCGCGTAGACGCCTGCAGTGAAAACTTTGTCCCGAATGAATCGGGCCCTGTGGAGATCACCCGTCGCATTCCAAGCCTCGAAACCTTCAAGTACACGTCTGAGAGGCAGCTGTCTTCGGAAGTGGGAACACGGGTCTCCGTGATACGCAACAACATCGCCTGGCAGCGGAAAACATCGCCCTCTTTCAACGTAGTCAGACTAGAAGACGTCGTGAAGCAGAAGGCTTCGATTCGCCTAGCCGAGCAAGCTATGGTCACCGTGGATATCAACTCGCAAGGCGCCACTCTACTCGAAGAAGCCGCCCACAAACCACACGCGTGGCAGCGTATGAGACGCCTAACACTCGTTTCGAGGCTCGTCGAGCCAGCCGAGGCTACATCTTCGCCCACTATGCATGTAAGTGGGAAACCGTTGGGAGAGTTTTTCCAGAAGTGTGTCTCCCAGCTTACCGAGCTGAACCTGTCCACGAGCCACTTTTCGGTCGAATCCGACTGCTGCTTCCTCGTAGCCTCGACGCTGCTCAAGCTGCGCTCACTGACGCTGCCGCCATGCGGAGTGAACCTCAAGAATTCTCTCGGGCACCTTGCGCTAGGTTGTGGACTATTGGAGAGCCTCGAAATCGGGTCCATCTCCACAGCTGACACTGCAGCCTCATGCGAGGCCTGCAAACTTCCGCTTCAGTTCACAACAAGGTGTTTCGAGCTTCTGCACGAGAAAACCAGACTAAAAAGGCTGAGCATAGATGAGACCACCAACATGCCATACCCAACATTCCTGCTCGAATGCAGAGTTGAAGAACTGCGTTTGAGCGTAGACAACGTAAAGGACGGGCAGCTCGCAGACTGCTCCGAGGAACTTGGCGCGCTCCTTGCTGCGAACCCTCGCGGCTGTCTAATCTGACACTTGTGGCCCGCCGGGCGATGCTATGTCGCAGCGTCGCGGAGAGTCTGGCGCTCATACAGACGGTGCAGCATCTTTGCGTGCTTACTGCGCAGGCCGATACTGGCGTAGTAGTCAATGCCTTTTTGCTGTTACTGAATCGAAGCTTACCCCGACTGCAAACGGCGCACGTGCACTACATGAGCAAGTGGGGCAAAGTTCAGACGAGCACGTGGATGCGCCTGAGCTGTCTCGACTACTACAGCGGATGGCGCACTGGACAGCCCCGAACGGCAAATGGTCTGTTCCAACGCAATAGCCCCTGTTTGAACCGCTTGTGCTGCGTGGACAACTTTACCGGACTGGTCCGACCGAGAAATCGCTGCTGACAACGTCAACGTACAAAAAAAAAGGGGGGGGGGGGGCAATAAATATTATGGTTGTCCTCAAGAAGTTTCCTGTGATGGTTGGAAAATTGAGCTACACCTCCCAGCAGCCTAAGAATTTCGTCCTGTAGTGTTACACCTTGTGTGCGTGCCGCAGTCTCTGTCACAGTGAGTGGACGTGTTTCAGTTTGCCGATATAAGCTGTTTATATTTGAAAATTATTCAGTGCGTGAATGTGTCGCGTACGCCCGCTTTTGTGACCAAATGCTTAGAAATTATTTCGTTAAGCATTGCCAGCTGCATAATAATGGCACAAAATTTATTAACAGCTGGTGTTTCCTAGACATTGGATTCTGAATTTGTGGCTCTTCATGAATTTTTCTGCCATGATCCAATCCTATCAACTGACCTTCAATACCACAACTGACCATCTTGCATATAACGTCGACTGCTGTCTTCGAGTTTTTGCTTGTACGTATACTTCTTTACGTTACCGTGTTACCGGCACCCCTCGGGTGCCGGTAACACGGTAAACGTAAACTCGCTTGCGCCCAGTCAGGCAACTTGCTTCGGGCCGTAAACGTAAAGCCTATCCGGCGAGTAGTTCACGTTACGTAAAGGTTCACGTTCCGTAAAGACTCGCGCATGCGCAGATTCTCCCTAACGTCACAGGGTCGTGACGTTAACGAAAGCGGCGGTCGATGCATTCAAGGTGAAAGTTTTGATTTGGCCGCATACTTGTGGCCGATGAGCGTACTCAAATTAGAGCCAAAGGCGTCCCTGTTATCGTGCAGAACGACATTAAAAAAGATGAACGGTTTCACACGAAGCAAAGCTGCTGCATATTCTTTACAGTGTATTGTTGTAGCCGCTAGTGATTTTCTTAATGACAATTAATGATTTAATCCTCATCACTTGTAATTCAAAGAGTACTCGCCTGATTATCGAAGTGCCAATGAGGCAGATGTGCAAATCTTGAAACGACATCTAGTCTGTGCTACTTTCAACAACGTGTACTGATTGCGTGCTCCACCAGTCCTGCTAAGCTTCTCTGGAAATGACGATAGTTATAACGCGAGAACAGAACGACGACAAAGGTACAACTTTGTCGTCGTTCTGTTCTCGCGTTGTAACTATCCTCATGTCATACCAACTAGCCCAAACCTCCACGCTTCTCTAGAAAACCTCGCACCACCGCGGAACAATACCACGTTCACTGTCCTTTGCTGCAGGTATGCGGTCTTGTTGGACGATAGAGACGCGCGCTTGAGCACCTGCACTTTACCCTCAAAAGGAATATGTTCGTTGACAGGGTGCACACCTGCATGGACAGAAGCCGCCATGCTCGCACGCCAGCCGAGAACACCGCCGTAGTATCCCCCATTCGTTGAGTCACTCGCTAAACCTGTGCAGGGTTGGCCCCAGCGACTGGCCTTGCGTTCCAGGTTTTTCTTGATGTTGTTCATCCCGAAGTCACGGCTTCCCGTGTTGACGGGGCAGCTAACCCGATTCCGCCGCCTTCACTACTCTTCAGACCAACGTTTCTAGAAGTAGACAACAGCCGCAAACACGTGGTAGCTGGGAGTGCTGGAAATTGAAGCGAGTGTCCGTTTTCCGAAAACTCAACAAAGATTCGCGCTTGTTTTCAGGAGGACATTCAGTAAGAGTAGAGAAGCAGGATTTTCGTTTTTCGACATAAGCCTGGTGCAGCCGGCCTTGTGAAATGCAGGGGCAGGAGCTGGTTTGATCTCGAGTCACTTGTTTCAGCACGAACTTCACAAAAGCACACATGCTGAGCTACTAGTAAGAACAATGTGTGGTGTTTTACTTTCAGATCCGACCAACCAATATATACCACAAAAGCAACCGTGGACACGGATGACGCGGTAGCAAAAGAAGCACGCGCGATCGATACATATATAACGAGTGAAATGTGCACCGTGACAGATTGTCATCGTTGATTGATGTGTGTCCCAAAACCAAGATTGTCGTCGTGTTCGTGTCTTCTCTTGACAATGATGAGCATGGCTTGCTGAGACAGATATCACCCGTGGAAAGTACCACGTTACAAAAGTAGTCGATGGGTAAATGCGTCTTCCATCAAATGCCGCGTTACACAGTCTAACAGATGTGTCACACCTGTTTCACAGGTTCGGCTAAGAAAGAACGAAAACGAGGCTGTCCTCGTGCTCTGTTAGCCAAAACAGAGGCTGTCCTCGTGCACAAGAGCAATATTTTGGTTGCAAGTATACCGCACCATGTGTATATTTTCCATGCCTTTATTTTTGTCCTTGTATGGAGTTCGTGTTTCTTTTAATGATCCTCAAGCAACCTCTTTTTGCGTCTCGATGCTCCGCAGAACAACAACAAAAAAGGACGTGGACAAGATAGCATTTTTTTTGCAGTTTAGTTGGGTTGAAATCTTCACCTTTCTTCCAAGACGTTCTAGTACGAACAAGTGCGCTTAGAAAAGGAACAGCGGTGGTGGTGGTTAGAAGAGGAAGAAGGCGCCTAATTTCTGCAGCCTGGTAGAGAGCACAGGGCATAGGAACGTGAAGCATAAAAAAAAAAGAAGTTCCGTCTATGCTAAAAAATGAGCGACTCTCCCTCTACCCCATTAATCTGAGGCACGGATCTGGTCACGGGAAGAGGACAATAACGCGTTTTTCGTTCTTTTGCTCTCTTTGTAGCCACACTACCCTAGGTGCCGCCACAATCCTCTCTGGGCTGCTATTAACATGCATGATCCACCGAAAATTCGTGTGCCGAGGCTTTTGATGTCAGCATTTGTAGTTCCGAGCCCAGAAAGAACGGAATCCTTTTGTACAACGGAGGGAACTTAGGGAAGTGCCTAGAGAAGGGGTTAAGAGATTACTCCCTCGCTGGCTTTCGTGCCAACGGGCTGTGCCCCCGCGATCACCGACGACAGCGCTGCTCTGGCCGACTGGCTCGCTTTACGCCATCTCCTGACGCCGACAAAAGCTCTCGCTAAGTGGTGCCTCGTCTTTGGACTTCTGCGACCATATCCATGTGTCCTATCTTTTCCTTACTTCTGTAGGTGGCTGTCCATGCTCCTCCCTCTATGTCTATACCTTTTAATCATCCCTATCCTTTTAATCCCTCCTTTACCCCCATCCCTCGTGAGCTACTGTTGAGGTGTCCTCCCCATGAGAGACAGTTACCGAGCTCCCCTTTAACTTCTTTTCATTGAAAGATCACTTTGAAAGATCACATTGAAAGATCTCATTGAAAGATCTCATTGAAAGATCTCATTGAAAGATCTCAAAGAGCAGTCGATTGGATTAAAAAAAATTAAATGTCAGGTAGACAGATGAGATTAGAAAGTTTGTGGGTGTAATGTGGCAGCAGCGAACACAGGACCAGTTCAAATGGAGGATCATGCCAGAGGCATTTGCCATGCAGTGGGTGTGGTCAGGCTCACTGACCATTACGCTACGACTCACTGTGAATGCCGAGTGCAGCTATTGAGTGTTTTTGATTTTCCGATGAGTGGAGGTGCAAACGTTTTGCTAATTAGGAAAAAAGAGCACGTGCGTGCATTTCACAACAGCTGTTATATACAGGCATCCCTTCATGCAGCCCTTTGTTTCCACATATAAATCGGTGGGCACCATCCCCACCTTAATGATGCCTTAATGATGGTGTTATTAAGGCTGAATGATGGTGCTGAAGTGTTCAGCGCCGTAGTTTTCATTTATTTTGCATTATAACTTTCAACAATTTATGCAAATTCATTTCAGGATGACTTCACAGCAGAACCGGTACATGAAGCAGCACCAGGTCTGGTTTGTAAGTTGAAACAAACTGTGGAAACATCACCAGAGCCAGCATGTGAATACCACATTCCTCATAAATCGGTTCAAGTGTGACTAAATACCTGCAATGAAGCATCCCAAGCAAATCAGGGGGAAATCAACAACTGCCACGCAAACGTAACTTCAAGCTCTTTCATCAAGTATGTCATCACCTTTACCGTAAGATTTAAAAATGAACTCGGTTTTGGGCGCGAGGTTCCATAGCGGCACATCGCGATGGTGCATGAAGTGAGGCTTTTGCATCTGACCAGGCATCATTCTGAATGCTGACGTAAGATAATACAGTCGCTTCAGCGAGCAAAGTAATTTTAATGCTGTCTGTCACATTAATGCAATGTAATTGGTGAGAGCGTAATAATCAAGTACAGTGGTTACAAAAGTATGAACAATATACTGATCTTTGAGACAAGGCACAACCGCGCTTGTTTATTAAAGGTTTACAGTTTTAGCCCTAGGAACATTACTTGTTCATAAGCAGAAATTTATACATTTAGCTTGCTGTATAGCTACGTGAATGATACCTTTGGCATTTACCAGCTTGATGTGTGAGCTGCATGCTTTCTGTCTCGTATTCTGCATGCATATATCCAGGAAGCTGAGCACTTTCCATGTCAACCATAGCTCAGCACTTGTTCCGTCGTGGCTACAAAAGCCTTACACAATTAGTCAATTTTGTTCAAAACGTTACCTTTAACCTAGATACAGGAAATCAAATAGATGCAATTATTATTGACTTCTTTACTGCTTTTCTCTTTCTTTATTTATAACTTGCTGGTGAATTTATATACCACACGCCATAATACTTCTCTTATTCTTGCATTGCCCATTCGCTTCATTATAGCTCGCACTTTGGTTATTTTCGAGCGAACAGGTACAAAAATTTAGGTATAAATTTTGCGAGTTGTGTATACTGGGCTGACAGAAACCTCGTTCAGCGCCCCAATGTTAAATCGCTGAAAGCAAAAGCAATGAATCGGAGAAACATGGGAAGTGCTGCGCAAAACACGCTCGCAGTTCTTAAGCATTCACCTAGGGTTAACAGCTGTATAATAAAACAATACAAGCAAACTCTTTTTTTTTTGTTTCTTCATGGTCACTTATATCAGTTTTATGAGCGCGCAACAAGAATTATACGTGAAAAAGCCAGGACAAAACAAAAAGCAACTGCAAACGTTGCTTATTTGTTGTAAGATACACGTTAAAACTAGTTCAATCAGTGTACAGACGCGTAAAAGTCGAGCGGCTATTGATGATGAACCTGGTAGCCCAGGGGCGCCAAATGAAGGACACTTGGAGGAGAGCGCGGCTTTCAGATACCACTGAAAACGGCGGTTGACCGGCGCCTTCCGCGGACGACACTGCCCGCTAGAGCGGCGGGCGTCGCGCAACAGCAGCGGCGCATGTGAAACGAACGCGCGTCCTGCCGCCGCTCATCGCCGCGACCGCCGCCGCTCATTCGCTCGTATGGGCTTCAAGGTACTCGGCTGCTGACCCGCAGGTCGCGGGTTTAAATCCCGGCTGCGGCGGCTGCATTTCCGATGGAGGTGGAAATGTTGTAGGCCCGTGTGCTCAGATTTGGGTGCACGTTAAAGAACCCCAGGTGGTCGAAATTTCCGGAGCCCTCCACTACGGTATCTCTCATAATTATATGGTGGTTTTGGGACGTTAAACTCCACATACCAATCAATTAATCTGAAATCCGTGCGAATCAGCGTGGGTGAATAGCTAAAAGATTAACAGTGAAGCGGCGTTCTAAACCTTGCGCTATGTCTTCTTGAGAGGCGTTCATTTTTTGCGGCGTCAAGACACGTGATTCTAACGTTAAAGGCGTTAGCAGTACTTTTCTTGTCCGGAAATGTGAACAAGGCACGCTTATATATATTTTTTTTTTGAAAAATAAGCGTAATGTCTACCATCGCATTTTTCTTTCACGCAGATAACTTTACGCTTAGGTACACCAGCAAGAAATTGATAGTCCTTCCAGTTTGTTGGGAATCAATTATCATTTTTTTTAAAGCGGCTTGTCGTCTTGTATAATCGCACGTACACTCATCGTTTCACCAACGAGAGGAGGATTGTTTATTCGATGTAATAGCTAATTCGTAATTTTTCCTAAGTCCCTCCAGTATTGAGCCAACCGTAGATGCAATCTACTTGCCACTGGCATTTTTTAGTTTAGAAATGGCAGAACGCAGGCAGACTGCAAATTTTCTATGGTCTACATATGTGCGTTTTTGCTGATTTTAAGGTATTATTGGATAAGTAATATCAAAAACCATAGGAAGGTGCTCGCTGTTATATAGTTGCCGAGCCAACAACAGCCCATGAAGACACCTCGTACCTCGGACACATGTTACATGGCCTTTATTCAGACACGAGAAATTGTGGTCAATAGTACATTTCCACAGTCACCTACCACAAAAGTCTGTCCTTAGGCCCCAAGACAAATTATGTGAATTTATGTCTCATGTGAGTACAATTTCCTTTCTACGTGCTTCCAAAACACTCTCAAGATAACGCGTGCTTTGCACACAGGAGGGGAAGTAACAATTTATAATTAAAAAGGGTGGTATCCGGGGAGACACAAATCTAATGCTACAACATCACAATCCGAGTCTAACATTCTGAAAGAAATATTCGCTCTATATGGCATAATTTACTTGATAAGGATCATTAAATTTCTGCGCCGAACTGCGATTGCATCTTCACCTTCATCGCGGCCACGCTGTCCACATCATTATACACGCATACAGCGCTGCTAGCAAAAACAGTGTTTTTTCTTAAACATATAACCGACACACAAAACGTGTAACCAAGTGTTCACATTTAGAATGGCAGTCGTGTAACAGGTGCCTTTATCCTGCGGCCGTGCATGTATATATGGCAAACAAGCCGTTGCATTAGTGCGAGGCTTCTTGAGCACAAGAGTTATTAGAAATGAACGAACTTGTCCAAGCATTGTTCCGAGTGTGTGTGCGTACTGTTTTTAGTTGACACATGTTTATTGTTTGTGCATAATGACGCCTATATACAAGAGACGTATAGCTGAGGCCTTGAGCATAACTCGAAAAGTGAGTAATTGCGTTAGCCAACCTTCCCTGTCGCTATCATCAAAAGAAATGGGCTTGCTAAACAGGGGTGACTTGGAAGCTCATACGAGGCTGTGCCTTACGGTTTGACAGGTATATCAACTTTGATATCATTTTTGACATTGAGTATGGGTGCTCCCTAAGAAACGTACATGTCTTTCAATAAATCAGTTTCAAGTTCAGCGCCGTGTGTGTCACTTCTTTCCTGGATGCTGTGTCTAAGCGCTGTTATATACTTTTATCAAAGAACCCTACCAACTCGCGCAATCTACTTGTCTTCTTCAATATTTATTGTTTACGACCCGACGACGAATGAATCCTGATCACGTGGTAACAATAATAAACATATGCGATGGATTCGTACCCGTGAATCTCTGAAACCATATCGTAGCATTGCCTGCGCAGGCAGGCTAAGCTTGATGTTGACAAGTATTGATGAGAATGACTTGCTAACGCAGGTACCACCCGCAAAAAGTACTACCAAAGCACTCAGCATGAACAAACAAACAAACTAGCCGATGCGTAAGTATGTCTTGTGCTAAGAACTACCTCACACAAACTAACAGGTGTGTAAATGTGCGGCTAAGAGAGCGCAAACAAAATGCTACGTTGCCTCCTGACGACATTCATCGCTCTCCTCACTCAGTCATTTGGTCATGAGGCAATGTTTAACTGAGCTGCAATTCTGGGTCGTTTAATAAGAACGAGACTGTAGCTTCCTAGCCGAGCGATGGTCTCGGTGATGTCTGCATTGGAAAGCCATCTATAAATCCCCGATTACCAGACAATTAACGAGATTGTTGTTTGTAGCGTCACACGTATGTCTTCTTGTGTCGTTTTCTTCTTTCGTCCTTGTGACATCAGTGGAGTTCGTGTTGTTTTCAATGACCTACTAGCACCTCATCTCCTTTGCGACTCTCACTGATTGGAGCTTTCTAAACACGTTATCACTCAAGAAGCAACGCGAAGCTCAAAAGAAATTCGGGCGATGCTGAACAATGACCGACTGGTAAATATGTGCACGTGTGTCTCCCCCTACCGCATTATCCCCAATGCGCTGAGCCACGCTCCTATCTTGGGAAGGGAAGAAAAGCGTCTAGTTCTTTACAAGGGAGGGGAGAAGCGGGTGCCTAGAGACGAGGATTATCTTGTCAAGCATTCCTTCTTAGTCACTGTTCGTGCCTCTTCGCCCGCTGGACATTTTTCGTCTTGTAAGAACGCCGATACGCGCACAAGCCCAGAAGAAACGCAGTCGCGACGGCAAAGGCATTGTTGCTGTGAAACTGCCAACGGAGTCGCTGCTGCTGGGAACGTTCCGTCTTTAGTTTGAGTGTTGAGTAGTAGCCCTTTCGAATCCTCGCCGCACCGGAAACATTGGAGGGAGCCCGGTCAGGAACACGCTACCAGTTAGTTGTCCTGAGCCACCGTTCTCAAAACATTTTTCTTAGTTTAGAACGCCGTGTGTGAGAACTTAGGAAAGGAGAGCAAAATAGTAGAAAAGAATGTGGCAGAGCTTCGGAAGGTCGCGGTGTGAGGAATTTGCGTGAATGCCTCGCAAAACAATAATCCAATGTGTAATGAGCATGCCTAGTCTGTGTGTGTGTGTCGAAAATTGTTCGATGAGTGAACGTAGGCAAAGTATTTAGCGTCACCGTCCTACCATGGGATCATGTCCGGTTGCCTAAGTAGAAGGAAATTCCAGACATTATTCAGTGTCCAAACGTAAGCAAAGGATGACGCATCAACTTCTTACCACGGGATCACTCCATTCGCACAAGCAGTCAGAACTTTCTCTGGCCATTGAGGAGGCGGAAACAGAAGGAAGAATTGGCAACTAGTGCAACGATTAGCAGTGGACGACTTCGTCCATCGGTTGCTCGCTGGAGAACGTCACGTAGCTTCTTTTCAAATATCGCGGGTCGAAGTCGACCCTTAAGGCTGGTGCACACCGGCGACTAGCAGCGGTCGCGCGACCATTCGCGACTGGCGACCAAAAAGCGACTGATGTTCACACCGGCAGAGGCTGCATGCGAGCGACCGGAAGTCGCAAAACCGGAGAGTCACGTCCGGATCTCGTTATGAGCGAGAACTCCTGAGACCGGTGCGATCAGCTGATCGCCGCCAGCTGAGTCCGTTCTCGCACAGCGTTCCCAACAGCGTCAAGTTCGATTCAAGCGAAGAACAAGACAATTTCATGGTGCTGATGCACTGTGCCATGGTGTCAGCGCTGGCATCACAGATGCCTCCAAATAAAAAAACAAAAAAGCCGGTAGTGGATGTGGCCATCCTTTCGATCGCGGGAGTTGACCAGCCATGCAAGCCTTCAGAGCTGCGCTGACACGACGAGGAGTATTTCCGAGAGTCGTACGTATTCAGAAACCATCCTTGAATTTCCCTTGACTTGCCACAGCCTACAATGCAGCACAAATGCGTCTCGAACGTGGAGTCAAGTCGTTGCCAAGGCATGAAGTACAAACGCCTTCCAAACACGCTGCGTTGAATGCGCTGACAAGTCAAGTTCAAGACAAAAAAAAGTTTCCGAATACGGGGAAAAGACAGTGCACAATTTATTTTCTCTTTACTTTGACGGTGTTTAGCTTCTTGCGAATGCCACCACGTAAATTCGACACTTTGCTCGAGTTGCTGCGGCCCGCCATCTCCAAGCCAAGTATTCCGTGGTGGCCATGGTGCCACAGACCGAGAGAAACGCACTCGTTTGTATCTGGCGGCAGGAAGCCAGCGCAATGAAAAAAAAAATTGAGCATCGCTGATTGGTTAAGCAGCTTTGCGACTGCAGTCGCGCGACTGAAAAATCGGTCAAGAAGCGACTGGCCAACGCAGTCGCTTTGCGACCGTTTGCGACCGTTCGCGACTGGTTGCGACCAGTCGCAAATGGTCGCGCGACCGCTGCTAGTCGCCGGTGTGCACCAGCCTTTACTCCGTGACAGTTCATTTGTATGATTTTTTGAGCATGCGTGGTACAGGCTGCTATGCGTGCTCGTGAATTACTTCACCTCTCTTTCCTTCGATATTCTTTCGGTCCTCTTGCGCCTTCCCACGTGTAAGGTAACCGCATTCAAGCGGATTAACCTCCCCGAGTTTTTTTTTATATTCGCTCTTTCTCTCAGTTTCTCGCAAGCTTTTTTTTACAACGCGGAAGAAATAACAGTATATGGGACGTGTCGTGCAGGGAATGATTCATTCGGTGGTTTCTGAAACGGCACGAACATTCGCACTCTGAACACAACTGTAGTCAACACTGCAAGCGCTCCTTTAACAATCTATCGTCGGCAACTTCGTCGAACAGGCGTTTCGTCATTCACGTAGCAATATGTTGCACCTTGCCAAACTCGCTGTGTCTAAGAAGTCCTGTCACGGAGCAAGCTAACGGCAAGCAAAAGCCTGGGGCTCGCACGCTTGTCTGGGCGAGGATGGCGTTCACACTTTTCTTGTGGGCGCTTGCGCGCCCTCTGGGACCACTCGGGAGTTTGAAAAAAAGGTCTATTTCAATGGAAAAAGGAATGGCAGACTCGCAGTGTACGGGGTTAACGTCAGTCATGGGTCTCAATTAGACTAAAATGTAATAACGGTAACTTATTGCGCCGGCTGGTAGGAGGTATCTTGAACGCCATGCAGGATTCACTTCCCTGGCTTTTTGGTTTGCTAGAGTTTTACAGAGATCACGAATACACGGGAGAAACAGTCGAGTAAGGCTTGGAACGCCGTGTCTTGTGACAATATTTTTCATCTGTCACAATGAGTTTGCTATACTCAAATACCATCCCTGATAAAAGAAAATAACTGTTTTCATTCATTGTTTTTAGGCATCAACCAACGCGTGGAAGAGTGGCCTCTCGAAGACTCGCCATCGCAACCACGAAGTCAAGCCGAAGAACATCCCGGCTGCAAAAAAAAAAAAAACGACACGTCGGTGTTTCCATCAATCGGTACGTGGCAGCGTTTCACGAGGCGAATAATCATCGCAAGATGATATGTACGCCCATTGCAAGCTGAAATTGTTGACACACTATTCCAGCGTTCTCAGAGCTTCTAAGAACTTCGCGTCTCTTGCTGCGTGATCAGTGCGAGGTCGGCACCTTAATACGAGGGGCGGAGGCACCGCTGAACTTGACACCATGAACATTGACGTGATGGAGCTCTTCCATAGAGGACTGCGACAAGATGACGTCGAGCGTAAAGAAGCTCGCCTTAATTAAGAAACACAACCAAACTTGCCTGAGATCCGGGGAGAACCTTTATTATGAAACGATTTCAGAAAAGGATGCCACCGTCCCCCGGCAAATGTTGAAAACAGGACCATCGTGGGGATGCTTTCAATTAGCGATATATCTCTGAACGCTTTCATGATTGCCTTCGACGAGCTTCGCCCGCGTTCCAAGTTGCAGATCGTGTACCTCGAGGTAGACTGGCAAGGCGAGGGCTTGGGCATAGATCTCTCGGCGGTGTTTGCAAAACTGGACTCGTTGGAACTTCGTTGCCACAACATCGGGAGCGGATTCGCAAAAGAAGTTGCAAGGTACATCGAAGGGAGCGACTCGCTCCAAGAAATAGTCATCTCGGAAAGATGTGGAGGTGACGAAGGTGCCGCCCGCATCATCAAAGCCATCGGAAGAAATCACACCCTCAAAAAGTTCGCCTTGGCCGAGATGGAGTTGTCCTCCAAGATGTTAATCACATTCACGGAGATGCTCGCGACTAGCTCCACCCTCGAGCTGCTGGATATAAGTAGCGCGTGTGCCACGGAAAAGGATAAAGTGTCATGGCTGTTGTCACGGCGCCGCTATATCAATGTCTTCAAAAGACTCGAAATAAAGTGGTCCAACCGGCTACTCTCAGAGCTTGGCACATTCATCCGCAATCAAGCAAGCCGCTCCAAGGTATCCGTCAGCTTCGGATCAATTGCCGACGAGAGAGCTGTTCGGCATTTTTGTGATGCCGTCACCAGCGACAAGAAACTTCGCGAACTTTTCATCCACGAAAACAAGTATAGAAATGCATACGACGAAAGTGGAGGCACTGAGGACGAAAATGAAGACGAAGAACGTGAGGACACAGTCGACGCACGTGAGGACGCCGCAGGCAAGCTGGCTCGCCGCGTCGATCCAGTGAAGCGTAAGAGGACTCTCCGAAAAAGACTCGGCAGCAAGTGCACGAGAAATGACAACGAACGTCATCTTGCCAGCATCTTCGATGCCGTAAAAGAGAACTGTTCCATCAGAAAGTTCTACATGGGGACCGATTTGGTGACGTCTGAAATGGCGACGTCCCTCTCGGAGTTGTTTGCGGTAAACCGGACACTCACTCACGTCCACGTGTGCAGTTTCCAGGAAATATCGCCCAGCGACGTAGACACTGTCCTGCGCGGTTTGCAGAAGACCTACAACCTGAATCCTCTCGGCGTTCACACGAAAACAAATCAGTTGGGAACCTACTTCGAAACATACGCGCTTTCGCACAGGAACTCTGCACTGCTAAACAAGTCCTCCCGATTTGTCATTTCCGGCGTCGGGGTCAGCGATCAGCAAGGCACTGATGGTCCGAAAAACGTGCACTCAAGTGGTCGCCTCGTCAGGAAAGTCCACGAGCGGGTTAAACGACCGAGGAGTCTACTAGGAACAAATTCAACTTGAGCGTGCTTAGCCATTGGATCACTACTCCCGCAAAGGGGCAGACACAGGGTCCGTCCGCAAAGTGATAAGACTGGGTCTGGTAAAAATTATTTTTTATCCGGTTGGAGGATGCTATATTTAAAACCTTCAAAACCTTTTCACGAGGGATTTATACACAGATCACAACGCATTACCCGATGCAAAGGCAAGTCAGCTGCTGTGACCTCCCTCAGAAAACCTGTAGCGATGACCTTTCACTGTAGAGATGACCGTTCTGGTTTCTCCTGAGGGTTACCAGGGTGAAGTCTACCGGGCTCACACCTCATACAGCGCTGAAGTGAGCATTGCAAACTTCGTATTCTCAACGCTCAGGAGAAGTCAGAGATCGAGCCTACTGTATTCACACTGTTCCTACCATTGAACGGGCTCTTCCAGAATCAATGACTGAGGTCACAGCAGCTGATTTTCAGTGAGTCTTTGCGCGTCGTAATTGATGTATCGCCACCCAAGATAACCGTTTGAATAATTGAATTGATATTTACTGACACGATCAAAAAATTATTTTTTTTACAGATGCAGTCGTATGACACTTTAGACAGACCTTGTATAGTCAAATACGGACAGCAAGTCATTCAATCACCATTACGCTACGTCTAGTTCAATAACATTGTCGAAATGCCATACGATTGTGCTCAACACGAACGCGACGGAAGTTTACGGACCTGGAAGAAGGGATCAGCAAGGACTGAAGGCTCGCACAAAGCACACAGGCAGCGTGTGTGTGAGTGAAGATTCCATCTTCAGGAAAGTCTATCCACCGCGATTGCAAGGAACCTAAGTGCAGTGCTGCTCATGATTCGCAGTTTAAGTAGGCTACACATATGAGTATACGCTATGCATTCTCCAGTAGATACCATTCATTGCCTTTGTTCGTTCGCGCCTTCAGTGTTGTGTGCAATAATAAAGAGCCGACTAATCCTGGCTTCTTTCACTTATGTTGTGCTTTCCGGCTGATACTAAGATTAGGCAAAGCATCTTTTTGAAACACGCGGTTATGTCTCGCGTTAGATTTTCCAGATGACCACGACAATTATTCAATAGCAGCTTTGACTGCATCTTTCACGTTGCAAACAACTTTAAATGGTCACTAAAAAGTAAAACAACCAATCGATTGAGATTGATGAAGTGTTGTCTGAGAACTATAAAAGCTTACCATCATCAGTTTGTTATTAGCGGAGGAAATCAAGGTCAAAGCACGTTTTTTTTTTAATTTCGCGCCGTATATGCGCGCATTGCATCATGATTTAATTCAAAGTGTACTTATAGAGTTTTATACCAACAGTGACTTGAGGAAATTTCCCGAAAATTGGTATTTCAAGTCCCTCAACCCACCAGTAAACATTGTGCTTCATTTTGACCTATTAGGAGCTTTGACCTATTCGTCTTTGGTGGCCCTTCAGACTACGTGGTATATGCCACTGTGTTCTCTTACAGGCGCAAGGGTGACAGACAGGGGTACTAGATTGGAACATTTCTTTGTCGCGCTCAATGGGCATTTCAGTATTGCGCTCAATCATGGTGATTGGGTGAAGCCCGGGGTATCGTATCGGTGAGTAACCGTACGTTGCCCGAGCGTTGCCTCATACAATGTGAACTGCGTGACTTTACACGTATATAAATATATAAATTTGTGTCGCCTACTTAGGCAATTCAAGGAGGATATAGCTGTTTGTTGGAGTGAAAGGTTTGTCTGGAAAGGGAATATATAAACCAACCATCTTACCGATGAATAAGATACCATTTTAATAAGGGTAATTCTTTGGGACATAAGTGCTGCACTTGTGCTTTTGTGTTGCAAGTTTCCTTCAGAAGCTTCAACATCTAGAGGCAAATTTTAGTGGACGTCTACTTACCTGCACTCTTCTCGATAGGGTATTTTTCGGTAAAAGAGGGGAAAAAATGAGAATATAAGGTGGGCTCCCCTGCGCGCCCCTTTTCACCCTTCCTCCTCCCTCTCCCTTTTCTTCTTTAGGATGTCTGCGGTCTGTGTATCCTTCCTTTCACTAACGTATTGTTCCCGACCAGACGCCGCCGCATGGCTCTGGTGGTTCGGTGTGGGGGATAAGAGCTTTTTAACGAAGTTTAAGCCTTTAACTACTCAGCGCCTCGTCGACATCTCGTCGTTAAACGAGGGGCGCCGTGTATTGCCGCAGAGGCTGGCAAGCGGGTGCAATGCCAATTCTTGCCCGCTTCTGGATTGCGCGTGCAGTAGGGGTATAGTTACCCTAGTACAGTGCACTAGAGGGGGGCAGTGGAATGAACGAGCCGGCTGCGCCGCATCTCGGTTGATTCTCCGGCCGGTAACAGTAGCGGCGGCGCTGTTTTCTCATGGTACTGAAGATCTCAGGAGCATCTGCATAGATAAAGCGTGCGCCTTAGCCTACGAAAGCGTGTAATTGCTCGTTTTAGCGCGTTTAATGCGTTTCTGAGCCTTTAACAGTGGACGCATCTGCTACGCGCCATGGTGCACGAGTGAATATACAAGAACACTGAAATTGCATCGTTAGAATTACTGTTTCAGGAACCTGCTGACAAAAAAAAAACGTCAATCGAAATTTGCACCGATCCACCTATCTTCTCAATCAAGCAGCGCTTTACATAGCAGCGCTTACATCATAAGTGGATACTGGGGAACTACGAAGAAAGGGAAGTATCAAAACTGCGATTAAATTGATTGATGTCTCGGGTTTAACGTCCCAAAACCACTCTATGATTATGAGAAACGCCGTAGTGGAGGGCTCCGGAAATTTAGACCACCTGGGGTTCTTTAACGTGCACCCAAATCTGAGCACACGGGCCTACAACATTTCCGCCTCCATAGGCAATGCAGCCGGGATTCGAACCCGCGCCCTGCGGGTCAGCAGCCGAGTACCCTAGCCACTAGACCACCGCGGCGGGGCAACTGGGATTAAATCATACGCTCGTTTTGTCGGCAGTCTACGATATCCAGAGCACAGTGTTCCTGATATTGTAACAAATGTAGCAGCCTCACAACAACGATGTTCTAACTACACGGCTTATTAAGGGCGAACTTGTGCCCAAAGTGAACGACGCACAGCAATCAAGATCCAAGGGCAGTAGTCCTTGTGAGCCTCTGCCTCGAGCACCCTTTCCCACTGGAAAGGTACATCTTCTCTCGTAAGTTTCGTCAAGGGTTCTGCAATCTGCGAGGAATTTCTGACAAATCGTCTATAGTAAGCACAGAGACCTAGGAATCTCCGTACTGACTTTTTGTCTGCTGGCACCGGGAACCTTGCAACGGCGGCTGTCTTTTCGGGATCAGGGCGCACCCCGTGGGCGCTGACAACGTGCCCAAGGAATCGAAGCTCTTCGAAACCGAATTGGCACTTCTCTGGCTTGATGGTTAAATCTGCCGAACGGATCGCTTCTAACACTGTTCGCAGGCACTTGATATGCTCCTCGAATGTAGCGGCGAATATGACCACGTCATCAAAGTACACTAAGCAACACTGCCACTTCAATCCGGAAAGTACAGCGTCCATCATGCGTTGGAACGTTGCTGGTGCACAACAAAGACCAAAAGGGAGAGCCTTGAATTCATAGCGTCCGTCCGGGGTAACAAAAGCAGTCTTCTCGCGATCACGTTCATCAACTTCAATCTGCCAGTATCCACTTTTCAGATCGAGAGATGAAAAGAACTTGGCACACCGAAGTCTGTCTAATGTGTCGTCAATACGCGGGAGGGGATATACATCCCGTTTAGTCACAGCACTTAATTTTCGGTAGTCGACGCAAAACCTTAGCGTGTTATCCTTCTTCTTGACAAGTACTACAGGAGATGCCCACGGACTACTAGAAGGTTGAATAACATCATCTTCAAGCATCTCCTGTACTTGATTCTTGATGACTTCCCTTTCTTTTGGTGAAACGCGGTACGGGTGCTGGCGTACCAGCCTGGTTGTCTCGTCTGTTACGATTCTGTGTTTGGCAATGGTCGTGCGTCGTACCTTTGAACTATTGGAAAAACAGCTGCCAAATTTTCATACAAGCTCGTATAGCTGTTTACGTTGGGTCACTGAAAGATTAGGACTTACGGATATTACGTCGCAGACATCAGATGTTGGTTTCATATCCGTTGACGTTGTTTCAAGGCTGCATATTTCTGTGGCTTCACAAACCTCATGAAGAAAGGCTATGGCTGTCTCCTTTGCGATGTGCTGGAATTCGTTCCCAAAATTTGTCAGGAGGACGTCTGCGTACCCGTTTCGTAGCTGGATAATCACTCGTGCCACACAAACACCTCTTTTCAGGAAAACATCCGTGTTGCTGTCTGCCACACCTTCGTAGTCACCAAACGTATCATTTCTGACTAGAACTATTACACTGCTCTGCGGCGGTACAGTCACATCATCATCGACGATGCGCAGTGGAGCGGTGTATTGCCCGTCTGCTCGAGCTACCTTCATAGCTTGTTCCGTCGAAAATGATACGCTGGACCTCTGCAAATTAATAATGGCACCATTTGGTGTCAAAACATCCATTCCGAGTATAACTTCTCTCGAACATACGGGCAGGACAACAAAGTCACCAACGTAAGTGAAAACTCGTATCTCAACTCTTGCGGCGCATCTGCCGAGAGGCGTAATAAGGTGACCGCCTGCCGTACGTACTTGAGGTCCACTCCATTCAGTCAGAACTTTCCTGAGGCACTTCGCGAAATCGTAGCTTATCCCAGAGTAATTCGCACCGGTATCGATTATGGCTATGAGCTCTAGCCCGTCAATTATCAACGGCAACGTCAATTACCAACGGCAAGTCTGAAGTTATCTTCTCATTACTGCACTTCTTTACCTGGAGACAGTCGTCGTCGTGACGCTGGTGTCGCAGTGGAGGAGCTTCGTATTTCGAATCACCAGCGGCCTCGCCTCCACAGGTCGCCCACTTCAGTTTACCGGGTTTGGACTAGGCGAACGATGCCTAGGTGCGTTTGGAAAGGAACGTGGGGTTGGCGAGCGCTGACGTAGAGGGGATGGTGAACGCGGTTGATGACGACGATGCAGGTCGAAGCTCTAACGTGAGCACAGGTATTCCTCGATGTCGGACGGCCTTTCGCCGTTTCGTAGACACGGTGCGTTGACCGCAAACCCTCGAAGACCAGCTTGACGATATCGGCAAAACCGGTACAGATGGCCAGCCTTTCCACAGTGAAAGCAGAGGGGCCTATGTTCCGCATCTTGCCATACAACGCTTTTCCGAGGTCTTGTCTCTGTCGGAAGAGGTGCGCTGCGAGTTGCCTCTACGATATGGCGCGGGCTACGTGTGGTTGGTGCGTAAGTGCCATGTGTCTCGATAGGCGCACAGTGGACAGCAGGCCGCCTGAGCACCTCAGAATAAGTTACCGCGCGTCATGTCGGTGGTACATTCCTTTGCGGCTCCCGTATGGCTTGCCGAATTTCTTCTCGGACAGCATCCGAAGTAGACAGTTCTGGTGATGCGGGTGGCTGCAGCTTACGTAGTTCCTCCCTGTGAACTGACCGGACGAGCTCCCGCAGAGTGTCAAGATTATCGACAATGTTTGCCGAGAAGACCCCTGCTGATGTACAGGCTACGTCACGATTGTATTGCCCGGCTCACTGCTGCAACGTCGTTTTTATTGTTGTTGCTTCCGACCGAAACTCAGCAACAGTGCGCGGCGGATTGCGAACGAGTCCCGCTAACAGCTCTTGTTTTACCCTGTGCATGAGATGACACACCTTTTTGTCTTCAGTCATGTTGGGATCAGATCGCTTGAACAGGCGGGACATGTCTTCTATGTACATAGCGACAGTCTCATTTGTGCGTTGATTCCGTGCACGAAGAGCTGCTTCTGCCTTTTCCCGGCAATCATTGTTGCCAAACGTACACAGTAGCTGCCGCCGGAACTCTTCCCAGGACGTCAAAGATGCGTCGTGGTTTTCGTACCACACTCGCGCTGCGTCTTCCAAAGAGACGTATACGTTGCGCAACTTGCCTGCTTCGTTACATTGGTTTATGTTCGCCACCCTCTCGAAATGATCCAGTCAGTCTTCGGCGTCTTCAAACGGGTCACCATGGAACACCTTCGGTATGACGGACTGGCTGACAATGAGCTGTGATGGTGAAACTTGGCCAGTCATGGTGGTTGCGTTTCTTGTTTCCATCACTGATGCCCTTGGCACAGGGGGAAGTGATCCAAATTCTTGTGAATCCCCTCGAATACGGCGACTGATCCGTTGGTGCACCGGCGTAAGCTGCACGGCTTGCGGATGGTTAGGGCTGAGACTTTGTTCTCTCGTGGGGGTTGGAATCATTTACCCAGCACCTCCACCAGAAAAATGTAACGAATGTAGCAGCCTCACAACAACGTAGTTCTAATTACACGGTTTATTAAGGGCGAACTTGTGCTTAAAGTGAACGACGCACAGCAATCAAGATCCAAGGGCGGTAGTCCTCGTAAGCCTCTGCCTCGAGCACCCTCGTTCTCTTCTTCTTCACGCGCGTTGGCTGTTCGGCGGAGTACCGGGCGCATGCAGGGCCGGCTCGTGCATTGCGGCTGGCTTCGTCGCTCGTAGTCGTGCCGTTAGCGTTTCTCTAGTTCCCGACGTCCGCGTTGCGCGGAGCAATGGTGATTTCCTGTGGCAATATGAGCCCACATGCGCTCGATTGTTTCACGAGAAACCGGAGTATAAATAACGTTGTCACAACATTTATATTGGTGACGACTCAGTTTTATCATGCCAGTTTTGCTGAAGATAATAATTATTGCTTTCTTAAAGGCTTATTACAGTGTAAACATAGTAAAAACAACACGCAAGCATGCATATTAAAGAGTGCCAATTGTATATATTGCGTGACTGTTAAACTGCCTAAATTCATTGCAACCAGTTCTCAATTTGTATCGACAGTTTAAATTAAGCTGCTTTCCAAATATCCTATATGCGTAACGGCATTTCAAGCCAACAAATTTATTTATTTATTATTTATTTATTTATCACATACTGTGGACCAAGTATGGTCCATGCAAGAGAGGGCAATACAGTTCAAAATTCTTCTACATACATACACTTCCGCTGCAGTATACATTCACTGCAGAACAAAATTCATGTACATTAAAAATTCGTTAAAAACAAGGGACAAATACAGGCAAAGAAGCAGACTTAAACAACAAGAAAAGGGTATAGTTTCATCTCGGCGTGTCGAGCATAGGGGAATCATGGGGCAGAGCATTCCAATCAGAGACAGTTCTCGGGAAAAATGAATACTTGTAAATGTTAGTGCGTGCAAATATAGGTGTAATGCTACGACTATGTTTATGACGTGAAGACCTGGTCGTGTCCTGTGTTATGTAATCTGGTGCATGCAATCTTGATTTGGAAAAGTATAAAAGGCGGAAAAAGTTAAGCCGTGCAGTTGCCAAAAGTTGGAGGTTCGCATCCTGCAACAGGGCTGACGGCGAATCGCGACATCTATACCGGTTGTATATAAATCGAGCAGCTAATCGTTGTATTTTTTTCTATTTTCTGTATATTAGCAGCTGTGTGGGGGTCCCACACAATGCTGGCATATTCAAGAGAAGGACGAACTATGACTTTATAGGCTCTAAGTTTTAGTGAACTAGAAGAACGACCCAATTTATATTTTAGAAAGCCTAATTTTCTCCTGGCAGCAGAACATATATCATCAATATGTGCTGTCCAGCTAAGCTTCGATGTAATCGTTACGCCCAAGTACTTGAATTCTTCTACTTGCCTGATAGCGTATCCACCTACATTATAAGTAAACTCCAGTTTTCGGATTTTGTTACTCAGACATAAATATGCAGTTTTCTCAAAATTAATTACCATTTCCCACTTTTTACACCATTCTTTTATGTAGATTAAGTTCTCACACAAGTCATGCTGGTCAGAGATAGAATTTATGGTATTAAAAATTATGCAATCGTCTGCAAATAACTTAACAGACACGCCAGGTCGGATGGCTTGAACTAAATCGTTAATATAAAAATTAAATAGTATAGGCCCGAGAACTGACCATTGCGGGACTCCAGATAACACCCCCAAATAACCAGAGGTGAAACCGTTTATATCTACGTACTGTTTTCTGTTCGTTAAGTATGCTATGACCCAGTTAATTATTTCCGGAGGAATGCCAATAACCTTCATCTTATCTATTAGCTTGATATGCGGGACCTTCTCAAAGGCCTTGGAAAAGTCCATAAATATGACATCAACCTGTCCAGACTTGTCCAGAACTTTGGAGAACTCGTTAACAGTTGCTAATAATTGTGTGGTGGTAGATAATCCCCGTCGGAAGCCATGTTGCGCGCTGTGAATTACTTTATTTTGTCCAAGAAAAGTATTTAAATATTTCGCTATAATATGTTCAAGTAATTTGCAACAAATACAGGTAAGGGAGATTGGTCGATAATTGCTGACTAAAAATCTGTTACCTTTCTTAAATACCGGAATTACACGTGCTAGCAGCCAATCGTCGGGCACTGAACTAGTTTTAATCGAAACATCAAATATTATTACTAGGAATTTAGCTATAATTTCAGCATACCTCTTTAGAAAAACAGCTGGGATACCGTCAGGGCCGGTCGATTTTTTTACGTCTAGCCGCAATAATAGTTCTGTCACCCCTTCCAAGGATATATTTATTAGGCTTGAAGGACCTGGCACCGTCATAATACTCATGTTTTGTGGTCTTGAGAAAACGCTCTGAAAGTAGGAATTAAATGCGTTTGCTATTTCGTTTTTATTTGTGACAGCGGTTTCTCCGTTCATTGTTTCATCAGGGATACGGTTGTCTTTGTTTTGCAAGAACTGGTAAAATTTTCGTGGACTCTCTGCCGCAAAGCGGCCTAGTGTCTCGGTGTAATAATGTTTCCTAGCCTCCTTCAACTTGGATGCTAAAGTATCTCTTAGATCGTGCAGAACTACATCATTAGCTGTTTTTTGCTTTCTTCGCCTTTTAATTTTGCGTTTTAGGTGAATTAGATCGCGCGTTATCCAGGGGTTTGTACGGCCAACTTTTTTAAATTTATCTGGAACGAAATTGCGAATGCAGAAGTGGCAATAAAATTTGAATCGTGTCCATAGCGAGTTAACACTGCCGTCGCAAAATGATAGCAAATGATAGCAAATTTATGACGATGTTTTGTATTATAAGCGTAGTGCTATTAGTAAGTGTCAAAAATGTAGGCCGGCAGTGCTGCATCTTGTTCTGAGAAATTAAGTTTTATATGTACACAGTAAACACACACACACATGACATGCGCGTATAAATATCCACAAGTACACGCATTTAAGACAGAAGTCACCGCCCTATTACTATATCCATACAATGCCTTTTAGCACAGATTCTATTTTTAGGCGGTGCATTTCTAGTCAGACTACGTTAGGCTTAAACTGGTCTAGCAGTGAGAGGCCGCGGCTGGCTCTGGCATGTGTGCCTTCCCAGGTGTCGTGCTGAGCCGTGGCGTACAATATCCGTGCTCTGCACCGCGTTATTGGTCACGCAGTGTTCTCCTGGCAGTTAGTGTACTCTTAGCAACGTTTACAAATCCTTTTGTCCATCACGGAGTCTCAAAAGTGCGTAGAACGAGTGCATGTTCAAGTGTCGTGCGGCGGATGCCGCGGATGAAGCAATTAATGTTCAGCGAAATAGCGTTGGGCACCATGACGAAGCGGAATGACGACGAACGCTTTGCAGGTCAGTGACTGTTTGGGTAGTACTTGTGCTTGTGACAACGGGCGACGCTGTTGAGCCCAGCAATACGCAATGAGGACCATGTGTATATACGTAGTTTCGTGTTGTGTGTGTACAGTATCAACTTGCATGTGCGTATTAAAACACCTTTTCTGTTCCGCTTGGTACACTCTCCACCAGCATTGCATGTAATCTCAATGTAACAGCAACCGCGTTCAAGTGTAACTTGCACCGTGCTCAAAGTGACCACGGTCACAGAATGCTGACGCCGGTGAGTTTCACGCGGAACACGGACACAGTGGCCGGACGCTGCGTCGGCCGCGTGGCGGAATGCAACCGTAGAAGGCTCACGACCGATCGTGTTGTCTGTACAGTTGCTGAATTAATGACGTGAAAGCGCTCGCCGTTGTCAGTGCATATAGCGCACGTTCTCGTGTACTTGCTTCGTTGTCGGTGAGCTGTTACTCGCTGTTAATACTCGGACGAAATGATTTTGCCGAAGGTGACGCACTGGCCCAGAGTGTTGATCCCCGTTCCATTAGTTTCGGATCATCACGACACGAGCGCTGCGCAGCCCACGTGCTTTCAGAGCCGCATAGAAAGTCGCACCTTCTGCTTCACATTCGGATGTAAACCAGAGAGGAAAATTTGCCCAGTCAATACGGCCGAATTTAGGCTTCACCACGAGTGACGTCAGGGCCTCTCCTTAGTTTTTTTTTTCCTTCCTCCGTGCTTCCTCCACACTTTTCACGTAGCGCACCGGCTGGGCGTGCCCTCTTCTATTCCAGACAAAATGTGCGGTAAGTTTTAAACCTGAAGGACTTATTCTGTGTAAACCAAGTTTCTTGTTAACCAACAAAATCAAGGGCATAATTATCGCAAAGATAAAGTAAGTCAGTAACTGCTGAAAAAATGGGGCAACGATTCCAGTGTAATTCTTTAATATTCCTTGTTTTGATGAAACACTAGCAACACAGAACACCTATAAACTACCAATTAGAGAAGAGAAACTGTACCTCTGACATTCCAACAAAAATAAGGGTAGCGGTGGCGTTGTAAACTAATTTATCCGACCTAGAGACGACGCTGACAGAACTATCATCATTGTTGCGCTAGGGGCCAGTACCAGGCCCCGGAAACTCTCAAGTGGGAGCTGTCCGCAACACAGTCATCTGTGTTTTGGAGGAACAAACAAAAGTTTATCCAATCCAATCCGGAAACTCTCAAGTTTCCGCGATGGCCTTAAAGGCCGAAAAAACCGACCGCTGCGAAGGAAAGGGGTACAAAGCTGACATAAACAACTACCGTCCTATAACAGTGACATCAGTGGTCTAGAGGCTGGCGATGCAGACTATAAATAAAAGACTGCAGGCATGGATAGAGGATGAGGGGGTGCTGGGGGGAACTGCAGAATGGGTTTCGGAAACACGGGAGGTTGGAGGACAATCTGTTCTCACTGACGCAGTGCATCGAAATAGCAGAAAAGGAACACAGGCCCCTGTGGCTAGCATTTTTGGATATCAAGGGAGCGTACGATAGCGTGGTTCAAGAGTAATTGTGGGGAATACTGGACGCAGTAGGCGTGGAAGATGAAGTCACTAACCATTTAGAGGATATCTATAAAGGTAACAAGTTGGTTATAAAGTGAGAAAAACGGGTATCCAAGCCTGCAGAGGTGAAACGGGGACTTAGGCAGGAATGTCCACTATCACCCTCTTTATTCATGATGTACCTACAAAGATTAGAGGCCAAATTAGAGGGAAGTTAACTTGGATTCAACCTCTCTTTTGTCAAACAAGGAAAACTCATTGATCAGGCACTACCAGCACTAATGTACGCAGATGATATAGTGCTAATGGCCGACAACAAAGAAGATTTGCAGAGATTGATTGACATCTGCGGTAATGAGGGGGATAGGTTAGATTTTAGATTCAGTAAGGAAAAATCAGCAGTCATGATTTTAATGATGACGAAGGTAGTGAGCTTAGAATTCAGAAGGTCACGATAGAGATAACAGATAGGTACAAATATCTGGGCGTATGGATAAGCACTGGGACTGTGTACCTAAGGGAACACGAAGTATACGTGATGACTAAAGGTAACAGGTATGCAGCGGAGATCAAAAACAGCGCACTGTGGAATTGCAATCGGTATGATGTTGTGAGAGTAATATTGAAAAGGGCCATGGTTCCTGGTCTGACGTTCGGCAATGCGGTCTTTTGCATGAGATTAGACGTTCAAGCAAGATTAGAAATTAAGCAACGTGGAATGGGTAGGCTTGCCTTAGGAGCTCATGGGAATACACCGAAACAGAGAGTACAAGGTAATATGGGATACACATCATTTGAGGGCAGGGAAGCTAGCAGCAAGATAAATTTGAGAAGCGGTTGAGAGAAATGGGGGAGGAGCGTTGGGATAGGACGATATTGAGCTACTTGTACACGAAGAATGTAGATTCAAAATGGGGGAAGCAAACCAGAAATTCGACTGGTAAATACTTAGAAAGCAGCAGGGGGCCAAACCAAAACGAATTATCGGTCAGTAAGAAGGCGAAGGAAGCCGAGACCGATATGTGCAGAATCGGCATGATTAAGAAGTCCGCACTAGATATCTGTCGAAATTTTAAGCAGGAAATTGCCAAGAAGAGGATGTTATATAATACTCGGGGTAGTTCGAACAGAGAGATGGACGGACAGACATAGATAGATAGATAGATAGATAGATAGATAGATAGATAGATAGATAGATAGATAGATAGATAGATAGATAGATAGATAGATAGATAGATAGATAGATAGATAGATAGATAGATAGATAGATAGATAGATAGATAGATAGATAGATAGATAGATAGATAGATAGATAGATAGATAGATAGATAGATAGATAGATAGATAGATAGATAGATAGATAGATAGATAGATAGATAGATAGATAGATAGATAGATAGATAGTCAAAGTGCCTGCAGTACGCAAAGAAATGCTTCGCTTTTTTTGTGTGTGTACCCCATTAATTCCCAGTATGAGAAACATTTTTCCAAACTTCAAAATATTTCTTGGCCACGTCCTTAGAGTCACTAGGAGTGCAAATTTTCAATAAAAAACATGAAGATGTAGTCTGCAAATTAATAATGGGATGTTGCATATGTGCAACAATGGGCAGTAGTGTATAAAATGAAGGCCAAGCCAAGTGAAAGAAACTTTTTATTGCTACCAATAATTTTGGCGAATTTTCAAATTGAAGAAAGCACAATACAAGCATAGCTGTTTGGCACCTACTGGTGAAAACTAACAAAACAGTAACGGTCTTTGTTGAAACACATCACCTTACACTTTGCACACGAAACTTAGGTGTACCCTCCTGGGTATGCCTTGCAGCGGTTCTGTTTTGCATTCCATGTGGGCCAGTGCTCATTGCTGTCTCTTCTGACATCCCGGGGGACATTTAGGCACACTTTCTTGAATGGTGTGACATTCTGAATCGAAGGGCGCCCTGGTGGTCGTTTGTTGAGCAAGATCAGGCTCGTTGCAAGCTCAGAGAGGAAATCTCTCAAGGGTGTAGGCAGCAGTTTGTGCTTTTGGAGAATTCTCTTGTGCATGAACCATGCATTAACAGCTGCTATTTTGAGCGTGTGCCAAAACAAATACATATACCAGCGTTTAGACCTGATAGAAAAGCGATAGGAGAAGCACATTTTGTCTAGAAGATCCACGCCGCCCATTGATCTGTTGTAGGAAGAAATGATCGCTGGACAATCGACAAAAATATGCTTTTTCTCCTTGCTGTCCCACCTTTTGACTGATGTAAGCGGGTCAGCACCAATGCAGTTCGAAAGAAGAGTAACAGTGCGGTTGTCATGCCACTTCACTGCCACCATTGTCTTTTGGTCACATGAAGTGACTGAAGTATCACAGGTGTCCCGACCTCGCCTTTTCGATTTCTCATCCATCAACTTGCTGCAGCTGAGTCTGTTTTCACGAACCGTACCAATATAGGAAATTCTCATTCTTGAAAGCTCCTCTACAAGTTGAGGGCCTGTGAAGAAGTTATCAGCGACAACTAGGTTGTCGTCTCGCTTCGGTAGGCTGGAACACAGCTGGAGCACGACACCAGCTCCCAACCCAAGCTGGTAGCCACCCTGGCTGCCATAAAAACCTTTGTTGCAGCGCTGGTAGACATCGAAATCATAACACAGACCTGATTCCCCAGAACGTGCCCAAAGTTTTAGACCCCATTTACTCTTTGGTTTATTAGGCATGTACTGACGAATGTAACACCGCCCACAGAAAGGGATCAAGATTTTGTCCACTGCAGATTTTTTTTTCTTGGGGCAAGACAACCATGTTGCTGCGCAAGGAACTGAGCCATGGGCGCACTTTCCAGCATTCGTCTTCTTTTACTTTGTCATTGGCCGCTTCATTATCGAAAAAATGCAGGTGGCTTGTGATCTTTTCAAATCTGTTACGGGACATTACCTGGGCTACTAATTCATATGTACTTCCATTTTCCCAGTAAGCACGAACCCTGTGCATGTTTACAAGTCCCATCCTGAAAAACATGCCCAGAACAGATGTAAGTTCTTTCACGGTGAGGTTTAGAGTGGCTCCATGTTTTTAAAAGTAGTACTTATTGCTTTCATCGACGACAGCCTTTAGCATGGATCGAGAAACAAACATGTCAAAGTATTCCACTGCACTCAGCGGCTCTGCAGGTGGTAGCGGAAAGTTGTTCTCGAAACTACCTGCCTCGATATCAAAATCCTTCTTCACCCATGTGTACCGCCTTTTCATGTTCTGCAGTATCCGATCTACTGGAGGCGCATCTGTCGAGGTAGCAACCTCCTCCTCAGCTTCTTCTACCTCAGTTTGGATGGCATCTCCTTCATCACTGCTGTCTCCAGACACTTTTTCGCCACTTTTTTCATCAGCAGAAAAATCGCTCTCATTAGGGTTGATAACATCCAGCAGGTTTGCATGAACAAAACGCTTCGGCCTCTCTTTTGGAACTGAATAGAATGTTGAGGTTGAAATTGCATTATGTCCCTGAAAAATCGTTAAAACAGCAAAATTAGCAAACAAACATCCGTTCACACACTCAACATGAATGCGTGTCACGATATGTAAGACGCGTTTCAAGCAGAAAAGCAATGTTGCATATCTGCAACAATGAAAATTGTGGCATTTAGTGCCCACTGTTGCATATGTGCAACACACCACGTGCAAAAAATATTTTCTCGAACAGAGCAAGCAAAAAACTAACTGTTGGGTTCTAGAATACTGTCAAGAGTGTTTCGAACACACATTCAGTGAAAAAAGCAGCGCAGCCTAACTTGTGGGCTTATAAAAAAATATTTACAGTACCTTGATTGCGGAGCTCGACGACGACGTGGATGCTGCCATTTTGCAAACTGCATGGATGGATGGATGGATGTGGCTGTACCCTTTAGATCGGGCGGCGGCTAACGCCACCTAGCCGTAATACTTAGTGAACTAACCATTACATTTATCTTTTTTTCCTTTAAATAATGAAGTTGAGGATTCGTACTTCGCAGTGAAGGGTTTAATTTTCACTCGTGCCTTGACTTTAGCCACCAATCAGATAACCTCCTTCTAGTTAAGTCTACCCGCTTAAAGTCTATTTTGCCCTCGCTGTCCCTAAATCCCAGTGCTTTGAAAAACTCTGCGCCATCATCCTGAACTATAGGGTGAAGCCCTTTACAGAACATTATCAAGTGTTCGGCAGTTTCTTCTTCCTCTCCACACGCACTGCATATTGTGTCGACCCCTTCGTATTTGGCCCGATATGTCTTGGTTCGCAGTACTCCCGTCCTGGCCTCAAACAGTAGAGAACTACCCCGAGTATTATCATAGATCCTTTCCTTGGCAATTTCCTGCTTAAAAGTTCGATAGATCTCTAGTGCGGACCTCTTAATCATGCCCATTCTCCAAATGTCAGTCTCCGTTTCCTTCACTTTTTTTTAACCGATAGTTCTTTTTGGTTTGGCCACCTGCTGTTTTCTAAGTATTTACCAGTCAACTTCCTGGTTCGCTTCCTCCATTTTGTATCGACATTCTTCATGTACAAGTAGCTGAAAACCTTCCTAGCCCAACGCTCTTCCCCCATTTCTCTCAATCGCTTCTCAAATTTTATCTTGCTGCTAGCCTCCCTGCCCTCAAATGATGTCCATCCCATATCACCTTGTACTCCCTGATTTGGTGTATTCCCGTGAGCTCCTAAAGCAAGCCTACCTATTCCACGTTGCTTAATTTCTAATCTTGCTTGAACTTCTGATCTCATGCACAAGACCGCATTGCTGAACGTCAGCCCAGGAACCATGACCCCTTTCCATACCTCTCACAACATCATACCTATTGTAATTCCACAGTGCCCTATTTTTCATGACTGCTGCATTCCTGTTACCTTTAGTCGTCACGTATATTTCGTGTTCCCTCAGATACTCGGTCCCATTGCTTATCCATACGCCCAAATATTTGTATTTATCTGTGATCTCTAGCGTGACCTCCTGTATTCTAAGCTCACTACCTTCGTTGTCATTGAAAATCATGACTGCTGATTTTTCCCTACTGAATCTAAAATCTAACCTATCTCCCTCATTACCGCAGATGTCCATCAATCTCTGCAAATCTTCCTTGTTGTTGGCCATTAGCACTATATCATCTGCGTACATTAATGCCGGTAGTGCCTGATCAATAAGTTTTCCTTGTTTGACTAAAGAGAAGTTGAAGCCAAGTCCACTTCCCTCTAATTTCGCCTCTAATCCTTGTAGGTACATCATGAATAATAAGGGTGACAGGGGGCACCCCTGCCTAAGCCCCCGTTTTACCTCTGCAGGCTTGGATACCTGTTTTTCCCACTTTATAACTACCTTGTTACCTTTATAGATACCCTTTAAAAGATTAGTGACTACATGTTCCACGCCTAGTGTGTCTAGTATTCCCCAGAATTCCTCTTGAACCACGCTATCGTACGCTCCCTTGATATACAAAAATGCTAGCCACAGGGGCCTGTGTTCTTTTTCTGCTATTTCGATGCACTGCGTCAGTGAGAACAGATTGTCTTCCAACCTCCTGTGTTTCCGAAACTCATTCTGCAGTTCCCCCAGCACCCCCTCATCCTCTATCCACGCCTGCAGTCTTTCCTTTATAATCTGCATCGCCAGCCTGTAGACCACTGATGTCACTGTTATAGGACGGTAGTTGTTTATGTCAGCTTTGTCCCCCTTTCCTTTATAGATCATGCTCATCCTGCTAAGTTTCCATCCATCGGGAACTTCACCATCGATTATTATTGTACTCACTGCCTCTCTCAAAGCCTGCTTAGACTTCGGACCTAATGTTTTTATCAGCCTAACTGGAATGCCATCCGGGCCTGTTGATGTACTACTAGGAACCCTTTTCTCAGCCCTTTCCCACTCTTGTTGTGAAAATGGAGCCATTGCACCACTTGATTCGTCTTTGTCTATTGTGGTGCATAAAGTACTTCTTTGTTGAAATTTTTCTGTCACCCTTGTTCTTATATATTCAATAGCTTCGTCCCCTTCTAGCCTAGCACCTTGGGCTGTAGTTATAAAGTTCTGCTCTAGGCTCGTCTTATCTCTTAGGGAGTTTAGATGGTTCCAAAATTTCGCAGCTGCCTTTCTATCTTTTTTATGTACTTCTGCCAGCCACTGAGCTCCCTTCCTTCTAATCTTTTCATTGATCAGAAGGGATGCATCCCTTCTACAGCTTAGAAAGGTTGCTCATTTTCTTTCCACATCATCTGTCGGTTCACCCCGCTGCTTAGCATGTCTGTGTTCCCTAGAGGCTTCCTGACGTTTTGCTATGGCTCTCTTAACTTCCTCATCCCACCAACTTTTGGGTTTGTGTCTTCTTTTCCGGGGCGACTTGTCACGCGTCTCAGCAAGCTCTATCTCAAAGAGTCTAATTAGATTCGTGTATGTCCACACTGTATTATTATCCTCCGTGATTACTTTCTCAATTTGTTTAGTGGCTATTTCAATTTGCCTTTCTGGATAAAAATTTTCCTGTAGTTGCTCATCTTGTCTCCTTCCCACTTTCACTGCTCTTCCAAAACTTAGCTAGATACGACGAATGTGGCCCCCAAGCGGCTGAAACTGGTACTGTGTGGAACGAAGAACCGTCGAAATAGCGCATAGTATGGACAACTTTTACCAGTGCATCAGGATCCTTGCAATCGGCAGGGCACGGAACTGGGTGTTGCAGATATGCAACAAGGGGCAATAATGGGGTACTGAAGCCGAATAATGAAGTTCCATACTCAATGTAACCTTCCTTGACTGCTTTAGTAGGCCTTAGCAAACCAATGACAGGAACGCTTAAGAAGCAGACTTCTCGATTGCAAACAAAGCAGGATCGTTGAGCCCATCGATAAGCAGAATAGCCGCCCCGAAGCCGTAGGTATAGCTTACGGTTTATACTTTCAACGTTAGCTGGCTCCTTCAATGCATGTCGGTGTGCTATTTGACCACCCATTACATTCATTCTTCACAAAATAAGCTATCTTCGCGAATTCCCATATGTCGCTGCTTCCTCGACTCACACGCTCAGCTTGAGAGCGGGCAGCATGCATACACTCGCAATGCAGGAGAGGAGGAGGCTATATGGGTCATGGAAAGCCTTTCTGTGAATTGTAATATCAACATATCCGTGTGCCATTCACGAGCTGTGCAGCACGACTGTTAATTTTGGGGTTCGCAGTGCCAGAAAAAGTGGGTAACTTTCCAAAACTTCAACGCATTCGCATTATTCATGCTTGTAATTTCATTAAATAAATGAGAAATAGTTCTTATGCGTGCCATCCTCAAGCCTTACGAATAAGATAATGAAAAAACGGCTTACATGGCGTGTTGCTTGTTGCCGCTGGTGGTGCGCTGTTGTTTCGAGGGGATTCGCGGAAGCGCCGAAAGATGTTCGCGCGCTTTGTTGCTTAAAGAACGCGCGGTCGCCAGAAAAGCACCTAGCACGCGGCCACTCGTATTAGTTCGCGCCAAAACTCGCCGTGGCGCTGCAGTCACCGGCTGGAGTTCAGGCTGTCAAGGTGGATGGACGTGTTTTTTGAGCGCTCCGGATCGACTGCGCAGATAAGTGTTGTTGCATGTTTTGAGCTTGTCTCTATAATTATAAGGCAGCGGTTGAAATCTTTGTAGCACTTATTTTATGGTACGGCTTTTTCGGGGGCCAGTCACCAGGTATTTATTAGTTAGTGCGGGTGTGTGTGTTTGAATTTTTTTGTTGTTGTTTTTTTTTGCCACCCCGTTGGGGAGGTGCGCGTACATTGAACACGCAAATTTTTGTAGTAGAGCTTGGACTTTCTTTTTTTTTCGTAGTGCAGGGCTCGAGTTTAGTAATTATCGAGTATAGGGACAATTGGTGTCAGAAAGGCATGGTTAAAAAGACTGTAAAGTGTTCAGGATGTGGAGTGGGTTTGAAAGTGGACCCAAGCGTAGAAGCGGATGGAGAAGAGGCTGACGCGAAGTGTAGGCAATGTGAGGTCGAGGAAAAAATGGAGAAAATGATGGTTGCCCAGAGTGAACTGCTGATGAGAATCGCCAAACTCGAGACTGCGTTGGCGACAGAGCAAGAAAAAACGAGGGCAGTGGGAGAAAGACTGAAGTCCGCCGAGGAAGTGCTAGCGAAGCTGAACAAAGAAGCGACCTACCGAGAGAACAGTAGGGAACCGGCAACCAGAACGGTGGAGAAGGAAAAGCAAGCAAGCTTGGAAAAAACAGGTTTAGCCGGTTCAACTGTCGCAAGGCCCAGCTTCTGCGAGGTAGTGGTGGGGCAGGAAGGGAACAAAAGAGCCGGCGTCACAGGTGCAAGTAGCCCCCAGGTGCAGAACGCTCCAGCGGAAAAGTCACAGCATGTGATAATCGCCGGGGACTCAAATTTAAATCGATGCACAGAAGCCATCAAAGAGAGGGTAAGAGGTGACAAGAGGGTTGCAGTAGGGGCGTTCCCAGGACGCGAGCTGGAAGCAGTCATGAAGCAAGCGAGCACAAAGCTCAAAACTACAGCTGATAGACGCAACCTCGTGATAATTTCAGGCGGTTTAAACGATGTCCTAAATGAAGATGCAGCAGGACTAGCAGCCACACTGGCGAAAGGCGTCGATGACATGCGCGCCACTTCTCCTAAGGTGCAGGTAGTGATATGCACAATACCGGAGGTACCGGTGCGTTATAGCAACCTGCAAAGAGCAGTGGTCAACGCAAACCAAGAGATATGGCGGATGAGTCGAGAGAAAGGCTTTGAGGTGGTGGAAATAAACAGAGAGGTGCATAGGTGGGGGGGTTTTCAACGAGACAGAATTCACTTCGATGGGCGGCTAGGTCATGAGGTGGGTTGGCGACTTGAAGGACGCGCAGTAGCTTTTTTGGGGGGCAAGCGAGCCCTTCGGGGTGCAGGATAGCTAGTAACGAGGAAAACAACCAGGGAGACTCTTCGAAAGGTGGTATGGACAGATACGATTCCAAAGTGGCACCAATATCTAAGATACGTAGAGTCCGGGGCATAAATAGACATAGCCACGAGCGCCGAGCCAATTCAGACATAGGGTATATTAACATGCAGGGTGGTAGGAACAGGCTGAAGTGGGAAGAGATAGAAGAACAGCTAAGTGAAGAGAGGCCGATGGTATACGGTTTTGTAGAAACACATCTCAAAGACATGGAACAACCTCCGAACAATCTGGACTACGCGTGGGAGTATTGTAATAGAACAGAAGGCAGCAGAAAGGGGGGGGGGGGCATTGGGGCATTCATTCATAAAAGTACAGACTGGCAAAGGGTCAAGCAGGAGTACAAGGAACATTTATGGCTAAAAGGGAAAGTGGCAGGTCAAATGACACTCCTTGGTTTCGTGTACTTGTGGACGGGAGCAAAGGCCAGAGAGGAAAACCAGGCAATGGTAGAGTGTATTTCAAAGGACATTAAGGAGTTAGGAAGAGAGTGCGAGATAATTATACAAGGAGACATGAATGCGCACATAGAAGATATAGATGGGTATACCGACCCGACAGGCAAAATGATCATGGATATGTGTGAAAGGCTTGATTTGATCATTTGCAACAGTACCGAGAAGTGTGAAGGGCAAATAACATGGGAGGTAGGAAGGCTTCAGTCGACGATAGATTATGCACTGATGTCACATAGGATGTATGATAAGCTCAGGGAAATGCACATAGATGAAGGTGGCTCCAGAAGTCTGGGTAGCGATCACAAACGTATCAAGCTAAGTTTTGGAAGAGCAGTGAAAGTGGGAAGGAGACAAGAGGAGCAACTACAGGAAAATTTTTATCCAGAAAGGCAAATTGAAATAGCCACTAAACAAATTGAGAAAGTAATCACGGAGGATAATAAGACAGTGTGGACATACACGAATCTAATTAGACTCTTTGAGATAGAGCTTGCTAAGACGCGTGACAAGTCACCCCGGAAAAGAAGACACAAACCCAAAAGTTGGTGGGATGAGGAAGTTAAGAGAGCCATAGCAAAACGTCAGGAAGCCTGTAGGGAACACAGACATGCTAAGCAGCGGGGTGAACCGACAGATGATGTGGAAAGAAAATGGGCAACCTTTCTAAGCTGTAGAAGGGATGCATCCCTTCTGATCAATGAAAAGATTAGAAGGAAGGGAGCTCAGTGGCTGGCAGAAGTACATAAAAAAGATAGAAAGGCAGCTGCGAAATTTTGGAACCATCTAAACTCCCTAAGGAGTGAGACGAGCCTAGAGCAGAACTTTATAACTACAGCCCAAGGTGCTAGGCTAGAAGGGGACTAAGCTATTGAATATATAAGAACAAGAGTGACAGAAAAATTTCAACAAAGAAGTATTTTATGAACCACAATAGACAAAGACGAATCAAGTGGTGCAATGGCTCCATTTTCACAACAAGAGTGGGAAATGGCCGAGAAAAGGGTTCCTAATAGTACATCAACAGGCCCAGATGGCATTCCAATTAGGCTGATAAAAACATTAGGTCCGAAGTCTAAGCAGGCTTTGAGAGAGGCAGTGAGTACAATAATAATCGATGGTGAAGTTCCCGATGGATGGAAACTTAGCAGGATGAGCATGATCTATAAAGGAAAGGGGGACAAAGCTGACATAAACAACTACCGTCCTATAACAGTGACATCAGTGGTCTACCGGCTGGCGATGCAGATTATAAAGGAAAGACTGCAGGCGTGGATAGAGGAAGGGGGTGCTGGGGGAACTGCAGAATGGGTTTCGGAAACACAGGAGGTTGGAAGACAATCTGTTCTCACTGACGCAGTGCATCGAAATAGCACAAAAGGAACACAGGCCCCTGTGGCTAGCATTTTTGTATATCAAGGGAGCGTACGATAGCGTGGTTCAAGAGGAATTGTGGGGAATACTAGACACACTAGGCGTGGAACATGTAGTCACTAATCTTTTAAAGGGTGTCTATAAAGGTAACAAGGTAGTTATAAAGTGGGAAAAACAGGTATCGAAGCCTGCAGAGGTAAAACGGGGGCTTAGGCAGGTGTACCCCCTGTCACCCTTATTATTCATGATGTACCTACAAGGATTAGAGGCAAAATTAGAGGGAAGTGGACTGGGCTTCAACCTCTCTTTAGTCAAACAAGGAAAACTTATTGATCAGGCACTACCAGCATTAATGTACGCAGATGATGTAGTGCTAATGGCCAACAACAAGGAAGATTTGCAGAGATTGATGGACATCTGCGGTAATGAGGGAGATAGGTTAGATTTTAGATTCAGTAGGGAAAAATCAGCAGTCATGATTTTCAATGACAACGAAGGTAGTGAGCTTAGAATACAGGAGGTGACGCTAGAGATAACAGATAAATACAAATATCTGGGCGTATGGATAAGCAATGGGACCGAGTATCTGAGGGAACACGAAATATACGTGACGACTAAAGGTAACAGGAATGCAGCAGTCATGAAAAATAGGGCACTGTGGAATTACAATAGGTATGATGTTGTGAGAGGAATATGGAAAGGGGTCATGGTTCCTGGGCTGACGTTCAGCAATGCGGTCTTGTGCATGAGATCAGAAGTTCAAGCAAGATTAGAAATTAAGCAACGTGGAATAGGTAGGCTTGCTTTAGGAGCTCACGGGAATACACCAAATCGGGGAGTACAAGGTGATATGGGATGGACATCATTTGAGGGCAGGGAAGCTAGCAGCAAGATAAAATTTGAGAAGCGATTGAGAGAAATGGGGGAAGAGCGTTGGGCTAGGAAGGTTTTCAGCTACTTGTACATGAAGAATGTCGATACAAAATGGAGGAAGCGAACCAGGAAGTTGACTGGTAAATACTTAGAAAACAGCAGGTGACCAAACCAAAAAGAACTATCGGTTAAGAAAAAAGTGAAGGAAACGGAGACTGACATGTGGAGAATGGGCATGATTAAGAAGTCCGCACTAGAGATCTATCGAACTTTTAAGCAGGAAATTGCCAAAGAAAGGATCTACGATAATACTCGGGGTAGTTCTCTACTGTTTGAGGCCAGGACGGGAGTACTGCGAACCAAGACATATCGGGCCAAATACGAAGGGGTCGACACAGTATGCAGTGCGTGTGGAGAGGAAGAAGAAACTGCCGAACACTTGATAATGTTCTGTAAAGGGCTTCACCCTATAGTTCAGGATGATGGCGCAGAGTTTTTCAAAGCACTGGGATTTAGGGACAGCGAGGGCAAAATAGACTTTAAGCGGGTAGACTTAACTAGAAGGAGGTTATCTGATTGGTGGCTAAAGTCAAGGCACGAGTGAAAATTAAACCCTTCACTGCGAAGTACGAATCATCAACTTCATTATTTAAAGGGAAAAAAAAGATAAATGTAATGGTTAGTTCACTAAGTATTATGGCTAGGTGGCGTTAGCCGCCGCCCGATCTAAAGGGTACAGCCACATCCATCCATCCATCCATCCATCGGAACGATGCGGGAATGTAAAGGTGCTTTGCGCAAAGTGGGACAAAGCTGACATAAACCACTATCGTCCCATAACAATGACATCAGTGGCTTACAGGCAGGTGAGGCCTAGGAGGATATATATAAAAAAATTGCTGGAGTGGAAGCCGCCTATACTTACCCATAGAGCACAGTGAAGCCGGCGGCGGCCATCTTGTGGTGGGCAGGAAGGCGGCCGCGTAGCATATAGTGCACTTCCGCGGCCGTTTTTTTTTCGCAAATGATTGCTGCTAGAGAAGTAAAAACGTGCTCACATAGTCGCCGATACACTGGCAGTATTTAAAGAGACTACAGAACGGTTCGTTTTTCATGTGTTAAAATTTTATTTGTACAGCTTTCTCAGCCTTTAGCCAACATGAACGTTATGGCAAAGTTGTTTCACTGATTCCTAAAAATGACGAGTCTTGAAAGCAAAGACCTAACTTTGTCTTTCACGAGTTCCCGGCTTCGTTCCTTTGTCATGTGGTGCAGCCTGATCTTGATGTACAGCTCCAATACTTGCTTGCTCAAGTTGTAAATATGGTTGTCCAACACGTCGACGTCAAAAAGATGTTGTTCCAATTGTGAAAACCACCTCTTTTCCAGTGATTGACTCAAAATCTCCAGGACTAGTTGTTTGGTATTGGCATGTATGTTCTTAAGGCATTGAGTGGAAGCCTGCAGTCGACGCAGCCCCTTTTCCGCTGTTTCGCACAGTGACACAACGTCTTCGGAAGGGTAAAAGAGTCCACCTCGATTTTTTTGTCTCACCAATAGAGATGTATCCGCTCCATGAAGAGCTTCTATGCACAACTCACAGGTGTTTGTAGTAGCGATTTTGCGAGCGACAAAGCCTGCAATGTAAGGCACGACAGAGCAAACGAATGTGGAGAGGCTCTCTGGATAGTCAATTCGGTCTGTGTAATCGTGGTCCTCTGGTTGTAGGATGGCACACCTTCGCGATGTGACCTCAGTGGTTGCACAAAATGTAGTGGCAGAGGCAGATGCACCCAGAATAGAAACAATATCTTGCGAACAGTTGCCTGAGGTGGACGATCTCACTTCTGTCTGGACCAATAGACGCTTGTAAGCTGCCATGAATTGGGCAGCTGTAGGGTTGTTGTTGAACCCCCCACGTCCTCGCACACAGCCAAAGAAAGTTTCTGCGTGATCTTGACTCATCTTGTGCGTGAGCAGATAGTTAAGTTGACCTTCATGAACGAGTTCCTTGAAGATACTTTCTGTGCTCTGTATACACACAAGAAAACCCACAAATCCTGTCCTCTTTGTTCCCTGCAAAAGTGGTCGACCGAATGGGTCTTTTAAAGCACATATGTACTCTCGAGCGTCGGCAAAAAATGGTTTCCAACAAGGCTCATTTTGCTTTCGAAGGGGGGCTTTGTATGATTTTGCAAACGCATTTCTGGAGTTTAGCAAATCGAAGAGATGATCAAATACCCTCACAAATTTTGCCGTGGCACTAGCACCTCTAAACTGTGGCAGCTTCAGCGTTTGCTCGCAAAATTCAAGAGCGTCTGCGACTGAAGCGCTGAGTGCCTGAACTGCGAGCCGTACCTTCATCTTTTGCTTCTCCCACTGCATATGCACCTTAGTTAGCTTATTGCCAAGGCGGAGCCCTTCCTCGCGCTGTAAAGCCTCCAGTGCCTTTATGTAAGCCCATTTTATGTGGTTTCCATCAACATCAGTGATGTAACACATTGTTGCCAGTGAATTTCTAATCAACTTAATCATGTGGCATGGGTCAAGCAGGATATGCACATCCCTTGACTCATCAACTGGGTTTTTAAAGGATGTGGAGAACTCGACAGGATCAGGCTTCAGTTCTGCACCAAGGCATTTTGCCATAGTGAAATTTGATGACGCACCATCAAATGTTAGACTGACAACTTGAACTTTCACAGATTCCAGTCGTTCAATGCATTGTTTTGTTAGTTCAGCCCTCTCAGAACCAGTGAGCGAGTGGATAAGAAAGTAGCCGACTGGAATTTTCAGCCTCATGTTTATGCCAACAACAATATAAACACAAACATTTGTGGCTTCAGGAAGGCTGTCATCATCAAGAGATGCTCCAAAATCAACGTAGCCAACTACCCTGTCTCCGACAAGTTCAACATGTTTCCTAATCGACATATCATCGACAATCAGAGCGCAGTAAAGAGTTTCAGAGCGACCTTGAACCAACTTCTCCAAGAAAGAAAATGCTTCACCTGTAAAGCCTGGTTGGCCATCAACAGACCTATACCATTCTCTGATTGTGCGCTGCGAAGGGAGGGCGTCATTAAACTTTGATCGCACAAATTCGTAGGCTGCTGGTGAGTAGAAATGTAAAGTTAGTGCAAACGTTCGCAGCTCTGGAGGGTATTTACCTCCACTTTCTGTCCGTGCCCGGTGAAGCAGCTGTTGTATGTCAGGAGAAAATGCTGCATCGAACATCTTGGAGCCCTCTTCTGACAAAAGCTTTTGTTCTTCGATGCCTCTAATAATTTCTTCAGCGGTGATTTTCTTTTGTGTCAGCCTTCGTTTGCTCTGCTGCAACGTTTTAATTTTTTTCTTCAAGTGCAATCTTTCGTCTTCTGTTTCCTGCAACTTCGTCTTGTACCACTGCTTTGATGGTGATACAGTGACATGATCTTCAGTATTTAAGGCCTCTTGCTGCTGAGCAGGACTGCATCCTCGAGGTTTTGGTGCTGGCCGCTTCCTTTTCACCTGAAATAAGCACATAGTGGAAATTAACTACTTTTAGAATGATATATATACTTCAATTATTGCTCATAACATGAATATATGTATTCACGAAAGCATGTTCGGGAACATTCGACAATGATCATGCGCTAATCGTGTGTTGAGCGATATTGTAAACGAGCGAACGGGACGAAAAGCTCGCGAGGAAACACGCAGCAATGCAGTCACGTCGACAAAACACGACAGAAGAGATATGTCTACGTCATTCCAACCTCCTTGATGTCAGAGCACTATATCTGCGAAGTTCCGATGCTTACCGGTGCCTGGAGGTGGGCAGGAAAAGCAGCGAACGAAGTCGGCACACTTCCCGCTTTCAACCTTGTTGTTTGTCCGGTCCGGTCAAAACACGCCGGATCAAAGTGCGCAGAGCAAAGGCGATCTTTATCTGTCGGTTTCCAGTGTTCACGACGCACAGCTCGCTCCCATAGGTTCCGTGTCTCAGCATCTTTTGGAAACCTGCCAATAATTTCCAAATATTAATTCCTTAAGCCTACCAATGAAAAACACGAGTCAGCCGTATTAGACCGCGTAAGCACTACGTGCTTTCAGTACGCACCTGTGAAATGTGATCTTGGAAGCAGGAATCGCGCGATTTGTGCACCCATACGCTACGCAGGATTGTACCATGCTCGCTTGAATCGAGCCGCACGCATTCGAATGCACTGCAGAGACACACTTGTCAAGGAAAGACAGGCGCACGAACCGCAATCCACCGTCGCTGCAGGTGAACTGGCAGCGCTGGCCGCCACCGAGCCAGCCGAGCCGAGCTTTCTGCCCACCACAACATGGCGGCGCTGGCTTCACTTGAAGAGCGCTCCCTCCACTCCAGCAATTTTTTTATATATATCCTCCTAGGGTGAGGCAGGTTATAAAGGAAAGACTTCAGGCATGGATAGAGAATGAGGGGGTGCTGGGTGAACTGCAAAATGGGTTTCGGAAACAAAGGAGCTTGGAAGTCAATCTGTTCTTACTGATGCGGTGCAGTGAAATAGCAGAAAAGGAACACTGGCCCCTGTGGATAGCATATTTGGAGGGAATGTATGATAGCGTGCTAAATAGGTCTTGTGGGGAATACTGGACACACTAGGTGTGGAGGACGGAGTCACTAAGCTCTTAAAAGATATCTATAAAAGTAACAAGGTAGTTATAATATGGGAAAAACAAGTATCCGAGCCCACAGAGATAAAATGGGGGCTTAGGCAAGGGTGTCCTCTGTCACCCTTGTTATTCATGATGTAGCTTCAAGGTTTAGAGGCCAAATTAGAGAGCAGTGGACTTGGCTTCTGTCTATCTTTCGTCCAACAAGGAAAACTCATTGAACAGGCACTACCAGCATTGATGTACGCAGATAATATAGTGCTAATGGCCGACAACAAGAAATACTTGAAGAGATTGACGGACACCTACGGTGATGATGGAGATAGGTTAGATTTCAGATTCAGTAAGGAAAATCAGCAGTCATAATTTTTAATGACAATTAAGGCAGTGAGCTTAGGATACTGGAGGTCACGCTAGAGATAACGGATAAACACAAATATCTTAGCGTATGGATCCGCAATGGGACCGAATGGGACCAAGCTGTGCAAGTACAATAGGTATGATCGTGTGGGAATTTGGAAAGGTGCCATATTTCCTCGTCTGACTTTTGGCAATGCGGTCTTGTGCATGAGAATAGAGGTTCACGCAAGATTAGAAATTAAGGAACGCGGAATAGGTAGGCTTGCTTTAGGAGCTCACGGGCATACACCAAATCAGGGAGTACAATGTGACATGTGATGGACATCATTCAAGGGCAGGGGAGCTAGCAGCAAGATACCATTTGAGGAGGAATTGAGAGAAATAGGGGAGGAGCGTTGGGCTAGGAAGGTTTTCAGCTACTTGTACATGATCGAGGAATGTTCATACAAAATAGAGGAAGTGATGCAGAAAATTGGTGGATTAATACTCAGAAAAGTGCAGGGGGCCAAACCAAAAAGAACTATTGGTTATGAAGTAAGTGAAGGAAACAGAGACCGACATGTGGAGAATTGGCACGATTAAGAAGTATGCTCTAGAGATCTATCGAACTTTTAAGCAGGAAGTTGTTAAGAAAAGGATCTATTATAATACTCGGCGTAGTTCTCTACGGTTTTGAGGCCAGGACGGGAGTACTGCGAACCAAGACATATCGGGCCAAATACGAAGGGGTAGACACAATGCAGTGCGTGTGGAAAGGAAGAAGAAACTGCCGAACACTTGATAATGTTCTGTAAAGGGCTTCACCCTATAGCTCAGGATGATGGCGCAGAGTTTTTCAATGCACTGGGGTTTAGGGACAGGGAGAGCAAAATAGACTTCAAGGGGGTAGAATTAACTAGAAGAAGGTTATCTGATTGGGTGCTAAAGTCAAGGCGCAAGTGAGGATTGGACCCTTCACTGCGGGGTGGGAGTCCTCGGCCTCACTATTTGAAGAAAAAATAAATAAATCTAGCTATTGGTTCACTAAGTACTACAGCTTGGTGGCGTTTGCCATTGCCCGATCTAAAGGGTACAGCCATATCGATTCATCCATTAATCCAGCGAGCTTTGTCATTTGCGCGTTTTTGGTGGAACTACTAACTTCTCTTTTAGTGGTCGGATAAGTTAGTGTGCATTTTCTCTGTTAGGGGCGCTCAACACGGCTAAAATTTTTATTACAGGATGTATAAAAAAACGTAAAAAAGTAGTTACAACGTCGTTTTTATAAAAATTGAATAAAATATTTTTGTTTTATTTTTACTGACATAACAAGAGCGGTGATTGTTTAAGTTCAAATATTAGGATTATTCTGATGTTTGATTCACCTGCACCACGTGAATCAGGTCGCGAGGTGCTGCACTTTGCCATTCGTTTCAGCGGTGCAACATTGACGACCTCTGAACCCTGCCATTCGTTTCAAAAGGTGCAGAAAAGGTGCAGCACTGTTTCACAATTTTCCGGCACCTCCTACGCTGACGGTGCCGGCTTGGTGCAGTAGCGCGTGCTGCTGAGCAGACGACGCAGCACTTATCGTAGGTGTCTTAAGCGCCGTACCAGCCTCTACAAACGCGGTGTGTTTTTCCAAGATGTTTGCACCTTATAAAGTGTCCGCATGTGCAATTTGCCATCGGTCAGTGTGTGTTGATTGGTGTAAATTCAGCGAAAAGAAATAAGGCCTGCACCCTGTCGGCACATCGTCATTCGTTTCGGGTGTCGTGCAGTGGCTGCACGCTGAACTCACGCTGCACAATTTCTGAACTTCGCGTGCACAGGCGTGAACCAGTTCCAACTGGTGCAAATAAATTGAACAAACCTACTTTGTCTTCATGGAGGAAGGAAAATATTTTTTCCTTTCTCCATGGGAGTGGAGGTCCGCCCCAATAAGTGATGCTGGTCGCCGCCATATTGGAAAAGAGAAGACACGGAAGCAGACGACAAAATGCGCTTCGTAGCTCCGCTATGCTTGGCTAGCCACCACAGCTCCGCCCTCGCTGTGGCGTTTGGAGACTGTGACATGCTTTTGTAAAGCAGTTAAAGATTTTACAAAGCCATGGTGACTTCGTGCGTCGCTTATGGCTGCACAAATCGCATCAAGAATACGCCTCAGATCACTTTTCACGTGTAAGTATTCTTGATTCGTTCGCTGAAGATCGCCCGTTTTTTTCGCGTGTTTTGTTATATTAGAGACAATATCGAAGGTGCACATGCATGTAATACATGCGTATAGCTGTATGGAAGGTAACTTGCAGTTTTAAATGCTCGCTGACACGACGTCGTCCCCGAGTTTTTAGTTTATGGACGAAGGACTTGCGGTCTGTAGCTGCACTTATCAAACATTAGAATCAGTAGGACGTCTGAATGCCCTTTGAATTCCAAGTTTTCTGGTGTTGTTTTACAAGGCAAGACTGACGGCGTGCATGTATATTTTTCTGGCGAGTGAATATCGTATTTAATGCATGTTTATCGAGGAATTCCCAAACGTAGAGAGCAATATTCAATGCCGTGATTGTTCGTGTTACAGGTTTCCAAAAGTCTGCGCTGCGTTCTGCCTGGGAACGTGCTGTTCGAAGAAATAGTTAGAAGGCTACGGACTGTGACCACCTCTGTTTTTTTTTTTTTTACTTCGAAGAATGCTGCTTCGACAGAACGGGGCAGACAACCAGACTGTGGCCTGGCAGTGCACCTTCGATTTTTGATGCTTTCCAAGTGCATCTGCAAAAACCTGTTACTTTCTACCACCTTGATGCAGCTTCAATAGAATGTATACTATAGTCAGAAAAATAAGTAATTGCGTCTAAAACAAGATGAGACACGTACCTTTGAAATCCATTCTATCTTGCCGACAAAACCGAAACCAAAACCCCTATAGAGGAAGTTGCCAAAATGAGTGAGTGGCGTTATATCAAACATCGAGCTACATCGTTTCTAGACTCTGAAGGCTGCGCTTGCCATGGCAACACACATCGCCAACGGAAGTTGATAAATAGTGAGCATAACTAACGCCACTGCAATCGTTCTTATAAACGGTTCATTTTGGGTACGTCTCCTGGAGTTTGTCGGTTGCACGCGACAGCGGTACTCCGGTTTTGGTTCCGCCTGTGAATTGGTCAGAATTCGATAACTCTAGAAAAGTTACTGGTGACTCCCAGTTTACTTAACTGCCTCTCTTTTCTAACTTTAGCTTTAATTATTTCAACTTCCTTATATATATATATATATATATATATATATATATATATATATATATATATATATATATATATATATATATATATATATATATATATATATATAGTCTAGTAGATCCTACGTGAGCGGTCACAACGTGGTTTATTTCGACGTTTCGGCCTAGAGTCTGGCCTTCATGAAGGCCAGACTCTAGGCCGAAACGTCGAAATAAAGCACGTTGTTTGTGACCGCTCACGGAGGATCTACTAGACTATATGCAACGCTACGGCCACTCAACCACCATGCCTGCCTATATATATATATATATATATATATATATATATATATATATATATATATATATATATATATATATATATATATATATATATATATATATATATATATATATATATATATATGAAGTCTTGGTTTGGAAGACCTTTATTAGGCCGGAGGAACCGGCAGCCGACAGAGCTGAGATGAACGAACCAAGATGATGATGATACGTGACAACGATGAGGATGCATGAGCAACGCATGATAATGATGATAATGTACAGATGAAGAGGATTGGTATACTAAATGCCCACACTGAATCCTCCCACGTGAAAGTGGCCAGCCTGGCCACGGCACGTCAAGGGGACAAAGAGCGTCCCATGAAGGGCTTCATACGGGAGACATGGACGAACTCAGTAGTTCGATAACGGCGATCTGCTGGGGCTACAAGTGGCGTCACGCGATAATTCATTTGTGAAGTTTCTTCAAGAACTGTGTACGGCCCGATAAATCGTGGCTGGAATTTGTCGCACAAACCAAGTGTGCGAATAGGCGTCAAAAGGAGCACTTCGTCTCCAGGTTGAAAGGATACAGCACGATGCGATTCATCATAAACCAGCTTTCTGTCTTGCTGTCGGGCTTCAGTGTTTATACGAGCACGCTGGCGGCTCTCTTCGAGCCGTAAAACGTATTCCTCTGAAGAGGATGGAGATGAATCCGCATGGCAGGTAAAGAAAGAGACGTCCAAGAAAGAAGTAGGGGAGCGTCCATAAACTAGGTAAAATGGTGAGTAGCCGGTTGTCCACTGAATAGCCGTATTGTAGGCGAAAGTGACGAATGGTAAAACTACATCCCAGTTCTTGTGGTCTGGTTGAATGTAGGCGGCGATCATGTCAGCAAGAGTGCGGTGGAATTGCTCAGTGAGGCCGTTAGTTTGGGGATGATAACTAGAGGCAGTCTTGTGAGTTGTGCCAGAGGCGCGAAAAGAAGTTCGTTCACTAGTTGTGAAAGGACGGCCCTTCCACGGTCGCTGAGCAATACACGTGGAGCACAATGACGCAGTATAATGGCTCGGAGGATGAAATCGGTATTTTCAGAAGCTGAACCGGTAGTGACGGATGCCGTCTCGGCGTAGCGCGTCGAATGGTCAGCGGCTGTTACTATCCATCGGTTTCCAGCAGCACTGACTGTAAGGAGGCCATAAAGATAGATGCCTACAACTTCGAATGGTGTGGCTGGGCACGGAAGAGGCTGTAGTGTACCGGCTGGAGCAGATGTGGGTAGTTTTCTACATTGGCAGGTAGTGCAGAACCCAACGTACCAAGCTACACTAGTGGTAATACTCTACTGAAAAAACCTATATAATTCCATACAGGATCCGTATGCTTCAATACAGGGGTTACAGGAGCTAATACAGGAGCTGTACAGGAACCAAATGGGGGTAGATGGGTCTTATACAGGAGCTATATGGTGGTATGTAGGAGCTGAATGGGACCTGGGCAGGACATATAGGGGTATGTAGGAGCTATACAGGCATTATGGGTTTGGTATGTAGGACTCTCATCTAGCACAATATAGGAGCTAATGGGGCGGAATGGGGGCCATACATAGGGCTTGATAGGGCTCAATGTCAACCTTGATAGTCAATGTAGTACATCAGTAAACTTATTAGACCAAATACCTAGGCATGCATAACATTTTTGTTTTTTGTGTGTGTTGAAAGGGCTAAAATACTAAGTTTTTCAGCTCCATTAGTTGGCTGTACACAACCTCAAGAAATAACCAATTTTAACTAGTTCATATCATGAGATGCAAATATGTGCAAAAGTATAACAGATAAGTATATCAGATAATTACCAAAGAACTTTATTTCATTTGATCACCTTAGTTGTTGTACACGTGTTATATTTGCACAAATATTGCTGTTCAATTTATGGAAAAAAAAGAATATTTTAAATGTTGTATTTGTGCAATGAATAATCTTTCTATGAGAAATCTCTAACAGAAAATAGTGAGTGAGTAATTTTCTATTATATGAACATACACAAGAAGATAAAAGACAATTAATCCTTATATTCAGGAGAGATATACCAAGCCTCGCTCACGTGCTCTGTCATTGAACCAAGGCACAAAGCACAAAGAGCCATGCAGGACTGCCAAGGAAGAGTGCGAATGAGCTCTACGAAGCTTGGACCTCGAGGAAAAAGTGCACAAGACACAGTCCAGAGGCAATTGCGTCTCTGTTATGACATAGCAATTGCGCTCTCTGGTCTAAACACACACAATGAAAGATATCGATGAAGTCTTTAATCTGTACAAGTACAAAATAATTACATACAAACACATTAAAAAGGTTTTGCAATACTGGTATTGTTGAAAGAAAACTACATCCAATATTCAGATCAATTTTCCATGCACTGCTCAAAACGGTCGATCTGAGAGTTTGGTTGGCTTCGCACAAGCTTGCTCACTTGTGAACGGTTATTGACTGTGTTTATTCCTCAGAATCAGAATAAGAGCAAATAATTATAAAATTTCGTTTGGTGTGCTTTCATCTGAGCCTTTGAAAACGGCTTATTGTTCGTCTGCATCAAAGTATCTTCACCACTGGCCAACTAAGTATTTCTAATGCTACTCCTGTCTTACAACAAAATTGATTCAAATATACAGTTTAACTTTCAACACATTACTTTAAATAGTTGAATAAGTGTTTGGGTGGCACAAGCTTGCTTGCTCGTAAAATGTACTTGGTTGTGTTTATTGCTCAAAAGCTAAATAGGAGCAAATAGTTCTCAAGATTTTGTTTCGTGTGCTTTCATCTGAACCTTTGAAAACTTCTTGTTGTACGCATTCATATATCACATCATTCCAACTCAACAGCTAATGGTCACGATACTCATGTCTTGCAAACAAGAGTTGCTCAAGTTGTTGTTTTGAGCTTCCATGCATTACTTCAAAAGGTTGGCAAGAGTGTTTAGTGGCACAAGTTTTCCTCTTCGTGATACTTGGCTGGGCTATCACATAGAAGGTGTACATTAGCAAATATTTCTCCACGATTTGTTTTGTGCACTTTTGACTGAACCTTTCAAAGCGGCTTGTTGTATGCTTGCATGTATAGCATCATCCCCATTGGTCAGCTATTTGTAATAGTACTCTTGTCTTGCAAATAAAAGGGGCTCAATTTTTCATTTTGAGTTTCCACGTATTGTTTTAAATGGTTCATGAGAGTGTTTTTGTGGCACAAGAATGCTTGTCTGTGATACTTGGCTGTGTTTATCACTCAGAAGGTGGACAAGAGAAAATAATTCTTCACGCTTTGTTTTGTGCGCTTCTATCTGAACCTTTCAAGACGGCTTGTTGTATGCTTGCATATACAGCATCATGCCGATTGGACAGCTATTTGCAACGGTACTCGTGTCTTCCAAACAAAAGGGGCTCAATTTTTCATTTTGAGTTTTCATGTATTGCTTTAAATGGTTGATGAGAATGTTATTGTGGCACAAGAATTCTTGTCTGTGATACTTGGCAGTGTTTATCACTCAGAAGGTGGACAAGAGGAAATAATTCTCCACGCTTTGTTTTGTGCGCTTCTATCTGAACCTTTCAAAACGGCTTGTTGAATGCTTGCATGTACAGCATCATGCCGATTGGACAGCTATTTGCAACGGTACTCATGTCTTGCAAATAAAATGGGCTCAATTTTTCATTTTGAGTTTCCAGGTATTGCTTGAAATGGTTCATGAGAGTGTTTTTGTGGCACAAGAATGCTTGTCTGTGATAGTTGGCTGTGTTTATCACTCAGAAGGTGGACAAGAAGAAATAATTCTCCACGCTTTGTTTTGTGCGCTTCCATCTGAACCTTTCAAAACAATACGTGGAAATGGTTCATGAGAGTGTTTTTGTGGCACAAGAATGCTTGTCTGTGATACTTGGCTGTGTTTATCACTCAGAAGGTGGACAAGAGGAAATAATTCTCCACGCTTTGTTTTGTGCACTTCCATCTGAACCTTTCGAAACGTCTTGTTATATGCTCGCATGTACAGCATCATGCCCATTGGACAGCTATTCGCAATGGTACTCATGTCTTGCAAACAAAAGGGGCTCAATTTTTCATTTTGAGTTTCCACGTATTGTTTTAAATGGTTCATGAGAGTGTTTTTGTGGCACAAGAATGCTTGTCTGTGATACTTGGCTGTGTTTATCACTCAGAAGGTGGACAAGAGAAAATAATTCTTCACGCTTTGTTTTGTGCGCTTCCATCTGAACCTTTCGAAACGTCTTGTTATATGCTTGCATGTAAAGCATCATGCCCATCGGACAGCTATTCGCAATGGTACTCCTGTCTTGCAAACAAAAGGGGCTCAATTTTTCATTTTGAGTTTCCACGTATTGCTTTAAATGGTTCATGAGAATGTTATTGTGGCACAAGGATTCTTGTCTGTGATACTTGGCTGCGTCTATCACTGAGAAGGTGGACAAGAGGAAATAATTTTCCACACTTTGTTTTGTGTGCTTCTATCTGAACCCTTGAAAACAGCTTGTTGTACGGATTCATGTACCGCATCATCCCAACTGAACAGCTAATGGTCACGGTACTTATGTCTTGCAAAGAAGAGTGGCTCAAGTTGTTGTTTTGAGCTTCCACTCATTGCTTAAAATAGTTGACAAGAGTGTTTAGTGGCACAAACTTTCTTGTTCCTGACGCATGGCCGTGCTATCACATAGAAGGTGCACAATAGCAAATAATGCTCCACGCTTTGCTTTGTGCACAAGATGCTCATGTGCTGTGACATGAGTATTGTTACAAATAGCTGTCCAATGGGGATGATGCTGTACACGTAAGCTTGCAACAAGCCATTTTCAATGGTTCAGATGGAAGTGCACAAAACATAGCGTGGAGAATCATATGCTATTGTGCGCCTTCTCTGTGATAGCCCAGCCAAGTATCAGGAGGAAGAAAGCTTGTGCCACCAAGCACTCTCATAAACCATTCAAAGCAATGCATGGAAGCTCAAAACAGCGACTTGAGCCACTTTTGTTTGCAAGACATGAGTATTTTGACCATTAGCTCTTCAGTTCGAATGATGTGGTGCACGAATTTGCATTGTTTGAAATATGTTATCTGAGTAATTGTGTGACACAAACTTGCGCATTTTCTGCTTGCCTGTTTTGAGTTTTCTTTAAAGACCTAGAAAACATCATTTGAAGACATCTCTCTAATTTTATTGAGGGACGTAATCTTGCAGTGCCATGCAAGCATGGTTTAAAGAAAACGTTGGTGTAGTGTAACTGCAGAGAGAATTCATTCTTCAAAGAATTGAAGAGAAGTGTCTAGTGTTAGCCCTTTTTATTTACTTTAAGGAAGTATTACACTCATAAAACAAAACCAAGAAATACCTTGTGTCAAGCTTGAATTTCCGTAATATGATGGCAATTGAGTCTTATAACTTGTGAATTCTTATGCGTCACTTTGACATCAGCATGTTAATATTGATTAGCACTCATGAGAAACACTGGATCCTACGCCAGCTAGGAGTCACATAGAGAAGCATACTGGTTTGTTTCTTGTTTAACTTATTATTAACATGACTGTTAGTATATATTACTCATTTTGTTTTGCACACTTATGCATGGGTGTCAGTAAGGGGAAAAAATTGGGGTAGTTGTCCCCCTCAAGCCTCACTAGCACTTGCACCCACCCAAGCTATGGCTGTGCTTTCGCCCTACACCAGCCATTTTCACCCCTCAAGAGAGAATCCTGCCGATGACCATGCACTTATGGCACCGATAATACAGTTGTGTGAGAGAGCTGATCTCAAGGTGTGTGCTCCTCGGTCATGCGGCTTCGCTGTCTGCGTTGGAGGGGTAACCGATAGATCGAAGACGAGAGAGTAAGCGCGGAGTCTGTAGATATCAAGAGCGACTGCAGCCTCGTTTGCTTCCTCAGTCACACAGGCTGTCTCCCCACTCCTCGCTTTCGTTCCTTATGAATGAAGTTTGTGCGCATGCAGTGTGGCAGGCTTCGATTGTCCTAAAGTGGCTGTAGGCGTTCCGCTTAGTTCGCGGCTCCTTGAATGCACATAGTGGTGTGCGTGAAGCTTGAGCACTGGCAGTTTTAGTGGCAACATGTAGCGAATTAATGTTATGTTTCTACAACTGCGGAGTGCATGTGGCTGCAGTTAGCATTGCTTCAACAAGAAGCTGCGCGTTGAATGTGCGTTAAGTAATATCGTAATCTTCGTAGAATTTTTGGTTAGTAAAAATGGAGCGTGACTGGAAAAAGTACACTAGAAATTGTCGTGGCTAATACGAGAGGGATCACTTTTTGGCCACGGGGTGAAGCATGCGCTATGACAGGAATCAGTGACTTGCAGCTCTAGAAACATAAAAAATGTGCTAGCCATGTAAAATTCTAGGAGTTTGGTTAACATAAAAGTTGCTGAGGGATGTGCAGGCCAGTCTCGTGCGTTAAGCTGTCTCACGTTCTAATTGTTCTTCCTACTAGCAGCACTTTAAGGAAGCTCCACCTTATTCAAAACAGAGCTTTACGCATAATTTACAACTTAGCCAAAGATAATTCTCCACAGCTCAGCTGTTTTTACACTATTACTTATGCTGAATTCTGGCATATGCATATACAAGATAAAGAATATATTAATGCTTACAGATACAGTAAGGTCAGCTGAATACTCATCTATGTAACACTTACGGTTCGTGAAAAATTTCTAAACAACACCACACACTAATTACAGGGCCCAGACGAGAATATCTCTACCATTACTCTGTGTATTGAACAAAAAATAGTCAACATCTCGCAGATCTGCGCTTTATGCTTTCGTCGTTAATCTAGATTAACACGGACGAATTTTATTTTTTATGTGTTTTTTTTCTGTTGGTCTCCTCGAACTTGGGTGTACTGGTCGCGTTCTTTTGGCGATTATGTATGCTTATGTACGCCAGTTAACGTATGCCGTCACGGCATGCTGCTGAACAATAATCAGCTGGGAAGCTTAGTGAAGTTCAAAAAAGCTTTTTTTTTTCCACATGCTCTCCACTGTAGGTAGGTCCAGTTCGTTACTGCGTCGATGAGATTCAACGAGATCATCGCAGAATGCTTAACTGCCATTTGCATTTTTGCGCGACCGGATGTTTACGAGCCATAAGTCAACACCACCTGACAGCCGCACTACGGAAGCCAAAATACAAATTTTTGGTAGCGTGAAAAAAAAATCTATTGAGACCAATCAAACTTACTACATGCTTTTTTATGTGCGCAAAAAAAACGTGAGTTTATGAATTTGAAATTGTGTCAATGAGTTTTCTCTTTCTCGCCAGCTTCGAGTTTTTTTTTTTTTTTTTTCATTGTAACTGCGGGAGAGTTGGTTAACGACAAGCGGCCAAGACAAGCCCATTTCGGAGTCATTCGTCGTCAATATGGCGCTTGCAGGTTGTGCGAAGGGGTTTGTTGCTTGTCTTGTGCTACCGGATTTAAACGTTTCCTGTGTGCAGCCTCTATGCCTCTTCGAACTGTGCGGCAGGTGTGAAACAGATGTGGTTCAGTAAAACCGTGAGAAGTCATTTGAAATGCGGGGTGCACCAAAAGTCACGTTCGTCATTTGCGGAGACGGTTACCGCGCCGTTGTGGACAACCTCGAGAAGTGCTTCATATCGCTGAGCGTTGCCGATATGGCAAAAAAGGCCATTATCGGCAAAGTGAGCCGGGTAAGGACATCAAGAAGAGCTGCTATTACAGGGATGTCCACCTTCTTTGAGGTGAGTGTCATTTTATTTTCCATGACGTTTTCGCTGGCGTGCGTTTAGGCGAACAAAGGAGGGCACAACGAAAACATGTTTGAGCGCGTGTGTGTTTTATTTTTTTATGTGGCACATTTTATCCGTGTGTTGTGTATGTTGGCATGCTGCACCTGATACCGCGCGCTCGTGTCCAGGGGATCTTTCGATCGCAATCATGACCGATCTGGATCAAAATGTGGCAAGGTTCCATTTGGCGTTGCATAAGTGGTTGCCAGACTGGAAGGGTGGTTGTTGCCAGACTGCCCAAAATGTATTATGTGCGGCTGCACAGTGACCTAAGTTGTAGCTGGCACTGTTGATCGCGATCAAAAACCGCATTCGGGTCGGCCCTGATGGGGCTGGAAATGTCCGGTGTGACACTGGTAGAGTTAATAATATATGAACAAGTCGACGTCGCTATTCCTGATGGCAAACCTGCACTACATTGCATTTATTTATTGTTCGCATGTAATAGTCACACATTCTACGTTTTCATTTGTGTGGTTATTTATAGTAGCCTGCTCTCCAACTTTATGTGTTCTCTGATTAAACTATTTTTACTGACCTCGTGCAGATGGAGAAAAAAAACGACTCGCCGTGCAACACAATCTTTTCTACCAGAGTGACTGTGAAAAGAACGTCAGAACTTGGAAGGTAAATGTGGTTTAATAGTATAACTTATTTTAACAACATATACAAAATGCTAACTTCCAATGTCCTGGTTGCTTTCACAAGCCGCACGTCTATACAATAGTCGCTCATTCATGTACATTTGTGCTAATTGGCTAGGCAAGGGTCACTCATTGTATGTTGCAATTTTTTTTTTTTTCAAGTTCTGTTCGGTCGTGAAGTAGTAACCAGAGCGAAAATGAAGACTGCTTAATTTGAAACGTTTAGTACATATACCAGCTACATCTGTACATATTTGCCATTTTGATTCAGACATTTGACAGTGTGTAGCACCAACTCATTAATTTATTTATTCACAATACTGCAGCCTAGCATAGCCCAAGCTGTAGTGGAATTGCAAGAAAGGAGAATGGTACAGAAATAATTAGTAACAATACTGGCACCACACGTAAATACGTCAGTTTTGCCGGGACGATTCTTACAAAGAAAAAGAACAGCACTAATAAATAGCAACCACACTTTTGACTTAGTAATGTAAGAGTCTCAGTGATTTAGTATTCAGCACAACAAATGTTGATCAAGGGCTTCATCAGAACTGTCTGCCTTGCAACTTCCTTTACTCTCCGCCTAGAAGTTCAGTAAGCGAGTCTGCATCAAGCAGCAGAGCGAAGAACAGGACTGGGTGAAAGCACAGGCCTCCTAGCCAGCATTTCATGTTAGCAAAAATATGGCAATCAGAGATAGCTAAGTTGAGTCTGTATGGTGTTGGGCGACTGAACTTCCCGCTGCTTCCTCTGTGGCCCCTTGTTGTCATGAAAAAAAAAAAGACAGTGTCTTATGTCTCTCTTTGCTTATTCTTAATTGCGCTCTGTAGACATTTGAGAGTTAGACCTACAATACTGCAGTGAGGGTCATGCCATATCCCATGAATAAGTGAGGCATAAACTTGCAAAGGCTCATGGGATTCATGCCATCTGCACCAGCTACCATTTAAATGGTTCTCTGTGTGCTGCATCACTCCTTGAGTATTGGCGTTTATCCGTGTCACTCGCTTTCTTCATGGTAACCCGACGCATATGCTGCAAATTTCTAGCACACAATAGCATGGCCGCACCTACGACTGACCACAAAAGAGAAGCATGTGCTGTGATTGCCAAATAATATTTTCATTTGAAGTGGCAAACAACCGACTGTATGTGCTATCACAATTATGTGTTTTCTTTTAAGTGGCGTGGCCTTGGTTGTCACGTCTTTCAACTAATTTTACACTTGCATAATAATGCACATCACTGACTAATGTGCTTATTTTTGCGTGTTTGCCTCAGTGAGGGCGCTCAGCTGTTTTTGCATTTGCAATTGAAACACTCTGTCGCTGTCTCAGATTGTTGGATATATAGTATCTTGTATCAACGTTCACCATGTGCAATGAGTATCATATGTTACTAAAACTACGTGTTCAGCGGTGACGGCCTGGTAAAATGTTCAAATGTTCATGAATGACATCGACTTTTATTTAGTAAAGTCGAGCTTCTTAGGCGTTTCGACATTGCATCGTTTTTGTGAACAAGCTGGTATAGGCGATGCTCCCCTCACAGTCAGGCACCGTGTTTGTTAAGCCTTGTTACCTGTCCTGCTCGCATGTGCACCAGATCAGGTATGAATAAATTTACTACGTAATGAATGCTTGGAGGAACAGTTGAAATCACTAGCAACACATTGTATACCTGTTCTATATATAGAATAGTGGAGCGCCCTTTCTTGTCTACATAGCATTACTGACACATCATTTTTTCCAACTGGTACGAAGTCGTCGCCTTCTTAACCACTACTAATTGTGTATACATCACTGCAATTGGTGCCGTGGATTCCACGGTGTCACCCCTGGCATGATATCGTGCGGCTGTTGGCTGCTCTGTCTTGCTGTTTTCTGTATCAAGCTCAGAGCTGGCTGCACGTTGCATAGCGGCCGTGCATTTTAAAACAAATGCCGTATGCTTGTCGTAGCTGTGTAGATAGTGATTGTGGTTGTGCTGATGAAAACTACACATCCAAACGACTTTTGTACTTCAGTCTTGGCGCCCTAGATTCTCTTTCGACGTGCCAATATGTTGATGGCACGTAGTCAACCTGCCTTTGCTTGGAGCGCCTGTACGTAAATACCGAATGTGTCAAACGAAACCATCCATGCAGGATTGTCGATAAATATTACTCACCTTACGCTAGACATATACCACTCACCATGTCTCTCCACAAAATTTTCTTCAATTTTCTATCTTTGTTCCAAGGGAATCTGAACATTTTTTCCCGTTTGGCACTATTTTCGACAGCTGCACAGCCGACTATGATTGTGCAAATGACTAGATTTCAACACAATTGAAAGAAAAGCCCTGTCTACGTCTCCAAAAGCGTGGCCAGCGAAACAGCGGGTCACGAATATCTTTAACTAGGAGCCGATGCAGATGGCAAATCTCATGAGTCTTTGTGGGTTTAAGCCTCACCTATTTTATCAAGGAAACACCACCATTTATCTCCCCAAACACAGCAGCCATGCACTTTTCTTGGAGAAGGTTCACTTGAATTTCTTTGCGCTCATCGGAATGCTTCTGTTTGTATTGCACCTTCAGTTCTGGAGTACATCATGGTAGTGCCAGAGAAATGTCAAAATGGCACCCGTTTATCGTTTTGTTTTCATGACCAGTCAGCATTTTAGGAACTGACTGCACGCAGTTTGCAGCACTAGAGTCTCACTCTGTGTCCAACCATGGTATACCATCTGTGCTGTATTGAGCTGACTGTAATATTTTGGGAAATGAATTACTCAGCCCAAAAATTCTGACCCCATGATTTTACCGAATTATCTGATCCGTTCAGTCAACAAAATCATAGTTTTACACTTGCTTCATTCCGAGTCAGTTTGCATTGTAAATATTGTACATCATGCTTCTAATTTCCTACACTATTGCAGTGCCTTGCTGTCATGTATTGAAAGTGGTGCTGTACACATTGCTCAATATTCGATGAATTTCAGCTGCACTGCACTGCTCAGCACCCTGAAATTGAATTCTAGCACACATTTCACACTTATCCGAGGCATGCTTACATGGGTTTTGCGTCAAGAACTGAAAGCTGTGACCTCATAAGATAGACAGGCACACTAAAGAAATCGTACAACACATATGCGTTGCATCATGAAATTTTAATTGCTTTTTATTCGGAGGCCAGTTTGATTTTGAAAAATATAGGCATTGTATTTTATGAGCTGAAATGTAGCTCCGGAGTGTCAACATGCCAAAGCAAGCTTCTGAAGTTATACTCATGCTGACTGTATGTTTGTTACGTTCATGAAGCAGTTAATTTTGTAATGATTTGCATAAATTCATGTGGCTAAATCACTGCATAAACATCAGTCTGCAAATATGATGTGCAATTATTGCATAGTTATAAATTAAGGAGCACATGCAGCTGTTGCGGTCAGCAACACAGCAGACAGTATGATATTCAAGTGAATATTCATGGCTACCTATGAAGTAATATATGACTTAGTAAGGTAGTTACTGCAACTCTAGTCTTGAGGTACGTGTAACTGGAAAGTACAGACTTTGTAGTATGTTGTGTTTATCGAAAAATTCTCAGCAAGTGCTCCTGGAGAGTGAATGATAATTCGACAAGGTTTGAAGAGTAGGCTCTTGCTCAGTCATCGGTCAATATTTAACGTGGAAGTGGAAGAATCACTGAGAATAAAAAATGCACATCTGTGCGTCTACTTAAGCACTTTCTTGAATGCCCATGCATACAGGGCTTTATTTCGCATTCACTCGGCAAATGAAAACAGTGAAGATGGTGGTAGAGGAGAAGAGGCTACTTATTTAGCACCTCTATTTAGCAAGAAAGTAGGGAGGTGCTTGCTCTGTTAGGAGAGCTTACTCTGGATTTTATGGCATTTAGAGCGTCTCTACTGAGTGGTAATATTTTGGGTTTTATATACACTCCCAAGACCCCCCCACCCCACCCCTCCAAAAAAAAAAAGTCGCAGAAGGCAGCGATTCAAGAAAGAAAAAGAGCCCTGTAGGATGGCTCTGGCAATTAGAAGCTTGTTTGATTGAGCCTCATCCAGAAAGAGAAAATTTTTACAATGGAACGAGTGGATTGAGCAACAAATAGAGGCTTTGGGGGAAAGGAATGGCAGACTTCAGAACCCCTCTCAGTCATAGGTCGGCAAACTCCCTCACAAGCCGAGTCACTCAAACTCGGATTGGGCCATAAATGGGAATCTGAATGAGCCATATGTGCAAATACATTTTGCGATTGAGTGAGCTTCACTTTTTTTTTTTTGGTCGGCCTGTGCTTTCAACACACCTTCGACAATTTAAAGATAGAATTTTCGGTGAGCCTGTAGTTCGCGCTCACTTCTTTTTCATTCATCTATAGTTAACACTGGCCCATCTTCCCTATGTAGGTATGGCCGAAGCTAAAAGGAACATGTTACTTTACGCCTGTATGGTAATCAACAAAATTTTTGATGTGTTTACGAAACAAATGTGAGTCCAGCTTCTTGTCCCCTCTCGATGTTTTTCAGCATGACATTATATCTCGCCTATTACCTAGTCTATTGGTGGCCATAATGCATTTATGTTGTATCTGTTTATCACTCTCTTTAGCCCCTGAGCTATGTTGTGAATGTAGGTAGTACCCACGACACACCCTTTACATGCTACGCTTCTCGCTTATTATGTTCACAGAAGTCCAACATAAATCTCTACCAACAAGCTCAGCTGTCCATTACTCTAAGTTGCAAATTTCTATAATGTAGTGAACATTCTTTTTCATGATTTCTTAATGTCTATTATCTGTCACCCCTTAGGTTTCAGTGATATCCTCCAGGTCAGGCACCTTCGGCAGAAACACTGCAGCTGCTGCTACCACCACCACGACCTATACTTCACTTCAGCCATTGCTGCATCACAACCAGTATTACAACTTCTGAGCCGCTACCACAGTCCTTCCCAATGATGCCTCACCTTGACAGGGCTTCACATGCTTCAAGAAGAAGCTGTCAGGCAAGTGTGCACTGTTAAGAAATTTAGCTTTCAATAGCACTGATGTTTTCAATGGGCAGAATAATTGACAAGTCTGCCAACTTCATGCTTCTTGAACAGGGTTGAAACTACGTGTGTCTGTCAGTGTAGGGAACCAAGTTTATGTGAATTTCAAAGTAGCTTATTTTTATTTTATTTTACAATATTGCAGGCCCCTTCTCAGGCCAATGCAGGAATGGGTTGAACTTGAATACACAAAAATGTGAGGAAAATAAATCGAACTTATGTACAAAGCAAGTAAGAGCAAGAAATATGCACATTGTATAGTATACAGGTGTTCACATAAGTTCTGAATTCTGTTCATAAATTTGACAGAAGAGCAGTTCACTATATTAGCGGGCAGCATATTCCCTTGCTACAGAACTAAATAATATTTGTAAGGGTTATGTTATTAATTTTGTGTATGAAGGAAGCAGGGTAAGCAAACGTTAGAAGAAAGTACTTTTTCATTCTTTACTAGATATGAAAGCAGATTCTTTTTCTACAATTTTCGTGTACCGTGCAATCCTGAGCGAGTGCTCCCACTATGGTGAAGGTGACGAGAACTGGAGGGGGGGGGGGGGGGGGGGTTCTTGCTCGGTCTTGCATCAAAAAATCAAGATTATAGTGAAAAAGTCGCATGTGCTTCCAACGAAACTGATACACTTTAATAAGTATGCATGAATTCACTATGATTCTGCAACCTCGTTGCGCTTCTAAATAAAGGAAGTGAAGGAAACTACAGAAATGGCAAAAAGGCGGGGGGGGGGGGGGGGGGAGTGCTTGCTCAGTTGTTCGTACATGTTTTAAATATCTTGAAAGAGAGAGGATGGAACTTGCTTATGTGGGGGTGCTTGCTTGAGATATTACAGTATTGTTCTCATCCTGCGTATCTTTTTTTAATCAACTGAAAAAAGCGACCTGAAAGCAAATGGCCCTTTTATATATGGTATATTTGTAGCTTATTTTCTTTCTAAATTGACGAAAAGCATGAAGTTTAGCATTTTTTAGCAAAAAGAAAAGGCTGTCGAACTAGTGTTGTTTAAGCATTTACCGAAGTCAGACACAGTGAAATAGATCAGGTGGCACAGTAAACAAAATAAGTCAGCACAGAAAAAAAAATGTGCAATTTTTATTGCATAAGTAGAACTCCATCTTCTCGAAATGGCATTTTTTGTTATGTCAGTATGATAATTTTAAAATGGCAAAAGATGTCATGCTGATTGTTTGTGCACGTACTCAAGCAACACATGGTGGTGTACTGAACTGAACTTGATCCTTTAGAATAACTTTCATTTGATCTTAAAGAAAGTGTGCAAAATGTCCAAAATTATGTACAGGAGCAAAAAAATGCAATTTTTTAAATAAAGTAAACCATAATTTGGTTCGGTCAATAGAACGCAAGGCTCTGAACAAATTAGTATAAACTTCTGGTTGCTATCATTACATGCTCAAAAATGATTACAATAGGGTAAAAAATACGTGGAAGTCTGGGACTTGCCGGTCTTCTCTAATCAACACAGTGCTCAGAAGTAAGGCAGTGTTTACATACACCCGCAGAGCTGTCATATTCAATAATGGCAAAGTAGATACATAGAGCAGAAATGTTATTGTCGCTACCCCTTAATTGGAGGCAGTGACCGGGTAGACTCCAATGGCTGACTTAACATCCCCCAAAATGCACTGCTAAAGCTTGAACAGTTTAACATCAGGCCCTTTTAGCAGGGGTGCAGCAGCTGTGCCAATCGCGCCAATTTGATACAATTCCCGATTGTTGCACCGAGCTGGGCCAAACCCGTGAAATTGTTAAAATTGCACCACGCTGCGCCAAAATACCCAGCCAGCCTCAATTTTTTTTCAGGTGTACTAATTGCGGTGAGCAATGCAGACCATGTTGGCCACCTGCAGCTTTGCACCATCACTAAAAGCGTGCAAACCCGAAGTAAACTGCCTAGAATATACCTAAAATAATCTAGCCACCCACACTATGCTCGTGAGACGTGATCGACCTGATAAAGTAACAACACTGCATGTCTATCGGTCCGCTGACCACAACAGATACGTATCGGCGGGATGGCAGAACTTTAAAACAAAAATGTGTTGCACCAACCCTTCGCGGAAAATGTAAGTTCTCTTGCCAGAAACGCGGATATGGCTTAATAAGGCTTCGACGTGCTGTAAATGCCGGTGTTGATTACCTTAGCAGTGGCAAATAACAAATTTTGGCTGGAAGCTGCGTCCTTGCCACGGTCTTGGCGATAGATATCTAGTACCGTCGCCGGGGCAACGGGGGTGTGCCGTTGTTACTTTATCTGGTCAAACTCGTCTTGCAAGATAGCCGAAGCGGCACATAGCCCCATGCTGAAAAGGGTGGGTGGGAGGGGGGTGGTGAGCGGTAAGAAAATTTGTTGACTTTCGTTCTAAAGCTGCTTGAGTCACCTTTGCCGCACTAGACCGGTGCCTGCGAAAAAGCGTGTTGAGATTTACAAGGGGTTGTTCGCGATACTGGGACACTTCACATCTTGCTCAGTTACTCATGCGTTTGTACACCATTAAATTCTGAGTACCAGTATAATTACTGACGTATAAATAAGCTACTGTCAGTCATTTGAAGCAGTGTGTGACATTTATGCTTCTCTACAGAAATAAACTAAATTGTGCGCCAATTTTTTTTTTTTCACCACCTCTACTTCTCGTTTTTACGAATCTTCCAAATTTCAAGCTCACAATATCGGCAGATTGATATTGAAATTCTCAGAGTTTGTCAATTGATTTAAGAGGTGCAGTAAACGCTAATATGGACTTTATCATTGGTTCCTTAGCGAGGTGGTTCAAAATACTATCTTCATTGAAATAGTAGTAAATAGTATGCTCACACTACATAATTTAGGTTATGTTGAATTGTTTATACATGTTTTTTCTCTAAATGTAAGCCACCTTTTTTTATAGTGCTCCAAATTCGCTATGTCATGATAAAAATGCATGTGCTTTTTTTCCATAACCAGCTCCGAACTTGGAATTTAGTGCTCCAAAAGTAACATTTTGCTGCTCCAAAAATTGCTCCAAATGCTATTTCGGCTGTTGTACCCCTGTTTTAGCACGCCAGGAAATGCTGGTTGGTGTCCTAAGATAAAGTCTTAGCTCAGAGTTTTGTTACAAGCACGAAGCAATGAAGGAAATAGGAGCAAATGGGAATACTACACAAAGATTAGCACTTAACTCTTCAGATTCCATTTCACAAAACGAAACACTGGTTAAAGTCAATGTCAGTGCTGCTGAGAGTGAGTGGGTTTTTGTGCTGTCGGTAGTCTCAACGAATAGAAAGTGCTGAGAGCACACCACGTAAACAAGCCGTGTAGTGATATTTATCCAAATAGCACGCACCAGCACTCATAACTGCGCCCTTATGTTCAATGGTAGCAGCTGTTGAAAGTGTTCATATAATTGCCATTGCAATATTTTATTCTAAATGAATGGCTAGTTAAATCACTGGACAACTCAAGTGGGTTTAACAATGATGGTGAGACAATCATCAAGTATTACTCATCGCAAGCATGAAACTCAGGCACTCCAGAATATTCAATCCTTCAAGCAATGATTTCATCACCAGCCCGACTAGTCCCTCCATGTAGACTGCAGTATTGACCAGGAGCTCCCCTGCTGCAGTCGGTGAATACTTGTTACTCCTCAGTGTCGAGACTCTCTTTCAAAACACCTCCTCAGTAACTGCACAGCATCATCTATAAAATCTTCATCATAGACAGACTGACTGATGCCCTATTAAGGTGCTATTAGGAGCTGTTTTGTATGCAAAACATCACACTACATTGTTTCAAATTTTTTCTGGTCAGTGTTTTTCTTGGCAGCGATGTAAGATGATCGATGGTACTACTTAATAATGTAACACTTCTCTGGACAACCGAAGAACTCTTCTATATCATAACACATTGCCTTACCAGCTGAACCACTTCTGCATTTACCCCGTCTCTGCGTGCTTATATTGAGCAGCACCCTGCATAGGTTAAAAAGAAATCTGCGAATCATTCACACTCACTCATGAAATATATTTTTTCCTTAGGCCTTACTAGTGGACTCAGACTCGCTGCTCATTGCAAGTCTGACAAGTCTGGTGAGTAGACTTCCGAGTCCGTTAAAAATATGATGATCTTTTCCACACATGATTTCAATGCTCCTTAACAGCAATGTGTTGCATAATTGGTGCTCCAGTTGATGATCTTTTCCACACATGGTTTCAATGCTCCTTAACAGCAATGTGTTGCATAATTGGTGCTCCAGTTACAACCTTTCAATCTCAGACCTCTATATAGTGACTGCAACCCAGTAAGGTAATCTCTATTCAAAGAGATGGCACCTCAGATATTTTATGAGAATGTCCCGGGAAGAAATTCACAGGAGGGCATGTCAAGGAACCTCGACTCCCCCCCCCTCTTGTAGTTCTGGCGTCTCAGCTATAAATATTGAGTCGGTGCACAAATGCTTGTGCATTGAGATATGTGTGAGCTGTGAAAACTGAGAGCTCAAGGCGCGATTTCATGTGGAGGGAGGCCGCTACACTGCCACGAGACACTGCAAGGTGCCAGCTGGAGCACCTATTATGCAATATATTGCTTTTATGGAGCACTGAAACTATAGGTAAAAAAGATAATCATATTTTAACGGACTCGTAAGTTGACTTACCAGACTTGGTCATTGGTCACTAACAGCACAAAAACCCTTCACTCTTGGGAGCACTCACATTTGCTTTAACCAGCATTTTGTTTTGTAGAGTTAAGTGAGATTGAATCCAAAAGAGGTTACTGCTAATCTCGATTCTCAATTGCTATGATTCTTGAACAAGGGTGCCAATAGTTGCCATTCGCACCCTGGTTCGAGGAATATTGACATAACTCATCCATGCATAGCAAAACAAAGGCAAAGCCTTGAAATGAATAAGTTTCTTGCATGCTTTTTTCATAGCACTGTAGCAGCTTCTACATGACATTGTGTCCTGAGTTCTCATTTTTTTGGGGGGCTTTTGCACCAGCATTTGGTGTGAAGCATGCTGGCTATTGCGCGGTGCCTTCTTTCAGAGGAGGGGGCAGGAGCATGCATGCTTCAGAGAAACAGCTGTTGATAGCTCGTGTAGCTGCAAAGGGCTCATTAGGGGCTATGCTTGGGGGCTTCTTTTTTAATGCTGTTTAAGTGCTCATTTGTGTCAGCTGTGGTTGCATGCTTGTGTGGAAGCACCTTATTTTATGGCTGGCTTAACTATCCACTTTTTTTGCTTTTTGGGGGGCAGCACCCAGGGGGGGACTGCCGCTTACAGTTCTGGCCCTCATAAATAACAAAGTGGGCAGCTTTGCTTTTTTTTTTAATTTTTGTTTGCTGTTGATGCATTAATACTCATCTCTACCAGTTCCACGACATTCCTCATACAGCCTGAATATGCCATTTACACTCCTGCAGCTTGCACTTATCTTTTTTATATCCATGTACTGTATTTGCTCACATAATAATTGTATTTTCTTCATTTTTGGACAATTTACTGATATAAAGGTGTGGTTTGTACAGTGGGTAAAGTTTTGGAACAGGTCGACTAAATTTAAAACTGGAAGCTGGAATTGTAATGACTACGTTGTGCCATAACAAAACCATATCAGGTTGAAGAGTTCCTACCATCAAGTTACAGGCACATGTTCGCATTGCCTTGTAATGAAGAAGCCCTGAAAAGCCTTTCCAAGTAATCATCAAATGTCTTCATTAGAGAAACTTAATTCATCTCAAATCGACTGTTGCAAAAAATTTTGCAATCTGCGAAATACTAGTGGAGCTACAGGAATTCGTCACATACTTTACGTGCTTTCCTTCACCTTTCGTTCGAGTGAGCTCACTCAAAGCCACGCGGGAGGGTATGACTGGGGGACAAGAAGCTATGCCTATTTATCAACGTGCGTCCTGAAGTTGAGCTCTTTTATCCTCCCCCCAGTTTTTTTTCCTTCAAACATGGGGCTTCTTCTCAGTGTAATCACGAACATGTGCACGGGCATAAGGCAGCCTCCGGTTGCGGTTGTACACATTGCACTTGAAGCGCAGTCAGTTGAATTTGGAGCCTTATTTGTTTTGGGGAAACAGCGTTTTTCAGGTGACTGATAATAAATTATGAATTAAAGGCTGCGTGTTGCCCCATCATGTCTGTCTCACATGCTCTCAGGTGCCTCGACTACCCTCGGCAGCATTTTCTGACCATGCTCGAAAAGGGTTGCTGGGCCACTTAAACTGCTTCATGGAGAGTGTTGTGTATACTATACTGAATTTGTGAAAGAAATGCCCATTTTAGCATGCCTAATTCCTGTATATCTGCCATCTGCTACACTTTATAAGAACAATTTGAAAAAGATTTAAGTGATGACAGTAGATGATCGAGGCCCTTAAATTGCTGGACATTAAATGTTACCGTCAAGGCACTCAAAGAACAGGAGGAAAAGGTCGCTCTGGTGCAAGTGTGCCCTTAATTGGCTATGCTTTATATGGTTTTGCCTGCTTCAACATCATCAAAGTGCTTGAAGAACAAGAAGAATAATTCTCTGTGGCAGGAGTGTGCAATAAAATGCTCAACTATTTCTGGTTTTCCCACTTCTCTTGAACTTTATAGTATGTGTGCCAAAGTAAATTCTAATATTGAAGTGTGTGTGCAAATTGAATATTTTTCTGAAATTTCTCGAATACTTCTAGAATTTTTTCAAATACTTCATGTGAAATTCTAGAAAAAGTTGGAGAGGCTTCCAAAGTTTATTCTTATGAGATGAAAGTCTTCCTTTTCGCAAAATTGATAAGTGTTGGTAGGGTAGCGTTTCCTAGTTGCCTTTTAAAGAATAAGGCAATGCACAATTGAATTTATATATGCACAGATGTGTTCATATGCATGATTTCATGCAGCCAAAGAGTTGATCAAATTTCAGGTCAAAAAGCAGTATAAGTAAGCCCTTGTCTCTGCCACACCTATCTTCTCCTTGTTAGAATCAGCCTTTTCTAGAGTCAGTACATTTGCGACCGTAGCAGAGCCAGAAATTCAGCTTTCATGCAATACGAGTGTGATGAGGTGAAACATATTAAAAATTTGGAGGGTCCCTTTCAGTCAGACATTGACTCTATTTTTTGTCTCTGGTAAGTTATAATAGTTCAAATAGCAAAATTTGTCGTACGAATTGAATCAAATAGCAAATATTATTCAAAAGATATTCAAAAATATGAATATTTGCGTACCCCTACTTATTGTTTACTTCAAATTTTTACCCCATTTTTCGTTCTCAGTAGAAAAGACATGTGCCCTTCTAAATGCTGTGCTAAGGCCACAGATCACAACTCATGCACGTGCCTAGAGCTCCACGCATATTCTTCTGTGAGACCTTCTATTTAGCTGTTTGAATTCAAAATTGTGAAACCTCGTGGATCAATTTTCACTATTGAAACTTCATTTTTTGAAGTAGTTATGCTAGTAAGTTTTAAGTGTTAAAGCAACAATTTGAGGGTGAGTGTAACGATGTTAACTCCCACACACAAGAAAGAAGGATAACAGAGACATTTTTCCCCTGCAGGTTCATTTGAGAGGCAGAAGAAGGAGCAGTGGGCTTGGCTGCGGTCGTAATGCAAGGAGGCTACAAAGCTCCTGTGGAGTGTCCTTCAGCTTCAGAACAAGAGCCTCATAGTAGCCCCGCATTGGAGTATTTGTGCATCAAGAGGACAAACAAGTGCCCCTGAACGGGGCTCTGACAGCGAGAAATTTGGAGGTTGTGGCTAGTGATTATTGCTTAAAGAGGTACTGACGCAAATTTTTGTCTTGCAATATTAAGGGGAGATGCGGGTCGAAAAATCGCGTTTTTTGCGAAAATTTCCACTTTTGAGATATTGCTGCTAAAATCACTTTTGATCATTCAACTATCATTTCCCCAAAGGTCACAGCTGAATTCAAATGAGAAAGTGGTAAAAAATCGATCTGCGCTAGTGAAGGTAGCTGCCGAAGTCGCGAATTCACGCATCCGACGGCTATTTTTGAAAATCCGCCACTCGGCAACACGATGACGTCCGCCATCGGGGTTTGTTCGGTGGTGTAGATCAAGGCTCCTTCTAGTGTACAGGCGTCCCCCTAGTTTCGTATTTTAGTGAGGAATTTCACAAAACAGTCGTTTCCAAGTCGGTTTGCAGCCAAGCTGCAGCCGCTTCGCGCATCTCTACCGGTCACATGGTACGCTACCGAGGCCGCCATTGGCTACATCTGATCGGCCTCGCTCGCTGAGCGCTTGCGACGATCGGCACTTGCCGTGCGTTTCTATGTTTTTCCGAGTTCACCATGGATAACTCGAAGAAGCGAGACTTCCGAGCACGAAAGTTTGCAAGCAAGAACAAGTACCAAGGGCGTCGACGTAAACCGAAGCGCAAAGCAGCGGTAGAAGAATGCGAGCCGCGGGCCACTAGGCCTAATCAAGGCAGCGGGGATACGGCGGCTTGCGGGAACTTTGACGAAATCGACGCCGCGATCAAGTTCATCAGCGCATCAGAAAAAAAGATTGAACAGTTCGAAAGCGAAAGAACGAAGAGTGTTTGTGGCTCTGTGAGCGGAGTATTTTGTGACATCGGCGCACTGACATCGATGGTAAGCCGTGCTGTTTGTCCAACATGCCACACCGCTGGACTCGTCGTTCGCGACACCGCAAGTAAACGTAAGGGCCTCTCTTCGTTCCTCGAGCTGCACTGTGATAACAGTGAGTGTCCTGAGTCAGTGGTTTCTGCCGCGCATAGTTCGCGGCGTGTTCTGCCGGAAAGACAGCCCACCGATGCCGGTGATGACTGGAGCTACCGAAGCGGCAGCTCGCGCGACAGCTTCGCTGTCAATGTGAAGGTACTTGTGGCTGCGCGTGCAATAGGCATTGGGCATGAACAGCTGTCGCGTTTTTGCGCTATTCTTGGACTGCCAATACCTATGCATCATAAGACTTTTATTGCAATCGACAAAAAAGTTCATGCTGCAGCTACCAAAGCTGTGCAAGAAAACATGGCAAAAGCGCGGATGATAACTAAAGAGAAAGTGGATGGGGCTGATGTTGCTGTCATGTATGATGGCACATGGCAAAAAAGAGGGCACAAGAGCCACAATGGCATCGGCACTGCTGTGTCTGTGGACACTGGTTTGTGCCTAGATTTTGAAGTGCTATCGAATTACTGCCTTGCCTGTAGCCGGCACCAGGACTTGGGTGATGAGGAAGAAATATGGCAAGCATTCCACACACCTGTCTGCGAAAAAAATACAGAGTGCTCCTCTCATGCCATGGAGACTGAGGCAGCTTTGCGCATATGGGGCAGGACATCCTCATACACAACACCATTGCGCTTCACCAAGTTCCTCAGTGATGGGGACAGCAAAGCTTATACCGCTGTCGCTGAGGCCAAGGTATATGGTGAAGCTGTTGTGGACAAGGAGGAGTGCACAAACCATGTGGCCAAGCGTCTAGGCACTGCACTTCGGAAACTGCCAACAAGACTTCCACGAGGGGAAAAGCTGACAGATGGCACAATTCAGAAGCTGCAGAACTATTACCGTATTGCAATCACAAACAACAGAGGTGATATTCTGAAAATGCATCGTGCCATCTGGGCCTCATATTTCCATTCATCATCGAGCAACACAGCAGGCAGCCACCGATACTGTCCAGAAGGGGCGACTTCCTGGTGCAAGCATAGGCGAGCTGAAGCGCTTGGGGAGGCCCCACCCGACCACACACCAATCTTGACCAAGGCTCAAGGATTGGCTGTGCTTCCCATTTACAAGCGGCTCACAGATGAAAAGTTGCTGGTGCGTTGTATCCAAGGGAAGACCCAAAACGCTGCAGAATCTTTGAACAGCAAAATCTGGTTGTTGTGTCCGAAGACTAAGTTTGCCTCCCGGACAACAGTGGAAACTGCAGCTGCTATGGCCGTGTTGTGGTTCAATAAAGGACATTCAAGCTTTGAACACGTGCTAGAGGAGCTTGGTGTAGTCCCACCAGATCAACTGATCACCCTGGGCCGATCCCGCGACCAGAGGAGAATTGAAAGAATGTCTGCGTGTGAAACAGCCGAGGCAAGGGCCCATCGGCGGAACGTGGCAAAGAAAGCGCGCCTTGATGACTCCCTTCTCAAGCGGCGAGAAGGATCCACATATGGAGCAGGACAATTTTAGGTGCTCTAGCTGTGTCCCTTCTATGATATCACCAAGTTTTGTGCAAATCGCACTGTGTAATCATGAGTAAACATATTTACAACTTTCAAATGCATTTTTCTCGATTTCCATTTTGAGGTAATTCTCTCATCTTGTGCACAATCTTTTTTAGGCATAAAATAGTCCTATCTTGATGAAATTTTGCACAGAGCTTAATCAGCCACTCTAGAATACAAGTATCTACTTTAGGTTGCATTATACATCACAGATTTTTTGTTACACAACTTGATACACTGATAGAGAGATGTAAAATATGCATTTAGTACTTTTAATTTTTTTTTTTAATGTAGCAAATAAATTTTCTGTTTGAGGTACTTTTCTGTATTGTACTGCTCAAGTGCAGCAAAATGAGCCATTTTGCAATTCTGTGTGAAAATTTTTAGTAAGCTTTATTATGTGCACAAAAAACACTATATTTTGATATCAAAGTTGTAGTAACTCCGGAACTACTATAGCTATCAAACAAATAATTGCAGTTATGAAATCAGCACTGCAAGCTTTACTAACACCTAAAATTTCAAGGAGCTGGGTTATGAAATAAAAAAAAACCTTTTTCGAGTAGCATCTCCCCTTAACATTGTTGACAGCCTATTAGTCACAATGTGGTGGATTGCTTGCTGCAGCATGGGACAGATGGACAATTGCTGTCTGTTTATTACAGACTAGTTTTAGCTTGGCACAGCTCTGAGAACACGAGCCAGGGAATGCAACAAATTCCAACTAGTGTGCTAAATGGTACACATAAAACGGGGCTTCCAGGTGTAAGTAGCACTTGCACAGCAGACTATCAATATTGAAAGTGGACGGTGACAACCGACACAGTAATCAAGGCGCTGGGGCAAACAGCTCCCGCTCGGCGCTTCTGGCTTAAGAGATGGCCCACCATGGCGTATTGTTCTTCTTCCTTCTTACACACAGAACACTGACGCACTTCTGTGCTGCCTGCGTTATGTGCTCACATTGTTTTGCTGCTGCATATGCAGCACAATGTCGTTGTCGTCAAGTTGATCGTTCTCGTTCGGGTGCAAAGATTTTCTTGAGGCATCCTCACGTTCCACATGTTTACATTAGGCATGAACACAGCAGTCGCTGAATAGTAGCCTGCTAGCACAAGTGTGGCCAAAAGCAATAACGACTATGATGTCAATAATGTAGCTGTGCCAACTCTGAGCTCAGCAACAATGGTGGCACCTGGAAGTTGGGACTCAGCTTCAGGTCACTTTCAGTGATTCAATGATGCGAGATGTGGCATATGGCACTGGATCAGGCACGCAAACTTTAATATTCATATAATTGGCCGTCTGAGCTATAATTGTTCATCCAATTTGTAGATATATGTACGTTCAAGAGAATGTCGCAGGCTATATTAGCCACAAAATTTTGTGTCAGTACTCTTTATGGTATTTTGCTTTATGTTTTAACTTACAGTTAAACAAATAAGTAAAGAATTTAGTAAGTTATAGTAATCATATAAATAAATTCGAGGATGCAAAAATATTTGTCTTGTTTTTCTCAAATGTCCCGACACTACACTACATACAACACTTCCACCCGTTTAGTCTACTGTACTTTCGAAGCACCATTAAGTTGCCTATTGTGGCATATTCATATTTTTTACACTATAAACTGGTATAGCCTTATTACCATGCTTAGACAAACATTACTTATGACCCTTACTACTTGCCCAAAGTAACCGGGGTTGTTCTGCAGAAGGGCTTGTTTTTGAGCTAGTTTATGCTTGCTTAAAATTATGTGGTGTGTGGTTTTGTGTGACTGTTCTCTCTTTTTTGCACTATATTATGATTTTCAGCAGGACCAGAGAATTCCTCGGACCCTTATCACCTATATTACCCATGAACCCTTAACTCCTGTATGGCCCACATACCCCATATGCCCCATAAGCCCTGTATCCACCCATATGGCCCGTAATCTCTGTATCCCCCATTTGGCCCATAATCCCTGTATCACCTGTATCCAATAACATCGTATGATACGGGTCCTATCTGTACAGGATATATATACCTGGCCAAAAAAACCGACTTCGAAGGCGATCGTAGGTTTTGTGGTAACCAAGGTGACCAGCCGTCGGATGGTCATGAAGTGCTCTGAGGACTTCGGACCGAGGCGATCAGGGTAGAACGGGAACTCAGCGCTGACCGTCAGGATGGTCAATTTTGCGGTACAGCACCGAGTTGTCCAACTTGAACTGCGAGAGTTGGTGACGGAGCCTCGCATCAGGTGGACGGGAACTGCCAGTGAGGTAGCCTATAATACGTCGACAGTATGGGTCAGCCAGCTGCCGAGAAGAAAAATCGTGCGGGTCGTCCGAAGGCAGCTGGTCCATAGAGGCGAGAGAGGAAACCGCCGTAGACGTGGACTCCGAGGGTGTGTTGTGCAAAGTGATTGCAGAAACGCTGAGGGGAGCCGCTGGTAGTGGGCAGCGAGAAAGAGCATCGGCGTCGCTATGCTTTCTGCCACACTTGTATACGATGGCAAAATCATACTCTTGTAGGCGTAGAATCCAGCGGCCGAGGCGACCCGACAAGTTATTGAGTGTCGAAAGCTAACATAAAGCGTGGTGGTCGGTCACAATGGTGAAATGGCGGCCGTGAAGATAGGGACGAAATTTCTGCACTGGCCAAACGATGGCGAAGCACTCCTTCTCGGTGATCGTGTAGTTCCTCTCGGCTGCGGAGAGGACGCGGCTGGCGTACGCATTGACTCGCTCTCGCGAAGAGTTGTCGCGCTGGTGGAGGACGGCTCCTAAACCGTGGCCGCTAGCGTCTGTATGGAGGAAGGTCGGTGCACCATCGTGAAAATGAGAAAGTACAGGATCGGTCGTGAGGGCACTCTTCAACCTGTCGAAAGCCGATTCACATTCCTGAGACCACTGAAAGGGCGTACCAGAAGCAAGTAGCTTATGGAGTGGTGCGGCTATGGAGGCAAAGTTTTGTATGAATCGCCGAAAGTAAGAGGCGAGACCAAGGAAACTTCGCAAATCTTTCGGCTTGTCAGGGCGAGGGAAGCGAAGCACCGCAGCAGTTTTCTCAGCGTCTGGAAGAATTCCGTCCTTGCTCAAAACATGACCGAGGACCTTGATAGATCTGCGGGCGAAATGGCACTTCTTGGTGTTAATTTGAAGACCAGCGCCCGCAAGGCAAATCAGGACCTCGTCCAAGCGTTGCAGATGTTGAGGGAACGTCGATGAAAAAACAACAATGTCATCGAGGTAACATAGGCAAGTCTTCCATTTCAGGCCACGCAGCACAGTGTCAATCGAGCGCTCAAAAGTTGCGGGCGCATTGCATAGACCAAACGGCATAACATTGAATTCGTATAGGCCGTCCGGGGTTGCAAACGCAGTTTTTTCTTTGTCGTCTTCGTGCATGGGGATTTGCCAATAGCCGGAACGCAAGTCGAGGCTTGAAAAGAATTCAGCACCTTGTAAGGAATCGAGGGCGTCGTCGATACGTGGCATGGGGTATACGTCCTTCCTAGTGATCTTATTGAGTGCTCGGTAATTGACGCAAAATCGTACGGAACCATCTTTTTTACGCACCAGAACCACTGGAGACGACCAAGGACTGGCTGAGGGTCGGATTATCTCCCGTTGCAGCATATCGTCTACGTTTTCCTCAATGATTTTTCGTTCGGCTAGGGAGACGCGGTACGGACGACGATGCACGATGGATGTTCCGTCGGTCTGAATACGATATGCTGTAGCAGTTGTCTTACCCAGGCTGGATGAATGAACGTCAAAAGAGTTTGCATGCTTTTGCAACAAATCAAGCAGCTGCTGCTTCTGCGAGTCTGTCAAGTCCTTGTTGATGGCTGCTGTAACGGCCGAGGAAGCAGCATGATCTCCAGGATGGCCTTTAGGGGAGGCAGGGGTAAGAGGCACGACGTACACAGGCTCCAGATCGGCAACGCAGGTGACAGTAGTGCCCCGCGGGAGTAAAATTTTATCTGGTGCATTTTATCGTAGCAACGAGGACAGCTGATCCATTGTTGAAGCGAGCCACACCTGATGCGAGAGCTATGCTTTTATTAATGCAACGTGGCGATGGAGTGACCAAAATGTCACCAGAGTCAACGTCGTTGGACAAAACTGTGACTAACTGATGTTCATTTGGGGGTAACTCGATGTCTACAGCAGCGATGAGTCGAAGTGGCCTGTAGGTTTCGTCACTATGCAAGTGGTCTGTGTCAGTAAGATGGACGACACGTTGTGCACAACAAATAGCCGCGGAAGCAGATGAAAGAAAGTCCCAGCCTAAAATGAGTTCGTGGGAGCATGGGGATAGCACAGCGAATTGTATATGATGAAGAATGTCATCGATTAGCACACGGGCAGTACAGAGAGCGGAAGGGCAAATCATTATTCCCTGGGCTGTAATCAGTGTTGGTCCATCATAAGGCGTCGTGACTTTGCGAAGACGGCCGGGTACACAAATCAGCACGAATAATAGAAAACCCAGCCCCAGTGTCCACCAAAGAATCAACGTCCACTCCCTCAACTGAGACTGCAATCATATTGTAAGGGCGCGCTGGAGGAATCGGAGTACTGTGTTGGAATGCAGTTTGTCCTCCAAAAACTGCATCGCTTAGTTTTCCGGACGCCGATCAGAAGCGAGGGAAGCAGGCTGAAGAGGAGAAGAGGAGCGACGGTAGGGCGATGGTGAACGGCGTCTGGTTGATCCATGACTACTGCGCAGTTCACCGGATGCTGGCAGAGATGGAGACCGACGCGGCGGTGACGAATAACGACGGCCCTGGTACAAGGCTCCTGCGGTATAGTCTCGTTCGCGTATGTCGTACCCTCGGCGCTCATCTTGCTGGCGCTTGCGGCAAAAGCGTGAAATGTGACCACGATAGCCACAATAATAGCACGTAGGGCGAGTCGATCGATGGGGAGGGTAGTAGCTTGTGTTAGATGCACCGGGAGAGACAGCAGTGATAGGGACAGATGATGGCTCAGGCGGTGGTGATGGAAAGCTCGTGGGAAAGCTTCTGGGAGGTACGGCAGCAACCGACGCGTACGTTTGTGGCGGCGACGTCGAGCTGACGGTGCCTGATGGTACGGCGACGGCATGCGAGAACGATGGGAGTGTACGAGCGACAGTGGGCTGCAGGTGGGCCATGTGGGTCATGGACGCGAGCTCCTCCCTGATGACATCCCGCAATGACGTTGAAGAAGACTGAATGGGACACACTGAAGGTAGTGTGAATCCCATTAATTCTAATTCTTCGCGTATAATCACCCTTATTGTGTCTCGAAGGTTTGGATCCACCGTAATACGGGCCGCGTCACTGTCCGGTTGTAGGCGCATAGACTCGAGTTCTTCGAGGCGCTGACAGGTTGTCGCAACATCAGCAACGGTAGCCGGATTCTGGATTGCGAGGGCATTGAATGCGACGGGTGCAATCCCCTTAAGAAGCTGGCGTACCTTGTCTGACTCTGTCATTGGGGTTTCAACCCGGCGGCAAAGTGAAAGGACATCCTCGAGGTAGGATGTATACGACTCCCCGATGTGCTGTTTCCGAGCCGCATGAGCTTTCTTTGCGAGAGCCGAACGAACAGTCGGTGTGCCAAAGACATGGCGAAGCTGGTCTTTGAAGGCTGACCAATCGGGGATGTCGATGAAGTGGTTGAGGAACCACGTCTTCGCGACACCCGTGAGGTAGAATGACACGTAAGCGAGTTTGTAGGTGTTATCCCACCGGTTTGCAGCGCCGACTTGTTCGAAATCGTCCAGCCATTCCTCCACATCTTCCCCGCGCATACCAGCGAAGGGATGCGGCTCACGCTGGAGGCTGCTATTGACGTGAAAAGGCGCGGCACGCGGTGGTGGAGTGGGAACGGTTGCAGCACCGACCTCTTCTTGGTGCAACATATTTCCGGACACCTGGCCCAAGCGGCGACCTGAACGTAGCTCCAGGGGGTAGAGTGGTCGAGAGGATGACGAGGGATCTAACAGCCCGCTGCACCACGTATGAAGTCTTGGTTTGGAAGACCCTTATTAGGCCCGAGGAACCGGCAGCCGACAGCTGAGATACAGTGTCTAGAAATATACTGGCTATAGCTGAGATGAACTAACCTAGATGATGATGATACGTGACAACAATGAGGATGCATGAGCAACACTAGATAATGATGATAATGTAAGGATGAAGAGGATTGGTATACTAATTACCCACAATATATATATATATATATATATATATATTCTATTGGTTCTAATAACTTCCCCTGTACATTTCTTGGCATTACTGTCTCTAAGATCTCATTAATATTGTGTTAAAACACGGAAAAACGAGCCCTTAGGTATACACTTTTTTCCCTTATTTCGTTGAACGAGGGTCTCGTACTGGCAGACTTGGTGTGTTTAGGTTGTATAAGAGGGACAATTAATCAGCTGCCCGCTCATAATACGTTCACGTGCTACGTGACGCCAAACATGCGAATAAGAGTGTTTTCACACTCGTCGCTCGGCTTATAGATCCGCTGACTGTCACTCCTACTTCTAAATTCACATATAAACCCAAAAAAAAGTGGATGGAGGGAAGGCAGCTGTGATAGCTCAGTGGTTAGAGCATCGAACGCGTTATTCGAAGGTCGTAGGTTCGATTCCTGTTTGTGGCTGGTTATTTTTTCATCCACTTTTCTTTCTTCTTTCTTCTTATTTACATTCCATTGGTTCTAATAACTTCCCCTGTACATTCCTTGCCATTACTGTCTGTTAGATCTCATCAATATTGTGTTAAAACACGGAAAAACGAGCCCTTAGGTATACACTTCTTTCCCTTATTTTATATATATATATATATATATATATATATATATATATATATATATATATATATATATATATATATATATATATATATATATTGTCTGGTAATCTGCCGACACACCTAAGCACAAATATAAAAGAGGCGAGCAAATGTCACGTTCCCCTTGATCTTGAGTATTTGCAAGCGCATTTCTTGAAACCCCAATATATACTACAACCCTTTTGTATCCCAATAGCGTGCCAGCAAGCTCGATATGCATCCCTTGACAACAGATTGATCTGGAAGCATGTAGCTGACAATGGGTGCATGAAATAATTTGTTTAATAAACAAGAAGATGTATTTATTCGTTGGTGTAACCTAAAAGTGGTTTCCATCTTGTTTTTTTTTTTTTATCGAGGAACTGCATACCGATGCGCGCAACGCGCATATTCCATTGCTGTCTATGGTGGTTCGACCCTGTTTTTCCTCTAGCAGTATGGCCGCTGGCGGCTTCACTTGCTCTTGTTGGTGGCGGTATAATTCTTGTACACTATAGTGGCGGCCAGGATTGCCACTCCAGAGGTTCTCCTTGCCTGACACCCGAAAAGCAGCAGCCCATTGGCATCGATTGCGTTTCTTGTTCAAATCTTCCGCAGTTAGCTGCTGTACTTTTTGTCGATCGGCATTGCGAAGCTCCGTTTCAATTCAGCTTTGATATATCAATGCGAGCTTGTGAGTCAGACTTTAGGGGCCGCTACGACGAAGCGAACGTGTCTAGAAGCTGTGAACCACCTTCCTCCGTGCTGTGAACCATGTCAGCTGCTATGCTTCATCGACCTCCGGCTGCGCAGCCTCCAGCGTGAAAATTCAACGCCGGCAAATCGCGCGAAGACTGCCTACGAAGACGGAGTAATCTTGCACAATGTGGGCGTGTTCGCCGTTGAGTGAAAATGTGCTGCTTTGCATCTGAACATGGCCCTTTTTTTTTGTATGCGCTACAGTTTTTGTCATTTCATAAACTATGTCGACTTATACAGCTAATGAGATGCACACCTTGTGAATGTTTGAGATTGTTGTCACATTCGCTGAAAATGTCTTTACTGCTAAAATTTGTAGCACAGATCACAGCATAAGTTCTACTTGTTTCTGCTTAAAATGAGTCTGCTGCAATATATGCTCATAAATTCAATGCATAGTAGAGCCAAGTGAACCTTCAGTACATATCCGCATTTGTACATTTTTGGTAAATTTGCAGTGAAGCATACTACATTTGCATGAACTATATAGTCCATCCAGTCCGATAATTACCTAGCTTTGTCCTCTGAAGAACGTCACTAAAACGAATTCATCGTAATGCCATCCACAAGACAAATTCACAAAAACAGCAGGGCTATGTCCTTACTACCTTTCTTATATGCAGTGCTCCCGTATACATTCTTTTTAGTCATGCATCATAAATTCGTTCACGCTTCTACCAGAGTAATCAGAACGTTTTTTTTCTTACAACCCAACCGCAGCCTCCAAGGAACTGCTCATATCAGTGTACGCTTGGATACCTCACCACTCAGAACCTACCTCAAGTCAGCGGCGAATGTGTCATCACTGAAAGCAAGCTCATGAGCCGAAATCCTCGCAAGGTATGGTTGAAGACACCTTATTTATTGAACATAATTTGTTCAACCATTTATGTCTTACCCTGCTCATTTTTTTTTCTTCTCAGAAAACTAGACTAAAGAGAGACTATTGATTTTCAAGCTACCCACATCCAGTCGTAAGAAGCAATACAGTTGCCATAGTGACAACTCCATGCACCATCAATATGCCAGCTGGACAAACGGAAGCCTTTTACTGAAAAACAGTGAAAGAGTACGGTATGTTCAATCTGTACAATGTTGGGTGCACAGATTGTTGTTTCTTTATGAATTACTGAGTTTACAGGAAATGTGTAGGCTTCAAAACTCTTTAACAGTGCTTGTCATGGGCTGCACATACTGTACTTCACTCTACGTGTCAAATTTGCATAGAGTATCACATATAACTAGGTAACAAATGGGCTTGTAGTAGTGCATATTTAGAAGCACTTCTTTTTCACATTTTGTATAGATTGCTGTGAATGTAAAGACTGTTGCAAGACAGTGGTAGGTACAGCTAGAGTAGTGTTGAAACAGTTACTGATACCGCATGCATGTTGGGACTGACACTATCAAAGTTCTAAAAAAAAACCGTGCAAGAACTCAGGCCTTCATTAAGCAAGACATGTTTTGCAGAGGTAGCAGTCACAGAGCGTAACCATGAGAGTAAAATACCTAAAAGAATAAGGAAGAATGAGAATGGGTGGATTGCATTCGGCAAGCACTTTCAAATCATGAATGATAATCTGTCACTAACCCTCAAGAAGAAGGTATATAACAGCTGCGTCTTGCCGCACTTACCTACGGAGCAGGAACCTGGAGACTTACAAAAAGGGTTCAGCTTAAATTGAGGACGACGCAGCGAGCGATGGAAAGGAAATTGATACGTGTAACCTTACGACATTAGAAGAGAGCAGAGTGGGTCAGGGGACAAATCGGTGTTAAGGATATTGTAGTTGAATTCAAGTAGAAGAAATGGACATGGGCTGGGCACGTAGCATCCAGGCTAAATAACCTCTGGTCCTTAAGGGTAACGATTGAACTCACAGAGAAGGAAAATGCATGAAGTGAGTACGGAAGGTTAGGTGGGCCAGTCATATTAAAAAGTTTGTACGTGTAACGTGGCAGCAGAAAGCACAGGACCAAGTTGATTAACTGATCATGGGAGAGGCCTTTGTCCTACAGTGGGTGTAATCAGGCTGATGGTACGCCAAAAACAAGCACCGACATGCACTCAAGCAGTGAGCCTTAGTGTTTAAATGTATGTCAATATTTGTGCTTCGAAACATGTTTGTTTGCATGACAGAGTTAACGCAATCAAAATTAGATGTAATCAGTAATTTGCATTTGCTTGCATTTATTCCAGTGTGACTCCATGATCACCATTCCTAGCTTGTCCAAGGGCTCTAGTTCAGCGTCCTAAATCTCATCTGCTGAGAAATGCTGCTGTTCAGTTGTTTTCCTCCTCTAGTTAATTTAGTTTGGTTTGTTTTTGCAAAATTTTGTGATCACTCTGGACAGACATGTGCGAGCACAACGAAAACAAGGGGCTCCCAGTTTGAATTAGCTGTTGTGGATACCAATGTGTTCAAATTGTCGAGAGATTTCCCCGAATAAAAATACATAGGTCTGTGCGCTTTTACTTAACCGAGTTCAAGTAACGACCTTTTACTGTAATGTTATTTGGTCTATGTAAAATATCTGATGCACAATAAGGAATTTTTAAAAGTATGTTAATTTTTAACAGAACAATGACTGAGTGCACTCAGTAGGTATAGTCAAAGTTGGCCAGTGTTTGCATATATTGATAATTCGAGAGTCTACTAACAACTCTTTCCTTTATATTGGTGTGAAATATGTAGCCAAAAGGACTAGTTTTGTATGATACCCGTGTTAAGAGTGAGGAAGACGGTTAGAAAGTAGTGAAAAATAAAAATGTGAATTCCGCTTCTGCCGTTGTTCATCATTTGAGCAGTGTCTTTGATAACTATGCACCATTGGCACAAAAAAAACCTGATTTATTCATCTGTCAATGCAAAGCATAAAACATTTGAAGATCATTCAAAAAATAAGGGCCATTTGGTTCCAAGCAAGCAAATATTCATTAGCAGAAGTTTTTATTGGTGGGCTTAGTTTAGCAAAAACCTACTTCACTTTTCTACAGAATCACTGCTAACTTCTTAGTGCTTCTCGTACCGTTGCAGTAGTTTCTTTAGTCAAACCAAATAAAAGATCGCCGCTTGGTAATTGAACCTGTTGTGAACGGTGATCGTGAATTTCTCACTGTCTTCTAATCGTACCCCGAGCCACTGTTTCGAGTGAAAGAAGAAATAATCACACGGTGCTGGCACAGAACAGTAGGGCGAGCAATTAGTGTTCCCTGTGAAAATATTTGATCTTCCCATTGGTTCTGATTGTGGTGCAAGGATGCATGTTGTCATGTAGGAAGCCAATTCCTAATGAGAATTTATGACGTCATCAATATTTATCGTACTTATTACTGTGGTGAGTGTTTCACAGTATATGTCAGCTGTAAATGTAGCCCAGATTTAAATGAAATTCAACACTGAAAATTTCCTTTTTGACTTGGAAAATGGTAGCCATTTTCTAACTGGAGTAAGCTAATTGCTTGAATTTTTTTCGATTTTGTGAAAAGGAGTGGTGGCACCACTGTGTTGTTTCTGCAATTGCGTACACTTTGAAGCATCGTCACTTGTGCAAACAGTGTGCGAAAACAAGTCATCCCTGTTTTCTCGGTAGCAGTCCAGAAACGCTCATCCACTCAATGTCCTTTAGTGTTTGACTTGGTCGGTAAGCATTTTTGGAACCTAGCTTTGTGATATCTGGTCATATGGGCTACAATTGTACAAATTAAAGCGATGCCAACAAGGAGAACTTTGTTTTACAGACCAGTAACTGTTAGTCCTCAATATATTGCAATATTCTGTCCACTTGAACAGTTTGGTTGGTCTGGATGCTTGGCGTGGTGCTCCACTCTTATTTGTATGCATTTGTGCAGCTATTTCGGAAGTCTCAACGCCGTGTTCGGACACTTGTTTCACTCCTCACAGTTGATCCATGAACTGTGCACAACTCCTCGTAAATTGGAAAAGCTAGTGATTCTTTTTCATGAAAAATTGTAAATACAGTGTGCAACCCACAACAGGTGGGAGAAACAATATTCGCCAACATTGTTGTCTGCCTTCCCCGTCAAGCAGATGACTACTGAGCCAGAACAATCACTTCAGTACTTTCGCTGAGAAGTAGCAGATTGTGCTGTGCACATAACTCTTCTGTCTGACATGCAAATACTTAAAGACTAGGAAATGGCCCTTACTTTGTGAATAAACATCATAGAACATTTCATTATGCAGATTTGACTGCAATGATTATTCACTGCCTATTTTTTTAACATTGCTACCATGACCTCTAGCACTTCTCAGCTGTCTATAGTGTTATTGGTGTTCCTTATGTCCCCATTGTATGTGTATATGTCATGTGCAGTGTACTGCAAGTGCTATCCACTGGTGCATGATTTATTTTTTACGAATGAGTGCTTTTGGGAGCACCAACAGGCATCCTCTATCTCGTGTGTCAGCTGATCTACAGTAGGCGAGCGAGGGCAAGGGTAGCTAATTCCCTTAACTTGTAATCCGTGACAACTTTCACAGGAATGTTGACTTGCTGAAATGTTTGACTCGGGCTTTCACTATTCGCCAACTGTTACTCAATTAAAGTGCCTGTCACTGCAACCCTTTTACCTCTTTTGAAACGTAAACCAAGTTTCCGTTTCAACATGATCCTGTAAATGATGTTTTCCCAGGATGCACTTGCTTACCACAAGTGGAAGTTGATCTAGTTAGTCGTAAAAAGATTGGACGCACAGGTAAGAACATGGATTCTAAACACAATATTGAGAACAATGTTATATGCAGGCATACCTAGCACAACAGCGTGGGGTCATTTCTTTTTATTCAACACGATGTGCTTCTCACCAATTCGTTGTCAAATATCATAATGCGGCTGAGGCTAATCGTACTGACACCGCACTTTTTGAGAGCATGTGTGGTGAGAAAGGCAATGGACAGAACAGTACCAAGTACTGTGCAAGGGAGTACGGGCAATGGAATGGCATTGTTGGCACGCCTGTTCCAGGCACGTCTGTTCGAGTAAGTTGAAGGCACGCTAGTTCAAGGCGTGGCGCTTTGTGAAAAACGCATTAAATTCACCATTTTCTGCAAGTTTTTGTCGGAAATGAAGGTCGTGTCCACGAATTTTAGCACCCAATTTTTTTGTTTGCTGAAAACCTTGAAGGCAAATGTTTTGTTCAGCATACGTAATAAATTAACGCTCGTTTTAAGTGCAAACATTGTAAGACTCATGATATTTGTGCGCTTGCCAACAGAAACTAATTGATTCGCTCAGTGCTGTGTTTGTATGTACATGGACATAATATGTTGATGTTGAAGGCGGGTACAATAAATGTCATCGTATGTCCAAGATTTAACATGAACTTTTGTTATTTTCCACACAACCTCAACTTCGTGACCCCCCGCTGACGGGCCGTTTTTTTTTTCCGAGAAAGGTGGCAGCTCTACTCGGGGTACAACTTGAAGAGAGTGAGAAATTCAATATCACCGTTCGCAACAGGTTCAATTACCAGGTTGCGATTTCTTATGCAGATTGTCTAAAAAACTACTGCGACAATATAAAAAGTGTTAAAAAGTTAGCAGTGATTCTGTTGAAAAGTGAAGTAGGTTTTCGCTAAACTAAGCCCACCAATAAAAACGTTCGCTAATGAATATTTTCTTGTTTGGAACCAAATGGCCTTTACTTTTTGAATGACCTTCAAAGATTTTATGCTTTGCATTGACAGATAAATAGATGAGTTTTTTTTTTGTGCCAATGGCGCGTAGTCATCAAAGACACTGCTCAAACGAGGGATGGTGGCAGAAGCTGAATTTACATTTTGACTGGGAATTCATATTCCGATGACTGGACAGTCTGAACAACCTCAGATGATGAAGGGGAAGTAATCACAATAACTTATCAGTTCTAATATTATCATCTTTTCACCTATGCAGATGTGTTCTTTCTTAGCTGACGTGCTATTGCCACAAATGCAGCTCATTTCAACCCTGAAATGGTATTGATAATTTTTTGCAGAGTCACTGAGTCATTCTGATCAATAACAGATTAAGTGCTCTGCATAACTTGTGTAGATTGTGTAGACTGCATAACTTGTGTAGACTCAAGTTTGGAAAGTGAATTGCTATAGTTCACACGGCACTGCTATACAGAGTTTTCAACTGCCCTGGCTTTGTGATAATTATGTTTGTTTCTTCCTCCGTGGCATTGAGGTATCAATTGATCTGGTTGTCTACACACAGTGGCTAAATACATTGTTATGACCCACTGTAATAAACCATTGTATAATGAAGGAATGATGACAACAAAAGGGAACAACAAGCATCATCGCAAAGTAAGGCACCACAAGATCGGCGCTCGAGCTCCTCCATCTTCCTCGTCCTGTCGCTATCTCGAATCTTCCACCTGCCCGTTTGGTTCGCCCAATAAACCTCTTTACATTTGGTGGATCATGCTGGGTAATCACATCGCCTACAACCTGGAACTCCGATCCCGCACCCTGCCGTCGACCATGCAAGTTGACGCTGCCCAAGAAACAATACCTCTCGCGGCCGCTAATTGCCCCGGCCCGGTTCATCAGTGAGACCCCCCGACCTTTGCGGGCACCGAAGACCAGGACGTCGAGGACTGGCTGTCATCATATGAGAAAGTCAGTGGACCCAACAGGTGGGATGACGCTGCTAAGTTGGGCACTGTCAATTTTTACCTCACCGACGTGGCCAAGCTGTGGTATACGAACCACGAAACCGAGTGCGCGAATTGGTCCGCCTTCAAAGAGGCGATATGTGCCGTTTTTGGTCGTCCTGCCTTACAGAAGCTACGCGCCGAACAACGTCTGTGCACACGGGCACAGGAGTCAGGTGAAACTTTCACATCATATATAGAAATTGTGATCGATCTCTGCCGGCGCGTCGATGCTTCCATGAGCGAGAGTGCGAAGATACAGCACATTATGAAGGGCTTCGACGATGACGTTTTCCAGATGCTTCTCGCGAAGTCTCCTAGCACTGTGGCAGAAGTAGTGACTTTGTGCCAAAGCTATGATGAATTGCGGAGGCAACGAGCTCAGACGCGACGCTCATTCCAGACAATCCAACCAGTGACCGCACTGGACGTTATGACTGACTAGACAAACCTTCTCGCACAAATGAAAGACTTCGTGCGAGAGAAAGTGGCTCGGCAGCTTTCTCTGCTGCCTTTTGCTCAACGCCAGGAGCTCTCGCAGCAACAGCCACTGTGACATCAACCACCATTGGCTCCCATGCTCCGACATGTGGTCCAGGAGCAGATTTCCGAGGCTATGCCGGTGCCCTTGCAGCAGCCCCCCGTCACCGCGCCTCTTACTTACGCTGAGGCACTAAAGCGACGGCAGCCACACCACACCTTGTTGTTCCAGGGACTGCCGTATACCTCAGCCCCAACTCAGCCGTCCACTGCCTGGGTTCCTCCCATTGCCACCACAGCCTCAGCTCGCCCGTCTGCCGCATGGGCTGCTCCCCTCATCGCCAATACTTGGAGAACGCGCGATAACCGGCCCATCTGTTTTGCATGCGGCGGTCCTGGCCATATCGCCTGTTACTGCCGTCGTCGCGTGCCGGGATACACAGACGCCCGGACGCAGAACAGCTTCATGGACCTTCCTCCATCTCGTCAGGAAAATTGTGGCCCTCAGTCAAGCTCTTCTTCACGGGAATGTCCGCGTACTATGTCTGTTCGCTCACCTTCATCCCGTCGTCGCTCCCTGTCACCCATGCGTCGTCGGCCAGCTCCTGAACACGAGGGAAACTAACCGCCGCAGTTCAGGAGACAAGAACTGCGCTGTCGAAATGCTCAAGTCCTCAGACATTGCCGTCGAATATTGTTGAAGTTTTTGTAGAAGGTAATCCAGCATATGCTCAAGTGGATACCGGTGCTGCCGTTTCCGTGATAGACGCTAAGCTTTGCCGCAAGCTCTGAAAAGTGACGACGCCTCTTAATATGATGTCCTTGCAAACAGCGAATGGGGATCCGGTTCAGTCTGTAGCCGCCTGTACTGTCCGACTGATGATCGCGAAGGACCACTACACTGTCGAGTTTATTGTCCTTTCGTCATGCTCACGCGACATCATACTCGGATGGGATTTTTTGTCATGTAACCATGCCGTTATTGATTGTGCAAGATCGGAGCTTGAACTTTTCCCGTTTTACGACCAACCAACCAGCCGCATTCAGCCCGCCGTACACAAACTCGTCATCAAAAAAGGCACTGAAATTCCTCTGACAGCAGAAATTCTTCCTTATTCGAAGATCACTTCTTCTGCCTTATTCAACCCTCTCTATTTCTGAAGGAAACAGGGCTCTTTGCTTCATCAATCCCCTTCCGTATCCCGTCGAACTGTTTCAAGGTGAATCTCTTGGACACGTGCATGCCATTGATAAAAAACAAATTTTTACCATGCTGCCAGATTGTTCCGGTGACTACGACGCCATCAGTGCTCTCAACCCTTCCTATATACCACCTTGCGAGCTTTTCCATTAATCGATTGCCGACGGACTATCGCCATCTGAACGCTCTGAGCTCCTTCAGCTGCTCTACCAGTTTCGTGAATCCTTTGACGTTGCTCAACCTACCCTTGGCCGAACTCCCAGTTTTTTTCACTGCATCGACACAGGTTCCAACGCGCCTGTATGACAGCGACCATACCGTGTTTCCGCCATGGAACGTCAGGTCATCACAGAGCAGGTTGACGATATGCTCAAGCGCGATGTTATCCGACCTTCCCAAAGTCCATGGGCATCACCTGTCGTTCTCGTTAAGAAGAAGGATAGTACGATTCGCTTCTGTGTTGATTACAGGCGCTTAAATAAGATCACTCGCAAAGACGTGTACCCTTTGCCCAGGATTGATGACGCCCTTGATTGCTTGCAAGGTGCCGAGATTTTTCGTCGTTAGATTTGCGTTCGGGGTATTGGCAGGTGCCCTTAGCAGATGGTGATCGTAGCAGATGGTGACCTTAGCAGATGCCCTTCGGCCTCTGCAATGCGCTGGCCACATTCGAGCGCATGATGGACTCGGTTCTACGGGGTTCGAATTGGAACATATGCCTCTACTACCTCGACGATATTGTTGTCTTTGCACCCGATATCGCAACACATCTTGTACGCCTGAAACATGTCCTCACGTGTCTGAAGAATGTGCAGCTCGAACTGAATTTCAAAAAATGCCACTGCGCTGCTCGGGCGCTCACCATTCTCGGTCACGTCGTATCAAAGGATGGCGTTCTTCCCGACCCGGCTAAACTACGCGCTGTCGCTGAATTCCCCAAACCGACGACTGTAAAATAGTTACGCAGCTTTGTAGGATTGTGCTCCTACTTTCGTCTGTTTGTGCGCAACTTTGCCTCCATAATTGCCCCTTTGACTGAACTTTTAAGCAGTGCCAACGACATCTCATCATGGTCTTCCAAATGTGATCACGCATTTACCACTCTTCACCGTCTCCTAACATCACCGCCTATATTGCGCCACTATGATCCCACGGCTACAACTGAAATCCATACAGACGCCAGCGGTGTCAGTCTCGGTGCAGTTCTCGCTCAACGCAAGCCTGGATCCCCTGAGTATGTCGTCGCCTACGCCAGCAGAACGCTCAACAAGGCTGAGGTAAACTACAGTGTTACCGAAAAAAAGTGCTTAGCCATACTTTGGGCGATTGTGAAATTTCGCCCATACTTCTATGGCCGCATCTTTGTTGTAGTTACAGACCATCATGCCTTATGTTGGTTGTCGTCGCTGAAGGATCCATCAGGTCCTCTTGCTCGTTGGGCTCCGCGACTTCAAGAGTATGACATTCGCGTCCTGTACCGTTCCGGCCGCCAACATGCCGATGCTGATGCGCTCTCACGATCACCACTGTCTGCTGAGGTTGCCTCCATATCTTCTATAGAACACGCGCTGTCCGCTCTTGACATCGACACAATGACTTCTGCACAGCGCGACGATCCATGGATAACTTCGCTTCTGGACGTCTTATTTGGGGTACAGACACTTCCCACCACTCGAGCAATGCGACGCCAGGCTTCGCACTTCACCATTCGAGGTGGCCTCTTGTACCGGCGCAATTACTCACCAGATGGCAGGAAGTGGCTGCTCGTTATTCCCCGAAAGCTGCGCTCTACAATCTGTGCATCATTTCACTCCGACCGGCAATGCGCTCACGCCGGTGTCTTCAAGACCTACGAACGTTTAAGGAAGTGGTACTACTGGCGTGGGATGTTTACTTTTGTTCGACAGTTTATTCGCGGCTGCCACGAGTGTCAGCGACGAAAACACCCACCGAATGCAGAAGCAGCTCCACTACAGCCGCTTGCCTGCCCTGACTGCCCATTCGATCGCGTCGGAATCGACCTTTATGGACCACTGCCATTGACCACAGCAGGTAACCGGTGGGCTATCGTTGCTGTAGATCACCTAACACGTTACGCCGAAACCGCTGCTCTTCCTACGGCGACCGCTCAGGACGTCGCATCTTTCATCCTCCATCGGTTTGTGTTGCGTCACAGCCCTCCTCGCAAGCTCCTCAGTGACCGGGGCCGTGTATTTCTATCCAACGTAATCCAAGCACTTCTCCGTCAGTGCCATATTGTACACCGGATGAGTACTGCTTACCACCCTAAGACGAATGGCCTGACTGAGTGGTTTGATCGGACCCTGGGTGACATGCTCGCGACGCATGGGGCATCTGACCAAACGAACTGGTACCTGGTTCTTCCGTTTGCGACCTACGCGTACAACACTACTAACCAAGTCACCACCAGCTTTTCCCCATTCTACCTTCTATACGGACGTCAACCATCGCACACAATTGACACTTTGCTTCCATACGCACCAGATGTATCTGAGTGCACGACCGTGTCTGAAGCCGCCCGTCACGCCGAAGAATGCTGCAGACTAGCGAAGCAGTTTACTACGGCTGACCAGCAACGCCAGAAAAAGGCCCGCGATAACGACCACCCTCCTGCCGCAGAGTTCTCCCCTGGAACCCTTCTATGGCTGTATGTACCACCCTGTGCACCTGGTTTATCTACCAAGCTACTTTCAAATTACCGCGTGGTAGGGCGCACATCGCCCGTCAATTACCCCATTGAACCGCTTACGCCACTCGGTGACCATCGTCGGCGTGGACACGATATTGTTCATGTGGACCGCTTGAAGCCGTACTTCGACCCGCTCGTTCCGACCTGTTAGATCGCCGGGATGGCTTCATCTTTCTCGACGGGGGCAATTATAATAAAGGAACGATGAGAACAAAAGGGAACAACAAGCATCATCGCAAAGTAAGGCACCACGAGATCGGCGCTCGAGCTCCTCTATCTTCCTTGTCCTGTCGCTCTCTCGAATCTTCCACCTGCCCGTTTGGTTCGCCCAATAAACATTTTTACAAATGTGACAATATAGTGTCATACAGCGATCAAGAGAATAATAAAGCATGCTTTCTATACTCTGTGGCATGTTGCCTGAGGATTGCTGAAGATGCAGGTTAGCTGTGACCGCTCTATAATGAAGTTAAAAGAAAAAGCACTGCATTGGAAGATCCTATGTTGTAATTAACAATTGCTACCTTGACACCAAGGTGCTTTCCTTAACTTACTGTTAGACTAATTCACACAAATTATGTGGTATTATTTAATAATGTAATTGCGTGCTTTTAAACATTTTTCTTCTCACATACAACTAGGATAAAGAATACAGGCCACGAGGACAGCTGGCCTATATACTGAGATAGAGATGTTATTTAACTGTTTTCAAGGTTTACTTTATGGCTTTCCTACAAGAACAGTATGCAAAGGGCACGTGAAACAGAGGTCAAGCACTAATAAATGCTGTACAATGTTGTACTTTGTTGTGCCAGTCACATTGCTCAAAGTTGCATAGCATTTCAGCTGTTGACACTCCTTTGTGTACAATACACTAACGTCAAGAAAATGGGGGCCACACATCTATCTTCGCCACCCTGGTTTAAACAAGCTCTGCCAGGATGTAAGCTCTGCATGTTTATAAAAGGGAACAACGGAGCATGTGGCCTGGAATTCGCGGCAACTGCCGACAGCACCATCAACTGACAGCCGGACAAACCACATCCACTTTTTGTGTCTTGAGTGAGAAAGCAAAATAATTAGTTGTGCTTCTTGCACAGGCATTGCTACATTACAATTGCACTTCAGTCTCGCAGTGAGCAAAATCAACAAAAGCAGGCGTGTTTCCTCTTACTGGCAGTTTGTGGAACTGTAGGCAGCTACAGTAGAACAGAGGCCGTGTGCTCTCGTGTTCCCTATCGTAAAAAATGACAAAGTGCAATTATTCTGTGAAGACCTGCTTCAGTGTGATAGCGCACCTAAAGTTTCATCGAGGTGATGCGCCATAGCACTGTCCATCTGCCTTTCACACTGTACTATAGGTCTGAAGGAAGAAACCGAAACTGCTCAATGAAGGGTGAAGACAAAAAAGAGGAGCGCTCACACTGTCGGCAAAAAAGCGCGTGCCGATGTTCGAGGCTGAGCAACATTTGAGACAGTTCACGGCTAGGTGTCTGGTCTGGAGAACTCGTTGACGTCCTTGGGGTGCTGTTCTATTCCTGGAATCCGGCTGGGTGACTTGCACCAAAGACTGGCTGACGTGCTGTCGTTCCAGCTGCTGCTCCTGACTGCTGGGCAATCAACAACTAGGCCTGCAGGCCCGCTGGGTCACTGGCTCAGGGATCACTCAGAGTGCCACGATCCCCGCCGCCATCAAAAGTGGCTGCAAATCCTCATTTGCTGTGAGCTGCTTTTCCTTCTACTGTTCCAAGTGGCTGGCATGACCGTGGTGTACTGTATGAGCGACCAAGCTACTACTACAGTACTCAGTACTGCCGCGGGTGCGGAAAACAGCCGTGTCATGGCGTGGGCTGGCTTACGCTGACGACATTAGAGGCGCATCGTTCCAAGTGATTGGCATCCAGCAAGCCACAAACTAAACATGGCGAGAAACTTCCAACTACGTGCATTTAGCACAGCACTGCACACGACAGACTGATTTTGTCACAGTTACTTAATATATATTTACACTTTTGCCGGTAAATATGTTTTTGTGTGTGTATGTGCATTCGTGCGCGTGCATGTGTGTGTGTGTACACTTGTTCGATTGAGTTCCTTGGCTAGTGGTCTTAGGTCAAAAACTTGCTATTACATCACAATCCAAGTAACCGCTACCAATTCCTTTCACTTGCCATGATTGGCCCTGCAATAGCTTCCCAACTACTTATGGAATTCAAAGTTTATTGCTTGAGTAATATTGAAAGTTTGGTGAGTTGGTGATAGTTCATGATTACTTGTGAAGCAGCGCACGTAGACAAGGCACAGAAGGTGTCCTATTCGTTTCTTTTGTGTCTTGTCTACGTGTACTGCTTCACAAGTAGACATGATTTATTGCTTCAAATCAACTGCCAGAAATATGTTTCGTATGTGTTAGGTTCGAGTGGGTTGCAGCAAGTTGCTCCGTGTATTCACTGCTTTCTCTCTTCTTTTATTTCGTCAAGCACTCTAAGGGCTACACGGATAGTGACAACAAAAGGTTTTTCGAAAAGTTTTATCAGCATGCATAATGATCTTAAGCACTTTCCTTCCTTTTTTTCTCTTTAAGTCCGTTAACTCTCTTTCAGGGTATTCACAGACTGAATTCTAGTGTTATTTTACTACCGTAAAGCGTGGCGGGAGTATGTAGTGGCTGCTTTAATTGCGCACCACACTAATTCATGACAAAGTCGAGCCAATGTATTGTGGAATTTGCCTAGAGCCGAGTGAGTGATGTGTAGCTAAGGTGTCTTTGAAATATAATTGGAAATTCTTCGGCATGTGCATTGCTGTAACATTTGGCTTACATGTTCTCATAAGCACTGACTACTGGTTAATAGTGTTCTCTCACCATGTTCGCAAAGTGTTGCAGGGTACCTATAATGACATATGTCAAATGAAATCCCAAGCTGAACCTGCAAAAATGTGTTTCTGATATGTGTTCTAGTTTGGCATCTTACACATAGGGGCTGTGGTGCACTATATAGATAAGTAGGTATGGAAGGTTTAAAAATAGGGAAAGTCTATGTGTGTTGGGCCAGTTGAACTCTTCTAAAGGTGAGAGATGATTGGGAGGAACACTGGTAACTGCACTGTCTTCATCGTTCTTGTGCAGGTCTTCCAATTATTGTGTTGTATTAAATTCCAAATTTGCAATGCAAGCTTGCCTGAGCTCTCTCACTTGAGTATCTTGACAGCTTCAACAGCTTCAGTTGACAAGCAATGAGGGGGAAGGGACAAAACTTATTACAGTCTGTCACCTGATTGAGCAACAACACATCTGTGGTTGCAATTCTTTGGTGCAACGAAAGGAAATAATAGCAATAATATCATTTATATTCTAAAGTAGTACACGTGGCTAGGCCTGCCAAAGCCATTTGGTGAGTGGTGTGGCAGAGCCTGGCAGACAGCAAAACAAATATCATCCTTTTTTTGCCATGAATCTACAATCATGTAACATATTCTAAGACAAAAAAAAAGAATGTGCACATTCGATTAGAAACAGCTTGGCATCTAAGCGATAGTTATTATCATTATACTGTAGTTCAAAAAATTGAAAGTTAGTAAAACATTGAAATACAGCTATATTTCTTAAGCTCAATTTTTAAGCAAAAATGTGCTGCTCTACAAGGTTTTTGGAATATTGGAAACAGTGCACATTAACTTGATATTAGTCCTCAGTGTCCCTCCTGTTGTGGCACTCCATAGTTAAGCAGCACTGGGGCCAGGGCTTGCTCCATTACCAACTTTTGTCTAACGCCTCGTCTGAGAGAAAAGGGGTGTAACTAAGTGTCATGTTGTCTGTGCTGTCCTGTATGTTTCCAGCATGTACATCATACAGCGGCTGGATAAAAGTTTCTCTTCAGAAAAAGTAGGAGGTACCCCAGGTAACACAAGCAGTTTTGAATGACTGGAAAATTGTTTTTATTGAATTCGTATGTCCATATATTAGTCAGTGGAGCAGTGTGCCTCTAGCCGGAATATGTTTATTTGTACACTGTTCTATCCACTAACAAAAATGAGTGAATATACAATTTCTTCAAAATAAAAGTGACTCCAGATGCACATTGCTGTTTCAAGTGATTTAAGCAGTACCAAAATAGAACTGATTGTGTTTCTGTTGATTCACGCCCAAAGTAATTTGATGTCCCAGTGAATGAAATGGCCCACGTAGTGCATATAATTGCATGGATTAGAACCCTTCAAGTGCAAATACTCTTCAAGAATTTGTTTTGCTTCATTATGATAACATCGGAGAAGGCAATATAGACTTGCACCATACACCTGCACAAATAAATTTGGCAGATGCCATTCACCTTAGGAATCGATGTTATGCAAAGCATGCAGAGGGAGGGTCACTGTGTGGCAATTTTTTATTGAGAAATAAGTTACAAAATGACGCTAAAAATATGTACAGATGTTTTACACACAGATACATGTTAAACATTCGCATGTTTACTGTTACGTAACAATGCCAACAGCAACATGGGTATCAGCTACACCAGAAGTGATAACCTGATAAGTATCTTTTGTGCCAACGAGGTAGGTGGCCCTGGACACTGCTTGATAAATGAGCTTCAGCGGATAGCGCTTCAGTGCAACGGTTCGTCTGTTTGCCTTTGTAGGCATTCTTAGTGTGCCCATGATTCGGCGGCACAGTTGGACCAGCTCGTTAAGTGCAGAAAGTACGACATATTCTGCATGCTTGCTTCGTTATCAGTTTTAATGGGCTATGAAAATAGTTGTTCATGTACAGAGGGGATCACTGGTAAAGGGAACACTTTCATGTGCATAGTCCGCATTTCGCTTTCTGGCAAAAGCATAGTGGCTCTGATTTGCATCAGACTACTTCTGGTTGACTGTTCTGACTTCTTTTGATAGACCAGTCCTTGCACGAATAATTTTTCTACGTCTACCAGCAGTTATGGGACGTCAGTATGACAGGTGCTCATTACAGTGTTCCCTTTGACACTTTGACAATAGACGGTACTGTACCTTGTTTGTGTTTACAATGCATGTTACTAGTGTCCTGGATCGGAATGTTATTGAAAACTCTTTATTTTGGGCGGTGGGATTACTCTTAGTGCAACCAATGTAACATACACACGGCCCTACATGGTGCTTTTGCTCATCATTTAGCATGGTGAGTTTCTGTTTAACTAAACATTCTTTTTACTAGGTTCACACTGTCTGTCATAATCATTGCTTTTGAACTACTATTTCACTGTTGTTTTGGTAAAGGATAATTACTTTGGTTGTGATAAACATGTAATGGGTGACTTGTAACGATGATGCCTTACTTTTTTAAGCACTAGCCCTCTTTTTGGCCTTGCCCAACATGTTGGTCTATTGGTTACAGGGCCTGAGCGCTGACCCAAAGGCTGCAAGATCAAATCCTGGCCGCATGGCCACAGTGTCTATGAAGGCGAGAATGCTTGAGTAATACGTACTTGGATTCAGCTGCACGTTAAAGCACCCAGGCGATTGAAATTTCTGGAGCCCTCCACTGCAGCATCCTTCATAATTATGTACGGTTTTGGGATGCTAAGTACATACTAACAATTGTTATTCCTTTTGTCCTCGTGCGTGCTGAGTGAAACAACTGGGTGTCTGGCCATTATTGTGCTTACCTCAGGGTTTCCTAAATGGTTCAATGTAGTCGATGTAGAAGTATTTGTATATTTGAAGCTTCTTAACTTTGGATAGTTTTTCGTCTTATGAAAGAAAGAGAACTCGTGATGCCTTATTATGTCGTATACGGTTAAGTCCTCAGCTGCAGCGCCATTTAAGATAGCATTTATCCTTATTGATTCCACTGGCATGTAAGCAAAGTGTACAATTGCATTTTTTTTAATATTACACTGTTCAGTAAAGGTGTGATCATCCTAGGGTGCAGTACTGTCCCCTAGGACGAGAATGAGCAAACAGATGCTTGTGCTGTAGTAGCCACAATAGGATCTGAGAAAGCTCTATTCCAGTTTTCATTGCAGGTGGGAGACAATATGGGACATTCAAATCAAGATGAAGCTCCACAATTGCTTGTATTTTGATGGTACAGTCAAACCGGATTATATAATGACCTCTGGTAGATTAAATGATCCTTTGCTTCGAACTACTTATGTGGATTGCTGGCTGTGTAGTGATGACTCGCCAGCCCGCCGTGCAGTGTCACTGTTGAATTGTCTGGTCGTTTGTTAATACGATAGATGGGAAAGAGGGACAGCAATACGTAAGAAATTGTAGTGCATATAATTGTCTTTACGCACTGGTTGAAGTATCAAAGGTGTGTTCTCTTCATAATGCACCACTTCATTATTGATGGAAACTAAAAAAAAAAAAAATCTATGAATCATCTTGAAAAACATGTACCCGGCGCACCCTTTCAGTTTCATGGCATCTATGGTTCACGTGCCCAGTATTATTTAGTCACTGCTGCTTCTTTTATTATAGTTCACCCAAATATGGTGTGCTAAATGGGATAATGAATACTTGGCACACTGGTTTGGTTCACTGGGCATTCATATCCTTTATGCTTCTGCATCGCACTGCCTCAAGTGTTTTTAAATTCAATATTTCTTTCACAATTTCAAGTGCTGAGAGTTGAGCTGGCCTATACGTAGAACTTTTTTTTTTTCAGATCTATAAATCGTTTCACCTTACGAATTACTGAAAGAATATTTGTGCAGGTGTGGTAGTAATGGTAATTAAAATATTTCCAACGACCAGGCCCAGTTCATGCCATTAGTGAAAGTATATTTGAGCATACTGTGTTCTTCGTAGTGACTTTAACAGTGTTCTTTGTGCTTTTGCGGATGTGTTCATCCCCTCTGTAAAGAAGCAAAGAAGTTACATGCTTTGAATTTTGACAGCAATGCATTGCACCTGCACCTTGGAAATCATTTGCCATTTAGCACATTTGCTGGAGCTTAATGCATTACGAAATGAGAATGTGACAGTGATGTGGCCATGTCTGTGGACTGCTACTAAGGACCGTTTGCATTGAAATAAGTGAAAATGACTATTCAGTTTGTGCTCTGTAATTCAATTGAAATTTGGAAGCCTGTAATAATTTCATTGTGGTGTGCACATGTGTGTACAGTGTGGTGTGCACATGTGTGCACAGTGTAAAGAAGTTGTGCCTGTCTGACAAAGCACAAGTCCAGGTGTTTACTAACACACAACTTTACCTACCTATATGCGCTATTGGTAACAGTTTCGTGAATAAGTAACTGCAATTCCTAATACTTGCTGTTGGCACCTTGATATTTCACTGCAATATGTAAATAATAGTAATATAGTAGCAGTCTGGTGTTGCTTCATTATGCCTTTCCTCTGTAAAAACTTTGTGTATGTCTCTGTATAGGTCTCAACAAAGTATTGAAATAATACTGACAAACTTGATTTACTCCTTTCACAGTGCCACACGCTGAGTAATAACCACTTATGTTGGCTTTAATGTTTCTCTTGTGGCGAAGCCTTCGAACAGTGGGTCGTCCTCTTCAGCGCCTTCTAGTAGGTTGCCCTTTTTATCAAAAAAAGAAGAGCAGCTCGTGCAGAGAGTCGGTACCCGCATTGACTGTCGCTTTCAAGCATCGTCGACAAGTGTCCGCCAATAAACGTCTCAACAATTTGGTGGAGAGTGCTGTGCCCTTCTAACACCTTCGGTTAGCATTTGATGCCCCTGGAGCTTCGATCCCGCACCGTGCCTTCTACCATGCACCAAGACGCCGCACAGCAAACGCTTCCTCCTGCGCCGACGCCATGTTCCGGTGTCCCCCGCATCCGCGACCCTCCTGTTTTCACCGGCGCGGATGGCACCGACGTCGAGGACTGGCTTGCTATGTACGAACGCGTCAGCGTCCCCAATCAATGGGGCGAGGCAGGTAAACTTGGCAACCTGGTTTTCTACCTCGCGGGTGTGGCCGGCATGTGGTAAAACAACCACGCATCCGATTTCCCCACTTGGCCCGCTTTTAAAACCGCCGTCGTCGACGTGTTCGGCTGTCCTGCCGTTCGTAAGCTCCAAGCCGAACACCGGTTACGTGAACGAGCACAGCAGACCGGTGAGTCCTTCACAAGCTACATAGAGGACGACCCACTCTTCGAAGGCTTCGCCACACTCTATTCTCTTTTGCCTCCAAATGTCGCGCCATTTTCATTAGATTGTTTGCTGATGACATCGTTCTGTATTGTGCCATCAGAAGTGATCAAGAGGACTAGCAATACCTATAATTTGACCTTGAATCCATCAATTCACGGTGTTCATCATGGCCTATGAGGCCAAATCGCTGCAAGGCCAAACTCGTCTCCTTCACTCGAAATTCTTGCCACTTCCCTACCACATATACATCTAATTACACTCGTACAATGTCAGCCACGTTATAAAGGTATCTGGACCTTCACCTCCAATCTGACTTTTCCTGGAACTGCCACATTGATTACATTTTTGCAGCTGCTAAACCCTGCCTTACAGTGCCTGCACATGCGTAAAAACTTTCGTGTGTTATCTCAACGTGCCCCAAAATTGAGTAGGTGTCTGCCATAAGGACCCAGAACCAGCATACACTCGAACCTCGTTATTTCATAGTTGCATCTTACATGAAACTAAGTTTTTTATATTAAAGATTTTATTATAAAAGTTCATTTCTAACACTACCTACTGCAAGACTGTTTTTATTTACTTCGTTATAACCAATTTTTTATTAAATCTGGGTTCAGTATATCGAGGTTTGAGTGTGTATAATCGATAACATAATATCTTTGCAGATACCTGCTGCTCACTTCATTTTCTCTGACTACTCTCGTATCACTGTGTCACTGCCTTAAAAGCTCGTGTTGGTGTTGATAACCTTTCTCATCCCTGTAAACTTGCTCACTTATCTCTTTTGCATACATACTATCATCATCCATTGCTTCATGATGACTTCTTTCAGTAACGCTTAGCCATGTTTCTATGCGGTGATTGTCCTCTCACTATTGCAAACTCATTTCCTGCCGTACTTTCACCCTTCGCTGATTCGTTCATTCCAAAAACCATCATTGAATGGAACCAGCTGCCTTGGAGTCTTCCAATAGAAATCAATGTTTTAAAATTCAATGATAAAAAATAACCAAGTTCAGTGTTCTGGTGTCTTCTGAATAACCCATTGCATTTTTATTTTGTGCTCTATTATTATGTTGTTCTATTGTATTGCATTACATTTTTAAATATTCTTTTAATACTTCCAAAGTGTTCTGTTATTGTGTTGCCTTTTTGATTATGCTTGAGTAAGTGTTTTTTGTTTGCAAATATTTATGGTTGCTTTGCATCTATTACATTGTATATATTTTTTATCACACCCTTATGTTATACCCTTTCATTGAAGACCATTAGAAACTCCTCGAAATAAGTCAATTCTCGCTTTGATAATTCATTTCTTTACCTTTTGTCGCAGGTGATGCCAAAAGCACGTTTAGTGTGTCGATTTCAGTGCAATTTTTCGTCATATATCCTTGGCAGTTGATCATTTTGGCATTAAAAGGTGGCCTTCTAAGCATGAATCGATGTATGGTTATTGTTAAAATGAAGTGGGATTTGTTAACAATTATGATAAAGTGGGATATATTGTGAGAATTGCGTGTGGTCATGTAAGTGTGTGAAATAATATACAGCGAATAGCTCACTTTGTATTTTGTGGTAAATTAAGCTTTCACTTGAGCAGGATGGAGACCTTAATGGAAAGTGTACGAACAGTACTAGTACACATGGAGAACCAATTTTTTATGAAAATCACATAAATATGTCATCAGTTAAAAATTGTTATGTTATTCGGTTCCTTGCTAACAATTTTTCTCCTATCATAGTTTCCATATTCTTTTATACTTACCTCTTTCACTCATAACTTGTTTCTTATGCTTCATGTGTTGAAATAGGGTACCGATTTTGTTGCTATACAGCTATGTGCCAAAACAAGTGCAATAAATGCCTAATGTTATGGACACAATTAAGACATTTGGTGGTTTAGGCATAGTATTGGAATCCCATCTTAATCAGGTCCATGTGCATTTGCAGGTTTTTGCATGTAATATATTAGGTCGAGCATTCGCTTACAGATAGGTGGGAAATATTGTAAAAGGTGTTGTCATTCCACAGCTACTTCTACACTAAAATATGGTTTAAATAGGCAAAGGTAATCATGTACTGTATTTACAAGTGCAGCAACATTCTTTTATTACCTGGTGTTGTAGTCCACTTGCAGACAATGTAGGTAACATGGTTTTCAATGCCCTTTCTGTTCTTTTTGCATGATCTCTTGTGCAGCTTCCCATGAGCAGGACCATTCACTCATGTCCGTAGAAGGTGGACTGTACTCCTGCCGACAGTGCACCTATGTTACCAAGAAGAGTGGACACATGCGAAGACACCTTCGCAAACACACCGGCGAGCGGCCCTTCCAGTGCCACTTGTGTCCAGCTGCATTCCTTGAACGCAGTCATCTTAACGACCACATTCGTACACACACAGGAGAGCGTCCTTTTTCCTGTGATCACTGCAGTGCATCGTTCTCTCAGAAAGCGACCCTTGTGAACCATGTGCGCACCCACACAGGGGAGCGACCTTTTTCCTGTGATCACTGCGGTGCGTCTTTTTCACACAGAACGAACCTCAAGTGTCACGTGCGCACCCACACAAGGGAGGGTCCCTTTTCCTGTGACCTTTGCAATGCATCCTTTTCACATAAACGGCACCTCGTGGGCCACATGTCCTGTCGTCATAAAAACAGAAAGCTGTGAAAAGTGAGTGGTTTACTGCCTTCTGTAAGGGGGAGGCACATCAGCCTGAAGAGAGCTCGTTGATTAGAAGGCACAGAGAAAGAGTAGTTTGAGTTTGGGGTTTGTAAGTTATCTTAGTTTGGCAAGCGATAACGGCATGCATACATGGGATGAAAAACGAGAGGTAGAAGAAAGTGCAAAGAAGAGGCCACCTCCTTGAGAAGCAAGTATCCACACTATCGTGCACTTTTTCTAGGTAACAATTCCCTCATGAGAAAAACTGGTGAGCGGCCACATGCACTTGGTTTTGAACTTTGTGCCTCGTGGAAGGTGCGAGGAAAAAGGATTAGAGACCTTAATTTTTTTCATTGCGTGTCTGATAATCTGCATATTAAGCTATGGTGGTGGTGCTATTGCTTTTGTCCCCCTTGATTTGTTTCTCTTTGTGTCAGAATACTGCATAATAATTAGAAACTACATGTAACGAATTATAAGGCACTTTATTTGTGAGCCTTCTCCCAAATTCGTTTTGGGAATCATTTGACTGTCTCGTAGCTTGAACCAGTCCGAATACAAGAATGTTTAGGTATCTTTATGTTTTTAATTATTTTAGACATACTGCAAGCTAATTCTAGGTTTTGTACGGAAGAAGCTACAATAAATGCAATTAAGCAAATAACAAAGAACCCATGCAAATACTAGTACAGATTTTTTTAGTCGGGGATCTGGGAGTAAAGATTTACATTTATATATTTGAAACAATGATTCATACGTGGGAACACTTAAATATATATCACTCATACGGTGATATCATACTGAAAAGTATTAGTATCGAGGGCAGCCGCTGCAGAGGCTAGTACTGCTGTCGCTGCGACATAGTAAACGACATCACGTGAGTGCAGCACACTCGCTTTCAACCCCGAGACAGCTCATTTTTAGGGGCGAAGCTCCTTAAAGCGGCACCCGTTTGTCCCTCGTAGCAGTAGTAGTAGTTGTAGTGTGTAACCAGTCTTAAATTTTGACCTCAAAGGTTGTGCCGGTGGGAGATTTCTGCTGTGCGTTGTTGAACAATAAAAAAATTGCAGCGTGCGTGCTAACTAAAAGCCGAATTCTCCTGTCTCTCATTCCCCATTAACAGCCATTGGCATGTACATCGAGCACTATCTGACAAGAAAGGGTTGCTACGTTATACTCCGTGGGTGTAACCTCCTTGGTTTTAGAAAGGTTTAGTGAGCGTCAAGCCGCAGTGCCATGAATACCGTGCACTAGTATATACCATGAACTCGAGGTGGTTAAAGGTGGGAAGTAGACACGAAGCGCAAGCTGTAAGAAAGTGTGTGTGTGCCTCCTCTCGTTCAGTCCTTGGAAAGTCCGCTGGATGACGGTGCTTCTATATGAGGAATATATGATGAAAAGATGTGAGATGGTAATACTTGGAGTGTAAATAGGTGGACCAACGGACACACAGGCAGATGCATAGATGGACGCACGGATGTCTGCACGGACGAATGGACGCAAGAGCGTATGCATGGACGAACGCAGGGACGGACGCACAGATGGACGTGTGGATGCACTAACAGACGCACGCACGGATGGGCAGATGGACGCACGGGCGGCCACGCAGATGCACGCATGGACGGACGGAAGCAAGAACGAATGGACGGACGGATGCTTAGCCCCACTCTCCATCATTCACTCCGTGGATATGCTGCCATTTTTTTTAACCTACATGTTTGTTGACCACTCAATACCGCTGTGACGGATGCATTCGAGTGAGCCTAACATGATTTAGCCCTTGCAAAATGTCGCGGCAGTGATACACTTGATAGATAAAACTGAAATTGGTGAAATGAATCGGCGTTCATCCTCAAGTGTGTAGCTCACTGAGCGACCACTTCTCTTTTCTTTCTTTTTTCGTCGTCCGCAAAGATTTTGTGTTCGAAATTGGAGTTTAGAAATGTTCGGTTTGTACGACAGTGTACTTCACGAATCTGTAACGCATAGGAGTTTATTACCTTTATTCGCACTAAACAGGAATGAATGATTACCGAAACGTGAGATTGCAGCAACCATTCTGTTCGGCCCTTGTGTAGTTACACAAACTCATGGTGCAGTCTCTACTTCTTACCCTAGTGTGAGTTTCCCTGCATCCCCAAAATATTGAAGCAGCGAGACGCGTGTTTCATAAAACCGAGAATGGCATAGCGATCCTGCATTCATTATGAAGTGTGCTGCGCGCACTTTTGCGAAAAAGATTTTGTGTGCTTTGTTGAGGCTAAAATCTTCTGTAATTACGACGTTGGAATTTCCGGGATTGTACACTTAGTAATTTGTTTTTCTGATTCACACCAGGCCGATAAGCTTTTTCCAGCTGTCTGTAGCAAGGGGCCGCAAGAATGATTTTGTCCTATTGCAGGTATTTTGCATTGCGTATTAGGGCTTCTCTCCTTCCGTTAGCAGCCTAGATGTGGTGAGCTACTGGTACACGAATTGGTTGATACCAGGGGCCAGCAAAGTCACTGAAAATAAGATACGGTAATTGTAAATAATTGTCAAGCAAGTTAAACGTGCAGTTATCGCAACGTTCTTGCATCATATCACATTAGTAAATACATGCCGCACAGAGAAGCTTGGTAGTGAAAGCGAGTATTAAGGAGACAAAAATATATACGGGTGAAGTTCCGTTTACTGAAATATAATTGTTAAGTATAATCGTCCGGCAATAAATCTGGTGAAAGTAGCAGGCTGCGCAAACCGCGGTTGTTGTGAACAGTAATGTTATTGCAACAAAAGATCTCATGGAGCAGCTTATAAATTGTAATGTGAGCTTGATAAAACCAGTGTCAAAGCATCGTTCACTTTTGACCACTCGATGCCGTTCTGAAAATAAGGGCGAGGTGTCGCCGTGAATCGTGCCGCGCAGTCCAAACAAAATGAAACGTTACCTGCCGGTCGTGCTCTTTCGGGGCAAAAGCAAGAGAGAAGTGCATGCTATCGCGCTCGCCTCAGTAAACGTAAACGTCCACAAAATGTGGGAGTGCTTCAATTTACACATTACTCGATTAATTTCAAAACTCACCTTTTACCAAAGTGCCTCTTAACGTTGGCCATCCATGCCGCCATGCGCATGCGTTCCGTCGAAAATGCATGACGTGGCGATGACGACACGTTAAAAATATTTGTTGGCAAATACTCCAAATTTTTTGCAGCTAATACAGTGCAAACAACCCTTGCAAAGCGAAAAACGCCACGGCTGAACAGCCTGAATTCTTGGAGTTGTCGAACACTTTGCACAGTCGGTACCGCTGCATAATGTCGTTTTATACATCTCAGGAAGATTCCGGCAAATGGTGCCGCAGTATGTCTTTGCCTTTATTAAACATGTTATCATACTCATACATGTAAAGGCATTTCAAAAAAAAAAAAAGAAAAATGTTGCACATCTTAATAGTATTTTGTGAAACCTATGTAGATATTTTTCTTTTTGTACATGGCAACAAACTCTAATGGCCTTCCTGGCCACATTGCACTGGTAAAAAAAAACATACCCAATATGAGACAGCCTTTGCAAATTGCTATTCAATTTGCTAATTTGGAAAGATAGTTTTCATTGCAAAGCCATTTTGTAATTTTGTTGAAGAAAGACACTCATGTTTTAATATACGCAAAAACACAGTCCAAACTCGGATATCCAATATCGTAGATCAAAAGTCAAATTGGAGATATATTTAATTTATCGATGCACCATCCTACCCCGCAATACATTGTATTTAATAACATAATATATGCTATTTCTCTCAGTAATGTAAAATAGCTGTACACTATAAGGTATGTAACCACTTTTTTTTGAAATCTTATTAGATTTTGTTCCTTAGTTGTTTTGTTTGGCATAAGAAAGGCTATTTAAAAAATGCATTTCTAGTATGTAAGACTAGAAAAGTACAACTTTTTACGATTAAATTATGAAAATTACCCAAAATATGTCAATGCAACCCTGTAAACCCTGTAACGTTAACCCTGCAATGCCCAATGTATCATATTTGGTACACTGAATTTAATATCTCAATACAGCTTCTATAGGTGTCATAAGCAGCTATTGCAGATATTTGACATATTATGAAAGTGTAAGCTACACTGGCTTACATAATGTATGATGGAATGGAATGGAAAAACTTTATTTGCAGTCCTGCAGGACGCGCGTAGCGGGTGTATCCTATGTAGAGACCGACAGGGAGTACCTGGCGGCCTCTTCGTAAGCCTGCTGGATGGCCCATTGCTGGTCTGCGAGAAGTGAGCTCCTGAGGGACCTCACCCACTTGCTTGAGGTAGAGTCGGGAGGTATTGTTCCACACTCCCAGAGCATGTGTGCGAGTGTCGCCGTGTGTCCTCACGAGTGGCATGTGTCGCTGAGGTATGCATCAGGATAATAAACGTGAAGCTTGGCAAGGTTTGGGTGTGTGTCTGTAATAGACGTAGGGTTAGCACCTGTGGTCTGTCAAGTTTTGGATGTGGGAGTAGAAAAATGCGGTGTTCAAGACAAAACCACATTGTTATGTCGTTGTACTTATTGGGTGCATCCTGATTGCTCTCTAACTCAGCGAAATGGGGTTGCCCTGTGGCGGCACGGTCAGTAAGTGCGTGCGCTGAATCATGGGCGATCTTGTTGAGGTTGAATGGGGCACCTGGGTGAGATGGCGGGGAACCAAATGACAGTGTGGTGCTACAGGGCACTTGGGTCCACTCTGCGCAGGAGACGCAACGCCTGGTCGGGGATGACTCCACGTTCAAAGGCTTTGATGGCCGGTCTGGAGTCGGTGTAGATGAGTTTCCGTTTGCTGTCGAGCATACCTATAGCTATAGCTACTTGCTCCGCTACTTCGGGGTTTCGGGTGAGGATTACGGCAGAGTTAAGAATCTGCAGCGTGGATGATACTGCAACCACTGTCAAGGCTCGATTGATCCACGAACGAGACATTGCCCGCTTCCATGTCTATGCGCTTGAGGAGTGATTGTCATAAAGTCAGCGATTTCACGGGGAATTAGAGTCAACTCTGAGAGATCCCTGGCCGTCAAGGAGAAGAAGCCGAGCTCGCGCAGAATATGGTGGCCCTCTTCGGTGGTGGTCAGTCAAGTCAATTGCACGCGTTGCTGAGCTTCGACGATCACTTCTAGCATGTTATGTATGCTCAGCCCGAGGAGTTTATGCGTTGGAGTGATGATAGAAAGGCCAAGGGCTCGTCTGACCACCTTGCGAATAAACACATTGAGTTGATCACGCTCAGCACGTAGCCATTTGTGTATAGCAGCAACGTAGGTAAAATGACACAAAACAAACGCATGTACAAGACGCAGCAGGTTGTCTACTTTGAGGCCATGGTGTTGGTTGGCTACTCTGCATACGAGTCGTATAGCAGGCATTCTTAGTCTTAGTTCTGAGCTTGTGTACTGTTTGGGTGGTGGTTCTGCGGGACTCAATGATCATGCTGAGGACTTTGATGGTGTCTACCTTGGGAAATGTATGACCATCTCTGGTGTGGAGGGTGTTATTACTTTCCGCCGGAGGTTTCCACCCTTTGTGCTTGGCACCCCGGCGTTTGGGCAAATATATCAACAGCTTCGACTTCGCGGATTAGTACCTGAGACCGGTGTGGTCGAGGTAGGATTCAGAAATGTCGATGGCCTCTTGCAAGGAGGACTCAATAAATAAGCCATCTGACCTTGTGGAGCTCCATATGGTTACATCGTTTGCATAGATGGTGTGGTTTAGCCCGTCAACTTTCGAAAGTTGTGCGGAAAGCCGGATTATCGCAAGGTTCAAGAGGGTCGGCGAGAGGAGGGATCCCTGAGGAGTGCCTCGCTGTCCGAGCTCCACTTCTTTCAACAATAGATCTCCCACGCGGAGGACTGCTCTGCGTAGAGTAAGAAAGGAGCGGATAAAGTCGAATCGATGCCTCAGGCCAAGGGCTGCGATCGCTTTCAAGATTGACGAATGCATTATGGTATTGAATGCCTTCTATAAATTGAGACCGAGTATTGCACGAGTGTCTCGATTGTTTCCGCCATCTAGAATTTGGTGCTTTAAGAGTAACATGGCATCCTGATTGGATAATTCTGATCGGAAGCCATTTATGTGGTGCGGAAGGCAGTCGTTATCTTCGAGGTATCGACCAACCCTGTTGAGGGCGACGTGCTCAGCCACCTTGCCCACGCACGATGCGAGATGGGGCGTAGGTGATCTGGGCTCGGCGCCTTTCCAGGTTTGGGGAGGAGGACCGTGTAAGCTAGTTTTTAGGCATCAAGTATCTCACCCTTTTTCCATATTTCGTTGATAGTGTCGGTGTGGTAAGTGACAGAAGGATTGTCCAGGTTGCGTGGGAGCTTGTTGATGATGTCATCGGGGCCAGGGGCTGAGCGGCCATTTAGCTCATTGAGAGCTTGGCGCACATCTTCGGTAGAAAAATCGGCATCTAAGTTGGTGTTGTTGCTACCAGAGTAATCGGGTGAGGGGTCACAAGGCCCGTGAAAAGCAGAGATATTTTTCCACGATCTTCTTGACAACATCCTCCGGTGATACTGTCCGTTTAGCTTGATGAAGTAGCATCACGATCGAATGATGCTGATTCGTGCGGGTGTTCATTTCATTGAGGAGTGAGTAAGTTTCACGTTTTCCCACTACGAACCTGACCATCAATCAAGTTACAAACTTCGTCCCACTGCTGTTCTGAAAAGATACGGCCGTGATCCATCATGGTCTTGCTCAATTGAGATATGCGTTTGGTAACCTCGATTGAAATACAATCTCCACTGGCCCGCTGGAAGGACCAGTCTCGAGTAGGTAGGCAAGACGACTGTCCATTTGTTCTGCTAGAAGGTCCGTACTGATAGTTTAGGTTGCCTTGTTGATGTCAGCTTTAAACTAGGCCGTCCAGGTCTCGAGGCTTGGTGTGGTATCGGGAGGAGGTCGTTCTGCGTGTGTGTTATGAAGGAGGTCCCAGTCGACCCACGTGTACGACTTGGTCTTCCTGCTGACTGTGGGGAGGTGTACGTCCACTATGAAGTGGTCACTACCGAGATCTATCGCGAGGTTGGATCAGCGGGCGTTCGTGATATTCTTGACGAAGCAGATATCCGGCGTAGTGTCTCTTTGTGTTGACATACCGGTGCGAGTGGGGAACTCCTTGTCCGTAATGAGAATAAGGTCCACGTCATTTGCACTTTTCCAAAGCTCGTTACCTTTGGATGTGTCGTACGTGTAGCCCAGGCACTATACGTGGCGTTAAAATCACCCGCAATCACTAACGGGTTTGGACCCACGAGACGGACAACTTTCTGGAACAAGCGTGTGAACCTTAGTTTTTAATGGCTGGGACTACTTTATACATTGAGGATGCACACACTTTGTTGTGATATGCTTCCAGGGGGAATTTCGATCATAACGTGTTCAATTTCGGGCACAATGAGGCTGTGCACTGTACAGGTAATCTTGTTAGCGACCAGCGTGGCGGTACCACGTCCTCTCGAGGGACGGGGCAACCACTGGTATTTGGAAAACCTGGCGGTTAGTATTACAGTCTTTTGTAACAGCATGATGTGAGGTTTCGCTTCGTGGCTACGGAGGTATTGCTACAGGAAGGCTTTCTTGTGGGTGAAGCTTCTGCAGTTCCATTGCCAGATTCGCAACCCGTCATTTAGCCTGGCCATCTTAAAGCATGTAGGTGTCGGCCTGAGCACCCGGTGGGTGCATAAGGGCCACGTGAAGTGGTGGACTGAACACGGCTGTACGTTGCGACAACTTACCCGCAGCAATGGCAGGTGCGACGAAGTGATTGAGGTATTGCTCCACTTGGCCCAACGATTATCATGGGCCGCAAGGGTAGACTGCACGAGAGCCATGCTTTTGCCAAGAAAGCCAAGGCTTTCCTTTATCGCCGATAGCGTGCTTTTAATGTCATCTAACTCTGCCTTTAAAGCTGGCTGATCAAGGCTGACTGCGCGTTTCTTGTGTGCGCTTTTTCACTGTTGTCATTATCGGCGCTTACGGGTTGTGACTGCGACAGGGTGATTACATTGTCATAGTTGTCGGTGGTGGGCATAGCAGCGCAGGCGTTTCTTTCATTTTTCAGTTCGGCAATTGCGACCGTGAGTTTGCGTATTGTTACTTTCATCGGCGCGTTTTCGTGTTTTAAAATAGCTATCTCAGATATGGTGTGTGTATCATGCTCTGGGAGTGAACCTGACTCTACCTGTGATGTAGTGTTTCCTTTTCCCCGCTCGAGTGACAGTTCCCCGCTTATTTTTGTTGGTGTTGCCTGGCGATGGTGGTGCTGATGGGCTCGGCAATCGTTGACGGGAGACCCCGGTGTGACTGGGGTGAGGCCTAGAACCGGCGTGAGGCCCGGAACCGGAGTGGGATCCGGAGCAGGACCCGGGCCGGGAACCTGGATGGGAACTGGAACGGGACCTGGAGTAGCCCCGCGGTATAGATCTGGTTGGGGTCCCCATTCGTGCGCTGTGGGAATGGGTCCGAGGGTGGCTCCGGGACCTCGATGCACGCATGGAGTGGTTCTTGGGACGAGTACAGTATAAGGACGGGAATTGGCTGCTGTCGGATCTGCCATCTGTAGAAAGCTTCGAGGCTTAGTCGTCGTCAGCGGTTGCATTGAACTCGTTCGTTGCTTCATGACGGTTGTTGTGTCGCGTCGAGTGTGCTCGCTCCCCTCATCGTCGTCATACCATGTATGGAATGTGATAGCGTTCTTTACATTCTTTGTCGGCAAAGCGGTGGGCTGATCCGCAAAGCTTGCATGTTGGTGTTCGGCGTTGTTTCTTTTCGGGGTTCGGCACACTGCAGCCTCGGCAGATTAGCTCGATGGCCGAGCAGACCTCAGACGTAGCAAATATCTATCTGTCTACAGTATAGTGTACATTGAAGTAGCACCGATCCGTATCGCAAAAACTTGGGCACGCGATGTCCATCGAAGGCCACGATCACTGCGGTGGTAATTCCGATGCGCTTGGCAGCCAGGGCTAGTGAATTGAGGTCGTTGACAATCTTCACACCAATATCCGCCGAACCGTCTTGCACGGGAATCTCTCGAATGATGCCTTTGCATGTAGAATGTGGTGTTGCTTCATAGGCACTAACTTCATAGGTCTTGTTAGCGATGCGGATTTCTTTAACGTGCACGTAGTGATTAACATTTTCTCTCTTCGAAGTGCTTGCCACTAAGATATTCTGTTTAATATTGGGGCAGAGCGTGTCTGCTGGCTGTTCCAATGGGCTGATACCTGCCGAAGTCGAAATGGCTTCAGCGATTGTCGTTTGGCCAACCCTAGCAATGTTAAGACCCCCTCTGGGTCTAATGATGATGCGGATGATGTCCTTTGGTAGTTAAGGCATTTGGCTTGCTCGAATAATTTTGTTCTTCACATTTTCTCTGTTGCAGGGTTTGTGCTCATTGTGTTTCAATGTGCTATATGACGGCGCACGTTCGGAGCCTTCATTTTGGGCTAACGCTCGGCGACACGAGGCAGTCTGCCAGGCTCGGTCTGGTGCGATTTCTTTCGGGTCAATGTCTTCGCCTGTCACTTGGTACTACATTGCTCAGCGAGGCAGTGCAGCTACAGGACGCGCTAGCAAGCGCGGGCCACATTAGAGCGAAAAAGGCACTCGCTAGCTGTCGGCGGGCGTGCGACAATGGAGGAGGCGCAATAAAATGCAAGAAACAAGCACTCACTGTGCCCAAATCGTGTCGGCAGAGTCCTTGTGTCTCCTGGAAGTCGTTGCCCTAATATAACGTTGAAATCGCAAAGTAGCGTTGCGAAAACGTTGAATAAGGCAGGAGCCATATTGGAAGCTTTCGCACACTTCGGCTTCTTCTTCTTCTCTGTAATGTAATATACTAATATAATCATTAACAATTATTACAAATTAACTTACGCCTCAAACAAAACTTCATTCATATTTTTCTCAAAGTCAACTGTACAAGGAAAGTAAAATCAGTCAGCGTTTTCTCGCAATTTTTCTGAAGACGTAACTGTTCGTGGACATTACAGGGTCAAGACTGTGCAGTGAACTAGAATCTTTGCGCTGTCGTCGATATTAAACATAATGTGGCCGAAAAACAATTTTTTTTATTTTTATACGACTGTCTTTCAATTGAAACCTTATAACATCAAAAGTTAATTGGTGATTTTTAATTATCCTTGTTCATTACATAGATTGAGATTGATTGATATGTGGGGTTGAACGTCTCAAAAACACCATATGAATATGAGAGACGCTGTAGTGGAGGGCTCCGAAATTTCGACCACCTGGGTTTTTTTAATGGGAGCGCAAATCTGAGCACTCGGGCCTACAGCATTTTCGCCTCCATCGAAAATGCATTTACCGCAGCCAGGATTCGATCCTGGGACCTGTGCGATTACATATATTACTGTTCGAGAAAGAAGCATTTGGAGTTCTGTTTAAAATTATTGAATCACTTGAAAGTCATGATTGTTTTACAGAATGAAAAACTACTAAAAATGAAGTTTTGGGAGAAACAATTTATTTTCCAAACCTGCTTTATGCACCATTGGAAGGTTGCGGGATGCTAAAAGCAGCCAGACTCATAACTAGGTCCTTCCTTAGCTTTTGCGAGTTGACTGTTCCTAGTTTTTTTCCAAGCTCCTAGTTTTTTTTTTTATCTTGTTTTTTGCCAGCCATTGACTGGCAGCTGTCCTTCTTCAAGTGAGTTTAGTTCATGCTGACATAAGCTACTGTGCTGCAGTAGCCAGGATATTGACAGCTCACAGCCTGCCTCAAGATATCCATCATGCCACTATTTCCACTGCTAAACTGACATATACGTTCCTACAGACAAAAAACATTCCCCAGATAGCATGCACATATTTATAATCAGACTGCCAAAGCATACCATCGAAACACTCATTTGCATTTTGGGTTTTCCCGCTGACATGTTTCCTCATATTATGCTGTCTAAACAGAGCTCTGTATATGCAGCCTTCTCTTTGTTTGGTATGTCTTGCTAAAGCCCCCCCCCCCCGTGAATTGTATTGCGCTCTGTCCAGAGCTTTGGCTTTTTTGCAGGCACACCAATTTTCACACTTTGTGTTTTGGCCTTTGTTTCACTCGAAACTGCTGGCATACACTACTGGTATACTAATAAACACCACAATCTCATTAATTTTTTGAAAAGAAATTGGGAAAAATTGTACCATCTAGAAATCATGCAACGTAAATTGACTAAAATATTGTGTAATTTCACTTGATCACGATATTGTGACTATCGGCTCTTGAGGAAAGCATAACAAACTAGAATGGATCGTTTAGGTGTTGCTATACTCACCCTTGATGATTCTCCTGATTTCTTTTCTATATATATTATAGTTTCTTTCGTACTGCGTTCTTTTGACTCATTTTGTATCATATACTTCATGGGTTCAAATATCAAGTAATTCTTTTGCGGTACTGTTTTGTATTGATACTGTAAACACGTTATAATTAGCTCAGGATATCATTTGTAAAAGGCTATGCTATCATGATGCTAATCAAGGTGCTGTTGCGGTATTAAACAAGATGCTGCGCAAAGCTCACTTCTTCGTTCGCTTTCGTGTCCGTGTTTACTTTGTACAGCACCTTGTTTAATAGTTATTTCACCTAAGTTGTCATTTTGTTTTCCTCATGCCTTAGCTACCACTTGTGATACCCATACATCTCCTAACCTATTGATCATTTCTTCACATCACCTATGTTGCACTACCTCTAAGGTTGTCCGACCTGACTCAGTGAATATCTTAATAAAGAGTGTATTAATTACAGAATTCATCTACAGATAAATGGAAACTTGCGTGAGACTAGTACTGGGTCATTGAATTGTAAACACTACTGTATGGCATTTCAGTTTACTCAAAGGTTATTGTGCACTTCACAAAAAGTCAAGAATCGGTGTGCATTGCCTGATGCTGAAGTACAATTCCACGTAGTGACAGTTTTAATTTGTTCTTGTTCTACTTGTTACTTTGCAGGTGCCTTGTCTACAAAAAAACAATGTTGAGATGGACGAAAAAAATAAAATATTTTAAAATGTCTTACAATTTATGAATAATGTTCTCGAGTATTTTACTGGAGTTTAGTGTTAGACATTGTTGTACGTACCCCATCGCAGCCTTTGTGTACTGCTGCAATTTTTGCCATTTTTCAAGCATGTAGAACTTTTTTTTTTGCAGTGATGCACAATAGAGAACTAAATATACACAAAAGCGGACCCGCATTTTTTACCATCACAATTTGTGATGCTCATGGAAGCCTTGGAAATGTTTTTCTTTCTTCTGTCTTCCAGTTTTCTTTTCAATTCAACTTCTTTCAATCACATTTTCTTTCATAACTTCATCTATTCAAGTGTCACACGATGCTTGCTATGTGCATCACCGATTGGGAACTTATGTGCAGCGAAAGTGTGATAATTAGCCTATTAGTCAGGTGCCTAATTCGTTGTCACTAATGAAGATAATTGTGGGTAATTATGTACTTTCTGTCTGAATTGCATCTTAGCCAGGCCTTTGTGTACTGGCAGCAGGCTTTTGCATGTAAGCATAGCATTGATGTAGAGAGCAATGGGAATTCGTTAAAGACGTTTTATCGATGCTCTGCTCACTGCACACTGCTCTGCGCCGCTGCACTAACATGAGGATACACAGAGTTTAGTTTTTACTTAAGTTAACTTTGCAGCAGTTCCTGATTGCTTGGTTTTTGTGGAATCTGATTTTGTGCATAGAGCACAAGTGGTTTACATGCCTCTCTATTTCTGTGTCTTTGTTGGTTCCCCATTCTTGGCATCATTAGACCAGCATCGGTCAATCATGTTCATACAAGGGGGGCTGCATTTCTTCCATCAGTGCACATATGTTAGCAAGTACAAGACATGTGAAATCCCAGCTTTATTTCTTACCAGGCGTGCGTCCCTTTGAGTGCCACCTGTGTCCTGAGGCAATCAATCGGCCGTGTGGTCTTATAAATCACACTTGCACCCTCACAGGGGAGGATCTCTTTTTTTGTGTCCACTGCAGTACATCTTTTTTTGTGCAAACCTTACTAATTTTCAGGAGATCGCTGGGCTGGGCTCCCACCTAGGAGTTAACGGAGAGACCGTGCCTCCCGGCAGCTTCCTTGGCCTGCTGGATCGCCCAGAGTTGATTGTCTTGGCCCGTACTGAGCATCGCAGTCCGCCAACGCGCCCGAAGGTCTTCATTGGAGGTCGCGACCTCAGAACTTCTGATTAATGCTCGACATTGCCATAGGATATGGTCAAGAGTGGCTCTGTTGGTACTGTGCTAAGGGATCCTGGAAACACATTTGAGCCTGCACAAGAAAGTAACGCTTTTCTATGATATTCATACATTGTGCGCCAAGCAAGTCTTCATAGACAATGTGTGCTTGGAAAGATAAACACTCAAGTAAAAATGAGGGTGGGAATAAAATTTTTGATGGCTAGTCTTTTCTGTTTTTTTTTTTCACGGCACTTTAATAAAGACCAATAGGTAATGCCCACAATGGGAAGATTGCAATAAAATGTTGAAAAAGGCAAGTTTCTTTTGTTTTGTTTATCATGATACCACCTCATTCAGTTTGAAAAGATAATGTTTTCGAAATGATTTCGAGACACTTGCAACATGGTGAACATGTTTCTGTGATTTTTTATCATGATTATTATTTCTACTGTTGCTGGAGATGTCTGTAACTTGTACGTAAAGCAGGCTTCTCCATTATGTGATGAAGTGTGAGGAGAAGCCGAATTTAACTATACAAATATGCGTGCTGGGATTATTGATCAGCTGCCAGCTCATAAAAAGGTCTGATATGTCCTTAAGCTAGCACACAAAAAAAGCATTTCACATGTCATAACTACTAACACCGCTGACCAACACTCTTAGTTTTAAAATCCACATAGATACTCTATAATGTGGATGGCAGAATCGGCGCCGGAGTAACTCTGGTGTTGGAGGTACGAGCGTTTCATTGGAAGGCTGCAGGATCAGTTGCTGCCAGTGGTGAGCTATTGTTTCATTCACTTCAGTCTCTTCACATTTATATAATTAGTGCTTTCTTGTTGTAATTAATGTCGAGCCTAACAAAGAAAGACGAGCCTTTCCCTTTCTTTTGTTCATTGTGTATCTCAGCAGCCAGCAAGGTGAACATTCAGGAGGTTTTTTCTGCGAAGAAAAAACTTTAGAAGCTTTCTAAAGCAATTGAGCTACAAATTTCTCGTCTTTTATGCACAGTTTGTTACGCCAGTGGTTTGTTGACCTCGCATGTTCACATGCTTTCGATTGGTGGACATACAAGAAATTTCGGCCATGAATTCATTTTCTTGCCATGTAGATGCACGCCTGTCTGGCCATGTCGCATGACTATTGGGTGCGATCATACGGTTTCATTTGATTTGTTTCTTTTGGCGGGGCGAACGGACATGACATCATGTCTAGTTGACATGCACAAAAACAGATCCGCTTAACCCTCCGGGCTGACCTTGTCCACTTTCTTTAAGAAATAATTGGCGAGGGTGAAATAGCACCTGAGGAATGTAAGTAAAGGAAAGGGAAACCCCCCTCTCATCTTGGAATGCTGAGTAACTTAGCAGTCTGGAAGTCAAAATATGTGGCAGACATTGCGCACCCCTCCCCTCATCTCCACGAACCTTTGAGCGCACACCTTTGGTAGAAGATGTATAAAGATTGAGAACTGTCTTTAGAAAAGTTGGTGCACCATTTCAGATATTGCGTAGGAATAAATATTTAATTATGTATGCATGTATTTATTTAGTTAAATATGATAATACTACAACAGCTCTGTGTGTCTTTGAAATTTTCGTTTGGAAATGTGTTACAGGGAACTGCTCCAAAAGGCTGATTTGCTGCACCAAAAGGCTTTAGCTTCTCCATAAGCAGAATCAAAGTGATCTTGGTGAACCACATCTCTGACTTCATATATGTGTGTGTGTGTGTGTGCGTGTGCGCGCGCGCGCGCGCGCGTGTGTGTGTGTGTGTGTGTGTGTGTGTGTGTGTGTTTTCCGCCCCCTATATGTGAAAATAACTAAAAGGAAAAAGGGGGGTTGCCCGTACCACCAGGAGGTATAACGGGCACAAGCCAATCTAACATAAATGAAGAGGGGAAACTTCCCAATTTTTATTTTTTATTTTTAAAGCCAATTAGTTAAAAAAAATAACATGGTTAAATTCTAGTGAGTGCGGCATAAAACTGTAATAAATAAACTAGTTAGCTTCTCAGGAATGAGCAGGTCGATATGCAGCAGCAGTGTATTTCCCCCACTTGAGTTTTTGGAGTTCACGTGTGTGTGTGTGTGTGTGTGTGTGTGTGTGTGTGTGTGTTTGTGTGTGCGTGTGTGTGTGTGTGGGTGTTTATTTTAAATGCATTGTCGTTAAATGCAGAAAGTCCGAAAACAAACAACGAAGTGGGATGCGAGTTAGTGGTCTTGAGGATTGGTAAACGTTGACGAGGATGGTAGCAGTGGCCTCTGTGATGTCGAAGCCCATTTCTTCACCAGGAGTCATGTAGCCAGGCACGTCGGGCTGTCGTTCCAACCAGCGATGCAGCAGGGAACCTTGGGCAGCCTGTTTGCCGCTGCGAACTTAGACAAGGCGCCGTTCGCAATAGTAACAAGCTTTAAAAAAAAGAAAGAAAAAAAAGAAGAAAAAGGGGGAGAGCAGGATTAGGTACTTGCGCAAGCGTTGCGGATGCTATGGTTCGAGTACCTAGGCAAAATTGAGCAGTGATGCTATCGTTATCAGTCGCCGAGGTTTTCCCCCTCCTTGGTTGGCATAACTGCGACTGTAATCGAGAGCATTCACGCAAAAGTTGTGATAGGGAGGTGATTCGGAGTATGAAGCGACGTCCTGATAAAGTGTTGGTAGCTAATGCGTGTCATGTGGATGTCATAGAAACAGAGTTGCACATGGCGGTCACTAACTGAAGTAGATACGCGCGAGATTTATCTATTGGTCAATAGCCCTTAATAATGCGCAGGTAGTGTTGTATCCCTTTTGGGCACACAAAAAAGGGTCACAATGTGTTGTGTGTTTGGGCATTCATTAAAGTAGTGTTGTTCGCTCAAGCAAGCTGCACCACACATATACCTGTCCGATGCACTTATATTGAATCGATGAAGATAATACTGAAAGTGTCCGTGACAAGATAATAAGTGTGTTAGGTATTTAGGAGGGGGGAACCATTGAGGAATTTTGTACGGACTTGTGATCCAATGAAATAGCGTTGTCTCAGGTTCTCAGTCTGCCAATGGCTGTGTCAATATTGCCGCATTCAACCTGCAGAGGAGAGCTCGCACAGCCAGAGAGGAAGACGAAGCTCTTGCCCGGTCCTCTTTCCGAGCGCCTTTGATTTTTAATTAAAGTGAGCTCTTCTATATCGAACTCCTGCTGTGTCTGCGTCGTGACACTGGTGGAGGAGCTGGGTACATGTCCAGGACACCTTCCAACAGCCCGGGATCTACTCCACAAAGACTTCCGCTCGTCGAAACACCCGTTCACCGCGCCAGCCGCCGCCTGTTAGGCCTGAGCCCAGAGTTCGGTCCTTGGACGGAAGACATGACCGCGCCGGGAAGCAGTTGCCCCACCATGACGAGCCCAAGCACGACACAGGTGACTGTTTTCACCCCTAAAACTCCTGTGGACTTTCATGGCAACACATATGAGGACGCAGATGACTGGCTTGAGGAGTTCGAGCGCACAGCCAACGTTAACGGGTGGAACGCCGCACAGAAGTTGGGGTACGTGTATTTCCCTCTTCAAGACGGGGCTCGCACGTGGTTCACGAATCGCGTGTGGTCAACGTGGGACGAGTTCCGGCGGAAGTTCCTGGATACCTTCGCAAACACCGAAAGGCGGGAGCAGGCACAACGACTCCTTGAATCACGGATACAAAAGCCCAACGAGTCTGTTGCAATGTTTGTTGAGGACATGGCTCGTCTCTTTCATCGAGCCGATCCCGATATGTCCGAGAACAGAAAGATCAGCCACCTCATGCGTGGTGTTAAAGAGCAGCTGTTTGCTGGTCTCGTACGGAACCCACCTTCAAGCGTCGACGAATTTTTGAAGGAGGCGACCGCCATAGAACGCGCACTACAGCTACGGTACCGCCAGTACGACCGTCCAAACAACAGCGGACAAATCAGCGCAACCGCCGTGACCACCGTGACACCTGACGAGCGTTCTTTGCGTGACCTGATACGCGAAATCGTACAAGAAGAGGTGAAGAAGCTCGCTGCCACACCGAATGACTGCGCGATTGCGTCGGTCACAGAAGTTGTTCGCCAAGAAATAAGGCAAGCGCTTTCACTTCCCGAGCCGAACACTGAAATAATTAGGCCAACGTATGCAGATATTCTCCGTCGACAGCCTAGATCTAACGTGCCGCCACCTCAACAGTACCACCAGCAACAGCCGCCGACAGTGCCTTGGTACTACAGGGAAACGTCAACGCCGATGCGACCCCCACTCCGCAAAACCGACATATGGCGTACCCCTGACTACAGGCCCCTGTGCTTCCATTGTGGGGAAGCAGGCCACATCGTGCGGTATTGTCCTCATTGCGTTGCCGGGTATCAAGGATTTCCGTCCACTACACTCTAAGCCAATAATGGCCAAAATGGGAGCAACGGCTGTTTTTACTCCTTCAAACCGACTGTTACTCTCCGAAAAGACCAAGCGGAACAAGATGGCCGACTTGTTCCAGAATGGGGGAGCAACTGTATTCATCTTAAGTTTGTAAGGGAGCAACGGAAGGAGGAACCGCTGTAAATGCTCTCGTCACGCAACGGTTACTCCCCGGCAGGACACCGCACACAAATATGCATGCCGCCCACATTGATATTCATGGACCAGATTATTGTTTTTTCTGTGTGCCAAACTTCACCAAACCAAAACAGTGATTTATTTTAGCATCCGTAGATAATAAGATAGCAGCGCTGGCTGAACACAGAAGGCCTGAGAATACAGTACGGCAAATACCTAACACACGCAGGAGCAGAATGGAGAGTTGGCACGTCAAAGCGGACCGAACGCCGAAACACGTGCAAAACAACGATAAAAAAAGCCTAGACACGCCGTTCGTCCGCGAAGTAAGGGCGTCAAAGTCGATCAAGCACCGAAACACGTGCATAAGGAGCCCCCCCCCCCCCCCCCCCCGCCCAAATATATCGGAGAAGAAAAAAAAAAGCGGACCCAGACGCGCTTCTCATCAGCTATACACTTAGTAGCACGCTTCACCGTGTAGTTTGAGGGCAGAATGACAAATCTGCGCCATCTGCGCCCGCACGACAAGTGTGGCGCTAGCGTAGCAAACGATGTAAGTTACAAAGTAATTTTTATTCAGTGTTTATGTTGACTAGCACTAAATAAAAATTACACTCAACTTTTTATATTTATTTATGAGTTTTAGGGTACCTCAGTTTTTTTTATAATTGTAATAGGAGAACACACTGAAATTATTGCGCTGACGCCTGTGCTGCCACTGCTCAACGTTTTTTTTTTTTTCGGCGCAACTAGGTTCGCGTTCGCACTACTTACTCATTTTCATATGGTCTGTGGTTGGCGAGCACATGGACGTGTGAGCTTGTGAGCTATGTTTTGATCGTGTGTGTGTGTCGCAAATTTGCGTTTCTACTTATTCGTGATGAAGGTTAGTGTATATTTATCTTTATGGAGCGCGAAGTAGTTGTGGATTTTGCTGCTGGGTGAAACAAACACATCGTAAACACGTCTTCAGCTATCTGCAAGCCTGTTCGCTCGTCGGACAAAGGACTGTGCATGCATCAGCGTGCAGGTGAGTGGCATTTCCAGCAACATTTAATGCTCTTACAATACATTGTTGGGTGGTTGCGCTATTGAAAGAGAAATGATTTGCTCTTATTCACCGTATCCAGTGCTAGCCGTATCGGACTAAATTACCTCTATTACCGCCTGCATACCCTCTTGCTTCCCCTGTCACCACTGCAGTGCCAGTGTACTTTTGCAGTTAAAAGTTCATTTCCGCAACACTACCTCGCTTGAAAAAACATTGGGGTGGGGTTGTAGCTGCATTCATACTGGCACTTTTCTACCATTGGCTTTATGTAATGTTAACGGCTGAGTGTTGGGGCCTTGGGCCGCATTTTTTAGAGATGTAAAGTGTATGTAGATCAGTTAGTGAACAAATCATTGTCGCATCACTTCACTGGCATAGCCCAGTTGCGCACAGAATTTTTTTAGGCCGGGCGTAGGGAGCCCAAATTGACGACCATATTCGCTTGCCCGGCCTATTCAGATAAGCGGACCCCCCCCCCCCCCCCTCCCCGCACGCCTAAAAAAAAAATCTGCCCACATCACTGCGTCACTTGCTTCACCTCTGCGCTGAACGTACTATTTTATAAGCGCACCATCAAGCGAGCAGCTTACATATTGACAGAACAATTGGAGGAGGAATGACCCAAATCTTTCAGATTTCTTTAGTGATGCAAAACCTTAGCAAAACTGAATATTGTAAAAGACAATCATAAATGCTGTATGTTCTCGTTAGCGCTGTCATTATTCTGCATCATGAAATCTTTATGCGCTGTGAAAACTTGGCATGCCGTTGAAGTCACATATCGACGTTAATACCAATCGACGAAAATTTCGACAACCTCAATAACGCCGTTTGGGATTGGCCGCATGCACATAATTAGGCTGATTCCCACTTGGCTGTTCTTAACCTGACTTCACTGCTACCAAATGAAACAATATTTGATGCATGTCTTTTACTTTTTTTTCAGGGATAAGACACAAATTTGGTTATACTGCAGATAAAGATGCTCCCAACGATGCTAAAGTACAGAAAGCAAGTGAATTTTGGTAAGTGCAGACTTTTTGTACTACGTATATGAAAGCATCGCTTTTTAGGGGCCAATTGTGCATGTGTTGGCCAGAGAATAGTTCATTATGCCACATGGTTACACTGGCACTGACAATTCGACATGGCTCCGCTGGCCCGTGTGTGTGCTCACACTGTTACCGTTAAGATAAAATGTTTATGTTTTCATTGCAGGGATTGCTGTTTGTACTAAAAAGCCAACTGCCAAGATTTGTTTACGCTGGTACTCCTAAAAGTATGCTTTCCCTATTTATATAGATTTTGGCTTGCACAAAGCATAACACTTGGGCCTAGATTCACAAAGCTGTCCATGCGCAGGCCTTCATAACAGCGTTTCTTGACTTGCCCTTACCCTGTTTTCTGCAGATGTTTCGTGGGTTTAAAAGTGCCACAGCATGTTGACCTCCCCCACTCTGAAATATTCGCGTTCAAAGTTCCGCAAGAGTGGGCTTAACTTTCTTGTGCACCTCTTTGCTAGTCCAAGATACTGAAGTGTTATGCTCTTACTAGAGGTGGCAGTGTTTCTAATGTTTGTATTTCCATCACATTGACCAAGTATGCGATCTTGGCTTGACTGGTAGCACATCCTCAACAAATGTCTTTGTGGCACATGTAGAAGGCAGTACAAAATAAATAGGCAGACATTCACACCGGGAGCTAACTTCTAATAATGCTTTTTTTTTTGGAAACCATGGTGTGCTTATTCTAATTTGTCTAACAAGCAGTAACCTGTTTGGCTGTGAACCAACAAGATGTTGAGCTAATAAAAGCTTCACATCTTGTTGCTCTCAAATATATATGTATTGGCAAGCTATCTGTGACACTGTCAAACAAAGAATCAGAATATCTGTGCATGCCTTAAGATATATTGCTTCGTTTACATATCTCGTGGCTGTGACTCGTCAACCGAGTGAACAAATGCACCCTAGTTTTCTAAATTTAAAAAAATTTTTTAAGGTAGCACGGTCTACATTTATTTGTCTATAGTTTTGTCCAGCCGTTTGTGTCAGGTACAAAGAAATATACTGAAAATTATCATGTAGCCTCTGCAAATGGTTGCTTTCAAGCAGGCTTTGCATGCTTGGCTTGTGCCTACAGGTATTGCACAATTCAAGACGCAGCAGCATATGATAGAACAGTAGAATCGAGAGCAACTATGTGCACGAACTAAATAAGTATTTTAACATGAGCGGACAGTACGTGTTATTTGCCACACACATGACCTCATTTAGAATGCCCATTGGTGAATGGGCTCATAGAAATGTCACTCAGTTGTGTATAGGAAACACGTTAACTGAACCTAAAGGTATCTTTAACTGCTACAAATATGCCTTGTTGAGGTGCTGCACATTTTCTTCCAGAATATTGCTGTCTGAGACATCATGTGAAGAGCATCTACCACATCAGCATTTGTATGGCTTGCCAAGTAACGTTTGGCCGAACCTTCCTTTTTTTCACATTTCGTTTTGCAGTAGACATCCTAGAATGTAAGCGCTGCTGCAGTGTGTGTGACTCATTGTTATGAATTGATTCTGGCATGTTTGACCTCACACTTCTATTTTTTTTCTTGCAGCAATGAGATGCTTCACATATGCCTGCGGTGACGTTCTGCTGCGCTAGCCTGATGGAAACACCAGCTGCGAAACTTGAGTTCTTCAGAATTGGAGAAGTTGTCCTTCTCTCACCAATGATGACACAGACTGCCCTATGCTAGAAATTCAAGATTGTTTTTCCGCGGATGACGCAGAAAACCTTTGATGTATTATGGTGTTTGTTTAGTGCTGGCTGTGGTGTGGCGCAGTCTACTTTTACGCACGTCGCCTCATAAAAAAAAACAATAAAACATTTATTTTCCTTTCAATATTGTCCACTTTTTGTGTTAGAAGCACCCAAGCAGTGCTCTTCCAAGGAGCTCTCGCCATGTGTTAAGCGTGTGACAAGCATACTCGAGATAAATACTCATTTCCCCAAGGAGTAACTGGAAGCATGTGCAGTTGGTTTTCAGAGAGTAACTGCGAACACGTGGGAGGAACGGTAAAGAGTAACTGTTGCTCTTTGAAGAGCAACTGGTGGGAGTAATGGTTGGTCGGCAGGGAGCAACTGGTGGGAGTAACTGTTGGTCTGCAGGGAGGAACTGGAGGGAGTAACTGTTCATCCCCCGAAGGAGGAACTGAAAGGAGAGCAACGGTTCCTCCCTGTGCAGTTACTCCTTTTAGGAGAGTAATGGGAGTGGCAATGCAATTGCTCCCTGAAAGGAGCAACCCCTATACCCCTGTTGCTCCGTTTTGGCTTAGAGTGTACCCCTCGCCGCTATTTCGACGGAAGACGCAACGTTGAAACGAGCGCGACGATCCCGCGAGACGTTTCTCCTGGGTTCTGGTCACGCTCGCCCTCCCCAGGTCATTTTCCCCGATCTAATAGGGGTAGCACCACGGACATGGCGAGAGGAAGGTCTCCCAGTCCACGCCGGGGAAACTAAAAGCAGCGACCTTAGGGGGGAAGGTTGCGAATTGCCGAAGATTTGAAAATCCCCCATTACCGCCGCATGAAGTGCCGCGCATTTCGAAGGAACCGACGAAAGACGAGATTGTCACCGCCGACATTACACTGTCAATTGACGGTCACGACGTGACCGCACTGGTCGACACTGGTGCGGACTTTTCAATAATGAGTGCGAATCTGGCCGACCAACTCAAGAAGGTAAAAATGGAATGGACGGGGCCGCAAATTAGAGGAGCCGGAGGCCAGCTGCTGACACCTACCGGAAAGTGCACCGCACGAATCAAGATTGGAGATTCATCATTCGTGGCAACCTTCGTTATTCTTGCTGAGTGTTGTAAACAGGCCATCTTGGGTATGGATTTCCTGCGGGAGTACGGTGCCATTATAAATATACTCGACGGTGTACTGACCTTCTCAGCGGACCATAGCGCAGTGCTGCAGCGCAAGCCCATGCGCGTGATTGACGACGTGACCATGCCACAGTTGTCGTGCCGCCTCGTCTCTGTCACGTGTAACACGCAGCATAGTGGAGAAGGTGTCGTGGAACAAATATCGACGCTTTTACTCTCTCGAGGAATCGCTATTGCCAGAAGTCTCGTCAGTGTAGTGTCTGGGCAAGCAGAGGTCCTGTTGACAAACTTCAGCAACGAGCGTCGACACATTGCAGAGGGTACCACAGTTGCATACTTCGAAGAAATTGTAGAATTCCGCGAGTGCTTCGCAGTACAACAGGCAGAGACACCGGCCGCTTCAACACCACTGCCTGTCGACGTGAGCACAGATTTATCGCCAGCGCAGAGGCAGAGTCTTCTAGATATTCTCGGCCAGTTTGAAGATTGTTTTTCGTCGACCTCGAGGGTAAATCAAACGCCACTGACAAAGCACCGAATTATAACGGAAGAGACGGCAAGACCAATTCGACAAAACCCATACCGCGTGGCGCCGAAAGAACGCGAAGCAATCCAAGAACTAGTCCATAAAATGCTCAATGATGACATCATTCAGCCGTCAAAAAGCCCCTGGGCATCACCGGTAGTGCTAGTTAAGAAGAAAGACGGCAGCTTACGCTTCTGTGTGGACTACCGCAAGCTGAACCGCGTGACAAAGAAAGACGTATATCCACTACCGCGTATTGACGATTCACTTGACAGGCTGAGGCATGCACGCTTCTTCTCGTCGATGAACCTGAAAAGCGGTTATTGGCAAATCGAGGTCGATGAGCGGGACAGAGAAAAGACTGCTTTTGTTACGCCTGACGGGCTTTACGAGTTTAAAGTCTTGCCCTTTGGATTGTGCTCAGCCCCAGCAACATTTCAGAGACTGATGGATACCGTCCTATCAGGCCTTAAGTGGCAGACGTGTCTGGTATACCTCGACGACGTCATTGTTTTCTCACCAACATTCGAGGAACATCTAAGACGGCTGCTATTAGTATTTCGAGCAATACGGTCCGCTGGTTTATCACTGAAACCTGAGAAATGTCATTTCGGTTTCAAGGAACTCCGATTCTTAGGACATGTGGTGAGCCATGAAGGTGTTCGTCCGGACCCCGACAAGATCGACGCCGTCCGAAAATTTCTGGTGCCAACAGAAAAGAAGGCCGTAAGACGTTTTCTTGGCCTTTGCGCCTACTACCGCAGATTTATCGCCAATTTCTCGCACATAGCGTCGCCCTTAACACGCATAACGAGAGACGATGTTCCATTTTTATGGGGCGAAGAGGAACAAGCAGCATTTGACGGTCTACGACAGCGCCTGCAGACACCCCCTGTGCTTGCTCACTTTGACGAGGACGCTCCAACCATGATCCACACTGATGCCAGCAACGTAGGTTTAGGCGCTGTACTCGTCCAGTGGCAAGACTCAGCCGAGAGAGTGATTGCATATGCAAGTAGGACGCTTTCCCGTGCCGAGTCCCATTATTCCACAACGGAAAAGGAATGTCTTGCTGTAGTATGGGCAGTTCTGAAGTTTCGCCCATACCTCTACGGCCGTCCCTTCCACGTAGTCAGCGACCACCACTCTCTTTGCTGGCTGACCAACTTGAAGGACCCATCCGGTCGGCTAGCGCGCTGGAGCTTACGCCTACAAGAATTCGATATGACGGTCGTCTATAAGTCGGGACGACAGCACTCTGATGCTGATTGCTTATCCAGGTCGCCTATAAAGCAAGATGATGTCTCAGAAGATGATGACATGGCATTTTTAGGAGTGGTCGACACGGTCACCATTTCGTCTAAGCAGAGAGAAGACAGTGAGTTGCTCCCTCTTATTAATTTTCTTAACGGCCAGTCTACAAGCGTTCCCAAGATATTTGCAAGGAGCCTGCCATCATTCTGCTTGCGCAGTGGTGTCCTATACAAGAAGAACTTTGCCCCCAGCGGAAATGCCCACTTACTTGTCGTCCCGACATCCATTCGCGATGAGATCCTGAGCGCTTGCCACGATGAGCCAACCTCCGGCCACCTCGGATACACGCGCACATTGGCCAGAATCCAACAAAAGTACTACTGGCCGAAGCTTCCAGGCACTGTAAAGCATTACGTCCGCACGTGCCTCGATTGTCAACGACGAAAATCGCCACCTTTAAAACCAGCCGGATTGTTGCAACCAGTTCAAGTGCCCACCATGCCTTTTGCACAAATCGGAATGGATCTCCTTGGACCATTTCCGACTTCGCATACTGGAAATAAGTGGGTAATTGTCGCTACGGACTATCTCACTCGCTACGCAGAAACAAAGGCTTTATCAAGCGGAACTGCAGTAGAAGCGGCACGATTTTTCGTTGAAAATATCGTTCTGAGGCATGGCGCTCCTAGAATTATAATAACAGACAGAGGTACCGCTTTCACGGCTATGCTCCTCAAGTCGGTGCTTGAGTTGAGTGGAACAGCGCATCGAAAAACTACCTCCTACCACCCACAAACCAACGGCTTAACAGAACGCCTCAACAAGACAATTGCTGATATGCTTAGTATGTACATCGACGTGGATCATAAAAATTGGGACGACGTTCTACCATACGTGACGTTTGCCTATAATACGGCGCAGCAGGAAACTACACGGAGCACGCCATTTAGTCTTCTTTATGGCCGTGAAGTGACGACAATGCTTGATGCCATGCTGCTGCACGACTGCGAGGATACAGACACGGATGTTCAAGCCTTTACCCAACGAGCTGAAGAGGCATGGCAGCTAGCACGCGTGCGAATCGCCCGACAGCAGAGTTACGACGCACGACGTTATAACCTGCGACACCGATACGTCACTTATCAACCAGGCGAGAAAGTGGGGGTCTGGAGCCCTATTCGCCGACGCGGCCTTTGTGAAAAGTTACTGAAGAAGTACTTTGGTCCCTACAATGTTATACGGCGCCTAAGTGACGTGAATTATGAGGTCATCCCTGACAGTTCCTCGCGAGCTCAAAAATCTGAAATCGTACACGTTGTGCGGATGAAGCCATATTGCAGTGAGCCAGTTGCGTAATACGTCAACTATAGATACACCGCGTATTCTGTAGCCGAGCATCGGGTCGATGCTCTTCCTGGAGGGAGGCAAATGCCGCATTCAACCTGCAGAGGAGAGCTCGCACAGCCAGAGAGGAAGACGAAGCTCTTGCCCGGTCCTCTTTCCGAGCGCCTTTGATTTTTAATTAAAGTGAGCTCTTCTATATCAAACTCCTGCTGTGTCTGCGTCGTGACAATATGAATTCAAGATTTTATGAAACTGAGTTTGTACTGACCGAATTGATATTTTGGCGTAACGCACGAAGCCTGATTTCCCTCCTAATGCAGCTGCAGCGTCAGCTAACTCATTTCCCGAAATTCCCAAAGGGCCAGGTACATGATACAATTTTATAATTTTGCCTGACGAGATTATATGGTTAAGAAGCAGCTTAATGTTCCGAATTCTTTCATCGTTATCAGTGAGACATGAAAGTTTCATTAGAATCGATAGACAGTATGCGTAAATGTGGGCTGGCGTGTTCAAGTTGTTTGTAAAAACGAAACGAAGAGCATCTTGGAATGCTATTGATTCCGTGTCGTATGCACTTAAAGCGTTGCGGATCTGAAATTTTCTAACAGTTATGATTTTTCCATCCTTCTTCAAAGCAATATATGCCGCACCCGCCGCGTAGGACGTGTATGAGCCGTCAGTGTATACGTGAATGGCTTTTGTTTTGAAAATAATAGCTTCTAGTGATGGTGAGAGTTTAGTGAAACTAAATTTATGAGCCCACGGACTGCATGGATATAGTATGTCAGCCGGTTTGAATGTTTTCACACCATAATAAGTTACGTTCTGGAGTATGAATAAGGAAAGTTCTGCAGATTGTCTGTCCAACTCTAGTGGTAACGGAGGCGTGTTAGCGAGAATCTGTAGGGATGACGTACGTGTGGTGTAAAATGCACCTGTTAAGGAAATTAAGACGGTTCGCTGAACTGATAAAACTCGCGCCCTAATGAATTTTGATGGGAACATAGGCCACCATACCGGAGATGCATACGTGAGAGAGGGCAATATCACTTGACGGTATAGTCGTCTAATGAGTGTACTTTTTAATGAACGGTGCGATTTAACAAATGCGAGGAGCCGGGACGTGGACTGTTCAGCCTTTCCTTTAATGTAGTCAATGTGGGCATGAAAATTTAAAGAGGGGTCAAATAATACGCCTAGAATCTTAATTTCTTTCTTGTGTTTGAGAAAAATGCCATCCATGCGGATAGATGGGCAGCTTTTTGATGTACCCATGTGTCCGTTATTAAAGAACACGAAGAACGACTTCTCGGCGCTTACGGTAACTTTTTGTTCTCGTGCCCAACCAGATACCAAAGCCAAGACATGCTCAGCCTTTGCTTGTAATCGGAGTCTTGACTTATCTGTGATAACAATGATGGTATCGTCCGTGTACGCCTGTATGTGTACGTCGGGTGGCACGGGAAGATTGAGTAAGCTATGTATTACTATTTTCCACAGTAGCGGACTGATAGGGGATCTTGCGGGCTGCCAATTGTTGTACGAACTGTCTCTTCTGCGACGTTGGTCCGTCCCCAACCTGCAGCCGGTGCGGAGACCCAGAGACCCTCGAACACCTCCTCTGTGCCTGCCCTGGCTTAGCACAGGAACGCTTGAGGGCCTACGCGGCCTACAGGAGACAGGGTCTGCCCATCTCCACCCTGGAACACCTGCTGTTCCCGTCTCGTCCACATCCAGCAGCACTCCGCAGCCTGGCGGAGTTCGTGGAGGAGTAAAGAATTGCTGCCTACCGCTGATCCCAAGAGCCATGCTGCCCTTGCCCTTGCCAACGGCCTGCTGCTCGCGCTGAAGCGGACCGGACATCCCCCCTTACACACCACACACTATTCCTCCTATCCTCTTTCATCCCTCTCCACCCCACCCCGAAGGCACTGCGCCGTGTCGCCTGTAGGCAGACAGAAATTAGGTGCCTTCTTCCTTTTCCTCATGAACCACTACCACCACCTATGCGCACACCGGCACTGCGCCGTGTCGACTGTAGGCAGACAGAAATTAGGTGCCTTCTTCCTTTTCCTTACGAACCATCAACCAGTCACCCATGAAGAAGCAACCAAGTCTGTTCCGAAACGTCGGGTTTATGAAAAACTTTTGGTTGAAGTCTATATCATCTCCCTGTTTCATACCGAACCAGACAGACTTCTGTCAAATGTTTTCATCCAAGTCGGCTTGGAAGCAGGGCGCAGCGCCTCGGCACTAATTTGATGCCACATTTTCTTGCTCCGCGCGGTCGAGCAAAAGTTCATGCAGCATCTCAACTAGCTGGTATCTAAAGATGGTGATAATAGTGACGTCAATGCAAGTTATTTTGATTAAAATACTGACTCTTTACTCTAATTTACGGCTTGTAGTCAATGGCGAGAACAGGAACCCCAGAGTGACAAATATTGAAGCGCCAGCGATGAACCTGACTGGGTCACCCTCGTTTTGCATATTAACAGCCACTTATGCAAAGATCGTGGTAGACACCACAAACGTCTAACTGATGGGGTGCGTTCCGCGTACAGGATTTGATTTAAAATATGTTCTAGAATATAATAACCACTGATGTTTATTACATCACGCATAAAAACGTTGTGAAACTCAAATATTAGCACTACAAATAAGACATTTTGCGCATAGAGTGTATGCACAACAAAGAACAAATAACATTGTTTAAAACTTGTAAAGCACAGAAAATTATTTTTGAGAAATGTCTAAATATGCAATATTTCAAGATAGTTAATACGTTGAAGTTTATACAAATTTGATAAGACTTATCAGCTTTGTTTCCAGAACAAGTTTCTCAGATTTGGGTGCACGTTAAAGAACCCCAGGTGGTCAAAATTTCCGGAGCCCTCCACTACGGCGTCTCTCATAATCATATGGTGGTTTTGGGACGTTAAACCCCACATATCAATCAATCAATCAGGTTTATTTTTTGTCTTTCTGATGGCATTTATACGTTGTTGGTTATAAGACCCCTGAGCACAGGCTGAAGCTTGAACACCTTCACATGAACGCTCATACCCTTTAGTGGTGACTAGACAGGTTGAAATAAAAAAAAATACGCATATATTTTTTGTGCGTATGTCATTAAAGCGTTTCTTTAATTCCACAAAATTTGTGCATATATTTTGGTAGTACAAGCACCCCGCCAGTAAATAAAGGATGGCGCCAATGCAGGCCTTCGTACTGTACAGGTGCCTGTACTGGCACCTGGTGCACTATATCAGTGCGATGTCCAGTAGATGTGCTGTTATGAACAGGAAAAAAACAGTTACACTAAATTTCTTGAGTTTTATGATGCCTTCTTTCGGATAGCTCATGAAGAATGCTAAGTTTCGGTACATTTGTACAAGTAATTTTCATTAAATGAGCATTTCGCGTATATTCCGCGTTTAGTTTAGAAGTTTTTTGTGAGACATATATTTGAGATTTTAAAATTTGTTATTTGAGATCCTGCACCAAAGACACATTTTAAAACTTACAACCGCGGAATAACGGCCGAGGTAACAGTCCATTATTTTTTTTTTTGGTAACTGTAACGGTAATGCGCTACCTTTTTTTTGCAAGTAACGCAGGGTGGTAACGCTTTGCATTTCTGTTTGAGTAACGAGTATAACGTATTTTGCTTTTCATCCCCTAACTCATACTCAGCTGGTCTAATGTGAAGCAGCCTGGAAGCAGTAAGCTATGTATACGTAACATGCATGTCATAATTACATGTGTAGACATGTAATTTCGTTCGTCTTAGCGTCATATTACGCAATAACAATTTCGTTGTACAAGCTAGCGACATGGTCGTTTGCGCACCGTGAGAAGGGCACGCAAATCATGTTGTACATGCCATGGATTTTATGGTTGTCATCTTAGCTCCTAAATTATTCATTGCACAATCACGTGACAGAATTACAAACTGAGAACATGTAAAGCTAGCCAAACGGCCACACACGCACCATGCGTATGGTATAATGTCATGCTGCATGACATGCATGTCGCGATTTTCGCATTACTATCTGTCATTTATGCTAGTCATACGCAATTGTGTCATCGTATCGATTTTGGTATATATCAAGTTAATGAAACGGCCACTATTGCACTATGACCATGGCATATAAACAATGCTGTTCATGAGAAACAAGACATGATTTTAATATGACCTGTCATTCATGATCGTCCTACAGTCGTGTTATGCCCCACCAGTTTTGATATAAACCTCATGAACGACATGGTCAGGAGAGCGCGGCATATAAACAATGTTGTTCATGAGAAACAAGACATGATTCTATAATGACCTGTCATTTATGATTGCCATACATTTGTGTTATGCCCCACCAGTTTTGATATAAACCCCATGAACGATATGGTCCGATGAGCACACAAAGTCGTAAGCGGCTAGATAGAAAGACAGATACGCCCAAAGTTACCTAAGTTCATTAATGAATGTTTCACATTTAAGGTACTCTTGCGCGATATGGTTATTCCGAATGATATTACTCACAACGTGTTCTATTTTCGCTGCAGCAATCCATAGTCCTCTATCTGGTGCACAAATCGCAGTTCGAACCTCGTGATTTTTTTTATACGAGTGATGCGTGAAAAATGAAATGCAAGACGAAGTACATGCATTGAAAAATATTGTGAGCGCCCCGAGCAGTTCTGAAACACACCGATGCAAATGCGGGCCTTGAAAACTACGATTAAGCACATTTTATACTCCGCAAGTTCGCTTCCCTGCACTGCATATTCGTCCAACTAACGGCAGTACCTGCCATTCAATGGCAGGTACTTCCGTTAGTGGAAATGAGGCCCTAGTTGCACATGGACGCGTTTTCCTCATCAAACTGTAACCAAACAGCGCAACACGCTATTTACTAATTGTTAACTGGCTTCTCCGTTATACCGAGGTTTATTGCAAGAAAGCCAGCTTTAAATTTATGAAAAGGGTTTAGAAGGTTTACAAAAAACGATCCAGGAAGCTACATGGCTTAAGCTACGAAATAACGCATTATATTAATCGAAAGATCGTTTATCGACCAATCTAAAACCGGGAGTTGTTTTTGAAATCTATTTTCTAAACTTTGCAATCGATGTTTAAAGAGGCCAAAGTGTGTCAAAATTGGGTCCTCTTCCCTAGGCTGTGTGGAAAAATATTCAGATTGTTTGGGAAGAACGGCTCTTAGTCGCACGACATTGAAATTAGGCGTCAAATGTTATGGTCGTTGCGTATTATTATAAACCGTAAGTCGTTTTTGATATCCAGTCTGGTTCGTGAGATATGAATTTTTTTCGTGCGCTTCCCTTTCAGTTACGCTGAGGTGATCCGGCTGCCGCCGAGAGATGGCGCGACATGTTATGTCTAGAATTCCTGGGGAAAGGAACAGCAGACTCACAGTGTACGGGGTTGACAAGTCATTCATGGATCTCAAGTAGACTAAAATATAATAACGGTAACTTCTTGCGCCGGCTAGTAGTAGGTATCTTGAACGCCATGCAGGATTTACTTACCTGGCTTTTTGTTTTGCTAGAGTTTTACAGAGATCACGAATACACGGGAGAAACAGTTGACTAGGGCTTGGAACGCCGTGTCTTGTGACAATATTTTTCATCTGTCACAATGAGTTTGCTATACTCAAATACCATCCCTGATAAAAGAAAATCACTGTTTTCATTCATTGTTTTTAGGCATCAACCAACGCGTGGAAGAGTGGCCCCTCGAAGACTCGCCTTCGCAACCACGAAGTCAAGCTGAAGGACATCCCGGCTGCAAAAAAAAAAAAAAAAAAAAAACGACACGTCGGTGTTTCCATTAATCGGTATGTGGCAGCGTTTCACGAGGCGAATAATCATCGCAAGATAATATGCATGCCCATTGCAAGCTGAAATTGTTGACACACTATTCCAGCGTTCTCAGAGCTTCTAAGAACTTCGCTTCTCTTGCTGCGTGATCAGTGCAAGGTCGGCACCTTAATACGAGGGACGGAGGCACCGCTGAACTTGACACCATGATCATTGACGTGATGGAGCTCTTCCATAGAGGACTGCGACAAGATGACGTCGAGCGTAAAGAAGATTGCTTTAAGAAACACAACACAACTTGCCTGAGATCCGGGGAGAACCTTTATTATGAAACGATTTCAGAAAACGATGCCACCGTCCTCCGGCAAATGCTGAAAACAGGACCATCGGTGGGGATGCTTTCAATTAGCGATATATCTCTGAACGCTTTCAGGATTGCTTTCGACGAGCTTCGCCCGCGTTCTGAGTTGCAGATCGTGCACCTCGAGGTAAACTGTCAAGGCGAGGACTTGAGCATAGATCTCTCGGCTGCGTTTGCAAAACTGGACTCGTTGGAGCTTCGTTGCCACAAAATCGGGAGCGGATTCGCAAAGGAAGTTGCAAGGTACATCGAATGGAGCGACTCGCTCCAAGAAATAGTCATCTGGGAAAGATGTGGAGGTGACGAAGGTGCCGCCCGCATCATCAAAGCCATCGGAAGAAATCACACCCTCAAAAAGTTCGCCTTGGCCGAGATGGAGTTGTCCCCCAAGATGTTAATCACATTCGCGGAGATGCTCGCGACTAGCTCCACCCTCGAGCTGCTGGACATAAGTAGCGCGTGTGCCACGGAAAAAGATAAAGTGTCATGGCTGTTGTCACGGCGCCGCTATATCAATGTCTTCAAAACACTCGAAATGAAGTGGTCCGACTGGCTTCTCTCAGAGCTAGGCACACTCATCCGCAATGAAGCATGCCGCTCCAAGGTGTCCGTCAGCTTGGGATCAATTGCCGACGAGAGTGCTCTTCAGAATTTTTGGGATGCCGTCGCCAGTGACAAAAAACTTCGCGAACTTTTCATCCACGCAAACAAGTATGGAAATGTAGACGTCGAAAGTGTAGGTACTGAGGACGAAAATGAAGACGCAGACGAAGAACGTGAGGACACAGTCGACGCACGTGAGGACGCCGCAGGCAAGCTGGCTCGCCGCGTCGATCCAGTGAAGCGTAAGAGGACTCTCCGAAAAAGACTCGGCAACAAGCGCATGAAGAATGACAACGAACGTCCTCTTGCCAGAATCATCGATGCCATGAAAGAGAACTGTTCCATCAGAAAGTTCTTCATGGGGACCGATTCGGTGACGTCCGAGATGGCGACGTCCCTCTCGGAGTTGTTTGCGGTAAACCGGACGCTCACTCACGTCCGCGTGGGCAGTTTCCGGGAAATATCGCCCAGTGACGTAGACACTGTCCTGCGCGGTTTGCAGAAGACCTACAACCTGGATCCTCTCGGCGTTCACTTGAAAACAAATCAGTTGAGAACACACCGCGAAACATACGCGCTTTTAGACAGGAACTCTGCACTTGTAAACAAGTCCTCCCGATTTGTCATTTCCGGCGTTGGAATCAGCGATCAGCAAGGCATTAATGGTCCGAAAAATGTGCGCTCAAATGGTCGGCTCGTCAGGAAAGTCTACGAGCTGGTTAAACGACCGAGGAGTCTACTAGAAGCAAATTCAACTTGAGCATGCTTAGCCATTGCATCACTACTCCCGCAAAAAGGCAGACACAGGATCTGTTCGTAAAGTGATAAGACTGGGTCTGTTAAAAATGACTTTTTATTCTGTTGGAGGATGCTATATTTAAAACCTTCAAAAGGTTTTCGCGAGGTATTTATACACAGATCACAATGCATTACCTCGATGCAAAGGCAAGACCTCCCTCAAAGACCCTGTAGCGACGACCTTCCTGGTTTCTCCTGAGCGTTACAGGGGGAAAGTCTGCCGGCTCACACCAGGGTTAACATCCTCATACAGCGCTGAAGTGAACATTGCATACTTCATATTCTCAACGCTCATGAGAAGCCAGAGATCGAGCCTACTGTATTCACACTGTATCTACCATTGAACGGGCTATTACAGAATCAATGATTGAGGTCACAGCAGCTGGTTTTCAGTGAGTCTTTGCGCGTCGTAATTGATGTATCACCACCCAAAACAAACGTTTGAAGAATTGAAGTGATATTTACTGACACGATCTAAGAAATATTTTTTTACAGATGCAGTCGTATGACATTATGGACAGACCTTGCATAGTTCAATACAGTCAGCAAGTCATTGAATCACCATTACGCTACATCTAGTTCAACAACATTGTCGAAATGCCATATCATTGAGCTCAACACGAACGCGACGGAAGTTTACGGACCTGGAAGAAGTGATCAGCAAGGACGTGAAGGCTCGCACGAAGCACACAGCCAGCGTGTGTGCGTGTTAAGATTCCATCTTCAGGAAAGTGTATTCGCCGTGACTGCAAGGAACCCAAGTGCAGTGCTGCTCATGACTCGCAGTTTAAGTAGGCTACACATATGAGTATACATTATGCATTCTGTAGTAGGTACCATTCATTGCCTTTGTTTGTTCGCGCCTTCAGTGTTGTGTGCAATAATAAAGAGCCGACTAATCCTGGCTTCTTTCACTTGCATATTGTGCTTTCCGGCTGATACTAAGATTAGGCAAAGCATCTTTTCGAAACACGCGGTTATAGGGAGTTTTAGTGCTGAGTACACATTCTCTTGAGGCGTTATGGGCTTGGGAGCGCGCGGCGCTGCGTGCCCAACTCATAACCAACCGGAATGCCTTTTAGTTGGCGTCACGGTGGCACGCACGCAAACGCAAGCCGCACGAAGTTCACACGCGCTCGCACAGACATAGCGTATTGTTGCGTAAGTAATATTTAAGTCTTTTTATGATTTATATTGTTAAATTAAACATACATAGTGATCAGGATACTTTTTTATTGTGTACAGTAATCTGGTATACGCAAAAAAATGAAAAATACAAGGTTATTGTAACGACAGTGTCGACATCTTGTTACTTTTCGTGCAACCGCAGTCATGAACATGTTAGCTTACGCGTAATGTTTTTGAGGTGAAAATGAATAAAAAGGTTACTCATTTGTAATATTGTCGCTGCGCAGTTTTTGCAGCAGATGTACAATGCCCAATGTTTCTGCAATATCAAAGTTGTGGTCTGTTTCACTATGGCCGCGCTAGATGGCGCCACCTAATCAGCTGGTCGGGGGCTGGCATATGTTTTTTAGTTTCTATGTTCCAGGCCATTCTAGCTTTGGAAATGTGGCTGAAACCGTGTAATCGCTATAAGTGCTCGCACTTTGGCTTATTTTAACTCGACGGCTAGAGTATCCGCAGTGCGGATACCATGACTTCTTGCGAAGGTGGACTGCGCAGACGCATGGCCCCATCGCCCCAGCGATCATGCGGCGCGTGACGCATCTGTTTGGGGTTTCGCGCATGCGCAATACCGCCGCCCCAACGTCCTGCGTACGCAAGCCGCTTGGGTACCCAGCACTAAAACTCCTTTATGTCTCGCGTTGGGTTTTCCAGATGACCACGACAATTTTTCAATAGCAGCTTTGACTGCATCTTCCTTGTTTGGAACAACTTTAAATGGACACTAAAAAGTAAAACAACCAATTGATTGAGATTTATGAAGTGTTCTATGAGAACTTTAAAAGCTTACTATCATTAGTAAGTTATTATAGGAGGAAATCATGGTCAGAGCACGTTTTTTTTTATTTCTCGCTGATATATGTGCGCATTGCGTCATGAATAATTCAAAGTGTATACTTATATAGAGTTTTTTACCGACAGTGACTTGATGAAATTTCCCGAAACTTGGTATTTCATGTCCCTCGCCCTACCAGCAAACATTGTGCTTTATTTTGACCTATTAGGAGCTACGTAGGCCTTCTTGGAATTGTGGAGATTTTGGAATTGTGAAGGGGTAATAAACTATTACCAGAAAACCCTTTTTTTTTTCTTTGGTGGCCCTTCAGACTACGTGGTATATGCCACTGTGTTCTCTTACAGGCGCAATGGTGACAGACAGGGGTACTAGATTGGAACATTTCTGTGTCGTGCTCAATGGGCATTTCAGGGTTGCGCTCAATCGTGGTGATTGGGTGAAGCCCGGGGTATCGTATCGGTGAGTAACCGTACGTTGCCCGAGCGTTGCCTCATATAAAGTAAACTGCGTGACTCTACATGTATATAAATATGTAAATTTGTGTCGCCTAATGAGGCAACTCAAGGAGGATATAGCTGTTTGCTGGAGTGAAAGGTATGTCTGGAAAGGGAATCTATAAACCCACCATCTTACCGATAAAAAGATACCATTTTAATAAGGGTAATTCTTTGGGACATAAGTGCTGCACTTGTGCTTTTGTGTTGTAAGTTTCCTTCAGAAGCTTCAACATCTAGAGGCAAATTTTAGTAGACGTCTACTTACCTGCACTCTTCTTGATAGGTTATTTCTCGGTAGGTTATTAGAGAGAGAAAGAGGGGAAAAAATGAGAATATAAGGTGGCTCCCCCGCGCGCCCCCTTTCACCCTTTTTTCTCCCTCTCCCTTTTATTCTTTAGGATGTCTGCGGTCTGTGTATCCTTCTTTTCACTAACGCATTGTTCCCGACCAGACGCCGCCACATGGCTCTGGCGGTTTGGTGTGGGGAAAAAGAGCTTTTTGAAGAAGTTTAAGCCTTTAACTACTCAGCGCCTCGTCGACATCTCGTCGTTGAACGAGGGGCGCCGCGTATTGCCGCAGAGGCTGGCAAGCGGGTGCAATGCCAATTCTTGCCCGCTTCTGGATTGCGCGTGCAGTAGGGGTACAGTTACCCTAGTACAGTGCACTAGAGGGGGGCAATGGAATGAACGAGGCGGCCGCGCCGCATCTCGGTTGATCCTCCGGCGGGTGACAGTAGCGGCGGCGCTGTTGTCCTATGGTACTGGAGATCTCAGGAGCGTCTGCATTGGTAGAGCGTGCGCCATAGCCTACGAAAGCGTGCAATTGCCCGTTTTTAGCGCGTCTAATGCGTTTCTGAGCCTTTACCAGTGGACGCACCTGCTACGCGCCATGGTGGACGAATGAATATGCAAAACCCCACAAATCCAGTGAATATGCAGGCACACCGAAATTGCGTCGTTACATTTGCTGTTCCGAGAACCTGTGCCGACCCCCAAAAAAAATGTCAATCGGAATTCGCACGGATCCACCTAGCTTCTCAATCAAGCAGCACTTTGAGCTGCGTTACATCATAAGTGGCTACTGGCGAACTACAAAGAGAGAAGTTTCAAAATTGCGATTAAATCATACGCTCGTTTTGTCGGCAGTCTCTACGATATCCAGAGCACAGTGTTCTTCATATAAGTCTACATGAGGTCGATTGTTTCACGAGAAACCGGAGTATAAGTAACGTTGTCACAACATTTATATCGGTGATGACTCAGTTTTATCATGCCAGTTTGACTGAAGATAATAATTATTGCTTTCTTAAAGGCTTATTACAATGTAAACATAGTAAAAACAACACACAAGCATATTAAAAAGTGCCATTTGTATATGTAGCCTGACAGTTAATCTGCCTAAATTCATTGCAAACAGTTCTCATTTTGTATCGACAGCTTAAATTAGGCTGCTTTACAAATATTCTATTTGCATAACGTCATTGCAAGCCAGCAAATTTATGACGATGTTTTGTATTATAAGCGTAGTGCTATTACTAGGTTTCAAAAGTGTAGGCAGGCACTGCTGCATCTTGTTCTGAGAAATTTAAGCTTTATATGTACACAGTAAACACACACACACACACACACACACACACACACACACACACACACACACACACACACACATGCACGCATAAATATCTACAAGTACACGCATTTCAGTCAGAAGTCACCGCCCCAATACAATATCCATACAATGCCCCTTAGCACAGATTCGATTTTTAGGCGGTGCATTTCTAGTCAGACTACGATAGACTAAAACTGCTTTTAAGACGTCATATGCTCGAAAGGGTGAAATTTACAGTGCGCATTCGTACAGAGACACGGTATTTTCATCTTCGCCAACTGGAAACGTTCGGCGCAAGGCTAGCCAGATTTTTTGTTGTTGTTGTTGTTTTGATGGGGGGAGGGGGGAGCAGCATAACGACTAACTTTGGCAATCGGTGGTCGCTGTGAATGCGTGTAAATATTTTAGTATACCCTCAAAAGTTAAACTGCAGAATATAAGGACAAAGACGCTTTTGTGATTGTGGTGGTGGACAGGCGGGGGCGCTTGGTCGCCTCTGGATCGGTCAGAACCCGCTCCTCGGAAACTGCAGAGGAAGCGGCAATAGCGCTAGCTATAACTAATTCGCAGTCAGATTTGATTTTCAGTGATTCAAAGACAGCCATCCGAAATCTGACGAGGGGCAAAGTATCGGCGACCGCCGCACGATTTCTGCATGGGGCCACGGGACGAGAAATTAGAGAAATATAAATTGTCTGGGTACCAGCACACTCTGGGAACCCTGGGAACGAGGCGGCTCACCTGAATGCTCGAGGTTTCGTCAGCCGGGTAGGTGAGCCGCCAGTTCCGGGGAGGTCCGCGAGAGATGGGCTGGTGTCCTTTCATGACGTAACGAATCATTGTAAACTAGAGCGGAGGTTTTATCCGCCCCCGCACAAGCGGTTGACTAAGGCGCAGGAATGCGTCTGGAGAAAACTGCAGACGCGATCTTTTCCCAACCCTTACGTGTTGAACAAAATGTACCCGGAGGAGATTAAGCCGCAATGCAAATGGTGTCAGGCTGTGGCAAAATATGATTACATACTTTGGGAATGTAGCATAATGCCGCCGCCGGTGGATATTATGCGTGATCCCTCTCTTGAGCACTGGGAGGCCGTGTTGACCAGCTCAGACCCAGTCGTCCAGTTAAGGGTCGTGGAGTGGGCCACACAGGTCGCCGCCAACCTTGGGTTGATGGCCATCTAACACGGAATCGTCCTCAGTTGCTTTCTGACGAAATAAAGTTTTTCCATCCAACATTCTCGGACAGACACGGAGGGCTTGCTAATACAAGGCATCTGTTTGCGTGCCATCTGCGCGTCCTCGACAATGACTTGGGTGTGCTCATCTTTGTGCTTGTGCAGCGTCACTGTGTCTTTGAAAAGGGGCGCACAGTTGCACTCAGTGCAATGCTGAGCGAGAAAACCATCTTTCCCGTTTCTAACGTTGTTAGCGTGTTCTCTCAGTTGATCGTTCAGACACGATGATAGTTATAGCGCGAGAACAAAACGACGACCCAGAGACAAGGACACAAAGGACACGAGCGCTCGTGTCCTTCGTGTCCTTCTTGTCTTGAGATCTGTGTCATCGTTTTGTTCTCGCGCTATAACTATCCTCATGCCATACCAACTAGCCCAAGCTGCCACACTTCTAATGTTCAGACACCTTCCGGTCATTCCGACATAACAAGCACCGCATGAAAGAGGGGTCCTATAGACAACTTCCCGGGAGCATGCAGCATACCTGTTTCTATGCTGGACTCTGCATTCCGTTGATGACAGCGTTTTCAGGGGGTTCGTTGATTTAGTGAGGCTGATTAATTCGAACAGTGCAGAGAACAGGACACGAACTTCAACTCGTTTTCCAATTTTCTTGAGCATGTATGATATCTGGCGTTTGCATGGAATCACGGTTATTCTTTCACGCTCTGTATCTGTGTTGCTCGGATTCTGTCGCTGCCTCTGCTTTGCCTTATTAGTCCGCAGGATAGCCTCAGCAACGAAAGCGATAAACGCCTCGGAGAAACCCGAAGCCTTAAGCCGGGAAACTTGAGCCTTGAAGCTCGCAGAGATGTTGTGGGCGCACGACCTATTTAAGTTAAGGCTTTCTCAAGACAGGTTCATGCTATGCCTCGCTTAACCAACTTGTTGTGAGCGGAAGAAAAAGGAAGTAAAGGATTCTGCGCACGTGGATCATAACACCAACAGATGTGCTGCGAGCTAAAAAACAGTCTTAAATCCAAAAAAGCGTAACTTGTCATTCTCGGGCATTTCATGTGTCAGCACAAGAAGCTTTAAATAATCTTCAAACACACCTATCGTTTGAGTCGCAATTGAATAGAACATAGGAAGGTTACAATTTAGAAAAACCAAGAAATCATCCGCGTATCTGAAGACATTGACGACATGCGAGCCTTCGAACTTTTTATGCAGTTTTTTCCCATTTTCGCCAATGTATAGACGATCACTGAGTAGAGGTGCTATGCATGAGCCGATTGAAACATCCTTTTTCTGCAGATAAATGCAATCATTCTGTTGAACGAAAGTAGAGGTAAGGTACAGCAAAACCAGGTCAAGAAAACCTCGCGCACGGATGCCAGTTTTTAATTGGAAGTTCAATTCCCCGAAGACTTCTGTGTTATCCCTTATACATTGTAATACCTCACCGTGAGGCAGGGAGTAGTATAGGTCCTTTATGTCAATTGAAAAACCGAAAACATTAGATTGATTTGACTGTTTGAAAAATTCTATCAGTGCCTGCGAGTTTTTGATCAGAAATGAGTCATCAATCTTTAGACACTTTAGAAGGGTCTGAATAAACAAGCCGAGTTGCTTTTTGCCGCGTACCACTTTCTGTCACAATGACCCGGAAGGGCATGTCGACTTAATGTGTTTTAGTAGAAAAAACAAACAAACATGCTGAGCCCATTTTTGTTACTTTTGCTAAAATGTTGTGCTAACTGTTTCAACTCTAGCTTACGACACATTTCATTAGCTTGCGTTTTTACTCTATCTAGACGATGTCGGTACAACATTTGAAAACAGAGCCAATAGTTGTGACCGCCTTTTCTAGGTACAAACAATTAGGAAGAACGGCGAAACCACCCTCCTTATCTGACGGCACGACACGAAGTTCATTGTCTCTCAGAAACTTGGTCGTCTTCCGCAACGAAAGGCTGGTGCTGGTAGGCTTACCCCGTAGGAGCACGTTGACGCCTTCTGAGATGCATCTGTCCGAATCCTCTGGTGAGGCACAGCCAGCAACATAGCGCACCATTGAAAGAAGCTCGGGTGCGGACCTCTCTCGGTCGACGGCGAACTTCGGACCAAGGGCGAGGGTGTTGTGGGCGTAGTCTGGGAGGACGAAATCACTGCTGGAGTGGACCTCACCTGATTAGCGGGGCTTGGTTGGGCACTGCGCACGAATGCTAGTGAGCTCACGTGACCACAAGCTGTTCGCAGTGTGTTCGGTTCGGTCACAGTACTCTCGCCATCTTCTTTTCTTCGCTCCCGGTGTAAGATCTGTTTGTTAAAGCTGGAAATGCAAGGCGTCACGGTACATACGCTATTGTCGGTGCCATTCAGACCAAAGAATTTTTCATACCCGTATGCCATGGCTGAAAGAGGGGTGGTAACCTCCACACAAGACTTTAACGTCCAGAGGCAGCTGCTTGGTGCGAATGCAGAAGGTAAAGGTGCGCGCACGGCAAACGAAGACTGCGATGAGGGTTATGAGGACTAAATGATGAAGCGAAACAAACGAAAAAGAGCCCGAAAAACTAGAAATTTATTTTGGAAGTGCGGCAGCTTGGGGTATAGTTGGTATGGCATGACGATAGTTTTAGCGCGAGAACAAAACGACGACACAGAGACCTTCGTGTCCTTCTTGTCTGCTGGTGGTCCCGTCCACAGACCCTTTAATATTGGATCTTTGATGACTCTCGCAGGATTGACTATATTTATTATGATAAAGTGTTTCGCGAATTAGTGCTCTTAATCGGTGTGACGCAAAAACACACGAAAAACGCAAATGCCGCTGGTTTCTTCGGCACAGGTGTCAGGAATGTTGATTTCCACGGTTTATCAAAGTTATGACGACAGAAAGGTGCACTGAAACGTAGTCTCGGGCAACTTTTTTTATGTCGCTCAGTGTACCATCACCTGACGAGGTAACCGGCAGGCCGCTTCTTTTAAAAACACTGACGTGCCACCAGAATGTTCTAGGCGATTAGCACTTGATAAACGATGCCCTCGGGCAAGTGCCGACGGCGTTAGCCCATCTAACTACAAAACAGCTTGTCTTCCTTGCTGAATAACATGCACGGCCTATGACAGCACGGGAGCATTTACGTAGCATCGGATGAGAACGGCCGTACGTGTTCGCACTTGACAAAACAGCCGGCAATGCAGTAGCTCTGGCCTTCAGAGATCACAGGCTTCGTAAGAACATTACAATAAAGTTGTTTCCATTCATTGTATGAACACTTCGCCGACGCACTGGGGTTTCATGCATGTGCGTCCGGTCAGTCACACGTGAACTGTGCGAAAGCATTTATTTCATCGTCGAGCTTGCCCTTCGCGACAAGCAAAACTCGACAGCAAGAAAACTTTCACCTTTGACAGCCCCACGCTTGGCATTGCAATCTAGAAAATGCAGTACGTCCAACAACAATAATCCGCACTTCATACTAAGAAACTTTATTGCGCACACACTCAGATGAAGCTGCGGCGCGGTGGACGGCAGCCAGCAGCAAGTCAGGCTGATGAGGAGGCGGAAATGTTAAAACAATGCATGCATGAACAAAAAAAAAATGAAGAAAGTAACGATGACTGCAATGGGACTTGAACCACCGACATCACCAGTTCTTGATGTGAAGCTTTAACGAACTACGACACAACCGCCTTTTATTGTTTCTTTATTGTACTACGCCACAACTGCCAATTGGTGTCGGATGGCAAACAAGCCAGTTTTGTATTGTTTTCACGCTGGACCCAACTAACATTTTTTGTTTACTTTTACGTTTGGACGTAACTTTAACGGCTTTTATCGTTACGTCTAGACGTACCGCTAGACACTCCCGACTATTCAAAAAAAGCGCCTAACCGGAAAATGTAAGACGTCACTTCTGTGCGGTGCAGCAGCCGTTGCTGTGTGGAAGAGGAGGTGCTGGGGTGGCTCGGGCCAACACCCTCCAGTTGGTGTTGCTCGGGCGCGGCGCAGCAGTCTCTGCCACACTAAAACTTGTTTCATCTAGGGACCTTATGCCACACAGAACACTGCAAACCGACGCGCGCAACGCGCGTATTCTTAGAAGTGTGGCAGCTTGGGCTAGTTGGTATGGCATGACTGTCTTCCGTGTTCTTCTTGTCTCTGTGTCGTCGTTTTGTTCTAGCGCGTATTCTATTGCGATCTATGGCGGTTCCACTATGTTTTTCCTCTAGCAATATGGCCGCCGGCGACTTGCTTCCGCGGCCGGGATTGCCACTCCAGAGGTTCTATAGAACCGCCTTGCCTGACACTAGAAAAGCAGCAGCCCATTGGCATCGATTGAGTTTCTTGTTCAAATTGTCTACAGTTAGCTGCTGCACTTTTGGTCGATCGGCATTGCGAAGCTCCGTTTTATTTCAGCTTTGATATATCAAAGCGAGCTTGCGAGTCGGACTTTACGGGCCGCTACGACGAAGCGAACGTGTCTAGAGGCTGTGAACCTTGTCAGCTGCTGTGATTCATCGACCTCTGGCTGCGGAGCCTTCAGCGTGAAAATTCAACGCCGGCAAATCGCGCGGAGATTGCCTACAAAGACGCAATAATCTTGCACAATGGGGGCGTGTAGGCCGTTGAGTGAAAATGCGCTGCTTTGCACCTGAACATGGCCCTTTTCTTTTGTATGCGCTACAGTTTTTGTCATTTCATAAACTATTTCGACTTATACAGCTAATGAGATGCACACCTTGTGCATGTTGGAGATTGTTGTCACATTCGCTGAAAATATGTTTACTGCTAAAATTTGTAGCACAGATCACAGCATAAGTTCTACTTGTTTCTGCTCGAAATGAGTCTGCTGCAATATATGCTCATAAATTCAATACATAGTAGAGTCAAGTGAACCTTCAGTACATATACGCATTTGTACATTTTTCGTAAGTTTGCAGTGAAGCATGCTACATTTGCATGAACTATATGGTCCATCCAGTTCGGGAATTACCTAGCTTTGTTCTCTGAAGAACGTCACTAAAACGAATTCATCGTAATGCCATCCACAAGACAAATTCACAAAAACAGCAGTGTTATGTCCCCATTACCTTTCTTATATGTGGTGTTCCCGTATACATTCTTTTAGTCATGCATCACGAATCCGTTGATGCTTCTACCAGAGTAATCAGAACTTTTTTTTTCTTACAACCCAACCACAGCCTCCAAGGAACTGCTCATATCAGTGTACGCTTGGATACCTCACCACTCAGAACCTACCTCAAGTCAGCGGACAATGTGTCATCACTGAAAGCAAGCTCATGAGCCAAAATCCTCGCAAGGTATGGTTGAAGACACCTTATTTATTGAACATAATTTTGCAACCATTTATGACTTACCCTGCTCATAAGTCTGTTTTTTTTTTCTTTTCTTCTCAGAAAACTGGTCTAAACAGAGACAATTGATTTTCAAGCTACCCACATCCAGTCGTAAGAAGCTCTACAGTTGCCATACTGACAATCTCATGCACCATCAATATGCCAGCCGGACAAATGGAAGCCTTGTACTGAAAAACAGTGAAAGCGTATGGTATGTTCAATCTGTACGAAGTTGGGTGCACAGATTGTTGTTTCTTTCTTTATGAATTACTGAGTTTACAGGAAATATGTAGGCTTCAAAATTCTTTGACAGTGCTTGTCATGGGGTGCACATACTGTACTTCACTCTACGTGTCAAGTTTGCATAGAGTATCACAAATAACTAGGTAACAAATGGGCCTGTAGTAGTGCATATTTAGCGGCACTTCTTTTTCACATTGTGTAGAGATTGCTGTGAATGTAAATACTGTTGCAAGGCAGTGGTAGGTACAGCATTAGTAGTGTTGAAACAGTTACTGATACCGTGTGCAGGTTAGTACCGACATTATCAAAGTTCTAAAATAAAAACCGTGCAAGAACTCAAGCCTTCATTAAGCAAGACATGTTTTGCAGAGGCAGCGATCGCAGAGCCGAACCATGAGAGTAAAATACCTAAAAGAATAAGAAAGAACGAGAATGGGTGGATCGCATTCGGCAAGCACTTTCAAATCATGAATGATAATCTGTCACTAACCCTCAAGAAGAAGGTATATAACAGCTGCGTCTTGCCTGTACTTACCTATGAAGCAGAAACCTGGAGGCTTACAAAGAGGGTTCAGCTTAAATTGAGGACAACGCAGCGAGCGATGGAAAGGAAAATGATACGTGTAACCTTGCGACACCAGAACATAGCAGAGTGGGTCAGGGAACAAATCAGTGTTGGAATCGTAGTTTAAATACGAAGTTGAAATATCGTAGTAAAAATCGCGAAGAAGAATTGGGCATGGGCTGGGCACGTAGTACGCAGGCTGAATAACCGCTGGTGCTTAAGGGTAACTGATTTGACTTGATTGGACGCACAGAGAAGGAAAATGCATGAAGTGAGTATGGAAGGTTAGGTGGGCCAGTGATATTAAAAAGTGTGTACGTATAACGTGGCAGCAGAAAGCACAGGACCAAGTTGATTAACCGATCATGGGAGAGGCCTTTGTCCTGTAGTGGGTGTAATGAGGCTCATGATGCGCCAAAAACAAGCACTGACATGCACGCAAGCAGTGAGCCTTAGTGTTTAAATCTATGTCAATATTTGTGCTTTGAAACATGCTTGTTTACATGACAGAGTTAACGCAATCAAAATGAGATGTAATCAGTAATTTGCATTTGCTTGCATTTATTCCACTGTGACTCCATGACCACCATTCCTAGCTTGTCCAAGGTCTCCAGTTAAGCGTCCGAAATCTCATTTGCTGAGAAATGCTGCTGTTCAGTTGTTTTCCTCCATCAGTAAATTTAGTTTGGTTTGCTTTTGCAAAATGTTGTGATCAGTCTGGGCAGACACGTTCAAACAGCAACGAAAACAAGGGGCTCCCAGTTTGAATTAGCTGTTGTGGATACCAGTGTGTTCAAATTGTCGAGAGATTTATCGAATAGAAATGCACAGGTCTGTGCGCTTTTACTTAACCGAGTTCAAATATCGACCTTTTACTGTAATATTATTTGTTCTATGTAAAATACCTGATGCATAATAAGGCATCATTAAAGGTATGTTAACTTTTAACAGAACAATGACTGAGTGCGCTCAGTAGGTATAATCAAAGTTGGCCAGTGTTTGTATATGTTGATAATTCGAAAGTCTACTAACAACTATTTCCTTGATATTGGTGTGAAATATGTAGCCAAAAGGACTAGTTTTGTATGATACCCATGTTAAGAGTGAGGTAGACAGTTAGGAAGTAGTGAAGAATAAAAATATGAATTCATCTTCTGCCGTTGTTCATCGTTTGAGCAGTGTCTTTGATGACTATGCACCATTGGCACAAGCATAAAAACTTTGAAGGTCATTCAAAAAATAAGGGCCATTTGGTTCCAAGCAAGTAAATATTCATTAGCAAAAGTTTTCATTGGTGGGCTTAGCTTAGCAAAAACCTACTTCACTTTTCTACAGAATCACTGCTAACTTCTTAGTACTTCTCGTACCGTTGCAGTAGTTTCTTTAGTCAAACTGAATAAAAGATCGCCGCTTGATAATTGAAAATGTTGTGAACTGTGATCGTGAATTTCTCACTGTCTTCTAATCGTACCCAGAGCCACTGTTTCGAGTGAAAGAAGAAATAATCACACGGTGCTGGCACAGAACAGTAGGGCAAGCAATTAGTGTTGCCTACCAAAATATTTGATCTTGCCATTGGTTCTGATTGTGGTGCAAGGATGCATGTTGTCACGTAGGAAGCTGATTCCTGATGAGAATTTATGACGTCATCAATGTTTATCGTACTTATTACTGTGGTGAGTTTTTCACAGTATATGTCAGCTGTAAATGTGGCCCACATTTATTAAACACTAAAGATTCCCTTTTTGACTTGGAAAATGGTAGCCATCAATCTTTAACTGGAGTAAGCTAATTGCTTGAATTTTTTTCAGCTTTTGTGAAAAGGAGTGGTGGCACCACTGTGTTGTTTCTGCAATTGCGTACACTTTGAAGCATCGTCACTTGTGCAAACAGTGTGCGAAAACAAGTCATCCCTGTTTTCTCGGTAGCAGTCCAGAAACGCTCATCCACTCAATGTCCTTTAGTGTTTGACTTGGTCGGTAAGCATTTTTGGAACCTAGCTTTGTGATATCTTGTCATATGGGCTACAATTGTACAAATTAAAGCGATGCCAACAAGGAGAACTTTGTTTTACAGACCAGTAACTGTTAGTCCTCAATATATTGCAATATTCTGTCCACTTGAACAGTTTGGTTGGTCTGGATGCTTGGCGTGGTGCTCCACTCTTATTTGTATGCATTTGTGCAGCTATTTCGGAAGTCTCAACGCCGTGTTCGGACACTTGTTTCACTCCTCACAGTTGATCCATGAACTGTGCACAACTCCTCGTAAATTGGAAAAGCTAGTGATTCTTTTTCATGAAAAATTGTAAATACAGTGTGCAACCCACAACAGGTGGGAGAAACAATATTCGCCAACATTGTTGTCTGCCTTCCCCGTCAAGCAGATGACTACTGAGCCAGAACAATCACTTCAGTACTTTCGCTGAGAAGTAGCAGATTGTGCTGTGCACATAACTCTTCTGTCTGACATGCAAATACTTAAAGACTAGGAAATGGCCCTTACTTTGTGAATAAACATCATAGAACATTTCATTATGCAGATTTGACTGCAATGATTATTCACTGCCTATTTTTTTAACATTGCTACTATGACTTCCAGCACTTCTCAGCTGTCTATAGTGTTATTGGTGTTCCATATGTCCCTATTGTATGTGTATATGTCATGTGTAGTGTATTGCAAGTGCTATTCACTGGTGCATGATTTCTTTTTTACGAATGAGTGCTTTTGGGAGCACCAACAGGCATCCTCTATCTCGTGTGTCAGCTGATCTACAGTAGGCGAGCAAGAGCAAGGGTAGCTAATTCCCTTAACTTGTAATCCGTGACAACTTTCACAAGATTGTTGACTTGCTGAAATGTTTGACTCGGGCTTTCACTATTCGCCAACTGTTACTCAATTAAAGTGCCTGTCGCCCCGCCGCGGCGGTCTAGTGGCTAAGGTACTCGGCTACTGACCCGCAGGGCGCGGGTTCGAATCCCGGCTGCGGCAGCTGCATTTCCGATGGAGGCGGAAATGTTGTAGGCCCGTGTGCTCAGATTTGGGTGCACGTTAAAGAACCCCAGGTGGTCTAAATTTCCGGAGCCCTCCACTACGGCGTCTCTCATAATCATAGAGTGGTTTTGGGACGTTAAACCCCACATATCAATCAATCAATCAATCAATCAATCAAAGTGCCTGTCACTGAAACCCATTTATCTCTTTTGGAACGTAAACAAAGTTTCTTTTTCAACATGATCCTGTAAATGGTGTTTTCCCAGGATGCACTTGCTTACCACAACTGGAAGTTGATCTAGTTAGTCGCAAAAAGATCGGACGCACAGGTTAGAACATGGATGCTAAACACAACATCGAGAACAATGTTATATGCAGGGATACCGAGCACAACAGCGTGGGGTCATTTCTTTTTATTCAACAGGATGTGCTTCTCACCAATTTGTTGTCAAATATCATAATGCGGCTGAGGCTAATCGTACTGGCACTGCACTTTTTGAGAGCATGTGTGGTGAGAAAGACAATGGGTAGCACAGTAACAAGTACTGTGCCAGGGGGTACGGGCGACGGAATGGCATTGTTGGCACGCCTGTTCCAGGCACGGCCGTCCGAGTAAGTTGAAAGCACGCTAGTTCAAGGCGTGGCGCTTTGTGAAAAACGCATTAGGTTCACCATTTTCTGCAAGTTTCTGTCGGAAATGAAGGTTGTGTCTACGAATTTTAGCACCCAATTTTTTAGTTTGCTGAAAACCTTGAAGGCAAATATTTTGTTTAGCATACGTAATAAATTAATGCTTGTTCGGAGTGCAAACATCGTAAGACTCATGATATGTGTGCGCTTGCCAACAGAAACTAATTATTTCGCTCAGTGCTGTGTTTATATGTACATGGACATATTATGTTGATGTTGAATGGGGGTAGAATAAATGTCATCGCATGTCCAAGATTTATGTTTATTTTCCACACAACCTGAACTTCGTGACCCCCCGCTGACGGGCCGTTTTTTGTTTTTTTTTCCCGGAAAGGTGGCAGCTCTACTCGGGGTACGATTTGAAAAGAGTGAGAAATTCAAGATCACCGTTTGCAACAGGTTCAATTACCAGGTGGTGACTTTTTATGCAGATTGACTAAAAAAACTACTGCGACAATATAAAAAGTGTTAAAAAGTTAGCAGTGATTCTGTTGAAAAGTGAAGTAGGTTTTCGCTAAACTAAGCGCACCAATAAAAACGTTCGCTAATGAATAGTTTCTTGTTTGGAACCAAATGGCCTTTACTTTTTGAATGACCTTCAAAGATTTTATGCTTTGCATTGACAGATGCATAAATGAGTTTTTTTTTTGTGCCAATGGCGCATAGTCATCAAAGACACTGCTCAAACGAAGGACGGTGGCAGAAGCTGAATTCAGATTTTGACTGGGAATTCATATTTCAATGACTGGGCAGTCTGAACAATCTCAGATGACGAAGGGGAAGTAATTACAATAACTTATCAGTTCTAATATTATCATCTTTTCACCTATGCAGATGTGTTCTTTCTTAGCTGACGTGCTATCGCCACAAATGCAGCTCATTTCAACCCTGAAATGGTATTGATAATTTTTTGCAGACACACTGAGTCATTCTGATCAATAACAGATTAAGTGCTCTGCATAACTTGTGTAGATTGTGTAGACTGCATAACTTGTTTAGACTCGAACTTGGAAAGCGAATTGCTATAGTTCACACTGCGCTGCTATACAGAGTTTTCAACTGCCCTGGCTTTGTGATAATTGTGTTTGTTTCTTCCTCCGTGGCATTGAGGTATCAATTGATCTGGTTGTCTACATACAGTGGCTAAATACATTGTTATGACCCACTGTAATAAATCATTGTAACAATATAGTGTCATACAGCGATCAAGAGAATAATAAAGCATGCTTTCTATACTCTGTAACATGTTGCCTGAGGATCGCTGAAGATGCAGGTTAGCTGTGACCGCTCTATAATGAAGTTAAAAGAGAAAGCACTGCTTTGGAGGATCCTATGTTGTAATTAACAATTGCTACCTTGACACCAAGGTGCTTTCCTTAACTTACTGTTAGACTAATTCACACAAATTTTGTGGTATTATTTAATAATGTAATTGCGTGCTTTTAAAAATTTTTCTTCTCACATACCAACTAGGACTAAGAATACAGGCCACGAGGACAGCTGGCCTATATACTGTGATAGAGATGTTATTTCACTGTTTTCAAGGTTCACTTTATGGCTTTCCTACAAGAACAGTATGCAAAGGGCACATGAAACAGAGGTCAAGCACTAATATACGTTGTACATTGTTGTACTTTGTAGTGCCAGTCACATTGCTCAAAGTTGCATAGCATTTCAGCAGTTGACACTCCTTTGTGTACAATACACTGAACGTCAAGAAAATGGAGGCCACACATCTATCTTCGCCACCCTGGTTTAAACAAGCTCTGCCAGGATGTAAGCTCTGCATGTTTATAAAAGGGAAGAACTGAGCATGTGGCCTGGAGTTCGCGGCAACTGCTGACAGCACCATCAACTGACAGCCGGGCAAACCACATCCGCTTTTTGTGTCTTGAGTGAGAAAGCAAAATAATTATTTGTGCTTCTTGCACAGGCATTGCTACATTACAATCGCACTTCAGTCTCGCAGTGAGCAAAAATCAACAAAAGCAGGCGTGCTTCCTCTTACTGAAAGTTTGTGGTACTGTAGGCGGCAACAGCAGAACAGAGGCCGTGTGCTCTCGTGTTCCCTATCGTAAAAAATGACAAAGTGCAATTATTCTGTGAAGGCCTGCTTCAGTGTGATAGCGCACTTAAAGTTTCATCGAGGTGATGCGTCATAGCATTGTTCATATGCCTTTCACATTGTACTATAGGGCTGAAAGAAGAAACCGAAACTGCTCAATGAAGGGTGAAGACAAAAAAGAGGAGCGCTCACACTGTCGACAAAAAAGCGCGTGCCGATGTTCGAGGCTGCGCAACATTTGAGACAGTTCACGGCTGGGTGTCTGGTCTGGAGAACTCGTTGACGTCCTTGGGGTGCTGTTCCATTTCTGGAATCCCACTGGGTGACTTGCACCAAAAACTGGCTGACGTGCCGTCGTTCCAGCTGCTGCCCCTGACTGCTGGGCAATCAACTACTAGGCCTGCAGGCCCGCTGGGTCACTGGCTCAGGGATGAATCAGAGTGCCACGGTTCCCGCCGCCATCAAAAGTGGCTGCAAATCCTGATTTGCTGTGAGCTGCTTTTCCTTCTACTGTTCCAAGTGGCTGGCATGACCGTGGTGTACTGTCTGAGCTACCAAGCTACTACTACAGTACTCAGTACTGCCGCGGGTGCGGAAAACAGCCGTGTCATGGCGTGGGCTGGCTTACGCTGACGACATCAGAGGCACGTCGTTCCAAGTGATTGGCGTCCAGCAAGCCACTAACTAAACATGGCGAGAAACTTCCAATTCATACGTGCATTTAGCACAGCACTGCACATGACAGACTGATTTAGTCACAGTTACTTAATATTTACACTTTTGCCGGTGAATATGTTTTTTTTTGTGTGTGTGTGTGTGTGTGTACACTTGTTCGATTGAGTTCCTTGGCTAGTGGTCCTAGGTCAAAGACTGGGTATTACATCACAATCCAAGTAACCGCTACTAATTCCTTTCACTGCAAATCCTGATTTGCTGTGAGCTGCTTTTCCTTCTACTGTTCCAAGTGGCTGGCATGACCGTGGTGTACTGTCTGAGCTACCAAGCTACTACTACAGTACTCAGAACTGCCGCGGGTGTGGAAAACAGCCGCGTCATGGCGCGGGCTGGCTTACGCTGACGACATCAGAGGGGCATCGATCCAAGTGATTGGCGTCCAGCAAGCCACTAACTAAACATGGCGAGAAACTTCCAATTCATACGTGCATTTAGCACAGCACTGCACATGACAGACTTATTATTCACCTAATATTTACACAGTTACTCAATATTTACACTTTTGCCGGTGAATATGTTTTTTTTTTTTTTTTTGTGTGTGTGTGTGTGTGTGTGTGTGTGTGTGTGTGTGTGTGTGTGTGTGTGTGTGTGTGTGTGTGTGTGTGTGTGTGTGTACACTTGTTCGATTGAGTTCCTTGGCTAGTGGTCCTAGGTCAAAGATTGGGTATTACATCACAATCCAAGTAACCGCTACCAATTCCTTTCACTTGGCATGATTGGCCCTGCAATAGCTTCCCAACTACTTAAGGAATTCAAAATTTATTGCTTGAGTAATATTGAAAGTTTGGTGAGTTGGTGATAGTTCATGATTACTTGTGAAGCAGCGCATGTAGACAAGGCACAGAAGGTGTCCTATTCGTTTCTTTTGTGTCTTGTCTACGTGTACTGCTTCACAAGTATACATTATTTATTGCTTCAAATCAACTGCCAGAAATATGTTTCGTATGTGTACGGTACGAGTGGGTTGCAGCAAGTTGTTCCATGTATTGACTGCTTTCTCTCTTCTTTCATTCCATCAAGCACTCTAAAGGCTACATGGATAGTGACAACAAAAGGTTTTTTGAAAAGTTTTATCAGCATACATAATGATCTTAAGCACTTTCCGTCCTTTTTTTCTCTTTAAGTTCGTTAACTCTCTTTCAGGGTGATCACAGGCTGAATTCTAGTGTTATTTTACTACCGTAAAGCGTGGCGGGAGTATGTAGTGGCTGCTTTAATTGCGCACCAAACTAATTCATGACAAAGTCGAGCCAATGTATTGTGGAATTTGCCTAGAGCCGAGTGAGTGATCTGTAGCTAAGGTGTCTTTGAAATATAATTGAAACTTCTTCGGCACGTGCATTGCTGTAAAATTTGGCTTACATGTTCTCATAAGCACTGACTACTGGTTAATAGCGTTCTCTCACCATGTTCGCAAAGTGTTGCAGGGTACCTATAATGACATATGTCAAATGAAATCCCAAGCTGAACCTCCAAAAATGTGTTTCTGATATGTGTTCTAGTTTGGCATCTTACACATAGGGGCTGTGGTGCACTATATAGATAAGTAGGTATGGAAGGTTTAAAAATAGGGAAAGTCCATGTGTGTTTGACCAGTTAAACTCTTCTAAAGGTGAGAGATGATTGGGAGGAACACTGGTAACTGCACTGTCTTCATCGTTCTTGTGCAAGTCTCCCAGTTATTGTGTTGTATTAAATTACAAATTTGCAATGCAAGCTTACCTGAGCTCTTTCACTGGAGTTGCTTGACAGCTGCAACAGCTTCAGTTGACAAGCAATGAGGGGGAAGGGACAAAACCTATTACAGTCTGTCACCTGACTGAGCAACAAAACATCTGTAGTTGCAATTCTTTGGTGCAACGAAAGGAAATAATAGCAATAATATCATTTATATTCTAAAGTACTACACGTGGCTAGGCCTGCCAAAGCCATTTGGTGAGTGGTGTGGCAGAGCCTGGCAGACAGCAAAACAAATAGAATATGTTACATGATTGTAGATTTATGGCAAAAAAAGGATGATAAGACAAAAAAAAAAAGAATGTGCACATTCGATTAAAAACAGCACGGCATCCAAGCGATAGTTATTACCATTATACTGTAGTTCAAAAAATTGAAAGTTAGTAAAACATTGAAATAGAGCTATATTTCATAAGCGCAATTTTTAAGCAAAAATGTGCTGCTCTACAAGGTTTTTGGAATATTGGAAACAGTGCACATTAACTTGATATTAGTCCTCAGTGTCCCTCCTGTTGTGGCACTCCATAGTTAAGCAGCACTGGGGCCAGGGCTTGCTCCATTACCAACTTTTGTCTAACGCCTCGTCTGAGAGAAAAGGGGTGTAACTAAGTGTCATGTTGTCTGTGCTGTCCTGTATGTTTCCAGCATGTACATCATACGGCGGCTGGATAAAAGTTTCTCTTCGGAAAAAGTAGGAGGAACCCCAGGTAACACGAGCGGTTTTGAATGACTGGAGAATTGTTTTTATTGAATTCGTATGTCCATATATTAGTCAGTGGAGCAGTGTGCCTCTAGCCGGAATATGTTTATTTGTACACTGTTCTATCCACTAACAAAAATGAGTGAATATACAATTTCTTCAAAATAAAAGTGACTCCAGATGCACATTGCTGTTTCAAGTGATTTAAGCAGTACCAAAATAGAACTGATTGTGTTTGTGTTGATTCATGCCCAAAGTAATTTGATGTCCCAGTGAATGAAATGGCCCACGTAGTGCATATAATTGCATGGATTAGAACCCTTCAAGTGCAAATACACTTCAAGAATTTGTTTTGCCTCATTATGATAACATCGGAGAAGGCAATATAGACTTGCACCATACACCTGCAAAAATAAATTTGGCAGATGCCATTCACCTTAGGAATCGATGTTATGCAAAGCATGCGGAGAGAGGGTCACTGTGTGGCAATTTTTTATTCAGAAATAAGTTACAAAATGACGCTAAAGATATGTACAGATGTTTTACACACAGATACATGTTAAACAGTCGCATGTTTACTGTTACGTAATAATCTCAACAGCAACATGGGTATCAGCTACACCAGAAGTGATAACCTGATAAGTATCTTTTGTGCCAACGAGGTAGGTGGCCCTGGACACTGCTTGATAAATGAGCTTCAGCGGATAGCACTTCAGTGCAACAGTTCGTCTGTTTGTCTTTGTAGGCATTCTTAGTGTGCCCATGATTCGGCGGCACAGTTGGACCAGCTCGTTAAGTGCAGAAAGTACGCCATATTCTGCATGCTTGCTTCGTTATCAGTTTTAATGGGCTATGAAAATAGTTGTTCATGTACAGAGGGGATCACTGTTAAAAAGAACACTTTCGTGTGCATAGTCCGCATTTCGCTTTCTGGCAAAAGCATAGTGGCTTAGATTTGCATCAGAAGACTTCTGGTTGACTGTTCTGACTTCTTTTGATAGACCAGTCCTTGCACGAATAATTTTTCTACGTCTACCAGCAGTTATGGGACGTCAGTATGACAGGTGCTCATTACAGTGTTCCCTTTGACACTTTGATAATAGACGGTACTGTACCTTGTTTGTGTTTCCAATGCATGTTACTAGTGTCCTGGATCGGAATGTTATTGAAAACTCTTTATTTTGGGCGGTGGGATTACTCTTAGTGCAACCAATGTAACATACACACGGCCCTACATGGTGCTTTTGCTCATCATTTAGCATGGCGAGTTTCTGTTTAACTAAACATTCTTTTTACTAGGTTCACACTGTCTGTCATAATCATTGCTTTTGAACTACAATTTCACTGTTGTTTTGGTAAAGGATAATTACTTTGGTTGTGATAAACATGTAATGGGTGACTTGTAACGATGATGCCTTACTTTTTTAAGCACTAGCCCTCTTTTTGGCCTTGCCCAACATGTTGGTCTATTGGTTACAGGGCCTGAGCGCTGACCCAAAGGCTGCAAGATCAAATCCTGGCCGCATGGCCACAGTGTCTATGAAGGCGAGAATGCTTGAGTAATACGTACTTGGATTCAGCTGCACGTTAAAGCACCCAGGCGATTGAAATTTCTGGAGCCCTCCACTGCAGCATCCTTCATAATTATGTACGGTTTTGGGATGCTAAGTACATACTAACAATTGTTATTCCTTTTGTCCTCGTGCGTGCTGAGTGAAACAACTGGGTGTCTGGCCATTATTGTGCTTACCTCAGGGTTTCCTAAATGGTTCAATGTAGTCGATGTAGAAGTATTTGTATATTTGAAGCTTCTTAACTTTGGATAGTTTTTCGTCTTATGAAAGAAAGAGAACTCGTGATGCCTTATTATGTCGTATACGGTTAAGTCCTCAGCTGCAGCGCCATTTAAGATAGCATTTATCCTTACTGATTCCACTGGCATGTAAGCAAAGTGTACAATTGCATTTTTTTTAATATTACACTGTTCAGTAAAGGTGTGATCATCCTAGGGTGCAGTACTGTCCCCTAGGACGAGAATTAGCAAACAGATGCTTGTGCTGTAGTAGCCACACTAGGATCTGAGAAAGCTCTATTCCAGTTTTCATTGCAGGTGGGAGACAATATGGGACATTCAAATCAAGATGAAGCTCCACAATTGCTTGTATTTTGAGGGTACAGTCAAACCGGATTATATAATGACCTCTGGTAGATTAAATGATCCTTTGCTTCGAACTACTTATGTGGATTCCTGGCTGTGTAGTGATGACTCGCCAGCCCGCCGTGCAGTGTCACTGTTGAATTGTCTGGTCGTTTGTTAATACGATAGATGGGAAAGAGGGACAGCAATACGTAAGAAATTGTAGTGCACATAATTGTCTTTACGCACTGGTTGAAGTATCAAAGGTGTGTGCTCTTCATAATGCACCACTTCATTATTGATGGAAACTAAAAAAAAAAAAATCTATGAATCATCTTGAAAAACATGTACCCGGCGCACCCTTTCAGTTTCATGGCATCTATGGTTCACGTGCCCAGTATTATTTAGCCACTGCTGCTTCTTTTATTATAGTTCACCCAAATATGGTGTGCTAAATGGGATAATGAATACTTGGCACACTGGTTTGGTTCACTGGGCATTCATATCCTTTATGCTTCTGCATCGCACTGCCTCAAGTGTTTTTAAATTCAATATTTCTTTCACAATTTCAAGTGCTGAGAGTTGAGCTGGCCTATACGTAGAACTTTTTTTTTTCAGATCTATAAATTGTTTCACCTTACGAATTACTGAAAGAATATTTGTGCAGGTGTGGTAGTAATGTTAATTAAAATATTTCCAACGACCAGGCCCCGTTCATGCCATTAGTGAAAGTATATTTGAGCATACTGTGTTCTTCGTAGTGACTTTAACAGTGTTCTTTGTGCTTTTGCAGATGTGTTCATCCCCTCTGTAAAGAAGCAAGGAAGTTACATGCTTTGAATTTTGACAGCAATGCATTGCACCTGCACCTTGGAAATCATTTGCCATTTAGCACATTTGCTGGAGCTTAATGCATTACGAAATGAGAATGTGACAGTGATGTGGCCATGTCTGTGGACTGCTACTAAGGACCGTTTGCATTGAAATAAGTGAAAATGACTATTCAGTTTCTGCTCTGTAATTCAATTGAAATTTGGAAGCCTGTAATAATTTCATTGTGGTGTGCACATGTGTGTACAGTGTGGTGTGCACATGTGTGCACATGTGTGCACAGTGTAAAAAAGTTGTGCCTGTCTGACAAAGCACAAGTCCAGGTGTTTACTAACACACAACTTTACCTACCTATATGCGCTATTGGTAACAGTTTCGTGAATAAGTAACTGCAATTCCTAATACTTGCTGTTGGCACCTTGATATTTCACTGCAATATGTAAATAATAGTAATATAGTAGCAGTCTGGTGTTGCTTCATTATGCCTTTCCTCTGTAAAAACTTTGTGTATGTCTCTGTATAGGTCTCAACAAAGTATTGAAATAATACTGACAAACTTGATTTACTCCTTTCACAGTGCCACACGCTGAGTAATAACCACTTATGTTGGCTTTAATGTTTCTCTTGTGGCGAAGCCTTCGAACAGTGGGTCGTCCTCTTCAGCGCCTTCTAGTGGGTTGCCCTTTTTATCAAAAAAAGAAGAGCAGCTCGTGCAGAGAGTCGGTACCCGCATTGACTGTCACTTTCAAGCATCGTCGACAAGTGTCCGCCAATAAACGTCTCAACAATTTGGTGGAGAGTGCTGTGCCCTTCTAACACCTTCGGTTAGCATTTGATGCCCCTGGAGCTTCGATCCCGCACCGTGCCTTCTACCATGCACCAAGACGCCGCACAGCAAACGCTTCCTCCTGCGCCGACGCCATGTTCCGGTGTCCCCCGCATCCGCGACCCTCCTGTTTTCACCGGCGCGGATGGCACCGACGTCGAGGACTGGCTTGCTATGTACGAACGCGTCAGCGTCCCCAATCAATGGGGCGAGGCAGGTAAACTTGGCAACCTGGTTTTCTACCTCGCGGGTGTGGCCGGCATGTGGTAAAACAACCACGCATCCGATTTCCCCACTTGGCCCGCTTTTAAAACCGCCGTCGTCGACGTGTTCGGCTGTCCTGCCGTTCGTAAGCTGCAAGCCGAACACCGGTTACGTGAACGAGCACAGCAGACCGGTGAGTCCTTCACAAGCTACATAGAGGACGACCCACTGTTCGAAGGCTTCGCCAAACTCTATTCTCTTTTGCCACCAAATGTCGCGCCATTTTCATTAGATTGTTTGCTGATGACATCGTTCTGTATTGTGCCATCAGAAGTGATCAAGAGGACTAGCAATACCTATAATTTGACCTTGAATCCATCAATTCACGGTGTTCATCATGGCCTATGAGGCCAAATCGCTGCAAGGCCAAACTCGTCTCCTTCACTCGAAATTCTTGCCACTTCCCTACCACATATACATCTAATTACACTCGTACAATGTCAGCCACGTTATAAAGGTATCTGGACCTTCACCTCCAATCTGACTTTTCCTGGAACTGCCACATTGATTACATTTTTGCAGCTGCTAAACCCTGCCTTACAGTGCCTGCACATGCGTAAAAACTTTCGTGTGTTATCTCAACGTGCCCCAAAAATTGAGTAGGTGTCTGCCATAAGGACCCAGAACCAGCATACACTCGAACCTCGTTATTTCATAGTTGCATCTTACATGAAACTAAGTTTTTTATATTAAAGATTTTATTATAAAAGTTCATTTCTAACACTACCTACTGCAAGACTGTTTTTATTTACTTCGTTATAACCAATTTTTTATTAAATCTGGGTTCAGTATATCGAGGTTTGAGTGTGTATAATCGATAACATAATATCTTTGCAGATACCTGCTGCTCACTTCATTTTCTCTGACTACTCTCGTATCACTGTGTCACTGCCTTAAAAGCTCGTGTTGGTGTTGATAACCTTTCTCATCCCTGTAAACTTGCTCACTTATCTCTTTTGCATACATACTATCATACCATTGCTTCATGATGACTTCTTTCAGTAACGCTTAGCCATGTTTCTATGCGGTGATTGTCCTCTCACTATTGCAAACTCATTTCCTGCCGTACTTTCACCCTTCGCTGATTCGTTCATTCCAAAAACCATCATTGAATGGAACCAGCTGCCTTGGAGTCTTCCAATAGAAAGCAATGTTTTAAAATTCAATGATAAAAAATAACCAAGTTCAGTGTTCTGGAGTCTTCTGAATAACCCATTGCATTTTTATTTTGTGCTCTATTATTATGTTGTTCTATTGTATTGCATTACATTTTTAAATATTCTTTTAATACTTCCAAAGTGTTCTGTTATTGTGTTGCCTTTTTGATTATGCTTGAGTAAGTGTTTTTTGTTTGCAAATATTTATGGTTGCTTTGCATCTATTACAATGTATATATTTTTTATCACACCCTTATGTTATACCCTTTCATTGAAGACCATTAGAAACTCCTCGAAATAAGTCAATTCTCGCTTTGATAATTCATTTCTTTACCTTTTGTCGCAGGTGATGCCAAAAGCACGTTTAGTGTGTCGATTTCAGTGCAATTTTTCGTCATATATCCTTGGCAGTTGATCATTTTGGCATTAAAAGGTGGCCTTCTAAGCATGAATCGATGTATGGTTATTGTTAAAATGAAGTGGGATTTGTTAACAATTATGATAAAGTGGGATATATTGTGAGAATTGCGTGTGGTCATGTAAGTGTGTGAAATAATATACAGCGAATAGCTCATTTTGTATTTTGTGGTAAATTAAGCTTTCACTTGAGCAGGATGGAGACCTTAATGGAAAGTGTACGAACAGTACTCGTACACATGGAGAACCAATTTTTTATGCAAATCACATAAATATGTCATCAGTTAAAAATTGTTATGTCATTCGGTTCCTTGCTAACAATTTTTCTCCTATCATAGTTTCCATATTCTTTTATACTTACCTCTTTCACTCATAACTTGTTTCTTATGGTTCATGTGTTGAAATAGGGTACCGATTTTGTTGCTATACAGCTATGTGCCAAAACAAGTGCAATATATGCCTAATGTTATGGACACAATTAAGACATTTGGTGGTTTAGGCATAGTATTGGAATCCCATCTTAATCAGGTCCATGTGCATTTGCAGGTTTTTGCATGTAATATATTAGGTCGAGCATTCGCTTACAGATAGGTGGGAAATATTGTAAAAGGTGTTGTCATTCCACAGCTACTTCTACACTAACATATGGTTTAAATAGGCGAAGGTAATCATGTACTGTATTTACAAGTACAGCAACATTCTTTTATTACCTGGTGTTGTAGTCCACTTGCAGACAATGTAGGTAACATGGTTTTCAATGCCCTTTCTGTTCTTTTTGCATGATCTCTTGTGCAGCATCCCATGAGCAGGACCATTCACTCATGTCCGTAGAAGGTGGACTCTACTCCTGTCGACAGTGCAGCTATGTTACCAAGAAGAGTGGACACATGCGAAGACACCTTTGCAAACACACCGGCGAGCGGCCCTTCCAGTGCCACTTGTGTCCAGCTGCATTCGTTCAAGGCAGTAATCTTAATAACCACATTCGTACACACACAGGAGAGCGTCCCTTTTCCTGTGACCAATGCAGTGCATCCTTCTCTCAGAAAGCGCACCTTGTGGACCATGTGCGCATCCACACAAGGGAGGGTCCCTTCTCCTGTGACCTCTGCAATGCATCCTTTTCACACAGACGGCACCTTGTGGGCCACATGTCCCGTCGTCATAAAAATAGGAAGCTGTGAAAAGTGAGTGGTTCATTGCCTTCTGTAAGGGGGGAGGCACATCCGGCTGAAGAGAGCTTGTTGATTAGAAGGCACAGAGAAAGAGTAGTTTGAGTTTGGGGTTTGTAAGTTATCTTAGTTTGGCAAGTGATAACGGCATGCATACATGGGATGAAAAACGAGAGGTAGAAGAAAGTGCAAAGAAGAGGCCACCTCCTTGAGAAGCAAGTATCCACACTATCGTGCACTTTTTCTAGGTAACAATTTTCTCATGAGAAAAACTGGTGAGCAGCCACATGCACTTGGTTTTGAACTTTGTGCCTCGTGGAAGGTGCGAGGAAAAAGGATTAGAGACCTTAATTTTTTTCATTGCGTGTCTGATAATCTGCATATTAAGCTATGGTGGTGGTGCTATTGCTTTTGTCCCCCTTGATTTGTTTCTCTTTGTGTCAGAATACTGCATAATAATTAGAAACTACATGTAACGAATTATAAGGCACTTTATTTGTGAGCCTTCTCCGAAATTCGTTTTGGGAATCATTTGACTGTCTCGTAGCTTGAACCAGTCCGAATACAAGAATGTTTAGGTATCTTTATGTTTTTAATTATTTTAGACATACTGCAAGCTAATTCTAGGTTTTGTACGGAAGAAGCTACAATAAATGCAATTAAGCAAATAACAAAGAACCCATGCAAATACTAGTACAGATTTTTTTAGTCGGGGATCTGGGAGTAAAGATTTACATTTATATATTTGAAACAATGATTCATACGTGGGAACACTTAAATATATATCACTCATACGCTGGTATCATACTGAAAAGTATTAGTATCGAGGGCAGCCGCTGCAGAGGCTCGTACTGCTGTCGCTGCGACATAGTAAACGACATCACGTGAGTGCAGCACACTCGCTTTCAACCCCGAGACAGCTCATTTTTAGGGGCGAAGCTCCTTAAAGCGGCACCCGTTTGTCCCTCGTAGCAGTAGTAGTAGTCGTAGTGTGTAACCAGTCTTAAATTTTGACCTCAAAGGTGGTGCCGGTGGGAGATTTCTGCTGTGCGTTGTTGAACAATAAAAAAATTGCAGCGTGCGTGTTAACTAAAAGCCGAATTCTCCTGTCTCTCATTCCCCATTAACAGCCATTGGCATGTACATCGAGCACTATCTGACAAGAAAGGGTTGCTACGTTATACTCCGTGGGTGTAACATCCTTGGTTTTAGAAAGGTTTAGTGAGCGTCAAGCCGCAGTGCCATGAATACCATGCACTAGTATATACCGTGAACTCGAGGTGGTTAAAGGTGGGAAGTAGACACGAAGCGCAAGCTGTAAGAAAGTGTGTGTGTGCCTCCTCTCGTTCAGTCCTTGGAAGGTCCGCTGGATGACGGTGCTTCTATATGAGGAATATATGATGAAAAGATGTGAGATGGTAATACTTGGAGTGTAAATAGGTGGACCAACGGACACACAGGCAGATGCATAGATGGACGCACGGATGTCTGCACGGACGAATGGACGCAAGAGCGTATGCATGGACGAACGCAGGGACGGACGCACAGATGGACGTGTGGATGCACTAACAGACGCACGCACGGATGGGCAGATGGACGCACGGGCGGCCACACAGATGCACGCATGGACGGACGGAAGCAAGAACGAATGGACGGACGGATGCTTAGCCCCACTCTCCATTATTCACTCCGTGGATATGCTGCCATTTTTTTTAACCTACATGTTTGTTGACCACTCAATACCGCTGTGTTGTACGCATTCGAGTGAGCCTAACATGATTTAGCCCTTCAAGATGTCGCGGCAGTGATATGCTTGATTGATAAAACTGAAATTGGTGGAATGAATCGGCGTTCATCCTGAAGTGTGTAGCTCACTGAGGGACCACTTCTCTTTTCTTTTTTCGTTGTCCGCAAAGATTTTGTGTTCGAAATTGGAGTTTAGAAATGTTCGGTTTGTACCACAGTATACTTCATGAGTCTGTACTGCATAGGAGTTCATTACCTTTATTCGCACTAGGCAGGAAAGAATGATTCTCGAAGCGTGAGATTGCAGCAACCATTCTGTTCGGCCCTTGTGTAGTTACACAAACTCATGGTGCAGTCTCTACTTCTTACCCTGGTGTGAGTTTCCCTGCATCCCCAAAACATAGAAGCAGGGAGACGCATATTCCATAAAACCGAGAATGGCAAAGCAATCCTGCATTCATTATTGCGTGTGCAGCACGCACTTTTGCGAAAAAGATTTTGTGTGCTTTGTTGAGGCTAAAATCTTCTGTAAGTACGGCGTTGGAATTTCCGGGAATGTACACTTAGTAAATTGTTTTTCTGATTCACACCAGGTCGATAAGCTTTTTCCAGCTGTCTGTAGCAAAGGACCGCAAGAATGATTTTGTCCTAGTGCAGTTCCTTTGCATTGCGTGTTAGGGCTTCTCTCCTTCCGTCAGCAGCCTAGATGCGGTGAGCTACTGGTACACGAATTGGTTGATACCAGGGGCCAGCAAAGTCACTGAAAATAAGACACGGTAATTGTAAATAATTGTCAAGCAAGTTAAGCGTGCAGTTATCGCAATGTTCTTGCATCATATCACATTAGTATATACACGCCGCACAGAGAAGCTTGGTAGTGAAAGGGAGTATTAAGGAGACAAAAATATATACGGGTGAAGTTCCGTTTACTGAAATATAATGGTTAAGTATAATCGTCCGGCAATAAATCTGGTGAAAGTAGCAGGCTGCGCTAACCGCGGTTGTTGTGAACAGTAATGTTATTGCAACAAAAGATCTCATGGAGCAGCTTAGAAAATGTAACGTGAGCTTGATAAAACCAGTGTCAAAGTATCGTTCACTTTTGACCACTCGATGCCGTTCTGAAAATAATGGCGAGGTGTCGCCGTGACTCGTGCCGAGCAGTCCACACAAATTGAAACGTTACCTGCCAGCCGTGCACTTTCGGCGCAAAAGCAAGAGAGAAGCGCACGCTATCGCGCTCGCCTCAGTAAACGTAAACGTGCACAAAATGTGGGGGTGCTTCAATTTACACATTACTAGAATAATTTCAAAACTCACCTTTTACCAAAGTGCCTCTTAACGTTGGCCATCCATGCCGCCATGCGCATGCGTTCCGTCGAAAATGCATGACGTGGCGATGACGACACGTTAAAAATATTTGTTGGCAAATACTCCAAATTTTTTGCAGCTAATACAGTGCAAACAACCCTTGCAAAGTGAAAAACGCCACGGCTGAACAGCCTGAATTCTTGGAATTGTCGAACACTTTGCACAGTCTGTACCGCTGCATAATGTCGTTTTATACATCTCAGGAAGATTCCGGCAAATGGTGCCACAGTATGTCTTTGCCTTTATTAAACATGTTATCATACTCATACATGTAAAGGCATTTCAAAAAAAAAAGAAAAATGTTGCACATCTTAATAGTATTTTGTGAAACCTATGTAGATATTTTTCTTTTTGTACATGGCAACAAACTCTAATGGCCTTCCTGGCCACATTGCACTGGTAAAAAAAAACATACCCAATATGAGACAGCCTTTGCAAATTGCTATTCAATTTGCTAATTTGGAAAGATAGTTTTCATTGCAAAGCCATTTTGTAATTTTGTTGAAGAAAGACACTCATGTGTTAATATACGGAAAAACACAGTCCAAACACGGATATCCAATATCGTAGATCAAAAGTCAAATTGGAGATATATTTAATTTATCTATGCACCATCCTACCCCGTAATACAATCTATTTAATAACATAATATATGCTATTTCTCTCAGTAATGTAAAATAGCTGTACACTATAAGGTATGTAACCACTTTCTTTTGAAATCTTATTAGATTTTGTTCCTTAGTTGTTTTGTTTGGCATAAGAAAGGCTATTTAAAAAATGCATTTCTAGTATGTAAGACTAGAAAAGTACAACTTTTTACAATTAAATTATGAAAATTACCCAAAATATGTCAATGTAACCATACAATAACCCTGCAATGCCCAATGTATCATATTTGGTACACTGAATTTAATATCTCAATAAAGCTTCTATAGGTGTCAAAAAGCAGCTATTGCAGATATTTGACATATTATGAAAAAGCTACACTGGCTTACATAATGTATGATGGAATGGAATGGAAAAACTTTATTTGCAGTCCTGCAGGACGCGCGTAGCGGGTGTATCCTATGTAGAGACCGGCAGGGAGTACCTGGCGGCCTTTTCGTAAGCCTGCTGGATGGCCCATTGCTGGTCGGCGAGAAGTGAGCTCCTGAGGGACCTCACCCACTTGCTTGAGGTAGAGTCGGGAGGTATTGTTCCACACTTCCAGAGCATGTGTGCGAGTGTCGCCGTGTGTCCTCACGAGTGGCATGTGTTGCTGAGGTATGCATCAGGATAATAAACGTGAAGCTTGGCAAGGTTTGGGTGTGTGTCTGTAATAGACGTAGGGTTAGCACCTGTGGTCTGTCAAGTTTTGGATGTGGGAGTAGAAAAATGCGGTGTTCAAGACAAAACCACATTGTTATGTCGTTGTACTTATTGGGTGCATCCTGATTGCTCTCTAACTCAGCGAAAGGGGGTTGCCCTGTGGCGGCGCGGTCAGTAAGTGCGTGCGCTGAATCATGGGCGATCTTGTTGAGGTTGAATGGGGCACCTGGGTGAGATGGCGGGGAACCAGATGACAGTGTGGTGCTACAGGGCACTTGGGTCCACTCTGCGCAGGAGACGCAACGCCTGGTCGGGGATGACTCCACGTTCAAAGGCTTTGATGGCCGGTCTGGAGTCGGTGTAGATGAGTTTCCGTTTGCTGTCGAGCATACCTATAGCTATAGCTACTTGCTCCGCTACTTCGGGGTTTCGGGTGAGGATTACGGCAGAGTTAAGAATCTGCAGCGTGAATGATACCGCAACCACTGTCAAGGCTCGATTGATCCACGAACGAGACATTGCCCGCTTCCATGTCTATGCGCTTGAGGAGTGATTGTCATAAAGTCAGCGATTTCACGGGGAATTAGAGTCAACTCTGAGAGATCCCTGGCCGTCAAGGAGAAGAAGCCGAGCTCGCGCAGAATATGGTGGCCCTCTTCGGTGGTGGTCAGTCAAGTCAGTTGCACGCGTTGCTGAGCTTCGACGATCACTTCTAGCATGTTATGTATGTTTAGCCCGAGGGGTTTATGCGTTGGAGTGATGATAGAAAGGCCAAGGGCTCGTCTGACCACCTTGCGAATAAGCGCATTGAGTTGATCACGCTCCGCACGTAGCCATTTGTGTATAGCAGCAACGTAGGTAAAATGGCACAAAACAAACGCATGTACAAGACGCAGCAGGCTGTCTACTTTGAGGCCATGGTGTTGGTTGGCTACTCTGCGTACGAGTCGTATGGCAGGCATTCTTAGTCTTAGTTCTGAGCTTGTGTACTGTTTGGGTGGTGGTTCTGCGGGACTCAATGATCATGCTGAGGACTTTGATGGTGTCTACCTTGGGAAATGTATGACCATCTCTGGTGTGGAGGGTGTTATTACTTTCCGCCGGAGGTTTCCACCCTTTGTGCTTGGCACCCCGGCGTTTGGGCAAATATATCAACAGCTTCGACTTCGCGGATTAGTACCTGAGACCGGTGTGGTCGAGGTAGGATTCAGAAATGTCGATGGCCTCTTGAAAGGCGGACTCAATAAATAAGCCATCTGACCTTGTGGAGCTCCATATGGTTACATCGTTTGCATAGATGGTGTGGTTTAGCCCGTCAACTTTCGAAAGTTGTGCGGAAAGCCGGATTATCACAAGGTTCAAGAGGGTCGGCGAGAGGAGGGATCCCTGAGGAGTGCCTCGCTGTCCGAGCTCCACTTCTTTCAACAATAGATCTCCCACGCGGAGGACTGCTCTGCGTAGAGTAAGAAAGAAGCGGATAAAGTCGAATCGATGCCTCAGGCCAAGGGCTGCGAGTGCTTTCAAGATTGACGAATGCATTATGGTATTGAATGCCTTCTATAAATTGAGACCGAGTATTGCACGAGTGTCTCGATTGTTTCCGCCATCTAGAATTTGGTGCTTTAAGAGTAACATGGCATCCTGATTGGATAACTCTGATCGGAAGCCAATCATGTGATGCGGAAGGCAGTCGTTATCTTCGAGGTATCGACCAACCCTGTTGAGGGCGACGTGCTCAGCCACCTTGCCCACGCAAGATGTGAGATGGGGCGTAGGTGATCTGGGCTCGGCGCCTTTCCAGGTTTGGGGAGGAGGACCATGTAAGCTAGTTTTTAGGCATCAAGTATCTCACCCTTTTTCCATATTTCGTTGATAGTGTCGGTGTGGTACGTGACAGAAGGATTGTCCAGGTTGCGTGGGAGCTTGTTGATGATGTCATCGGGGCCAGGGGCTGAGCGGCCATTTAGCTCATTGAGAGCTTGGCGCACATCTTCGGTAGAAAAATCGGCATCTAAGTTGGTGCTGTTGCTACCAGAGTAATCGGGTGAGGGGTCACAAGGCCCGTGAAAAGCAGAGATATTTTTCCACGATGTTCTTGACAACATCCTCCGGTGATACTGTCCGTTTAGCTTGATGAAGTAGCATCACGATCGAATGACGCTGATTCGTGCGGGTGTTCATTTCATTGAGGAGTGAGTAAGTTTCACGTTTTCCCACTACGAACCTGACCATCAATCAAGTTACAAACTTCGTCCCACTGCTGTTCTGAAAAGATACGGCAGTGATCCATCATGGTCTTGCTCAATTGAGATATGCGTTTGGTAACCTCGATTGAAATACAATCTCCACTGGCCCGCTGGAAGGACCAGTCTCGAGTAGGTAGGCAAGACGACTGTCCATTTGTTCTGCTAGAAGGTCCGTACTGATAGTTTAGGTTGCCTTGTTGATGTCAGCTTTGAACTAGGCCGTCCAGATCTCGAGGCTTGGTGTGGTATCGGGAGGAGGTCGTTCTGCGTGTGTGTTATGAAGGAGGTCCCAGTCGACCCACGTGTACGACTTGGTCTTCCTGCTGACTGTGGGGAGGTGTACGGCCACTATGAAGTGGTCACTACCGAGATCTACCGCGAGGTTGGATCAGCGGGCGTCCGTGATATTCTTGACGAAGCAGATATCCAGCGTAGTGTCTCTTTGTGTTGACATACCGGTGCGAGTGGGGAAGTCCTTGTCCGTAATGAGAATAAGGTCCACGTCATTTGCACTTTTCCAAAGCTCGTTACCTTTGGATGTGTCGTACGTGTAGCCCAGGCACTATACGTGGCGTTAAAATCACCCGCAATCACTAGCGGGTTTGGACCCACGAGACGAACAACTTTCTTGAACAAGCGTGTGAACCTTAGTTTTTAATGGCTGGGACTACTTCATACATTGAGGATGCACACACTTTGTTGTGATATGCTTCCAGGGAGAATTTCGATCATAACGTGTTCAATTTCGGGCACAATGAGGCTGTGCACTGTGCAGGTAATCTTGTTAGCGACCAGCGTGGCGGTACCACGTCCTCTCGAGGGACGGGGCAACCACTGGTATCCGGAAAACCTGGCGGTTAGTACTACAGTCTTTTGTAACAGCATGATGTGAGGTTTCGCTTCGTGGCTACGGAGGTATTGCTACAGGAAGGCTTTCTTGTGGGTGAAGCTTCTGCAGTTCCATTGCCAGATTCGCAACCCGTCATTTAGCCTGGCCATCTTAAAGCATGTAGGAGTCGGCCTGAGCACCCGGTGGGTGCATAAGGGCCGCGTGAAGTGGTGGACTGAACACGGCTGTACGTTGCGACAACAACTTACCCGCAGCAACGGCAGGTGCGACGAAGTGATTGAGGTATTGCTCCACTTGGCCCAACAATTATCATGGGCCGCAAGGGTAGACTGCACGAGAGCCATGCTTTTGCCAAGAAAGCCAAGGCTTTCCTTTATAGCCGATAGCGTGCTCCTTATGTCATCTAACTCTGCCTTTAAAGCTGGCTGATCAAGGCTGACTGCGCGTTTCTTGTGTGCGCTTTCACTGTTGTCATTATCACCGCTTACGGGTTGTGACTGCGACAGGGTGATTACATTGTCATAGTTGTCGGTGGTGGGCGTAGCAGCGCAGGCGTTTCTTTCATTTTTCAGTTCGGCAATTGCGACCGTGAGTTTGCGTATTGTTTCTTTCATCGGCGCGTTTTCGTGTTTTAAAATAGCTATCTCAGATATGGTGTATTATGCTATGAGAGTGAACCTGACCCTACCTGTGATGTAGTGTTTCCTTTTCCCCGCTTGTGTGAGAGTTCCCCGCTTATTCTTGTTGGTGTTGCCTGGCGATGGTGGTGCTGATGGGCTCGGCAATCGTTGACGGGAGACCCCGGTGTGACTGGGGTGAGGCCTAGAACCGGCGTGAGGCCCGGAACCGGAGTGGGATCCGGAGCAGGACCCGGGCCGGGAACCTGGATGGGAACTGGAACGGGACCTGGAGTAGCCCCGCGGTATAGATCTAGTTGGGGTCCCAATTCGCGCGCAATGGGAATGGGTCCAATGGTGGCTCCGGGACCTCGATGCACGCATGGAGTGGTTCTTGGGACGAGTACAGTATAAAGACCGGGATTGGCTGCTGTCGGATCTGCCATCTGTAGAAAGCTTCGGGGCTTAGTCGTCGTCAGCGGTTGCATTGAACTCGTTCGTTGCTTCATGACGGTTGTTGTGTCGCGTCGAGTGTGCTCGCTCCCCTCATCGTCGTCATACCACGTATGGAATGTGGTAGCATTCTTTACATTCCTTGTCGGCAGTGAGGTGGGCTAACCTGCAAAGCTTGCATGTTGGTGTTCAGCGGTGTTCCTTTTCGGGGTTCGGCACACTGCAGCCTCGGCAGATTACGTCTTCAGGGTTCGAGACGCTCGAACCCTGGAGCTCGATGGCCGAGCGGACTGCAGACGTAGCAAATATCTATCTTTCTACAGTATAGTGTACATTGAAGTAGCACCGATCCGTATCGCACGAAATTCGGCACGCGATGTCCATCTAAGGCCACGATCACTGCGGTGGTAGTTCAGATGCGCTTGGCAGCCAGGGTTAGTGAATTGAGGTCGTTGACAATCTTCACACCAATATCCGCCGAACCGTCTTGCACGGGAATCTCTCGAATGATGCCTTTGCATGTAGAATGTGGTGTTGCTTCATAGGCACTAACTTCATAGGTCTTGTTAGCGATGCGGATTTCTTTAACGTGCACGTAGTGATTAGCATTTTCTCTCTTCGAAGTGCTTGCCACTAAGATATTCTGTTTAATATTGGGCCAGAGCGTGTCTGCTTGCTGTTCCAATGGGCTGATACCTGCCGAAGTCGAAATGGCTTCAGCGATTGTCGTTTGGTCAATCCTCGCAATGTTAAGACCCCCTCTGGATTTAATGATGATGGGGATGATGTCCTTTGGTAGTTGAGGCATTCAGCTTGCTCGAATAATTTTGTTCTTCTCATTTTCTTTGTTGCAGGGTTTGTGCTCATTGCGTTTCGAAGCACTATATGACGGCGCACGTTTGGAGCCTTCAATTTGGGCTAGCGCTCGACGACACGAGGCAGTCTGCCAGCCTTGGTCTGGTGTGATTTCCTTCGGGTCAATGTCTTCGCCTGTCGCTTGGTACTCCATTGCTCAGCGAGACAGTGCAGCTACAGGACGCGCCAGCGAGCGCGGGCCACATTAGAGCGAAAAAGGCACTCGCTAGCTGTCGGCGGGCGTGCGACAATGGAGGAGGTGCAATAAAATGCAAGAAACAAGCACTCACTGTGCCCAAATCGTGTCGGCAGAGTCCTTGTGTCTGCTAGAAGTCGTTGCACTAATATAACGTTGAAATCGCAAAGTAGCGTCGCAAAAACGTTGAATAAGGCAGGAGCCATAGTGAAAGCTTTCGCACACTTCGGCTTCTTCTTCTTCTCTGTAATGTATGATAGTAATATAATTATTAACAATTATTACTAATTAACTTACGCCTCAAACAAAACTTCATTCATATTTTTCTTAAAATAAACTGTACAAGGAAAGTAAAATCTGTCAGCGTTTTCTCGCAATTTTTCTGAAGACGTAACTGTTCGTGGACATTACAGGGTTAAGACTGTGTAGTGAACTAGAATCTTTGTGCGTTCCCTCTCGTTACTTTTCACGAGATAACATCTCATTACAGAGGAGAGCGACAGACTTTTCCCTTTCCCCATCCTAAGCTCCACAGATCACAAGCAAGCACGCTCCGCATGCTCCAGACGGGGTCTTACCCCTCTAGGGGCTTTCTGAGCATGCTTCATCCGGATATTGATCCACTTTGCCCAGATTGTGGTGAATTTTGCTCTTTGAGTCACATGCTCTGGCAGTGCCCTGCGTTACAGGATTTTAAAACAGAAGAAGACTGGACGACGGCAATCACAGACCCCAGACAAGACGTCCAGCTTCAGGCTGTCCAGAGGGCCCATGAACGAGCGGAGAGGCATGGCCTCTCTGTTCCGACATGGGACTAGCCAACGGCTGGGTGGGGACCTACATAGTTGGCCCGCTGCCTTGCCTCTCAGGACCAAATAAAGTTGTTTGTCATGTGTTTGTGCGTTCGTCGATATTAAACATAACGTGGCCAAAAAACAATTTTTTTTATTTTCATACGACTGTCTTTCAATTGAAACCTTATAACATATAATGTTAATTGGTGATTTTTAATTATCCTTGTTTATTACATAGATTGAGATTGATTAATATGTGGGGTTTAACGTCCCAAAAACACCATACGATTATGAGAGACACTGTAGTGGAGGGCTCCGGAAATTTTGACCACCTGGGTTTTTTTAACATGAGCCCAAATCTGAGCACACGGGCCTACAGCATTTTCGCCTCCATCGAAAATGCACCCGCCGCAGCCAGGAATCGATCCTGGGACCTGTGCGATTACATATATTACTGTTCGAGAAAGAAGCATTTGGAGTTCTGTTTAAAATTATTGAATCACTTGAAAGTCATGATTGTTTTACAGAATTAAAAACTGCTAAAAATGAAGTTTTGGGAGAAACAAGAATGTATTTTCCAAACCTGCTTTATGCACCATTGGAAGGCTGCTGGATGCTAAAAGCGGCCAGACTCGTAACTGGGTCCTTCCTTAGCTTTTGTGAGTTGACTGTTCCTAGTTTTTTCCTAAGCTCCTAGTTTTTTTTATCTTGTTTTTTTTTCAGCCATTGACTGGCAGCTGTCCTTCTTCAAGTGAGTTTAGTTCATGCTGACATAAGCTACTGTGCTGCAGTAGCCAGGATATTGACAGCTCACAGCCTGCCTCAAGATATCCATCATGCCACTATTTCCACTGCTAAACTGACATATACGATCCTACAGACAAAAAACATTCCCCGGATTGCATGCACATATTTATAATCACGCTGCCAAAGCATATCATCGAAACACTCATTTGCATTTTGGGTTTTCCCGCTGACATGTTTGCTCAGATTATGCTGTCTAAACAGAGCTCTGCATATGCAGCCTTCTCTTTGTTTGGTATGTCTTGCTAAACCCCCCCCCCCCCCCCCGTGAATTGTATTGCGCTGTGTCCAGAGCTTTGGCTTTTTTGCAGGCACACCAATTTTCACACTTTGTGTTTTGGCCTTTGTTTCACTCGAAACTGCTGGCATACACTACTGGTATGCTAATAAACACCACAATCTCATTAATTCTTTGAAAAGAAATTGAGAAAAAATGCACCATCTAGAAATCATGCAATGTAAATTGACTGAAAGATTGTGTAGTTTCACTTGATCACGATATTGTGAATATTGACTCTGGAGGAAAGCACAACAAACTAGGATGGATCGTTTAGGTGTTGCTATACTCGCCCTTGATGATTCTCCTGAATTCTTTTCTATATATAATATAGCTTCTTTCGTACTGTGTTCTTTTGACTCATTTTGTATCATATACTTCATGGGTTCAAATATGAAGTAATTCTTTTGCGGTACTGTTTTGTATTGATACTGTAAACACTTTAGAATTGGCTCAGGATAGCATTTGTGGAAGGCTATGCTATCATGATGCTAATCAAGGTGCTGTTGCGGTATTAAACAAGATGCGGCGCAAAGCTCACTTCTTCGTTCGCTTTCGTGTCCGTGTTTACATTGTACAGCACCTTGTTTAATAATTATTTCACCTCAGTTGTCATTTTGTTTTCCTCATGCCTTAGCTACCACTTGTGATACCCATACATCTCCTAACCTATTGATCATTTCTTCACATCACCTATGTTGCACTACTTCTAAGGTTGTCCCACCTGACTCAGTGAATATCTTATTAAGGAGTGTATTAATTACAGAATTCATCTACAGATAGATGGAAACTTGCGTGAGACTCGTACTGGGTCATTGAATTGTAAAGACTTCTGTATGGCATTTCAGTTTACTCAAAGGTGATTGTGCACTTCACAAAAATGCAAGAATCGGTGTGCATTGCCTGATGCTGAAGTACAATTCCATGTAGTGACAGTTTTCATTTGTTCTTGTTCTACTTGTTACTTTGCAGGTGCCTTGTCTACAAAAAAACAATGTTGAGATGGACGAAAAAATAAAATATTTGAAAATGTCTTACAATTTATGAATAATGTTCTGGAGTATATTACTGGAGTCTAGTGTTAAAGACATTGTTGTACGTACCCCATCGCAGCCTTTGTGTACTGGTGCAATATTTGCCATTTTTCAAGCATAGAGAACTTTTTTTTTGCAGTGATGCACAATAGAGAACTAAATATACACAAAAGCGGACCCGCATTTTTTACCATCACAATTTGTGATGCTCATGGAAGCCTTGGAAATGTTTTTCTTTCTTCTGTCTTCCAGTTTTCTTTTCAATTCAACTTCTTTCAATCACATTTTCTTTCATAACTCTATGTATTCAAGTGTCACACGATGCTTGCTATGTGCATCACCGATTGGGAACTTATATGCAGCAAAAGTGTGATAATTAGCCTAATAGTCAGGTGCCTAATTTGTTGTCAGTAATGAAGATAATTGTAGTTAATTATGTATTGTCTGTCTGAATCGCATCTGAGTCAGGCCTTTGTGTACTGGCAGCAGGCTTTTGCATGTAAGCATAGCATTGATGTAGAGAGCAATGGGAATTCGTGTAAGACGTTTTATCGATGCTCAGCTCACTGCACACTGCTCTGCGCCGCTGCACTAACATGAGGATACACAGAGATTAGTTTTTACTTAAGTTAACTTTGCAGCAGTTCCTGATTGCTTGGTTTTTGTGGAGTCTGATTTTGTGCATAGAGCACAAGTGGTTTACATGCCTCTCTATTTCTTCGTCTTTGTTGGTTCCCCATTCTTGGCATCATTAGAGCAGCATCGGCCAATCATGCTCATAAAAGGGGGGCTGCATTTCTTCCATCAGTGCACATACGTTAGCAAGTACAAGACATGTGAAATCCCAGCTTTATTTCCTACCAGGCGTGCGTCCCTTTGAGTGCCACCTGTGTCCCGATGCAATCAATCGGCCGTGTGGTCTTATAAACCACTCTTGCACCCTCACAGGGGAGCATCTCTTTTTTTGTGTCCACTGCAGTACATCTTTTTTTGTGCAAACCTTACTAATTTGCAGGAGATCGCTGGGCTGGGCTTCCACCTAGGAGTTAACGGAGAGACCGTGCCTCCCGGCAGCTTTCTTGGCCTGCTGGATCGCCTAGAGTTGATTGTCTAGGCCCGTACTGAGCATCACAGTCCGCCAACGCGCCTGAAGGTCTTCATTGGAGGTCGCGACCTCAGAACTTCTGATTAATGCTCGACATTGCCATAAGATATGGTCAAGAGTGGCTCTGTTGGTACTGTGCTAAGGGATCCTGGAAACACATTTGAGCCTGCACAAGAAAGTAACGCTTTTCTATGATATTCATACATTGTACGCCAAGTGAGTCTCCATAGACAATGTGTGCTTGGAAAGATAAACACTCAAGTAAAAATGAGGGTGTGAATAAAATTTTTGCTGGCTAATCTTTTGTTTTTTTTTTCATGGCACTTTAATGAAGACCAGTAGATAATGCCCACAATGGCAATACAAGATTGCAATAAAATGTTGAAAAAGGCAAGTTTCTTTTGTTTTGTTTATTATAATACCACCTCATTCAGTTTGAAAAGATAATGTCTTCGAAATGATTTAGACACTTGTAACATGGTGAACATGTTTCTGTGATTTTTTATCATGATTATTATTTTTACTGTTGCTGGAGATGTCTAACTTGTATGTAAAGCAGGCTTCTCCATGATGTGATGAAGTGTGAGGAGAAGTCGAATTTAACTATACAAATATGCGTGCTGGGATTATTGATCAGCTGCCAGCTCATAAAAAGGTCTGATATGTCGTTAAGCTAGCACACAAAAAAAAGCATTTCACATGTCATAACTACTAACACCGCTGACCAACACTCTTAGTTTTAAAATCCACATATATACTCGATAATGTGGATGGCAGAATCGCCACCGGAGTAAAACTGGTGTTGGAGGTACGGGCGTATCATTGGAAGGCTGCAGGCTCAGTTGCTGCCAGTGGTGAGCTATCGTTTCATTCGCTTCGGTCTCTTCACATTTATATAATTAGTGCTTTCTTGTAATTAATGTCGAGCCTAACAATGAAAGACGAGTCTTTCCCTTTCTTTCGTTCACTGTGTATCTCAGCAGCCAGCAAGTTGAACATTCAGGAGGTTTTTTCTGCGCAGAAAAAAACTTTAGAAGCTTTGTAAAGCAATTGAGCTACAAATTTCCCGTCTTTTATGCACAGTTTGTTACGCCAGGGGTTTGTTGACCTCGCATGTTCACATGCTTTCGATTGGTGGACATACAAGAAATTTCGGCCATGAATTGATTTTCTTGCCATGTATATGCACGCCTGTCTGGCCATGTCTCGCATGACTATTGGGTGCGATCATCCGGTTTCATTAGATTTGTTTCTTTTGGTGGGGCAAGCGGATATGACCATGTCTAGTTGACATGCACAAAAACAGATCCGCTTAACCCTCCGTGCTGACCTTGTCCACATGCTTTAAGAAATAATTGGCGAGGGTGAAATAGCACCTGAGGAATGGAAGTAAAGGAAAGGGAAACCCCCTCTCATTTTGGAATGCTGAGTAACTTAGCAGTCTTCAAGTCAAAATATGTGGCAGACATTGCGCACCCCTCCCCCCATCTTCACGAACCTTTGAGCGCACACCTTTGGTAGAAGATGTATAAAAATTTAGAACTGCTTCCAAGAAAGTTGGTGCACCATTTCAGATATTGCGTAGAAATAAATATTTAATTATGTATGCATGTATTCATTTAGTTAAATAGGATAATACTGCAACAGCTCTGTGTGTCTTTGAAATTTTGGTTTGGAAATGTGTTACAGGCAACTGCTACAAAAGGCTGATTTGCTGCACCGAAAGGCTTTAGCTTCTCCATAAGCAGAATCAAAGTGGTCTTGGTGAACCGCATCGCTGACTTTATACCTGTGTGTGTGTGTGTGTGTGTGTGTGTGTGTGTGTGTGTGTGTGTGTGTGTGTGTGTGTGTGTGTGTGTGTATGTGTGTGTGTGTGTGTGCGTGCGCGTGTGTGTTTGTGTGTGTGTGTACCACCAGGAGGTATAATTGGCTCAAGCCAATCTAACATAAATGAAGAGGGAAAACCTCCGAAATTTTTTTCTTTAAAGCCAATTATTTAAAAAAAATAACATGGGTAAAACCTAGTGAGTATGGCATGAAACTGTAATAAGTAAACTAGTTAGCTTTTCAGGAATGAACAGGTTGATATGCAGCAGCAGTGTATTTCCCCCACTTGAGTTTTTGGAGCTCGTGTGTTTGTGTGTGTGTGTGTGTGTGTGTGCATGTGTGTGTGTGTGTGTGTTTATTTTAAATGCATTGTCATTGAATGCAGAAAGTCCAAAAACAAACAACGAAGTGGGATGCGAGCCAGTGGTCTTGAGGATGGGTAAACGTTGACGAGGATGGTAGCAGTGGCCTCTGTGATGTCGAAACCCATTTCTTCACCAGGAGTCATGTAGCCAGGCACGTCGGGCTGTCGTTCCAACCAGCGATGCAGCAGGGAACCTTGGGCAGCCTGTTTGCCGCTGCGAACTTAGACAAGGCACCGTTCGCAATAGTAACAAGCTTTAAAAAAAAGAAGAAAAAGGGGGGGCAGGATTAGGTACTTGCGCAAGCGTTTCGGATGCTATGGTTCGAGTACTTAGGGGAAATGAAGCAGTGATGCTATCGTTATCAGTCGCCGAGGTTTTCCCCCACCTTTGTTGGCATAACTGCGACTGTAATCGAGATCATTCACGCAAAAATTGTGATATGGAGGTGATTCGGAGTATGAAGCGACGTCCTGATAAAGTGTTGGTAGCTGTTTTCACTTTATTCATTAACCTTCCTTCAGCGTCATGCTTCTACCACAGAAATCTCATAGCAGAAGTTAAAGCATGGGTGTTCAGATTCATAAAAGTCAGCTTGCCATGGAAACAGGACGTAAACTTGGAAAGCAACAAGGAAAATGCGATAAAAAGACTACAGACTGACTAAAAGACTGCAAAAAAAAAAATCAAGACATGCTGTATCGTTACGACAAAGCTATATCAAAGTATATGGCATTAGGAGTCGCAGAGGAGGTCCAAGAGCCATCAGAACAGCCAAATGCACTTTGCTACTACATGGCACATCATGCGATCATTAGAGAGGACCGAGCCACAACAAAGGTTCGAGTAGTGTTTGACGCCTCATCACATTCTCGAAAAGGCATGTCTTTAAACGAGAACCGAGAGGCAGGACCCAATTTGAATGAGGACATGCTATCGCTGCTCATTAATTTCCGAAAAGAAAAGGTGGCGTTAGTTGGAGAGGTTGAAAAGGCATTTCTACAAATCTCTATGCATGAAGAAGATAGAGATGCAATGGGATTTCTGTGGTGGAAGCATGACACTGAAGGAAGGTTAATGAAGGTTGTGCAAACATGGCGCATGACAAGAGTAACGTTCGGAACAACACCAAGCACGTTTATACTGGCAGCTACAATTAAACACCATTTGAAACAAGTAGAATACCAGTTTCCTGATACGACAAGGACACTGCAGAAAGCGTTCTACGTGAATGATGTCATTTTGGGAGCAGCAACGCTTGATGAAGCAGTTAAAATGTACTAAGAGGCAAAGCAATTAAGTGTTGAGAGAGGCAGCGATGAATTTGAGAAAATAAACATCCAATGAAGAGCGATTAAACAAAATAATTGATGAAAACGAAAGAGACGATTCTCACATAGATATTCGATCTAGAGGATTTACAATGCTTCTGTGCTTGATATGGAAACACTCAAAGGACATGATTCGCTTCTCTATGGAAAAGTGGAATTTATTAACAGATACAACGCACTTGACAAAAAGGGCTGTGTTACAAACCACAGCGAAGATATTTGACCCACTCGGTTTGTTGTCGCCATTCACAGTACGTGCGAAAATAGGACTACAGAGACTGTGGAAAATGAACGTTACGTGGGACGACCAGCTCCCTAAAGATGAATGCGACAAATGGAAGAACCTTATGCCTGAAGTGGAGGAGTTTCAAGTTATAGAAATCCCACGATGCTACGCAAGCAAGAATACACCAGTACAAGCATACAAGCTGCATGTATTTGCCGACGCGAGCCCATTAGCATACGGAGCGGCAGCATACTTGATAGCAGTATACCACGATGGAAGCAAAGAATCAAGGCTAGTAAGAGCAAAAAGCCCCGTAGTTCGAATGAAAGAGCTGACATTTGCGCGACTTGAACTGATGGCAGCGGTGGTAGCATCAAGATTATGCGACTACATCAAAGGTCACTTCAACGAAAGTTTTCAGGAAATACACTATACTGGACGGACTCGTTGATTGTGCTGCACTGGATCAAAGGAACAAGCAAAAGAGATCCGTTTGTTGCCAACAGAATCGCAGAAATTAGAGAAAAAACCCTTCAAGCAAGCTGGTCATTCGTTCAAAGTGACGACAACCCTGCTGACCTACTTACACGAGGAATAAGCGCAAAGGCATTGATGACGTCAAAGTTATGGTGGAACGGTCCCGAATGGATAACATCACTGGAAAAGAACTTAGTAAGCATAATTGGCACAAATACAGACGTGGAAGACCAGCATAAAACACAATGTCACCAATGCATGAGAAGAGCCGAAATTGCGCCAATCTTGGAAATCGAAAGGTATTCATCATACAAACGGCTTATAAGAGTGACAGCATGGGTGTTCAGATTCATAAACAACACAAGAAAGGAAAATCACAAAGGGCCGTTAACAGGAAAACAGGTAACAAATGCAGAGAAATACTGGATAAGACAGACCCAAATATCACTGTGACAAACAAAGGGTGAGGCCTATTCAAACAATCGTTCATTTGAAATTAATGGACACGAAGTCTACCTTGATGACGATGGAATCATCAGACAGAAAGGACGATTGCAGTGCAGCCAAGAATTCAACAAGCACGTAATAGTAATTCCAAAGGATGAACATTTCACGGAACTGCTAATACGTCACGTGCATAAAATGGTATCACACGGAGGAGTTCAAGTGACGCTAGCGCAACTTCGAACTAAGTTCTGGATATTGCAGGGTAGACAAGCAGTGAAAAGAGTACTAAACAAATGTTTCGTCTGCAAGAGGCATAACTCCAGACCGGCGACTTAAGACATACCTCTACTTCCGGCAGACAGAGTCACTGAAGCAGAGCCATTTAAGGTTACGGGAGTTGACTTCACAGGACCTCTTTACGCAAAGGACAAGTACCAGATTGTGAAGCAATATGTACTAATATTCACCTGCGCGGTAACAAGAGGAGTACACTTGGAAGTTACCAACGATTTGTCATCGTCAAGTTTTCTACAAGCATCCCGACGATTTACAGCTCGACAGGGAATACCAGCAGTAATATACTCGGACAACGCCAAAACATTTATAAAAGCTGGAAAGGAAATCAACAGAATGCTCAAATCAATTAAAAACGAGGTCTTAAAGAATATCTGCAGTGGCCAACAAATTCAATTGAAAGCGATAGACGAGTGCGCGCCATGGTGGGGAGGATTTTACGAGCGCCTCGTAAGAAGCTTGAAGACGTCGATGCGAAAAATAATATCGAAAAGCACAGCTTCGTTAGAGGAGCTACGCACTATTGTAGCAGAAGTTGAAGGAACACTCAACAATCGACCATTGACTTACGTATATGCAGAACCTGACGAGCCAATGCCACTAACGCCGGCAGACATCATAGGTGGACGGTGACAGCTTCAAGACGGACAAACAAGACTGTACAACGGTGACATTGAAGACGCATGGTGACGCAGATGCAAACTCGTGCGCGCTTGGTGGAAAAGATGGCATCAAGAATATATCAAGGAAATAGGAGCTACGGTCAAAGCCAAGACACGGCAAGCAAAACCACTCTCACAGGATGACATCATGTTGGTTGAGGACAAGGCTCCAAGAACATTTTGGAAAATGTGCCAGATTGAAAAACTCTACCCTGGGCGAGACGGAGTAACAAGAGCTTGTCTCCTTCGCACAGGCAAAAAAGAGCTTCTAAGAAGATCGGTGAACCACATATACCCAATGGAAGGTTGTTTCAAATAGCCCGCGAGAGCTTATCACATTTCAACTTGGGCGGGGGGGGGGAGCCTATAAAATATCATCATCAAACGCCAGAAGAAGAAGAAAGAAGACTGCTGTCTGGAGTGAGCGCGCGCTACTTCGCTTCTTCTAATAAACCGTATTCGTTCGAAGCAGTCCCTGGTCTCGATCAAATTAATAGTAGCTAATGCGTGTCATGTGGACGTCAAAGAAACAGAGTTGCGCATGACAATCACTAACTGAAGTAGATACGCGCGAGAGTTTCTATTGGTCAACAGCCCATAATAATGTGCAGGTAGTGTTGTATCACTTTTGGGCACACGTAAATGGGTCACAATGTGTTGCGTGTTTGGGCATTCATTAAAGTAGTGTTGTTCGCTCAAGCAAAGTGCACCACACATACACCTGTCCGATGCAGTTCTATTGAATCGATGAAGATAATACTGAAAGTGTCCGTGACCAGATAATAAGTGTGTTAGGTTTTTAGGAGGGGGGAATCATTGAGGAATTTTGTACGGACTTGTGATCCAATGAAATAATGTCTCAGGTCCCCCAGTCTGCCAATGGGTGTTCCAATATGAATTCAAGATTTTATGGAACTGAGTTTGTACTGACTGAATTGATATTTCGGCGTAACGCACGAAGCCTGATTTCTCTCCTAATGCAGCTGCAGCCTCAGCTAACTCATTTCTTAAAATTCCCATATGGCCAGGTACATGATACAATTTTATAATTTTGCCTGACGAGATTATATGGTTAAGAAGTAGCTTAATGTTCCGAATTCTTTCATCGTTATCAGTGAGACTTGAAAGTTTCATTAGAAGCGATAGACAGTCTGTGTGAATGTAGGCTGGCGTGTTAAAGTTGTTTGTAGAAACAAAATGAAGGGCTTCTCGGAATGCTATTAATTCCGTGTCGTATGCGCTTGAAGCGTTGCGGATATGAAATTTTCTAACAGTTATGATTTTTCCAACCATTGTCAAAGCAATATATGCCGCACCCGCCGCGTAGGACGTGTATGAGCCGTCAGTGTATACAAGTTATATAACAAGTATATAACAAGTTACGTTCCGGAGTATATATAAATAAGGAAAATTCTGCAGATTGTCTGTCCAACTCTAGTGGTAACGGAGGCGCGTTAGCAAGAATCTGTAGGGATGACGTACGTGTGGTGTAAAATGCACCTGTTAAGGAAATTAAGGCGGTTCGCTGAACTGATAAAACTCGCGCCCTAATGAATTTTGATGGGAACATAGGTCACCATACCGGAGATGCATACGTGAGAGAGGGCAATATCACTTGACGGTAGAGTCGTCTAATGAGTGTACTTTTTAATGAACTGTGCGATTTAATAAATGCGAGGAGCCGGGACGTGGACACTTCAGCCTTTCCTTTAATGTAGTCAATGTGGGCATGAAAATTTAAAGAGGGATCAAATAATACGCCTAGAATCATAATTTCTTGTGTTTGAGAAAAATGCCATCCATGCGGATAGATGGGCAGCGTTTTGATGTACCCATGTGTCTGTTATTAAAGAACACGAAGAACGACTTCTCGGCGCTTACGGTAACTTTTTGTTCTCGTGCCCAACCAGATACCAAAGCCAGGACATGCTAAGCCTTTGCTTGTAATCGGAGTCTTGACTTATCTGTGATAACAATGATGGTATCGTCCGCGTACGCCTGTATGTGTACGTCGGGTGGCACGGGAAGATTGAGTAAGCTGTGTATTACTATTTTCCACAGTAGCGAACTGATAGGGGATCCTTGCGGGCTGCCAATTGTTGTACGAACTGTCTCTTCTGCTGCGTTGGTTGAAAAAGTTACAGTGCGGTTCGATAAAAAGGATTTGAGTAGAAAGTACAAGTTTTGTGGACACCTGTGCTTGCGTAAAAAGTTCAAGACTGCAGGATACCAAACACTATCGAATGCTCCTACAAAATCAAGAGATATGAGTATGGTAGGAAGTTTGGCTGCCTTGTATGCAGCCAATTTGCTTCGCATTGTGTATAGTGCTAAAGTATCACTTTTAATATGCGTAAAACCCTATTGATTATTGTGAAGAAGATTATTATTATTATGCAGGAAATATTACAGACGAGAATTTAAGAGTCTTTGTAATACTTTACTGAATACAGAGTTCTCACTATTGGTCTACATGCATTAGGCGAATTGAGCGGACGTCCTGGCTTTGGTATGAATATTACTTTCCCTCTTCTCCAAGCCTGTGGGAAGTGTCCGATTCTTAAGGCGGTATTGAAGATAAAATAGAAAAATTGAGGATGGTATTCAAATAATCCTTTAATGAACGAGTAGGTTAATCCGTCGTGTCCAGGAGCAGAGTGTGAATTACCCTGTTTCATCGCGCACTCTATCTCAGATATTGTAAAAGGAGAGTCAGAAGTGTGCCACGGATAAGGACTAGCCGCAATGTTACGCATGATAGTGTGGTATATGTTGTCTTCAGAACAGCTGTCCACTACTACCAATGTATCGAGTAGTAGCCGGGCGAACTCAATTACAGAAGCTGTGCGAGTGCCGTTAGGTAAATCTAGAGGAGGAAGAAAAGTTACTTGGTGGTGTTTTTGAAATGCGGTTTTGAAAACATCACCATATAAACATTTCCTAGTGAGAAAGTCACAAATGTCTTTATCAAACGATGATTTTGCTTTCTTGATTTTGTCCTTGTAGGTTGAGAATGCATCAACGTACAATTTGCGATACATGTCTCGAAGGAGGGGGTCAGCTGTTCGCTGGTATCGTCGTCGCATAGCCCGAACACGCTTACGTTCAATAGTAAATTCTGGTGTCCACCAACCATTACCTAACTTACAACGCGATGTTATGCGTCGTGAGTAACGTTGGCTTAAAGCGGAGCATATGGCATAAAACTTGTCTATAACCATGTTTAGGGCTTCAGGTGACCCAATGTTGCAGCCGAGTATCTTTGTGAACCAAGTGTCGTCCTTTAATTTGTTCAGAATTTTCGCTCTTCCTAGATTAGTTAATCGTTTAGCAGTGCTGGTATGTGCTTGCGAGAACGAGAATTTATTGTAGTTGTGGTCCGAGAGGGTAGGAATTTGGAGAACCTTCCAATGGTAAGCATCGCATGTGAGGTCATGCGAAACCATGGTTAAATCTATCCATGAATCTGCATACGGAGTTGTGAAAGTTGGAGGGGAGTTGGGGTTGTTCAATATGACTAAGTCATTCGCCATCACGAATTTGACTACTTGAGAGCCTCGAACATCCCCTATAGCTGGCCCCCACATTCTATGCTTAGAATTGAAATCTCCGGCTATGATGACAGTACAATCTGTAATCAATGAAAGTACACATTGCAACTCATCCAGAACTGGGTCAATAGGTCTTTGCGGCAGTGCATACACAGCTATCAGTATTAATGTTTGGTCAAGCCTTTCACACTTTACTGCAACAACCAAATCTCTTAGATGTAATGGGAAGGAGTCAAAATTAGTGTTGTGTACTAGAAGCATGACGCGAGGATTGTTTGGTGCGTGGAACTTTGTTATTGTGTGTGGTATGCCTCGAACAGAGCCTGCGCGGATGTGCGGGTCACACACGAAGGCGAAATTGAAGTGTTGTTGCGTCATGTGTTCTATCAATAATTTTGTGGCATCATGTGTATGGTCTAGATTAGCCTGTAAAAATTTTAAATTATTGCTGTGAGTCATGATAGTTCTGATCAATTTTAAATAACAAGTGCAACGCCTTTCCTAAAACAAAAATGCAAAAAGCTGTAAGGAGCCTTTTTTCATGTATTGCAGTGTGACCCGCGCAACCAGCAAATATCTTGAGGAAATAAATATCGTGTAATTTTGTGGGATGTGTAGTTATTTGTAATTGTGTGTCATATGGTGTAATTTCGTGTATAAATATGCCATAATTTGAAGGATAGCGGCAAAAGCAGCGACCTCCATGTGGTCCATATAAATGAGTCGAAAAGGATGCGGGCACTAATGCAGGAAACCGTAAATAACACTGCACGTGTTATTAACACTGCACGTGTCTAAGAATGTATTAACACTGTATTAACACTGCAGTGTATTACCACTGCACGTGTAATAACACGTGTCTGCACGTGTTAATAACACTACACGTGTCTCGCCTGGTGGTGTGCGTTGTGTGTTGGTCAGCGATTTCAGACCAGTGCGATGGCAGTACAGGGTGTGAACAAGTCTCAGGCCAAACGGGCGGGACCGCGGAAGGAAGCGCCGTGCTCCGCGCGGCTGCCGCCGCATAAGTCACGGCCGTTTATAGACAGGCCGAGGAGCCGAGAGTGCCGCACCGAGAGAAGCCGAATGTCTCGACAGGGCCAACTGGTGACGAAGTTCGTCCATTCGCCCATCCTGGTTTTCTGCAATTGCTCGGATATCAGCACACTCCTGTACAATTTGCCGGAGCAAACCAGTGACCTGGGACCTATGGGTATTAGGTACCTTACATGAGGCATCGAATAAAATATCGTGGATCTGTTTCTGATGTGCGATCACTAGGTGAAAAGAAGCTTGCGTCATTTGACCACTTTCGGCCGGCAGCCTTGCATTTTGCGCCACACCCGCTGCAGCAGGCAACTGGATGTTGGGAACGTCGGGGATTGCGGGAACGGAAGTAACTGGCGCATTCTGCAAATATACATCGAGCAGCGCCCTGTCCCCGTCCGGTGAAAATGTCGAACCATTCGATCGAGGCGAATCCCGCGGACCAGGGTGACTGCCTGCCATTGGATGCTGTACAGAAACGGCCTGTGGCTCAGACATACCCGAGCGGGTATGATCCAGCCATGTTGGAACCGACAGCCGGCGGCCTATAGTACGACTGGTAATTGCGGCCGAATGGCCACTGAGAGAGCCTCGAGTCCGTGTCGAACGGAAGTCCAAGGTGTTCGAAAGCAACCCCTGAATAAATTGAGAGAGCCGGAAGGCAGAATAGCTGACGTTTTACAACAAAACAGCGGAGCCTGTGTGCGTCAAGCCTCTTCTCTTTCTTCGTCGTCGTGTGTGGTCCGTCCGTCCGTCCACAAGGCATCCCAGTTATTAAGTAGCAGGATTCAAAAAGGAGGAACGGCATTACAAGAAACAAATCTAGTGCATATCGTTCCCTGTACACTGAAGTAGCTGCTACAATTTTTTTTTAATTATTCATAACTACTTAGTCTATTTACATTTGTTACTGAAGAAGTTACTTTCCTATATATCAAAATGTCAATGAGGCAAATGTGCACATGTTGAAATGACATCTGACTTTGCTATTTCCAACAACATATGAATTGCATGCTAATTTTTTTCTGTGATTAAATATTGTGCGCGAAGTATAAAAAAATAACACTTAACTGCGCTCACACCCGCAAAAGAAAGGAGCGGCCTCAAATAATCTGCTGGAAGCAACCGCTTTCCCTCTTTTCCATTGCCAGAGACAGCGTTATGCACATTGGCGAGGGTACACTTCGGGTACCAACATGCATGTGTGCTAATATTTCAGGGTTTCCTTTCACTTCATTGCACGTCGCTATCGCCATTCACATCTCACCGTAAACTGTTCGCAGCTGGATCACAGCTCTGATTAGAGCGATTACAGCCTGACTGTGTAAGATCAAGGCGGTGCGTTTCTTCGGACAGGAAGTAGCACATAGCGCAACACGTATTTTTTTTCCCTCCATTTCCTTTGTTGCTACTGGCTATCTCAAAGTGAGCTCATTTGAGGGCACTTCTTAAAGTAGGTTGGAAGACAATCTGTTCTCACTGACGCAGAGCATCGAAATAGCAGAAAAGAAACACAGGCCCCTGTGGCTAGCATTTTTGGATAGCGTGGTTCAATAGGTCTTGTGGGGAATACTGGACACGCTAGGTGTGCAAGATGGAGTCACTAATCTTTTAAAGGATATCTATAAAAGTAACAAGGTAGTTATAAAGTGGGGAAAACAGGTATCCAAGCCCACAGAGGTAAAACGGGGGCTTAGGCAGGGGTGCCCTCTGTCTCCCTTGTTATTCATGATGCACCTACAAGGAATAGAAGACAAATTAGAGGGAAGTGGACTGGGCTTCAACCTCTCTATCGTCAAACAAAGAAAACTCGTTGGACAGGCACTACCAGCAATGATGTACGCAGATGATATAGTGCTAATGGTCGACAACAAGAAACATTTGCAGAGATTGATGGACATCTGCGGTAATGAGGGAGATATGTTAGATTTCAGATTCAGTAAGGAAAAATCAGCAGTCATGATTTTCAATGACAACGAAGGTAGTGAGCTTAGAATACAGTAAGTCACGCTAAAGATAACAGATAAATACAAATATCTGGGCGTATGGATAAGCAATGGGACCGAGTACCTGAAAGAACATGAAATATACGTTACGACTAAAGGCAACATGAATGCAGCGGTGATGAAAAATAGGGCACGGTGGAATTACAATAGGTATGATGTTGTGGGAGGAATATGGAAAGGGGTCATGGTTCCTGAGCTGACGATCGGCAATGTGGTCTTGTGCATGAGATCAGAAGTTCAAGCAAGATTAGAAATTAAGCAACGTGAAATGGGTAGGCTTTCCTTAGGAGCTCACGGGAATACACCAAATCAGGGAGTACAAGGTGATATGGTATACACATCATTTGAGGGCAGGGAAGCTAGCAGCAAGATAAAATTTGAGAAGCGGTCGAGAGAAATGGGGGAGGAGCGTTGGGATAGGAAGGTATTGAGCTACTTGTAGATGAAGAATGTAGATTCAAAATGGGGGAAGCGAACCAGAAAGTTGACTGGTAAATACTTAGAAAACAGCAGGGAACCAAACCAAAAAGAATTATTGGTCAATAAAAAGGCGAAGGAAGCCGAGACCGATATGTGAAGAATCGGCATGATTAAGAAGTCCGCACTAGATATCTATCGAACTTTATAGCAGGAAATTGCCAAGAAGAGGATGTATTATAATACTCGGGGTAGTTCGAACAGACGAATGGACAGACAGAGAGATGGACGGACAGACAGAGATAGATAGATAGATAGATAGATAGATAGATAGATAGATAGATAGATAGATAGATAGATAGATAGATAGATAGATAGATAGATAGATAGATAGATAGATAGATAGATAGATAGACAGACAGACAGACAGACAGACAGACAGACAGACAGACAGACAGACAGACAGATAGATAGATAGATAGATAGATAGATAGATAGATAGATAGATAGATAGATAGATAGATAGATAGATAGATAGATAGATAGATAGATAGATAGATAGATAGATAGATAGATAGATAGATAGATAGATAGATAGATAGATAGATAGATAGATAGATAGATAGATAGATAGATAGATAGATAGATAGATAGATAGATAGATAGATATCAAAGTGGTTGCAATACGCTAAGAAATTAATTTTAAAAACCATTGACAGTATAACCACAGGAGTTATTTTTTTAAATGTGATTTTTTTAGAGCAAGTATTATCAGAGAAGACTCAAAGCACTTTACCTCTTAGCCTGCATTCCATTACGATTCAAGTGAAAACAAAGAATAATAACATGCCAATGAACAATCTGACACTCGCCGCATATGATACTCATAACGTTGTTCGCAAGAGAGTCCGACGTTGAAATGGGAGAAAAACTGTGTGAATGAAATTCGAAGGGGTATTTTCAATTTTTCAGATAAATACTGATATTTGAAATTATGACTAAACAGCACTTTCGTTCCCGACGCCGTTCACCCTAATCCGGAAAGATAGTTCGATGGAGTCACTCTCAGAATGCTTTTCTCACACGACAGCCTTCGGATTCAGCCTTCTGTCTGCCCTCTTAATCCTACTTTTTCATTCAGGAAACAGTGCTGGATCCGTTAATGCGGAAACAAGACATATTTTCCTTGTCCGACCGATAACTTCTTTGACACAGCGGCACAATACACGTCCTTTCTTTGCATCGCCACTTAGCTTTTAACATCTCAGGGTGTTGCAGTGTACATATGGCACCGTCGAACTTCACAGTAAATCAGATGGCAGCTGTCACACACTCATTTTAAACGTGGCGAGGCACCAGCAGCAACATGACGAGAAGAATTTCGCGCGTTCGTGCATGAATAAATGGATAGATATGGCTGTACCCTTTATATCGGGCGGTGGCTTGCGCCACAAAGCCGTAATACTTAATGATCCAAAAATTAGATTAATTTTTTTTCCTTTAAAAAGTGAGGTTGAGGATTCGCACTTTGCAGTGAAGCGTTTAATTTTCACTCGTGCCTTGACTTTAGCTGCCAGTCAGATAACCTCCTTCTAGTTAATTCTACCCGCCTAAAGTCTGCTTTGCCCTCCCTGTCCCTAAACCCCAGTGATTTGAAAAACTCTGCGCCATCATCCTGAACTATAGGGTGAAGCCTTTTACAGAACGTTATCAAGTGTTCGGCACTTTCCTCTTTCTCTCCACACGCACTGCATACCGTGTCTACCCCTTCGTGTTTGGCCCGATATGTCTTGGTTCGCAATACTCCCGTCCTGGCCTCAAACAGTAGAGAACTACTCCGAGTATTATCATAGATCCTATCCTTTGCAATTTCCTGTTTAAAAGTTCGATAGATCTCTAGTGCGGACTTCTTAATCGTGCCAATTCTCTACATATCGGTGTCAGCTTCCTTCACCGTCTTCTTAACCGAAAATTCTTTTTTCTTTGGCCACCTGCTGTTTTCTAAGTAGTACCAGTCAATTTTCTGGTTCGCTTCCTCCATTTTGTATCGAGATTCTTCATGTAGAAGTAGCTGAATAACTTCCTAGCCCAACGCTCGATCCTCCCCCATTTCTCTCAATCGCTTCTCAAATTTTATCTTGCTGCTAGTTTTCCCTTCCTTAAATGATGTCCATCCCATATCACCTTGTACTCCCTGATTTGGTGTGTTCCCGTGAGCTCCTACACTCTAAAAAAAGAGCGAGTAAAAAGGGTGTCTTTTTGTCCCACAACAATAATCGTCATCTATATTGCGTTCATTCCTTGCGCTATCGCCCCGCGCCCGGTACATTCCGGTCATAATCGACATGCCCATTATAAGGGTCACATTGCATTCTCAATAGGAAAGTGACCAGCGCCGAGTTGTCTAGAAAGGAAGCGCACGCAAGCCTAATGACGATTATTGTTGTGGGACAAAAAGACACCCTTTTTACTCGATATTGTTTTAGAGTGTAAGGGAAGCCTATCTTTTCCACGTTGCTTAATTTCTTATCTTCCTTGAACTTCTGATCTCATGCACAAGAACGCATTGCCGAACGTCCGACCAGGAACCATGACCACTTTCCGTATTCCTCTCACATCATACCTATTGTAATTCCACAGTGTTCTGTTTTTCATCACCGCTGCATTCATGTTGCCTTTAGTTACCTCTCGACACGCAGCGCCGCTCGTGGCATCTGAGTGCAGTCATCACATCCGGGGCCACCCTCTCTCGAACGGAATGCGTGCGCTCAGAACACTAGCCAGTATATTTCTAGAAACTGTAGTACAGCCATATCAACCCATCCATTCATCGACGTGGCCGCGTTTGTACAGCAGTGAATGATATGCATGCATCGTGCAAACAGGGCACGTAGATGCCCGGAGCACATCCAGCGCTTGCCGATATATCCATCACACTCCATGAAACCTTCACTGAAGTAAGGTATGCCTTTAACGTTCCTGCATTTCTGTAGCTCTAGATGTTGTAACTCCTTGTTGATAGTATTCGGCAAACTTTCTGTGAATAATATTGCCACGTTCCATTTCCCAAGTTTTTGTTATCGTCCCAAAACACCACACGATTCTCAGCGCAAACCGCGCCTGCAGTTTTCTAGAGGGTTCCGGACTGTAGTAGATCATTTCGATAAGATCACGCCCACTGTGCGAATGGTACAGATTGTTCTGGAACGCACGCCACCGCCAGCGATAGCGCTAGAACATTCGACGGCGGGAGTATAAATGCCGACGCGCTTCGCCGCTTGTCAGTTGTTGATCGAAGGCCGACGCTCCGTTCGCCGCTATCAGTTTTAGACTGCTATCTGTGCGAGACTGCTGCTGTAATTGGACTTTCTGTTTACCGGGCACAGGTTCGCCCAAATAAACAGTTAAATTCCAACAAGAAGTCTCCTGTCTTCGGCCACGTCACGACCCCGTGACATTTGGTGGAGGTGCTGCTTCGTTCATGTACCGGACGCCCCCGTCAAGCCGTGAACCCAGCCCACGTCGCGGAGAAGACACCGACGCCAACCAGGAGCAGCGAACAAGCCGCCGACAGCAAGGGCTACCACCGGAGTACGGGCTTCTACACGACAAGCCGCGGAAGACCAAAGCCATGACCGCGACTGCAGCGACAATGACAACCGCAGCGTCCCAGCCCACGATGGTCATGCATCAACCCAGGGAACCACCAATTTTCCATGGGTCATCGTTCGAAGACCCGGAAACCTGGCTAGAAACATACGACCGTGTGGCCGCCCTCAACCACTGGGACAATGAAGAAAAGCTCCGTCGTGTGTACTTCTACCTGGAAGACACCGCAAGGACCTGGCTAGAGAATCGGGAGTCCACGCTCCGAACGTGGGATGTCTTCTGCGGCGCATTTCTTCAAACGTTCGCAAGCGTCGCTCGCAAAGAGAGGGCCGCTGCTCTACTCGAGACCCGGGTTCAGCTACCAAACGAAAAGGTTGGAATTTTCACAGAGGAGATGACCCGCCTATTCCGTCACGCTGACCCAGACATGCCTGAGGAAAAGAAAGTTCGTTTCCTCATGCGAGGGGTCAAACAGGAGCTCTTCGCGGGGCTGATGAGAAACCCACCGAAAACAGTCCAAGAATTCGTAGCCGAAGCGACCACTATTGAAAAGACCCTGGACATGCGCACCAGACAGTATAATCGTCGCCTGACTGCAGACTGCGCTGCTGCTCAAGTCAGTAACTACGGAGACCTGCGTGAAACGATCCGAGCGATCGTGCGGGAAGAGCTGCGCAAGCTGTTGCCTTCGGCGCAGCCTCAAGTGGATTCGATCGCCGACATTGTGCGAGAAGAAGTTCGGCAATCGCTTCAAATTCCCCACGCACCGCTGCCCGAGCCGGAAGCTATGAGCTACGCCGCTGCACTGCGCCACAACGCTCCTCCCCGTCCACGCCAAAAGGCTACCCCATCGCACTTCCGTCGACAGACGCCACCGCCGCCACCACCCCCACCGACGTCATACCGTTCGCCAGCGGCCCAGCGCAGTGCACCGAGGAAGACTGACGTCTGGCGCACCCCTGACCATCGCCCGCTCTGCTACCACTGCGGCGAGGCCGGACACACATACCGCCGTTGCCAGTACCGACAGATGGGACTGCGTGGCTTCGCCGTCAACGCACCGCGTCCACAGCCAGGAGAACGACCACGTGACATCGCCGACTACCTGACAGGAACTCGGTGGACACCACGAAGCCCTTCGCGTTCGCCGTCGCCCAGCCGCCGCACGTCACCGCACCACCGACAGTACTCTGGCCCAACGCGGGGCCGGTCTCCTAGCCCGTATCCGGGAAACTAAGGGCAGCAACCGGTGGAGGTGCGGTTGCTGTGCGACGAACTACCGAAGATCCTCCGACGACGACGACGCCGCGACGGAGCTTTCCGAACACAACGCCAAACAGGCAAAGCCCTGACGGCGAAAGCTCACTTACCGAAGGTGGCCTGACGACGCAACAGGGAAGCAGCAGAACAAGCCGACGCAGCCGTGACCCGACGCCACGCCCTAACTGTAATGCGAGACGGCGAATTAGCGACCTCGACGTTCTTATCGACGGCCACAGTGTGACCGCTCTCGTCGATACTGGAGCCGACTATTCTGTCATCAGTGGGTCGTTCGCCGCGAAGTTAAAGAAAGTTAGGACAGCTTGGAAAGGCCCTGAAATCCGCACAGCCGGAGGTCATCTCGTAACGCCTGCAGGAATCTGCACAGCGAGAGTCACCATTAACGGCCGTATTTATCCTACAGACTTCGTAGTCCTACAGCGTTGCTCTAGAGATGTCATCCTTGGCATGGACTTCTTATGCCTCCATGGTGCTGTCATCAACCTAAAAACAAAGTCGATAACGTTATCCACAGAAGAAGCACTACCGCCGCGCACGCCGTCTGGACAACATGCCTTGAATGTGCTGGAAGAACAAGTCACCATTCCGCCTCGCTCAAGCGTCATTATTTCAGTCGGCGCTCCTGAATCACCTGACTTCGAAGGCGTCGTTGAAGGCAGTCAGCATCTGTTGGTCACCCGAAATATTTGCGTCGCAAGAGGAATTGCAGAGTTGCGGGGAGGCAAAGCAACGGTTATGCTCACAAATTTCAGCAATGAGTACAAACATGTGAACAAAGGAACAACGGTCGCATACATCGAAGAAATTGTCGAAGCCACCAGCGCTTTCACCCTCGCCGATTCTGCGGAACCTGCTCATAGGAACCAAGCCCCTCCCATAGCTTTCGACGTCAATCCCAGACTTCCGAACGATAAGCAAGAACAGCTCAAGGCCCTGCTCCTGCAATACGAAGATTGCTTTTCGTCGTCATCGAAAATTCGGCAGACCCCAATCACGAAACATCGCATCATAACCGAAGAAAATGCCAGACCACTCCGTCAGAGTCCGTACAGGGTTTCGACGCGAGAACGTGAGGCCATCAAGAGACAAGTTGATGAAATGCTGCGGGATGATATTATCCAGCCGTCCAAGAGCCCATGGGCATCCCCCGTGGTGTTAGTGAAGAAAAAGGATGGGACCCTACGTTTCTGCGTCGATTATCGCCGCCTGAACAAAATCACAAGAAAGGACGTGTATCCTCTCCCACGAATAGACGACGCACTTGATCAGCTCCATAACGCCAAGTACTTTTCGTCAATGGACCTCAAGACTGGCTATTGGCAAATCGAAGTCGACGAAAGAGACCGAGAGAAGACGGCGTTTATAACACCGGACGGCCTCTTCGAGTTTAAGGTGATGCCCTTCGGCCTTTGCTCAGCGCCTGCAACTTTTCAACGCGTTATGGATACAGTACTGGCAGGATTGAAGTGGCAGACTTGCCTTGTGTACTTGGACGACGTCGTCGTGTTTTCCTCGAGTTTCGACGAGCATCTTCGGCGCCTTGAAGCTGTACTTCAAGCCATCAAGACTTCCGGACTCACACTGAAGCCAGAAAAGTGCAGATTCGCGTATGAGGAGCTCTTGTTTCTGGGGCACGTTATCAGCAAGTCTGGAGTTCGTCCTGATCCACGGAAAACAGCCGCCATCGCCGAATTCCCGACGCCCACTGACAAGAAAGCCGTGCGCCGATTTCTGGGCCTGTGCGCCTATTATAGGCGGTTCGTGAAAAACTTCGCCCGCATCGCCGATCCTCTCACTAACCTTACCAAGGCCGACGTGGAGTTCAAGTGGGAAACGCCACAGGAACACGCTTTCCAGGAGCTTAAACATCGCCTCCAGACGCCTCCGTTACTTGCCCATTTCGACGAATTCGCCGAGACAGAAATACATACTGACGCAAGCAGCGTAGGTCTTGGCGCCGTTCTTGTGCAGAGGGCTGACGGACTTGAAAGGGTTATTAGTTACGCCAGCCGATCGCTATCCAAAGCAGAAGCAAATTATTCCACAACAGAAAAGGAGTGCCTCGCCATCATCTGGGCTACGTCGAAATTTCGCCCATACCTCTACGGCAGGCCCTTCAAAGTTGTGAGCGACCACCACGCCTTGTGTTGGCTAGCCACTTTGAAGGACCCTTCAGGTCGCCTCGCACGATGGAGCCTGAGACTTCAAGAATATGACATTACTGTCATTTACAAGTCCGGCAAAAAACACTCCGACGCCGACTGTCTCTCTCGTGCGCCTGTCGACCAACCACCACCCGACGACCCGGATGACGACTACTTCTTGGGAACGATAACTACCGACGACTTCGCTGAACGACAGCGGGCCGACCCGGAACTTAAGGCCCTAATAGAATACCTCGAAGGCAGGACCGTCGAAGTCCCGAAGGTATTCAAGCGCGCACTTGCGTCGTTTTTTCTACGAAACGGTCTTCTACAAAAGAAAAACTTTTCACCGCTTCGAGCTAAGTACCTCCTTGTGGTGCCTTCAGCTCTGCGACCAGAACTCCTGCAGGCCCTGCACGACGATCCGACGGCAGGGCACCTCGGTGTTTCCCGCACGCTCGCGAGGATACAAGAAAGGTACTACTGGCCACGTCTTACCACCGACGTCACTCGTTATGTGAGGACATGCCGGGACTGTCAGCGACGCAAGACACCGCCGACAAGGCCAGCGGGACTTCTGCAGCCAATTGATCCACCTTGCCGACCTTTCCAGCAGATTGGTATGGACCTATTGGGGCCGTTCCCGACGTCGGCTTTCGGAAACAAGTGGATCGTGGTAGCCACCGACTACCTCACCCGCTACGCCGAGACAAAAGCCCTGCCAAAAGGCAGTGCATCTGAGGTAGCTAAGTTCTTCGTCGAAAATATCGTCCTACGTCACGGCGCCCCGGAGGTCCTTATCACCGACAGAGGAACGGCATTCACTGCCGACTTAACTGAAGCGATCTTGGCATACAGCCAAACAAACCACCGCCGGACGACAGCGTACCACCCACAGACCAACGGCCTCACCGAGCGGCTTAACAAGACGATCGCCGACATGCTGTCAATGTACGTCGATGTCGAACACAAGACGTGGGATGCCATTCTTCCGTATGTGACCTTCGCATACAACACGGCGGTGCAGGAGACGACGCAGTTATCTCCATACAAATTGGTCTACGGAAGGAGCCCGGCAACGACGCTCGATGCCATGTTACCCAACGTCACCGACGAAGAAAACCTCGATGTGAGCGAGTACCTTCATCGCGCCGAAGAAGCCCGACAACTTGCGCGTCTCCGTATCAAGAATCAACAGACGACCGACAGCCACCGTTACAACCTTCGACGACGCTTCGTGGAATACCAGCCCGGTGAACGTGTTTGGGTGTGGACGCCGATACGCCGACGTGGACTAAGTGAAAAGCTTCTGCGACGGTACTTCGGACCGTACAGGGTGGTTCGATGTCTCGGCCCACTTGATTACGAGGTTGTCCCCGACGGCATTACGAACTCTCAACGGCGCCGATCGCGACCTGAAGTCGTCCATGTCGCGCGCCTCAAGCCGTTTCATGCGCGTTAACAAACTGAACCAGTGTTTTTTGTATTATTCTTGTATCGTAATTTATTCATTGTACTTTCTTGCATTATTATTGTACCTTCATCTTTAGTTAAAGCATCGAGACGATGCCTTTTTCAGAGGGGGGCAATGCCACGTTCCATTTCCCAAGTTTTTGTTATCGTCCCAAAACACCACACGATTCTCAGCGCAAACCGCGCCTGCAGTTTTCTAGAGGGTTCCGGACTGTAGTAGATCATTTCGATAAGATCACGCCCACTGTGCGAATGGTACAGATTGTTCTGGAACGCACGCCACCGCCAGCGATAGCGCTAGAACATTCGACGGCGGGAGTATAAATGCCGACGCGCTTCGCCGCTTGTCAGTTGTTGATCGAAGGCCGACGCTCCGTTCGCCGCTATCAGTTTGAGACTGCTATCTGTGCGAGACTGCTGCTGTAATTGGACTTTCTGTTTACCGGGCACAGGTTCGCCCAAATAAACAGTTAAATTCCAACAAGAAGTCTCCTGTCTTCGGCCACGTCACGACCCCGTGACAATATCAACATAACCGTGTGCCATTCACGAGCTGTGCAGCACGACTGCTAATCTTGGGGTTCGCAGTGCCAGAAAAAGTGGGTAACTTTCCGAACTTCAACGCATTCGCATTATTCATGCCTGTAATTTCAATAAATAAATGAGAAATAGTTTTTATGCGTGCCATCCTCAAGCCTTACGAATAAAATAATGAAAAAAAGGCTTACATGGCGTTTTGCTGGTTGCCGCTGGTGGTGCGCTGTCGTTTCGAGGGGGTTCGCGGAAGCGCCGAGGGATGTTCGCGCGCTTTGGTGCCTAGAGAACGCGCGGTCGCCAGAAAAGCACCTAGCACGCGGCCACTCGTATTAGTTCGCGCAAAAACTCGCCTTGGCGCTGCAGTCACCGGCTGGAACGATGTGGGAATGTAAAGGTGCTTTGCGCAAAAGGGGGACAAAGCTGACATAAACCACTATCGTCCCATAACAGTGACATCAGTGGCTTACAGGCAGGTGAGGCAGATTATAAAGGAAATACTCCAGGCATGGATAGAGAATGAGGGGGTGCTGGGTGAACTGCAAAATGTGTTTCGGAAACAAAGGAGCTTGGAAGACAATCTGTTCTTACTGATGCGGTGCATTGAAATAGCAGAAAAGGAACACTGGCCCCTGTGGATAGCCTATTTGAAGGGAACGTATGATAGCGTGCTTCAATAGGTCTTGTGGGGAATACTGGACACACTAGGTGTGGAGGACTGAGTCACTAAGCTCTTACAGGATATCTATAAAAGTAACAAGGTAGTTATACTATGGGAAAAACAGGTATCCGAGCCCACAGAGATAAAACGGGGGCTTAGGCAAGGGTGTCCTTTGTCACCCTTGTTATTCATGATGTACCTACAAGGATTAGAGGCCAAATTAGAGGGGAGTGGACTTGGCTTCTGTCTATCTTTCGTCAAACAAGGAAAACTCATTGAACAGGCACTATCAGCATTGATGTACGCAGATAATATAGTGCTAATGGCCGACAACAAGAAATATTTGAAGAGATTGACGGACACCCGCGGTGATGATGGAGATAGGTTAGATTTCAGATTCAGTAAGGAAAATCAGCAGTCATGATTTTCAATGACAATTAAGGCAGTGAGCTTAGGATACTGGAGGTCACGCTAGAGATAACGAATAAATACAAATAACTTAGCGTATGGATCCACAATGGAACCGAATGGGACCAAGCTGTCCAATTACAATAGGTATGATGGTGTGGGAATTTGGAAAGGTGCCATAGTTCCTGGTCTGACTTTCGGCAATGCGGCCTTGTGCATGAGAATAGAGGTTCAAGCAAGATTAGAAATTAAGGAACGCGGAATAGGTAGGCTTGCTTTAGGAGCTCACGGGCATACACCAAATCAGGGAGTACAATGTGACATGTGATGGACATCATTCAAGGGCAGGGGAGCTAGCAGCAAGATACAATTTGAGGAGGAACTGAGAAAAATGGAGGAGGAGTGTTGGGCTAGGAAGGTTTTCAGCTACTTGTACATGATCGAAGATTGTTCATACAAAATGGAGGAATTGATGCAGAAAATTTGTGGATTAATACTTAGAAAAGTGCAGGGGGCCAAACCAAAAATAACTATTGGTTATGAAGAAAGTGAAGGAAACAGAGACTGACATGTGGAGCACGATTAAGAAGAATGCACTAGAGATCTATCGAACTTTTAAGCAGAAAGTTGCCAAGAAAAGGATCTATTATAATACTCGGGGTAGTTCTTTACTGTTTGAGGCCAGGACGGGAGTACTGCGAACCAAGACATATCGGGCCAAATACGAAGGGGTAGACACAGTATGCAGTGCGTGTGGAGAGGAAGAAGAAACTGCCGAACACTTGATAATGTTCTGTAAAGTGCTTCACCCTATAGCTCATGATGATGGCGCATAGTTTTTCAAAGCACTGGGGTTTAGGGACAGGGAGAGCAAAATAGACTTCAAGTGGGTAGAATTAACTAGAAGGAGGTTATCTGATTGGATGCTCAAGTCAAGGAGCAAGTGAGGAATGGACCCTTCACTGCGGGGTGGGAGTCCTCGGCCTCACTATTTGAAGAAAAAATAAATAAATCTAGTTTTTGGTTCACTAAGTACTACAGCTTGGTGGCGTTTGCCACCGCCCGATCTAAAGGGTACAGCCATCTCAATTCATCCATTCATCCAGCGAGTTTTGTCATTTGCGCGTTTAGTGGAACTACTAACTTTCCTTTTAGTGGCCGGGTAAGTTAGTGTGCATTTTCTCTGTTAGGGGCGCTCAACACGGCTGAAATTTTTATTACGGGATGTATAAAAAAAACGTTAAAAAGTAGTTACAACGTCGTTTTTATAAAAATTGAATAAAATATTTTTGTTTTATTTTTACTGACATAACAAGAGCGGTGATTGTTTAAGTTTAAGTATTAGGATTATTCTGACGTTCGATTCGCCTGCACCACGTGAATCAGGTCACGAGGTGCTGCACTTTGCCATTCATTTCAGCGGTGCCTGTTACTTTCTGTTACTTTCTACCACTTGATGCCTGTTACTTTCTACCACATTGATGCAGCTTCAATAGAATGTATGCTATAGTGACAAAATTAAGTAATTGTGTCTAAAACAAGATTAGACACGTACCTTTGAAATCCATTCTATCTAGCCGACGAAACCGAAATCAAAACACCTATAGACGAAGTTGCCAAAATCAGTGAGAGGCGTTATATCAAACATCGAGCTACATCGTTTCTAGGCTCTGAAGGCTGCGCTTGCCATGGCAACACACATCGCCAACGGAAGTTGATAAATAGTAAGCATAACTAACGCCGCTGCAATCGTTCTTATAAACAGTTCATTTGGGGTACGTCTCCTGGAGTTTGTCGGTTGCACACGACAGCGGTACTTCGGTTTTGGTTCCGCCTGTGAATTGGTCAGAATTCGATAACTCTAGAAAAGTTACTGGTGACTCCCAGTTTACTTAACTGCCTCTCTTTTCTAACTTTGACTTTAGTTATTTCAATTCTTATATATATATATATATATATATATATATATATATATATATATATATATATATATATATATATATTATGAAGTCTTGGTTTGGAAGACCTTTATTAGGCCCGAGGAACCGGCAGCCGACAGCTGAGATGAACGAACCAAGATGATGATGATACGTGACAACGATGAGGATGCATGAGCAACACATGATAATGATGATAATGTACAGATGAAGAGGATTGGTATACGAAATGCCTACACTGAATCCTCCCACGTGAAAGTGGCCAGCCTGGCCGCGGCAAGTCAAGGGGACAAAGAACGTCACATGAAGGGCTTCATACGGGAGACATGGACGACCTCAGTAGTTCGATAACGGCGATCTGCTGGGGCTACAAGTGGCGTCACGCGATAATTCACTGGTGAAGTTTCTTCAAGAACTGTGTACGGCCCGATAAATCGTGGCTGGAATTTGTCGCACAAACCAGGTGTGCGAATAGGCGTCAAAAGGAGCACTTCGTCTCCAGGTTGAAAGGAAACAGCACGATGCGATTCATCATAAACCAGCTTTCCGTCTTGCTGTCGGGCTTCAGGTTTATCTTGCTGTCGTCTTGCTGTCGGGCTTCAGGAATACGTTTTACGGCTCTCTGCGAGCCGTAAAACGTATTCCTCTGAAGAGGATGGAGATGAATCCGCATGGCAGGTAAAGAAAGAGGCGTCCAGGAAAGAAGTAGGTGAGCATCCATAAACTAGGTAAAATGGTGAGTAGCCGGTTGTGAACTGAATAGCCGTATTGTAGGCGAAAGTGACGAATGGTAGAAATACATCCCAGTTCTTGTGGTCTGGTTGAGTGTAGGCGGCGATCATGTCAGCAAGAGTGCGGTGGAATCGCTCTGTGAGGCCGTTAGTTTGGGGATGATAACTAGAGGCAGTCTTGTGAGTTGTGCCAGAGGCGCGAAGAAGTTCGTTCACTAGTTGTGAAAGGAAGGCCCTTCCACGGTCGCTGAGCAATACACGTGGAGCACCATGATGCAGTATAATGGCTCGGAGGATGAAATCGGTAATTTCAGAAGCTGAACCGGTAGTGACGGATGCCGTCTCGGCGTAGCGCGTCAAATGGTCAACGGCTGTTACTATCCATCGGTTTCCAGCAGCACTGACTGGAAGGGGGCCATAAAGATTGATGCCTAAAACTTCGAATGGTGTGGCTGGGCACGGAAGAGGCTGTAGTGTACCGGCTGGAGCAGATGTGGGTAGTTTTCTACATTGGCAGGTAGTGCGGGACCCAACGTACCGAGCTACACTAGTGGTAATACCTGGCCAATAAAACCGACTTCGAAGGCGATCGTAGGTTTTGTGGTAACCAAAGTGACCAGCCGTCGGATGGTCATGAAGTGCTCTGAGGACTTCGGACCGAAGCGATCGGGGTAGAACGGGAACCCAGCGCAGACCGTCAGGTTGGTAAATTTTGCGCTACAGCACCGAGTTGTCCAACTTGAACTGCGAGAGTTGGCGACGGAGCCTCGCATTAGGTGGACGGGAACTGCCAGTGAGGTAGCCTATAATACGTCGACAGTATGGGTCAGCCAGCTGTCGAGAAGAAAAATCGTGCGGGTCGTCCGAAGGCAGCTGGTCCATAGAGGCGAGAGAGGAAACCACCGTAGACGTGGACTCCGAGGGTGTGTTGTGCAAAGTGATTGCGGAAACGCTGAGGGGAGCCTCTGGTAGTGGGCAGCGAGAAAGAGCGTCGGCGTCGCTATTCTTTCTGCCACACTTGTATACGATGGCAAAATCATACTCTTGTAGGCGTAGAATCCAGCGGCCGAGGCAACCCGACAAGTTCTTGAGTGTCGAAAGCCAACATAAAGCGTGGTGGTCGGTCACAATGGTGAAATGGCGGCCGTGAAGATAGGGACGAAATTTCTGCACTGACCAAACGATGGCGAGGCACTCCTTCTCGGTGATCGTGTAGTTCCTCTCGGCTGCGGAGATGACGCGGCTGGCGTATGCAACGACTCGCTCTCGCGAAGAGTTGTCGCGTTGCAGGAGCACGGCTCCTAAACCGCGGCCACTAGCGTCTGTGTGCAGGAAGGTCGGTGCATCATCATGAAAATGAGCAAGTACAGGGTCGGTCGTGAGGGCACTCTTCAGCCTGTCGAAAGCCGATTCACATTCCTGAGACCACTGAAAGGGCATACCGGAAGCAAGTAGCTTATGAAGTGGTGCGGCTATGGAGGCAAAGTTTTGTATGAATCGCCGAAAGTAAGATGCAAGACCAAGGAAACTTCGCAAATCTTTCGGCTTGTCAGGGCGAGGGAAGCCAAGCACCGCCGCAGTTTTCTCAGCGTCTGGACGAATTCCGTCCTTGCTCAAAACATGACCGAGGACCTTGATAGATCTGCTGGCGAAATGGCACTTCTTGGTGGTAATTTGAAGACCAGCGCCCGGAAGGCAAGTCAGGACCTCGTCCAAGCGTTGCAGATGTTGAGGGAACGTCGATGAAAAAACAACAATGTCATCGAAGTAACATAGGCAAGTCATCCATTTCAGGCCACGCCGCACGGTGTCAATCGAGCGCTCAAACGTTGCGGGCGCATTGCATAGACCAAACGGCATAACATTGAACTCGTATAGGCCGTACGGGGTTGCAAACGCAGTTTTTTCTTTGTCGTCTTCGTGCATGGGGATTTGCCAATAGCCGGAACGCAAGTCGAGGCTTGAAAAGAATTCAGCACCTTGTAAGGAATCGAGGGCGTCGTCGATACGTGGCATGGGGTATACGTCCTTCCTAGTGATCTTATTGAGTGCTCGGTAATCGACGCAAAATCGTACGGAACCGTCTTTTTTACGCACCAGAACCACTGGAGACGACCAAGGACTGGCTGAGGGTCGGATTATCTCCCGTTGCAGCATATCGTCTACGTTTTCCTCAATGATTTTTCGTTCGGCTAGGGAGACGCGGTACGGACGACGATGCACGATGGATGTTCCGTCGGTCTGAATACGATATGCTGTAGCAGTTGTCTGACCCAGGCTGGATGAATGAACGTCAAAAGAGTTTGCATGCTTTTGCAACAAATAAAGCAGCTGCTGCTTCTGCGAGTCTGTCAAGTCCTTGTTGATGGCTGCTGTAACGGCCGAGGAAGCAGCATGATCTCCAGGATGGCCTTTAGGGGAGGCAGGGGTAAGAGGCACGACGTACACAGGCTCCAGATCGGCAACGCAGGTGACAGTAGTGCCCCGCGGGAGTAAAATTTTATCTTGTGCATTTTATCGTAGCAACGAGGACAGCTGATCCATTGTTGAAGCGAGCCACACCTGATGCGAGAGCTATGCCTTTATTAAGCCAACGTGGCGATGGAGTGACCAAAATGTCACCAGAGTCAACGTCGTTGGACAAAACTGTGACTATTTGATGTTCATTTTGGGGTAACTCGATGTCTACAGCAGCGATGAGTCGAAGTGGCCTGTAGGTTTCATCACTAAGCAAGTGGTCTGTGTCAGTAAGATGGACGACACGTTGTGCACAACAAATAGCCGCGGAAGCAGATGAAAGAAAGTCCCAGCCTAAAATGAGTTCGTGGGAGCACGGGGATAGCACAGCGAATTGTATATGATGAAGAATGTCGTCGATTAGCCCACGGGCAGCACAGAGAGCGGAAGGGCGAATCATTGTTCCCTGGGCTGTAACCAGTGTTGGTCCATCATAAGGCGTCGTGACTTTTCGAAGACGGGTACACAAATCAGCACGAATAATAGAAAACCCAGCCCCAGTGTCCACCAAAGCATCAACGTCCACTCCCTCAACTGAGACTGCAATCATATTGTAAGGGCGCGCTGGAGGAATCGGAGTACTGTGTTGGAATGCAGTTTGTCCTCCAAAAACTTCATCGCTTAGTTTTCCGGACGCCGATCAGAAGCGAGGGAAGCAGGCTGAAGAGGAGAAGAGAAGCGACGGTAGGGCGATGGTGAACGGCGTCTGGTTGATCGATGACTACTGCGCAGTTCACCGGATGCTGGCGGAGATGGAGACCGACGCGGCGGTGACGAATAACGACGGCCCTGGTACAAGGCTTCTGCGGTATAGTCTCCCTCGGCGCTTCTGCGGTATGTCGTACCCTCGGCGCTCATCTTGCTGGCGCTTGCGGCAAAAGCGTGAAATGTGACCACGATAGCCACAATAATAGCACGTAGGGCGAGTCGATCGATGGGGAGGGTAGTAGCTTGTGTTAGATGCACCGGAAGAGAGAGCAGTGAGAGGGACAGATGATGGCTCAGGCGGTGGTGATGGAAAGCTCGTGGGAAAGCTTCTGGGAGGTACGGCAGCAACCGACGCGTACGTTGGTGGCGGCGACGTCGAGCTGACGGTGCCTGATGGTGCGGCGACGGCATGCGAGAACGATGGGAGTGTACGAGCGACAGTGGGCTGCAGGTGGGCCATGTGGGTCATGGACGCGAGCTCCTCCCTGATGACATCCCGCAATGACGTTGAAGAAGACTCAATGGGACACACTGAAGATAGTGTGAATCCCATTGATTCTAATTCTTCGCGTATAATCACCCTTATTGTGTCTCGTAGGTTTGGATCCGCCGTAATACGGGTCGCGTCACTGTCCGGTTGTAGGCGCATAGACTCGAGTTCTTCGAGGTGCTGACAGGTTGTCGCAACATCAGCAACGGTAGCCGGATTCTGGATTGCGAGGGCATTGAATGCGACGGGTGCAATCCCCTTAAGAAGCTGAAGTACCTTGTCTGACTCTGTAATTGGGGTTTCAACCCGGCGGCAAAGTGAAAGGACATCCTCGATGTAGGATGTATACGACTCCCCGATGTGCTGTTTCCGAGCCGCGAGAGCTTTCCTTGCGAGAGCCGAACGAACAGTCGGTGTGCCAAAGACATGGCGAAGCTGATCTTTGAAGGCTGACCAATCGGAGATGTCGATGAAGTGGTTGAGGAACCACGTCTTCGCGACACCCGTGAGGTAGAATGACACGTAAGCGAGTTTGTAGGTGTTATCCCACCGGTTTGCAGCGCCGACTTGTTCGAAATCGTCCAGCCATTCCTCCACATCTTCCCCGCGCATACCAGCGAAGGAATGCGGCTCACGCTGGAGGCTGTTATTGACGTGAAAAGGCGCGGCACGCGGTGGTGGAGTGGGAACGGTTGCAGCACCGACCTCTTCTTGGTGCGACATATTTCCGGACACCTGGCCCAAGCGGCGACCTGAACGTAGCTCCAGGGGGTAGAGTGGTCGAGAGGATGACGAGGGATCTAACAGCACGCTGCACCACGTATGAAGTCTTGGTTTGGAAGACCCTTATTAGGCCCGAGGAACCGGCAGCCGACAGCTGAGATACAGTGTCTAGAAATATACTGGCTAGTGTGCTGAGCGCGAGCTAGGAGATGGCCCCGCAGCTGATGACTGCCGGCAGCGCCCGCATGGTGCGCTATTGTGCGAGTGGGTGCATTTGCGTTCAATTGCGCTCCGCAAGCGCCGCGAAGCGTGCAGGAGGCCGAGCCGCGCGAGGCCAACTATTATTTTGCTGCATTTTCGGAGTGTTTTTTTTTACATAATGCTTTATTGTATAAGAACTACTCTATTGCTTTCACAGTACTGGCGTTTTGCAATACCAAAATGAAGATCATTTCGTGGCATACATTTCGCCATCTGCTACTTGCCCGCAAAAAAAAATAGAGACGCAGATCTCATGTAACTTGGGAATCAATGCTACACAAGGTGACTCTGTTGTAATTCTATATTAGGTGAAACATTATGAAGTGGCGCTAAATATATGCAAGAAATTGGATAGTGAACACTGGAACCAGCATTGGCGTTTCACGAACATTCGGCTCTTCTTGCAAAGTATTTCGAAGACCCTAAGTTAAGGGGGTGATCGTGAGGGCACCCGGACGTAGGCGATTCGATAGATAGATAGATAGATAGATAGATAGATAGATAGATAGATAGATAGATAGATAGATAGATAGATAGATAGATAGATAGATAGATAGATAGATAGATAGATAGATAGATAGATAGATAGATAGATAGATAGATAGATAGATAGATAGATAGATAGATAGATAGATGCTCAAAGTGGTTGCAGTACGCAAAGAAATTTATTTTAAAACCCATTCACAGTATAACCACCAGAGTTATTTTTTAAAATGTGCTTTGTTCTTGAGAGCAAGAATTATCACAGAAGACCCTAAAACCTTTACCTCTTAGCCTGCATGCCATTAGGATTCGAGTGAAAACAAAGAATGATAACATGCCAATGAATAGTCTGACACTCAACGCATATGATACTCAAAACGTTGTTGGAAAGGAAGTCCGACGTTGACATGGGAGAAAAACTGTGTGAATGAAATTCGAAAGGGTATTTTCAATTTTTTAGAGAAATAATATTTGAAATTTTGCCTAAACGGCGATTTCATTCCCGACACCATTCACCCTAATCCAAAAAGTATTTCGATGGAGTCACTCTCAGAATGCTTTTATCACTCGACAGCCTTCGGATTCAGCCTTTTGTCTGCCCAGGAACTTTTTATCTGGATTACCAGGCTTCAAAGCTTTTTTTTTTTCGTGCTGCTCCTCAGGTGAATAGCAGAACCTATAAAAACATATTTTGTGCATTAGTCAAGTATGAAATGATGCGAGAACAAGACTTTTGAAAGCCAGCGTGAGAAAGACACAATGTAGGCTTCACTTACAGAATTTTAATTGAGTTTAATAGAGCAGCACATTTTAGAAATCCTAATCACGGTAGCAGGAGTGCAGGACCTCTAACTTTAAGCTTTTGAATATATTGGCAAGAAATCAGAATATACGCAATTCTCTGTTATGAATTTGTTTCCACCTATAATTTATACACATTTCAAGAGCTTCTAATTACAGCTTCTAATTACACAATAGATGAAGAGAGCTTCTTAGATGACTACATGAAAATTTCAAGTAGCTAAAACATTGCTTTCCAGATGCCCATTATGCCTACACACAGGCCGACAATGCTAAGTGAGTGAAATTAATAATTTGCTCACCATGTATGCCAAAGATCCGGCCACATGCTGCGATTCCAGCTGGCCCCGTCACAGGTCACGGAGTCAACATACAAGCCCGCTCGTTCAGCCAGGACGGTGCACTCTACTATGATTTTTGCAAGCGTAGCTGCTTGAACATTGCCTTTCGAGGCAAAAACGCCAAGTATTTGTGTCCAACTCCCTAAAAAATGGGCAAGAACAATGATGGTGCAAGATTACCATGTTACTTATGTCATGTGTTTACAGTAGTCTCTTTTTAAAACAACTTACCAGTGTAGGGTTGAAACAGCACAACCATCCCGTGGTCTGCAAGCACACCCTTGTGGTTACTCAGGGTCCGCCAGCTCGACATTTCGCTTCTGTTGTTTAGGTGCCGGTTCTTGGTCGCAAATGTTTCTCACCTTCCGTTTCACCGCCTTTTTAGGTACAAGATGTGTCGGATAATCTTCGAAGACCGTAGGAACAGCATCGGGCTTCAGACGTGGCTTGTCTCGGGCGACTTCGTTGACGACACCGTTCACCGTAGTCTGAAAATATCGTTCGATGTAGCCACTCTCAAAATGTCTTTCACACACGACAGCCTTCGGCGTCAGTCTCCTGTCTGCCCTCTTGATTTTGCTCTCCCATTCTGCAAGCCGTGCTGGGTCTGTCGGTGCGGTGAACAAAGACACCTTTTCCTCGTTCGAACGATATCCGCTCCGGCACAGCGGCACAAAACACGTCCTTTCTTTGCATTGCCGCTTAGCCTTCAACATCTCAGGACGTTGCTGCCCACATTTTGCGACGACGAACTTGACACTACAACAGGTCGAACACTGACAGCTGTCAAACGCTGAGCAAAGCATGGGACGACAGGAGCTTGGCGGCTCTCATGCACCCACTCGTCCGGCAGCGCCACTTGCGGCCACTGCGCGCAGTCATCACGTGCGGGGCCACCCTCTCTCGTACGGAATGCGCGCGCTCCGCACACTAGCCAGTATATTCTAGGCACTATAGCTGAGATGAACTAACCTAGATGATGATAATACGTGACAACGATGAGGATGCATGAGCAACACTAGATGATGATGATAATGTACAGATGAAGAGGATTGGTATACTAATTACCCACAATATATATATATATATATATATATATATATATATATATTGCCACGCGCTGTGTTGGTAGCAGAAGACGAAGAGAAGAAGTCAATGGCAGCTGTGGCTGAGTAAACAGTCCTCTACTTCGAGTTCCTGCCTGTCGTTTCCTCTCGCGACAGACTGGTGGAGGTGCTGGGTACTGTACTGCAACGTCTTATGCCTGCTGGTCCTGAACCAGAAACAACCACCGCCAGTGCACCAGGGTCTGCTGATATCTATCGAAGCAGCCGCCGCCTTCAAGGACTACCACCACAGTACGGCCCCTTGGCAAGTTCCATGAGGACAATGTTTGCCACATCCGCAACCCAAACCGAGCATGACCCACTCGCCAGTGTACCCTGTGTCATCAACACGCCTCGCACACCCAACCCATTCCATAGTGATGCCGGTGAGGATGTCGAAGACTGGCTTGACCATTTCGACCGGGTCGCTGCCATCAACGACTGGGACAATCGCCGTAAGTTGAAGAACGTGTATATCTCCCTCTTAGACGCGGCAAGAGTGTGGTATGAGAACCACGAAACTTCATTCACAAGTTGGCAGGAATTCCATCGGCAGCTTCGTGAGGCGTTCAGTAACCCCGAACGGAAAGAGAGAGTGGAGCAGGCACTTTCTTCGCGGTTTCAAATGCCGAACGAGAGCGTCGCCATGTTCGTCGAAGAAATGTCGACGGGCTGACCCCCACATGCCAGAAGACAAGAAAGTGCGCCTGCTAATGCGAGGCGTAAAGAAGCAACTTTTCGCGGGCCTTGTGCGCAACCCTCCTACGACAGTGTCCGAGTTCATACGTGAGGCCACAATTATGGAGCGCATGCTTCGGCAGCGGGTGTCGCAGTATGAGCGTCAGACGGCCATGTCCGCTGCGTGCTCGCTTGTACCAAGAGGTGATAACAGGGAGGTCCTCACAGAACTCATACGGGAATTTGTACTCGAAGAACTTCGGAAATTTCATGCAGCGTCTCCTCCCAGTAGTGCTGCTCTTACGGACGTCGTTCGTAACGAAATCAGGCAGTTCGTTCACTCCTCACCACTATCGCAAGTCGAAGCTCCCATGCTTTCCTACGCGGATTCCCTACGCGTCTCTACGCCGTCGACGGCACATTTTTCCTTCAAGACAATTGCACATTACTTTCTTGCCTCTTTATTTTTCATCTCGTCCTTTTTTCTTTTCAATGGACACAGACATTTCTTACTACTTTTAGTTGTTTTTCGGAGTCATGGCATTCATTCGATGCTTCTTTTTTTTTTCTTTCATTGGGGAGAGGGTAATGCCACGCGCTGTGTTGGTAGCAGAAGACGAAAGCGAAGAAGTCAATGGCAGCTGTGGCTGAGTAAACAGTCCTCTACTTCGAGTTCCTTCCTGTCGTTTCCTCTCGCGACAATATATATATATATATATATATATATATATATATATATATATATATATATATATATATATATATATATATATATATATATATATATAAACTTCGAGAATAGTGCAGTATAGGAAACAAAACAATAAAATATTTATTTAATCCTAACAGTTTCGGCTGGTGGACCAGCCTTCTTCGGAGGATCTAAGTTCACTTAGATCCTCCGACTTAGATTTTCACTTAGATCCTCCGAAGAAGGCTGGTCCACCAGCCGAAACTGTTAGGATTAAATAAATATTTTATTGTTTTGTTTCCTATACTGCACTATTCTCGAAGTTTATAACTTTTATTACGGTAGCCGGAAGAAACTCTGATCATCTATTTCATCTATATATATATATATATATATATATATATATATATATATATATATATATATATATATATATATATATATATATATATATATATATAAGGGAAAGAAGTGTATACCTAAGGGCTCGTTTTTCCGTGTTTTTAACACAATAATAATGAGATATAACAGACAGTAATGCCAAGGAATGTACAGGGGAAGTTATTAACATTAATGGAATGTAAATAAGAAGAAATTATCAATTAATCAGCTGCCCGCTCATAATAAGTTCACGTGCTACGTGACGCCAAACATGCGCATAAGAGTGTTTTCACACTCGTTGTTTGGCTTATAGATGGCGCTGACTGTCGCTCCTACTTCTAAATTCACAGATAAACCCAAAAAAGTGGATGGAGGGAGTGCCGCTGTAATAGCTCAGTGGTTAGAGCATCGAACGCGTAATTCGAAGGTGGTAGGTTCGATTCCTGCTTACAGTTGGTAATTTTTTCATCCACTTTTCTTTCTTCTTATTTACATTCCATTAATGTTAATAACTTCCCCTGTACATTCCTTGGCATTACTGTCTGTTATATCTCATTATTATTGTGTTAAAAACACGGAAAAACGAGCTCTTAGGTATACACTTCTTTCCCTTATTTCATTGAACGAGGGTCTCGTACTGGCAGACTTGGTGTGTTTAGGTTGTATAAGAGGGACAATTAATCAGCTGCCCGCTCATAATAAGTTCACGTGCTACGTGACGCCAAACATGCGCATAAGAGTGTTTTCACACTCGTTGTTTGGCTTATAGATGGCGCTGACTGTCGCTCCTTCTTCTAAATTCACAGATAAACCCAAAAAAGTGGATGGAGGGAGTGCCGCTGTAATAGCTCAGTGGTTAGAGCATCGAACGCGTTATTCGAAGGTCGTAGGTTCGATTCCTGCTTACAGTTGGTAATTTTTTCATCCACTTTTCTTTCTTCTTATTTACATTCCATTAATGTTAATAACTTCCCCTGTACATTCCTTGGCATTACTGTCTGTTATATCTCATTATTATTGTGTTAAAAACACGGAAAAACGAGCCTTTAGGTATACACTTCTTTCCCTTATTTCATTGAACGAGGGTCTCGTACTGGCAGACTTGGTGTGTTTAGGTTGTATAAGAGGGACAATTAATCAGCTGCCCGCTCATAATAAGTTCACGTGCTACGTGACGCCAAACATGCGCATAAGAGTGTTTTCACACTCGTTGTTTGGCTTATAGATGGCGCTGACTGTCACTCCTTCTTCTAAATTCACAGATAAACCCAAAAAAGTGGATGGAGGGAGTGCCGCTGTAATAGCTCAGTGGTTAGAGCATCGAACGCGTAATTCGAAGGTCGTAGGTTCAATTCCTGCTTACAGTTGGTAATTTTTTCATCCACTTTTCTTTCTTCTTATTTACATTCCATTAATGTTAATAACTTCCCCTGTACATTCCTTGGCATTACTGTCTGTTATATCTCATTATTATTGTGTTAAAAACACGGAAAAACGAGCCCTTAGGTATACACTTCTTTCCCTTATTTCATTGAACGAGGGTCTCGTACTGGCAGACTTGGTGTGTTTAGGTTGTATAAGAGGGACAATTAATCAGCTGCTTGCTCATAATAACTTCACGTGCTACGTGACGCCAAACATGTGAATAAGAGTGTTTTCACACTCGTCACTCGGCTTATAGATGGCGCTGACTGTCACTTCTACTTCTAAATTCACATATAACCCCCCCCCCCCCAAAAAAAAAAAATGTGGATGGAGGGAAGGCCGCTGTGATAGCTCAGTGGTTAGAGCATCGAACGCGTTATTCGAAGGTCGTAGGTTCAATTCCTGCTCACGGCTGGTTATTTTTTCATCCACTTTTCTTTCTTCTTTCTTCTTATTTACATTCCATTGGTTCTAATAACTTCCCCTGTACATTCCTTGGCATTACTGTCTGTTAGATCTCCTTAATATTGTGTTAAAACACGGAAAAACGAGCCCTTAAGTATACACTTCTTTCTCTTAATTATATATATATATATATATATATATATATATATATATATATATATATATATATATATATATATATATATATATATATATATTGAAAATAACAGAGCACAGGACGACGGTGCGACCAGAAAAACGAGGTCTGTATTAACAGAACAAAAGAGCAGCCACTTCGACTTCTTCTTTCTCAGAGGAATCGTGGGTGCTGTCCACGCTCATCACTTCGTCGTCCTTTGTCTTCTTGCCCGGCCTTTAGCCGTGACATTAGCCTCCCATTCAAGAAAGCATCGTCCCGATGCTTTATAATCAAAGCGGTTTGTACTCGTTGGAAACGCATGAGTTCATTCGGCGAAATAAGGCTTCATGCGTACCACGTGCACAACTTCTGGAGCACACCTTCGACGCCTTGAAGAGTGCGCAGTATCAGGAACAACCTCATAATTAATGTCACTGAGACGTCGCAGAACTTTATAGGGACCGAAGTACCGTCTTAACAGTTTTTCTGAGAGGCCACGGCGCCGAACAGGTGTCCATATCCAAACTTTCTCTCCTGGCTCGTAGGAGACTGGTCGGTGACGAAGGTTGTACCGTCTTGAATCGTAGTCCTGCTGGTGACTAATACGTAGGCGTGCAAGTTGTCGGGCTTATTCGGCCAGCTGAGTGATATAATCAGCATCCGTTTCAGCGTCTTCGCACTCGTGCGGCAGCATAGCATCCAGCATAGTGGTGACTTCACGACCATGAAGAAGGTGGAATGGCGTTGTTCTTGTTGTTTCTTGGTAAGCCGTGTTATAGGCGAACGTGACATACGGCAAGATCTCATCCCAGTTTTTATGCTCCACATCGACGTACATGGAGAGCATATCCGCTAGTGTCTTGTTGAGACGTTCCGTAAGACCATTCGCTTGCGGATGATACGCCGTTGTTCGCCGGTGGGATGTGCCACTAAATCTTAAAACTGTCTGTAATAGTTCGGCTACGAATGCAGTTCCCCTGTCAGTTATTACCACTGATGGAGCACCATGCCTCAGCACCACATTCTCTACAAAAAATCAGGCTGCTTCACTTGCCGTGCCCCTCTCGAAAGCCTTGGTTTCGGCGTAACGAGTGAGGTAGTCGGTGGCTACTATAATCCATCTGCGACCTGCTGATGAGGTTGGAAATGGGCCCAAAAGATCCATTCCGACTTGAGCGAATGGAGTAACAGGCACGTCAATAGGATGGAGGAGGCCTGCTGGTTTGACGGGTGGAACTTTTCTGCGCTGGCAATCAAGGCACGTCCGAACATAGTGTTGAACAGTTGCCGTCAGTCGTGGCCAGTAGTATTTCTGCCTCACTCTGCACAACGTACGCGTGTAACCCAGGTGGCCGGATGTTGGTTCATCGTGGCATGCCTGTAATACTTCGCTCTTTAGAGATGTTGGGACGACGAGTAAGTAGTCGTTTCCGTGTGGCGTGAAGTTCATCTTATACAGGACGTCGTTGCGCAAGCAAAATGACGAAAGCCCTCTCGCAAACAGTCTAGGTACAGCTGAAGTGCGACCCTCTAAAAAACGTATTATGGGTTCTAGTTCGGGGTCGTCTCGTTGCAGCTGTGCGACAGTTGCCGTGTTTACAACTCCGACAAAGGCTGTATCGTCATCTTCTGCCGTCGCAGGTTCGTATGGCGCACGAGAAAGGCAATGAGCGTCCGAATGTCGCTTCCCCGATCTGTAGACCACCATGTCAAATTCTTGAAGCTTCAGGCTCCAGCGCGCCAACCATCCTAAAGGGTCTCTTAAATTCGTCAGCCAGCAGAGGGAGTGATGGTCGCTGACAACATTAAAAGGACGACCATACGGGTATGGGCGGAATTTTATAACCGCCCACACCACCGCAAGGCAATCTTTTTCCGTAGTGGAATAATTTTCTTCCGCACGTGAAACAGTTCTGCTCGCGTAAGCAATCACTCGTTCGGCGCCATGCCACTGCACGAGTACAGCTCCTAAGCCGACATTGCTAGCGTCGGTGTGCACTGTTGTCGGTGCGTCATCATCAAAGTGTGCGAGGACTGGTGGCTTCTGAAGGCGTTGCCACAGCTCGTCGAATGATTTTTGCTGCTCTTCATTCCATACGAATGCGACGTCTTCTCTGGTAAGGCGAGTCAACGGCGAGGCAATGCGCGAGAAGTTCTCAATGAAGCGTCGGTAGTAAGCACACAGTCCTAAAAACCGTCTGACGGCCTTTTCGTCAGTTGGCGCTGAAAAATTCGTAACGACAGCTATTTTTTCAGGGTCAGGCCGCACACCTTCACTGCTGACAAGATGCCCCAGGAGCAGAAGCTCTTCGAAGCCGAAATGGCATTTTTCCGGCTTAAGTGTTAGTCCGGCGGAACGGATAGCTTGAAATACTGAGTGCAGTCGCCTGACGTGTTCGTCGAATGTGGCAGAAAATACGATGACGTCATCTAAGTACACTAAGCACGTCTGCCACTTGAGGCCTGATAGTACGGTGTCCATTAGCCGCTGAAACGTTGCCGGTGCTGAGCACAAGCCAAATGGAAGTACCTTAAATTCAAAAAGGCCATCAGGTGTCACGAAAGCTGTTTTCTCCCGGTCTATTTCAACGACTTCTATCTGCCAATACCCACTCCTTAGATCCATCGACGAGAAATAACGCGCGTGCCGTAGTCGATCGAGTGAATCGTCGATACGTGGAAGTGGGTAGACGTCTTTTTTTGTCACCTGATTCAGCTTGCGGTAATCCACGCAGAAACGTAAGGTGCCGTCTTTTTTCTTCACTAATACAACCGGCGAAGCCCAAGGGCTTTTCGACGGCTGAAGAACGTCGTCTTCAAGCATCTGTCGCACCTGCTTTTCGATGGCTTCACGTTCTCGCGAAGCTACCCGGTACGGGTTTTGCCTGATGGGTCTGGTCATGTCGTCCGTTATAATTCGATGTTTCGTCAGCGGCGTTTGACGGACCCTGGAAATTGAAGAGAAACAATCTTCAAACTTGTTAATAAGCTGCATGATACTTTGCTTGTGCGCCGGCAGAAAACTTGGGCCAGTATCAACAGATAGAGGTGCAGGGGTGAAATCAGTTGAATTATCTTTTTCAAGAGTTAGGCAGTCTGTCATCTCGGCGAGCTCTTCCACGTACGCGACTGCCATGCCCCTCGTTAGATGTCGGCGTTCAGAGCTGAAGTTCGTGATAAGGACGTGCGTGTGTCCGCATTTTATGCTTACGACGCCTCTTGCGATAGATAAACCATGGCTGAATAGCAGTGTTGGAATTTGCTCGGCGATGTTTTCAGAATCGCTCGACGTGTCACATGTCACAGCCACGAGTGCACTCGACTGCGGTGGGATGGTCACGTCGTCTTCGAAGACACGCAAAGGCTGACGTCGCTGGTCTGTACAGGGCACATCCGAAACTTGATCTGGGGCCGTCCAAAACGTAACCGATCTCTCCGGAATGTTGATAATGGCACCGTATTCACGCAAGAAGTCCATGCCCAAGATCAGGTCTTTGCAGCACTCCGGTAAAATTACGAAAGTAGCGACGAAATCTGAACTGCCGATATTAATTCGAGCTGTACATTTGCCTGTCGGCGTCACCAATGCGGTTCATGCACCCAATGACCCCCTGCGGTTCTAATGTTTGGTCCCGTCCATATTGTTCTTACTTTCTTTAGGCAGTCGGCGAGTTTACGGCTGATAATAGAGAAGTCCGCACCAGTATCTACCAGTGCTGTTATTGGGCGTCCGTCTATACAAATGTCTAGATTGGCGCTTACCATTTCCGTTGATGTCGGTGACGTCGTATCGTCCGTGGTATCGTGCGTCGTACGATCCGTGGTATCATTCGTCATATTACGTCGTAGAGAAGATGTTGGGGGTGTGTTAGCATCTCGACGGGCGGCAACCTTCCCCCCAAAGGTCGCAGCTGTTAGTTTCCCCGACGAGGGCTAGGAGATCTGCCCCGCACCACCTCGGAGTACCTGCGCTGCGGCGGCGAGTTCGGTGCAAGTGAAGGAGAGCGGGGTCGACGATACGGCACTTCGGGTTGCTGTGCTTGCGGGCCTGCACTGCTGTCACGGCGGTTATCGAAATAGGCACGAGGGGAGGTTTGTAGAAAGTTATGATGTCTACGGTCACGGTACGGGCAATGGCGGAAAATATGGCCGGCTTCTCCGCAATGAAAGCAAAGTGGTCGACGGTGCGCCACAAGTCCGTCTTACGGATGAATGGTCGACTGGTGGGCATACCTTGCGACCAAGATGCAGATGTCGGCGGAGTGTACATTGGCGCCGTTTGCATAGGCACGTTGGACTGTGGATACGGCTGCGGCGGATTGGGAGCTGGGGCCCACAGCTCGTTGTAAGGCCCTTGGCTCACGTCACGATAAGCCAGTGGTGACGAGTTGTAGGACACTGGAGTGTGTCGACGGACAGCTGATGCGTAGCTCACAGACCGCTGGTCTGAGGGCGATTCGGGCAACGAAAATGCCTGGCGGAGTTCTTGCCGCACAACTTCTGCAACGCAAGCCATGGTATTTTCTTGCGGAGTCACAAGGAGGTTTCGGATCTCCTCCCGAACGACCCCACGAATGAGTTCGCGCAGAGAACACTCACTACCGGCACTCAAAGCAGAGAGACTGGGAGATGTTTTGATTGGTTGGTCATGGTATCGGCGCCGTTGCTGCAGTGCTCGCTCGATTGTTGTAGCCTCTTTGACAAATTCGGCTACGCTTGTTGGTGGGTTGCGTAGGAGACCGCCAAACAGCTCTTTCTTGACGCCTCTCATCAAATGTCGTAGTTTTTTACCTTCAAGCATCTCGGGGTCGGCCCGCTGAAATAGGCAGGTCATGTCTTCCGCAAACATGGCGACGCTCTCGTTTGGTTTCTGTATGCGTGCCTCGATGAGCTGCAAAGCAGAATCACAGCGGTCGGTGTTTGCGAATGTCCCGAGAATTTGCTGCCGAAATTCTTCCCACGAAGACAGCGTTGACTCGCGGTTCTCGTACCACGTACGAGCGCTGTCTGCCAAAGCAAAGTAGACGCGCGATAGCTTTTGTTCAGTTGGCCAGCGGTTGGCTTTGGCGACTCGCTCATACTGGGCTAACCAGTCCTCGACGTCTTCATAAACCTCACCGTGGAAGGTCTCAGGAATTAGAGGCTGATCAACAGTAAGCTGTGAAGGCCCTCCGGTAGCCATTTCTCCCGGTACGGTGTGTTGCTGGAGAAGTTCGAGCGGGATCACCTCGGGACTAAGGACTCGCTGTCGGCGACTGTAGCGGTGGACAGGAGTATCCACTGCAGGAACGGATTGCGGTGGTGGACTCGATGTGCTAGGGCGCGGAGGTGTCCCAAGCATCAGTTGGAAAAGTCCAGCACCTCCACCAATGTCACTAGGTGAAAATAACAGAGCACAGGACGACGGTGCGACCAGAAAAACGAGGTCTGTATTAACAGAACAAAAGAGCAGCCACTTCGAATTCTTCTTTCTCAGAGGAATCGTGGGTGCTGTCCACGCTCATCACTTCGTCGTCCTTTGTCTTCTTGCCCGGCCTTTAGCCGTGACAATATATATATATATATATATATATTATATATTGAGTGCAATATATATATAATATTGAGTGCAATATATATATATATATTGAGTGCAAGCTGGCGCGGCCCGCCAGCTTGCACTCAAGCGGATCCGAAAACAACAACGAATCGACTCGCAGAGGTACAACTCACGTCATCGCCATGTCATTTACCAACCCGGTGATCTTGTCTGGCTGTGGATCCCCGTTCGCAAAAAGGGGCCACTCGGAAAAGTTACTTCACCGCTACTTCGGTCCCTATCGAGTACTACGGCGCCTCACAGATGTCAACTACGAAATTCTGCTTGAAGACACAGCTCAGCGATCTCGATATTCCCAGCAGCCCGATATTGTTCATGTGTCACGGATGAAGCCACACTACCCCCGAGCCACCTGACACTGCTTCTTCACGCGTCTTTGTGCGTGTACGCGACTACTTTAACTTTTAATCGGCATTGGTCATCGGGGTGGTACTTTTTTTTCGAAGGGGGGGGGGGGGGGGTGATGCCACAGGCATGGAACGAGGTTTAGCCACGCCAATGCAAGTATGTGCCATGGTGTGAAAGAAGAAGAGGACGGTTGGTGTGTGCTCGTGCTCTAACGTTCGGTTCGGCTCGACGTCCAGTGCTGCTCCTGTGAACAGACGTTGTGGTCGTTCTGTGATCACGTGACAATATATATAAATAAATATATATATATATATATATATATTGTCTGGTAATCTGCCGACACACCTAAGCACAAATATAAAAGAGGCGAGCAAATGTCACGTTCCCCTTGATCTTGAGTATTTGCAAGCGCATTTCTTGAAACCCCAATATATACTACAACCCTTTTGTATCCCAATAGCGTGCCAGCAAGCTCGATATGCATCCCTCGACAACAGATTGATCTGAAAGCATGTAGCTGACAATGGGTGCATGAAATAATTTGTTTAATAAACAAGAAGATGTATTTATTCGTTGGTGTAACCTAAAAATGATTTCCATCTCGTTTTTTTTTTTTTAATCGTGGAACTGCATACCGATGCGCGCAACGCACGTATTCCATTGCGGTCTATGGTGGTTCGAACCTGTTTTTCCTCTAGCAATATGGCCGGTGGCGGCTTCACTTGCTCCCGTTGGTGGCGGTATAATTCTTGTACGCTATAGTGGCGGCCAGGATTGCCACTCCAGAGGTTCTCCTTGCCTGACACTCGAAAAGCAGCAGCCCATCGGCATCGATTGCGTTTCCCTTTCAAATCTTCCGCAGTTAGCTACTGTATTTTTTGTCGATCGGCATTGCGAAGCTCCGTTTCAATTCAGCTTTGATATATCAATGCGAGCTTGTGAGTCAGACTTTAGGGGCCGCTACGACGAAGCGAACGTGTCTAGAAGCTGTGAACCACCTTCCTCCGTGCTGTGAACCATGTCAGCTGCTATGCTTCATCGAACTCCGGCTGCGCAGCCTCCAGCGTGAAAATTCAACGCCGGCAAATCGCGCGAAGACTGCCTACGAAGACGGAGTAATCTCGCACAATGTGGGCGTGTTCGCCGTTGAGTGAAAATGCGCTGCTTTGCATCTGAACATGGCCCTTTTCTTTTGTATGCGCTACAGTTTTTGTCATTTCATAAACTATTTCGACTTATACAGCTAACGAGATGCACAGCTTGTGAATGTTTGAGATTGTTGTCACATTCGCTGAAAATGTCTTTACTGATAAAATTTGTAGCACAGATCACAGCATAAGTTCTACTTGTTTCTGCTTAAAATGAGTCTGCTGCAATATATGCTCATAAATTCAATGCATAGTAGAGCCAAGTGAACCTGCAGTACATATCTGCATTTGTACATTTTTGGTAAATTTGCAGTGAAGCATACTACATTTGCATGAACTATATAGTCCATCCAGTCCGGGAATTACCTAGCTTTGTCCTCTGAAGAACGTCACTAAAACGAATTCATCATAATGCCATCCACAAGACGAATTCACAAAAACAGCAGGGCTATGTCCACACTACCCTTTTTATATGCGGTGTTCCCGTATACATTCTTTTTAGTCATGCATCATAAATCCGTTCACGCTTCTACCAGAGTAATCAGAACGTTTTTTTTTCTTACAACCCAACCGCAGCCTCCAAGGAACTGCTCATATCAGTGTACGCTTGGATACCTCACCACTCAGAACCTACCTCAAGTCAGCGGAGAATGTGTCATCACTGAAAGCAAGCTCATGAGCCAAAATCCTCGCAAGGTATGGTTGAAGACACCTTATTTATTCAACATAATTTGTTCAGCCATTTATGTCTTACCCTGCTCATTTTTTTTTTTCTTCTCAGAAAACTAGACTAAAGAGAGACTATTGATTTTCAAGCTACCCACATCCATTCGTAAGAAGCTATACAGTTGCCATAGTGACAACCCTATGCGCCATCAATATGCCAGCTTGACAAACGGAAGCCTTTTACTGAAAAACAGTGAAAGCGTACGGTATGTTCAATCTGTACAAAGTTGGGTGCACAGATTGTTGTTTCTTTCTTTATGAATTACTGAGTTTTCAGGAAATGTGTAGGCTTCGAAACTCTTTAACAGTGCTTGTCATGGGCTGCACATACTGTACTTCACTCTACGTGTCAAATTTGCATAGAGTATCACATATAACTAGGTAACAAATGGGCTTGTAGTAGTGCATATTTAGAAGCACTTCTTTTTCACATTTTGTATAGATTGCTGTGAATGTAAAGACTGTTGCAAGACAGTGCTAGGTACAGCTAGAGTAGTGTTGAAACAGTTACTGATACCGCATGCATGTTGGGACTGACACTATCAAAGTTCTAAAAAAAAAAAACCGTACAAGAACTCAAGCCTTCATTAAGCAAGACATGTTTTGCAGAGGTAGCAATCACAAAGCCAAACCATCAGAGTAAAATACCTAAAAGAATAAGGAAGAATGAGAATGGGTAGATCGCATTCGGCAAGCACTTTCAAATCATGAATGATAATCTGTCACTAACCCTCAAGAAGAAGGTATATAACAGCTGCGTCTTGCCCGCACTTACCTACGGAGCAGAAACCTGGAGACTTACAAAAAGGGTTCAGCTTAAACTGAGGACGACGCAGTGAGCGATGAAAAAGAAAATGATACGTGTAACCTTACGACATTAGAAGAGAGCAGAGTGGGTCAGGGAACAAATCGGTGTTAAGGATATTGTAGTTGTAATCAAGAAGAAGAAATGGACATGGGCTGGGCCAAAGCACGCAGGCTGAATAACCCCTGGTCCTTAAGGGGAACGATTGAACTCATAGAGAAGGAAAAAGCATGAAGTGAGTATGGAAGGTTAGGTGGGCCAGTGATATTAAAAAGTTTGTACGTGTAACGTGGCAGCAGAAAGCACAGGATTAAGTTGATTAACTGATCATGGAAGAGGCCTTTGTCCTGCAGTGTCAATATTTGTGCTTTGAAACATGTTTGTTTGCATGACAAAGTTAAGGCAATCAAAATTAGATGTAATCAGTAATTTGCATTTGCTTGCATTTATTCCAGTGTGACTCCATCACCACCATTCCTAGCTTGTCCAAGGGCTCCACTTCAGCGCCCTAAATCTCATCTGCTGAGAAATGCTGCTGTTCAGTTGTTTTCCTCCTCTAGTTAATTTAGTTTGGTTTGTTTTTGCAAAATTTTGTGATCACTCTGGACAGACATGTGCGAGCACTAACGAAAACAAGGGGCTCCCAGTTTGAATTAGCTGTTGTGGATACCAATGTGTTCAAATTGTCGAGAGATTTCCCCGAATAGGAATACACAGGTCTGTGCGCTTTTACTTAACCGAGTTCAAATAACGACCTTTTACTGTAATATTATTTGTTCTATGTAAAATACCTCATGCACAATAAGGGATTTTTAAAAGTATGTTAATTTTTAACAGAACAATGACTGAGTGCACTCAGTAGGTATAGTCAAAGTTGGCCAGTGTTTGCATATATTGATAATTCGAAAATCTTCTAACAGCTATTTCCTTGATATTGGTGTGAAATATGTAGCCAAAAGGACTAGTTTTGTATGATACCCGTGAGTGAGGCAGACAGTTAGAAAGTAGTGAAGAATAAAAATGTGAATTCAGCTTTGCGGTTGTTCATCGTTTGGGCAGTGTAAAAAAAAAACCTCATTTATTCATCTGTCAATGCATAGCATAAAACCTTTGAAGATCATTCAAAAAATAAGGGCCATTTGGTTCCAAGCAAGTAAATATTCATTAGCAGAAGTTTTTGTTGGTGGGCTTAGTTTAGCAAAAACCTACTTCACTTTTCTACAGAATCACTGCTAACTTCTTAGTGCTTCTCGTACCGTTGCAGTAGTTTCTTTAGTCAAACTGAATAAAAGATCGCCGCTTGGTAATTGAACCTGTTGTGAACGGTGATCGTGAATTTCTACCGTCTTCTAATTGTACCCACCTCCACTGTTTCGAGTGAAAGAAGAAATAATCACACTGTGCTGGCACAGAACAGTAGGGCGAGCAATTAGTGTTCCCTACCAAAATATCTGATCTTTTCATTGGTTTTGATTGTGGTGCAAGGATGCATGTTGTCATGTAGGAAGCCAATTCCGGATGAGAATTTATGACGTCATCAATGTTTATCGTACTTATTACTGTGGTGAGTGTTTCACAGTATATGTCAGCTGTAAATGTGGCCCACATTTAATGAAATTAAACACTGAAAATTCCCTTTTTGACTAAGAAAATGGTAGCCATTTTCTAACTGGAGTGAGCTAATTGCTTGAATTTTTTTCGGCTTTTGTGAAAAGGAGTGGTGGCACCACTGTGTTGTTTCTGCAGTTGCGTACACTTTGAAGCGTCGTCACTTGTGCAAACAGTGTGCGAAAACAAATCATCCCTGTTTTCTCGGTAGCAGTCCAGAAACGCTCATCCACCTAATGTCTTTTAGTGTTTGACTTGGTCGGTAAGCATTTTTGGAACCTAGCTTTGTGATATCTGGTCATATGGGCTACAATTGTACAAATTGTAGCGAGGCCAACAAGGAGAACTTTGTTTTACAAACCAGTAACTGTTAGTCCTCAATATATTGCAATATCCTGTCCACTTGAACAGTTTGGTTAGTCTGGATGCTTGGCGTGGTGCTCCACTCTTTTTTGTATACATTTGTGCAGCCATTTCGGAAGTCTCAACGCCGTGTTCCGACACTTGTTTCACTCCTCACAGTTGATCCATGAACTGTGCACAAATCCTCGTAAATTGGAAAAGCTAGTGATTCTTTTTCATGAAAAATTGTAGATACAGTGTGCAACCCACAACAAGTGTGAGAAAAAATATTCGCCAACATTGTTGTCGGCGTTCCCAGTCAAGCAGGTGACTACTGAGCCAGAACAATCACTTCAGTACTTTCGCTGAGAAGTAGCAGATTGTGCTGTGCACATAACTCTTCAGTCTGACATGCAAATACTTAAAGACTAGGAAATGGCCCTTACTTTGTGAATAAACATTATAGAACATTTCATTATGCAGATTTGACTGCAATGATTATTCACTGCCTATTTTTTTAACATTGCTACTATGACTTCCAGCACTTCTCAGCTGTCTATAGTGTTATTGGTGTTCCATATGTCCCTATTGTATGTGTATATGTCATGTGTAGTGTATTGCAAGTGGTGCATGATTGCAAGTGGTGCAACTGGTGCATGATTTCTTTTTTACGAATGAGTGCTTTTGGGAGCACCGACAGGCATCCTCTATCTCGTGTGTCAGCTGATCTACAGTAGGCGAGCAAGGGCAAGGGTAGCTAATTCCCTTAACTTGTAATCCGTGACAACTTTCACAGGAATTTTCTCTTGCTGAAATGTTTGACTCGGGCTTTCATTATTCGCCAACTGTTACTCAATTAAAGTGCCTGTCACTGCAACCCTTTTACCTCTTTTGAAACGTAAACCAAGTTTCCTTTTCAACATGATCCTGTAAATGGTGTTTTCCCAGGATGCACTTGCTTACCACAACTGGAAGTTGATCTAGTTAGTCGTAAAAAGATCGGACGCTCAGGTAAGAACATGGATTCTAAACACAATATCGAGAACAATGTTATATGCAGGGATACCTAGCACAACAGCGTGGGGTCATTTCTTTATATTCAACACGATATATTTCTCACCAATTTGTTGTCAAATATCATAATGCGGCTGAGGCTAATCGTACTGACACTGCACTTTTTGAGAGCATGTGTGGTGAGAAAGACAATGGGCAGCACAGTAACAAGTACTGTGCAAGGGGGTACGGGCGACGGAATGGCATTGTTGGCAGGCCTGTTCCAGGCACGGCCGTTCGAGTAAGTTGAAGGCACGCTAGTTCAAGGCGTGGCGCTTTGTGAAAAACACATTAAATTCACCATTTTCTGCAAGTTTCTGTCGGAAATGAAGGTTGTGTCTACGAGTTTTAGCACCCAATGTTTTAGTTTGCTAAAAACCTTGAAGGCAAATATTTTGTTTACATACGTAATAAATTAACGCTCGTTTTGAGTGCAAACATTGTAAGACTCATGATATTTGTGCGCTTGCCAACAGAAACTAATTGATTCGCTCAGTGCTGTGTTTGTATGTACATGGACATATTATGTTGATGTTGAAGGCGGGTACAATAAATGTCATCGCATGTCCAAGATTTAACATGAACTTTGTTTATTTTCCACACAACTTCAACATCGTGACCCCCGCTGACGGGCCGTTTTTTTTTTTCCGGGAAAGGTGGCAGCTCTACTCGGGGTACAATTTGAAGAGAGTGAGAAATTCAATATCACCGTTCGCAACAGGTTTAATTACCAGGTTGCGTTTTCTTATGCAGATTGACTAAAAAAACTACTGTGACAACATAGAAAGTGTTAAAAAGTTAGAAGTGATTCCTTTGAAAAGTGAAGTAGGTTTTCGCTAAACTAAGCCCACCAATAAAAACATCCGCTAATGAATATTTCCCTGTTTGGAACCAAATGGCCTTTACTTTTTGAATGACCTTCAAAGATTTTATGCTTTGCATTAACAGATGAATAAATTAGTTTTTTTTTTTTTTGTTCCAATGGCGCATAGTCATCAAACACACTGCTTAAACGAAGGATGGCGGCAGAAGCTGAATTCACATTTTGACTGGGAATTCATATTCCGATGACTGGGCAGTCTGAACAACCTCAGATGACGAAGGGGAATAAATCACAATAACTTATCAGTTCTAATATTATCATCTTTTCACCTATTCAGATGTGTTCTTTCTTAGCTGACGTGCTATCGCCACAAATGCAGCTCATTTCAACCCTGAAATGGTATTGATAATTTTTTGCAGAGTCACGTAGTCATTCTGATCAATAACAGATTAAGTGCTCCGCATAACTTGTGTAGACTCAAATTTGGAAAGCGAATTGCTATAGTTCACACTGCACTGCTATACAGAGTTTTCAACTGCCCTGGCTTTGTGATAATTGTGTTTGTTTCTTCCTCCGTGGCATTGAGGTATCAATTGATCTGGTTGTCTATGTACAGTGGCTAAATACATTGTTATGACCCACTGTAATAAACCATTGTAACAATATAGTGTCATACAGCGATCAAGAGAATTATAAAGCATGCTTTCTATACTCGGTGGCATGTTGCCTGAGGATCGCTGAAGATGCAGGTTAGCTGTGACCGCTCTATAATGAAGTTAAAAGAAAAAGCACTGCTTTGGAGGATCCTATGTTGTAATTAACAATTGCTACCTGGACACCAAGGTGCTTTCCTTAACTTACTGTTAGACTAATTCACACAAATTTTGTGGTAATAATAATAATGTAATTATGTGCTTTTAAAAATTTTTCTTCTCAGATACCAACTAGGACTAAGAATACAGGCCACGAGGACAGCTGGCCTATATACTGTGATAGAGATGTTATTTCACTGTTTTCAAGGTTTACTTTATGGCTTTCCTACAAGAACAGTATGCAAAGGGCACGTAAAACAGAGGTCAAGCACTAATATATGCTGTACGATGTTGTACTTTGTTGTGCCAGTCACATTGCTCAATGTTGCATAGCATTTCAGCTGTTGACACTCCTTTGTGTACAATACACTGACTGTCAAGAAAATGGGGGCCACACATCTATCTTCGCCACCCTGGTTTAAACAAGCTCTGCCAGGATGTAAGCTCTGCATGTTTATGAAAGGGAACAACTTAGCACGTGGCCTGGAATTCGCGGCAACTGCCGACAGCACCATCAACTGACAGCCGGACAAACCACATCCGCTTTTTGTGTCTTGAGTGAGAAAGCAAAATAATTAGTTGTGCTTCTTGCACAGTCATTGCTACATTACAATCGCACTTCAGTCTCGCAGTGAGCAAAATCAACAAAAGCAGGCGTGCTTCCTCTTACTGGCAGTTTGTGGAAATGTAGGCGGCCACAGCAGAACAGAGGCCGTGTGCTCTCGTGTTCCCTATCGTAAAAAATGACAAAGTGCAATTATTCTGTGAAGACCTGCCTTCAGTGTGATAGCGCACCTAAAGTTTCATCGAGGTGATGCGCCATAGCACTGTCCATCTGCCTTTCACACTGTACTATAGGGCTGAAGGAAGAAACCGAAACTGCTCAATGAAGGGTGAAGACAAAAAAGAGGAGCGCTCACACTGTCGGCAAAAAAGCGCATGCCTATGTTCGAGGCTGAGCAACATTTGAGACAGTTCACGGCTAGGTGTCTGGTCTGGAGAACTCGTTGACGTCCTTGGGGTGCTGTTCTATTCCTGGAATCCGGCTGGGTGACTTGCACCAAAGACTGGCTGACGTGCTGTCGTTCCAGCTGCTGCCCCTGACTGCTGGGCAATCAACAACTAGGCCTGCAGGCCCGCTGGGTCACTGGCTCAGGGATCACTCAGAGTGCCACGGTTCCCGCCGCCATCAAAAGTGGCTGCAAATCCTGATTTGCTGTGAGCTTCTTTTCTTTGTACTGTTCCAAGTGGCTGGCATGACCGTGGTGTACTGTCTGAGCTACCAAGCTACTACTACAGTACTCAGTACTGCCGCGGGTGCGGAAAACAGCCGTGTCATGGCGTGGGCTGGCTTACGCTGACGACATCAGAGGCACGTCGTTCCAAGTGATTATCGTCCAGGAAGCCACTAACTAAACATGGTGAGAAACTTCCAATTCATGCGTGCATTTAGCACAGCACTGCACATGACAGACTGATTTAGTCACAGTTACTTAATATTTACACTTTTGCCGGTAAATATGTTTTTTTTTGTGTGTGTGTGTGTGTGTGTGTGTACACTTGTTCGATTCGATTGAGTTCCTTGGCTAGTGGTCCTAGGTCAAAGACTGGGTATTACATCACAATCCAAGTGACTGCTACCAATTCCTTTCACTTGGCATGATTTGCCCTGCAATAGCTTCCCAACTACTTATGGAATTCAAAATTTATTGCTTGAGTAATATTGAAAGTTTGGTGAGTTGGTGATAGTTCATGAATACTTGTGAAGCAGCACATGTAGACAAGGCACAGAAGATGTCCTATTCGTTTCTTTTGTGTCTTGGCTACATGTACTGCTTCACAAGTAGACATGATTTATTGCTTCAAATCAACTGTCAGAAATATGTTTCGTATGTGTAAGGTACGAGTGGGTTGCAGCAAGTTGTGCCATGTATTGACTGCTTTCTCTCTTCTTTCATTCCGTCAAGCACTCTAAAGGCTACACGGATAGTGACAACAAAAGGTTTTTCGAAAAGTTTTATGAGCATGCATAATGATCTTAAGCACTTTCCTTCCTTTTTTTCTCTTTAAGTCCGTTGACTCTCTTTCAGGGTGATCACAGGCTGAATTCTAGTGTTATTTTACTACCGTAAAGCGTGGCGGCAGTATGTAGTGGCTGCTTTGATTGCGCACCACACTAATGTTCAAATCCGCCAATGGCAGTGCCTGTTCATTCATGACAAAGTCGAGCCAATGTATTGTGGAATTCGCCTAGAGCGGAGTGAGTGATCTGTAGCTAAGGTGTCTTTGAAATATAATTGAAAATTCTTCGGCACGTGCAATGCTGTAACATTTGGCTTACATGTTCTCATAAGCGCTGACTACTGGTTAATAGTGTTCTCTCACCATGTTCGCAAAATGTTGCAGGGTACCTACAATGACATATGTCAAATGAAATCCCAAGCTGAACCTGCAAAAATGTGTTTCTGATATGTGTTCTAGTTTGGCATCTTACACATTGGGGCTGTGGTGCACTATATAGATAAGTAGGTATGGAAGGTTTAAAAATAGGGAAAGTCCATGTGTGTTTGGCCAGTTAAACTCTTCTAAAGATGAGAGATGATTGGGAGGAGCACTGGTAACTGTACTGTCTTCATCGTTCTTGTGCAAGTCTCCCAGTTATTGTGTTGTATTAAATTACAAATTTGCAATGCAAGCTTACCTGAGCTCTCTCACTGGAGTAGCTTGACAGCTGCAACAGCTTCAGTTGACAAGCAATGAGGGGGAAGGGACAAAACCTATTACAGTCTGTCACCTAATTGAGTAACACATCTGTAGTTGCAATTCTTTGGTGCAACGAAAGGAAATAATAGCGATAATATCATTTATATTCTGAAGTAGTACACGTGGCTAGGCCTGCCAAAGCCATTTGGTGAGTGGTGTGGCACAGCCTGGCAGACAGCAAAACAAATAGGATATGTTACATGATTGTAGGTTCATGGCAAAAAAAGGATGATAAGACAAAAAAAAAAAGAATGTGCACATTCGATTAGAAACAGCACGGCATCCAAACGATAGTTATTACCATTATACTGTAGTTCAAAAAATTGAAAGTTAGTAAAACATTGAAATACAGCTATATTTCTTAAGCGAAATTTTTAAGCAAAAATGTGCTGCTCAACAAGGTTTTTGGAATATTGGGAACAGTGCACATTAACTTGATATTAGTCCTCAGTGTCCTTCCTGTTGTGGCACTCCATATATAAGCAGCACTGGGGCCAGGGCTTGCTCCGTTATCAACTTTTGTCTTACGCCTCATCTGAGAGAAAAAGGGTGTAACTAAGTGTGATGTTGTCAGTGCTGTCCTGTATGTTTCCAGCATGTACATAATACGGCGGCTGGATAAAAGTTTCTCTTCAGAAAAAGTAGGAGGTACCCCAGGCAACACGAGCAGTTTTGAATGACTGGAGAATTGTTTTTATTGAATTCGTATGTCCATATATTAGTCAGTGGAGTAGTGTGCCTCTAGCCGGAATATGTTCATTTGTACACTGTTCTATCCACTAACAAATATGAGTGAATATACAATTTCTTCAAAATAAAAGTGACTGCAGATGCACATTGCTGTTTCAAGTAATTTAAGCAGTACCAAAATAGAATCGATTGTGTTTGTGTTGATTCACAGCCAATGTAATTTCATGCCCCAGTGAATGAAATCGCCCACGTAGTGTATATAATTGCATGGATTAGAACTCTTAGAGATCAAATGCGCTTAAAGAATTTGTTTTGCCTCCTTATGACAACATCGGCGAAGGCAATGTAGACTTGCACCATGCACCTCCACAAATAAATTTGGCAGATGCCATTCACCTTAGGAATCGATGTTATGCTAAGCATGCAGAGGGAGGGTCACTGTGTGGCAATTTTTCATTGAGAAATAAGTTACAAAATGATGCTAAAGATATGTACAGATGTCTTACACACAGATACATGTTAAACAGTCGCAAGTTTACTGTTACGTAACAATGTCAACAGCAACATGAATATCAGCTACACCAGAAGCGATAACCTGATAAGTATCTTTTGTGCCAACGAGGTAGGTGGCCCTGGACACTGCTTGATAAGTGAGCTTCAGCGTATAGCGCTTCAGTGCAACGGTTCGTCCGTTTGCCTTTGTAGGCATTCTTAGTGTGCCCATGATTCCGCGGCACAGTTGGACCAGCTCGTTAAGTGCAGAAAGTACGACATATTCTGCATGCTTGCTTCGTTATTAGTTTTAATGGGCTATGAAAATAGTTGTTCATGTACAGAGGAGATCACTGGTAAAGGGAACACTTTCATGTGCATAGTCCGCATTTCGCTTTCTGGCAAAAGCATAGTGGCTTAGATTTGCGTCAGACTACTTCTGGTTGACTGTTCTGACTTTTTTTGATAGACCAGTGCCGTGCACGAATAATTTTTCTACGTCTACCAGCAGTTATGGGGCTTCAATATGACAGGTGCTCATTACAGTGTTCCCTTTGACACTTTGACAATAGACGGTACTGTATCTTGTTTGTGTTTGCAATGCATGTTACTAGTGTCCTGGACCGGAATGATATTGAAAACTCTTTATTTTGGGCGGTGGGATCGCTCTTAGTGCAACCAATGTAACATACACACGGCCCTACATGGTGCTTTAGCTCATCATTTAGCATGGTGAGTTTCTGTTTAACTAAACATTCTTTTTCCTAGGTTCACACTGTCTGTCATAATCATTGCTTTTGAACTACAATTTCACTGTTGCCTTGGTAAAGGATAATTACTTTGGTTGTATTTCACAAGCAATGGGTGACTGGTAACGGTGATTCCTTACTTTTTAAAGCACTGGCCCTCTTTTTGACCTTGCCCAACATGTTGGTCTATTGGTTACAGGGTTTGAGCGCTGACCCAAAGGCTGCAAGATCAAATCCTGGCCGCATGACCTCATTGTCTATGAAGGCGAGAATGCTTGAGTAATATGTACTTGAATTCAGCTGCACGTTAAAACGCCCAGGCGGTTGAAATTTCTGGAGCCCTCCACTGCAGCATCCTTCATAATTATATACGATTTTGGGGTGCTAAGTACTAACAATTATTATTCTTTTTGTCCTTGTGCATACTGAGTGAAACAACTGGGTGTCTGGCCATTATTGTGCTTACCTCAGGGTTTCCTAAATTGTTCAATGCAGTTGATGTAGAAGTATTTGTATATTTGCAGCTTGTTCACTTTGGATAGTTTTTCTTCTTACGAAAGAAAGAGAACTCGTGATGCTTTATTTCTCAGCTGCTTCTCAGCGCCATTTAAGATAGCATCTATTCTTATTGATTCTACTGGCGTTTAAGCAAAGTGTACAATTGCATTTTTTTTTAAATTACACTGTTCACACTGTTCAGTAAAGGTGTGATCATTCTAGGGTGCAGCACTGTCCCCTAGGACCAGAATGAGCAAACAGATGCATGTGCAGTAGTAGCCACACTAGGATCTGAGAAAGCTCTATTCCAGTCTTCATTGCAGGTGGGAGACAGTATGAGACATTCAAATAAAGATGAAGCTCCACAATTGCTTGTATTTTGGTGGTACAGTCAAACCGGATTATATAATGACCTCTGGTAGATTAAATGGTCCTTTGCGTCGAACTACTTATGTGGATTCCTGGCTGTGTAGTGATGACTCGCCAGCCCGCCGTGCAGTGTCACCGTTTAATTGTCTGGTCGTTTGTTGATACGATAGATGGGAAAGAGGGACAGCAATGTAAGAAATTGTAGTGCATAGAATTGTCTTTATGCACTGGTTGAAGTATCACAGGTGTGTTCTCTTCATAATGCACCGCTTCATTATTGATGGAAACTAAAAAAAAATAGACCTATGAATTGTCTTGAAAAACATGTACCAGGTGCACCCATTCAGTTTCATGGCATCTATGGTTCATGTGCCCAGTATTATTTAGCCACTGCAGCTTTGTTTATTATAGTCCACCCACATATGGTGTGCTAAATGGTATATAATACTTGGCACATCGGTTTGATTCACTGGGCATTCATATCCTTTATGCTTCTGCATTGCACTGCCTCAAGTGTTTTTGAATTCAATATTTCTTTCACAATTTCAAGTGCTGAGAGTTGAGCTGGCCTATGCGTAGAGCTTTAAAATCGTTTCACCTTACGAATTACTGAAAGAATATTTGTGCAGGTATGGTAGTAATGGTATATAATATATTTCTAACGACCAGGCCCAGTTCATGCCAATAGTGAAAGTATGTTTGAGCATACTGTGTTCTTCATAGTGACTTTAACAGTGTTCTGTGTGCTTTTGCAGATGTGTTTATCCCCTCTGTAAAGAAGCAAAGAAGTTTCATGCTTTGAATATTGACAACAATGCATTGCACCTGCACCTTCTTGGAAATCATTTGCCATTTAGCACATTTGCTGGAGCTTAATGCATTATGAACATGAGAATGTGACAGTGATGTGGCCATGTCTGTGGACTGCTACTAAGGACCGTTTACATTGAAATGAGTGAAAATGACTATTCAGTTTCTACTCTGTAATTCAATTAAAATTTGGAAACCTGTAATAATTTCATTGTGGTGTGCGCATGTGTGTAAGCTTTAGTGTAAAGAAGTTGTGCCTGCCTGACAAAGCACAAGTCCAGGTGTTTACTAACACACATCTTTACCTACCTATATGCGCTATCAGTAACAGTTTCGTGAATAAGTAACTGCAATTCCTAATACTTGCTGTTGGCACCTTGATATTTCACTGCAATATGTAAATAATAGTAATATAGTAGCAGTCTGGTGTTGCTTCATTAGGCCTTTTCTCTGTAAAACCTTTGTGTATGTCTTTGTATAGGTCTCAACAAAGTATTGAAGCAATATTGACAAACTTGATTTACTCCTTTCACAGTGCCACACGCTGAGTAATAACCACTTATGTTGCCTTTGATGTTTCTCTATTCTCTTTTGCCACCAAATGTCGCACCATTTTCATTAGATTGTTTGCTTACGACATCGTTCTGTATCGTGCCATCAGAAGTGATGAAGAAAACTAGCAATACCTGTAATTTGACCTCGAATCCATCAATTTATGGTGTTCATTATGGCCTATGAGGCTAAATCACTGCAAGGCTAAACTTGTCTCCTTCACTAGAAATTCTTGCCACTTCCCTACCACATATAAATCTAATCACACTCGTACAATGTCAGCCACAATATAAAGGTATCTGGACCTTCACCTCCGATCTGACTTTTCCTAAAACTGCCAGATTGATTACATTTTTGCAGCTGCTAAACCCTGCCTTCCAGTGCCAGCACATGCGTAAAAACTTTCGTGTGTTATCTTAACGTGCCCTAAAATTGAGTAGGTGTCTGCCATGTGGAACCCCAGTACCAGCATACACTCAAACGTCGTTATTTCATAGTTGCATCTTAGATGAAACTAAGTTTTTTATATTAAAGAATTTATTATAAAAGTTCATTTCTAACACTATCTATTGCAAGACTGTTTTTATTTACTTCGTTGTAACCAATTTTTTATTAAATCTGGGTTCGTTATATCGAGGTTTGAGTGTATATAATAGATAACTTAATATCTCTGAAGATACCTGCTGCTCACTTCATTTTTTCTGACTACTCTCGTTTCACTGTGTCACTGCCTAAAAGCTCGTGCTGGTGTTGATAACCTTTCTCATCCCTGTAAACTTGCTCACTTATCTCTTTTGCATACGTACTATCATCATCCATTGCTTCATGACGACTTCTTTCAGTAACGCTTAGCCATGTTTCCATGCGGTGATTGTCCTCTCACTATTGCAAACTCATTTCCTGCCGTACTTTCACCCTTCGCTGATTCGTTCATTCCAAAAACCATCATTGAATTGAACCAGCTGCCTTGGAGTCTTCTAATAGAAAGCAACGTTTCAAAATTCAATGATAAAAGATAACCAAGTTCAGTGTTCTGGTGTCTTCTGAATAACCCATTTCATTTTTATTTTGTGCTCTATTATTATGTTATTCTATTGTATTACATTACATTTTTAAATATTCTTTTAATACTTTCAAAGTGTTCTGTTTTTGTGTTGCCTTTTTGATTATGCTTAAGTAAGTGTTGTTTTTTTTGCAAATTTTTATGGTTGCATTGCATCTATTACATTGTATATAATTTTTCTCACACCCTTATGTAATACCCTCTCATTGAAAATTATTAGAAACTCCTTGAAGTAAGTAAATTCTCGCTTTGATAATTCATTTCTCACCCTTTTGTCGCAGGTAATGCCGAAAGCGCATTTAGTGTGTCGACTTCAGTGCAATTTTTCGTCACATATCCTTGGCAGTTGATCATTTTGGCATTAAAAGGGGGCCTTCTAAGCATGAATCGATGTATGGTTATTGTTAAAATGGAGTGGGATTTGTTAACAATTATGATAAAATGGGATATGTTGTGAGAATTGTGTGTGGTCATGTAAATGTGTGAAATAATATACAGCAAATAGCTCAATATGTATTTTGTGGTAAATTAAGTTTTCACTTGAGCAGGACAGAAACCTTAATTGGAAGTTTACGAACAGTACTAGTACACATGGAGAACCAATTTTTAATGCAAATCACATAAATATATCATTAGTTGAAAATTGTGATGTCATTTGGTTCCTTGCTAACGATTTTTCTCCTTCTATCATAGTTTCCAGTTTCTTTTATACTTACCTTTTTCACTCATATTTTGTTTGTTATGCTTCATGTGTTGAAATAGGGTACCGATTCTGTTGCTATACAGCTATGTGCCAAAACAAGAGCAATAAATGCCTAATGTTTTGGATCCAATTAAGACATTTGGTGGTTTAGGCATAGTATTGGAATCCCATCTAAATCAGGTCCATGTGCATTTACAGGTTTCTGCATGTATTAGGTCGAACATTCGCTTACAGATAGGTGGGAAATGTTGTAAAACGTGTTGTCATTCCACAGCTACTTCTACACTAACATATGGTTTAAACAAGCAATGGTAATCATGTACTGTATTTACAAGTGCAGCAACATTCGTTTATTACCTGGTGCTGTTGTCCACTTGCAGACAATGTAGGTAACATGGTTTTCAATGCCCTTTCTGTTCTTTTTGCATGATCTCTTGTGCAGCATCCCATGAGCAGGACCATTCACTCATGTCCGTAGAAGTTGGACTGTACTCCTGCCGACTGTGCACCTATGTTACCAAGAACAGTGGCCACATGCGAAGACACCTTCGCAAACACACCGGCGAGCGGCCCTTCCAGTGCCACTTGTGTCCAGCTGCATTCGTTCAAGGTAGTCATCTTAAAGGCCACATTCGTACACACACAGGAGAGCGTCCCTTTTCCTGTGACCAATGCAGTGCATCTTTCTCTACGAAAACGGTCCTCGTGAACCATGTGCGCACCCACACAGGAGTGCGTACTTTTTCCTGTGATCAGTGCAGTGCGTCTTTTTCATGCAGAACGAACCTCAAGTGTCACGTGCGCACCCACACGGGAGAGCGTCCTTTTTCCTGTGATCACTGCAGTGCGTCTTTTTCATGCAGAACGAACCTTAAGTGTCACGTGCGCACCCACACAGGAGAGCGTCCTTTTTCCTGTGATCACTGCAGTGCATCGTTCTCTCAGAAGGCGAACCTTGTGGACCATGTGCGCATCCACAGAAGAAAGCATCCCTTTTCCTGTGACCTCTGCAATGCATCCTTTTCACAGAAACAGTACCTCGTGCGCCACATGTCCTGTCGTCATAAAAACAAGAAGCTATGAAAAGTGAGTGGTTTACTGCTTTCTGTAAGGGGGGAGGCACATCAGGCTGAAGAGAGCTCGTTGATTAGAAGACACAGAGAAAGAGTAGTTTGAGATTGGGGTTTGGAAGTTATCTTTGTTTGGCAAGTGATAACGGCATGCATACACAGGACGAAAAACGAGGGGTAAAAGAAAGTGCAAAGAAGAGGCCACCTTTTTGAAAAGCAAGTATCCACACTATCGTGCACTTTTTCTAGGTAACAATTCCTTCATGAAAAAAACTGGTGAGCGGCCACATGCACTTAATTTCGAACTTTGTGCCTCGTGGTAGGTGCGACGAAAAAGGATTAGAGACCATAATTTTTTTAATTGCATGTCTGATAATCTGCATATTCAGCTATGGTGGTGGTGCTATTGCTTTTGCCCCCCTTGATTTGTTTCTCTTGATGTCAGAATACTGCATAATAGTTAGAAACTAGATGTAATGAATAATTAGACATACTGCAAGCTAATTCATGTAATGAATTATTAGACATACTGCAAGCTAATTCTAGGTTTTTGTCCGGAAGTAACTACAATAAATGCAATTAAGCAAATAACAAAGATCCCATGCAAATACTGGTACAAATTTTTTTACTTGGGAATCTGGGGGTAAAGATTTACATTTATATATTTGAAACATTCATTCATACGTGGCAACACTTAAATGTACATCACTCATATGGTCATATCATACTGAAAGGTATTAGTATCGAAGGCAGCCACTGCAGAGGCTGGTGCTGCTGTCGCTGTGACATGGTAAACGACATCACGTGACTCATTTGTGCCGTCGTTAGTGCAGCACACTCACTTTGAACCCCGAGAGCTCATTTGTAGGGGCGAAGCTCCTTAAAGCGGCGCCCCGTTTGTCCCTCGTAGCAGTAGTAGTAGTCGTAGTGTGTAACCAGTCTTAAATTTTGACCTTAAAGGTGGTGCCGGTGGGAGATTTCTGCTGTGCGTTGTTGAACAATAAAAAAATCGCAGCGTGCGTGTTAACTTAAAGCCGAATTCTCCTGTCTCGCATTACCACTTAGCAGCCAGTGGCATGTACATTGAGCACTATCTGACAAGAAAGGGTTGCTACGTTATACTCGCTGGGTGTAACCTCCTTGGTTTTAAAAAGGTTTAGCGAGCGTCGGGCCGCAGTGCCATGAATACCGTACACTAGTATATATCATGAGCTCGAGGTGGCTAAAGGTGGGAAGTAGACACGAAGCGCAAGCTGTAATAAAGTGCGTGTGGGCCTCTTCTTGTTCAGTCCTTGCATTGTCCGCTGGATGACGGTGCTTCTATATGAGGAATATATGATGAAAAGATGTGAGATGGTAATACTTGGAGTGTAAATCGGTAGAAGAACGGACACACAGGTAGATGCGTAGACGGACGCACGGATGTGTGCGCGGACGGATGGACGGAAGAGCGTATGCATGGACGAACGCACAGATGGACGTCTGGATGCACGAACAGACGCACGCACGGATGGGCAGATGGACGCACGGGCGGCCACACAGATGCACGCATGGACGGACGGAAGCAAGAACAAATGGACGGACGGATGCTTCGCCCCGCTCTCCATCATTCACTCTGTGGATATGCTGCCATTTTCTTTAACCTACATGTTTGTTGACCACTCAATACCGCTGTGTTGTATGCATTCGAGTGAGCCTAACATGATTTAGCCCTTTCAAAATGTCGCAGCAGTGATATACTTGATTGATAAAATTGAAATTGGTGAAATGAATCGGCGTTCATCCTCAAGTGTGTAGCTCACTGAGCAACCACTTCTCTTTACTTTCTTTTTTCGTCGTCCGCAAAGATTTTGTGTTCGAAATCGGAGTTTAGAAATGTTCTGTTTGTACGACAGTGTACTTCACGAATCTGTAACGCATAGGAGTTTATTACCTTTATTCGCACTAGGCAGGAAAGAATGATTCCCGAAGCGTGAGATTGCAGCAACCATTCTGTTCGGCCCTTGTGTAGTTACACGAACTCATGGTGCAGTCTCTACTTCTTACCCTGGTGTGAGTTTCCCTGCATCCCCAAAACATAGAAGCAGGGAGACGCATGCTCCATAAAACCGAGAATGGCATAGCAATCCTGCATTCTTTATTGCGTGTGCAGCACACACTTTTGCGAAAAAGATTTTGTGTGCTTTGTTGACGCTAAAATCTTCTGTAAGTACGACGTTGGAATTTCCAGGAATGTACACTTAGTAATTTCTTTTTCTGATTCACTCCAGGCCGATAAGCTTTTTCCAGTTCTCTGTAGCAAGGGGCCGCAAGAATGATTTTGTCCTTGTGCAGCTCTTTTGCACTGCGTATTAGGGCTTCTCTCCTTCCGTTAGCAGTCTAGATGTGGTGAGCTGCTGGTACACGAATTGGTTGATACCAGAGGCCAGCAAAGTCACTGAAAATAAGACACGGTAATTGTAAATAATTGTCAAGCAAGTTAAGCGTGCAGTTATCGCAACGTTCTTGCATCATATCACATTAGTAAATACACGCCGCACAGAGAAGCTTGGTAGTGTAAGGGAGTATTAAGGAGACAAAAATATATACGGGTGAAGTTCCGTTTACTGAAATATAATTGTTAAGTATAATAGTCCGGCAATAAATCTGGTGAAACAGTGCAAACAACCCTTGCAAAGCGAAAAAAGCCACGGCTGAGCAGCCTGAATTCTTGGAGTTGTCGAACACTTTGCACAGTCCGTACCGCTGCATAATGTCGTTTTATACATCTCAGGAAGATTCCGGAAAGTGGTGCTGCAGTATGTCTTTGCCTTTATTAAACATGTTATCATACCCATACATGTCCAGGAGTTTAAAAAAAAAGAGAAAAAAGTTGCACATCTTAATAGTATTTTGTGAAACCTATGTAGATATTTTTCTTTTTGTACATGGCAGCAAACTCTAATGGCCTTCCTGGCCACTATGCTATGGTAAAAAAAAAAATATACCCAATATGAGACAGCCTCTGCAAATTGCTATTCAATTTGCTAATTTGGAAAGATAGTTTTCATTGCAAAGCCATTTCATAATTTTGTTGAAGAAAGACAATCATGCATCAATATACGCAAAACACAGTCCAAACTCGGATATCCAATATCGTAGATTTAAAGTCAAATTGTAGATATATTTAATTTATCCATGCTCCATACTACCCCGCAATGCATTGTATTTAATAACATAATATATGCTATTTCTCTCATGTAAAATAGCTGTACACTATAAGGTATGTAACCACTTTTTTTTTAAATCGTATTCGATTTTGTTCTTTAGTTGTTTTGTTTGGCATAAGAAAGGCTATTTATAAAATGCATTTCTAGTATGTTAGACTAGAAAAGTACAACTTTTTACAAATAAATTATCAAACTTACCCAAAATATGTCAATGTAACCATACATTAACCCTGTAAAGCCGAATGTATCATATTTGGTACATTGAACATAATATCTCAATAAAGCTTCTATAGGTGTCATAAGCACCTATTGCAGATTTGACATATTATAAAGAAGCTACACTGGCTTACATAATGTATGATGAAATGGAATGGCAAAACTTTATTTGCAGTCCTGCAGGATGCGCGTAGCGGGCGTATCCTATGTAGAGACCGACAGGGAATACCTGGCGGCCTCTTCGTGGGCCTGCCGGATGGCCCATTGCTGGTTGGCGAGGAGTGAGCTCCTGAGGGACCTCTCCACTTGCTTGAGGTAGAGTCAGGAGGTATTGTTCTACACTCCCAGAGCATGTGTGCGAGTGTCGCCGTGTGTCCTCACGAGTGGCATGTGTTGCTGAGGTATGCATCAGGATAATAAACGTAAAGCTTGGCAAGGTTTGGGTGTGTGTCTGTAATAGACGTAGGGTTAGCGCCTGAGGTCTGTCAAGTTTCAGATGTGGGAGTGAAAAAATGCGGCGTTCAAGACGAAACTACTTTATGTCGTTGTACGTATTGGCTGCATCCTGATTGCTCTCTAACTCAGCGAGATGGGGTTGCCCTGTGGCGGTGCGGTCAGTAAGTGCGTGCGCTGAATCATGGGCGATCTTGTTGAGGTTGAATGGGGCACCTGGTTGAGATGGCGGGGAACCAGATGACAGTGTGGTGCTACAGGGCACTTGGGTCCACTCTGCGCAGGATACGCAACGCCTGGTCGGGGATGACTCCACGTTCGAAGGCTTTGATGGCCGATCTGGAGTCGGTGTAGATGAGTTTCCCTTTGCTGTCTAGCATACCTATAGCTATAGCTACTTGCTCTGCTACTTCGGGGTTTCAGGTGAGAATTGCGGCAGAGTTAATCTGCTGCGCGGATGATACGGCAACCGCTGTCAAGGCTCGATTGATGTGATAGGCAGCGGTGTCCACGAACGAGATGTTGCCCGCTTCCATGTCTATGCGCTTGAGGAGTGATTGTCCTAAGGTCAGCGATTTCGCGGGGAATTAGAGTCAACTCTGAGGGATCCCTGGCCGTCGAGGAGAAGAACCTGAGCTCGCACAGAATATGGCAGCCCTCTTCTGTGGTGGTCAGTCAAGACAGTTGCACGCGTTGCTGAGCTTCGACGATCTCTTCTAGCGTGTTATGCGTGCTTAGCTCGAGGAGTTTATGTGTTGGAGTGATGATAGAAAGGCCAAGGGCTCGTCTGACCATCTTGCGAATAAGCATATTGAGTTTATCACGCTCTGCACGTAGCCTTTTGTGTATAGCAGCAACATAGGTAAAATGGCACAAAACAAACGCATGTACAAGACGTAGCAGGTTGTCTACTTTGAGGCAGTGGTGTTGGTTGGCTACTCTACGTACGAGTCGTATGGCATTCTTAGTATAAGTTCTGAGCTTGTGTACTGTTTGGGTGTTGGTTCCGCGGGACTCAATGATCATGCTGAGGACCTTGATGGTGTCTACCTTGAGAAATGTATGACCATCTCTGGTGTGGAAGGTGATATTACGTTCCGCCGGAGGTTTCAACCTTTTGTGCTTGGCACCCCGGCGTTTGGTCAAATATATCAACAGCTTCGACTTCGCGGGTGAGTACCTGAGACCGGTGTGGTCGAGATAGGAATCGGAAATGTCGATGGCCTCTTGCAGGCCGGACTCAATGAATAAGCCATCTGACCTTGTGGAGCACCGTATGGTTACATCGTTCGCATAGATGGTGTGGTTTAGCACGTCAATTTTCGAAAGTTGTGCGGAAAGCTCGATTATCACAAGGTTGAAGAGGGTCGGCGAGAGGAGGGATCCCTGAGGAAAGCCTCGCTGTCCGAGCTCCACTTCTTCGAACAAATAGATCTCCCACACAGAGGACTGCTCTGCGTCGAGTAAGAAAGGAGGGGATAAAGTAGTCGAATCGATGCCTCAGGCCGAGGGCTGTGATCGCTTTCAAGATTGACGAGTGCGTTATGGTATTGAATGCCTTCTATAAACTGAGACCGAGTATTGCACGAGTGTCTCGATTGTTCTGCCATCTAGAATTTGGTGCTTTAGGAGTAACATGGCGTCCTGATTGGATAATTATGATCGGAAGCCAATCATGTGGTGCGGAAGGCAGTCGTTATCTTCGAGGTATCGACCAACCCTGTTGATGGCGACGTGCTCAGCCACCTTACCCACGCACGATGTGAGATGGGGCGTAGGTGATCTGGGCTCGGCGCCTTTCCAGGTTTGGGGAGGAGGACCGTGTAAGCTAGTTTTTAAGGCATCGAGTATCTCACCCTTTTTCCATATTTCGTGTATAGTGTCGGTGAGGTAAGTGACAGAAGGATTGTTCAGGTTGTGTGGGAGCTTGTTGATGATGCTATCGGGGCCAGGGGCAAAGCGGTCATTGAGCTCATGGAGAGCTCGGCGCACATCTTCGGTAGAAAAGTCGGCATCTAAGTTGGTGTTGTTGCCACCAGAGTAATCGGGTGAGGGGTCAAAAGGCCCGTGAGATATTTCTTCACGATGTTCTTGACAACATCCTCCGATGATACTGTCCGTTTAGCTTGATGAAGTACCATCACGATCGAATGACGCTGATTCGTGCGGGTGTTGGTTTCATTGAGGAGTGAGTAAGTTTCACGTTTTGCCACTACAAACCTGACCATCAATCAAGTTACAAATTTCGTCCCACTGCTGTTCTGAAAAGATACGGCAGTGATCCATCATGGTCTTGTTCAATTTAGATATGCGTTTGGTAACCTCGATTGAAATACAATCTCCACTGGCCCGCTGGAAGGACCAGTCTCCACTGGCCCTTCCAGCGGGCCAGTGGAGACTGTTTGGCCTCGAGTAGGTAGGCAAAACGACTGTCCATTTGTTCTGCTAGAAGGTCCGTACTGATAGTTTAGGTTGCCTTGTTGATGTCAGCTTTGAACTAGGCCATCCAGGTCTCGAGGCTTGGTGTGGTATCGGGAGGAGTTCGTTCTGCGTGTGTGTTATGAAGGAGGTCCCAGTCGACCCACGTGTACGACTTGGTCTTCCTGCTGACTGTGGGGAGGTGTACGGCCACTATGAAGTGGTCACTACCGAGATCTACCGCGAGGTTGGATCAGCGGGCGTCGGTGATATTCTTGACGAAGCAGAAATCCGGCGTAGTGTCTCTTTGTGTTGACATACCTGTGCGAGTGGGGAAGTCCTTGTCCGTAATGAGAATAAGGTCCACGTCATTTGCACTTTTCAAAGCTCGTTACCTTTGGATGTGTCGTACGTGTAGCCCAGGCACTATACGTGGCGTTAAAATCACCCGCAATCACTAGCGGGTTTGGACCCACAAGACGGACAACACAAGAGGGTCGGCAGAGTCCATGTGTCTCCTGGAAGTCGTTGCACTAATATAACGTTGAAATCGCAAAGTAGCATCACGATAATGTTGAATAAGGCAGGAGCCATTGTGGAAGCTCTCGCACACTTCGGCTTCTTCTTCTCTGTAATGTATGATAGTAATATAATTATTAACAATTATTATAATTAACTTACGCCTCAAACAAAACTTCATTCATATTTTTCTCAAAGTCAACTGTACAAGGAAAGTAAAATCAGTCAGCGTTTTCTCGCAATTTTTCTGAAGACGTAACTGTTCGTGAACATTACAGGGTTAAGACTGTGCAGTGAACTAGAATCTTTGCGCTGTTATCGACACTAAACACAATGTGGCCAAAAAACATTTTTTTTATTTTCATACGGCTGTCTTTCAATTGAAACATTATAACATCAAAACTTAATTGGTGATTTTTAATTATCCTTGTTCATTACATAGATTGAGATTGATTGATGTGTGGGGTTTAACGTCCCAAAAACACCATATGATTATGAGAGACCCTGTAGTGGAGGGCTCCGGAAATTTCGACCACCTGGGGTTTTTTAACGTGAGCCCAAATCTGAGCACGCGGGCCTACAGCATTTTCGCCTTCATCGACAATGCATCCGCCGCAGCCAGGATTCGATCCTGGGACCTGTGCGATTACATATATTACTGTTCGAGAAAGAAGCACGGGGAGTTCTGTTTAAAATTTTTGAATGATCTGAAAGTCATGGTTGTATTACAGAATGAAAAACTACTAAAAATGAAGTTTTAGGAGAAACAAGAATGTACTTTCCAAACCTGCTTTATGCACCATTGGAAGGTTGCGGGATGCTAAAAGCAGCCAGACTCATAACTGGGTCCTTCCTTAGCTTCTGTGAGTTGACTGTTCCTAGTTTTTTTCTAAGCTCCTAGTTTTTTTTAATCTTGTTTTTTGTCAGCCATTGACTGGCAGCTGTCCTTCTTCAAGTGAGTTTAGTTCATGCTGACATAAGCTACGGTGCTGCAGTAGCCGGGATATCGACAGCTCACAGCCTGCCTCAAGATATCCATCATGCCACTATTTACACTGCAAAACTGACATATACGGTCCTACAGACAAAAAACATTCCCCGGATAGCATGCACATACCGTATTTATAATCACGCTGCCAAAGCATACCATCGAAACACTCATTTGCATTTTGGGTTTTCCCGCTGACGTGTTTCTTCAGATTATGCTGTCTAAGCAGAGCTCTGGATATGCAGCCTTCTGTTTGTTTGGTATGTCTTGCTAAAGGCCCCCCCCCGTGAATTGTATTGCGCTGTATCCAGAGCTTTGGCTTTTTTGCGGGCACACCAATTTTCACACTTTGTGTTTTGGCCTTTGTTTCACTCGAAACTGCTGGACTACTGGTATGCTAATAAACACCACAATCTCATTAATTCTTTGAAAAGAAATTGAGAAAAAATGCACCATCTAGAAATCATGCAATGTAAATTGATTAAAATATTGTGTAGTTTCACTTGATCACGATATTGTTACTATCGGCTCTGGAGGAAAGCATAACAAACTAGGATGGATCGTTTAGCTGTTGCTGTACTCACCCTTGATGATTCTCCTGAATTCTTTTCTATATATAATATAGTTTCTTTCGTACTGTGTTCTTTTGACTCATTTTGTATCATATACTTCATGGTTCAAATATCAAGTAATTCTTTTGCGGTACTGTTGTGTATTGATACTGTAAACACTTTACAATTAGCTCAGGATAGCATTTGTGAAAGGCTATGCTATCATGATGCTAATCAAGGTGCTGTTGCGGTATTAAACAAGATGCTGCGCAAAGCTCACTTCTTCGTTCCCTTTCGTGTCCGTGTTTCCTTTGTACAGCACCTTGTTTAATAATTATTTCACCTCGGTTGTCATTTTGTTTTCCTCATGTCATAGCTACCACTTGTGATACCCATACATCTCCTAACCTATTGATCATTTCTTCATATCACCTATGTTGCACTACCTCTAAGGTTGTCCCACCTGACTTAGTAAATATCTTATTAAAGAGTGTATTAATTACAGAATTCATCTACAGATAGATGGAAACTTGCATGAGACTCGTACTGGGTCATTGAATTATAAACACTTCTGTACGACATTTCAGTTTACTCAAAGGTTATTGTGCACTTCACAAAAATGTAAGAATCGGTGTGCATTGCCTGATGCTGAAGTAAATTTCATGTAGTGACAGTTTTCATTTGTTCTTGTTCTACTTGTTACTTTGCAGGTGCCTTGTCTACAAAAAAAACAATGTTGAGATGGACAAAAAAATAAAATATTTGAAAATGTCTTACAATTTATTAATAATTTTCTCGAGCATATTGCTGGAGCCTAGTGTTAAAGACATTGTTATACGTACCCCATCGCAGCCTTTGTGTACTGGTGCAATATTTGCCATTTTTCAAGCATGTAGAACTTTTTTTTTTTGTAGTGATGCACAATAGTGAACTAAATATACACAAAAACGGACCCGCATTTTTTACCATCACAATTTTTGATGCTCATGGAAGCCTTGAAAATGTTTTTCTTTCTTCTGTCTTCCAGTTTTCTTTTCAATTCAACTTGTTTCAATCACATTTTCTTTCATAACTTCATGTATTCAAGTGTCACACGATGCTTGCTATGTGCATCACCGATTGGGAACCTATGTGCAGCGGAAGTGTGATAATTAGCCTGATAGTCAGGTGCCTAATTTGTTACTAATGAAATAATTGTGGTTAATTATGCATCGTCTGTCTGAATCGCATTTCAGTCAGGCCTTTGTGTACTGGCAGCAGGCTTTTGCATGTAAGCATAGCATTGATGTAGAGAGCAATGGGAATTCGTGTAAGACGTTTTATCGATGCTCTGCTCACTGCACACTGCTCTGCGCCGCTGCACTAACATGAGGATACACAGAGATTAGTTTTTACTTAAGTTAACTTTGCAGTAGTTCCTGATTGCTTGTTTTTTGTGGAGTCTGATTTTGTGCATAGAGCACAACAAGTGGTTTACATGCCTCTCTATTTTTTTGTCTTTGTTGGTTCCCCATTCTTGGCATTAATAGAGCAGCATTGGTCAATCATGTTCGTACAAGGTGGGCTGCATTTCTTCCATCAGTGCACATATGTTAGCAAGTACAAGACATGTGAAATCCCAGCTTTATTTCCTACCAGGCATGCGTCCCTTTGAGTGCCACCTGTGTCCGGATGCAATCAATCGGCCGTGTGGTCTTATAAACCACTCTTGCACCCTCACAGGGGAGCATCTCTTTTTTTGTGTCCACTGCAGTACATCTTTTTTTGTGCAAACCCTACTAATTTGCAGGAGATCACTGGGCTGGGCTCCCAGCTAGGAGTTAACGGAAAGACCATGCCTCCCGGCAGCCTCCTTGGCCTGCTGGATCGCCCAGAGTTGCTTGTCTTGGCCCGTACTGAGCAGCGCAGTCCGCCAAAGCGCCAGAAGGTCTTCATTGGTGGCCGCGACCTCAGAACTTCTGATTAATGCTCGACATTGCCATAGGATATGGTCAAGAGTGGCTCTGTTGGTACTATGCTCAGGAATCCTGTAAACACATTTGAGCCTGCACAAGAAAGTAACGCTTTTCTATGATATTCGTACATTGTGTGCCAAGTGAGTCTTCATAGACAATGTGTGCTTGGAAAGATAAAAACTCAAGTAAAAGTGAGGATGGGAATAAAATTTTTGATGGCTAGTCTTTTCTGTTTTTTTTTTCACGGCACTTTATTGAAGACCAATAGATAATGCCCACAATGGCAATACAAGATTGCAATAAAATGTTGAAAAAGGCAAGTTTCTTTTGTTTTGTTTATTATAATACCACCTCATTCAGTTTGAAAAGATAATGTTTTCGAAATGATTTCGAGACACTTGCAACATGGTGAACATGTTTCTGTGATTTTTTATCATGATTATTATTTCTACTGTTGCTGGAGATGTCTGTAACTTGTACATAAAGCAGGCTTCTCCATGATGTGATGAAGTGTGAGGAGAAGTCGAATTGAACTATACAAATATGCGTGCTGGGATTATTAATCAGCTTCCAGCTCATAAAAAGGTCTGATATGTCGTTAAGCTAGCACACACAAAAAAAGCATTTCACATGTCATAACTACTAACACCGCTGATCAACACTCTCAGTTTTAAAATCCACATAGATATTCCATAATGTGGATGGCGAAATCGCCACCGGAGTAACTCGGGTGTTAGAGCTACGGGCGTATCATTAGAAGGCTGCAGGCTCAGTTCCTGCCAGTAGTGAGCTATCATTTCATTCACTTTGCTCTCTTCACATTTATATAATTAGTGCTTTCTTGTTGTAAATAACGTTGAGCCTAATAATGAAGGACGAGCCTTTCCCTTTCTTTCGTTCATTGTGTATCTTAGTAGCTAGTAAGGTGAACATTCAGGAGGTTTTTTCTGTGCAGAAAAAACTTTAGAAGCTTTGTAAAGCAACTTAGCTACAAATTTCCTGTCTTTTATGCACAGTTTGTTACGTCAGCGGTTTGTTGACCTCGCATGTTCACATGCTTTCGATTGGTGGACATACAAGAAATTTTGGCCATGAATTGATTGTCTTGCCATGTAGATGCAGGTCTGCCTGGCCATGTCTCGCATGACTATTGGGTGCGATCATCCGGTTTCATTTGATTTGTTTCTTTTGGCGGGGCAAGCGGACATGACACCGTGTCTAGTTGACATGCACAAAAACAGATCCGCTTAACCCTCCGTGCTAACCTCGTCCACTTGCTTTAAGAAATATTTGGCGAGGGTGAAATAGCGCCTGAGGAATGGGAGTAAAGGAAAGGGAAACCCCCCTCTCATCTTGGAATGCTGAGTAACTTAGCAGTCTTAAAGTCAAAATATGTGGCAGACATTGCGCACCCCTCCCCGCATCTCCACGAACCTTTGAGCGCACACCTTTGGTCGAAGATGTATAAAAATTTAGGGCTGTTTCCAGGAAAGTTGGTGCACCATTTCAGATATTGCGTAGAAATAAATATTTAATTATGTATGCATGTATAATATTTTGTTAAATATGATAATACTACAACAGCTCTGTGTGTCTTTGAAATTTTCGTTAGAAAATGTGTTAAAGGGAACTGCTCCAAAAGGCTGATTTGCTGCACCAAAAAGTTTTAGCTTCTCCATAAGCAGAATCACAGTGGTCCACATCTCTCACTTTATATATATATATATATATATGTGTGTGTGTGTGTGTGTGTGTGTGTGTGTGTGTGTGTGTGTGTGTGTGTGTGTGTGTGTGTGTGTGTGTGTGTGTGTGTGTGTGTGTGTGTGTGTGTGTGTGTGTGTGTGTGTGTGTGTGTGTGTGTGTGTGTGTGTGTGTGTGTGTGTGTGTGTGTGTGTGTGTGTGTGTGTGTGTGTGTGTGTGTGTGTGTGTGTGTGTGTGTGTGTGTGTGTGTGTGTGTGTGTGTGTGTGTGTGTGTGTGTGTGTGTGTGTGTGTGTGTGTGTGTGTCCACAAGGCATCCCAGTTATTAAGCAGCAGCATTCAAAAAGGATCGGCATTACAAGAAGCGAACCTAGTGCATATCGTTCTCAGTATACTGAAGTAGCTGCTACAATTTTTTGTTAATTATTTATAACAACTTAGGCTAATTACATTTGTTACTGAAGAAGTAACTTTCCTAATTATCAAAATGTCAATGAGGCAAATGTGACAGGTTGAAATGACATCTGACTTTGCTATTTCCAACAACATATGAATTGCATGCTAATTTTCTTCTGTGAATAAATAATGTGTGCAAAATATAAAAAATAACACAACTGCGCTCCCACCCGAAGATTGAATATGCTTCTTCTGTATAGGATCCACATTCTGCCAATCTTGTCTCCACACTTGAAGCTATCCAAGATCGGGCCGCTCGTTTCATTCTCTCTGATTATTCCCGGTCATCCAGTGTCACTAACATAAAACAAGTAGTACAACTACCTGATCTTGCAACCCGTCGTATGATATCTTGAAAATATTTTACACCAATCAGATCTTAAAACAATCCCTTTTTTCAGTTCCATCATATGTGTCATCCCGCATTGATCATCCGTTAAAAGTTGGTGTGCCAAACTCCCAAACAATGCTCTACCTGAACTCGTTTGTCCCAATGACCAGCGTGCAGTGGAATCGCCTTTCAGCCTCCATCGTCTCCATCAGCGACGCTGCGCACTTCAGGTCCACTGTCAGCAATCACTTTTTGTAACCACCCCGCTGTTGTCTTTTCTGTTGATTGTTTAATATCGTACCCCTCCTCTCTGTAACGCCTTACGGCATTGAGAGTAAATAAATGAAATGAAACGAAAAGAAAGGAGCGCCTTCAAATAATCTTGCTGGAAGCAACCGCTCTGCCACTTTTCCATTGCCAGAGACCGCGTTATGCACATTGGCGAGGGTACACTTCGGGTGCCAACATGCATGTGTGCTAATTTTGCACGGATTCTTTTCACTTCATTGCACGTCGCTATCGCCATTCACATCTCACGGTAAACTGTTCGCAGCTGGATCACAGCTGTGATTATAGCGATTACAGCCTGACTGTGTAAGATCAAGGCGGTGCGTTTCTTCGGACAGGAAGTAGCAGATAGCGCATCACGTATTTTTTCCCCTCCATTTCCTTTGTTGCTACTGGCTATCTCAAATTGAGCTCATTTGAGGGCGCTTCTTAAAGTAGGTTGGAAGACAATCTGTTCTCACTGACGAAGTGCATCGAAATAGCAGGAAACAAACACAGGCCCCTGTGGCTAGCATTTTTGGATAGCGTGGTTCAATAGATCTTGTGGGGAATACTGGACACACTAGGTATGGAAGATGGAGTCGCTAATTTTTTAAAGGTTATCTATGAAAGTAACAAGGTATTTATAAAGTGGGGAAAACAGGTATCCAAGCCCACAGAGGTAAAACGGGGGCTTAGGCAGGGGTGCCCTCTGTCTCCCTTGTTATTCATGATGTACCTAAGAGGAATAGAGGACAAATTAGAAGGAAGTGGACTGGGCGTCAACCTCTCTTTCGTCAAACAAAGAAAACTCGTTGAACAGGCACTACCAGCATTGATGTACGCAGATGATATAATGCTAATGGTCGACCTCTCAGCCTGCATTCCATTGGGATTCAAGTGAAAACAAAGAGTAACAACATGCCAATGAACAATCTGACACTCGCCGCATATGATACTTATAACGTTGTTCGAAAGAGAGTCCGACGTTGAAATGGGAGAAAAACTGTGTGAATGAAATGCGAAGGGGTATTTTCAATTTTTCAGATAAAGATTGATATTTGAAATTATGACAAAACGGCAGTTTCGTTCCCGACGCCGTTCACCCTAATCCGGAAAGATAGTTCGATGGAGTCACTCTCAGAATGCTTTTCTCACGCGACAGCATTCGGATTCAGCCTTCTGTCTGCCCTCTTAATCCTACTTTATCATTCAGGAAACAGTGCTGGATCCGTTAATGCGGGCAACAAGACATATTTTCCTTGTCCGACCGATAACTTCTTTGACACAGCGGCACAATACACGTCCTTTCTTTGCATCGCCACTTAGCTTTTAACATCTCAGGGTGTTGCAGTGTACATATGGCGCCGTCGAACTTCACAGTAAATCAGATGGCAGCTGTCACACACTGATTTTAAACGTGGCGAGGCACCAGCAGCAACATGACAAGAAGAATTTCGCGCGTTCGTGCATGGATGAATGGATAGATATGGCTGTACCCTTTATATCGGGCGGTGGCTAGCGCCACAAAGCCGTAATACTTAATGAACCAAAAAGTAGATTTATTTTTTTCCTTTAAAAAGTGAGGTTGAGGATTCGTACTTTGCAGTGAAGCGTTTAATTTTCACTCGTGCCTTGACTTTAGCTACCAGTCAGATAACCCCCTTCTAGTTAATTCTACCCGCTTAAAGTCTGTTTTGCCCTCCCTGTCCCTAAACCCCAGTGATTTGAAAAACTCTGCCCCATCATCCTGAACTATAGGGTAAAGCCCTTTACGGAACGTTATCAAGTGTTCGGCACTTTCCTCTTCCTCTCCACACGCACTGCATACCGTGTCTACCCCTTCGTGTTTGGCCCGATATGTCTTGGTTCACAACAAGGAGGTTTAAAAAAAAATTCTGGAGTGGAAGCGCCTGCCCTCTGGTGACGCCGACGGCCGCCATGTTGCTCCAGGCAAAAAACGTGCCGTCGGTCGTTTGGGCCCCCGCCGTTCGCGCCACTGAACAACAGTTGTCGCGTTTGTCCCTCGTTCTTTTGTTCTGTGCGGATTTTGTGCAGTTCTAAAGGAAGTTGACACGATTCCGGACGTTATGGTGAGCTCGTGTGTCGCCTTCGGCTGCACTAATCGTGCGAAGCAGAAGCCAGGAATCACTTTTCACGTGTAAGTACGCGGGAAAAAGCGCTTTCAATCGCTTGTCTCCTTCGGCGCGCTACCTCATTCGAGAAGCGCGGTTTGAGCTGAAAACTTACTTTCATTAGCATTTTTCAGCTGGCGAGTAGAAGTTGAATAACCTATTTTGTGCGTGTGGTACCGCAGGTTTCCGAAAGACAAGACGCTGCGTGACGCATGGCAGCGTGCTGTTCGGAGGGATGGCTGGGAGCCTAAGATGCGGACGTTCTCTGCTCGGAGCACTTTGAAGCCAACTGCTTTGACAGGACGGGCCAAACGACCAGACTGCCACCGGGGAGCATTCCTACCATTTTTCCTGCGTTCCCTGCGCATCTCCAGAAACCAGTGAGTACCATCACGAATGTACATTTTTGTTACGGTAAATAGGCTATAGATTTCCGAATGTGTAGGCACAGTTTCTCGTTTCCTACGTGCTGTTCAAAATCACACCACTCTCTGACAAAGCGCACGTCACGTACACTTACTTGTCCAACTTTTTTTTTTTTTTTCACTGTGCGTGCATAAATACGGGCACGCTGGCACGCTAAACTTCCACACCGAAACTATAAAAAGATCCCCGAGGTAGTAATCCCGTTTCTAGTCAGTCTAAGCAGTGGGTGGGACCATTATACCCGGCTTCTGAACTTTGGAGAATAACTGATTTTTTTTTTCTTGCAGGCGAAAAGAAAGCGAGAGGCCCCTAAGTGTCGGACTGCGCTGTCACCTGTCGTCAGTGCTGAGGCAGCGGTTGAAATGCCATCTGAGCCTTCTTCGCCGGCGAAGGATTGGTGCCGTTCCAAGGCAGAGGAGTCTGCACAAGAGGTTCTCCAACTAAAGAAGAAAGTTAAGACACTGCAGCAATCCAAAAGAAGGCTAAGCAAGCGGTGTGATGCGTCAGAAAATTTGATCAAGGAGCTAAAAGATAGGAAACTTTTGTCAGAAAAAGGCCTTGAGGTCTTTGAAGGAACTTTCTCGCCTGAAATTCAAGAGCTTCTTGTCCGAGCCCATGAAAAAACAAACAAGATGTACCCCCCAAAGCTACGTGCATTCGCACTCACTCTGCACTACTACTCTGCGGCAGCGTATGAGTATGTGCGGTCGAAATTTAACAACGCTTTGCCTTCGCAACGTACGTTGCCGCGTGAGTGGTACAAATCTGTAAATGGCGATCCGGGTTTTACCTCTGAGGCTTTTGATTTTATTAAAAATTTAGCCAAAAGCCAGGACAAGCCCCTGATCGCAGCACTCATGAAGGATGACATGGCCATCAAAAAACATGTTCAGCTTGTTGAGAAGAAAGTGGTAGGCTACATCGATCTTGGAACAGGTATCTCCGAAAAAGATTGCCAACCTGTATATAACAATCAGGCTTCACCACATTTCCAAAGAAATCAACCGCAAGAACTCGCGCAGTGGGGTACGAACCCAGCTGACAAGGACTATTATATTTAAAAATCTGTAAGGTACAGATGAGAACCAGCGTTGAACAAAGCGGAGCAGCTGGTATATTCTATATTTTTTGCAATTTTAGTGTGTTGTTATAGAGTTGCCTGATATAACCTGCGTCTTGGGAATCAGGCCGTTTTCGTGTGAATTGTTTCTGTTTTATTGTATGTGCTTTTGGAAATTGTATAAAGCCTTGAATGAATAAAAACTCGTATACCCTTGTGTTGCTTCCACCGTGAGCCTCATTTCGAGAATTGCAAGCGAATCCGCACTTACAGCAGCTAACCCTTGTAATGCATATTCGCTAATACGTAATCGCGTACGGCTCACGTGTAATATCGTAACTGACGGCTTTGTACAGATCTTGTTTATCTAACACGAAGAAAAAAATGCGAGTGAAATTAATTACACTAAGTGCCCCGTTTCATTCGAAAAAGCCGCCACGGAAGCGCGCTGGATACGTTGTCTGGGCTCTCTCTTGCCTGGAGCAAGATGGCCGCCAACCGGTTTCCCCGGCTTCACCCGCTTGCGTAGGCGTGAATAGGGGACCTCCACTCCAGAAGTTTTTTTTAAACCTCCTTGGTTCACAATACTCTCGTCCTGGCCTCAAACAGTAGAGAACCACTCCGAGTATTATCATAGATCCTTTCCTTTGCAATTTCCTGTTTAAAAGTTTGATAGATCTCTAGTGCGGACTTCTTAATCGTGCCAATTCTCCACATATCGGTGTCAGTTTCCTTCTTCTCTTCTTAACCGATAATTCTTTTTTCTTTGGCCACCTGCTGTTTTCCAAGTAGTACCAGTCAATTTTCTGGTTCGCTTCCTCCATTTTGTATCGAGATTCTTCCTGTAGAAGTAGCTGAATACCTTCCTAGCCTAACGCTCGATCCTCCCCCATTTCTCTCAATCGCTTCTCAAATTTTATCTTGCTGCTAGCTTCCCTGCCCTCAAATGATGTCCATCCCATATCACCTTGTACTCCCTGATTTGGTGTATTCCCATGAGCTCCTAAGGCAAGCCTACCTATTCCACGTTTCTTAATTTCTTATCTTCCTTGAACTTCTGATCTCATGCACAAGACCGCATAGCTGAACGTCCGACCAGGAACCATGACCACTTTCCGTATTCCTCTCACAACATCATACCTATTGAAATTCCACAGTGCTCTGTTTTTCATCACCGCTTCATTCATGTTGCCTTTAGTTACCTCTCGACACGCAGCGCCGCTCGTGGCATCTGAGTGCAGTCATCACATCCGGGGCCACCCTCTCTCGTACGGAATGCGCGCGCTCAGAACACTAGCCAGTGTATTTCTAGACACTGTAGTACAGCCATATCAACCCATCCATTCATCGACGTGGCCGCGTTTGTACAGCAGTGAATGATATGCATGCATCGTGCAAACAGGGCACGTAGATGCCCGGAGCACTTCCAGCGCTTGCCGATATATCCATCGCATTCAATGAAACCTTCACTGAAGTAAGGTGTCCCTCTAACGTTCCTGCATTTCTGTAGCTCAAGATGTTATAACACCTTGTTGACAGTATTCGGCAAACTTTCTGTGAATAATATCAACATATCCGTGTGCCATTCACGAGCTGTGCAGCACGACTGTTAATTTTGGGGTTCGCAGTGCCAGAAAAAGTGGGTAACTTTCCAAACTTCAACGCATTCACATTATTTATGCTTGTAATTTCATTAAATAAATGAGAAATAGTTTTATTGCGTGCCATCCTCAAACCTTACGAATAAAATAATGAAAAAAAAGGCTTACATGGTGTTTTGCTTGTTGCCGCTGGTGGTGCGCTGTCGTTTCGAGGGGGTTCGCGGAAGCGCCGAAGGATGTTCGCGCGCTTTGGTGCCTAAAGTAGGGTGGCTAGAATGGGGAGGTGTGATGAGCGGGGCGCCTTTCGCTTGGCGGAGAGGGTCCTTCGGCGCGCCGATGCCGCTAGGGGCGCTGATGGCAGCGGCGCGGGTAGTGAGCGGCGCACTTCGCTGGGTTTGCTTCAGTCGCGCCATAATTTTTTTCGTTAGCAGTCGCACTGTCTTACAAGTATGTCGTCGATCGGTGATTGCGTTGAGTCTCTCTGAAATGTCCGAAGATGTCAACGACAAAAAAGAAGACGCAACGTTGGTGCTTTGTGCCTGGCTGCAACACTGGATATTATAATTCTTCAGGAGAGAAAGTTTCCCTTTTCCGAGCTCCCACGTGTAGTGTGCTGTTCGACAAATGGATTCGTGCTATTCCAAGAGCGGACAAACAGCTTGACGAGAACTCCGCAGTGTGCGAGAAGCACTTCGACCCAAGGTATGTACAAAAAATAGAAGGCACGGTGTTCGCACACCCGAGCAAGAGACCAATTTTGCTTACTTGCGTTCCACGTGTCACATGCTGCATTGCAACATAACCAATTGGCTGTCCTTTTCTCTTTTCTTTTTCACAGATTTGTCGTGCGTACGTTCAAACATAGGATTAATGGTGAAGATGTATACATGCCGCGCGCTGTGCCGACCTTAACAAATGACGCCGTGCCGACGATTTTTCCTAATTTGCCTAAATACTTGACGAAAGCTCTGCCCAAGGAGAGAAAGAGACGGAAAAGCGTGGCTGAAAGTGCTGTTTCGAGTAAAAGAATTAGTGTGAACCACGACAATGTCGAAGAAGGCTCAGCGATTGACCATGACGTGATCGTTTCAGAACAGAACGTCATGTTGACCGAACAGCTGCATTCCTTAAGTGCTATGCTTCACCGTCCTAGCGAGTTGTGGTCGATGCAGAAGTTCGAGCAAACGAATGCATTATGCTACCAGACCGCTAAATTGGACAGAGATTTAACACCTCCTGTTATTCACAACAAGATAGTGTTGTTTGAAGCTGAGGAAGGAGCAGCTGCTCAGTGCAGCATCTTTCTGAACGGGTTCCTATTCAAAAAAAGTGGCTGTCAGACAGTGAGCCAAGCACAGGATCTTCTCAAGTATGCAGACACATTGACACCCTGCGTAGGAATTGGGACAATGGAAGAGTTCCAACCACTGAATTTGGAAAGCAAGGCGAAGCTATCTCAAAATCGTGTCTTCTCCCTTTCTTGCGATGGTTCCTCATCGATTTCGCTACAAGGTATTATGAGATATCGCAGTTGCGCAAACCCTGCCTAAAATATTTTATTTGAGCCTGTAGATACCTGTCCCTGCTTTGGTTAGACTTATCCACCGATTATGGTACACTTTACAGATGGCTCATCTGGACGTTGTACTGCCTGCAGAAAATGCAGAAACCTTCTGAAGGCTCGTCTGCTCCGTCTAAAAAAAAAAAAGACTAAGCGGCCACTTGCAAGAACAGCTGCACAACGACTGAAATGGGCTGTTCGTACGTTGAAGAAAAAGAAAATGAAGCTGCTTACCTTGCAGGATGCCCTGAAGAAGATGCGAGAAAAGACTTCACAAATCATTGCATCTGTGTTAGAGGAAAAGGTACACTGTCCCATTAAGTTGTTATAGATTCATTACTAATAGCTTCTTAATTATTTCAGCTGAAACTTCTTCCAAAAAAGCAACGGGCTGCGGTGCAGGCTTGTTTTGACGCTGCCAAACGAAGGTCCTTGCGCGGATATAACTACAATAAAGAATGGCTCCTTGAGTGCATCATCCTCAGAATGAAAAGTGCACGACTGTATGAGCATCTTAGAGCACACAGAATTCTTGTCCTGCCAAGCCGTGCTTGCCTTCAAAAATACATCAAGGTATGTGATTGCATATGGTGTGCAGTATAGAGATGGTTCCTAATGTTTTTATCTACAGGGATTCGCTGCTGCTTATGGGTTTAATACCAAACTCCTGAGCTGTCTGAAGAAAAAAGTTAAAGACATGGATGAAATGGAGAGGCATGGGGGCATAGTAGTGGATGAAATGAAACTCTCTGCTCATCTGGACTTGCAGTCGTCCAGCAATATTGAAGGCTTTGTCGACCTCGGCAAGTTTACCGATGCCAATGAAAGACACCGCAAAGCTGACCATGGGCTTGTCATAATGTTCCAACCATTTGTGGGGAAATGGACACAAATCATTGGTAATATATTTTTTGCACTGTTAAGGCACATATGCCGAAGCGTTTTGTAATGCTCTATTTCTCTTCAGGTGTGTTTTCATCCAGCGGGAACGTAAAAGCCAGGCTGTTGACAAAACTTTTGGTAGAAGCTACAATTTTGTGTGAGCAAGCCGGCCTCTACGTGGATTACATTTGCTGTGATGGTGCGCCCTGGAACAGATCTATGTGGAACATCCTGGGGATACGCGCCACCCTCAATGACATTCAGTGCAGAGTTGTTCATCCGTGCAACAAACACCGATTTTTGTACTTTATATCGGACTTCCCTCACCTCATGAAGTGCGTGAGAAACACAATGATGAAGCAGGGCTTCAACACCCACAACGGAAGGGCAAGTTGGCTCTAATATTTCTGTGGAATTTTTATGCATAATGCGTACTTCTCAATGCTAATTTGAATCCTTAACAGTTCCTGATGCAATGTGGAAATTTTACAGGCCCACTGGGATCATGTGTCAACCATGTGGAAACTTGACAGCAGTGCCATCACCTTGAAAGTGGCACCAAAGCTGACTCGATCACATATCTTTCCAAATGGATTCGAGAAAATGCGTGTGGACTTAACATTTCATGTTTTCAGTGCCCAAGTGACTCGGTGCTTAGATTTTTACAAAGATCAGATCGAGGAGCAATACACAAATGTTGAGCCAACAAGACTCGTTATTGGTCTCATGGCGGAACTAATCGAGGTGATGACATCCAGGTTTCCAGCAGAAGCTTTACGGTAAGAGTGAAATATTTACCCTGTCGATAATTAGTCCAGACAAAGTTTCTACGCTTCATACATAAACATTATTTCAGGCTTCACAGCCGAAAGGAAGCTGTGCTTGACCAGGCACTAAAGTTCCTCGATTTGTGGGAAGCTCACGCAAGAGGACTTGGCTTTCTAAGCAAAAGTACCGCAGTGGGTTTGCGTGTGACGTTGAAAAGTACGAAGCACCTCCTGGAGTACCTGTGTGAGGAAGTACATTTCAAGTATCTCATGACGGCTCGCCTAAGCCAAGACTGCCTTGAGCGCTGTTTCGGAATCGTGCGGCAGGCAGGTGGTGGCAATGATCACCCAACCCCTGCACAGTTTGTTGTTATCACGAGGTATTTTATTATCAAATTTTACGCCTTATGTTGCATGTCGTATAAACTTGTTACGCATCTGATTATGTTTGACTGCTGTTGTGAGTAAAATATGCATTGTTTATTTATAGATGCCTCAGCTTCTATAGCCTGGCAAAGAGTCCGAAGGGTGGCAATGTAGCTGACGGAGTGGTGGAATCTCTTCTCTCTCTGGAAGAAATGCTGCACGAGGTGGAAGATCACAACGAAGACAACGAAAGACTTTCATCTGACGTGCTAGAAGTGTCTGTAGATCATGCGTCATACACTGTTGAGCGAAGTGACGCCCGCCTTGTGTATTATGTCGCAGGTTATGTCGCAAGAAAGCGTGTACTTCGTAGTAATTGTGATGATTGCAAGAACGCCTGCCTTGCTTCTAAAGAAAATGTGCCAGGAAATCTCCCAGCCCAGGCAAGCAAGCTGTGGGATCTCGGAGGACTTTTGTATCCGTCGAATTCCTTCTATAACCTGATATTATCCCTTGAGAACAAAATCACTCGCTTCTTGAGCACATCACGTCTTCATGCCAAATCGGCCGTTGAGATGATGAAGGGGATAGGCGAGACGCAACAAATTGGTTGCGCAAAGCATGCTGCTTTTTTGACGAAAAGTGTGGTGCGATTTTATTGCCTCACTCGTGTCCACTTTTTTTTGAAAGGGATGAACCAAAAGGAAGACGAAAAGAAAGGGCGGAGAGTAAAGCCATGCGTACTCTAGTGGCAGTGCATGAATGGCATGCGTGGAAATAAAGTTGTGTTTTTGTGAAAAAGTGTCTGCTAAATTTATGCTGCTGGGAACAATTCTCAAGTCACACGCTTAGCGGTATAGGTAAATTTTGGCGCTCTTAATGCGTGACTCATCTGAGTTAATGTATACATTAACTCAGATGAGTTTTAGCTGCCTATAGGCAGCTAAAACTGCTTCGTTTTTCTGCGGCGAGCAGCGCGCTGCGGCGAGCAGCGCGCGCTCATTCGTACATCGCCTGCGAAAGGCTACCCGCGCCGGTGCGTGCAGCGCCCCAAGCGGCATCGGCGCGCCTTGGGGACCGGTTTCTGCGGCCGCTTTTCACACCTCATATTCTAGCCACCCTACCTAAAGAACGCGCGGTCGCCAGAAAAGCACCCAGCACGCGGCCACTCGTATTAGTTCGCGCCAAAACTCACCGTGGCGCTGCAGTCACCGGCTGGAACGATGCGGGAATGTAAAGGTGCTTTGCGCAAAGGGGGACAAAGCTGACATAAACCACTATCGTCCCATAACAGTGACATCAGTGGCTTACAGGCAGGTGAGGCAGATTATAAAGGAAAGACTTCAGGCATGGATAGAGAATGAGGGGGTGCTGGGTGAACTGCAAAATGGGTTTCGGAAACAAAGAAGCTTGGAAGACAATCTGTTCTTACCACGACCGGCTTTATAAATATTTATAAAGCCGGTCGTGGTTCTTACTGATGCGCTGCGTTGAAATAGTAGAAAAGGAACACTGGCCCCTGTGGATAGCATATTTGGAGGGAACGTGAGATAGCGTGCTTCAATAGGTCTTGTGGAGAATACTGGACACACTAGGTGAGGAGGACGGAGTCACTAAGCTCTTAAAGGATATTTATAAAAGTAACAAGGTAGTTATAATATGGGAAAAACGGGTATTCGAGCCCACAGAGATAAAACGGGGGCTTAGGCAAGGGTGTCCTCTGTCACCTTTGTTATTCGTGATGTACCTACAAGGATTAGAGGCCAAATTAGAGGGGAGTGGACTTGGCTTCAATCTATCTGTCGTCAAACAAGAAAAACTCATTGAACAGGCACTACCAGCATTGATGTACACAGATGATATAGTGCTAATGGCCGACTACAAGAAATAATTGAAGAAATTGACGGACACCTGCGGTGATGATGGAAATAGGTTAGATTTCAGATTCAGTAAAAAAAATCAGCATTCATGATTTTTAATGACAATTAAGGCAGTGAGCTTAGGATACTGGAGGTCACGCTAGAGATAACGGATAAATACAAATATGTTAGCGTATGAATCCGCAATGGGACCGAATGGGACCAAGCTGTGCAATTACAATAGGTATGATGGTGTGGGAATTTGGAAAGGTGCCATAGTTCCTGGTCTGACTTTCGGCAATGCGGCCTATATATATATATATATATATATATATATATATATATATATATATATATATATATATATATATATATATATATATATATATATATATATATATATATATATATATATATATATATATATATATATATATATATATATATATATATATATATATATATATATATATATATATCGCGTTCTTCGACATGGATCGGACCCGCGAACCGATGGCGCACTGCGGAATCTCGCCCCATCTGCTTTGCTTGTGGTTGCGTCGGTCACGTAGCACGCTACTGCAATCGTGTGCAGCGACCGCAGGTCGCCTCCAATTTACCCAGCACCTCCACCAAATTGTTGAGACGTTTATTGGCGGACACTTGTCGACGATGCTTGACAGCGACAGTCAATGCGAATACCAACTCTCTGCACGAGAGTCTTTCTTCAATGTAATGACAAAAACGTCGACGACTACGCCAGAACATTTCATCTCAAGGCTTGCTGAGGCACGGCAACGTGCTCAACTCAACACGGAGGCCAGTCAAGAAGACCGCAAGCAACGCTATGACAGCTTTCGTCGAGACGTCACCTTCCGTCCTGGAGATGAAGTACTACTTTGGACGCCTGTTCGGACACCCGGATTGTGTGAAAAGTTTCAGTCTCGCTTTCTAGTACCTTACGTTGTTTGTGAAAGAACATCTCCGGTCAATTACCTTGTCAGTCCCGTCGAGGGTTCCTCGTACCGTCGTTACCGTGCCTCCGAGATTGTCGACGTTTCACGTCTTAAACCCTTTGTGCGCCGTACCTTTCCCGCCTAAGTCTCGGCCGGGCCGGCCGCTCAAGTGCGCGGGGGAAAATAAGTGTGAGCATTATTTATGCGTCCCATCTTTTCATCTGTAAATACTCATCATCACCAGTCAAGTTTAGGTTGTAGGGCACATACTCGAGCGAATAACAGGAGAGTCTCGAGTGTTCTCGACGCCATCTTACAAGATATATATATATATATATATATATATATATATATATATATATATATATATATATATATATATAGGTATGAGATATGGCACAACGGGAGCGTTGTCAACAAAGATAAATATATTTATTTCCAAACAGTTTCGGGAGGGGTCCTCCCTTTATCAGGGGATGAGTATATATATATATATGAGTTGTCTGGTAATCTGCTGACACACCTAAGCACATATATAAAAGAGGCGAGCAAATGTCACGTTCCCCTTGATCTTGAGTATTTGCAAGCACATTTCTTACAACCCCAATATATCCTACAACCCCTTTGTATCCCAATAGCGCGCCAGCAAGCTGGATATGCGAAGCATCCCTCGACAACAGATTGATCTGAAAGCGTGCAGCTGACAATGGGTGCATGAAATAATTTGTTTAATAAAAAAGAAGATGTATTTATTCGTTGGTGTAACCTAAAAGTCGTTTCCATCTCTTTTTTTTATCGTGGAACTGCATACAGACGCGCGCCACGCGCGTATTCCATTGCGGTCTATGGTGGTTCGACCCTGTTTTTCCTCTAGCAATATGGCCGCTGGCGCCTTCACTTGCTCCCGTTGGTGGCGGTATAATTCTTGTACGCTATAGTGGCGGCCAGGATTGCCACTCCAGAGGTTCTCCTTGCCTGACACTCGAAAAGCAGCAGCCCATTGGCATCGATTGCGTTTCTTGTTCAAATCTTCCGCAGTTAGCTGCTGTACTTTTTGTCGATCGGCATTGCGAAGCTCCGTTTCAATTCAGCTTTGATATATCAATGCGAGCTTGTGAGTCTGACTTTAGGGGCCGCTACGACGAAGCGAACGTGTCTAGAAGCTGTGAACCACCTTCCTCCGTGCTGTGAACCATGTCAGCTGCTATGCTTCATCTACCTCCGGCTGCGCAGCCTCCAGCGTGAAAATTCAACGCCGGCAAATCGCGCGAAGACTGCCTACGAAGACGGAGTAATCTTGCACAATGTGGGCGTGTTCGCCGTTGAGTGAAAATGCGCTGCTTTGCATCTGATCATGGCCCTTTTCTTTTGTATGCGCTACAGTTTTTGTCATTTCATAAACTATTTCGACTTATACAGCTAATGAGATGCACACCTTATGAATGTTTGAAATTGTTGTCACATTTGCTTAAAATTTCTTTACTACTAAAATTTGTAGCACAGATCACAGCATAAGTTCTACTTGTTTCTGCTTGAAATGAGTCTGCTGCAATATATGCTCATAAATTCAATACATAGTAGAGCCAAGTGAACCTTCAGTACATATACACATTTGTACATTTTTCGTAAGTTTGCAGTGAAGCATACTACATTTGCATGAACTATATAGTCCATCCAGTTCGGGAATTGCCTAACTTTGTCCTCTGAAGAACGTCACTACAACGAATTCATCGTAATGCCATCCACAAGACAAATTCACAAAAACAGCAGGGCTATGCCCACACTACCTTTCTTATATGCAGTTTTCCCATATACATTCTTTTTAGTCATGCATCAAAAATTCGTTCACGCTTCTACCAGAGTAATCGGAACTTTTTTTTTCTTACAACCCAACTGCAGCCTCCAAGGAACTGCTCATATCAGTGTACGCTTGGATACCTCACCACTCAGAACCTACCTCAAGTCAGCGGAGAATGCGTCATCACTGAAAGCAAGCTCATGAGCCAAAATCCTCGCAAGGTATGGTTGAAGGCACCTTATTTATTGAACATAATTTGTTCAATCATTTATGTCTTACCCTGCTCTTTTTTTTTTTCTTCTGAGAAAACTAGACTAAAGAGAGACTATTGATTTTCAAGCTACCCACATCCAGTCGTAAGAAGCTATACAGTTGCCATAGTGACAACCCTATGCGCCATCAATATGCCAGCTGGACAAACGGAAGCCTTTTACTGAAAAACAGTGAAAGCGTACGGTATATTCAATCTGTACAAAGTTGGGTGGACAGATTGTTGTTTCTTTCTTTATGAATTACTGAGTTTACAGGAAATGTGTAGGCTTCAAAACTTTTTAACAGTGCTTGTCATGGGCTGCACATACTGTACTTCACTCTACGTGTCAAATTTGCATAGAGTATCACATATAACTAGGTAACAAATAGGCTAGTAGTAGTGCATATTTAGAAGCACTTCTTTTTCACATTTTGTATAGTTTGCTGTGAATGTAAAGACTGTTGCAAGACAGTGGTAGCTACAGCTATAGTAGTGTTGAAACAAATACTGATACCGCATGCATGTTGGGACTGACACTATCAAAGGTCTAAAAAAAAAAGACTGTGCAAGAACTCAAGCCTTCATTAAGCAAGACATGTTTTGCAGAGGTAGCAATCACAGAGCCGAACCATGAGAGTAAAATACCTAAAAGAATAAGGAAGAACGAGAATAGGTGGATCGCATTCGGCAAGCACTTTCATATCATGAATGATAATCTGTCACTAACCCTCAAGAAAAAGGTATATAACAGCTGCGTCTTGCCCCCACTTACCTACGGAACAGAAACCTGGAGACTTACAAAAAGGGTTCAGCTTAAATTAAGGACGACGCAGTGAGCGATGGAAAAGAAAATGATACGTGTAACTTTACAACACTAGAAGAGAGCAGAGTAAGTCAGGGAACAAATCGGTGTTAAGGATATTGTAGTTGAAATCAAGAAGAAGAAATGGACATGGGCTGGGCACGTAGCACGCAGGCTGAATAACCGCTGGTCCTTAAGGGTAACGATTGAACTCACAGCGAAGGGAAATGCATGAAGTGAGTACGGAAGGTTAGGTGGGCCAGTAATATTAAAAAGTTTGTACGTGTAACGTGGCAGCAGAAAGATCAGGATTAAGTTGATTAACTGATCATGGGAGTGGCCTTTGTCCTACAGTGGGTGTAATCAGGCTGATGGTATGCCAAAAACAAGCACCGACATGCACTCAAGCAGTGAGCCTTAGTGTTTAAATGTATCTCAATATTTGTGCTTCGAAACATGTTTGTTTGCATGACAGAGTTAACGCAATCAAAATTATATGTAATCAGTAATTTGCATTTGCTTGCATTTATTCCAGTGTGACTCCATGACCACCATTCCTAGCTTGTCCAAGGGCTCCAGTTCAGCGTCCTAAATCTCATCTGCTGAGAAATGCTGCTGTTCAGTTGTTTTCCTCCTCTAGTTAATTTAGTTTGGTTTGTTTTTGCAAAATTTTGTGATCACTCTGGACAGACATGTGCGAGCACCAACGAAAACAAGGGGCTCCCAGTTTGAATTAGCTGTTGTGGATACCAATGTGTTCAAATCGTCGAGAGATTTCCCCGAATAGAAATGCACAGGTCTGTGCGCTTCTACTTAGCCGAGTTCAAATAACGACCTTTTACTGTAGTATTATTTGTTCTATGTAAAATACCTGATGCACAATAAGGGATTTTTAAAGGTATGTCAATTTTTAACAGAACAATGACTGAGTGTATTCAGTAGGTATAGTCAAAGTTGGCCAGTGTTTGTATATGTTGATAATTCGAAAGTCTACTAACAGCTATTTCCTTGATATTGGTGTGAAATATGTAGCCAAAAGGACTAGTTTTGTATGATACCCGTGTTAAGAGTGAGGCAGACAGTTAGAAAGTAGTGAAGAATGAAAATGTGAATTCAGCTTCTGCTGTTATTCATCGTTTGAGCAGTGTCTTTAATGACTATGCACCATTGGCACAAGCATAAAAACTTTGTAGGTCATTCAGAAAATAAGGGCCATTTGGTTCCATGCAAGCAAATATTCATTAGCAAATGTTTTCATTGGTGGGCTTAGTTTAGTAAAAACCTACTTAACTTTTCTACAGAATCACTGCTAACTTCTTAGTGCTTCTTGTACAGTTGCAGTAGTTTCTTTAGTCAAACTGAATAAAAGATCGCCGCTTGATAATTGAACCTGTTGTGAACGGTGATCGGGAATTTCTGACTGTCTTCAAAGTGTACCCAGAGTAACTGTTTCGAGTGAAACAGGAAATAATCACACGGTGCTGGCACAGAACAGTAGGGCAAGCAATTAGTGTTGCCTACCAAAATATTTGATCTTGCCATTGGTTCTGATTGTGGTGCAAGGACGCATGTTGTCATGTAGGAAGACGATTCCTGATGAGAATTTATGAAGTCATCAACGTTTATCGTACTTATTACTGTAGTGAGTGTTTCACAGTATATGTCAGCTGTAAATGTGGCCCACATTATATGAAATGAAACACTCAAAATTCTCTTTCTGACTTGGAAAATGGTAGCCATCATTCTTTAACAGGAGTAAGCTAATTGCTTGAATTTTTTTCGGCTTTTGTGAAAAGGAGGGGTGGCACCACTGTGCTGTTTCTGCAGTTGCGTACACTATGAAGCGTCGTCACTTGTGCAAACAGTGTGCGAAAACAAATCATCCCTGTTTTATTGGTAGCAGTTCAGAAACGCTCATCCACTTAATGTCCTTTACGGTTTGAGTTGGTCGGTAAGCATTTTTGGAACCTAGCTTTGCGATATTGGGGCATATGGGCTACAATTTTGCAAATTGTAGCGAGGCCAATAAGGGGAACATTGTTTTACAGACCGGTAACTATTAGTCCTCAATCTATTGCAATATCCTGTCCACTTGAACAGTTTGGTTGGTCTGGATGCTTGGCGTGGTGCTCCACTCTTATTTGTATGCATTTGTGCAGCTGTTTCGGAAGTCTGAACGGCATGTTCCGACACTTGTTTTACTCCTCACAGTTGATCCATGAACTGTGCACAACTCCTCCTAAATAGGAAAAGCTAGTGATTCTTTTTCATGAAAAATTGTAAATACAGTGTGCAACCCACAACAGGTGGGAGAAACAACATTCGCCAACATTGTTGTCTGCGTTCCCCGTCAAGCAGATCACTACTGAGCCAGAACAATCACTTCAGTACTTTCGCTGAGAAGTAGCAGATTGTGCTGTGCACATAACTCTTCAGTCTGACATGCAAATACTTAAAGACTAGAAAATGGCCCTTACTTTGTGAATAAACATCATAGAACATTTCATTATGCAGATTTGACATCAATGATTATTCACTGCCTATTTTTTTAACATTGCTATTATGACTTCCAGCACTTCTCAGCTGTCTATAGTGTTACTGGTGTTCCATATGTCCCTATTGTATGTGTATATGTCATGTGCAGTGTATTGCAAGTGCTATTCACTGGTGCATGATCTCTTTTTTACGAATGAGTGCTTTTGGGAGCACCAACAGGCATCCTCTATCTCGTGTGTCAGCTGATCTACAGTAGGCAAGCAAGGGCAAGGGTAGCTAGTTCCTTTAACTTGTAATCCGTGGCAACTTTCATAAGAATAATGACTTGCTGAAATGTTTGACTCGGGCTTTCACTATTTGCCAACTGTTACTCAATTAAAGTGCCTGTCACTGAAACCCATTTATCTCTTTTGGAACGTAAACCAAGTTTCCTTTTCAACATGATCCTGTAAATGGTGTTTTCCCAGGACGCACTTGCTTACCACAACTGGAAGTTGATCTAGTTAGCTGAAAAAGATCGGACGCACAGGTAAAAACATGGATTCTAAACACAACATCGAGAACAATGTTATATGCAGAGATACCGAGCACATCAGCGTGGGGTCATTTCTTTTTATTCAACATGATGTGCTTCTCACCAATTCGTTGTCAAATATCATAATGCGGCTGAGGCTAATCGTACTGACACCGCACTTTTTGAGAGCATGTGTGGTGAGAAAGACAATGGGCAGCACAGTACCAAGTACTGTGCAAGGGGGTACGGGCAACAGAATGGCATTGTTGGCACGCCTGTTCCAGGCACGGCCGTTCAAGTAAGTTGAAGGCACGCTAGTTCAAGGCGTGGCACTTTGTGAAAAACGCATTAAATTCACCATTTTCCGCAAGTTTCTGTCGAAGATGAAGGTTGTGTCTGCGAATTTTAGCACCCAATTTTTCAGTTTGCTGAAAACATTGAAGGCAAATATTTTGTTCAGCATACGTAATAAATTAACGCTCGTTTTGAGTGCAAACATCGTAAGACTCATGATATCTGTGCGCTTGCCAACAGAAAATAATTTATTCGCTCAGCGCTGTGTTTGTATGTACATGGACATATTATGTTGATGTTGAAGGCGGGTACAATAAATGTCATCGCATGTCCAAGATTTAACATGAACTTTGTTTATTTTCCACACAACCTCAACTTCGTGACCCCCCTCTGACAGGCCGTTTTTTTTTTTTTTTTTCGGGAAAGGTGGCAGCTGTACTCGGGGTACGATTTGAAGAGAGTGAGAAATTCAACATCACCGTTCGCAACAGGTTCAATTACCAGGTTGCGTTTTCTTATGCAGATTGACTAAAAAACTACTGCAACAATATAAAAAGTGTTAAAAAGTTAAAAGTGATTCTGTTGAAATGTGAAGTAGGTTTTCGCCAAACTAAGCCCACCAATAAAAACATTCGCTAATGAATATTTCCTTGCATGGAACCAAATGGCCTTTACTTTTTGAATGACCTTCAAAGATTTTATGCTTTGCATTGACAGATGAATAAATGAGTTTTTTTTTTTTTGTGCCAATGGCGCATAGTCATCAAGACACTGCTCAAACGAAAGATGGTGGCAGAAACTGAATTCACATTTTGACTGGAAATTCATATTCCAATGACTGGGCAGTCTGAACAACCTCAGAAGACGAAGGGGAAGTAATCACAATAACTTATCAGTTCTAATATTATCATCTTTTCACCTATGCAGATGTGTTCTTTCTTAGCTGACGTGCTATCGCCACAAATGCAGCTCATTTCAACCCTGAAATGGTATTGATAATTTATGCAGAGTCATTGAGTCATTCTGATCAATAACAGATTAAATGCTCTGCATAACTTGTGTAGATTGTGTAGACTGCATAACTTGTGTAGACTCAAATTTGGAAAGCGAATTGCTATAGTTCACACTGCGCTGCTATACAGAGTTTTCAACTGCCCTGGCTTTGTGATAATTGTGTTTGTTTCTTCCTCCGTGGCATTGAGGTATCAATCGATCTGGTTGTCTACATACAGTGGCTAAATACATTGTTATGACCCACTGTAGTAAACCATTGTAACAATATAGTGTCATACAGCGAACAAGAGAATTATAAAGCATGCTTTCTATACTCGGTGGCATGTTGCCTGAGGATCGCTGAAGTTGCAGGTTAGCTGTGACCGCTCTATGATTAAGTTAAAAGAAAAAGCACTGCTTTGGAGGATCCTTGTAATTAACAATTGCTACCTTGACACCAAGGTGCTTTCCTTAACTTACTGTTAGACTAATTCACACAAATTTTGTGGTATTATTTAAAAATGTAATTGCATGCTTTTAAAAATTTTTCTTCTCACATACCAACTATGACTAAGAATACAGGCCACGAGGACAGCTGGCCTATATACTGTGATAGAGACGTTATTTCACTGTTTTCAAGGTTTACTTTATGGCTTTCCTACAAGAACAGTATGCAAAGGGCACGTGAAACAGAGGTCAAGCACTGATAAACGCTGTACAATGTTGTACTTTGTTGTGCCAGTCACATTGCTCAAAGTTGCATAGCATTTCAGCAGTTGACACTGCTTTGTGTACAATACACTGAACGTCAAGAAAATGGGGGCCAGACATCTATCTTCGCCACCCTGGTTTAAACAAGCTCTGCCAGGATGTAAACTCTGCATGTTTATAAAAAGGAACAACTGAGCATGTGGCCTGGAATTCGCGGGAACTGCCGACAGCACCATCAACTGACAGCCGGACAAACCACATCCGCTTTTTGTGTCTTGAGTGAGAAAGCAAAATAATTAGTTGTGCTTCTTGCACAGGCATTGCTACATTACAATCGCACTTCATTCTCGCAGTGAGCAAAATCAACAAAAGCAGCCGTGCTTCCTCTTACTGGCAGTTTGTGGTACTGTAGGCGGCTACAGCTGAACAGAGGCCGTGGGCTCTCGTCTTTCCTATCGTAAAAAATGACAAAGCGCAATTATTCTGTGAAGACCTGCTTCAGTCTGATAGCGCACCTAAAGTTTCATCGAGGTGATGCGCCATAGCACTGTCCATCTGCCTTTCACACTGTACTATAGGTCTGAAGGAAGAAACCGAAACTGCTCAATGAAGGGTGAAGACAAAAAAGAGGAGCGCTCACACTGTCGGCAAAAAAGCGCGTGCCGATGTTCGAGGCTGAGCAACATTTGAGACGGTTCACGGCTAGGTGTCTGGTCTGGAGAACTCGTTGACGTCCTTGGGGTGCTGTTCTATTCCTGGAATCCGGCTGGGTGACTTGCACCAAAGACTGGCTGACGTGCTGTCGATCCAGCTGCGGCCCCTGACTGCTGGGCAATCAACAACTAGGCCTGCAGGCCCGCTGGGTCACTGGCTCAGGGATCACTCGGAGTGCCACGGTTCCCGCCGCCATCAAAAGTGGCTGCAAATCCTGATTTGCTGTGAGCTTTTTTTCTTTGTACTGTTCCAAGTGGCTGGCATGACCGTGGTGTACTGTCTGAGCTACCAAGCTACTACAACAGTACTCGGTACTGCCGTGGGTGCGGAAAACAGCCGTGTCATGACGTGGGCTGGCTTACGCTGACGACATCAGAGGTGCATCGTTCCAAGTGATTGGCGTCCAGCAAGCCACAAACTAAACATGGCAAGGAACTTCCAATTCATACGTGCATTTAGCACAGCACTGCACATGACAGACTGATTTAGTCACAGTTACTTAATATATATTTACACTTTTGCCGGTAAATATGTTTTTGTATGTGTGTGTGTGTGTGGGGGGGGGGGGCGTGCGTGTGTGTGTGTGTACACCTGTTCGATTGAGTTCCTTGGCTAGTGGTCCTATGTCAAAGATTTGGTATTACATCACAATCCAAGTAACCGCTACCAATTCCTTTCACTTGGCATGACTGGTCCTGCATTAGCTTCCCAACTACTTATGAAATTCAAAGTTTATTGCTTGAGTAATATTGAAAGTTTGGTGAGTTGGTGATAGTTCATGATTACTTGTGAAGCAGCGCGTGTAGACAAGGCACAGAAGGTGTCCTATTCGTTTCTTTTGTGTCTTGTCTACATGTACTGCTTCACAAGTAGACATTATTTATTGCTTCAAATCAAGTGCCAGAAATATGTTTCGTATGTGTACGGTCCGAGTGGGTTGCAGCAAGTTGTTCCATGTATTGACTGCTTTCTCTCTTCTTTCATTCCGTCAAGCACTCTAAAGGCTACACGGATAGTGACAACAAAAGGTTTTTCGAAAAGTTTTATCAGCATGCATAATGATCTTAAGCACTTTCCTTCCTTTTTTCCTCTTTAAGTCCGTTAACTTTCTTTCAGGGTGATCACAGGCTGAATCCTAGTGTTATTTTACTACCGTAAAGCGTGGCGGGAGTATGTAGTGGCTGCTTTAATTGCGCACCACACTAATTCATGACAAAGTCGAGCCAATGTATTGTGGAATTTGCCAAGAGCCGAGTGAGTGATCTGTAGCTAAGGTGTCTTTGAAATATAATTGAAAATTCTTCGACACGTGCATTGCTGTAACATTTGGCTTACATGTTCTCATAAGCACTGACTACTGGTTAATAGTGTTCTCTCACCATGTTCGCAAAGTGTTGCAGAGTACCTATAATGACATATGTCAAATGAAATCCCAAGCTGAACCTGCAAAAATGTGTTTCTGATATGTGTTCTAGTTTGGCATCTTACACATAGGGGCTGTGGTGCACTATATAGATAAGTAGGTATGGAAGGTTTAAAAATAGGGAAAGTCTATGTGTGTTGGGCCAGTTAAACTCTTCTAAAGGTGAGAGATGATTGGGAGGAACCCTGGTAACTGCACTGTCTTCATCGTTCTTGTGCAGGTCTTCCAGTTATTGTGTTGTATTAAATTACAAATTTGCAATGCAAGCTTGCCTGAGCTCTCTCACTGGAGTAGCTTGACTGCTGCAACAGCATCAGTTGACAAGCAATGAGGAAGAAGGGATAAAACCTATTACAGTCTGTCACCTGATTGAGCAACAACACATCTGTAGTTGCAATTCTTTGGTGCAACGAAAGGAAATCATAGCAATAATATCATTTATATTCTAAAGTAGTACACGTGGCTAGGCTTGCCAAAGCCATTTGGTGAGTGGTGTGGCAGAGCCTGGCAGACAGCAAAACAAATAGAATATGTTACATGATTGTAGATTCATGGAAAAAAAGGATGATAAGAAAAAAAAAAAGAATGTGCACATTCGATTAGAAACAGCACGGCATCCAAGCGATAGTTATTACCATTATACTGTAGTTCAAAAAAATGAAAGTTAGTAAAAGATTGAAATACAGCTATATATCTTAAGCGAAATTTTTAAGCAAAAATGTGCTGCTCTACAAGGTTTTTGGAATATTGGGAACAGTGCACACTAACTTGATATTAGTCCTCAGTTTCCCTCTTGTTGTGGCACTCCATAGTTAAGCAGCACTAGGGCCAGGGCTTGCTCCGTCACCAACTTTTGTCTAACGCCTCATCTGAGAGAAAAGAGCTGTAACTAAGTGTCATGTTGTCAGTGCTGTCCTGTATGTTTCCAGCATGTACATAATACGGCGGCTGGATAAAAGTTTCTCTTCAGAAAAGGTAGGAGGTACCCCAGGCAACACGAGCAGTTTTGAATGACTGGAGAATTGTGTTTATTTAATTCGTATGTCTATATATTAGTCAGTTGAGCAGTGTGCCTCTAGCCGGAATATGTTCATTTGTACACTGTTCTATCCACTAACAAAAATGAGTGAATATACAATTTCTTCAAAATAAAAGTGACTGCAGATGCACATTGCTGTTTCAAGTAATTTGAGCAGTACCAAAATAGAATCGATTGTGTGTGTGTTGATTCACACCCAAAGTAATTTGATGTCCCGGCGAATGAAATGGCTCAAGTAGTGTATATAATTGCATGGATTAGAACCCTTCAAGTGCAAATACACTTTAAGAATTTGCTTTGCCTCATTATGATAACATCGGCGAAGCCAATATAGACTTGCACCATGCACCTGCACAAATAAATTTGGCAGATGCCATTCACCTTAGGAATCGATGTTATGCAAAGCATGCAGAGGGAGGGTCACTGTGTGGCAATTTTTTATTGAGGAATAAGTTACAAAATGACGCTAAAGATACGTACAGATGTTTTACACACAGATACATGTTAAACAGTCGCATTTTTACTGTTACATAACAATGGGAACAGCAACATGGGTATCAGCTACACCAGAAGTGATAACCTGATTAGTATCTTTTGTGCCAACGAGGTAGTTGGCCCTGGACACTGCTTGATAAATGAGCTTCAGCGGATGGCGCTTCAGTGCAATGGTTCGTCTGTTTGTCTTTGTAGGCATTCTTAGTGTGCCCATGATTCGGCGGCACAGTTGGACCAGCTCGTTAAGTGCAGAAAGTACGATATATTCTGCATGCTTGCTTCGTTATTTATCAGTTTTAATGGGCTATGAAAATAGTTGTTCATGTACAGAGGGGATCACTGTTAAAGGGAACACTTTCATGTGCATAATCGGCATTTCGCTTTCTGGCAAAAGCATAGTGGCTTAGATTTGCGTCAGACTACTTCTGGTTGACTGTTCTGACTTCTTTTGATAGACCAGTGCCGTGCACGAATAATTTTTCTACGTCTACCAGCAGTTATGGGGCTTCAATATGACAGGTGCTCATTATAGTGTTCCCTTTCACACTTTGACTATAGACGGTACTGTACCTTGTTTGTGTTTGCAATGCATGTTAGTGTCCTGGACCGGAATGTTATTGAAAACTCTTTAATTTGGGCGGTGGGATCACTCTTAGTGCAACCAATGTAACATACACACGGCCCTACATGGTGCTTTAGCTCATCATTTAGCATGGTGAGTTTCTGTTTAACTAAACATTCTTCTTCCTAGGTTCACATTGTCTGTCATAATCATTGCTTTTGAACTACAATTTCACTGTTGCCTTGGTAAAGGATAATTACTTTGGTTGTAATTCACAAGCAATGGGTGACTTGTAACGGTGATTCCTTACTTTTTTAAGCACTAGCCCTCCTTTTGACCTTGCCCAACATGTTGGTCTATTGGTTACAGGGCTTGAGCGCTGACCCGAAGGACCCGAAGGATCGAAATCCTGGCCGCATGACCACATTGTCTATGAAGGCGAGAATGCTTGAGTAATATGTACTTGGATTCAGCTGCACGTTAAAGCACCCAGACGGTTGAAATTTCTGGAGCCCTCCACTGCAGCATCCTTCATAATTATATACGGTTTTGGGATGCTAAGTACTAACAATTATTATTCCTTTTGTCCTCGTGCGTGCTGAGTGAAACAACTGGGTGTCTGGCCATTATTGTGCTTACCTCAGGGTTTCCTAAATTGTTCAATGCAGTCGATGTAGAAGTATTTGTATATTTGCAGCTTGTTCACTTTGGATAGTATTTATTGTTATGTAAGAAAAAGAACTCATGGTGCTTTACTATGTCGTATACGGTTATGTCCTCAACTGCTTCTCAGCGCCATTTAAGATAGCATTTATCCTTACTGATTCCACTGGCATGTAAGCAAAGGTGTGATCATCCTAGGGTGCAGTACTGTCCTTTAGGACCAGAATGAGCAAACAGATGCTTGTGCAGTTGTAGCCACACTAGGATCTGAGAAAGCTCTATTCCAGTTTTCATTGCAGGTGGGAGACAATATGAGACATTCAAATAAAGATGAAGCTCCACAATTGCTTGTATTTTGGTGGTACAGTCAAACCGGATTATATAGTGACCTCTGGTAGATTAAATGATCCTTTGCGTCGAACTACTTATGTGGATTCCTGGCTGTGTAGTGATGACTCGCCAGCCCGCCGTGCAGTGTCACTGTTGAATTGTCTGGTCATTTGTTAATACGATGGATGGGAAAGAGGGACAGCAATATGTAAGAAATTGTAGTGCATAGAATTGTCTTTACGCACTGGTTGAAGTATCACAGCTGTGTTCTTTTCATAATGCACCACTTCATTATTGATGGAAACTAAAAAAAATAGACATATGAATCGTCTTGAAAAACATGTACCCGGCACACCCTTTCAGTTTCATGGCATCTATGGTTCATGTGCCCACTATTATTTAGCCAATGCTGCTTCTTTTATTATAGTCCACCCACATATGGTGTGCTAAATGGGATAATGAATACTTGGCACATTGGTTTGGTTCACTGGGCATTCATATCCTTTATGCTTCTGCATCGCACTACCTCAAGTGTTTTTATATTCAATATTTCTTTCACAATTTAAAGTGCTGAGAGTTGAGCTGGCCTATGCGTAGCGCTTTTTTTTTTTTTCAGAACTGTAAATCGTTTCACCTTACGAATCACTGAAATAATATTGTGCAGGTATGGTAGTAATGGTAATTAAAATATTCCCATCGACCAGGCCCAGTTCATGCCAATAGTGAAAGTATGTTTGAGCATACTGTGTTCTTCTTAGTGACCTTAACAGTGTTCTGTGTGCTTTTGCAGATGTGTTCATCCCCTCTGTAAAGAAGCAAAGAAGTTGCGTGCTTTGAATATTGACTGCAATGCATATCACCTGCACCTTCTTGGAAATCATTTGCCATTTTCACACGTTTGCTGGAGCTTAATGCATTATGAACATGAGAATGTGACAGTGATGTGGCCATGTCTGTGGACGGCTACTAAGGACCGTTTGCATTGAAATAAGTGAAAATGACTATTCAGTTTCTGCTCTGTAATTCAATTGAAGTTTGGAAGCCTGTAATAATTTCATTGTGGTGTGCACATGTGTGTAAGCTTTAGTGTAAAGAAGTTGTGCCTGCCTGACAAAGCACAAGTCCAGGTGCTTACTAACACACATCTTTACCTACCTATATGTGCTATTGGTAACAGTTTCGTGAATAAGTAACTGCAATTCCTAATACTTTCTGTTGGCACCTTGATATTTCACTGCAATATGTAAATAATAGTAATATAGTAGCAGTCTGGTGTTGCTTCATTATGCCTTTCCTCTGTAAAACCTTTGTGTATATCTTTGTATAGGTCTCAACAAAGTATTGAAGCAATATTGACAAACTTGATTTACTCCTTTCACAGTGCCACACGCTGAGTAATAACCACTTATGTTGCCTTTGATGTTTCTCTATTCTCTTTTGCCACCAAATGTCGCACCATTTTCATTAGATTGTTTGCTTACGACATCGTTCTGTATCGTGCCATCAGAAGTGATGAAGAGGACTAGCATTACCTATAATTTGACCTTGAATCCATCAATTCACGGTGTTCATCATGGCCTATGAGGCCAAATCGCTCCAAGGCTAAACTCGTCTCCTTCACTCGAAATTCTTGCCACTTCCCTACCACATATACATCTAATTACACTCGTACAATGTCAGCCACGTTATAAAGGTATCTGGATTTTCACCTCTGATCTGACTTTTCCTGGAACTGCCACACTGATTACATTTTTGCAGCTGCTAAACCCTGCCTTACAGTGCCTGCACATGCGTAAAAACTTTCGTGTGTTACCTTAACGTGCCCTAAAATTGAGTAGGTGTCTGCCATAAGGATCCAGAACCAGCATACACTCAAACCTCGTTATTTCATTGTTTCATCTTACATGAAAGTAAGTTTTTTATATTAAAGAATTTATTATAAAAGTTCATTTATAACACTACCTATTGCAAGACTGTTTTTATTTACTTCGTTATAACCAATTTTTTATTAAATCTGGGTTCAATATATCGAGGTTTGAGTGTATATAATCGATAGCATAATATCTCTCCAGATACCTGCTGCTCACTTCATTTTCTCTGACTACTCTCGTTTCACTGTGTCACTGCCTTAAAAGCTCGTGCTCGTGTTGATAACCTTTCTCATCCCTGTAAACTTGCTCACTTATCTCTTTTGCATACATACTATCATCATCCATTGCTTCATGATGACTTCTTTCAGTAACGCTTAGCCATGTTTCCATGCGGTGATTGTCCTCTCACTATTGCAAACTCATTTCCTGCCGTACTTTCACCCTTCGCTGATTCGTTCACTTCAAAAACCATCATTGAATGGAACCAGCTGCCTTGGAGTCTTCCAATAGAAAGCAATGTTTTAAAATTCAATGATAAAAAATAAACAAATTCAGTTTCTGGTGTCTTCTGAATAACCCATTGCATTTTTATTTTGTGCTCAATTATTATGTTGGTCTATTGTATTGCATTACGTTTTTAAATATTCTTTAATTACTTCCAAAGTGTTCTGTTATTGTGTTGCCTTTTTGATTATGCTTAAGCAAGTGTTGTTTTGTTTGCAAATTTTCATGGTTGCTTTGCATCTATTACATTGTATATATTTTTTCTCACACCCTTATGTTATACCCTTTCATTGAAGACCATTAGAAACTCCTTGAAGTCAGTAAATTCTCGCTTTGATAATTCATTTCTTTACCTTTTGTCGCAGATGATGCCAAAAACACATTTAGTGTGTCGATTTCAGTGCAATTTTTCGCCATATATCCTTGGCAGTTGATCATTTTGGCATTAAAAGGTGGCCTTCTAAGCATGAATCGATGTATGGTTATTGTTAAAATGGAGTGGGATTCGTTAACAATTATGATAAAGTGGGATATGTTGTGAGAATTGTGTGTGGTCATGTAAGTGTGTGAAATAATATACAGCGAATAGCTCACTTTGTATTTTGTGGTAAATTAAGCTTTCACTTGAGCAGGACGGAGACCTTAAGGGAAGTGTACGAACAGTACTAGTACACATGGAAAACCAATTTTTTATGCAAACTACATAAATATGTCATTAGTTGAAAATTGTGATGTCATTCGGTTCCTTGCTAACAATTTTTCTCCTTCCATCATAGTTTCCAGTTTCTTTTATATTCACCTCTTTCACTCATATTTTGTTTCTTATGCTTCATGTGTTGAAATAGGGTACCGATTCTGTTGCTATACAGCTATGTGCCAAAACAAGTGCAATAAATGCCTAATGTTTTGGATCCAATTAAGACATTTGGTGGTTTAGGCATAGTATTGGAATCCCATCTTTATCAGGTCCATGTGCATTTGCAGGTTTTTGCATGTATTATATTAGGTCGAGCATTCGCTTATAGATAGGTGGGAAATGTTGTAAAAGGTGTTGTCATTCCACAGCTACTTCTACACTAACATACGGTTTAAATAGGCAAAGGTAATCATGTACTGTATTTACAAGTGCAGAAACATTCTTTTATTACCTGGTGCTGTAGTCCACTTGCAGACAATGTTGGCAACATGGTTTTCAATGCCCTTTCTGTTCTTTTTGCATGATCTCTTGTGCAGCATCCCATGAGCAGGACCATTCACTCATGTCCGTAGAAGGTGGACTGTACTCCTGCCGACAGTGCACCTATGTTACCAAGAAGAGTGGACACATGCGAAGACACCTTCGCAAACACACCGGCGAGCGGCCCTTCCAGTGCCACTTGTGTCCAGCTGCATTCGTTCAAGGCAGTGATCTTAAAGGCCACATTCGTACACACACAGGAGAGCGTCCCTTTTCCTGTGACCAATGCAGTGCATCGTTCTCTCAGAAAGGGAACCTTGTGGACCATGTGCGCATCCACACAAGGGAGGGTCCGTTTTCCTGTGACCTCTGCAATGCATCCTTTTCACATAAACGGTACCTCGTGGGCCACATGTCCTGTCGTCATAAAAACAGGAAGCTGTGAAAAGTGAGTGGTTTACTGCCTTCTGTAAGGGGGAGGCACATCAGGCTGAAGAGAGCTCGTTGATTAGAAGACACAGAGAAAGAGTAATTTGAGTTTGGGGTTTGTAAGTTATCTTAGTTTGGCAAGTGATAACGGCATGCATACATGGCATGAAAAACGAGAGGTAGAAGAAAGTGCAAAGAAGAGGCCAGCTCCTTGAGAAGCAAGTATCCACACTATCGTGCACTTTTTCTAGGTAACAATCCCCTCATGAGAAAAACTGGTGAGCGGCAATATGCACTTGGTTTTGAACTTTGTGCCTCGTGGAAGGTGCGAGGAAAAAGGATTAGAGACCATAATTTTTTTAATTGCGTGTCTGATAATCAGCATATTCAGCTATGGTGATGGTGCTATTGCTTTTGTCCCCCTTGATTTGTTTCTCTTGATGTCAGAATACTGCATAATAATTAGAAACTATAAGTAGTCGTAGTGTGTAACCAGTCTTAAATTTTCACCTCAAAGGTGGTGCCGGTGGGAGATTTCTGCTGTGCGTTGTTGAACAATAAAAAAATCGCAGCGTGCGTGTTAACTAAAAGCCGAATTCTCCTGTCTCTCATTCCCAATTAACAGCCATTGGCATGTACATTGAGCACTATCTGACACGAAAGCGTTGCTACGTTATACTCGCTGGGTGTAACCTCCTTGGTTTTAGAAAGGTTTAGTGAGCGTCGGGCCGCAGTGCCATGAATACCGTACACTAGTATATATCATGAGCTCGAGGTGGCTAAAGGTGGGAAGTAGACACGAAGCGCAAGCTGTAATAAAGTGCGTGTGGGCCTCTTCTTGTTCAGTCCTTGCATTGTCCGCTGGATGACGGTGCTTCTATATGAGGAATATATTGCCACATGGTTTGCTTGGGTGAGATCGAAGTGTGAAAGAAGACAAAGACGATCTCTCTGAGCTGCTGCTTGAGTAGTCGACTAAACGAGCCCATTTTTTTATCAAGTTTGTCGAGAGTAACGTGACAAGACTGGTGGAGTTGCTTGGTACAACGTCTCGCAATCCACCCGATGCCCAAGACCCCGTCCAGCAGCCGGAACACAAGCCCTGCACCCGTGGACACTCCTGTTCATAGAGTAAGCCGCCGCCAACGAGGCCTACCGCCCGAGACACCAACCACTGACGCAGCGACTATGACTTCAACACAAGATCCCATGCAAGCTCCGACACCTTCCACGCCGATCTACTGCACCGTCCAGAACCCGCTCATGCCTAGCCCCTTTCACGGAGTGCAGCATGAAGATGTTGACGACTGGCTGAGTGAGTTCGAACGTGTCGCAGCGATCAATTACTGGGATGATGCCGCGAAGCTCCGGAACGTGTACACGTGCCTAAAAGACGGTGCCAAGACGTGGTTTTTGAATAGGGATGATGTTCTGACATCTTGGCGCGAGTTCCAGCGTCGCCTCCTGGAGACCTACAGGAGTCCCGACCGCCGCGAACGGGCGGAGCGTGCACTTCAATCACGCATCCAGATGCCCAACGAGACCGTCTCGATGTACGTCGAGGACATGACACGGCTTTTTAAGCGAGCGGATCCTGCTATGGCAGAAGAAAAAAAGTTGCGCCACCTCATGCGTGGTGTGAAGGAACAACTTTTTGCTGGTTTGGTGCGTAGTCCCCCCAAAAGTGTTGCTGAGTTCCTTACTGAAGCGGCAACAATGGAGCGAGTACTGCACCAACGGTCTGCCCAGTTTGACCGTCAAGTGAATGCTGCCTCAACTCCCGAGATTTTCGCCACCCCTGGGAGCAAGAGCCCCGAATGGATTCGCGAGATCATTCGATCTGTCGTCCGGGAAGAAATGGAAAAGATGTACGGGACAAGGCAAATCGATGTTGGTTCTATCACCAGTGTCATCCGCGACGAGGTCCAGCAGGTGCTGCACGCCCATCGTTTTCCGCCCACGTCGGTTGATCTGGAAACGGCTCCTGTGTCTACTGACAGTCGCCGTCGTACGTACGCGGAAGCCTTGCGATCTGCCACTCCTCTTTCGGGTCAAGGAGTCCCGATCCAGCCAGTGCCGCACGTCCCGATCCAGACAGTGCCGCACGTCCCGATCCAGACAATGCCATACGTCCCGATCCAGACAATGATGCCGTCAGTCGCGATTCAGTCAGCGCACGCTGATTTGGACATCGATAGTCGCCGTACACCGACGCGCAAGTCTGATCTCTGGCGTACGCCAGACAGACGACCCCTCTGCTATCATTGCGGTGAAGCTGGTCACATTTACCGCGAATGCCCATACCGGCAACTTGGACTGCGCGGATTTTCCGTCAATTCCCCTCGTCCCCGAATTGGTCAAAGGCCAAGGGATATCGAAGAATATCTCGCGCAACAGCGTGCACCCTTTACACGACGGCAATCGCGGTCACCATCTCCGAGGAGACCCGCAGCCACTGGGCCACGTTTTGGGGTGACGGCACGGGAACGCTCCCCGAGCCCTCGTCGGGAAAACTGAAGGCAGCGGCCTTCGGGGGCAAGGTCGCTGGGACTCAAAGTGCGGAAGACCTCCCATCGATGCTTGCACGCAGCGCCGAAGGCATTTCGTCAGAGAATAATCGCAGTGCCGAAGAAACGCCGACATCCGCATCTGAACTTAGTGACCGCGTGTCGCTCGACATACCTGTGCTGGTTGACGGTCTTCAGGTCAGTGCATTGGTAGACACTGGTGCAGACTATTCGATCATCAGCGGGAGGCTAGCGAAAGATCTCAGGAAAGTGATCACGCCGTGGAATGGAACGCGAATTCGAACAGCTGGAGGACACGTTGTAACACCGCTGGGTCGCTGTACCGCAAGAGTGAAAATTCGTGCGTCAACGTTTGTGCTCAGCTGCCTCGTTCTTCCCGACTGTTCGCGTCAGCTGATTATCGGCATGGACTTCCTTCGGGAATACGGTGCCATCATAAATCTCCGTGAGCGCATCGTGACCTTCTCGACTCAAGGCGCAACAGATCGAGACGCCGATAACTGCCGTAGACTTGCGCTGCGTGTTGCTGACGACAGTGTGACGCTGCCACCTCGAGCAACTGTTCCCATCGAAGTCACTTGTGAAGACTTCCAAGACGGCGACGTGGTGGCTGAAAGCAACTTATCACTTCTGCTGCTCCAAGGTGTATGCGCCGCCCGAAGTGTTGTGCGCGTCCGTGACGGACAGTCAACGATACTAGCTACGAACTTCAATTACGAGCACCGGCATCTTTTCCGTGGAACCACCCTAGCTTATGGAGAACCTGTTGCCGACGTCATGGAGTGCTTCGCGTCCGAGGAAACGCATGAGGATAAGGAATTTATAGACCACATCGACATGAATTCCACGCTGTCAGACGAAAGAAAGGCTGCACTTCACGACCTTTTAAGTGAGTTTAGATCTTGCTTCGCCTCTTCTTCTAAAGTCCGTCAAACGCACCTCACGAAGCATCGAATTATTACTGACGATGACGTCCGCCCCATCCGGCAGCAGCCTTATCGCGTTTCTGCCAAAGAACGCGAGGCTATCCAGACACAAGTAAAAGAGATGCTCGCTGACGGGATTATTCAACCATCCAGCAGCGCTTGGTCCTCGCCAGTCGTTCTAGTTTAGAAAAAAGACGGAACGCTGCGATTCTGTATTGACTACAGGAAGCTTAATAGCGTCACAAAAAAGGACGTCTACCCGCTTCCACGAGTAGACGACTCCCTCGACAGGTTACGACGTGCGAAGTATTTTTCGTCCATCGATCTAAAGAGTGGCTATTGGCAAATTGAAGTGGATGAACGAGACCGAGAAAAAACCGCGTTTGTGACTCCAGACGGACTTTACGAATTCCGAGTTCTTCCCTTCGGCCTCTGTTCTGCACCAGCCACTTTTCAGAGGATGATGGACACAGTTCTCGCTGGCTTGAAGTGGCAAAGCTGCCTTGTCTACCTCGATGATGTGGTCATCTTTTCCGAGAGCTTTGAAGAACATCTGAAGCGTCTGAGAAAGGTTCTGGAAGCCATTCGCACAGCTGAACTTACGCTGAAACCCCAAAAATGCCATTTCGGCTATGAAGAGCTGAAATTTCTGGGACATGTCATTAGTGCAGATGGAGTGCGACCTGATCCAGACAAAACTGCTGCTGTCGCCGCCTTCCCTGTCCCATCAGATAAAAGAGCAGTACGCCGTTTCCTCGGCTTGTGCGCGTATTATCGCCGATTTATCGCCAACTTCTCTAAGATAGCTGAACCTCTTACGCGACTCACCCGAGATGACGTACCCTTTACTTGGGGCGCAGAACAATATACAGCGTTCACAGAGTTACGACAGAGAATGCAAACAGCCCCTGTTCTTGCCCATTTTGATGAGGACGCTGCTACAGAAATTCATACAGATGCCAGCAACGTCGGACTTGGCGCTGTCCTTGTACAACGACACGGCGGCGTTGAGCATGTGATAGCTTACGCCAGTCGTACTCTTTCTCGAGCTGAGACCAACTATTCTACGTCAGAAAAAGAATGCCTCGCAGTCGTGTGGGCGACGACCAAATTTCGGCCTTACCTCTATGGTCGTCCCTTCAAAGTGGTGACTGACCACCACTCGCTCTGCTGGCTGGCAAATCTCAGAGATCCATCCGGCCGTCTCGCACGGTGGAGTTTGCGTTTGCAGGAGTTTGATATTACGATTGTGTACAGGTCAGGGCGCGAACATGAAGACGCCGACGCGCTTTTTCGAGCACCTGTGGGGATCGCTGTCAGGGGCTCCGAAGATGAAGATGCCTTTCTCGGAGCAGTTAGTGACTCTGAATTTATGTCAAAACAGCGGGCAGACGATGAATTACGCCCAGTCATTGATTCCCTGAAAGGCCGCAACTCTCAGGTCCCTCAACACATTGCTCGCGAACTGTCCTCTTTTTGTCTAAGAAGAGGCATTCTTTACAAGAAAAACGCCCGTGGTAGCGACAAGGCCTTCCTACTCGTTGTTCCTACTGACATGCGTGATGAAATCCTCCTGGCGTGCCACGACGAGCCCACGTCAGGACATTTGGGCTATTCGCGAACTCTCGCCCGAGTACGCCAACAGTATTACTGGCCGCGACTATCAACTAGTGTACATCGATATGTGAAAGGCTGCCGTGAGTGCCAGCGCCGCAAGACTCCGCCTGTGAGACCCGCGGGCCTGCTCCAGCCGATCGCACCACCACGGACACCGTTTGACCTCGTGGGAATGGACCTTCTCGGGCCCTTCGCTTTGTCGTCCTCTGGGAACAAATGGATTATAGTTGCGACAGATTATCTTACGCGTTACGCTGAAACAAAAGCGTTACCCCGTGGCACGGCCTCTGAAGTCGCGCAGTTCTTCGTGCACCAAATCGTCCTACGACATGGTGCCCCGTCATGCGTGATTACGGACAGAGGGACGTCGTTTACAGCACGAATGATGGAGGACATTTTTAAACTGAGCTGCACAAGTCATCGAAAAACAACGGCTTATCATCCGCAATCCAATGGACTAACAGAGAGGCTTAACAAGACCATAGCGGACATGCTGTCAATGTACGTGGACGTACAACATAAAACCTGGGACGAGATTCTCCCATACATCACGTTTGCTTATAATACGGCAACGCAAGAAACAACGCGATTTCCGCCTTTCCGACTTGTTTACGGACGCAACGTGCGAACCATGCTCGATGCTATGCTTCCGTGCGACGAAAGCAATGAACTTGCTCAAGATGCTGAGCAATACACTCAATACGCCGAAGAAGCTCGTCAGCTAGCTCGCATAAACACCAGTCACCAACAAGATGCAGACGCACGACGTTACAACCTCCGCCATCGAAATGTCACCTACCACCCTGGGGACCGAGTCTGGGTGTGGATCCCTGTCCGGCGACCAGGCTTATCTGAAAAGCTCCTAAGCCGTTATTTTGGACCGTACAAGGTTCTTAGACGAATCACAGATCTTACCTACGAGGTATTTCCGGACGGCGCAGCGTCTTCTCGTCGACAGCTTCGGCCCGAAACCGTGCATGTCCTTCGGCTGAAGCCCTACTTCACACAGTAGCCCTTGTGGTTTCACGTGCTACGACATGCCGTGACATTGCGTTGCTGCTGCTGTTTGTGTTCTCGTGTGTTTTTATGCCCTTTCTTTTTGCGCTTGGCGGAAGCGTTGGCGAAACTTCCTCATTTGCGCTGCGAGTAGTGGCACTCTCCCTCTTTTGGTTCTCTATATCTGCGTGTGTATACCTTCATTTTTTTTTATTTACGAGCATCGAGTCGATGCTTTCAAAGGGGGGGACTATTGCCACATGGTTTGCTTGGGTGAGATCGAAGTGTGAAAGAAGACAAAGACGATCTCTCTGAGCTGCTGCTTGAGTAGTCGACTAAACGAGCCCATTTTTTTATCAAGTTTGTCGAGAGTAACGTGACAATATTGTTACGTGAAGGAGACTGACTCAGAGGGGTAGTCACCGATGTATTTACAGACGGTTAGGCGAGCAGCGCCAGCCACACAGATTAGCTCGTGCCAGTCTATCTGCTTCGTCTTCTTCAGCTCCATGCACTGGCACGTAGCATGACCCCCGGCGGCGGAGGCACCGTCCCGGTGCTTTAAAGGTCGTTATCTGACGCATTATTGTAGGGCTTGATCCGCGAGACGTGTACGATATCACTGGGCCGCATAGTAGATGATGATGGGCAGATGGGGCTGATCTCGTAGGTGACAGGTGTTACTTGACGCAATATACGATAGGGTCCCGTGTAATGAGACAGAAGTTTTTCGGATAAGCCCAGCCGACGATGAGGGGACCAGAGTAAAACGAGGGTACCGGGAGCGAAATGTACGTCTCTATGTTCCGCATCGTACCGACGGCATTGGTTGGTTTGCGACGCCATCAGCCGAGCGCGAGCGAGCTGACGGGCATGATCGGCTCGCGCAATCGCGTCGCGGGCATACTCGCTGGTGGACGAGGTGTGAGCTGAGATGACTGTGTCCAGTGGTAAAGTCGGCTCTCTTCCGTACAATAAGTAGAACGGCGAAAAGCCCGCTGTATCGTGACGGGATGAATTATACGCGAAAGTTGCGTAGGGTAAGGCAAGGTCCCAGTCTCGGTGGTCGGGCGACACGTACATAGCGAGCATATTTGTTAAAGTGCGGTTAAATCGTTCCGTAAGGCCGTTTGTTTGAGGGTGGTAAGCGGTTGTCAGTGTGTGTTGCGTCGAGCAAGAACGCAGAATGTCGGCGATGACTTGGGATAAAAATGTACGGCCACGGTCTGTGAGAAGCTGTCTCGGCGCACCGTGAATCAATATAACGTCCCGTAACAAGAAGTCAGCGACGTCGGTTGCACAGCTGGTCGGTAGAGCTCGCGTAATAGCGTAGCGTGTAGCGTAGTCTGTGATAACGGCTATCCATTTGTTTCCCAATGTTGATGTGGGAAAAGGACCAAGCAGGTCTAACCCAACACGGTAAAATGGTTCCGCGGGTATGTCAATTGGTTGAAGATGGCCAGCGGGTAGCAGCGATGGTGTCTTACGACGTTGGCATAGGTCACATGTGGCGACGTATCGGCGTACCGAACGAGCAAGGCCTGGCCAGAAAAAACGGCGCCGGACGCGCTCGTACGTGCGGGATACGCCAAGGTGTCCAGCCGTGGGAGCGTCGTGAAGTTCGGTGAGAACACAGCGGCGCAAATGCTTAGGCACAACAATGAGAAGGTCGGGCCCGTCTAGTCGGAAATTGCGACGGTATAGCACACCCTTTTGAATGACAAAGTAGCGGACGGAAGCATCATTTGTGGAGGATTCCATACGGCTGATGATGTCAAGCAGCTCTGGATCACGCTTCTGTTCTTCCCCAATATTAAGGAAGTCGGACACTGACAAGATAGAGTTCTCCGTGGGCTCGTCAGTGTCCTCAGGATCGTCGACAGGGTACCGGGAGAGGCAATCGGCATCACGGTGTAGGTGGCCAGATTTGTAGACCACCGAATAGGAAAACTCTTGCAGGCGCAAAGCCCAGCGACCAAGGCGGCCTGATGGATCTTTCAGAGAGTTCAGCCAGCAGAGTGCGTGGTGGTCGGTAACTACCGAAAATGGGCGTCCGTATAGATAAGGTCGAAATTTCGCCACCGCCCATACAAGAGCCAAGCACTCACGCTCTGTTATCGAATAGTTACGTTCAGGGGCGGATAGGAGGCGGCTGGCATATGCAATAACGCAATCATGGCCATGTTGTTTCTGAGCCAGCACTGCACCAATGCCATGCCCACTTGCATCTGTACGGATTTCCGTAGGGGCAGCAGGGTTGAAGTGTGCCAGAATCGGAGGGGTAGTGAGAAGAGCGACGAGAGTCGAGAACGCAGAAGCCTCTTCGGAGCCCCATGAAAACGGGACTTCTTTCTTGAGGAGCTGCGTAAGCGGCCTCGCTATGTGCGCAAAATTTTTCACGAAGCGTCGGAAGTAGGAGCATAGTCCGATAAAGCTGCGTACATCCTTCGCAGATCGTGGTACAGGAAAGTTTTTGACGGCGCTGATTTTTGCCGGGTCTGGTTGTACACCGTTGGCGTCTACTAAATGGCCAAGCACTGTGATTTGATGGCGTCCAAAGTGACATTTGGACGAGTTGAGCTGCAGGCCAGCGCGACGGAAGATTCCCAGGATGGCTGAGAGGCGCTCTATGTGAGTTTCAAACGTTGGTGAAAAGACGATGACGTCGTCCAAGTAGCACAAACATGTGGACCATTTGAATCCTCTGAGCAGGGAGTCCATCATTCGTTCGAAGGTGGCTGGAGCGTTACAAAGGCCGAAGGGTCATGTTGTAAGCCGCGAGTGAGCGTTCGCTTCGGAGTTCCGTGGCGAGAACGGGGATCGCACAACTCCACCAAATATGTTACGTGAAGGAGACTGACTCAGAGGGGTAGTCACCGATGTATTTACAGACGGTTAGGCGAGCAGCGCCAGCCACACAGATTAGCTCGTGCCAGTCTATCTGCTTCGTCTTCTTCAGCTCCATGCACTGGCACGTAGCAATATGATGAAAAGATGTGAGATGGTAATACTTGGAGTGTAAATCGGTAGAAGAACGGACACACAGGTAGATGCGTAGACGGACGCACGGATGTGTGCGCGGACGGATGGACGGAAGAGCGTATGCATGGACGAACGCACAGATGGACGTCTGGATGCACGAACAGACGCACGCACGGATGGGCAGATGGACGCACGGGCGGCCACACAGATGCACGCATGGACGGACGGAAGCAAGAACAAATGGACAGACGGATGCTTCGCCCCTCTCGCCATCATTCACTCCGTAGATATGCTGCCATTTTTTTTAACCTACATGTTTGTTGACCACTCAACAAACACCGCTGTGACGGATGCATTCGAGTGAGCCTAACATGATTTAGCCCTTGCAAAATGTCGCGGCAGTGATACACTTGATAGATAAAACTGAAATTGGTGAAATGAATCGGCGTTTATCCTCAAGTGTGTAGCTCACTGAGCAACCACTTCTCTTTTCTTTCTTTTTTCGTCGTCCGCAAAGATTTTGTGTTCGAAATTGGAGTTTAGAAATGTTCGGTTTGTACGACAGTGTACTTCACGAATCTGTAACGCATAGGAGTTTATTACCTTTATTCGCACTAGGCAGGAAAGAATGATTCCCGAAGCGTGAGATTGCAGCAACCATTCAGTTCGGCCCTTGTGTAGTTACACAAACTCATGGTGCAGTCTCTACTTCTTACCCTAGTGTGAGTTTCCCTGCATCCCCAAAACATAGAAGCAGCGAGACGCATGTTCCATAAAACCGAGAATGGCATAGCAATCCTGCATTCATTATTAAGTGTGCAGCACGCACTTTTGCGAAAAAGATTTTGTGTGCTTTGTTGAGGCTAAAATCTTCTGTAAGTACGACGTTGGAATTTCCGGGAATGTACACTTAGTAATTTGTTTTTCTGATTCACACCAGGCCAATAAGCTTTTTCCAGCTGTCTGTAGCAAGGGGCCGCAAGAATGATTTTGTCCTATTGCAGGTATTTTGTATTGCGTATTAGGGCTTCTCTCCTTCCGTTAGCAGCCTAGATGTGGTGAGCTACTGGTACACGAATTGGTTGATACCAGGGGCCAGCAAAGTCACTGAAAATAAGATACAGTAATTGTAAATAATTGTCATGCAAGTTAAACGTTCAGTTATCGCAACATTCTTGCATCATATCACATTAGTAAATACATGCCGCACAGAGAAGCTTGGTAGTGAAAGCGAGTATTAAGGAGACAAAAATATATACGGGTGAAGTTCCGTTTACTGAAATATAATTGTTAAGTATAATCGTCCGGCAACAAATCCGGTGAAAGTAGCAGGCTGCGCAAACCGCGGTTGTTGTGAACAGTAATGTTATTGTGACAAAAGATCTATGGAGCAGCTTATAAAATGTAACGTGAGCTTGATAAAACCAGTGTCAAAGCATCGTTCGCTTTTGACCACTCGATGCCGTTCTGAAAATAAGGGCGAAGTGTCGCCGTGAATCGTGCCGAGCAGTCCACACAAATTGAAACGTTACCTGCCGGTCGTGATCTTTCGGCGCAAAAGCAAGAGAGAAGTGCATGCTATCGCGCTCGCCTCAGTAAACGTAAACGTGCACAAAATGTGGGGGTGCTTCAATTTACACAATACTAGAATAATTTCAAAACTCACCTTTTACCAAAGTGCCTCTTAACGTTGGGCATCCATGCTGCCATGCGCATGCGCTCTGTCGAAAATGCATGATGTGGCGATGACGACATGTTAAAAATATTTGTTGGCAAATACTCCAAATTATTTTTCAGCTAATACAGTGCAAACAACCCTTGCCAAGAAAAAAATGCCACGGCTGAAGAGCCTGAATTCTTGGAGTTGTCGAACACCCTGCATAGTCGGTACCGCTGCATAATGTCGTTTTATACATCTCAGGAAGAATCCGGCAAATGGTGCCGCAGTATGTCCTTGCCCTTATTAAACATGTTATCATACCCATACATGTCCAGGAGTTTCAAAAAAAAGAGAAAAAAGTTGCACATCTTAATAGTATTTTCTGAAACTTATGTAGCTATTTTTCTTTTTGTACATGGCAGCAAACTCTAATGGCCTTCCTGGCCACATTGCTATGGTAAAAAAAAAACATACCCAATATGAGACAGCCTCTGCAAATTGCTATTCAATTTGCTAATTTGGAAAGATAGCCTTCATTGCAAAGCCATTTTGTAATTTTGTTGAAGAAAGACACTCATGTATCAATATGCGCAAAAACACACTCCAAACTCGGATATCCAATATCGTAGATCAAAAGGGAAATTGAAGATATATTTATTTATCCATGCACCATCCTACCCCGCAATACATTGTATTTCATAACATAATATATGCTATTTCTCTCAGTAATGTAAAATAGCTGTACACTATAAGGTATGTAACCACTTTTTTTTGAAATCTCATTCGATTTTGTTCCTTAGTTGTTTTGTTTGGCATAAGAAAGGCTATTTAAAAAATGCATTTCTAGTATGTTAGACTAGAAAAGTACAACTTTTCACAATTAAATTATGAAAATTATCCAAAATATGTCAATGTAACCATACATTAACCCTGTAAAGCCCAATGTATCATATTTGGTACATTGAATATAATATCTCAATAAAGCTTCTATAGGTGTCATAAGCAGCTATTGACGATATTTGACATATTATGAAAAAGCTAGACTGGCTTACATAATGTAATGGAATGTAAAGGATGGAATGGAATGGCAAAACTTTATTTGCAGTCCTGCAGGATGCGCGTAGCGGGCGTATCCTATGTAGAGACCGACAGGGAGTACCTGGCGGCCTCTTCGTAAGCCTGCTGGATGGCCCATTGCTGGTCTGCGAGAAGTGAGCTCCTGAGGGACCTCACCCACTTGCTTGAGGTAGAGTCGGGAGGTATTGTTCCACACTCCCAGAGCATGTGTGCGAGTGTCGCCGTGTGTCCTCACGAGTGGCATGTGTCGCTGAGGTATGCATCAGGATAATAAACGTGAAGCTTGGCAAGGTTTGGGTGTGTGTCTGTAATAGACGTAGGGTTAGCACCTGTGGTCTGTCAAGTTTTGGATGTGGGAGTAGAAAAATGCGGTGTTCAAGACAAAACCACATTGTTATGTCGTTGTACTTATTGGGTGCATCCTGATTGCTCTCTAACTCAGCGAAATGGGGTTGCCCTGTGGCGGCACGGTCAGTAAGTGCGTGCGCTGAATCATGGGCGATCTTGTTGAGGTTGAATGGGGCACCTGGGTGAGATGGCGGGGAACCAAATGACAGTGTGGTGCTACAGGGCACTTGGGTCCACTCTGCGCAGGAGACGCAACGCCTGGTCGGGGATGACTCCACGTTCAAAGGCTTTGATGGCCGGTCTGGAGTCGGTGTAGATGAGTTTCCGTTTGCTGTCGAGCATACCTATAGCTATAGCTACTTGCTCCGCTACTTCGGGGTTTCGGGTGAGGATTACGGCAGAGTTAAGAATCTGCAGCGTGGATGATACTGCAACCACTGTCAAGGCTCGATTGATCCACGAACGAGACATTGCCCGCTTCCATGTCTATGCGCTTGAGGAGTGATTGTCATAAAGTCAGCGATTTCACGGGGAATTAGAGTCAACTCTGAGAGATCCCTGGCCGTCAAGGAGAAGAAGCCGAGCTCGCGCAGAATATGGTGGCCCTCTTCGGTGGTGGTCAGTCAAGTCAATTGCACGCGTTGCTGAGCTTCGACGATCACTTCTAGCATGTTATGTATGCTCAGCCCGAGGAGTTTATGCGTTGGAGTGATGATAGAAAGGCCAAGGGCTCGTCTGACCACCTTGCGAATAAACACATTGAGTTGATCACGCTCAGCACGTAGCCATTTGTGTATAGCAGCAACGTAGGTAAAATGACACAAAACAAACGCATGTACAAGACGCAGCAGGTTGTCTACTTTGAGGCCATGGTGTTGGTTGGCTACTCTGCATACGAGTCGTATAGCAGGCATTCTTAGTCTTAGTTCTGAGCTTGTGTACTGTTTGGGTGGTGGTTCTGCGGGACTCAATGATCATGCTGAGGACTTTGATGGTGTCTACCTTGGGAAATGTATGACCATCTCTGGTGTGGAGGGTGTTATTACTTTCCGCCGGAGGTTTCCACCCTTTGTGCTTGGCACCCCGGCGTTTGGGCAAATATATCAACAGCTTCGACTTCGCGGATTAGTACCTGAGACCGGTGTGGTCGAGGTAGGATTCAGAAATGTCGATGGCCTCTTGCAAGGCGGACTCAATGAATAAGCCATCTGACCCTGTGGAGCACCATATGGTTACATCGTTTGCATAGATGGTGTGGTTTAGCCTGTCAATTTTCGAAAGTTGTGCGAAAAGCCGAATTATCACAAGGTTAAAGAGGGTCGCCGAGAGGAGGGATCCCTGAGGAGTGCCTCGCTGTCCGAGCTCCACTTCTTTCAACAATAGATCTCCCACGCGGAGGACTGCTCTGCGTAGAGTAAGAAAGGAGCGGATAAAGTCGAATCGATGCCTCAGGCCAAGGGCTGCGATCGCTTTCAAGATTGACGAATGCATTATGGTATTGAATGCCTTCTATAAATTGAGACCGAGTATTGCACGAGTGTCTCGATTGTTTCCGCCATCTAGAATTTGGTGCTTTAAGAGTAACATGGCATCCTGATTGGATAATTCTGATCGGAAGCCATTTATGTGGTGCGGAAGGCAGTCGTTATCTTCGAGGTATCGACCAACCCTGTTGAGGGCGACGTGCTCAGCCACCTTGCCCACGCACGATGCGAGATGGGGCGTAGGTGATCTGGGCTCGGCGCCTTTCCAGGTTTGGGGAGGAGGACCGTGTAAGCTAGTTTTTAGGCATCAAGTATCTCACCCTTTTTCCATATTTCGTTGATAGTGTCGGTGTGGTAAGTGACAGAAGGATTGTCCAGGTTGCGTGGGAGCTTGTTGATGATGTCATCGGGGCCAGGGGCTGAGCGGCCATTTAGCTCATTGAGAGCTTGGCGCACATCTTCGGTAGAAAAATCGGCATCTAAGTTGGTGTTGTTGCCACCAGAGTAATCGGGTGAGGGGTCAAAAGGCCCGTGAGATATTTCTTCACGATGTTCTTGACAACATCCTCCGATGATACTGTCCGTTTAGCTTGATGAAGTACCATCACGATCGAATGACGCTGATTCGTGCGGGTGTTGGTTTCATTGAGGAGTGAGTAAGTTTCACGTTTTGCCACTACAAACCTGACCATCAATCAAGTTACAAATTTCGTCCCACTGCTGTTCTGAAAAGATACGGCAGTGATCCATCATGGTCTTGTTCAATTGAAGTATGCGTTTGCGTAACCTTGATTGAAACACAATCTCCACAGGCCCACTGGAAGGGCCAGTCTCCACTGGCCCTTCCAGCGGGCCAGTGGAGACTGTTTGGCCTCGAGTAGGTAGGCAAGACGACTGTCCATTTGTTCTGTTAGAAGGTCCGTACTGATAGTTTAGGTTGCCTTGTTGATGTCAGCTTTGAACTAGGCCGTCCAGGTCTCGAGGCTTGGTGTGGTATCGGGAGGAGGTCGTTCTGCGTGTGTGTTATGAAGGAGGTCCCAGTCGACCCACGTGTACGACTTGGTCTTCCTGCTGACTGTGGGGAGGTGTACGTCCACTATGAAGTGGTCACTACCGAGATCTATCGCGAGGTTGGATCAGCGGGCGTTCGTGATATTCTTGACGAAGCAGATATCCGGCGTAGTGTCTCTTTGTGTTGACATACCGGTGCGAGTGGGGAACTCCTTGTCCGTAATGAGAATAAGGTCCACGTCATTTGCACTTTTCCAAAGCTCGTTACCTTTGGATGTGTCGTGTGCGTAGCCCAGGCGCTATGCGTGGCGTTAAAATCACCCATAATCACTGGTGTGTTTGGACCCACAAGACGGACAACTTTCTGGAACAAGCATGTGAACCTTAGTTTATAACGGCTGGGACTACTGTATACATTGAGGATGCACACGCTTTGTTGTGATATGCTTCCAGGGAGAATTTCGATCATAACATGTTTAATTTTGGGCACATTGAGGCTGTGCGTTGTGCAGGTAATCTTGTTAGCGACCAGGGTGGCGGTACCACGTCCTCCCAAGGGACAGGGCAACCACTGGTATCCGGAAAACATGGCTGTTAGTACTACAGTCTTTTGTAACAGCATGATGTGAGGTTTGGCTTCAACGCTACGGAGGTATTGCTACAGGAAGGTTTTCTTGTGGGCGAAGCTCCTGCAGTTCCATTGCCAGATTCGCAACTCGTCATTTGGCCTGGCCATCTTGAAGCATGTAGGAGTCGACTGAGCACCCAGTGGGTGCATAAGGGCCGCGTGAAGTGGTGGACTGAGCACGGCTGTACGCTGCGACAACGGCTTTCCCGAAGCAACGGCAGGTGCGACGAAGTGATTGAGGTATTGCTCCACTTGGCCCAACCGATTATCATGAGCCGCAAGGGTAGACCGCACGAGAGCCATGCTTTTGCCAAGAAAGCGAAGGCTTTCCTTTATTGCCGATAGCGTGCTCTTAATGTCATCTAACTAAGCCTTTAAAGCTGGCTGATCAAGGGCGACCGCGCTTTTCTTGTGTGCGCTTTCACTGTTGTCATTACCGGTGCTTACGGGTTGTGGCTGCGACGGGGTGATTACAATGTCATCGTTGTCGGTGGTGGGCGTAGCAGCGCATGTGTTTCTTTCATTTTTCAGTTCGGCAATTGCGACTGTGAGTTTGCGTATTGTTTCTCTCATCGGCACGTTTTCGTGCTTTAAAATAGCTATCTTAGATATGGCGTGTGTATCATGCTCTGGGAGTGAACCTGACTCTACCTGTGATGTAGTGTTTCCTTTTCCTCGCTTGAGTGAGAGTTCCCCGCTTATTCTTGTTGGTGTTGCCTGGTGATGGTGGTGCTGATGGGCTCGGCAATCGTTGACGGGAGACCCCGGTGTGACTGGGGTGACGCCTAGAACCGGCGTGAGTCCCGGAACCGGAGTGGGATCCCGAGCAGGACCCGGGTCGGAAACCTGGATGAGAACTGGAACGGGACCTGGAGTAGCCCCGCGGTATAGATCTGGTTGGGGTCCCAATTCGCGCGCTGTCGGAATGAGTCCGAGGGTGGCTCCGGGACCTCGATGCACGCATGGAGTGGTTCTTGGGACGAGTACGGTATAAGGACCGGGATTGGCTGCTGTCGGATCTGCCATCTGTAGAAAGCTTCGAAGCTTAGTCGTCGTCAGTGGTCGCATTGAACTCGTTCGTTGCTTCATGATGGTTGTTGTGTTGCGTTGAGTATGCTCGCTCCCCTCATCGTCGTCATACCACGTATGGAATGTGGTAGCGTTCTTTACATTCCTTGTCGGCAGTTAGGTGGGCTAATCCGCAAAGCTTGCATGTTGGTGTTCAGCGGTGTTCCTTTTCTGGGTTCGGCACACTGCAGCCTCGGCAGATTACGTTTTCAGGGTTCGAGCGTCTCGAACCCTGGAGCTCGATGGCCGAGTGGACTGCAGACGCAGAAATATCTATCTGTCTACAGTATAGTGTACATTGAAGTAGCACCAATCTGTATTGCACAAAATTGGGCACGCGATGTCCATCGAAGGCCACGATCACTGCGGTGGTTATTCCGATGCGCTTGGCAGCCAGGGCTAGTGAATTGAGGTCGTGTACAATCTTCACACCAATATCCGCCGAACCGTCTGGCACGGGAATCTCTCGAATAATGCGCCTTTGCATGTAGAATGTGGTGTTGCTTCATAGGCACTAACTTCATAGGTCTTGTTAGCGATGCGGATTTCTTTAACGTGCACGTAGTGATTAGCATTTTCTCTCTTCGAAGTGCTTGCCACTAAGATATTCTGTTTAATATTGGGGCAGATTGTGTCTGCTTGCTGTTCCAATGGGCTGATACCTGCCGAAGTCGAAATGGCTTCAGCGATTGTCGTTTGGCAAACCCTAGCAATGTTAAGACCCCCTCTGGGTCTAATGATGATGCGGATGATGTCCTTTGGTAGTTGAGGCATTCGGCTTGCTCAAATAATTTTGTTCTTCACATTTTCTCTGTTGCGGGGTTTGTGCTCATTGCGTTTCGAAGCGCTATATGACGGCGCACGTTTGGAGCTTTCATTTTGGGCTAGCGCCCGGCGACACAAGGCAGTCTGCCAGGCTCGGTCTGGTGTGATTTCCTTCGGGTCAATGTCTTCGCCTGTCACTTGGTACTGCATTGCTCAGCGAGACAGTGCAGCTACAGGACGCGCGAGCGTGCGCGGGCCACATTAGAGCGAAAAAGGCACTCGCTAGCTGTCGGCGGGCGTGCGACAATGGAGGAGGTGCAATAAAATGCAAGAAACAAGCACTCACTGTGCCCGAATCGTGTCGGCAGAGTCCTTGTGTCTCCTGCAGAGTCCTTGTGCACTAATATAACGTTGAAATCGCAAAGTAGCGTCGCAATAACGTTGAATAAGGCAGGAGCCATCGTGGAAGCTTTCGCACACTTCGGCTTCTTCTTCTTCTCTGTAATGTATGATAGTAATATAATTATCAACAATTATTACTAATTAACCTATGCCTCAAACAAAACTTCATTCATATTTTTCTTAAAATCAACTGTACAAGGAAAGTAAAATCAGTCAGCGTTTTCTCGCAATTTTTCTGAAGACGTAACTGCTCGTGGACATTACAGAGTCAAGACTGTGCAGTGAACTAGAATCTTTGCGCTGTCCTCGATATTAAACATAATGTGGCCAAAAAACAATTTTATTTATTTTCATACAACTGTTTTTCAATTGAAACCTTATAACATCAGAAATAATTGGTGATTTTTAATTAGCCTTGTTCGTTACATAGATTGAGATTGATTTATATGTGGGGTTTAACGTCCCAAAAACACCATATGATTATGAGAGACGCTGTAGTGGAAGGCTCCGAAAATTTCGACCACCTGGGGTTCTTTAACGTGAGCCCAAATCTGAGCACACAAGCCTACAGCATTTTCGCCTCCATCGAAAATGCAACCGCCGCAGCCAGGATTCGATCCTGGGACCTGTGCGATTACATATTTTACTGTTCAAGAAAGAAGCACGGGGAGTTCTGTTTAAAATTATTGAATCACTTGAAAGTCATGATTGTTTTACAGAATGAAAAGCTACTAAAAATGAAGTTTTGGGAAAAACAAGAATGTATTTTCTAAACCTGCTTTATGCACCATTGGAAGGTTGCGGGATGCTAAAAGCAGCCAGACTCATAACTGGGTCCTTCCTTAGCTTTTGTGAGTTGACTGTTCCTAATTTTTTTCTAAGCTCCTAGTTTTTTTATCTTGTTTTTTTTTTCAGCCATTGACTGGCAGCTGTCCTTCTTCAAGTGAGTTTAGTTCATGCTGACATAAGCTACTGTGCTGCAGTAGCCAGGATATTGACAGCTCACAGCCTGCCTCAAGATATCCATCATGCCACTATTTCCACTGCTAAACTGACATATACGATCCTACAGACAAAAAACATTGCCCGGATAGCATGCACATATTTATAATCACGCTGCCAAAGCATACCATCGAAACACTCATTTGCATTTCGGGTTTTCCCGCTGACATGTTTCCTCAGATTATGCTGTCTAAACAGAGCTCTGTATATGCAGCCTTCTCTTTGTTTGGTATGTCTTGCTAAAGCCCCCCCTCCCGTGAATTGTATTGCGCTCTGTCCAGAGCTTTGGCTTTTTTGCAGGCACACCAATTTTCACACTTTGTGTTTTGGCCTTTGTTTCACTCAAAACTGCTGGAATACACTACTGGTATGCTAATAAACACCACAATCTCATTATTTCTTTGAAAAGAAATTCAGAAAAAATGCACCATCTAGAAATCATGCAATGTAAATTGACTAAAATATTGTGTAGTTTCACTTGATCACGATATTGTGACTATCGGCTCTGGAGGAAAGCATAACAAACTAGGATGGATCGTTTAGGTGTTGCTATACTCACCCTTGATGATTCTCCTGATTTCTTTTTTATATATATTATAGTTTCTTTCGTACTGTGTTCTTTTGACTCATTTTGTGTCATGTACTTCATGGGTTCAAATATAGAGTAATTCTTTTGCGGTACTGTTTTCTATTGATATTGTAAACACTTTAGAGTTAGCTCAGGATAGCATTTGTGAAAGGCTATGCTATCATGATGCTAATCAAGGTGTTGTTGCGGTATTAAACAAGATGCTGCACAAAGCTCACTTCTTCGTTCGCTTTCGTGTCCGTGTTTACTTTGTACAGCACCTTGTTTAATAATTATTTCACCTCGGTTGTCATTTTGTTTTCCTCATGCCTTAGCTACCACTTGTGACACCCATACATCTCCTAACCTATTGATCATTTCTTCACATCACCTATGTTGCACTAAATCTAAGGTTGTCCCACCTGACTCAGTAAGTATCTTATTAAAGAGTGTATTAATTACAGAATTCATCTACAGATTGATGGAAACTTGGGTGAGACTCGTACTGGGTCATTGAATTGTAAACACTTCTGTATGGCATTTCGGTTTAGTCAAAGGTTATTGTGCACTTCACAAAAATGCAAGAATTGGTGTGCATTGCCTGATGCTGAAGTACAATTCCATGTAGTGACAGTTTTCATTTGTTCTTGTTCTACTTGTTACTTTGCAGGTGCCTTGTCTACAAAAAACAATGTTGAGATGGACGAAAAAGCAAAATATTTGAAAATGTCTTACAATTTATGAATAATGTTCTCGAGTATATTACTGGAGTCTAGTGTTAAAGACATTGTTGTACGTTCCCCATCGCAGCCTTTGTGTACTGGTGCAATATTTGCCATTTTTCAAGCATGTAGAACTTTTTTTTTTTGTAGTGATGCACAAAAGAGAACTAAATATACACAAAAGCGGACCCGCATTTTTTACCAACACAATTTGTGATGCTCATGGAAGCCTTGGAAATGTTTTTCTTTCTTCTGTCTTCCAGTTTTCTTTTCAATTCAACTTCTTTCAATCACATTTTCTTTCATAACTTCATGTATTCAAGTGTCACACGGTGCTTGCTATGTGCATCACCGATTGGGAACTTATGTGCAGCAAAAGTGTGATAATTAGCCTAACAGTCAGGTGCCTAGCTTGTTGTCACTAATGAAGATAATTGTAGTTAATTATGTATTGTCTGTCTGAATCCCGTCTTAGTCAGGCCTTTGTGTACTGGCAGCAGGCTTTTGCATGTAAGCATAGCATTGATGTGGAGAGCAATGGGAATTCGTGTAAGACGTTTTATCGATGCTCAGCTCACTGCACACTGCTCTGCGCCGCTGCACTAACATGAGGATACACAGAGATTAGTTTTTACTTAAGTTAACTTTGCAGCAGTTCCTGATTGCTTGGTTTTTGTGGAGTCTGATTTTGTGCATAGAGCACAAGTGGTTTACATGCCTCTCTATTGCTTTGTCTTTGTTGGTTCCTCATTCTTGGCATCATTAGAGCAGCATCGGTCAATCATGTTCATACAAGGGGGGCTGCATTTCTTCCATCAGTGCACATATGTTAGCAAGTACAAGACATGTGAAATCCCAGTTTTATTTCCTACCAGGCGTGCGTCCCTTTGAGTGCCACCTGTGTCCCGATGCAATCAATCCGCCGTGTGGTCTTATAAACCATTCTTGCACCCTCACAGGGGAGCATCTCTTTCCCTGTGTCCACTGCAGTACATCTTTTTTTGTGCAAACCTTACTAGTTTGCAGGAGATCGCTGGGCTGGGCTTCCACCTAGGAGTTAACGGAGAGACCGTGCCTCCCGGCAGCTTCCTTGGCCTGCTGGATCGCCCAGAGTCGATTGTCTAGGCCCGTACTGAGCAGCGCAGTACGCCAACGCGCCAGAAGGTCTTCATTGGAGGTCGCGACCTCAGAACTTCTGATTAATGCTCGACATTGCCATAGGATATGGTCAAGAGTGGCTCTGTTGGTACTGTGCTAAGGGATCCTGGAAACACACTTGAGCCTGCGCAAGAAAGTAACGCTTTTCTATGATATTCATACATTGTGTGCCAAGTGAGTCTTCATAGACAATGTGTGCTTGGAAAGATAAAAACTCAAGTAAAAATGAGGATGGGAATAAAATTTTTGATGGCTAGTCTTTTCTGTTGTTTTTTCACGGCACTTTAATAAAGACCAATAGGTAATGCCCACAATGGGAATACAAGATTGCAATAAAATGTTGAAAAAGGCAAGTTTTTTTGTTTTGTTTATCATGATACCACCTCATTCACTCTGAAAAGATAATGTTTTCGAAATGATTTCGAGACACTTGCAACATGGTGAACATGTTTCTGTGATTTTTTTTATCATGATTATTTCCACTGTTGCTGGAGATGTCTGTAACTTGTACATAAAGCAGGCTCCTCCATAATGTGATGAAGTGTGAGGAAAAGTCGAATTGAACTATACAAATATGCGTGCTGGGATTATTCATCAGCTGCCAGCTCATAAAAAGGTCTGATATGTCGTTAAGCTAGCACACACAAAAAAAAGCATTTCACATGTCATAACTACTAACACCGCTGACCAACACTCTTAGTTTTAAAATCCACATAGATACTCCATAATGTGGATGGCAGAATCGCCACCGGAGTAACTCTGGTGTTGGAGGTACGGGCGTATCATTGGAAGGCTGCAGGCTCAGTTCCTGCCAGCGGTGAGCTATCGTTTCATTCGCTTCAGTCTCTTCACATTTATATAATTAGTGCTTTCTTGTTGTAATGAATGTCGAGCCTAACAATTAAAGACGAGCCTTTCCCTTTCTTTCGTTCATTGTGTATCTCAGCAGCCAGCAAGTTGAACATTCAGGAGGTTTTTTCTGCGCAGAAAAAAACTTTAGAAGATTTGTAAAGCAATTGAGCTACAAATTTCCCGTCTTTTATGCACAGTTTGTTACGCCAGCGGTTTGTTGACCTCGCATGTTCACATGCTTTCGATTGGGTGACATACAAGAAATTTTGGCCATGAATTGATTGTCTTGCCATGTAGATGCAGGTCTGCCTGGCCATGTCTCGCATGACTATTGGGTGCGATCATCCGGTTTCATTAGATTTTTTTCTTTTGGCGGGGCGAACGGACATGACACCATGTCTACTTGACATGCACAAAAACAGATCCGCTTAACCCTCCGTGCTGACCTTGTCCACTTGCTTTAAGAAATAATCGGCGAGGGTGAAATAGCACCTGAAGAATAGAAGTAAAGGAAAAGGAAACCCCCCTCTTATCTTGGAATGCTGTGTAACTTAGCAGTCTTCAAGTCAAAATATGTGGCAGACATTGCGCACCCCTCCCCTCATCTCCACGAACCTTTGAGTGCACACCTTTGGTAGAAGATGTATAAATATTTAGAACTGTTTCCAGGAAAGTTGGTGCACCATTTCAGATATTGCGTAGAAATAAATATTTAATTATGTATGCATGTATTTATTTAGTTAAATATGATAATACTACAACAGCTCTGTGTGTCTTTGAAATTTTCATTTGGAAATGGGTTACAGGGAACTGCTCCAAAAGGCTGATTTGCTGCACCAAAAGGCTTTAGCTTCTCCATAAGCAGAATCAAAGTGGTCTTGGTGAACCACATCTCAGACTCTATATATGTGTGTGTGTGTGTGTGTGTGTGTGTGTGTGTGTGTGTGTGTGTGTGTGTGTGTGTGTGTGCGTGTGTGTGTGTGTGTGGGTGTTTATTTTAAATGCATTGTCGTTGAATGCAGAAAGCCCAAAAACAAACAACGAAGTGGGATGCGAGCACGTGGTCTTGAGGATGGGTAAACGTTGACGAGGATGGTAGCAGTGGCCTCTGTGGTGTCGAAGCCCATTTCTTCACCAGGAGTCATGTAGCCAGGCACGTCGGGCTGTCGTTCCAACCAGCGATGCAGCAGGGAACCTTGGGCAGCCTGTTTGCCGCTGCGAACTTAGACAAGGCGCCGTTCGCAATAGTAACAAGCTTTAAAAAAAAAAAAGAAAAAAAAAGGGGGGGGGGGGCAGGATTAGGTACTTGCGCAAGCGTTGCGAATCCTATGGTTCGAGTACTTAGGGAAAATGGAGCAGTGATGCTATCGTTATCAGTCGCCGAGGTTTTCCCCACCTTTGTTGGCATAACTGCGACTGTAATCTAGAGCATTCACGCAAAAGTTGTGATAGGAAAGTGATTCGGAGTATGAAGCGACGTCCTGATAAAGTGTTGGTAGCTAATGCGTGTCATGTGGATGTCATAGAAACAGAGTTGCGCATGACAGTCACTAACTGAAGTAGATACGCGCGAGATTTTCTATTGGTCAATAGCCCATAATAATGCGCAGGTAATGTATCACTTTTGGGCACACGTAAATGGGTCACAATGTGTAGCGTGTTTGGGCATTCATTAAAGTAGTGTTGTTCGCTCAAGCAAGGTGCACCACACATACACCTGTCCGATGCAGTTATATTGAATCGATGAAGATAATACTGAAAGTGTCCGTGACCAGATAATAAGTGTGTTAGGTGTTTAGGAGGGGGGAACCATTGAGGAATTTTGTACCGACTTGTGATCCAATGAAATAGCGTTGTCTCAGGTCCCTCAGTCTGCCAATGGTTGTGCCAATATGAATTCAAGATTTTATGAAACTGAGTTCGTACTCACCAAATTGATAATTTGGTGTAACGCACGAAGCCTGATTTCCCTCCTAATGCAGCTGCAGCATCAGCTAGCTCATTTCTCAAAATTCCCATGTGGCCAGGTACATGATACAATTTTATAATTTTGCCTGACGAGATTATATGGTTAAGAAGCAGCTTAATGTTCCGAATTCTTTCATCGTTATCAGTGAGACTCTAAAGTTTCATTAGAAGCGTTAGACAGTACGTGTAAATGTGGGCTGGCGTGTTAAAGTTGTTTGTAAAAACGAAATGAAGGGCTTCTTGGAATGATAATAATTCTGTGTCGTATGCGCTTGAAGCGTTGCGGATCTGAAATTTTCTAACAGTTATGATTTTTCCATTCTTTGTCAAAGCAATATATGCCGCACCCCCCGTGTAGGACGTGTGTGAGCCGTCAGTGTATACGTGAATGGCTTTTGTTTTGAAAATAACCGCTTCTTGTGATGGTGAGAGTTTAGTGAAACTAAATTTATATTTTTTACTGGGGTGATGAGCTCACGGACTGCATGGATATAGTATGTCAGCTGGTTTGAATGTTTTTACACCATAATAAGTTACGTTCCGGAGTATGAATAAGGAAAATTCTGCAGATTGTCTGTCCAACTCTAGTGGTAACGGAGGCGCCTTAGCGAGAATCCGTAGGGATGACGTATGTATGGTGTAAAATGCACCTGTTAAGGAAATTAAGATGGTTCGCTGAACTGATAAAACTAGCGCCCTAATGAATTTTGATGGGAACATAGGCCACCATACCGGAGATGCATACGTCAGAGTGGGCAATATCACTTGACGGTAGAGTCGTCTAATGAGTGTACTTTTTAATGAACGGTGCGATTTAACGAATGCGAGGAGCCAGGCCGTGGACACTTCAGCCTTTCCTTTAATGTTGTCAATACGGGCATGAAAATTTAAAGAGGGGTCAAATAATACGCCTAGAATCTTAATTTCTTTCTTGTGTTTGAGAAAAATGCCATCTATGCGCATAGATGGGCAGCGTTTTGATGTACCCATGTGTCCATTATTAAAGTACACGAAGAACGACTTCTCGGCGCTTACGGTAACTTTTTGTTCTTGTGCCCAACCAGATACCAAAGCCAGAACATGCTCAGCCTTTGCTTGTAATTGGAGTCTTGACTTATCTGTGATAATGATGGTTTCGTCCACGTATGCCTGTATGTGTACGTCGGGTAGCACGGGAAGATTTAGTATACTGTGTATTACTATGTTCCACAGTAGCGGACTGATAGGGGATCCTTGCGGGCTGCCAATTGTTGTACGAACTGTCTCTTCTGAGACGTTGGTTGAAAAGGTTACAGTGCGGTTCTATAAAAAGGATTTGAGTAGAAAGTACAAGTTTTGTGGACACCTGTGCTTGCGTAAAAAGTTCAAGGCTGCAGGATGCCAAACACTATCGAATGCTCCTACAAAATCAAGAGATATGAGTATGTCAGGAAGTTTGGCTGCCTTGTATGCAGCCAATTTGCTTCGCAGTGTGTATAGTGCTAAAGTGGCACTTTTATTGTGCGTAAAACCGTATTGATTATTGTGAAGAAGATTATTATTGCGCGGGAAATAATACAGACGGGCATTTAAGAGTCTTTCTAATACTTTACTGAATACAGAGTTCATAACTATTGGTATATATGCATAAGGTGAATTGAGTGGACGTCCTGGCTTTGGTATGAATATTACTTTCCCTCTTCTCCAAGCCTGTGGGAAGTGCCCAATTCTTAAGGCGGTATTGAAGATAAAATAGAAAAATTGAGGATGGTATTCAAATAATCCTTTAATGAACGAGTAGGTTAATCCGTCGTGTCTAGGAGCAGAGTGTGAATTACCCTGTTTCATCGCGCACTCTATCTCAGATATTGTAAAAGGAGGGTCAGAAGTATGCGACGGGTAAGGACTAGCCGCAATGCTACGCATGATAGTGTGGTGCATGTTGTCTTCAGAACAGCTGTCCACTACTAACAATGTATCGAGTAGTAGCCGGGCGGACTCAATTACAGAAGCTGTACGAGTGCCGTTAGGTAAATCTAGAGGAGCAAGAAAAGTTACTTGGTGGTGTTTTTGAAATGCGGTTTTGAAAACATCACCATATAAACATTTTTTAGCGAGAAAGTCACAAATGTCTTTATCAAACGATGATTTTGCTTTCCTGATTTTGTCCTTGTAGGTTGAGAATGCATCAACGTACAATTTGCGATACATGTCTCGAAGGAGGGGGTCAGCTGTTCGCTGGTATCGTCGTCGCATAGCCCGAACACGCTTACGTTCAATAGTGAATTCTGGTGTCCACCAACCATTACCTAATTTACTACGCGATGTTATGCGTCGTGAGTAACGTTGGCTTAAAGCGGAATATATGACATAAAACTTGTCTATAACCATGTTTATTGCTTCAGGTGACCCAATGTTGCAGCCGAGTATCTTTGTGAACCAAGTGTCGTCCTTTAATTTGTTCAGAATTTTCGCTCTTCCTAGATTAGTTAATCGTTTAGCACTGCTGGTATGTGCTTGCGAGAACGAGAATTCAATGTAGTTGTGGTCGGAGAGGGTAGGAATTTGGAGAACCTTCCAATGGTAAGCATCGCATGTGAGATCATGTGAAACCATGGTTAAATCCATCCATGAATCTGCATACGGAGTTGTGAAAGTTGGAGGGGAGTTGGGGTTGTTCAATATGACTAAGTCATTCGCCATCACGAATTGGACTACTTGAGAGCCTCGAACATCCCCTATAGCTGGCCCCCACATTCTATGCTTAGAATTGAAATCTCCGGCTATGATGACAGTACAATCTGTAATCAATGAAAGTACACATTGCAACTCATCCAGAACTGGGTCAATAGGTCTTTGCGGCAGTGCATACACAGCTATCAGTATTAATGTTTGGTCAAGGCTTTCACACTTTACTGCAACAACCAAATCTGTTACGTGTAATGGGAAGAAGTCAAAACGAGTGTTGTGTACTAGAAGCATGACGCGAGAATTGTTTGGTGCGTGGAACTTTGTTATGGCGTGTGGTATGCCTTGAACAGTGCCTGCGCGGATGTGCGGGTCACACACGAAGGCGAAATTGAAGTGTTGTTGCGTCATGTGTTCTATCAATAATTTTGTGGCATCACGTGTATGGTCTAGATTAGCTTGTAAAAATGTTAAGTTATTGCTGTGAGTCATGATAGTTCTGATCAATGTTAAATAACAAGCGCAACGCCTTTCCTAAAACAAAAATGCAAAAAGCTGTAAGGAGCCTTTTTTCATGTATTGCAGTGTGACCCACGCAACCAGCAAATATCTTGAGGAAAGAAATATCGTGTAATTTTGTAGGATGTGTAGTTACTCGTAATTGTGTGTCATATTGTGTAATTTCGTGTATGAATATGCCGTAATTAGTAGGATAGCGGCAAAAGCAGCGACCTCCATGTGGTTCATATAAGTGAGCCGAAAAGGATGCGGGCACTAATGCAGGAAACCGTAAATAACACTGCACGTTATAGAGGCGGCTGCGTCCTTCTTTGATGTACATCGCCTCCTAGATTACCCATAGTCTGTTCTGGCCCTCATGCGGGTGACACGTTCTCGTAATATAGGACACATTTCGTGTCCAGTTGGATGAGAACTAGGTCTTGCGACCTTTTGGCATTCGTTGCAAACAATTCCTGGATCGTTCATTCTAAGAATGCATGCTTCGCCAAGATGTGTACCCGTGCACTTCGCACACACCACTTTGTCAGGTTCGTTGGCGACAGGACAGGACTTTCTTGTATGGCCGTACGTTGCACAATATGTGAAGAATGGCACATGACAGTCCTCACTCACGCTACATGCTGTCCAACCGAGAAGAACTCGTTCCTGAGCAAGCAGTGAGCGACAGGTGGAAGGATCCACTTCGAGCACATGTGTGAAGTTGGCCGATCGCTCCTTGTACGATACCGCCACTCGGCATATGTGGTCGGGTCTAAATGTAGGTTCGGATTGCGCATGTTTAGCTGTGAGATAATGTTGGCGGCTGGAATAACGGAGTCTACACCAGTGAGTTTGACGCGAAGTTTTCGCTTTTGGGGCAATCGGACTGACAATGACATGCTTGTGATTGCATTCTTTTCAAGTGCAATCTTTAACCTAGTAATAGCCTTATGGTCGTTTGTTAATATTGTTAATCCATAACGTGTCTTTCTGATAGTCAGTTCGCCAATTTTTTCCCTAATGGGGTCAATGTTTGACCTAATAATCGTCGTGACCTCAGGACGCACGGTGGACGCCGGAGCGAGCGGACGCGCGTCGCATACGCTCCGCCGAACGTGTGCTCTCGTTGACCGGATTACTCCGATATCGTCGCCGGCACTGTGTCGGATCATCAAGTTTTAACTGTCCTGGGAACCGCACATCCTTCCCGAGGCTGTAGAGCATCTCCATTTTTCTCTATCGCCTTCAGAAGAACCCATGTGAGCGCTGGGCCGCTGGGCCTAAGCGTCGACCCAGCTCGCCTGTGCGAGTACGGGTGACTAGGCCTAACGGCGGGACCCCTTCCACAACAATATGGACGCTAGCACTACGCCAACTGCTTACGTGACTACTACCGGATGCGTTCAACCTGCATTCAGCCCCAACGACACCCATGTTAACACGGGATCTCTCGACCTCGACGAGCTCACCTCGGCAAGCGAAGATGAAGTTGCCGTGCACCATCCTACATCGTCTGCATCGCTGGGACCGGCGAGCGACACCGACGCCAACTGGAAACTGGCGATTTCCCGTCGCCAGCGTCAACGCCAGAAAAAATTCGACAAAGCTCGAGCGGAATTGATGCAGCCGGCCGGTCCTGCAAGCACTCCGCCCAGCCATGTCAACGCCGGGGCAGCTGCGGGTGCGAGCACTCCTGCTGCGCAGGAAGACGCGGCCGGCGTCGCACCGGCGCGAACACCACCACCCGTAACAAAGCCGCGCCAGCTACGACGGAAGCTGCCGCCGCTTCCACGCACGGACATAAAGATCATCATGCGCCCGAAAAAGGGCCTGGCCATTCGGAACTTCACTACGCATCAAATCTCCCGAGCCGTAGCACTGGCGGGCAATTCTCGACAACATTGTACTGGTGATCATTTAATTATACGTACTCGCCCCGGGTCGAACATCATCATTGCCAGCACGCCACATGTTGAGACGGCCGAAATTCTTCGTCGGATCACCACCCTCACGCTTGAGAGGAAGACCTACGAATTCAATACCTATGTGGCGGCCCCTGAGGGCACCTTGCGGGGAGTTATTCATGGGATAGACCCTGGCACAACTCCGGAAGAACTCACCGCCAACCTCCGCGTGCGAGGTTGGCGGAGTGACAGTGCACAGTGCACGAATGCTTGGTGCCACCAAATCTGCCATGATCACTTTTGAAGGCCCCCTTCTGCCCCGATATGTACTGTATTACGGTGGGGAGGTGGCCTGCCATCCGTACAAGCCGACGCGACAAGCCTGCCAAGTCTGCTTACAACCGGGGCACCGCTCAGACGTATGCCCCACGCCAAACACTCCCGTGTGTCGGCAGTGTGGTATCCTCAACCCCGTTGACGGTCACCCCTGTGCTCCCAAATGTCACTTGTGTGGAGATGCCCACTTAACGGACGCGAAAGAGTGCTCTCAGAGACTGAAGGCCCCGCGCCCACGGCCACCTCCTCAACCAGCAGCACCAGCCAGGGGCCGCAACCACCATCGTAACCCACCCACTCCCAAACGCAGGTGGTTCAGCAAGGAAAACGAGACCTCATGCAGCCACTCCCGCTCACGCTCGAGGTCACAGTCCTTCCCGCCCCTCCATTTTGTGGAACCTGGCCAACAGCAGCAGCAAAAGCAGCGGACAGCATCCGAAGAACCAGATGACCAAGGGGCAGCAGCAGCAGCAGCAGCAATCCACCTGTCAACAGTCCCAGCACGCCTCCAGCAAGCATAATGAGAAGCCCATTCCCACTCCATCAGCCGGTGCCGACAATAAGGTGAGCTGGTCAGCAAATGTAGATCCTCCCATCGCTCCACTCAATACCCTGTCCACCGCATACGAACACCTTCTCGCGGACAACATAAAACTCAAACAGGAGCTGGCGGCCGTCAGGCCACGTCAAGCAAAGGACAGTTCTCAACTTCATGCCCTAATGGCGCGTCTTGGATCGCCGCCCGACTCCCCCGAAAAAAAACCCCCAACCTCCCCCAAGAGACAGAAGACCCCTAAAACGGCGCTATCAATTCCTGCTGCGTCGGGCACCACAGTCACACGCGAAGAGTTACGCGAAATGTTCTCAACGCTCGCGCAGCAGCTATCGCAACAATTCAGTGCCGTATTCACGCAGTACGGAGAACGCCTCGACACTCTCGAGACACGCTTCGAGGCGCAAATTGCTGAAACAGGCGAAAACATACGCAGGAAGAGGGCCACTCGTAGCTCGCACGCCACGACAGATCAAGGTTACCATAGACTAGGATTGTAATCACATGCATCCGAAATCCTCGCTACCCCCGCATTGACACCCAGCGCCCTCACCCTCACTCCTACATCGGCGTCGCAAGCCGAGATTCCGATACCCACGCCTTTCCACTCAACGAATTAACCATGGGCAGCACAGCCCTACTCATTGGCGAACATTTAGAAGTCTGGCAATGGAACTGCCGCGGCTTCCGCAGAAAGCAGAGCCTCCTCCAACAGTACATTAACACACACCTTGCTCGGCCAGATGTCATAGCACTTCAGGAGCCCGGAACGCCACCCATATTTTCAGGTTATGAGTCCTATAATAGTCAAACAAAGGGCAAAGCGGCCATTCTGATTGACAAAGCGCTAACCGCAGTTGGCTTAGACAATATCCCAGACACCAACATAGAACATGTGATTGTGGAGCTAGTTCTCAGGCAAAAAAAAGAAAGGAGAAAAGCGAAGTATCATCATTGTCAACGTATATAGCGCCCCAAAGCAAAAAAAACGACTGATTTCCATGCCCTCGTCAAGGTGCCTGCCGATTGGCCCAGGGAAAAGAACTCTTACTGCTCGGCGACTTCAACGCTCTCGACGAACGCTGGGGTTACAACCGTTCGGATGTCAAAGGCAAACAGCTTGCGGCTGCCAGTGAAAAATTTCAGCTTGAACTGCTTACGGATCCCGCGTTCCCTACACGGATCGGCTACAGTGTGTGCAGGGACACTTGCCCCGATCTCACCTTCGCCCGTGGCCGTGCAAACTATAACTGGGACAACCTGCAGGAATCCTTAAGCAGCGACTACTTCATTCTCCGCACAAAAGTTACAGAGAGCGCAGCGCGTCGGTCTATTGGAGAAGCACGCATCACAAACTGGGACGCCTTTCGTCGTGAGAGCGAATATTCACTTGACAGCCTCAAAAGCCTCACCGACTGGTGCACCCAACTTAAAGAAATTCGAGAGCGTTGGACCACCACCATTAACAGAACACCTGCACTGCCGGAAGTGGACGGCCATCTGCTACATCTGTGGGAAGCCCGAAGGAGCCTCATCCGCAGATGGAGGACGCAAAAACATAACCGACGCCTCAAGCTAAGGATCGCCCCACTCACCACTCAGGCAGAGCAGTACGCTACAGAACTGGCGCGACTCAATTGGGCCCAGTTTAGCGACTCTCTTCGAGGCTCATTGGGCATGGCCCGCACGTGGCACATTTTGCGCGCTTTGATGGACCCCACTCGCACAAAAAATGAGACGAATAAGTCAGTCATGCGCCTCATACACGCCTTTGAGGGTACTGACGATGAGCTGCTGGATCAAGTCCGGCGAAAATGCTTTGGCGATTTCTACCCACCCGCATCTCAAGCTGCGTATCGTGGACGTTCCAATGACACTTTCGACCGACCAATAACGGTGGACGAAGTTTACGCAGCCATTCGCAGCAGCAATCGCAACACAGCTGCTGGGGCAGACGGAATCACGTACTCCCTTATCAGGAACCTCAACGACAGCGCCGTACAAGAAATCACGGCGTTTTTCAATGATCATTGCCAACGTGGCACGCTTCCTCCTGAATGGAAGCACGCGGAGGTCATAATGATACCGAAGCCGGGCAGAAAACTTTTGATCGAAAACCTCCGACCAATATCCCTCACTTCCTGCCTTGGTAAACTCTTCGAGCGCGTCATCACTAATCGCGTGCAAGATTACCTCGAAGACAATGACCTTTTCCCGCACTCAATGTACGGGTTCCAGGCACATCTTTCAACGCAAGATGTACTGCTACAATTAAAAGAAGTCATTGATAACGCCCCCCAGCAAGGAGAAAACATTATCTTGACTTTAGACATTAAGGGCGCATTTGATAACGTTAGCCACCAGGCCATACTTGAGGGCCTCGAGGCCCTTCATTGTGGGCAGCGCGTCTACAGTTATGTTCACGCCTTCTTGTCGGACCGCACTGCCACAGTCGGTCTCGGCTCCATCTTATCAGATGTTATCAAGGTTCCGAACAAGGGCACCCCGCAGGGCTCAGTGATTTCCCCGCTACTCTTTAATGTAGCTATGGTTGTAGCTATTTCAATGCTCCAGACGTCTGCGAAAAAGAAGAAAAATTGAAAGCCTGCTTCCACATTATTTTTTCTATTTTTGATGACCTGTCTGATGGTGACCTCCTACCAGAAGAGAAAGTAGAAGCGTTCGAGTTTCTGAAGGAACAGATGCGCCTTCTTCTTAAAGAGCGAGGAGCTATGAGATATTCTTCAGATATTCTTATATTATCTAGCATTTTTCATACGATCTCTCCTCACGCATACAAATTCGTTCGCAACACTGGGAAATTAATGTTACCTCATCCTTCCACAATATTAAGGCTGTGCAGCAAGTACAATGCAAGTCCTGCAAACGAACAAAGCGATGAAGGCTTTTTGCAGTACATTACAAAAAAAGTGAGCCTTCTAAAGCCACACGAAAGAGTCGTAACGCTCATGTTAGATGAAATCCACATCCAGCAATATTTTGAGTATAAGGGTGGCTCATTAACAGGGACGGCATCGAATTCCTCTGAAGCGGCAAAAACAGCACACGTGTTCATGACAAATTCATTGCTTTCTGCGCACAAAGATGTGGTACACATCCTTCCCGTTTTCAGCATTGAAGCCAGCCATTTGCACGACATCCTGAAAAAAGTAATTTTGGGTCTTGAAAAAGCGGGACTTACAGTAATTGCCGTTATCACTGATAACAACGCTGTGAACCGAAAAGTAATGTCATTTTTTTCAAAAAATAACACAATAGACATTGTTTACCCACATCCAGCAGACAATTCAAGGCCGCTATTTTTTGTTGTCGATACCGTGCATTTATTAAAGTGCATCCGTAACAACTGGTTGAACCAGAAAAATGAAGGCTGTTCTATTTTTTATCCCGAATTTTCAAGTACGACATCACAGGTGCAAGTGAAGAAAGCAACATTTGAAACACTTCGTGAACTGTACGCTTCCGAGTAACACAATCTTTCGAAGCTTGGATACGGACTTACTTATAAGGCTTTGAACCCCTCTAACATCGAAAGACAAAACGTGAAGCTAGCACTGAAAGTGATCAGTCCATTTATTGCAGAAGCACTAAAAACTTATGGTGCAAAGCTTGGTTTGAGTTGTGCCCGAGAAACTGCTGAATTTATTGAATTAATACACAAGTGGTGGTGCGTTGTGAACACTAAAACACCATCGAAAGGCGAGCACCTAAGAAATCCTCTTCAAGCACCCGTAAGAAGTATGGAGGACATGCAGCTGCAGTTTCTTAATGCATTCGTGGACTGGCTTGACACTTGGGAAAACTTGAAGATTGGCCCTGGCCGTGCAGGACTGTTAACCACGGAGACGCACTCGGCGCTACGTCTCACGTCGTACTCCTTGATCGAAGTCAGTCGGTATTGCCTGGAGGAGCTAGGTTTTGAATATGTCTTGCTTGCAAAGTTTCAGACAGACAGCCTCGAGGAGAGGTTTGGTCGTTACCGTCGGCTATGTGAATCCAACTACCAATTTCCGTCCAACAAATATTTGAATCAGAAGCAAAACTGAGGCTTCAGAACTCGCTGGTTTTTCCAGATATGAAAGAACTGTCCCAACCTAGCAGTATTGTGTTTGATGCAGCCAAGGTGATAGAAGAATATGGCATCAAGTTGACTGAAGAGGACGTGAAATCAAAAAAGGAAAGCTTGCCTGCAATAGCGTATATTGCAGGTTACTGCGCCCACGCCGCTCTCAGGAAAATTCCCTGTGAAGATTGTGCGGCCAACATCACGAGACAAGATAGGGATATACCAACGGTTGATGATATGCTAATCGAAGGCCTCACAAGAGGGGCCCTAAAATTTCCCCAACCAGTAGTAATAAGTGCTGTTCTGCACACACAAATCGTGCTTGAAAAGCTGACCTCGAAAGAGAACACCACCCAGTTTCATGCAGCACGGCACCAAAGGCAGCTTCTTCTCAGTGTGGTGAAGCACCTTTTAATTGACAATGAAGATTTGGACATTTGTTGCAAAGGACACCATCCGGAGACAGTGCTTCACAACATCTTGTGGGCAGCCACCAACACCTTACTGAAAAACTACGTCCAAATGAAAACCGACAAGTTAACGGCGGCAAAGAAGGGCGCAACACTGTAGAGGAAACTGAAAACGCTCAATTAAGCTACATTCAACGTCTTGAAGATTCACGTTAGAATAAATAAATGATGTCGTCTCCATGAAATATATTGGATCGTAGTTTATTTCTTTTTATTCAAAAAAAATCGAAATGCGCCATACCATATTGTGGCACACTTCTAACGCTACGGCTTTCGGACACAATAATAAAGCTTCTTTTAGCATGTCTTAGTTTGACATAACTTGCCCTCAAATTTATATCTGCACGCTTGGCAGAAAAGTACATATATGTGATTAGCACTCTGCGACTTGTGGAAGGCAACCCCACACACATCTAGTGCATGGAAGTGAGTAGAGCCTGGACGGCTAGCAGACAAACTTTTTCGCGAGGCGCGGCCCACTCGGGCAAGGTGCGTGACGTCACGGAGGGAGTGCGCAGGCCTTAACCTGTTCTAGGTGGCTTTGGCGGAGCACCTTCCAACTCCGCCCCTGAGGAACTCGTTCCAGTCCCTTCCGACTATTCGGCCATCCTAAACCATTACAGAGGACTTAGGAAAGCTTATTCGCTACCACAACGAACACTAAATAAAGAGGAATCGGTCAGCTGGAGGCAAATTCAAACCGGCACGTTTCCAAATTTGCACATCCTGAGTAAAATGCACCCCTCGGCATACTCTCCTCTCTGCCCATGGTGTCAGCTAAAGCCACTCTGTACCACGTCACGTGGGAGTGTCAGGCCATTACAGCCTTACAACCAGTACAAAATCCAACAGCGGAGCGATGGGAGGAGGTGCTGGCCAGCGAGAACCTGGAAGATCAGTTGAGTCTGATCAACCGGGCCCGCAGAGCGGCTGCTGCAAGCGGAGCCCTGGACTAAGGCCCCCCCCACCGCAAGCCAAGCATCTTCGACTACTCGGAGCTTCTCCGCAGAAAATTTCATGTAAATAAATAAATAAATATGTTTTCACCACCACCACCACCACCTTCGTGACCTCATTGGCAGGATTGGTAGGCGGAATGAGTGGGGTTAGAAACATAATATGTTCATGCTCTCGCCTGGTGGTGTGCGTTGTGTGTTGGTCAGCGATTTCAGACCAGTGCGATGGCAGTATAGGGTGAGAACAAGTCTCAGGCCAAACGGGCGGGACCGCGGTAGGACGCACCGTGCTCCGGGCGGCTGCCGCTGCATAAGTCACAGCCGTTTGGACAGGCCGAGGAGCCGAGAGTGCCGCACCGAGAGAAGCCAAATGTCTCGACAGGGCCAACTGGTGACGAAGTTCGTTCATTCGCCCATCCTGGTTTTCTGCAATTGCTCGGATATCAGCACACTCCTGTACAATTTGCCGGAGAAAACCAATGATCTGGGACCTATGGGTATTAGGTACCTTACATGAGGCATCGAATAAAATATCGTGGATCTGTTTCTGATGTGCGATCACTAGGTGAAAAGAAGCTTGCGTAATTTGACCACTTTCGGCAGGCAGCCTTGCATTTTGTGCCACACCCGCTGCAGCAGGCAACTGGATGTCGGGAACGTCGGGGATTGCGGGAACGGAAGTAACTGGCGCATTCTGCAAATCTACATCGAGCAGCGCCCTGTCCCCGTCCGGCTAAAATGTCGAACCATTCGATCGAGGCGAATCCCCCGGACCAGGGTGACTGCCTGCCATTGGAGGCTGTGCAGAAACGGCCTGTGGCTCAGACATACCCGAGCGGGTATGAGCCAGCCATGTTGGAACCGGCAGCCGGCGGCCTATAGTACGACTGGTAATTGCGGCCGAATGGCCACTGAGAGAGCCTCGAGTCCGTGTCGAACGGAATCCTAAGGTGTTCGAAAGCAACCCTGAATAAATTCAGAGAGCCGGAAGACAGAATAGCTGACCTTTTGCAGCAAAAACGCGGAGCCTGTGTGCGTCAAGCCTCTTCTCTTCCTTCGTCGTCATGTGTGGTCCGTTCGTCCGTCCACAAGGCATCCCAGTTATTAAGTAGCAGGATTCAAAAAGGAGGAACGGCATTACAAGAAACAAACCTAGTGCATATCGTTCCCAGTACACTGAAGTAGCTGCTACAATTTTTTTGTTATTTATTCAAAATTAGTTAGTCTAATTACAATTGTTACTGAAGAAGTTACTTTCTTAATTAGCAAAATGTCAATGAGGCAAATGTGCACATGTTGAAATGACATCTGACTTTGCTATTTCCAACAACATATGAATTGCATGCTAATTTTTTTTCTGTGAGTAAATAGCCCCGCCGCGGTGGTCTAGTGGCTAAGGTACTCAGCTGCTGACCCTCAGGGCGCGGGTTCGAATCCCGGCTGCGGTGGCTGCATTTCCGATAGAGGCGGAAATGTTGTAGGCCCGTGTGCTCAGATTTGGGTGCACGTTAAAGAACCCCAGGTGGTCAAAATTTCCGGAGCCCTCCCCTATACGGCGTCTCTCATAATCATAGAGTGGTTTTGGGACGTAAAAACCCCACATATCAATTCTGTGAATAAATAATGTGCGCGAAGTATAAAAAAATAACACTTAACTGCGCTCACACCCGCAAAAGAAAAGAGCGCCCTCAAATAATCTTGCTGGAAGCAACCGCTCTGCCACTTTTCCATTGCCAGAGACCGCGTTATGCACATTGGCGAGGGTACACTTCGGGTGCCAACATGCATGTGTGCTAATTTTGCACGGATTCTTTTCACTTCATTGCACGTCGCTATCGCCATTCACATCTCACGGTAAACTGTTCGCAGCTGGATCACAGCTGTGATTATAGCGATTACAGCCTGACTGTGTAAGATCAAAGCGGTGCGTTTCTTCGGACAGGAAGTAGCACATAGCGCAACACGTATTTTTTTCCCCTCCATTTCCTTTGTTGCTACTGGCTATCTCAAAGTGAGCTCATTTGAGGGCACTTCTTAAAGTAGGTTGGAAGACAATCTGTTCTCACGAACGCAGTGCATCGAAATAGCAGAAAAGAAACACAGGCCCCTGTGGCTAGCATTTTTGGATAGCGTGGTTCAATAGGTCTTGTGGGGAATACTGGACACGCTAGGTGTGGAAGATGGAGTCACTAATCTTTTCAAGGATATCTATAAAAGTAACAAGGTAGTTATAAAGTGGGGAAAACAGGTATCCAAGCCCACAGAGGTAAAACGGGGGCTTAGGCAGGGGTGCCCTCTGTCTCCCTTGTTATTCATGATGTACCTACAAGGAATAGAGGACAAATTAGAGGGAAGTGGACTGAGCATCAACCTCTCTTTCGTGAAACGAAGAAAACCCGTTGAACAGGCACTACCAGCATTGATGTACGCAGATGATATAGTGCTAATGGTCGACAACAAGGAACATTTCCAGAGATTTATGGACATCTGCGGTAATAAGGGAGATATGTTAGATTTCAGATTCAGTAAGGAAAAATCAGCAGTCATGATTTTCAAAGACAACGAAGGTAGTGAGCTTAGAATACAGGAGGTCACGCTAGAGATAACAGATGAATACAAATACCTGGGCGTATGGATAAGCAATGGGACCGAGTACCTGAGGGAACACGAAATATACGTGACGACTAAAGGTAACAGGAATGCAGTAGTGATGAAAAATAGGGCACTGTGGAGTTACAATAGGTGTGATGTGGGAGGAATATGGAAAGGGGTCATGGTTCCTGGGCTGACGTTCGGCAATGCGGTCTTGTGCATGAGATCAGAACTTCAAGCAAGATTAGAAATTAGGCAACGTGGAGTGGGTAGGCTTGCCTTAGGAGCTCACGGGAATACACCAAATCAGGGAGTACAAGGTGATATGGGATACACATAATTTGAGGGCAGGGAAGCTAGCAGCAAGATAAAATTTGAGAAGCGGTTGAGAGAAATGGGGGAGGAGCATTGGGATAGGAAGGTATTGAGCTACTTGTACATGAAGAATATAGATTCAAAATGGGGGAAGCGAACCAGACAATTGACTGGTAAATAATCAGAAAACAGCAGGAGGCCGAACCAAAAAGAATTATCGGTTAATAAGAAGGCGAAGGAAGCGAGACCGATATGTGCAGAATCGGCATGATTAAGAAGTCCGCACTAGATAGCTATCGAACTTTTAAGCAGGAAATTGCCAAGAAGAGGATGTATTATAATACTCGGGGTAGTTCGAACAGACGGATGGACAGACAGAGAGATGGACGGAAAGACAGAGATAGATAGATAGATAGATAGATAGATAGATAGATAGATAGATAGATAGATAGATAGATAGATAGATAGATAGATAGATAGATAAACAGACAGACAGACAGACAGACAGACAGACAGACAGATAGATAGATAGATAGATAGATAGATAGATAGATAGATAGATAGATAGATAGATAGATAGATAGATAGATGGATAGATAGATAGATAGATAGATAGATAGATAGATAGATAGATAGATAGATAGATAGATAGATAGATAGATAGATCTCAAAGTGGTTGCAATACGCTAAGAAATTAATTTTAAAAACCATTGACAGTATAACCACAGCAGTTATTTTTAAATGTGCTTTTTTTAGAGCAAGTATTATCAGAGAAGACCCAAAAGACTTTACCTCTTAGCCTGCATTCCATTGGGATTCAAGTGAAAACAAAGAGTAAAAAATTGCCCGCAGCTTCCCTCGGGGGAACACTGAGGAGGATGCGGACCAAATAATTGGTTAACGGGGTGTTAAAGTGCGACTTACTTGGGTCGATGGCTAAATTGGTTAACGTGGTTGTGAAATGGGGTGTTAAATTGCGACTTACTTGGGTCGATGGCTAAATTGGTTAACGTGGTTGTAGGAGGGGGTGTTAAATGAGTGAACACGTACACACGTATGCGAAAGGGCGGCGCTGGTCGAAGGGACGTCGATCATTGTGTTTGTGGATTCGTTGGAATTCATTTCACCGCGACCTTGGACGTCGACGCGCCGTACAAACCAACCGACGAGTGGCAACTGAGCGAGCGAGCGCCGACCTTGAGTATATATACAGCACGACGGCGCATGCACTGTCAGCTGTTGAATGTTCTCGAAGCGCGACGCCACATGCGCGTCCACTGGAGAATCAGGAGAATTGTAGATGTCGAACGCGGTGTGTAGAGGAGGAAGGGTGCACAGATGGTGGAGGAGTGAAGCGCGCGCGGTGTGTAGAGGAGGAAGGGATGCACAGATGGTGGAAGAGTGGGCGACGGCGCGACGGCGCATGCGCGCGCGTCAGCTGTCGAATGTTCGAGAAGCGGTGCGCACGGCGCGGACGGCGCACTACAAGGCGCGAGTATAAGATGCTCCGCATCTAATAACATGCCAATGAACAATCTGACACTCGCCGCATATTGTCACGTGCTTTTCGAAAAGAAAGACAATGACAGTTGTGCATGTGCCATGAAGTACAACGAAATAGATGAAAAAGAAGAACTCTCTTGCGCGTTCTATTAAAAGAACCTACCTGCTTCTGGCGTCTCAGTTTCTGCCGCAAGACCTCTGTTTCGACATCGTGACACTGGTAGAGGTGCTGGAGCCTACAACCTGATGCAGGACAGTCTTGCTCGGACCCGTTCACCTAGTCCAGAGACTCAGCCCCTCGTCACGACTCCAGTGCATCGATTCAGTCGGCGCCTACTAGGCCTAAGTCCAGAGTCCGCACCTGTTCCGCCTCTTTCCAGCATGGCAGCTCCTACGACATCCACAGTTATCCCGCCATCGCAGACCACTCTTCCCTCGCAGGTAACTCTTGAACATCCTCGCGTTCCTGAAGTTTTCCGTGGGGAAGAGTACCAGGATGTCGAGGACTGGCTCGAACAGTTCGAACGGGTCGCTTTATCGAACCACTGGAGCGAACAGCACAAACTTGGCCGTGCATATTTCGCACTGGAAGATAGCGCTCGCACGTGGTATGAGAACCGCGAGGCTACATTCCATTCTTGGGAAGACTTCCGTCGAAAGATCCTCGCTACATTTTTGAACTCGGACCGACGGGATCGCGCACAGCGAGTGATTGAGGCACGTGTGCAAAAACCCAATGAAACAGCCGCCATGTACGCAGAGGGTATTATCCGTCTGTTTCGACGAGCTGACCCTGACATGCCCGAGTCGAAGAAGGTGCGTCACCTAATGCAGGGTGTTAAGGAACAAGTGTTCGCGGGCCTCGTACGAAATCCACCTACAACTGTAGATGAATTCATAAGAGAGGCGACAGTCATCGAGCGCGCACTGCAACAACGACGCCGACACTTTGACCGCCTGCAGAACCACACGGCAGTAAGTGCTGCAGCTCAGAACACTGCCGTATGCGAAAGTTCCCTGCGACAAATGATTAGGGAAATACTGCGTGAGGAACTTCGGGTCCTCTGCGTTCCCCCTGCCCAACCGCCAGTCGCATCTGTTGCCGAAATCGTCCGCCAGGAGTTGAGGCAAGCCATTACACCACCCGCGCCAAATCCTGAGCCACATCCAGCGAGCTACGCTGATGTGGTCCGTCGTCCTCCACCGACATTTGTGGCGACGCCCTTCCAGCCACGACCCACTGCCGTACCTTGGTGGCAACGAGATTCCACGATACGACCACCAGTTCGCCGAACTGACTTGTGGCGCATGGCCGACCGTTGACCTATTTGCGACCGCTGCGGAGAACCTGCACATTGCCCGCTATTGCCGTCACGGCGATTCTGGGTTCGGGAACTTTTCTCGTCCCGTTCTTTCCGCTCCGAAGACCGTCGTGCCCACGATGCCGATCAACTATCGCCTGCTCAAGCAACCCCACCGCGTCGCTGGCGATCTCCATCACCTGCGCGTCACCGTGACTTCCCTCAGAGCTACGTGGACGTCACCAGAGGCCGTTCGCCTAGCCCGCGCCGGGGAAACTAACTGTCACCGTGACTTCCCTCAGAGCTACGTGGACGTCACCAGAGGCCGTTCGCCTAGCCCGCGCCGGGGAAACTAACTGATGCGACCTCGGGGGGCAAGGTTGCCAATCGTCGACACACCGAAAAGTTCCCCCAATCATCGCAAGAAGGTATGACGACAACGACGATGAATACGACGACGAATAATAATGCTGATGAAGTTGTACGTGCCGATCTGAGCGTTCTCATTGACGGACATCACGTTACAGCACTGGTCGACACTGGCGCCGACTTCTCAATCATGCGACAAGAGCTCGCCGACCGCCTAAGAAAGGTCAAGACACCGTGGACAGGGCCGCACATAAGGAGTGCTGGTGGTCAGCTGATGACACCTACGGGTAAATGCACCACTAGACTTCGCATCGGAGATTCTAGCTTCGTGGCCACTTTCGTCCTGTTGCCAGACTGCTGTAAAGAGTTAATTTTGGGCATGGATTTTCTTCAAGATCATGGCGCTGTTATCAACATCCCTCAACGTATGGTGACGTTTTGCGCTCATACTTATGCCGACAACAGCAGTGAAGAACCGCGCGGCCGTTTGCGAATAGCCGACGATGTGACACTCCCACCGAGATCCTGCTGCCTTGTGTCGGTGTCCAGTGGGTGTCCTTGCTATAAAGATGTGATAGCGGAGCATATAGTCACTCTTTTGTTCACGCAAGGCATTTCCATCGCGAGGGGTGTCCTGGCGCTTACTGGTGGACAGGCAGAAGTGCTCCTCACAAACTTCAGCAACGAGCGCCGTCAAATCCAGAAGGGTACCGCAATTGCCTACTACGACGATCTAGACCAAGCCGGGGATTGTTTCACCTTGCAACCAGATGACGCGGCTGTCCCCGCCTCGACAACTTTGTTGTTGGACATCTGCTCTACGCTACCGCCCTTTGATAGGAAGCGCCTGCTTGAACTTATACACCAATTTGAAGACTGCTTTTCGCGTACGTCAAAGGTACAGCAAACACCATTGACCAAGCACCGCATCATTACTGAAGACAACACGTGACCGATTCGGCAAAACTCCTACCGTGTGTCTCCGAAAGAGCGCGAGGAGATTCAGAAGCAAGTACCCAAGATGCTCGCGGATGACGTCATACAACCTTCGAAAAGTCCTTGGGCGTCCCCCGTGGTTTTGGTCAAGAAAAAAGATGGCAGCTTGCGCTTCTTTATTGATTATCGCAAGTTGAACCAAGTCACGAAGAAAGACATCTATCCACTGCCCCGCATAGACGATTCACTCGATCGGCTGCGTCATGCGCGCTATTTCTCTTCAATGGACCTCCGAAGCGGCTACTGGCAGATAGAAGTCGACGAGAGAGATCGTGAAAAAACGGCCTTCGTGACGCCCGATGGTCTATACGAATTTAAGGTGCTTCCTTTTGGGTTGTGCTCGGCGCCAGCCACTTTTCAGCGTCTCATGGACACCGTACTATCAGGTCTGAAGTGGCAAACATGCTTGGTCTATCTGGATGATGTTATTGTATTCTCAGCAACATTCGAGGAACATCTCAGCCGTTTATTCACCGTCCTCCAAGCCATACGTTCGACCGGCCTTACTTTAAAACCGGAAAAATGTCATTTTGGTTTTAACGAACTCAGCTCCCTAGGCCACGTCGTCAGTCACGAGGGTGTTCGACCTGACACGGCCAAAATAGATGCCGTAGCGCAATTTCCTGCACCATGCGACAAAAAGGCCGTGAGACGCTTTTTAGGGTTGTGTGCCTATTACCGGCGATTTATTGAGGACTTTTCGTCTATTGCGGCGCCATTGACACGACTTACACGTGAGGACGTCCCCTTCTTTTGGGGTGAACAACAGCAAATGGCGTTCAATGAACTACGACAACGCCTGCAAACACCTCCAGTCCTCGCGCACTTCGACCAGGAAGCCCCTACAGCACTTCACACTGACGCCAGCAATGTAGGTCTGGGTGCCGTTCTGGTGCAGTGGCAAGACGGCTGTGAAAGAGTAATAGCCTACGCCAGCAGAACTCTCTCTCGCACGGAGGAGAACTACTCGACTACCGAGAAGGAGTGTCTCGCCGTGGTGTGGGCGGTCATCAAATTTTGTCCATATTTGTACGGCCGCTCCTTCAAGGTTGTTAGCGACCATCACTCTTTGTGCTGGCTCACCAACCTTAAAGATCCATCTGGCCGTTTGGCGCGCTGGAGCCTAAGACTTCAAGAGTTCGACATGACCATCGTCTATAAATCTGGGAAGCGGCACACCGACGCTGACTGTCTCTCACGGTCGCCAGTGGAGACTGTCACTCGTGATGACGAAAACATCGACGCGGCATTCTTGGGAGTCGTCAACACGGCCACTATTGCACAAGAGCAGCGCAGTGACCCCGAGCTGTTACCACTCATTGAATACTTAGAAGGACGACGTAAGGACGTGCCGCGGTTATTTGCCAGAGGACTGCCATCTTTTTGCTTGCGAAACGATGTTCTCTATAAGAAAAACTTCTCACCAACCGGCAACCCGCACTTGCTCGTCGTGCCTGCCTCTCTTCGAAAAGAAATTATGGAAGCGTACCATGATGAAGCAACTTCTGGTCATCTAGGCTACACCCGAACATTGTGCCGACTGCGATGCAAGTACTACTGGCCAAAGTTACCCGCTGATGTTAACCATCACGTGCGAACTTGCACCGACTACCAAAGACGCAAAGCGCCTCCTAGCAAGTCAGCCGGTCTTTTACATCCAGTCCTAGCACCAGCGAAGCCGTTCACTCTGATTGGAATGGATTTCCTTGGCCCCTTTCCAACTTCCACAACAGGTAACAGATGGATAATCGTGGCCACCGATTACCTCTCCCGTTATTCGGAGACTAAAGCTATGCAGCGCGGCACAGCAGCAGAGGCCGCTCAGTTCTTCATCGAAAACATCGTCCTTCGGCATGGCGCTCCGACAGCAGTGATCACAGACAGAGGACCTGCCTTTACCGCAGAACTTTTGGAGTCGGTTCTCAGACTCAGCGGTACAGCTCACCGGAGAACAACTGCTTACCATCCGCAGACAAACGGACTGACAGAGCGCCTCAATAGGACCCTCACAGACATGATCAGCATGTACGTTGACACTGAACATCAAAACTGGGATCAGATATTGCCGTACCTGAACTTTGCCTATAATACCGCTCGACAAAAAACCACTGGAATGACGCCGTTCAGTCTGATCTATGGTCGCGAAGTCACGACAACGTTGGACGCCATGTTGCCGCATGAGTGTGACGACATCCATGTGGACGCCGAAGAGTTCACTCAGCGCGCCGAGGAAGCCAGACAGCTCGCGCGTGTGCGCATCTGTCATCAACAGCATTAAGATGCACAACGGTACGACCCCCGACACAAGTTTATTAGCTACACACCAGGCAACAAGGTCTGGGTCTGGATTCCGATACGTCGACGTGGACTGTCGGAAAAACTGCTAAGACGATACTTTGGCCCATACAGCGTCACGCGACGCTCGAACGACGTGAACTATGAAGTTGTTCCCGACACTGACTGTAGTTCTAAGCGTCGAAATCATTTACCCGAAGTCGTACACACCGTGCGTATGAAGCCGTATTTATCCAGTTGACGCGACCACTTCATACGCCTGGTAGAGCGCCTAGGTTGCGCATCGGGACGATGCCTCTTTCGGAGGGAGGCAAATGTCACGTGCTTTTCGAAAAGAAAGACAATGAGAGTTGTGCATGTGCCATGAAGTACAACGAAATGGATGAAAAAGAAGAACTCTCTTGCGCATTCTATTAAAAGAACCTACCTGCTTCTGGCGTCTCAGTTTCTGCCGCAAGACCTCTGTTTCGACGTCGTGACAATATGATACTCATAACGTTGTTCGAAAGAGAGTCCGACGTTAAAATGGGAGAAAAACTGTGAATGAAATTCGAAGGGGTATTTTCAATTTTTCAGATAAATATTGATATTTGAAATTATGACTAAACAGCAGTTTCGTTCCCGACGCCGTTCACCCTAATCCGGAAAGATAGTTCGATGGAGTCACTCTCAGAATGCTTTTCTCACACGACAGCCTTCGGATTCAGCCTTCTGTCTGCCCTCTTAATCCAACTTTTTCATTCAGGAAACAGTGCTGGATCCGTTAATGCGGGGAACAAGACATATTTTCCTCGTCCGACCGATAAATTCTTTGACACAGCGGCACCATACACGTCCTTTCTTTGCATCGCCACTTAGCTTTTAACATCTCAGGGTGTTGCAGTGTACATATGGCGCCGTCGAACTTCACAGTAAATCAGATGGCAGCTGTCACACACTGATTTTAAACGTGGCGAGGAACCAGCAGCAACATGACGAGAAGAATTAAGCGCGTTTGTGCATGGATAAATGGATAGATATGGCTGTACCCTTTATATCGGGCGGTGGCTAGCGCCACAAAGCTGTAATACTTAATGAACCAAAAACTAGATTTATTTTTTTTTCTTTAAAAAGTGAGGTGGAGGATTCGTACTTTGCAGTGAAGCGTTTAATTTTCACTCGTGCCTTGACTTTAGCTACCAATGAGATAACCTCCTTCTAGTTAATTCCACCCGCTTAAAGTCTGTTTTGCCCTCCCTGTCCCAAAACCCCAGTGATTTGAAAAACTCTGCGCCATCATCCTGAACTATAGGGTGAAGCTCTTTACAGAACGTTATCAAGTGTTCGGCACTTTCCTCTTCCTCTCCACATGCACTTCATACCGTGTCTACCCCTTCCTGTTTGGCCCGATATGTCTTGGTTCGCAATACTCCCGTCCTGGCCTCAAACAGTAGAAAACTACTCCGAGTATTATCATAGATCCTTTCCTTTGCAATTTCCTGTTTAAAAGTTCGATAGATCTCTAGTGCGGACTTCTTAATCGTGCCAATTCTCCACATATCGGCGTCAGCTTCCTTCACCTTCTTCTTAGCCGATAATTCTTTTTTCTTTGGCCACCTCCTGTTTTCTAAGTAGTGCCAGTCAATTTTCTGGTTCGCTTCCTCCATTATGTGTCGAGATTCTTCATGTAGAAGTAGCCGAATACCTTCCTAGCCCAACGCTCGATCCGCCCCCGTTTCTCTCAATCGCTTCTCAAATTTTATCTTGCTGCTAGCTTCCCTACCCTCAAATGATGTCCATCCCATATCACCTTGTACTCCCTGATTTGGTGTATTCCCGTGAGCTCCTAAGGCAAGCCTACCTATTCCACATTGCTTAATTTTTTGTCTTCCTTGAACTCCTGATCTTGAGCACAAGATCGCATTGCCGAACGTCCGACCAGGAACCATGACCACTTTCCGTATTCCTCTCACAACATCATACCTATTGTAATTCCACAGTGTTCTGTTTTTTATCACCGCTGCATTCATGTTGCCTTTAGTTACCTCTCGACACGCAGCGCCGCTCGTGGCATCTGAGTGCAGTCATCACATCCGGGGCCACCCTCTCTCGTACGGAATGCGTGCGCTCAGAACACTAGCCAGTATATTTCTAGACACTGTAGTACAGCCATATCAACCCATTCATTCATCGACGTGGCCGCGTTTGTACAGCAGTGAATGATATGCATGCATCGAGCAAACAGGGCACGTAGATGCCCGGAGCACATCCAGCGTTTTCCGATATATCCATCGCACTCCATGAAACCTTCACTGAAGTAAGGTATGGCTCTAACGTTCCTGCATTTCTGTAGCTCAAGATGTTGTAACACCTCGTTGACAGTATTCGGCAAACTTTCTGTGAATAATATCAAGATATCCGTGTGCCATTCACGAGCTGTGCAGCACGACTGTTAATTTTGGGATTCGCAGTGCCAGAAAAAGTGGGTAACTTTCCAAACTTCAACGCATTCGCATTTTTCATGCTTGTAATTTCATTGTATAAATGAGAAATAGTTTTTATGCGTGCCATCCTCAAGCCTTACGAATAAAATAACGAAAAAAAAAGGCTTACATGGCGTTTTGCTTGTTGCCGCTGGTGGTGCGCTGTCGTTTCAAGGGGTTTCGCGGAAGCGCCGAAGGATGTTCGCGCGCTTTGGTGCCTAAAGAACGTGCGGTCACCAGAAAAGCACCTAGCACGCGGCCACTCGTATTAGTTCGCGCCAAAACTCGCCGTGGCGCTGCAGTCACCGGCTGGAACGATGCGGGAATGTAACGGTGCTTTGCGCAAAAGGGGGACAATTATAAAGGAAATACTTCAGGCATGGATAGAGAATGAGGAAGTGCTGGGTGAACAGCAAATGGGTTTCGGAAACAAAGGAGCTTGGAAGACAATCTGTTCTTACTAATGCGGTGCATTGAAATAGCAGAAAAGGAACACTGGCCCCTGTGGATAGCATATTTGAAGGGAACGTATGATAGCGTGCTTCAATAGGTCTTGTGGGGAATACTGGACACACTAGGTGTGGAGGACAGAGTCCCTAAGCTCCTAAATGATATCTATAAAAGTAACAAGGTAGTTATAATATGGGAAAAACGGGTATTCGAGCCCACAGAGATAAAACGGGGGCATAGGCAAGGGTGTCCTCTGTCACCCTTGTTATTCATGATGTACCTACAAGGATTAGAGGCCAAATTAGAGGGGAGTGGACTTGGCTTCCGTCTATCTTTCGTCAAACAAGGAAAACTCATTGAACAGGACCTACCAGCATTGATGTACGCAGATAATATAGTGCTAATGGCCGACAACAAGAAATATTCGAAGAGATTGACGGACACCTGCGGTGCTGATAGAGATAGGTTAGATTTCAGATTCAGTAAGGAAAATCAGCAGTCATGATTTTTAATGACAATTAAGGCAGTGAGCTTAGGATACTGGAGGTCACGCTAGAGATAACGGATAAATACAAATATCTTAGCGTACGGATCCGCAATGGGACCGAATGAGACCAAGCTGTGCAATTACAATAGGTATGATGGTGTGGGAATTTGGAAAGGTGCCATAGTTCCTGGTCTGACTTTCGGCAATGCGGCCTTGTGCACTAGGATAGAGGTTCAAGCAAGATTAGAAATTAAGAAATGCGGAACAGGTAGGCTTGCTTTAGGAACTCACGGGCATACACCAAATCAGGGAGTACAATGTGACATGTGATGGACATCATTCAAGGGCAGGGGAGCTAGCAGCAAGATACAATTTGAGGAGGAATTGAGAGAAATGGGGGAGGAGCGTTGGGCTAGGAAGGTTTTCAGCTACTTGTACATGATCGAGGAATGTTCATACAAAATGGAGGAAGTGATGAAGAAAATTGGCGGGTTAATACCAGAGTCTGTTAATACTTAGAAAAGTGCAGGGGGCCAAACCAAAAAGAACTATTGGTTATGAAGAAAGTGAAGGAAACAGAGACTGACATGTTGAGAATTGGCACGATTAAGAAGTATGCACTAGAGATATATCGAACTTTTGAGCAGGAAGTTGCCAAGAAAAGGAGCTATTATAATACTTGGGGTAGTTCTTTACTGTTTGAGGCCAGGACGGGAGTACTGCGAACCAAGACATATCGGGCCAAATACGAAGGGGTAGACACAATGCAGTGCGTGTGGAAAGGAAGAAGAAACTGCCGAACACTTGATAATGTTCTGTAAAGGGCTTCACCCTATAGCTCAGGACGACGGCGCAGAGTTTTTCAAAGCACTGGGGTTTAGGGACAGGGAAAGAGAAATAGACTTCAAGTGGGTAGAATTAACTAGAAGTAGGTTATCTGATTGGGTGCTAAAGTCAAGGCGCAAGTGAGGATTGGACCCTTCACTGCGAGGTGGGAGTCCTCGGCCTCACTATTTGAAGAAAAAATAAATAAATCTAGTTTTTGGTTCATTAAGTACTACAGCTTGGTGGTGCTTGCCACCGCCCGATTTAAAGGGTACAGCCATATCAATTCATCCATTCATCCAGAGAGTTTTGTCATTTGCGCGTTAAGTGGAACTACTAACTTCTCTTTTAGTGGTCGGATAAGTTAGTGTGCATTTTCTCTGTTAGGGGCGCTCAACACGGCTAAACTTTTTATTACAGAATGTATAAATAAATGTCAAAAAGTAGTTACAACGTCGTTTTTATAAAAATTGAATAACAAGTTTTTGTTTTATTTTTACTGACATAACAAGAGCGGTGATTGTTTGAGTTCAAGTATCAGGATTATTCTGACGTTCGATCCGCCTGCACCACGTGAATCAGGTCACGAGGTGCTGCACTTTGCCATTCGTTTCAGCGGTGCAACATTGACGACCTCTGAACCCTGCCAATCGTTTCAAAAGGTGCAGCACTGTTTCACAATTTTCCTGCACCTCCTACACTGACGGTGCCGGCTTGGTGCAGCAGCGCGTGCAGCTGAGCAGACGATGCAGCACTTATCGTAGGTGTCTTATACGCCGTACCAGCCTCTACAATCGCGGTGAGTTTTTCCAAGATGTTTGCACCTTATAAAGTGTCCGCATGTGCGATTCGCCATCGGTCAGGGGTAAATTCAGCGAAAAGATATAAGGCCTGCACCCTGTCGGCACATCGTCATTCGTTTCGGGTGTCGTGCAGTGCTGCACGCTGAACTCACGCTGCACAATTTCTGAACTTCGCGTGCTCAGGCGTGAACCAGTTCCAACTGGTGCAGATAAATTGAACGGACCTACTATGTCTTCATGAAGGAAGGAAAATATTTTTTTCCTTCCTCCATTGGAGTGGAGGTGCGCCCCAATAAGTGACGCCGGTCGCCGCCATATTAGAGAAGGAAAGACACGAAAGCAGACGACAAAATGCGCTTCGTAGCTCCGCTATGCAGGGCTAGCCACCATAGCTCCGCCCTCGCTGTGGCGTTTGGAGACTGTGACATGCTTTTGTAAAGCAGTTAAAGATTTTACAAAGCCATGGTGACTTCGTGCGTTGCTTATGGCTGCACAAATCGCACCAAGAATGCCCTCGGATCACTTTTCACGTGTAAGTATTCTTGCTTCGTTCGCTGAAGATCGCTTGTTTTTTTCGCGTGTTTTGTTAAATTGGAGACAATACCAAAGGTTCACATGCGTGTAATACATGCGTATAGCTGTATGGAAGGTAACTTTGAGTTTTAAATGCTCGCTGACTCGACGTTGTCACCGAGTTTTAAGTTTATGGACGAAGGACTCTCGGTCTGTGGCTGCACTTATCAAACAGAAACAGTAGGACGTCCGAATGCCCTTTGAGTTCCAAGTTTTCTGGTTTTGTTTTACAAGGCAAGACTGACGGCGTGCATGTATATTTTTTTGGCGAGTGAATATCGCATTTGGTGCATGTTTATCGAGGAATTCGCAAACGTAGAGAGCAATATTCCATGCCGTGATTTTTCGTGTTACAGGTTTCCAAAAGCCTGCGCTGCGTTCTGCCTGGGAACGTGCTGTTCGAAGAAATAGTTGGAAGGCTACGGACGGTGACCACCTCTGTTTTTTTTTTTTTACTTCGAATAATGCTGCTTCGACAGAACGGGGCAGACAACCAGACTGTGGCCTGGCAGTGCACCTTCGATTTTTGCTGCTTTCCAAGTGCATCTGCAAAAACCTGTTACTTTCTACCGCCTTGATGCAGCTTCAATAGAATGTATACTATAGTCACAAAAATAAGCAATTTAGTCTAAAACAAGATGAGACACGTACCTTTGAAATCCATTCTATCTTGCCGACGAAACCGAAACCAAAACCCCTATGGACGAAGTTGCCAAAATGTGTGAGTGGCGTTATATCTAACATCGATCTACATCGTTTCTAGGCTCTGAAGGCTGCGCTTGCCATGGCAACACACATCGCCAACGGAAGTTGATAAATAGTAAGCATAACTAACGCCACTGCAATCGTTCTTATAAACGGTTCATTTGGGGTACGTCTCCTGGAGTTTGTCGGTTGCACGCGACAGCGGTTCTTCGGTTTTGGTTCCGCCTGTGAATTGGTCAGAATTCGATAACTCTAGGAAAGTTACTGGTGACTCCCAGTTTACTCAACTGCCTCTCTTTTCTAACTTTAGCTTTATTATTTCAACTTTCTTTTATATATATATATATATATATATATATATATATATATATATATATATATATATATATATATATATATATATATATATATTAGCAGGCATTCAGCGAGTATACACAATGGCGACAGTAACGGCCAAGCACGGACTCTCAGCGTGAGCGGCGTCCTTTTTGGGTAGACCCACTAGAGAACAGTTTGACCCACTTCAGTGTTCGGCGGCTTCTCTACAATTACCCCGGGGTCGAAGAGGGAGCCTGCTGGCGACCTAACAGCTTGTCACTACGAGCGGGTCATAGTAAGCATGTCCGAAGATTGTTCAATTGGCTCGACAAGATAGTTGACTGGAGATGTGCGCGCGATCACACGGTAGGGACCTTCATATTTCAAGAGTAGTTGAAGAAAGGCCAGCTACAGAGGTCGGGATTGAGAACCATACAAGGGAACCAGGAAGGAACGTGGGTTCAGAAGTGGCGGAGCCAGCATGAATACTCTTCTGGTGCTCTTGCTCATGCGTCGTAAATGTCGTGGCTAGCTCTCGACACTCTTCAGCAAGCCTGGCTGTCTCGGAAATAGGTGCACACTCAGATGAATCCGGCGTGTACGGGAGTATCGTGTCGATGGTGTGTGACGGGTGCCTTCCGTACAGCATGAAGAAAGGTGAAAAACCAGTCGTGCTCTGAGGGGCGGTGTTGTAGGAGTAGGTGACGAAGGGCAGTATAGTATCCGAATGCTTGTGGCTGGTGGCGACGTACATCGAAAGCATGTCGCCGAGGGTGCAGTTCAAGCGTTCGGTCAGACCAATCGTCTGCGGCTTCTCTACAATATATATATATATATATATATATATATATATATATATATATATATATATATATATATATATATATATGGTAATCTGCCGACACACCTAAGCACATATATAAAAGAGGCGAGGCAAATGTCACGTTCCCCTTGATTTTGAGTATTTGCAAGCACATTTCTTAAAACCCCAATATATACTACAACCCTTTTGTATCCCAATAGCGCACCAGCAAGCTCGATATGCGAAGCATCCCTCGACAACAGATTGATCTGAAAGCTTGGAGCTGACAATGGGTGCATGAAATAATTTGTTTAATAAACAAGAAGATGTATTTAATCGTTGGTGTAACCTAAAAGTGGTTTCCATCTCGTTTTTTTTTTTTTATCGTGGAACTGCATACCGACGCTCGCAACGCGCATATTCCATTGCGGTCTATGGTGGTTCGACCTTGTTTTTCCTCTAGCAATATGGCTGCCGGCGGCTTCACTGGCTCTTGTTCGTGGAGGTATAGTTCTAGTACACTATAGTGGCGGAAAGGATTACCACTCCAGAGGTTCTCCTTGCCTGACACTCGAAAAGCAGCAGCCTATTGGCATCGATTGCGTTTCTTGTTCAAATCTTCCGCAGTTTGATGCAGTACTTTTTGTCGATCAGCATTGCGAAGCTCCGTTTCAATTCAGCTTTGATATATCAATGCGAGCTTGTGAGTCAGACTTTAGGAGCCGCTACGACGAAGCGAACGTGTCTAGAAGCTGTGAACCACCTTCCTCCGTGCTGTGAACCATGTCAGCTGCTATGCTTCATCGAACTCCGGCTGCGCAGCCTCCAGCGTGAAAATTCAACGCCGGCAAATCGCGCGAAGACTGCCTACGAAGACGGAGTAATCTTGCACAATGTGGGCGTGTTCGCCGAAGAGGGAAAATGCGCTGCTTTGCATCTGAACATGGCCCTTTTCTTTTGTATGCGCTACAGTTTTTGTCATTTCATAAACTATTTCGACTTATACAGCTAATGAGATGCACACCTTGTGAATGTTTGAGATTGTTGTCACATTCGCTGAAAATGTCTTTACTGATAAAATTTGTAGCACAGATCACAGCATAAATTCTACGTGTTTCTGCTTAAAATGAGTCTGCTGCAATATATGCTCATAAATTCAATACATAGTAGAGCCAAGTGAACCTTCAGTACATATACGCATTTGTACATTTTTCGTAACTTTGCAGTGAAACATACTACATTTGCATGAACTATATAGTCCATCCAGTTCGGGAATTACCTAGCTTTGTCCTCTGAAGAACGTCACTAAAACGAATTCATCGTAATGCCATCCACAAGACAAATTCCCAAAAACAGCAGGGCTATGTCCACACTACCTTTCTTATATGCAGTGTTCCCGTATACATTTTTTTTAGTCATGCATCATAAATCCGTTCACGCTTCTACCAGAGTGATCCGAACTTTTTTTTTCTTACAACCCAACCGCAGCCTCCAAGGCACTGCTCATATCGGTGTACGCTTGGATACCTCACCACTCATAACCTACCTCAAGTCAGCGGAGAATGTGTCATCACTGAAAGCAAGCTCATGAGCCAAAATCCTCGCAAGGTATGGTCTAAGACACCTTATTTATTGAACATAATTTTTCAACCACTTGTCTTAACATGCTCATTTTTTTTCTTCTCAGAAAACTAGACTAAAGAGAGACTACTGATTTCCAAGCTACCCACATCCAGTCGTAAGAAGCTATACAGTGTCCATAGTGACAACCCCATGCGCCATCAATATGCCAGCTGGACAAACGGAAGCCTTTTATTGAAAAGCAGTGAAAGCGTACGGTATGTTCACTCTGTACAAAGTTGGGTGCACAGATTGTTGTTTCTTTCTTTATGAATTACTGAGTTTACAAGAAATGTGTAGGCTTCAAAACTCTTTAACAGTGCTTGTCATGGGCAGCGCATACTGTACTTCACTCAATGTGTCAAATTTGCATAGAGTATCACATATAACTAGGTAACAAGTGGGCTTGTAGTAGTGCATATTTAGAAGCACTGCTTTTTCACATTTTGTATAGATTGCTGTGAATGTAAAGACTGTTGCAAGACAGTGGTAGGTACAGCTATAGTAGTGTTGAAACAGTTACTGATACCGCATGCATGTTGGGACTGACACTATCAAAGCTCTAAAAAAAAAAAAAACCGTGCAAGAACTCAAGCCTTCATTAAGCAAGACATGTTTTGCAGAGGTAGCAATCACAGAGCCGAATCATGAGAGTAAAATACCTAAAAGAATAAGGAAGAATGAGAATGGGTGGATCGCATTCGGCAAGCACTTTCAAATCATGAATGATAATCTGTCACTAACCCTCAAGAAGAAGGTATATAACAGCTGCGTCTTGCCGCACTTATCTACGCAGCAGAAACCTGGAGACTTGCAAAAAGGGTTCAGCTTAAATTGAGGACGATGCAGCGAGCGATGGAAAAGAAAATAATACGTGTAACCTTACGACACTAGAAGAGAGCAGAGTGGATCAGGGAACAAATCGGTGTTAAGGATATTGTAGTTGAAATCAAGAAGAAGAAATGGACATGGGCTGGGCACGTAGCACGCAGGCTGAATAACCGCTGGTCCTTAAGGGTAACGATTGAACTCACAGAGAAGGAAAATGCATGACGTGAGTACGGAAGGTTAGGTGGGCCAATGATATTAAAAAGTTTGTGCGTGTAACGTGGCAGCAGAAAGATCAGGATTCAGTTGATTAACTGATCATGGGAGAGGCCTTTGTCCTGCAGTGGGTGTAATCAGGCTGATGGTACGCCAAAAACAAGCACCAACATGCACTTAAGCAGTGAGCCTTAGTGTTTAAATGTATGTCAATATTTGTGCTTCGAAACATGTTTGTTTGCATGACAGAGTTAACGCAATCAAAATTGGATGTAATCAATAATTTGCATTTGCTTGCATTTATTTTAGTGTGACTCCATGACCACCATTTCTAGCTTGTCCAAGGGCTCCAGTTCAGCGTCCTAAATCTCATCTGCTGAGAAATGCTGCTGTTCAGTTGTTTTCCTCCTCTAGTTAATTTTGTTTGGTTTGTTTTTGCAAAATTTTGTGATCACTCTGGACAGACATGTGCGAGCACCAATGAAAACAAGGGGCTCCCAGTTTGAATTAGCTGTTGTGGATACCAATGTGTTCAAATTGTCGAGAGATTTCCCCAAATAGAAATACATAGGTCTGTGCGCTTTTGCTTAACCGAGTTCAAGTAACGACCTTTTACTGTAATAATATTTGTTCTATGTAAAATACCTGATGCACAATAAGGGATTTTTAAAAGTATGTAAATTTTTAACAGAACAATGACTGAGTGCACTCAGTAGGTATAGTCAAAGTTGGCCAGTGTTTGCATATGTTGATAATTCGAAAGTCTACTAACAGCTATTTCCTTGATATTGGAGTGAAATATGTAGCCAAAAGGACTAGTTTTGTATGATACCCGTGTTAAGAGTGAGGCAGACAGTTAGAAAGTAGTGAAGAATAAAAATGTGAATTCAGCTTCTGCCGTTGTTCATCGTTTGGGCAGTGTAAAAAAAAACCTCATTTATTCATCTGTCAATGCAAAGCATAAAACCTTTGAAGATAATTCAAAATATAAGGGCCATTTGGTTCCAAGCAAGTAAATATTCATTAGCAGAAGTTTTTATTGGTGGGCTTAGTTTAGCAAAAACCTACTTCACTTTTCTACAGAATCACTGCTAACTTCTTAGTGCTTCTCGTACCGTTGCAGTAGTTTCTTTAGTCAAACTGAATAAAAAATCGCCGCTTGGTAATTGAACCTGTTGTGAACGGTGATCGTGAATTTCTCACTGTCTTCTAATCGTACCCAGAGCCACTGTTTCGAGTGAAAGAAGAATTAATCACACGGTGCTGGCACAGAACAGTAGGGCGAGCAATTAGGGTTCCCTATCAAAATATTTGATCTTCCCATTGGTTCTAATTGTGGTGCAAGGATGCATGTTGTCATGTAGGAAGCCGATTCCTAATGAGAATTTATGACGTCATCAATGTTTATCGTACTTATTACTGTGGTGAGTGTTTCACAGTATATGTCAGCTGTAAATGTGACCCACATTTAATCAAATTAAACACTGAAAATTCCCTTTTTGACTTGGAAAATGGTAGCCATTTTCTAACTGGAGTAAGCTAATTGCTTGAATTTTTTTCGGATTTTGTGAAAAGGAGTGGTGGCACCACTGTGTTGTTTATGCAATTGCGTACACTTTGAAGCGTCGTCACGTGTGCAAACAGTGTGCAAAAACAAATCATCCCTGTTTTCTCGGTAGCAGTCCAGAAACGCTCATCCACTCAATGTCCTTTAGTGTTTGACTTGGTTGGTAAGCATTTTTGGAACCTAGCTTTGTGATATCTGGTCATATGGGCTGCAAGTGTACAAATTGTAGCGAGGCCAACAACGAGAACTTTGTTTTACAGACCAGTAACTGTTAGTCCTCAATATATTGCAATATCCTGACCACTTGAACAGTTTGGTTGGTCTGGATGCTTGGCGTGGTGCTTCACTCTTATTTGTATGCATTCGTGCAGCCATTTCAGAAGTCTCAACGCCGTGTTTCGACACTTGTTTCACTCCTCACAGTTGATCCATGAACTGTGCACAACTCCTCGTAAATTGGAAAAGCTAGTGATTCCTTTTCATGAAAAATTGTAAATGCAGTGTGCAACCCACAACAGGTGGGAAAAACAATATTCGCCAACATTGTTGTCTGCGTTCCCCGTCAAGCAGATGACTACTGAACCAGAACAATCACTTCAGTACTTTCGCTAAGAAGTAGCAGATTGTGCTGTGCACATAACTCTTCAGTCTGACATGCAAATATTTAAAGACTAGGAAATGGCCCTTACTTTGTGAAGAAACATCATAGAACGTTTCATTATGCAGATTTGACTGCAATGATTACTCACTGCCTATTTTTTTAACATTGCTACCATGACTTCCAGCACTTCTCAGCTGTCTATAGTGTTATTGGTGTTCCATATGTTCCCATTGTATGTGTATATGTCATGTGCAGTGTATTGCAAGTGCTATTCACTGGTGCATAATTTCTTTTTTACGAATGAGTGCTTTTGGGAGCACCAACAGGCATCCTCTATCTCGTGTGTCAGCTGATCTACAGTAGGCGAGCAAGGGGAAGGGTAGCTAATTCCCTTAACTTGTAATCCGTGACAACTTTCACAAGAATGTTAACTTGCTGAAATGTTTACTCGGGCTTTCACTATTCGCCAACTGTTACTCAATTAAAGTGCCTGTCACTGAAACCCATTTATCTCTTTTGGAACGTAAACAAAGTTTCCTTTTCAACATGATCCTGTAAATGGTGTTTTCCCAAGATGCACTTGCTTACCACAACTGGAAGTTGATCTAGTTAGTCGCAAAAAGATAGGACGCACAGGTAAGAACATGGATGCTAAACGCAACATCGAGAACAATGTTATATGCAGGGATACAGAGCACAGCAGGATGTGCTTCTCACCAATTTGTTGTCAAATATCATAATGTGGCTGAGGCTAATCGTACTGACACTGCACTTTTTGAGAGTATGTGTGGTTAGAAAGACAATGGGCAGCACAGTAACAAGTACTGTGCAAGGGGGTACGGGCGACGGAATGGCATTGTTGGCACGCCTGTTCCAGGCACGGCCGTTCGAGTAAGTTGAAGGCACGCTAGTTCGAGGCGTGGCGCTTTGTGAAAAACGCATTAAATTCACCATTTTCTGCAAGTTTCTGTCGGAAACGAAGGTTGTGTCTACGAATTTAAGCACCCAATTTTTTAGTTTGCTGAAAACTTTGAAGGCAAATATTTTGTTTAGCATACGTAATAAATTAATGCTTGTTTTGAGTGCAAACATTGTAAGACTCATGAGATTTGTGCGCTTGCCAACAGAAACTAATTGATTCGCTCAGTGCTGTGTTCGTATGTACATGGACATATTATGTTGATGTTGAAGGCGGGTACAATAAATGTGATCGCATCTCCAAGATTTAACGTAAACTTTGTTTATTTTCCACACAACCTCAACTTCGTGACGCCCCGCTGACGGGCCGTTTTTTTTTTTTTTTTTTCGGGAAAGGTGGCAGCTCTACTCGGGGTACAACTTGAAAAGAGTGAGAAATTCAAGATCACCGTTCGGAACAGGTTCAATTACCAGGTTGCGATTTCTTATGCAGATTGTCTAAAAAAACTACTGCGACAATATAAAAAGTGTTAAAAAGTTAGCAGTGATTCCGTTGAAAAGTGAAGTAGGTTTTCGCTAAACTAAGCCCACCAATAAAAACGTTCGCTAATGAATATTTCCTTGTATGGAACCAAATCGCCTTTACTTTTTGAATGACCTTCAAAGATTTTATGCTTTGCATTGACAGATAAATAAATGAGTTTTTTTTTTTGTGCCAATGGCACATAGTCATCAAAGACACTGCTCAAACGAAGGATGGTGGCAGAAGCTGGATTCACATTTTGACTGAGAATTCATATTCCAAGGACTGGGCAGTCTGAACAACCTCAGATGACGAAGGGGAAGTAATCACAATAACTTATCAGTTCTAATATTATCATCTTTTCACCTATGCAGATGTGTTCTTTCTTAGCTGACGTGCTATTGCCACAAATGCAGCTCATTTCAACCCTGAAATGGTATTGATAATTTTTTGCAGAGTCACGTAGTCATTCTGATCAATAACAGATTAAGTGCTCTGCATAATTTGTGTAGATTGTGTAGACTGCATAACTTGTGTAGACTCAAATTTGGAAAGCGAATTGCTATAGTTTACACTGCACTGCTATACAGAGTTTTCAACTGCCCTGGCTTTGTGATAATTGTGTTTGTTTCTTCCTCCATGGCATTGAGGTTCAATTGATCTGGTTGTCTACATACAGTGGCTAAATACATTGTTATGACCCACTGTAATAAACCATTGTAACAATATAGTGTCATACAGCGATCAAGAGAATAATAAAGCATGCTTTATATACTCTGTGGCATGTTGCCTGAGGATCGCTGAAGATGCGGGTTGGCTGTAATTGCTCTATAATTAAGGTAAAAGAAAAAGCTTTGCTTTGGAGGATCCTATGTTGTAATTAACAATTGCTACCTTGACACCAAGGTGCTCTACTTAACTTACTGTTAGACTAATTCACACAAATTTTGTGGTATTAATAATAATGTAATTGCGTGCTTTTAAAAATTTTTCTTCTCACATACCAACTAGGACTAAGAATACAGGCCACGAGGACAGCTGGCCTATATACTGTGATAGAGATGTTTTTTCACTGTTTTCAAGGTTTACTTTATGACTTTCCTACAAGAACAGTATGCAAAGGGCACGTGAAACAGAGGTCAAGCACTAATATACGCTGTACAATGTTGTACTTTGTTGTGCCAGTCACATTGCTCAAAGTTGCATAGCATTTCAACAGTTGACACTTCTTTGTGTACAATACACTGAACGTCGAGAAAATGGGGGCCACACATCAATCTTCGCCACCCTGGTTTAAACAAGCTCTGCCAGGATGTAAGTTCTGCATGTTTATAAAAGGGAACAACTGAGCATGTGGCCTGGAATTCGCGGCAACTGCCGACAGCACCATCAACTGACAGCCGGACAAACCACATCTGCTTTTTGTGTCTTGAGTGAGAAAGCAAAATAATTAGTGTTGCTTCTTGTACAGGCATTGCTACATTACAATCGCACTTCAGTCTCGCAGTGAGCAAAATCAACAAAAGCAGGTGTGCTTCCTTTTACTGGCAGTTTGTGGTACTGTAGGCGGCTACAGCAGAACAGAGGCCGTGTGCTCTCGTGTTCCCTATCGTAAAAAATGACAAAGTGCAAATATTCTGTGAAGACCTGCTTCAGTGTGATAGCGCACCTAAAGTTTCATCGAGGTGATGCGCCATAGCACTGTCCATCTGCCTTCCACACTGTACTATAGGGCTGAAGGAAGAAACCGAAACTGCTCAATGAAGGGTGAAGACAAAAAAGAGGAGCGCTCACACTGTCGGCAAAAAAGCGCATGCCTATGTTCGAGGCTGAGCAACATTTGAGACAGTTCACGGCTAGGTGTCTGGTCTGGAGAACACGTTGACGTCCTTGGGGTGCTGTTTTATTCCTGGAATCCGTCTGGGTGACTTGCACCAAAGACTGGCTGACGTGCTGTCGTTCCAGCTGCTGCCCCTGACTGCTGGGCAATCAACAACTAGGCCTGCAGGCCCGCTGGGTCACTGGCTCAGGGATCACTCAGAGTGCCAGGGTTTCCGCCGCCATCAAAAGTGGCTGCAAATCCTGATTTGCTGTGAGCTGCTTTTCCTTTTACTGTTCCAAGTGGCTGGCATGACCAAGTGTATTGTCTGAGCCACCAAGCTACTACTGCAGTACTCAGTACTGCCGTGGGTGCGGAAAACAGCCGTGTCATGGCGTGGGCTGGCTTACGCTGACGACGTCATAGAAGCATCGTTCCAAGTGATTGGCGTCCAGCAAGCCACAAACTAAACACGTCGAGAAACTTCCAATTCATACGTGCATTTAGCACAGCACTGCACTTGACAGACTGATTCAGTCACAGTTACTTAATATATATTTACACTTTTGCCGGTAAATATGTTTTTTTATTGTGTGTGTGTGTGTGTGTGTGTGTACACTTGTTCGATTGAGTTCCTTGGCTAGTGGACCTATGTCAAAGACTTGGTATTACATCACAATCCAAGTAACCGCTACCAATTCCTTTCATTTGACATGATTGGCCCTGCAATAGCTTCCCAACTACTTATGGAATTCAAAGATTATTGCTTGAGTAATATTGAAAGTTTGGTGAGTTGGTGATAGTTCATGATTACTTGTGAAGCAGCGCATGTAGACAAGGCACAGAAGGTGTCCTATTCGTTTCTTTTATGTCTTGTCTACGTGTACTGCTTCACAAGTAGACATGATTTATTGCTTCAAATCAACTGCCAGAAATATGTTTCATATGTGTAAGGTCCGAGTGGGTTGCAGCAAGTTGTTCCATGTATTGACTGCTTTCTCTCTTCTTTCATTCGGTCAAGCACTCTAAAGGCTACACGGATAGTGACAACAAAGGGCTTTTCGAAAAGTTTTATCAGCATGCAAAGTGATCTTAAGCACTTTCCTTGCTTTTTTCATCTTTAAGTCCGTTAACTCTCTTTCAGGGTGATCAATACTAGTGTTATTTTACTACCGTAAAGTGTGGCAGGAGTATGTAGTGGCTGGTTTACTTGCACACCACAGTAATGTTCAAATCAGCCAATGGCAGTGCCTCTTCATTCATGAAAAATTCGAGCCAATGTATTGTGGAATTTTCCTAGAGCCGAGTGAATGATCTATAGCTAAGGTGTCTTTGAAATATAATTGAAAATTCTTCGCCACGTGCATTGCTGTAACATTTGGCTTACATGTTCTCATAAGCACTGACTACTGGTTAATAGTGTTCTCTCACCATGTTCGCAAAGTGTTGCAGGGTACCTACAATGACATATGTCAAATGAAATCCCAAGCTGAACCTGCAAAAATGTGTTTCTGATAGGTGTTCTAGTTTGGCATCTTACACATAGGGGCTGTGGTGCACTATATAGGTAAGTAGGTATGGAAGGTTTAAAAATAGGGAAAGTCTATGTGTGTTGGGCCAGTTAAACTCTTCTAAAGATGAGAGATGATTGGGAGGAACACTGGTAATTGCACTGTCTTCATCGTTCTTGTGCAGGTCTTCCAGTTATTGTGTTGTATTAAATTACAAATTTGCAATGCAAGCTTGCCTGAGCTCTCTCACTGGAGTAGCTTGACAGCTGCAACAGCTTCAGTTGACAAGCAATGAGGGGGAAGGGACAAAACCTATTACAGTCTGTCACCTTGTTGAGCAACAACACATCTGTAGTTGCAATTCTTTGCTGTAACGAAAGGAAATAATAGCAATAATATCATTTATATTCTAAAGTAGTACACGTGGCTAGGCCTGCCAAAGCCATTTGGTGAGTGGTGTGGCAGAGCCTGGCAGACAGCAAAACAAATAGAATATGTTACATGATTGTAGATTCATGGCAAAAAAAGGATGATAAGACAAAAAAAAAAAAAGAACGCGCACATTCGATTAGAAACAGCTTGGCATCCAAGCGATAGTTATTACCATTATACTGTAGTTCAAAAAATTGAAAGTTAGTAAAACATTGAAATACAGCTATATTTCTTAAGCGAAATTTTTAAGCAAAAAATGCTGCTCTACAAGGTTTTTAGAATATTGGGAACAGTGCACATTAACTTGATATTAGTCCTCAGTGTCCTTCCTGTTGTGGCACTCCATAGTTAAGCAGCACTGGGGCCAGGGCTTGCTCCATTACCAACTTTTGTCTAACGCCTCGTCTGAGAGAAAAGGGGTGTAACTAAGTGTCATGTCAGTGCTGTCCTGTATGTTTCCAGCATGTACATCATACGGCAGCTGGATAAAAGTTTCTCTTCAGAAAAAGTAGGAGGTATCCCAGGCAACACGAGCAGTTTTGAATGACTGGAGAATTGTTTTTATTGAATTCGTATGTCCATATATTGGTCAGTGGAGCAGTGTGCCTCTAGCCGGAATATGTTCATTTGTACACTGTTCTATCCACTAACAAAAATGGGTGAATATACAATTTCTTCAAAATAAAAGTGACTGCAGGTGCACATTGCTGTTTCAAGTAATTTAAGCAGTACCAAAATAGAATCGATTGTGTTTGTGTTGATTCACACCCAAAGTAATTTGATGTCCCTGCGAATGAAATGGCCCACGTAGTGTATATAATTGCATGGATTAGAACCCTTCAAGTGCAAATACACTTTAAGAATTTGTTTTGCCTCGTTATGATAACATCGGCAAAGGCAATATAGACTTGCACCATGCACCTGCAAAAATAAATTTGGCAGATGCCATTCACCTTAGGAATCGATGTTATGCAAAGCATGCAGAGGGAGGGTCACTGTGTGGCAATTTTTTATTGAGAAATAAGTTACAAAATGACGCTAAAGTTACGTACAGATGTTTTACACACAGATACATGTTAAACAGTCGCATGTTTACTGTTACGTAACAATGTCAACTGCAACATGGGTATCAGCTACACCAGAAGTGATAACCTGATAAGTATCTTTTGTGCCAACGAGGTAGGTGGCCCTGGACACTGCTTGATAAGTGAGCTTCAGCGGATAGCGCTTCAGTGCAACGGTTCTTCCGTTTGCCTTTGTAGGCATTCTTAGTGTGCCCATGATTCGGCGGCACAGTTGGACCAGCTCGTTAAGTGCAGAAAGTACGACATATTCTGCATGCTTGCTTCGTTATCAGTTTTAATTGGCTATGAAAATAGTTGTTCATGTACAGAGGGGATCACTGCTAAATAGAACACTTTCGTGTGCATAGTCCGCATTTCGCTTTCTGGCAAAAGCATAGTGGCTTAGATTTGCGTCAGACTACTTCTGGTTGACTTTTCTGACTTCATACCCCGCCACGGTGGTCTAGTGCCTACGGTACTCGGCTGCTGACCCGCAGGTCGCGGGTTCAAATCCCGGCTGTGGCAGCTGCATTTCCGATGGAGGCGGAAATGTCGTATGCCCGTGTGCTCAGATTTGAGTGCACGTTAAAGAACCCCAGGTGGTCAAAATTCCCGGAGCCCTCCACTACGGCGTCTCTTATAATCATATGGTGGTTTTGGGACGTTAAACCCCACAAATCAATCAATCAATCAATGTTCTGACTTCATTTGATACACCAGTGCCGTGCACGAATAATTTTTCTACGTCTACCAGCAGTTATGGGGCTTCAATATGACAGGTGCTCATTACAGTGTTCTCTTTGACAATAGACGGTACTGTACCTTGTTTGTGTTTGCAATGCATGTTACTAGTGTCCTGGACCGGAATGTTATTGAAAACTCTTTATTTTCGGTGGTGGGATCACTCTTAGTGCAACCAATGTAACATACACACGGCCCTACATGGTGCTTTAGCTCATCATTTAGCATGGTGAGTTTCTGTTTAACTAAACATTCTTTTTCCTAGGTTCACACTGTCTGTCATAATCATTACTTTTGAACTACAATTTCACTGTTGCCTTGGTAAAGGATAATTACTTTGGTTATAATTCACAAGCAATGGGTGACTTGTAATGGTGATTCCTTACTTCTTTAAGCACTAGCCCTCTTTTTGGCCTTGCCCAACATGTTGGTCTATTGGTTACAGGGCTTGAGCGCTGACCCAAAGGCTGCAAGATCAATTCCTGGCCGCATGACCACAGTGTCTATGAAGACGAGAATGCTTGAGTAATATGTACTTGGATTCAGCTGCACGTTAAAGCACCCAGGCGGATGAAATTTCTTGAGCCCCCTACTGCAGCATCCTTCATAATTATATACGGTTTTGGGATGCTAAGTACTAACAATTATTATTCCTTTTGTCCTCGTGCGTGCTGAGTGAAACAACTGGCTGTCTGGCCATTATTGTGCTTACCTCAGGGTTTCCTAAATTGTTCAATGCAGTCGATGTAGAAGTATTTGTATATTTGCAGCTTGTTCACTTTGGATAGTTTTTATTCTTATGGAAGAAATAGAACTCGTGGTGCTTTACTATGTCATATACGGTTAAGTCCTCAGCTGCTTCTCAGCGCCATTTAAGATAGCATCTATCCTTATTGATTCCACTGGCGTGTAAGCAAAGTGTACAATTGCATTTTTTTTAATATTACACTGTTCAGTAAAGGTGTGATCATCCTAGGGTGCAGTACTGTCCCCTAGGACCAGAATGAGCAAACAGATGCTTGTGCAGTAGTAGCCACACTAGGATCTGAGAAAGCTCTATTCCAGTCTTCATTGCAGGTGGGAGACAATATGAGACATTCAAATCAAGATGAAGCTCCACAATTGCTTGTATTTTGGTGGTACAGTCAAACCGGATTATGTAATGATCTCTGGTAGATTAAATGATCCTTTGCATCGAACTACTTATGTGGATTCCTGGCTGTGTAGTGATGACTCACCAGCCCGCCGTGCAGTGTCACCGTTGAATTGTCTGGTCATTTGTTAATACGATAGATGGGAAAGAGGGACAGCAATATGTAAGAAATTGTAGTGCATAGAATTGTCTTTATGCACTGGTTGAAGTATCACAGGTGTGTTCTCTTCATAATGCACCACTTCATTATTGATGGAAACTAAAAAAAAAAAGATCTATGAATCGTCTTGAAAAACATGTACCCGGTGCACACTTTCAGTTTCATGGCATCTATGGTTCACGTGCCCAGTATTATTTAGCCACTGCTGCTTCTTTCATTATAGTCCACCCACATATGGTGTGCTAAATGGGATAATGAATAATTGGCACATTGGTTTGGTTCACTGGGCATTCATATCCTTTATGCTTCTGCATCGCACTACCTCAAGTGTTCTTAAATTCCATATTTCTTTCACAATTTCAAGTGCTGAGAGTTGAGCTGGCCTATGCGCAGCGCTTTTTTTTTTTCAAAACTATAAATTATTTCACCTTACGAATTACTGAAAGAATATTTGTGCAGGTATGGTAGTAATGGTAATTAAAATATTTCTAACGACCAGGCCCAGTTGATGCCAATAGTGAAAGTATGTTTGAGCATATTGTGTTCTTTGTAGTGACTTTAACAGTGTTCTGTGTGCTTTTGCAGATGTTTTCATTCCCTCTGTAAAGAAGCAAAGAAGTTTCATGCTTTGAATATTGACAGCAATGCATTGCACCTGCACCTTCTTGGAAATCATTTGCCATTTCACACATTTGCTGGAGCTTAATGCATTATGAACATGAGAATGTGACAGTGATGTGGTCGTGTCTGTGGACTGCTACTAAAGACCATTTGCATTGAAATGAGTGAAAATGATTATTCAGTTTCTGCACTGTAATTCAATCGAAATTTTGAAGCCTGTAATAGTTTCATTGTGGTGTGTGCATGTGTGTAAGCTTTAGTGTAAAGAAGTTGTGTCTGCCTGACAAAGCACAAGTCCAGGTGTTTACTAATGCACATCATTACGTGTCTATATGTGCTATGAGTAACAGTTTTGTGAATAAGTAACTGTAATTCCTAATACTTGCTGTTGGCACCTTGATCTTTCACTGCAATATGTAAATAATAGTAATATAGTAGCAGTCTGGTGTTGCTTCATTATGCTTTTCATCTGTAAAACCTTTGTGTATGTCTCTGTATAGGTCTCAACAAAGTGTTGAAATAATATTGACAAACTTGATTTACTCTTTTCACAGTGCCACATGCTGAGTAATAACCACTTATGTTTGCTTTAATGTTTCTGTATTCTCTTTTGCCACCAAATGCCGCACCATTTTCATTAGATTGTTTGCTGATGACATCGTTCTGTATCGTGCCATCAGAAGTTATGAAGAGGACTAGCATTACCTATAATTTGGCCTTGAATCCATCAATTCATGGTGTTCATCGTGGCCTATGAGGCCAAATCGCTGCGAGGCTAAACTCGTCTCCTTCACTAGAAATTCTTGCCACTTCCCTACCACATATACATCTAATCACACTCGTACAATGTCAGCCACGTTATGCTGGTATCTGGACCTTCACCTCCGATCTGACTTTTCCTGGAACTTTTTGCAGCTGCTAAACCCTGCCTTGCAGTACCTGCACATGAGTAAAAACTTACGTGTGTTATCTTAACGTGCCCTAAAATTGAGTAGGTGTCTGCCATACGGGACCTAGAACCAGCATACACTCAAACATCGTTATTTCATAGTTGCATCTAACATGAAACTAAGTTTGTCAAATTAAACAATTTATTATAAAAGTTCATTTCTAATACTACCTATTTCAAGACTGTTTTTATTTACTTCGTTAAAACCAATTTTTTATTAAATCTGGGTTCGTTATATCGAGGTTTGAGTGTATATAATTGATAATATAATATCTCTGCAGATACCTGCTGCTCACTTCATTTTCTCTGACTACTCTCGTTTCACTGTGTCACTGCCTTAAAAGCTCGTGTTGGTGTTGATAACCTTTCTCATCCCTGTAAACTTGCTCACTTATCTCTTTTGCATACGTACTATCATCATTCATTGCTTCATGATGACTTCTTTCAGTAACCCTTAGCCATGTTTCAAGGCCGTGATTGTCCTATCACTATTGCAAACTCATTTCCTGCCGTACTTTCACCCTTCACTGATTCGTTCATTCCAAAAACCATCATTGAATGGAACCAGCTGCCTTGGAGTCTTAGAAAGCAATGTTTTAAAATTCAATGATAAAAAATAACCAAGTTCAGTGTTCTGGTGTCTTCTGAATAACCCATTTAGTTTTTATTTCGTGCTCTATAATTATGTTATTCTATTGTATTGTATTACATTTTTAAATATTTTTTAATACTTCCAAAGTGTTCTGTTATTGTGTTGCCTTTTTGATTATGCTTAAGCAAGTGTTGTTTTGTTTAGAAATTTTCATGGTTGCTTTGCATCTATTACATTGTATATATTTTTTCTCACACCCTTATGTAATACCTTCTCATTGAAGACGTTTACAAACTCCTCGAAATAAGTCAATTCTCGCTTTCATAATTCATTTCTTTACTTTTTTTCGCAGGTGATGCTGAAAGCACATTTATAGTGTTGATTTCAGTGCAATTTTTTGTCTTATATTCTTAGCAGTTGATCATTTTGGCATTAGAAGGTGGCCTTCTAAGCATGAATCGATCTATGGTGATTGTTAAAATGGAGTGGGATTTGTTAACAATTATGATAAAGTGGGATATGTTGTGAGACGTGTGTGTGGTCATGTAAGTGTGTGAAATAATATGCAGTGAATACCTCACTTTGTATTTTGTGGTAAATTAAGCTTTCATTAGAGCAGGACAGAGACCTTAATGGGAAGTGTATGAACAGTACTAGTACGCATGGAGAACCAATTTTGTATGCAAATCACATAAATATGTCATTAGCTGAAAATTGTGATGTCATTCGGTTCCTTGCTAACAATTTTTCTCCTATCATAGTTTCCAGTTTCTTTCATACCTTTTTCACTCACATTTTGTTTCTTATGCTTCATGTGTTGAAATAGTGTACCGATTCTGTTGCTATACAGCTATGTGCCAAAACAAGTGCAATAAATGCCTAATGTTTTGGATACAATTAAGACATTTGGGGGTTTAGGCATAGTATTGGAATCCCATCTAAATCAGGTCCTTGTGCATTTGCAGGTTTTTGCATGTATTAGGTTGAGCATTCGCTTACAGATAGGTGGGAAATGTTGTAAAACGTGTTGTCATTCCACAGCTACTTCTACACTAACATAAGGTTTAAATAGGCAAAGGTAATCATGTACTGTATTTACAAGTGCAGCAACATTCCTTCATTAACCGGGGGCTGTAGTCCACTTGCAGACAATGTAGGTAACATGGTTTTCAATGCCCTTTCTGTTCTTTTTGCATGATCTTTTGTGCAGCATCCCATGAGCAGGACCATTCACTCATGTCCGTAGAAGGTGGACTGTACTCCTGCCGACAGTGCACCTATGTTACCAAGAACAGTGCACACATTCGAAGACACCTTCGCATACACACCAGCGAGCGGCCCTTCCAGTGCCACTTGTGTCCAGCTGCATTCGTTCAAGGCAGTCACCTTAAAGGCCACATTCGTACACACACAGGAGAGCGTCCCTTTTCCTGTGACCAATGCAGTGCATCGTTCTCTCAGAAAGGGAACCTTGTGGACCATGTGCGCATCCACACAAGGGAGGGTCCCTTTTCCTGTGACCTCTGCAATGCATCCTTTTCACAGAAACGGTATCTCGTGGGCCACATGTCCTGTCGTCATAAAAACAGGAAGCTGTGAAAAGTGAGTGGTTTACTGCCTTCTGTAAGGGGGGAGGCACATCAGGCTGAAGAGAGCTCGTTAATTAGAAGACACAGAAAAAGAGTAGTTTGAGTTTGGGGTTTGTAAGTTATCTTAGTTTGGCAAGTGATAACGGCATGCATACATGGGATGAAAAACCAGGAGTAGAAGAAAGTGCAAAGAAGAGGCCACCTTCTTGAGAAGCAAGTATTCACACTATCGTGCAGTTTTTATAGGTAACAATTCCTTCATGAGAAAAACTGGTGAGCGGCCACATGCACTTAGTTTCGAACTTTGTGCCTCATGGAAAGTGCGAGGAAAAAGGATTAGAGACCATAATTTCTTTAATTGCGTGTCTCATAATCTGCATATTCAGCTATGGTGGAGGTGCTATTGCTTTTGTCCCCCTTGATTTGTTTCTCTTGATGTCAGAATACTGCATAATAATTAGAAACTACATATAATGAATTATAAGGCACTTTATTTGTGAGCCTTCTCCCAAACTTGTTTTGGGAATCATTTGAATGTCTCATAGCTTGAACCAGTCCGAGAGCAAGAATGTTTAGGTATATTTATCTTTTTATTTATTTTAGACATACTGCAAGCTAATTCTAGCTTTTTGTCCGGAAGAGGCTACAATAAATGCAATTAAGCAAATAACAAAGAACCCATGCAAATACTAGTACAGATTTTTTTGGTTGGGAATCTGGGGGTAGAGATTTACATTTATATATTTGAAACAATCATTCATACGTGGGAACACTTAAATATAGATCACTCATATGGTCATATCATAATGAAAGGTATTAGTATCGAGGGCAGCCGCTGCAGAGGCTGGTGCTGCTGTCGCTGCGACATAGTAAACGACATCACGTGACTCATTTGTGACGTCGTTAGTGCAGCACACTCGCTTTCAACCCCGAGACAGCTCATATTTAGGGCGAAGCTCCTTAAAGCGGCACCCGTTTGTTCCTCGTAGCAGTAGTAGTAGTCGTAGTGTGTAACCAGTCTTAATTTTTTACCTCAAAGGTGGTGCCGGTGGGAGATTTCTGCTGTGCTTTGTTGAACAATAAAAAAATCGCAGCGTGCGTGTTAACTAAAAGCCGAATTCTCCTGTCTCTCATTACCCCTTTGCAGCCATTGGCATGTACATTGAGCATTATCTGACAAGAAAGGGTTGCTACGTTATACTCGCTGGGTGTAATCTCCTTGGTTTTAAAAAGGTTTAGCGAGCGTCGGGCCGCAGTGCCATGAGTACCGTGCACTAGTATATACCATGAACTCGAGGTGGTTAAAGGTGGGAAGTAGACACGAAGCGCAAGCTGTAAGAAAGTGTGTGTGTGCCTCCTCTCGTTCAGTCCTTGGAATGTCCGCTGGATGACGGTGCTTCTATATGAGGAATATGTGATGAAAAGATGTGAGATGGTAGTACTTGGAGTGTAAATAGGTGGACGAACGGACACACAGACAGACGCATGGATGGACGCACGGATGGCTGCACGGACGGATGGACGCAAGAGCGGATGCATGACCGAACGCAGGGACGGACGCACAGATGGACGTGTGGATGCACGAACAGACGCACGCACGGATGGGCAGATGGACGCACGTGCGGCCACACAGATGCACGCATGGACGGACGGAAGCAAGAACGAATGGACAGACGGATGCTTCGCCCCACTCTCCATCATTCACTCCGTGAATATGCTGCCATTTTTTTTTTAACCTACATGTTTGTTGACCACTCAATACCGCTGCGTCGGATGCATTCGAGTGAGCCTAACATGATTTAGCCCTTTCAAAATGTCGCGGCAGTGATATACTTGATTGATAAAACTGAAATTGGTGAAATGAATCGGCGTTTATCCTCAAGTGTGTAGCTCACTGAGCGACCACTTCTCTTTTCTTTTTTTTTTCGTCGTCCGCAAAGATTTTGTGTTCCAAATTAGAGTTTAGAAATGTTCGGTTTGTACGACAGTGTCCTTCACGAATCTGTAACGCATAGGAGTTTATTACCTTTATTCGCACTAGGCAGGAAAGAATGATTCCCGAAACGTGAGATTGCAGCAGCCATTCTGTTCGGCCCTTGTGTAGTTACACAAACTCATGGTGCAGTCTCTACTTCTTACCCTGGTGTGAGTTTCCCTGCATCCACAAAACATAGAAGCAGCGAAACGCATGTTCCATAAAACCGAGAATGGCAAAGCAATCCTGCATTCATTATTGCGTGTGCAACACGCACTTTTGCGAAAAAGATTTTGTGTGCTTTGTTGAGGCTAAAATCTTCTGTAAGTACGACGTTAGAATTTCCGGGAATGTACACTTAGTAATTTGTTTTTCTGATTCACACGAGGCCAATAAGCTTTTTCCAGCTGTCTGTAGCAAGGGGCCGCAAGAATGATTTTGTCCTTGTGCAGTTCTTTTGCATTGCGTATTAGGGCTTCTCTCCTTCCGTTAGCAGCCTAGATGTGGTGAGCTGCTGGTACACGAATTGGTTGATACCAGAGGCCAGCAAAGTCACTGAAAATAAGATACGGTAATTGTAAATAACTGTCAAGCAAGTTAAGCGTGCAGTTATCGCAACGTTCTTGCATCATATCACATTAGTAAATACACGCCGCACAGAGAAGCTTGGTAGTGAAAGCGAGTATTAAGGAGACAAAAATATATACGGGTGAAGTTCCGTTTACTGAAATATAATTGTTAAGTATAATCGTCCGGCAATAAATCTGGTGAAAGTATCAGGCTGCGCAAACCGCAGTTGTTGTGAACAGTAATGTTATTGCAACAAAAGATCTCATGCAGCAGCTTATAAAATGTAACGTGAGCTTGATAAAACCAGTGTCAAAGCATCGTTCACTTTTGACCACTCGATGCCGTTCTGAAAATAAGGGCGAGGTGTCGCCGTGAACCGTGCCGAGCAGTCCACACAAATTGAAACGTTACCTGCCGGCCGTGCTCTTTCGGCGCAAAAGCAAGAGAGAAGTGCACGCTATCGCGCTCGCCTCAGTAAACGTAAACGTGCACAAAATGTGGGAGTGCTTCAGTTTACACATTACTAGATTAATTTCAAAACTCACCTTTTACCAAAGTGCCTCTTACCGTTGGGCATCCATGCCGCCATGCGCATGAGTTCCGTCGAAAATGCATGACGTGGCGATGACGACACCTTAAAAATATTTGTTGGCAAATACTCCAAATTGTTTTGCAGCTAATACAGTGCAAACAACCCTTGCCAAGAAAAAAATGCCACGGCTGAAGAGCCTGAATTCTTGGAGTTGTCGAACACCCTGCATAGTCGGTACCGCTGCATAATGTCGTTTTATACATCTCAGGAAGAATCCGGCAAATGGTGCCGCAGTATGTCCTTGCCCTTATTAAACATGTTATCATACCCATACATGTCCAGGAGTTTCAAAAAAAAGAGAAAAAAGTTGCACATCTTAATAGTATTTTCTGAAACTTATGTAGCTATTTTTCTTTTTGTACATGGCAGCAAACTCTAATGGCCTTCCTGGCCACATTGCTATGGTAAAAAAAAAACATACCCAATATGAGACAGCCTCTGCAAATTGCTATTCAATTTGCTAATTTGGAAAGATAGCCTTCATTGCAAAGCCATTTTGTAATTTTGTTGAAGAAAGACACTCATGTATCAATATGCGCAAAAACACACTCCAAACTCGGATATCCAATATCGTAGATCAAAAGGGAAATTGAAGATATATTTATTTATCCATGCACCATCCTACCCCGCAATACATTGTATTTCATAACATAATATATGCTATTTCTCTCAGTAATGTAAAGTCGCTGTACACTTTAAGGTATGTAACCACTTTTTTTTTGAAATCTTATTTGATTTTGTTCCTTAGTTGTTTTCTTTGGCATAAGAAAGGCTATTTAAAAAATGCATTTCTAGTATGTTAGACTAGAAAAGTACAACTTTTTACAATTAAATTATGAAAATTATCCAAAATATGTCAATGTAACCATACATTAACCCTGTAAAGCCCAATGTATCATATTTGGTACATTGAATATAATATCTCAATAAAGCTTCTATAGGTGTCATAAGCAGCTATTGACGATATTTGACATATTATGAAAAAGCTACACTGGCTTACATAATGTAATGGAATGTAATGTAAAGAATGGAATGGAATGGCAAAACTTTATTTGCAGTCCTGCAGGATGCGCGTAGCGGGCGTATCCTATGTAGAGACCGACAGGGAATACCTGGCGGCCTCTTCGTGGGCCTGCTGGACGGCCCATTGCTGGTCGGCGAGAAGTGAGCTCCTGAGGGACCTCTCCCATTTACTTGAGGTAGAGTCGGGAGGTATTGTTCTACACTCCCAGAGCATGTGTTCGAGTGTCGCCGTGTGTCCTCACGAGTGGCATGTGTCGCTAAGGTATGCATCAGGATAATAAACGTCAAGCTTGGCAAGGTTTGGGTGTGTGTCTGTAATAGACGTAGGGTTAGCACCTGTGGTCTGCCAAGTTATGGATGTGGGAGTGGAAAAATGCGGCGTTCAAGACAAAACTACTTTGTTATGTCGTTGTACGTATTGGGTGCATCCTGATTGCTCTCTAACTCAGCGAGATGGGGTTGCCCTGTGGCGGCGCGGTCAGTAAGTGCGTGCGCTGAATCATGGGCAATCTTGTTGAAATTAAATGGGGCACCTGGTTGAGATAGCGGGGAACCAGATGACAGTGTGGTGCTACAGGGCACTTGGGTCCACTCTGCGCAGGATACTTAACGCCTGGTCGGGGATGACTCCACGTTCAAAGGCTTTGATGGCGGGTCTGGAGTCGGTGTAGATAAGTTTCCGTTTGCTGTTGAGCATACCTATAGCTATAGCTACTTGCTTCATTACTTCGGGGTTTCGGGTGAGGATTATGGCAGAGTTAAGAATCTGCTGCGCGGATGATACCGCAACCGCTGTCAAGGCTCGATTGATGTGATAGGCAGCTGTGTCCACGAACGAGACGTTGCCCGCTTTTATGTCTATGCGCTAGACCAGTGATTGTCATAAGGTCAGCGATTTTACGGGGAATTAGAGTCAACTTCGAGGGATCCCTGGCCGTCGAGGAGAAGAAGCCGAGCTCGCGCAGAATATGGCGGCTCTCTTCGTTGGTGGTCAGTCAAGTCAATTGCACGCGTTGCTGAGCTTCGATGATCTCTTCTAGCGTGTTATGTATGCTTAGCTCGAGGAGTTTATGCGTTGGAGTGATGATAGAAAGGCCAAGGGCTTGTCTGACCACCTTGCGAATAAGCATATTGAGTTTATCACGCTCAGCACGTAGCCATTTGTGTATAGCAGCAACATAGGTAAAATGGCACAAAACAAACGCATGTACAAGACGCAGCAGGTTATCTTCTTTGAGGCCATGGTGTCGATTGGCTACTCTGTGTACGAGTCGTATGGCATTCTTAGTCTTAGTTCTGAGCTTGTGTACTGTTCGGGTGTTGGTTCCGCGGGACTCAATGATCATGCTGAGGACCTTGATGGTGTCTACCTTGGGGAATGTATGACCATCTCTGGTGTGGAGGGTGATATTGCGTTCCGCCGGAGGTTTCCACCCTTTGTGCTTGGCACCCCTGTGTTTGGGCAAATATATTAACAGCTTCGACTTCGCGGGTTAGTACCTGAGACAGGTGTGGTCGAAATAGTAATCAGAAATGTCGATGGCCTCTTGCAGGGCGGACTCAATGAATAAGCCATCTGACCCTGTGGAGCACCATATGGTTACATCGTTTGCATAGAGGGTGTGGTTTAGCCTGTCAATTTTCGAAAGTTGTGCGGAAAGCCGAATTATCACAAGGTTGAAGAGGGTCGCCGAGAGGAGGGATCCCTGAGGAGTGCCTCGCTGTCCGAGCTCCACTTCTTTCAACAATACATCTCCAACGCGGAGGACTGCTCTGCGTCGAGTAAGAAAGGAGTGGATAAAGTCGAATCGATGCCTCAGGCCAAGGGCTGCGATCGCTTTCAAGATTGACGAGTGCATTATGATATTGAATGCCTTCTATGAATTGAGACCGAGTATCGCACGAGTGTCTCGAGTGTTTCTGCCATCTAGAATTTGGTGCTTTAGGAGTAACATGGCATCCTGATTGGATAATTCTGATCGGAAGCCAATTATGTGGTGCGGAAGGAAGTCGTTATCTTCGAGGTATCGACCAACCCTGTTGAGGGCGACGTGCTCAGCCAACTTGCCCACGCACGATGTGAGATGAGGCGTATGTGATCTGTGCTCGGCGCCTTTCCAGGTTTGGGGAGGAGGACCGTGTAAGCTAGTTTTTAGGCATCGAGTATCTCACCCTTTCTCTATATTTCGTTGATAGTGTCGATGAGGTAAGTGACAGAAGGTATGTCCAGGTTGCGTGGGAGCTTGTTGATGATGTCATCGGGGCCAGGGGCTGAGCAGCCATTGAGCTCATTGAGAGTTTGGCGCACATCTTCGGTAGAAAAGTCGGCATCTAATTTGGTGTTGTTGCTACCAGAGTAATCGAGTGAGGGGTCACAAGGCCCGTGAGAAGCGGGAGATATTTCTCCACGATGTTCTTGACAACATTCTCCGGTTATACTGTCCGTTTAGCTTGATGAAGTACCATCACGATCGAATGACGCTGATTCGTGTGGGTGTTCGTTTCATTGAGGAGTGAGTAAGTTTCACGTTTTCCCTCTACGAACCTGACCATCAATCAAGTTACAAACTTCGTCCCACTGCTGTTCTGAAAAGATACAGTATTGATCCACCATGGTCTTGTTCAATTGAAGTATGCGTTTGCGTAACCTTGATTGAAACACAATCTCCACAGGCCCACTGGAAGGGCCAGTCTCCACTGGCCCTTCCAGCGGGCCAGTGGAGACTGTTTGGCCTCGAGTAGGTAGGCAAGACGACTGTCCATTTGTTCTGTTAGAAGGTCCGTACTGATAGTTTAGGTTGCCTTGTTGATGTCAGCTTTGAACTAGGCCGTCCAGGTCTCGAGGCTTGGTGTGGTATCGGGAGGAGGTCGTTCTGCGTGGGTCTTATGAAGGAGGTACCAGTCGACCCACCTGTACGACTTGGTCTTCCTGCTGACTGTGGGGAGGTGTACGGCCAATATGAAGTGGTCACTACCGAGATATACCGCGAGGTTGGATCAGCAGGCGTCCGTGATATTCTTGACGAAGCAGAGATCCGGCGTAGTGTCTCTTTGCGTTGACATACCGGTGCAAGTGGGAAAGTCCTTGTCCGTAATGAGAATAAGGTCCACGTTATTTGGACTTTTCCAAAGCTCGTTATCTTTGGATGTGTCGTACGTGTAGCCCAGGCGCTATGCGTGGCGTTAAAATCACCCGCAATCACTAGCGGGTTTGGACCCACAAGACGGACAATTTTCTGGAACAAGCGTGTGAACCTTAGTTTATAACGGCTGGGACTACTTTATACATTGAGGATGCACACACTTTGTTGTGATATGCTTCCAGAGAGAATTTCGATCATAACGTGTTCAATTTCGGGCACATTGAGGCTGTGCACTGTGCAGGTAATCTTGTCAGCAACCAGGGTGGCGTTACCACGTCCTCTCGAGGGACGGGGCAACCACTGGCATCCGAAATCCTGGCGGTTAGTACTACAGTCTTTCGTAACAGCATAATGTGAGGTTTCGCTTCGTGGCTACGGAGGTATTGCTACAAGAAGGCTGTCTTGTGGGTGAAGCTTCTGCAGTTCCATTGCCAGATTCGCAACTCGTCATTTGGCCTGGCCATCTTGAAGCATGTAGGAGTCGGCCTGAGCACCCGGTGGGTGCATAAGGGCCGCGTGAAGTGGTGGACTGAGCACGGCTGTACGCTGCGACAACGGCTTTCCCGAAGCAACGGCAGGTGCGACGAAGTGATTGAGGTATTGCTCCACTTGGCCCAACCGATTATCATGAGCCGCAAGGGTAGACCGCACGAGAGCCATGCTTTTGCCAAGAAAGCGAAGGCTTTCCTTTATTGCCGATAGCGTGCTCTTAATGTCATCTAACTAAGCCTTTAAAGCTGGCTGATCAAGGGCGACCGCGCTTTTCTTGTGTGCGCTTTCACTGTTGTCATTACCGGTGCTTACGGGTTGTGGCTGCGACGGGGTGATTACAATGTCATCGTTGTCGGTGGTGGGCGTAGCAGCGCATGTGTTTCTTTCATTTTTCAGTTCGGCAATTGCGACTGTGAGTTTGCGTATTGTTTCTCTCATCGGCACGTTTTCGTGCTTTAAAATAGCTATCTTAGATATGGCGTGTGTATCATGCTCTGGGAGTGAACCTGACTCTACCTGTGATGTAGTGTTTCCTTTTCCTCGCTTGAGTGAGAGTTCCCCGCTTATTCTTGTTGGTGTTGCCTGGTGATGGTGGTGCTGATGGGCTCGGCAATCGTTGACGGGAGACCCCGGTGTGACTGGGGTGACGCCTAGAACCGGCGTGAGTCCCGGAACCGGAGTGGGATCCCGAGCAGGACCCGGGTCGGAAACCTGGATGAGAACTGGAACGGGACCTGGAGTAGCCCCGCGGTATAGATCTGGTTGGGGTCCCAATTCGCGCGCTGTCGGAATGAGTCCGAGGGTGGCTCCGGGACCTCGATGCACGCATGGAGTGGTTCTTGGGACGAGTACGGTATAAGGACCGGGATTGGCTGCTGTCGGATCTGCCATCTGTAGAAAGCTTCGAAGCTTAGTCGTCGTCAGTGGTCGCATTGAACTCGTTCGTTGCTTCATGATGGTTGTTGTGTTGCGTTGAGTATGCTCGCTCCCCTCATCGTCGTCATACCACGTATGGAATGTGGTAGCGTTCTTTACATTCCTTGTCGGCAGTTAGGTGGGCTAATCCGCAAAGCTTGCATGTTGGTGTTCAGCGGTGTTCCTTTTCTGGGTTCGGCACACTGCAGCCTCGGCAGATTACGTTTTCAGGGTTCGAGCGTCTCGAACCCTGGAGCTCGATGGCCGAGTGGACTGCAGACGCAGAAATATCTATCTGTCTACAGTATAGTGTACATTGAAGTAGCACCAATCTGTATTGCACAAAATTGGGCACGCGATGTCCATCGAAGGCCACGATCACTGCGGTGGTTATTCCGATGCGCTTGGCAGCCAGGGCTAGTGAATTGAGGTCGTGTACAATCTTCACACCAATATCCGCCGAACCGTCTGGCACGGGAATCTCTCGAATAATGCGCCTTTGCATGTAGAATGTGGTGTTGCTTCGTAGGCACTAACTTCATAGGTCTTGTTAGCGATGCGGATTTCTTCAACGTGCACGTAGTGATTAGCATTTTCTCTCTTCGAAGGGCTTGCCACTAACATATTCTGTTTAATATTGGGGCAGAGCGTGTCTGCTTGCTGTTCCAATGGGCTGATACCTGCCGAAGTCGAAATGGCTTCAGCGATTGTCGTTTGGCCAACCCTAGCAATGTTAAGACCCCCTCTGGGTTCAATGATGATGGGGATGGTGTCCTTTGGTAGTTGAGGCATTCGGCTTGCTCGAATAATTTTGTTCTTCACATTTTCTCTGTTGCAGGGTTTGTGCTCATTGCGTTTCGAAGCACTATATGACGGCGCACGTTTGGAGCCTTCATTTTGAGCTAGCGCTCGGCGACACGAGGCAGTCTACCAGCCTTGGTCTGGTGTGATTTCCTTCGGGTCAATGTCTTCGCCTATCACTTGGTACTCCATTTTTCACCGAGACAGTGCAGCTATAGGACGCGCAAGCGAGCGCGGGCCACAATAGAGCGAAAAAGGCACTCGCTATCTGTCGGCGGGCGTGCGACAATGGAGGAGGCGCAATAAAATGCAAGAAACAAGCACTCACTGTGCCCGAATCGTGTCGGCAGAGTCCTTGTGTCTCCTGCAGAGTCCTTGTGCACTAATATAACGTTGAAATCGCAAAGTAGCGTCGCAAAAACGTTGAATAAGGCAGGAGCCATCGTGGAAGCTTTCGCACACTTTGGCTTCTTCTTCTTCTCTGTAATGTATGATAGTAATATAATTATTAACAATTATTACTAAGTAACTTACGCCTCAAACAAAACTTCATTCATATTTTTCTCAAAATCAACTGTACAAGGAAAGTAAAATCAGTCAGCGTTTTCTCACAATTTTTCTGAAAAGGTAACTGTTCGTGGAAATTACAGGGCTAACAGTGTGCAGTGAGCTAGAATCTTTGTGCTGTCGTCGATATTAAACAGAATTTAAACATAACATAATTAAACATAACAAAGAAACAATTTTTTTAATTTTCATACGACTGTCTTTCAATTGAAACCTTAAAACATGAAAAGGTAATTGGTGATTTTTAATTATCCTTGTTCATTACATAGATTGAGATTGATTGATATGTGGGGTGTAACGTCCCAAAATCACCATATGATTATGACAGACGCTGTAGTGGAGGGCTCCGGAAATTTCGACCACCTGGGTTTTTTTTAACGTGAGCCCAAATCTGAGCACACGGGCCTACAGCATGTTCGCCTCCATCGAAAATGCATCCACCGCAGCCAGGATTCGATCCTGGGACCTGTGCGATTACGTATATTACTGTTTGAGAAAGAAGCATTTGGAGTTCTGTTTAAAATTATTGAATCACTTGAAAGTCATGATTGTTTTACAGAATGAAAAACTACTAAAAATGAAGTTTTGGGAAAAACAAGAATGTATTTTCTAAACCTGCTTTATGCACCATTGGAAGGTTGCGGGATGCTAAAAGGAGCCAGACTCATAACTGGGTCCTTCCTTAGCTTTTGTGAGTTGACTGTTCCTAGTTTTTTTCTAAGGTCCTAGTTTTTTTTTTCATTTTGTTTTTTGTCAGCCATTGACTGGCAGCTGTCCTTCTTCGAGTGAGGTTAGTTCATGCTGACATAAGCTACTGTGCTGCAGTAGCCAGGATATTGACAGCTCACAGCCTGCCTTAAGATATCCATCATGCCACTATTTCCACTGCTAAACTGACATAAACGATCCTACAGACAAAAACTTCCCCGGATAGCATGCACATATTTATAAACACGCTGCCAAAGCATACCATCGAAACACTCATTTGCATTTTGGGTTTTTCCGCTGACATGTTTCCTCAGATTATGCTGTCTAAACAGAGCTCTGGATATGCAGCCTTCTCTTTGTTTGGTATGTCTTGCTAAATTCCCCCCCCCCCCCCCCCCCCCGTAAATTGTATTGCGCTGTGTCCAGAACTTTGGCTTTTTTGCAGGCACATTAATTTTACACTTTGTGTTTTGGCCTTTGTCTCTCTCGAAACTGCTGGCATACACTGCTGATATGCTAATATACACCACAACCTCATTTATTCTTTGAAAAGAAATTGAGAAAAAATGCACCATCTAGAAATTGTGCAACGTAAATTGACTAAAATATTGTGTAGTTTCACTGATCACGATGTTGTGACTGTCGGCTTTGGAGGAAAGCATAACAAACTAGAATGGATCGTTTAGGTGTTGCTATACTCACCCTTGATGATTCTCCTGATTCGTTTTCTATATATATTATAGTTTCTTTCGTACTGTGTTCTTTTGACTCATTTTGTATCATATGCTTCATGGGTTCAAATAACAAGTAATTCTTTTGCGGTACTGTTTTGTATTGATACTGTAAACACTTTACAATTAGCTCAGGATAGCATTTGTGAAAGGCTAAGCTATCATGATGCTAATCAAGGTGCTGTTGCGGTATTAAACAAGATGCTGTGCAGAGCTCACTTCTTCGTTCGCTTTCGTGTCCGTGTTTACTTTGTACAGCACCTTGTTTAATAATTATTTCACCTCAGTTGTCATTTTGTTTTCCTCGTGCCTTAGCTACCACTTGTGATACCCATACATCTCCTAACCTATTGATCATTTCTTCACATCACCTATGTTGCACTACCTCTAAGGTTGTCCCACCTGACTCAGTAAATATCTTATTAAAGAGTGTATTAATTACAGAATTCATCTACAGATAAATGGAAACTTGCGTGAGACTCGTACTGGGTCATTGAATTGTAAAGACTTCTGTATGGCATTTCAGTTTACTCAAAGGTTATTGTGCACTTCACAAAAATGCAAGAATCGGTGTGCATTGCCTGATGCTGAAGTACAATTCCATGTAGTGACAGTTTTCATTTGTTCTTGTTCTACTTGTTACTTTGCAGGTGCCTTGTCTACAAAAAAACAATGTTGAGATGGACGAAAAAATAAAATATTTGAAAATGTCTTACAATTTATGAATAATGTTCTGGAGTATATTACTGGAGTCTAGTGTTAAAGACATTGTTGTACGTACCCCATCGCAGCCTTTGTGTACTGGTGCAATATTTGCCATTTTTCAAGCATAGAGAACTTTTTTTTTGCAGTGATGCACAATAGAGAACTAAATATACACAAAAGCGGACCCGCATTTTTTACCATCACAATTTGTGATGCTCATGGAAGCCTTGGAAATGTTTTTCTTTCTTCTGTCTTACAGTTTTCTTTTCCATTCAACTTCTTTCAATCACATTTTCTTTCATAACTTCATGTATTCAAGTGTCACACGATGCTTGCTATGTGTATCACCGATTGGGAACCTATGTGCAGCGAAAGTGTGAGAATTAGCCTAATGGTCAGGTGCCTAATTTGTTGTCACTAATGAAGATAATTGTGGTTAATTATGTATTGTCTGTCTGAATCGCATCTTAGTCAGGCTTTTGTGTACTGGCAGCAGGCTTTTGCATGTAAGCATAGCATTGATGTAGAGAAAATTGGGAATTCGTGTAAGGCGTTTTATGGATGCTCTTCTCACTGCACACTGCTCTACGCCGCTGCACTAACATGAGGATACACGGAGATTAGTTTTTACTCAAGTTCACTTTGCAGCAGTTCCTGATTGCTTGGTTTTTGTGGAGTCTGATTTTGTGCATAGAGCATAACAAGTGGTTTACATGCCTCTCTATTTCTTTGTCTTTGTTGGTTCCCCATTCTTGGCATCATTAGAGCAGCATCGGTCAATCATGTTCATACAAGGGGGGCTGCATTTCTTCCATCAGTGCACATATGTTAGTAAGTACAAGACATGTGAAATCCCAGCTTTATTTCCTACCAGGCGTGCGTCCCTTTGAGTGCCACCTGTGTTCCGATGCAATCAATCGGCCGTGTGGTCTTATAAACCACTCTTGCACCTTCACAGCGGAGCATCTCTTTTTTTGTGTCCACTGCAGTACATCTTTTTTTGTGCAAACCTTACTAATTTGCAGGAGATCGCTGGGATGGGCTCCCACCTAGGAGTTAACGGAGAGACCGTGCCTCCCGGCACCTTCCTTGGCCTGCTGGATCGCCCAGAGTTGATTGTCTAGGCCCGTACTGAGCATCGCAGTCCACCATCGCGCCCCAAGGTCTTCGTTGGAGGTCGCGACCTCAGAACTTCTGATTAATGCTCGACATTGCCATAGGATATGGTCAAGAGTGGCTCTGTTGGTACTGTGCTAAGGGATCCTGGAAACACATTTGAGCCTGCACAAGAAAGTAACGCTTTTCTATGATATTCATACATTGTGCGCCAAGTGAGTCTTCATAGACAATGTGTGCGTGGAAAGACAAACACTCAAGAAAAAATGAGGGTGGGAATAAAATTTCTGATAGATAGTCTGTTCTGTTTTTTTTTTTTCACGGCACTTTAATGAAGACCAATAGATAATGCCCACAATGGCAATACAAGATTGCAATAAAATGTTGAAAAAGGCAAGTTTCTTTTCTTTTGTTTAATATAATACCACCTCATTCAGTTTGAAAAGATAATGTTTTCGAAATGATTTCGAGACGCTTGCAACATGGTGAACATGTTTCTGTGATTTTTTATCATGATTATTATTTTGCTGTTGCTGGAGATGTCTGTAACTTGTACGTAAAGCAGGCTTCTCCATGATGTGATGAAGTGTGAGGAGAAGCCGAATTGAACTATACAAATATGCGTGCTGGGATCATCGATCAGCTGCCAGCTCATAAAAAGGTCTGATATGTCGTTAAGCAAGCACACAAGAAAAAGCATTCACATGTCATAACTACTAACACCGCTGACCAACACTCTTAGTTTTAAAATCCACATGGATACTCCATAATGTGGATGGCAGAATTGCCACCGGAGTAACTCTGGTGTTGGAAGTACGGGCGTATCATTGAAAGGCTGAAGGCTCTGTTCCTGCCATTGGTAAGCTATCGTTTCATTCACTTCAGTCTCTTCACATTTATATAATTAGTGCTTTCTTCTTGTAATTAATGTCGAGCCTAACAATGAAAGACGAGCCTTTCCCTTTCTTTCGTTCATTGTGTATCTCAGCAGCCAGCAAGGTGAACATTCAGGAGGTTTTTCTGCGCAGAAAAAACTTTTGAATCTTTGTAAAGCAATTGAGCTACAAATTTCTTGTCTTTTATGCACAGTTTGTTACGCCAGTGGTTTGGTGACCTCGCATGTTCACATGCTTTCGATTGGTGGAGATACAAGAAATTTCGGCCATGAATTGATTTTCTTGCCATGTAGATGCACGCCTGTCTGGCCATGTCTCGCATGACTATTGGGTGCGATCATACGGTTTCATTTGATTTGTTTCTTTTTGGTGGGGCGAACGGACATGACATCATGTCTAGTTGACATGCACAAAAACAGATCCGCTTTACCCTCCGTGCTGACCTTGTCCACTTGCTTTAATAAATATTTGGGGAGGGTGAAATAGCACCTGAGGAATGGACGTAAAGGAAAGGGAAACCCCCCCTCTCATCTTCGAATGCTGAGTAACTTAGCAGTCTTCAAGTCAAAATATGTGGCAGACATTGCGCACCCCTCCCCCCATCTCCACGAACCTTTGAGCGCACACCTTTGGTAGAAGATGTATAAAAATTTAGAACTGTTTCCAGGAAAGTTGGTGCACCATTTCAGATATTGCGTAGAAATAAATATTTAATTATGTATGCATGTATTTATTTAGTTAAATATGATAATACTACAACAGCTCTGTGTGTCTTTGAAGTTTTCATTTGGAAATGGGTTACGGGAACTGCTCCAAAAGGCTGATTTGCTGCACCAAAAAACTTTAGCTTCTCCATAAGCAGAATCAAAGTGGTCTTGGTGAACCACATCACTGACTTTATATATATGTGTGTGTGTGCGTGTGTGTGTTTTCCGCCCCCTATATGTGAAAATAACTAAAAGAAAAAAGGGGGGTAGCCCGTACCACCAGGAGGTATAACGGGCTCAAGTCAATCTAACATAAATGAAGAGGGGAAACTTTCCAATTTTTATTTTTTATTTTTAAAGCCAGTTAGGTAAAAAAAACATCGGTAAAACCTAGTGAGTGCGGCATGAAACTGTAATAAATAAACTAATTAGCTTCTCAGGAATGAGCTGGTCGGTATGCAGCAGCAGTGTATTTTTCCCACTTGAGTTTTTTCAGCTCGTATGTGTGTGTGTGTGTGTGTGTGTGTGTGTGTTTGTGTGTGTGTGTTTATTTTAAATGCATTGTCGTTGAATGCAGAAAGTCCAAAAACAAACAACGAAGTGAGATGCCAGCCAGTGGTCTTGAGGATGGGTAAACGTTGACGAGGATGGTAGCAGTGGCCTCTGTGGTGTCGAAGCCCATTTCTTCACCAGGAGTCATGTAGCCAGGCACGTCGGGCTGTCGTTCCAACCAGCGATGCAGCAGGGAACCTTGGGCAGCCTGTTTGCCGCTGCGAACTTAGACAAGGCGCCGTTCGCAATAGTAACAAGCTTTACAAAAAAACGAAAAAAAAAGAAAAAGGGGGGGGGGGGGGCAGGATTAGGTACTTGCGCAAGCGTTGCGGATGCTATGGTTCGAGTACTTAGGGAAAATTGAGCAGTGATGCTATCGTTATCAGTCGCCGAGGTTTTCCCCCTCCTTGGTTGGCATAACTGCGACTGTAATCGAGAGCATTCACGCAAAAACTGTGATAGGGAGGTGATTCGGAGTATGAAGCGACGTCCTGATAAAGTGTTGGTAGTTGTTTGCACTTCATTCATTAACCTTCCTTCAGCGTCATGCTTCCACCACAGAAATCTCATAGCAGAAGTTGAAGCATGGGTGTTCAGATTCATAAAAGTCAGCTTGCCATGGAAACAGGATGTAAACTTGGAAAGCAACAAGGAAAATGCGATAAAAAGACTACAGCAACTGACTAAAAAGCTGCAAAAAAATCAAGACATGCTGTATCGCTACGACAAAGCTATATCAGAGTATATGGCATTAGGAGTCGCAGAGGAGGTCCAAGAGCCATCAGAACAGGCAAATGCACTTTGCTACTACATGCCACATCATACGATCATTACAGAGGACCGAGCCACAACAAAGATTCGAGTAGTGTTTGACGCCTCATCACATTCTCGAAAAGGCATGTCTTTAAACGAGAACCTAGAGGCAGGACCCAATTTGAATGAGGACATGCTATCGCTGCTCATTAATTTCCGAAAAGAAAAGGTGGCGTTAGTTGGAGATGTTGAAAAGGCATTTCTACAAATATCTATGCATGAAGAGGATAGAGATGCAATGAGATTTCTGTGCTGGAAGCATGACGCTGAAGGAAGGTTAATGAATGAAGTGGAAACATGGCGCATGACAAGAGTAACGTTCGGAACAACACCAAGCACGTTTATACTGGCAGCTACAATTAAACACCATTTGAAACAAGTGGAAGACCAGTTTACCTGATACGACAAGGACACTGCAGAAAGCGATCTACGTGGATGATGTCATTTTGGGAGCAGCAACGCTTGATGAAGCAGTCAAGTTGTACAAAGAGGCAAAGCAAGTGTTCAGAGAGGCAGCGATGAATTTGAGAAAATGGACATCCAAGGAAGAGGGATTAAACAAAATAATTGATGAAAACGAAAGAGACGATTCTCACATAGATATTCGATCTAAAGGATTTACAATGCTTCTGGGCTTGATATGAAAACACTCAAAGGACATGATTTGCTTTCCTATGGAAAAGTGGAATTTATTAACAGATACAACGCACTTGACAAAAAGTGCTGTGTTACAAACCACAGCGAAGATATTTGACTCACTCGGTTTGTTGTCGCCATTCACAGTACGCGCGAAAATAGGACTGCAGTGACTGTGGAAAATGAACGTCACGTGGGACGACCAGCTCCCTAAAGATGAATGCGTCAAATGGAAGAACCTTATGTCTGAAGCGGAGGACTTTCGAGTTCTAGAAATCCCACGATGCTACGCAAGCAAGAATCAACCAGTACAAGCATACAAGCTGCATGTATTTGCCGACGCGAGCCCATTAGCATACGGAGCGGCAGCATACTTATAGCAGTATACCACGATGGAAGCAAAGAATCAAGGCTGGTAAGAGCAAAAAGCCGCGTAGCTCCAATGAAAGAGCTGACATTGGCGTGACTTGAACTGATGGCAGTGGTGGTAGCATCAAGATTATGTGACCACATCAAAGGTCACTTCAACGAAAGTTTTCAGGAAATACACTGCTGGACGGACTCGACGATTGTGCTGCACTGGATCAAGGGAATTCCCTTGACAAGCAAAACAGATCCGTTCGTTGCCAACAGAATCGCAGAAATTAGTGAAAAAACACTTCAAGCAAGCTGGTCATTCGTTCAAAGTGAAGACAACCCTGCTGACCTACTTACACGAGGAATAAGCGCAAAGGCATTGATAACGTCAAAGTTATGGTGGAACGGTCCCGAATGGATAACATCACTGGAAAAGAACTTAGTAAGCATAATTGGCACAAATACAGACGTGGAAGACCAGCATAAAACACAATGTCACCAATGCATGAGAAGAGCCGAAATTGCGCCAATCTTGGAAATTGAAAGGTATTCATCATACGGACGGCTTATAAGAGTGACAGCATGGGTGTTCAGATTCATAAACAACATAAGAAAGGAAAATCATAAAGGGCCGTTGACAGGAATACAGGCAACAAATTCAGAGAAATACTGGATAAGACAGACCCAAATATCACTGAGACAAACAAAAGGTGAGGCCTATTCAAACAATCGTTCATTTGAAATTAATGGACACGAAGTCTACCTTGACGACGATGGAATCATCCGACAGAAAGGACGATTGCAGTGCAGCCAAGAATTCAACAAGCACGTAATAGTAATTCCAAAGGATGAGCATTTCACGGAACTGCTAATACGTCACGTGCATAAAATGGTACCACACGGAGGAGTTCAAGTGACGCTAGCGCAACTTCGAACTAAGTTCTGGATATTGCAGGGTAGACAAGCAGTGAAAAGAGTACTAAACAAATGTGTCGTCTGCAAGAGGCATAACTCCAGACCGGCGACTTAAGACATACCTCCACTTCCGGCAGACAGAGTCACTGAAGCATAGCCATTCAAAGTTACGGGAGTTGACTTCACAGGACCTCTTTACGCAAAGGACAAGTACCAGATTGTAAAGCAATATGTACTGATATTCACCTGTGCGGTAACAAGAGTAGTACACTTGGTAGTTACCAACAATTTGTCATCGTCAAGTTTTCTACAAGCATTCCGACAATTTACAGCTCGACAGGGAATACCAGCAGTAATATACTCGGACAACGCCAAAACATTTATAAAAGCTGAAAAGGAAATCAACAGAATGCTCGAAGCAATTAAAAACGAGGTCTTAAAGAATTACTGCAGTGGCCAACAAATTCAATTGAAAACGATAGCCGAGTGCGCGCCATGGTGGGGAGGATTTTACGAGCTCCTCATAAGAAGCTTGAAGACGTCGATGCGAAAAATAATATCCAAAGCACAGCTTCGGTAGAGGAGCTACGCACTATTGTAGCAGAAGTTGAAGGAACACTCAACAATCGACTATTGACTTACGTATATGGAGAACCTGACGAGCCAATGCCACTAACGCCGGCAGACATCATAGGTGGACGGCGACAGCTTCAACACGGACAAACAAGACTGTACAACGGTGACAATGAAGACGCATGGCGACGCAGATGCAAACTCGTGCGCGCTTGGTGGAAAAGATGGCATCTAGAATATATCAAGAAAATAGGAGCTACGGTCAAAGCCAAGACACGGCAAACAAAACCACTCTCACAGGGTGACATCGTGTTGGTTGAGGACAAGGCCCCAAGAACATTTTGGAAAATGTGCCGGATTGAAAAACTCTACCCTGGGCGAGACGAAATAACAAGAGCTTGTCTCCTTCGCACAGGCAAAAAAGAGCTTCTAAGAAGATCGGTGAACCACATATACCCAATGGAAGGTTGTTTCGAATAGCCCACGAGAGCTTATCAGATTTCAACTTGGGCGGGCGGGAGCCTATAAAATATCATCATCAAACGCCGGAAGAAGAAGAAAGAAGACTGCTGCCTGGAGCGAGCGTGCGCTACTTCGCTTCTTCTAATAAACCGTATTCGTTCGGAGCAGTCCCCGGTCTCGATCGTATTAATAGTAGCTAATGCGTGTCATGTGGATGTCAGAGAAACAGAGTTGCGCATGACAGTCACTAACTGAAGTAGATACGCGCGAGATTTTCTATTGGTCAATAGCCCATAATAATGCGCAGGTAGTGTTGTATCACTCTTGGGCACACGTAAATGGGTGCAATGTGTTGCGTGTTTGGGCATTCATTAAAGTAGTGTTGTTCGCTCAAGCAAGGTGCACCACACATACACTTGTCCGATGGAGTTATATTGAATCGATGAAGATAATACTGAAAGTGTCCGTGACCAGATAATGAGTGTGTTAGGTTTTTAGGAGGGGGAACCATTGAGGAATTTTGTACGGACTTGTGATCCAATGAAACAGCGTTGTCGAGGTCCCTCAGTCTGCTAATGGGTGTGCCAATATGAATTCAAGATTTTATGAAACTGAGTTCGTACTGACCGAATTGATATTTTGGCGTAACGCACGAAGCCTGATTTCCCTCCTAATGCAGCTGCAGCGTCAGCTAACTCATTTCCCAAAATTCCCATATGGCCAGGTACATGATACAATTTTATAATTTTGCCTGACGAGATTATATGCTTAAGAAGTAGCTTAATGTTCCGAATTCTTTCACCGTTATCAGTGAGACTTGAAAGTTTCATTAGAAGCGATAGACAGTCTGTGTAAATGTGGGCTGGCGTGTTAAAGTTGTTTATAAAAACGAAATGAAGGGCTTCTATGAATGCTATTAATTCCGTGTCGTATGCGCTTGAAGCGTTGCGGATCTGAAATTTTCTAACAGTTATGATTTTTCCATCCTTTGTCAATGCAATATATTCCGCACCCGCCGCGTAGGACGTGTATGAGCCGTCAGTGTATACGTGAATGGCTTTTGTTTTGAAAATAACCGCTTCTTGTGATGGTGAGAGTTTAGTGAAACTAAATTTATATTTTTTACTGGGGTGATGAGCCCACGGACTACATGAATATAGTATGTTAGCCGGTTTGGATGTTTTTACACCATAGTAAGTTACGTTCCGGAGTATGAATAAGGAAAATTCTGCAGATTGTCTGTACACCTCTAGTGGTAACGGAGGCGCGTTAGCGAGAATCTGTAGGGATGACGTACGTGTGGTGTGAAATGCACCTGTTAAGGAAATTAAGACGGTTCGCTGAACTGATAAAACTCGCGCCCTAATGAATTTTGATGGGAACATAGGCCACCATACCGGAGGTGCATACGTGAGAGAGGGCAATATACCTTGACGGTAGGGTCGTCTAATGAGTGTACTTTTTAATGAACGGTGCGATTTACAAATGCGAGGAGCTGGGACGTGGACACTTCAGCCTTTCCTTTAATGTAGTCAATGTTGGCATGAAAATTTAAAGAGGGGTCAAATAATACGCCTAGAATCTTATTTTCTTTCTTGTGTTTGAGAAAAATGCCATCCATGCGGATAGATGGGCAGCGTTTTGATGTACCCATGTGTCTATTATTAAAGAACACGAAGAACGACTTCTCAGCGCTTACGGTAACTTATTGTTCTCGTGCCCAACCCGATACCAAAGCCAAGACATGCTCAGCCATTTGCTTGTAATCGGAGTCTTGACTTATCTGTGATAACAATGATGGTATCGTCCGCGTACGCCTGTATGTGTACGTCGGGTGGCATGGGAAGATTGAGTAAGCTGTGTATTACTATGTTCCACAGTAGCGGACTGATAGGGTATCCTTGCGGGCTGCCAATTGTTGTACGAACTGTCTCTTCTGCGGCGTTGGTTGAAAAAGTTACAGTGTAGTTCGATAAAAAGGATTTGAGTAGAAAGTACAAGTTTTGTGGACACCTGTACTTGCGTAAAAAGTTCAAGACTGCAGGGTGCCAAACACTATCGAATGCTCCTACAAAATCAAGAGATCTCAGTATGGTAGGAAGTTTGGCTGCCTTGTGTGCAGCCAATTTGCTTCGCAGTGTGTATAGCGCTAAAGTAGCACTTTTATTGTGCGTAAAACTGTATTGATTATTGTGAAGAAGATTATTATTGTGCAGGAAATAATACAGACGAGCATTTAAGAGTCTTTCTAATACTTTACTGAATACAGAGTTCATAACAATTGGTCTATATGCATTAGGCGAATTGAGCGGACGTCCTGGCTTTGGTATGAATATTACTTTCCCTCTTCTCCAAACCTGTGGGAAGTGTCCGATTCTTAAGGCGGTATTGAAGATAAAATAGAAAAATTGAGGATGGTATTCAAATAATCCTTTAATGAACGGGTAGGTTAATCCGTCGTGTCCAGGAGCAGAGTGTGAATTACCCTGTTTCATCGCACACTCTATCTCAGATATTGTAAAAGGAGGGTCACAAGTATGCCACGGGTAAGGACTATAGCCGCAATGTTACGCATGATAGTGTGGTGCATGTTGTCTTCAGAACAGCTGTCCACTACTACCAATGTATCGAGTAGTAGCCGGGTGGACTCAATTACAGAAGCTGTGCGAGTGCCGTTAGGTAAATCTAGAGGAGGAAGAAAAGTTACTTGGTGGTGTTTTTGAAATGCGGTTTTGAAAACATCACCATATTGCCACAGGCATGGAACGAGGTTTAGCCATGCCAATGCGAGTATGTGCCATGGTGTGAAAGAAGAAGAGGACGGTTGGTGTGTGCTCGTGCTCTAACGTTCGGTTCGGCTCGACGTCCAGTGCTGCTCCTGTGAGCAGACGTTGTGGTCGTTCTGTGATCACGTGACATTTTCTGGTGGAGGTGCTGGGTAGTGTTGTATGCACTGCAATCAGCAGCAAGGTCCCGACACTAGCTGCGACTTGGAAGAACCAGCTGACCTACGGCGTAGCAGGCGACAACTAGGCCTACCTCCTGAATTCGGACCATTTCCTCAACTCGGCAGTACTATGGCTAGTGCGGGAACGCAAACCCAAGAAACATCAACGCTGCCTTCTCCATGGTTCTTCAACGTCCCGCCAACTCCGAAGCCGTTCCACGGTGACCCTTATGAGGACGTCGACGACTGGCTCGACGACTACAACCGTTGCGGAAGCGTCAACGAGTGGAACGAGCAGCGAAAGCTTCGGTACGTCTACTTTTATCTCGAGGACTCTGCGCGCACTTGGTTCGAAAACCATGAAGCCACTATGACAACCTGGCCAGAGTTTTGCAACCAGTTGCGAAATACTTTCCGAAGCTCCGACCGAAAGGAGCAAGCTGAACGGCTCCTCAATTCCCGAAACCAGCGTCCGAACGAGAGTGTTGCCATAATCGTTGAGGACATGACGCGGCTGTTCAGGCGAGCCGACTCTTCAATGACGGAAGAAAAGAAGGTGCGCCTCCTAATGCGGGAAGTGAAGTAGCAGCTGTTCGCGGGACTAGTGCGGAACCCTCCCGGCACTGTAGAGGATTTCCTTCGCGAAGCCACGACAATGGAAAGAATGCTAAGGCAGCGTTCGTACCAGTATGAACGTCCTGGCAGTCTTTCGTCAGTGTCGTCGGCCCTACAAACACCTGACGTCACGACTGTAAAAGACCTGACGGAGCTCGTGCGCAGTATTGTGCGCGAGGAGCTGCAAAAGCTGCACGAGGTGTCTTCTCCGCCCCATGTTGCTGCTTTAACGGATGTCGTTCGCGAAGAGGTCCGGCAGCTGGTGCACCCCATGACGACTCTGCGTGCAGCCGAAGTCCAACCCATGACGGCCCCGCGTCCAGCCGAAGCTCCGCTATTAACGTACGCGGAAGCACTGCACACTCCTGCACCGGCTGTTGGCTATCCGTCCCGTCCGTCCACCCTGCAGATGGCACCGTCGTTCTACTCGGGACCACCGCAGTACGGCAACCCACCCCTTACACGGAAATCCAGTGTATGGCGTGCTCCCGACAACCGGCCTCTATATTATCACTGTGGTGAACCAGGTCACATCTACCGTGAGTGCGCCTACAGGCACATCGGTCTTCCCGGCTTTCGTCCGGATGCTCGTCGACCCAGAGGTGGTGAGCGGCCCCGTGCTATCGCCGATTACTTGGCAAGCCAACGATCCTCAACCCTTCCGCGTCGCCAATCCCGCTCACCATCTCCACGGCGTTCCACGTCACCTGGCCAACAATAAACCTTTGCGGACGTCCTTGCAGGATGATCACCTAGATCCACAAGCCCGCGCCGGGGAAACTAAGAACAGCGACCTCTGGGGGTGAGGCCGCTGTTGATCGACCGTTACAAGACCCTCCCCCGATTTGCCTGCCGACATCCGACGACATTCTTTCACCGACGTGTGCCATCGACGACAAACGGGTCTCTGCTCGTATCTCTGTTCTTGTCGACAACCACCCGCTGACCGCTCTGGTAGATACGGGTGCCGATTATTCTGTTATGAGCGCTGACCTCGCTGCACAGCTAAGAAAGGTAACGACACTTTGGGGACATGGAACCAACCTCCGGACAGCGGGAGGTCACCTATTGACACCGCTAGGAATGTGCACTGCCCGCCTCCGAATGCGTGAGTCGACGTACATTGTTTCCTTCGTTGTATTGCGCGAATGCTCCCAAAACCTGATTCTCGGAATGGATTTTCTCCACGAGCATGGAGCCATTATTAACCTTCGCGACCTGCTCATAACGTTATCTAACGACCATACAGCCCTACGAAAGGATGCAGTTGCGCCGACCACAACACTTCGAATTGCTGACGACACCATCGCACTGCCGCCGCGAGCCAGTATGTTGGTAACGGTGGCGAGCGACTGTGACAACAAGAGTAGTGGCATCGCGGAAACTAACCTCTCGGTGCTCTTGGCTCGGCAGAATTGTGTCGCGCGTGCTATCGTCAAATTGAAACATCGGAGGACTCAGCTTCTGATCACGAATTTTGGCAGCCAGTACCAACACTTGGCAAAGCGAACAGCGATCGCGAACTTTGAAGCCATCGATGACGCAGAATGTTCCACTATCGCTCCGATTGCCACTGCTGCTGAAGGTAACATTGATATAGCCAGTACGGTTGACGTGAATTGCCAGCTATCCTGTGCGCAGCAACAGCAGATACGCATGATTTTACGTACGTATAGTGATTGCTTTGCGTCCACCTCCAAAATCAAGCAGACCCCAACCGTTAAGCACCGCATTATAACGGACCCTACCGAATGGCCTGTACGACAGCACGCCTACCGCGTGTCGCAAAAAGAGCAAGAGGCAATACGTTTTCAAGTGAAACAGATGCTCGACGACGACGTCATCCAACCCTCGAACAGTCCATGGGCGTCACCCGTCGTACTTGTTAAAAAGAAAGACGGCACTCTTCTGTTTTGCGTCGATTACCGGAAGCTCAACAAAGTGACGAAGAGAGACGTCTACCCTCTCCCACGCATAGATGACTCACTGGATCGACTTCGACATGCCCGATATTTTTCCTCAATGGATTTACGCAGCGGCTACTGGCAGATCGAGGTCGATGAACGTGACAGGGGAAAAACAGCATTCATAACTCCCGATGGCCTCTACGAATTCAAAGTGTTACCATTTGGATTGTGCTCTGCACCAGCAACGTTCCAAAGGATGATGGACACCGTCCTGTCCGGTCTGAAGTGGGAATCCTGCCTCGGGTATTTAGACGACGTCGTTGTTTTTTCCAAAACATTTGAGCAACATTTACAACGACTTCAGTCCGTCTTCGTCGCTATTCGATCCGCAGGCCTATCTCTAAAACCGGAGAAGTGTCATTTCGACTACGAAGAACTAAAGTTCCTCGGCCACCTTATCAGTCACGATGGCATTAGACCAGACCCAGAAAAGACCATGGCTGTTGCTGCATTTCCTCCACCTTCGAACAAACAGGATTTGCGCCGGTTTTTGGGTCTCTGCGCCTACTACAGGCGCTTTGTCCAGAGCTTTGCTAACATTGCTGAACCCTTTACCCGGTTAACAAAGAAGGATGCATCTTTTGTATGAGGTCCAGAGCAGAGAACCGCTTTTTCCAAGCTTCAACAGCGTCTTCAGAGTGAACCCTTACTAGGGCACTTTGACGAAGACGCCGCCACCGAACTTCACACGGACGCAAGCAACATCGGTCTTGGTGCAGTGCTCGTCCAGTGGCAAAACGGCGCCGAGCGTCCCATCACTTATGCTAGTCGCATTCTTTCATCTGCAGAAACTAATTACTCGACCAGGGAGAAGGAATGCCTTGCTGTTATTTGGGCGATATCAAAGTTCCGACCGTATATGTATGGCCGTCCATTCAGAGTAGTGACGGACCATCATGCCCTCTGTTGGCTGGCCAATCTCAAGGACCCTTCAGGGCGCCTCGCGAGGTGGAGTTTACGCCTTCAAGAATTTGAGGTTACAGTCGTCTACAAGTCGGGCCGCAGGCAAACTGATGCTGATTGCCTTTCGCGTGCACCCCTCGCGACAACATCGAGGAACGATGATACCGATGGCCATTTTCTTTGTGCAGTCAGTGAATCTGACTTGGCCCAACAACAGTGGAATGATTCAGAGATCCAACAACTTATCAAATACCTTCAAGGTCGCAGCTCGAGTCCACCATCAGCATTTGCACGTTCAGGGTCATTTCGTCTCCGCGACGACATCGTCTACAAAAAGAACTTCGAACCTTATGCGACTGAGTACCTCCTCGTCGTCCCACCAGGCTGACATTTTATCTGCCTGCCACGACGAGCCTTCCTCCGGCCACCTAGGATTCGCACGTACCCTTGCCCGGATTCGGACTCGCTACTACTGACCAAAGCTCACCCAGGATGTCAAGCATTACGTTACAACATGCAATCATTGCCAGCGCCGTAAAGCCCCACCTGTGCGCCCTGCTGGTTTATTACAGCCTGTTGCACCCCCGTCACAACCGTTTGAACGAATCGGCATGGACATGCTTGGGCCCTTCCCGAAGTCACATGATGGCAACCGCTGGATCGTAGTCGCTACTCACTATTTAACGAGGTACTGCGAAACGAAAGCCCTACAACGGGGCACCGCCAATGAGGTTGCGTATTTTTTCATCAACAACATCGTCCTCCGCCATGGAGCGCCATCAGTTCTTATCACTGACCGTGGAACAGCCTTTACAGCCCAATTGATGCAAGACGTCACGAGACTTAGTGGAACAGCTCATCGCAAAACAACCGCATACCATCCACAAACCAACGGTCTGACGGAGAGATTAAACAAGACGCTCGCTGACATGCTATCTATGTACGTCGACCGTAATCACAAGAACTGGGATGCAATTTTGCCATACGTAACGTTCGCTTACAACACTGCGGTTCAAGAGACTACGGGTTTCACTCCATTCCGGTTGCTTCACGGCCGAGAAGCAATTACAATGCTTGATGCCATGCTGTTGCCTGACACGACCGATATTACTACTGATGCGAACGACTTTCTCCGGCTCGCAGACGCGGCCCGCCAGCTTGCACTCAAGCGGATCCGAAAACAACAACGAATCGACTCGCAGAGGTACAACTCCCGTCATCGCCATGTCATTTACCAACCCGGTGATCTGGTCTGGCTGTGGATCCCCGTTCGCAAAAGGGGCCACTCGGAAAAGTTACTTCACCGCTACTTCGGTCCATATAGAGGTACTACGGCGCCTCACAGGTGTCAACTGCGAAATTCTACTTGAAGACACAGCTCAGCGATCTCGATGTTCCCAGCAGCCCGACATTGTTCATGTGTCACGGATGAAGCCACACTACCCCCGAGCCACCTGACAATGCTTTTTCACGCGTCTTTGTGCGTGTACGCGACTACTTTAACTTTTAATCGGCATTGGTCATCGGAGTGGTACTTTTTTATAATATAGGACACATTTTTATAATATAGGACACGTAATATAGGACACATTTCGTGTCCAGTTGGATGAGAACTAGGTCTTGCGACCTTTTGGCATTCGTTGCAAACAATTCCTGGATCGTTCATTCTAAGAGCGCATGCTTCGCCAAGATGTGTACCCGTGCACTTCGTACACACCACTTTGTCAGGTTCGCTGGCGACAGGACAGGACTTTCTTCTATGGCCGTACGTTGCACAATATGTGAACAATGGCACATGAAAGTCCTCACTCACGCTACATGCTGTCCAACCGAGAAGAACTCGTTCCTGAGCAAGCAGTGAGCGACAGGTGGAAGGATCCACTTCGAGCACATGTGTGAAGTTGGCCGATCGCTCCTTGTACGATGCCGCCACTCGGCATGTGGTCGGGTCTAAATGTAGGTTCGCATTGCGCATGTTTAGCTGTGAGATGACGTTGGTGGCTGGAATATCGGAGTCTACACCAGTGAGTTTGACGCGAGGTTTTCGCTTTTGGGGCAATCGGACTGACAATGACATGCTTGTGATTGCGTTCTTTTCAAGTGCATTCTTTAACCTAGTAATAGCGTTATGGTCGTTTGTTAATATTGTTAATCCATGACGTGTCTTTCTGATAGTCAGTTCGCCAATGTTTTCCCTAATAGGGTCAATGTTTGACTTAATAATCTTCGTGACCTCACTGGCAGGATTGGTAGGCGGAATGAGTGGGGTTAAAAATATAATATGTTCATGCTCTCGCCTGGTGGTGTGCGTTGTGTGTTGGTCAGCGATTTCAGACCAGTGCGATGGCAGTACAGGGTGAGAACAAGTCTCAGGCCAAACGGGCGGGACCGCGGAAGGACGCGCCGTACTCCGCGCGGCTGCCGCCGCATAAGTCACGGCCGTTTGGACAGGCCGAGGAGCCGAGAGTGCCGCACCGAGAGAAGCCGAATGTCTCGACAGGACCAACTGGTGACGAAGTTTGTCCATTCGCCCATCCTAGTTTTCTGCAATTGCTCGGATATCAGCACACTCATGCTGATGTATAATTTGCCGGAGCAAACGGAGCAAACCAATGATTTGGAACCTATGGGTATTAGGTACCTTGCATGAGCCATCGAATAAAATATCGTGGATCTGTTTCTGATGTGCGACCACTAGGTGAAAAGAAGCTTGCGTCATTTGACCACTTTCGGCAGGCAGACTTGCATTTTGCGCCACACCCGCTGCAGCAGGCAACTGGATGTCGGGAACGTCGGGGATTGCGGGAACGGAAGTAACTGGCGCAATCTGCAAATCTACATCGAGCAGCGGCCTGTCCCCGTCCGGCGAAAATGTCGAACCATTCGATCGAGGCGAATCCCCCGGACCAGGGTGACTGCCTGCCATTGGAGGCTGTACAGAAACGGCCTGTGGCTCAAACATACCCGAGCGGGTATGAGGCACCCATGTTGGAATCGGCAACCGGTGGCCTATAGTACGACTGGTAATTGCAGCCGAATGGCCACTGAGAGAGCCTCGAGTCCGTGTCGAACGGAATCCCAAGGTGTTCGAAAGCAACCCCTGAATAAATTCAGAGAGCCGGAAAACAGAATGGCTGACCTTTTGCAGCAAAATAGCGGAGCCTGTGTACGTTAAGCCTCCTCTCTTTTTTCGTCGTCGTGTGTGGTCCGTCCATCCGTCCACAAGGCATCCCAGTTATTAAGCAGCAGGATTCAAAAAGGAGGAACGGCATTACAAGAAACAAACCTAGTCCATATCGTTCCCAGTACACTGATAGCTGCTACAATTTTTGTAATTATTCATAACTACTTAGTCTAATTACATTTGTTACTGAAGAAGTTACTTTCCTATATATCAAAATGTCAATGAGGCAAATGTGCACATGTTGAAATGACATCTGACTTTGCTATTTCCAACCGCATATGAATTGCAGGCTATTTTTTTTTCTGTGAATTAGTAATGTGCCCGAAGTATAAAAAAATAACACTTAACTGCGCTCACACCCGCAAAAGAAAGGAGCGCCCTCAAACAATCTTGCTGGAAGCAATCGCTTTCCCTCTTTTCCATTGCCAGAGACAGCGTTATGCACATTGGCGAGGGTACACTTCGGGTGCCAACATGCATGTGTGCTAATTTTGCAGGGATTCCTTTCACTTCATTGCACGTCGCTATCGCCATTCACATCTCACGGTAAACTGTTCGCAGCTGGATCACAGCTCTGATTATAGCGATTACAGCCTGACTGTGTAAGATCAAGGCGGTGCGTTTCTTCGGACAGGAAGTAGCAGATAGCGCAACACGTATTTTTCCCCCTCTATTTCCTTTGTTGCTACTGGCTATCTCAAGTGAGCTCATTTGAGCGCACTTCTTAAAGTAGGTTGGAAGACAATCTGTTCACACTGACGCAGTGCATCGAAATAGCAGAAAAGAAACACAGGCCCCTGTGGCTAGCATTTTTGGATAGCGTGGTTCAATAGGTGTGGTGGGGAATACTGGACACGCTAGGTGTGGAAGAGGGAGTCACTAATCTTTTAAAGGATATCTATAGAAGTAACAAGGTAGTTATAAAGTGGGGAAAACAGGTATCCAAGCCCACAGAGGTAAAACGGGGGCTTAGGCACGGGTGTCCCCTGTCACCCTTATTATTCATGATGTACCTACAATGATTAGAGGCCAAATTAGTGGAAAGTGGACTGGGCTTCAACCTCTCTTTAGTCAAACAAGGAAAACTCGTTGAACAGGCACTACCAGCATTGATGTACGCAGATGGTATAGTGATAATGGTCGACAACAAGGAGCATTTGCAGAGATTGATGGACATCTGCGGTAATGAGGGAGATATGTAAGATTTCAGATTCAGTAAGTAAAAATCAGCAGTCATGATTTTCAAAGACAACGAAGGTAGTGAGCTAAGAATACAGGAGGTCACGCTTGAGATAACAGATAAATACAAATATCTGGGCGTATGGATAAGCAATGGGACCGAGTACCTGAGGGAACACGAAATAAACGTAGCGACTAAAGGTAACAGGAATTCAGCAGTGATGAAAAATAGGGCACTGTGGAATTACAATAGGTATGATGTTGTGGGAGGAATATGGAAAGGTGCCATGGTTCCTGGTCTGACTTTCGGCAATGCGGCCTTGTGCATGAGAATAGAGGTTCAAGCAAGATTACTAATTAAAGAACGCGGAATAGGTAGGCTTGCTTTAGGAGCTCACGGGCATACACCAAATCAGGGAGTACATTGTGACATGTGATGGACATCATTCAAGGGCAGGGGAGCTAGCAGCAAGATACAATTTGAGGAGGAATGGAGAGAAATGGGGGAGGAGCGTTGGGCTAGGAAGGTTTTCAGCTACTTGTACATGATCGAGGAATGTTCATACAAAATGGAGGAAGTGATGCAGAAAATTGGCGGAATAATACTTAGAAAAGTGCAGGGGGCCAAACCAAAAAGAACTATTGTATATGAAGAAAGTGAAGGAAACAGAGACTGACATGAAGTATGCACTAGAGATCTATCGAACTTTTAAGCAGGAAGTTGCCAAAAAAGGATCTATTATAATACTCGGGGTAGTTCTCTACGGTTTTGAGGCCAGGACGGGAGTACTGCGAACCAAGACATATCGGGCCAAATACGAAGGGGTAGAAACAATGCAGTGCATGTGGAGAGGAAGAAGAAACTGCCGAACACTTGATAATTTTTTTTAAAGGGCTTCACCCTATAGCTTAGGATGAAGGCGCAGAGTTTTTCAAAGCACTGGGGTTTAGGGACAGGGAGAGCAAAATAGACTTCAAGGGGGTAGAATTAACTAGAAGGAGGTTATCTGATTGGGTGCTAAAGTCAAGGCGCAAGTGAGGATTGGATCCTTCACTGCGAGGTGGGAGTCCTCGGCCTCACTATTTGAAGAAAAAATAAATAAATCTAGTTTTTGGTTCACTAAGTGCTAGAGCTTGGTGGCGTTTGCCACCGCCCGATGTAGAGGGTACAGCTATATCAATTCATCCATACATTCAGCGAGTTTCATCTTTTGCGCGTTGAGTGGAACTACTGACTTCTCTTTTAGTTCTCAGATAAGTTAGTGTGCATTTTCTCTGTTAGGGGCGCTCAACACGGCTAAACTTTTTATTACAGAATGTATAAATAAATGTCAAAAAGTAGTTACAACGTCGTTTTTATAAAAATTGAATAACAAGTTTTTGTTTTATTTTTACTGACATAACAAGAGCGGTGATTGTTTGAGTTCAAGTATCAGGATTATTCTGACGTTCGATCCGCCTGCACCACGTGAATCAGGTCACGAGGTGCTGCACTTTGCCATTCGTTTCAGCGGTGCAACATTGACGACCTCTGAACCCTGCCAATCGTTTCAAAAGGTGCAGCACTGTTTCACAATTTTCCTGCACCTCCTACACTGACGGTGCCGGCTTGGTGCAGCAGCGCGTGCAGCTGAGCAGACGATGCAGCACTTATCGTAGGTGTCTTATACGCCGTACCAGCCTCTACAATCGCGGTGAGTTTTTCCAAGATGTTTGCACCTTATAAAGTGTCCGCATGTGCGATTCGCCATCGGTCAGGGGTAAATTCAGCGAAAAGAAATAAGGCCTGCACCCTGTCGGCACATCGTCATTCGTTTCGGGTGTCGTGCAGTGCTGCACGCTGAACTCACGCTGCACAATTTCTGAACTTCGCGTGCTCAGGCGTGAACCAGTTCCAACTGGTGCAGATAAATTGAACGGACCTACTATGTCTTCATGAAGGAAGGAAAATATTTTTTTCCTTCCTCCATTGGAGTGGAGGTGCGCCCCAATAAGTGACGCCGGTCGCCGCCATATTAGAGAAGGAAAGACACGAAAGCAGACGACAAAATGCGCTTCGTAGCTCCGCTATGCAGGGCTAGCCACCATAGCTCCGCCCTCGCTGTGGCGTTTGGAGACTGTGACATGCTTTTGTAAAGCAGTTAAAGATTTTACAAAGCCATGGTGACTTCGTGCGTCGCGTATGGCTGCACAAATCGCATCAAGAATGCGCCTCAGATCACTTTTCACGTGTAAGTATTCTTGCTTCGTTCGCTGAAGATCGCTTGTTTTTTTCGCGTGTTTTGTTAAATTAGAGACAATACCAAAAGTGCACATGCGTGTAATACATGCGTATAGCTGTATGGAAGGTGACTTGCAGTTTTAAATGCTCTCTGACACGACGTCGTCCCCGAGTTTTAAGTTTATGAACGGAGAACTTGCTGTCTGTGGCTGCACTTATCAAACATTAGAATCAGTAGGACGTCTGAATGCCCTTTGAATTCCAAGTGTTCTGGTGTTGTTTTACAAGGCAAGACTGACGGCGTGCATGTATATTTTTCTGGCGAGTGAATATCGCATTTGGTGCATGTTTATCGAGGAATTCGCAAACGTAGAGAGCAATCTTCCATACCGTGATTGTTCGTGTTACAGGTTTCCAAAAGCCTGCGCTGCGTTCTGCCTGGGAACGTGCTGTTCGAAGAAATAGTTGGAATGCTACGGACGGTGACCACCTCTGTTTTTTTTTTTTTTACTTCGAAGAATGCTGCTTCGACAGAACGGGCCAGACAACCAGACTGTGGCCTGGCAGTGCACCTTCGATTTTTGCTGCTTTCCAAGTGCATCTGCGAAAACCTGTTACTTTCTACCACCTTAATGCAGCTTCAATAGAATATATACTATAGTAATAAGAATAAGTAATTGCGTCTAAAACAAGATGAGACACGTACCTTTGAGATCCATTCTATCTTGCTGACGAAACCGAAACCAAAACTTCTATAGACGAAGTTGCCAAAATGAGTAAGTGGTGTTATATAAACATCGAGCTACATCGTTTCTAGGCTCGGAAGGCTGCGCTTGCCATGGCAACACACATCGCCAACGGAAGTTGATAAATAGTAAGCATGACAAACGCCGCTGCAATTGTTCCTATAAACGGTTCATTTGGGGTACGTCTCCTGGAGTTTGTCGGTTGCACGCGACAGTGGTACTTCGGTTTTTGTTCCGCCTGTGAATTGGTCAGAATTCGATAACTGTAGAAAAGTTACTGGTGACTCCGAGTTTACTTCACTGCCTGTCTTTTCTAACTTTAGCTTTAATAATTTCAATATATATATATATATATATATATATATATATATATATATATATATATATATATATATATATATATATATATATATATATATATATATATATATATATATATATATATATATATATATATATATATATATATATATATATATATATATATATATATATATATATATATATTGTAACAGCGAGCTGTGATAAGATGGTTTTATTTACAGGAGGTGAACGATGGTCGTTTGCGGCAGCACACTGCGATCGTGCCAAGACTCTTCGTCTTCCTCTGCTTCTCCTCTCTACCCTTTTCTAGTCTGTTACACTCCCCCGCAAGCAGACGAAGCCCGTAGGGCGAGTTATGATGCACAAGGAGGGTGGAAAGGTTTCAGGCGAGCCACGTGAGTGAGCTGCGTTCTGCTTGATCGTCGACCATTGGACAAAAGACGAGCTATTACGTAAGTGAGGTGGCTTAGACGCTCCAAAACTACAAATGGGCCCGAATATCGTGACAGAAGCTTTTGACACAATCCACGCTTGCGTTGCGGTGTCCAAAGTAACACCAAGTCACCTTTTTCGAATAAAACCGGTTCGTGACGGTCGTCATATCGTTCCTTCGACGACGTTGAGAGGCCAGAGTACGAAGACGAGCGATTCGACGGGCTTCTTCCGCGAGGCACAGGGTGTTTGATACAGAGTCGTCATTGTGTAGAATGAAGGGTAAGAAAGTGTCTAGAGGGCTTAGTGGCAACCTTGCGTACAACAGATAAAATGGGCTGAAGTTCGTTGTTTCATGTTTTGCCGTGTTGTACGCGTACGTGATAAAAGGCAGCACTTCATCCCAATTTTTATGATTGGAAGAAACGTACATGGCAAGCATGTTGGTCTGCGTTCTGTTTGTCCGTTCAACGAGGCCATTCGTCTGTGGGTGATACGGTGTGGAATGACGGAACTGTGTCGTGCACATGCGTAGTAATTCTTCAACGGCATCGGCAGTGAACTGGCGGCCACGGTCGCTGATAATAACACGCGGTGGGCCTTGGCGAAGGACCGCGGAGTGAAGCAAGAAGTCCGCCACGGATGCCGCGGTAGAAGAGGGAATAGCTGCGGTTTCGGCATACCGCGTAAGATGATCGACGCAGACGATTATCCAACGCTTCTTATTGTTAGATAACGGAAATGGACCCATAATGTCAATTCCTACTTGTTCAAAAGGTGTGCTGGGTGGTGTTAATGGCTGAAGGGGACCTGGTGTAGCGGTGGCCGGGCGCTTGTGACGTTGGCACGTCTCGCAGCTAGCGACGTAACGCTTCGTTGTTTCGTACATCTTGGGCCAGTAAAAGCGTTCCTGCGTGCGGTTCAGCGTTCTAATGAAGCCGAAGTGACCGGACGTCGCATCGTCATGCATGGCACGTAGAACTTCGGAGCGAAGGCTCTCGGGGACAACTAGAAGAAAACGTGCTCCAGGTCTAGAGTAGTTAGTTTTATAGAGCAACTTGTCTCGGACCGTAAAGCGACCGCTGTGTTGGGAGGCACGTGCGGCGGCAAAAAGAGGATCCAAGTTGAGATCGTTGCGTTGTTCTCTCTGGAAATCAGCCGCGTTGGGGAACGTGCTTGTAACAGCAGCAAGGCAGTCGTCAAAATTCTCAGCATCGCAGTCAGTAGTCGCAAGAGGAATCCGGGAGAAGCAGTCTGCGTCAGCGTGACGACGGCCACTCTTGTACGACACCGTAAAGTCGTATTCCTGAAGTCGCAGCGCCCAGCGTGCGAGGCGGCCAGAGGGGTCACGCAAACCGACCAGCCAGCATAACGAATGGTGATCGGTAATTATCTTAAATGGCCTCCCGTAAAGATAACAACGAAACTTCTGTACAGCGCAAACAGCTGCCAGACATTCCTGTTCCGTAACTGTGTAATTGCGTTCTGATTTGCTCAGGCAACGGCTGGCATATGCCACGACATGCCCTGCGCCATTGTGACGTTGTACAAGCACCGCGCCTACACTGATACCACTAGCGTCCGTGTGGACCTCAGTCGGGCAAGATGGATCGATGTGACGCAACAGTGGTGCTGACGTTAGTACAAACTTAAGTTGTGAGAATACGGCGTCACACTTTGGTGTGCAGTTGAAGGTTGCATCCTGTCGCAAGACGTTTGTCAGCGGATACACGATCTCCGCAAATCGTGGAACAAAACGACGAAAATATGAGCATAGGCCGACAAATGAGCGAAGTTCTCGTGCGGACTGCGGTGATTTAAAAGAGCTCACTGCTTCTATCTTGCGAGGATCGGGTCTGACGCCATCCTTGTCGACCAAGTGCCCCAGCACGAGAGTTTGACGTTCGCCAAAGCGACATTTTTTAGAATTCAGAACCAGCCCGGCTTTTTCGATGCAGTCGAGAACAAGACTGAGACGGTTGTTATGTTCCTCAAACGTGCGGCCAAAGATCACAACATCGTCAAGGTAGCACATGCATATCTCCCATTTTAGACCACGTAATACTGTGTCCATAAATCTTTCAAAGGTGGCTGGAGCATTACAAAGGCCAAAAGGCATGACATTAAATTCAAATAAGCCATCCGGAGTTATGAAAGCAGTCTTTTCTTTGTCGCTGGGTTCCATAGGTATTTGCCAATAACCTGACCGTAAATCAAGCGTTGAAAAATAGGAAGCGGCATGCAAGCAATCTATGACGTCATCAATCCGTGGTAAGGGATATACATCTTTCTTCGTCACAGTGTTTAGACGCCTGTAATCTACGCAGAATCTCCAGGAACCATCCTTTTTCCTGACAAGAATTACCGGGGCTGCCCACGGGCTGGACGACTCTTGCACGACCCCTTTGTTCATCATGTCCTTTACTTGTTCGGTGATAACTTTGCGCTCAGAGGATGACACTCGGTAAGGCTTTTGGCGGATGGGGTGTGCAGAGCCAGTGTCTATTCTGTGACGAGTGCGGAACGAGGGTAACTGAAGGGGTGCATCTCTATGTTTGAAGTCGAAAGCAGCAACATGCCGGGAAAGGACCTGCACCAGCGCTTGCCGTTCCGTCGTACTGAGAGTCTTGCTGATCATAGTGAGCATTAGATCTTCATTATGGCGAATATCACAAGCAGAGGAAGAGGTGGGGAGGTCCGTAGCTATTGCTGCTATCGAGTTGCATGAGGCTTCATCAAAGAGAGCTATCTTCATCCCGCGAGGAAGCACAACCGGCGTGGCAGAACAGTTCAGCGCCCACAATGTTGCTACTCCTTTCGTCATGCACACAACAGAACAAGGCACAAGTATGTCCTTCTTCAAACAATTCTTGCGCAGAGGCCCCACTACGAGGTCAACACAAGCATCATCAACCGCTGTGGAAGAGACTTGAACGGGTGTCAGGCACCAAGATGGTGCTATCACTTCATCAATCACACTAAGTGTGTTCCTGTCTTCGCCACGGTAGTCTTCTTCGGAAAGCGACGGTGGAAACAAATTGTTTAGTGATATTTCCCCACTACCACAGTCAACGGAAGCACCGCATTGTTCCAGGAAATCGATACCAAGAATGACATCGTGCGAACAACGAGATAAAACCAGAAATTCCGATACAAATACTTTTCCAGCCAATGAAACACTGACAGCACATACACCAAGAGGATTAAGCCACTCGCCACCTACACCACGAAAGGTGATTGTATCGTCCCATGAAAACATAACTTTGCGACCTAAGCGGTTTCTGAAGGCGAGGCTCATCACAGACACAGTCGCCCCAGTGTCAACTAACGCCATCGTCGGTATTCCATCAATCAACACATTCACTTTGTTTTTGATCATAACAATAGGCAGAGGTATATCTTGAAAAGACCGTCCGGCGACCTCACCTCCATTGGCCGCGGATGCTAGTTTCCCGGCGGCGGAGAAGAACGACGCAGAGAAGACGGCGAGCGACGAGAACGGTTGGATGGTGGTGTCAAACTCCGCTCGGATGCTGGCGAATCATTGCGTCTGGTCTCGCACAAAAAACGGTCCCTTGGAAGCAAGTCCGTTGTCCGCTGGTCATATGAAGCACCGGGTCTTGGTGGCGAAGACATGGCTGGTGTCCTTCGTGATTGGCGCCGTTGTTGGCGGCAATACCGAGCAATATGCCCAGTGAAACCACAGTTGTAGCACACGGGAGGGTCACGGTTTATACTATCTTGAATGGAACGAATCCTGGGCCGCTGCTGTCGGTGAGGAAGTTCGTTATCACGCAAAGAACGGGTTTCTGCCACTCTCTGGAATTCATTGTATCCGTCGTAAGTCACATCTTGGTAGTAGGGTTGGTACTGTCCTTGCCGCAGCGGGACGTAGTCCGGCTGAGAACCCTGAGTATAAGAATGTGGCTGTGCTCGTCGTGATCGTGCGTCATAGGCAGGGCTTCTATCGTATAGACGTGGCTGATACTGAGGTGTGGCATCAGAATCCTCAAAGCCCTCCGCCACTCGGTGCGAGGAGAATGAAGCAACGTTTCGCTCGAACTCTGGTGGCTGATAGGGAGGATGAGTGCTTGGGCGGTTTGCCACTTGCGCGTACAGGCCGAGTTCTTCACGTACGATCTGCCGGATTGTTGTTGCAAGATCAAGTGCCTGGTTGCTGTCTATGCTCGCGATGGTCGTCACATTGGGCAGCCTGCCGAACTTTGGCGTGATGCGCCTCGTCTTTAGTTGCTCAAAATTGCGGCAATGACGAATGAGATCGGTGACAGATGTCAAGGTGTCTTTCGCGATGAGGAAACTGTAAACATCCTCGGCGATTCCTTTTAGAATGTGCCCGACTTTGTCTTCCTCAGACATTCCGGAGTCAATGGTCCTACATAGCTTTATGACTTCCTCAATGTAGGTCGTGCAAGTTTCACCTGGCACTTGAGCGCGTTGCATTAGCGTCTGTTCTGCTCTTTTTTTTATCGTTGTTGGGTCGCCGAAACGCTCTTTGATTTCAGAAACAAATCTGTCCCACGTCGTTAGCGTTTCCTCCCGATTCTCGTACCACATTAATGCAGTATCGGTCAGAAAGAACACGACGTACAAAAGCTGAGAAGCGGCATCCCATTTGTTAGCGGCGCTCACCCGTTTGTAATGGATGAGCCAAGCCTCGACGTCTTCATCTGGTCTGCCGGCAAAGGGACGAGCATCTCTCAGTTGTGGAGCCGACCTGGTCGGCGCAGGAGTCCAGAGGGGTCGGTGTTCATTTGCGTTGTGGGACATGTCCAGCCCAGATGGATTCGGTGGAAGTCCAGCAATGCGACGGCTCCGTCGAAGAACTTGCGGTTCACCTTCCGTCTTCGGGTGTCGATTACCCAGCACGTCCACCACAACTGTAACAGCGAGCTGTGATAAGATGGTTTTATTTACAGGAGGTGAACGATGGTCGTTTGCGGCAGCACACTGCGATCGTGCCAAGACTCTTCGTCTTCCTCTGCTTCTCCTCTCTACCCTTTTCTAGTCTGTTACAATATATTGTCTGGTAATCTGCCGACACACCTAAGCACATATATAAAAGAGGCCAGAAAATGTCACGTATTTGCAAGCACATTTCTTAAAACCCCAATACCGAACCTTTTGTATCCCTACAACCCTTTTGTATCCCAATAGCGCCAGCAAGCTCGATATGCGAAGCATCCCTCGACAACAGATTGATCTGAAAGCGTGCAGCTGACAATGGGTGCATGAAATAATTTGTTTATTAAACAAGGAGATGTATTTATTTGCTGGTGTAACCTAAAATTGGTTTCCATCTCGTTTTTTTTTTTTTTTATCGTGGAACTGCATACCGACGCATGCAACGCGCGTATTCCTTTGCGGTCTATGGTGGTTCGACCCTGTTTTTCCTCTAGCAATATGGCTGCTGGCGGCTTCACTTGCTCTTGTTCGTGGTGGTATAATTCTAGTACACTATAGTGGCGGCCAGGATTACCACTCCAGAGGATCTCCTTGCCTGACACTCGAAAAGCAGCAGCCCATTGGCATCGATTGCGTTTCTTGTTCAAATCTTCCGCAGTTAGCTGCTGTACTTTTTGTCGATCGCATTGCGAAGCTCCGTTTCAATTCTGCTTTGATATATCAATGCGAGCTTGTGAGTCAGACTTCAGGGGCCGCTACGACGAAGCGAACGTGTCTAGAAGCTGTGAACCACCTTTCTCCGTGCTGTGAACCATGTCAGCTGCTGTGCTTCATCGACCTCCGTCTGCGCAGCCTCCAGCGTGAAAATTCAACGCCGGCAAATCGCGCGAAGACCGCCTACGAAGACGGAGTAATCTTGCACAATGTGGGCGTCTTCGCCGTTGAGTGAAAATGCGCTGTTTTGCATCTGAACATGGCCCTTTTCTTTTGTATGCGCTACAGTTTTTGTCATTTCATAAACTATTTCTACTTATACAGCTAATGAGATGCACACCTTGTGAATGTTTGAGATTGTTGTGAAATTCGCTAAAAATATCTTTACTGCTAAAGTTTGTAGCACAGATCACCGCATAAGTTCTACTTGTTTCTGCTCGAAATGAGTCTGCTGCAATATATGCTCATAAATTCAATACATAGTAGAGTCAAGTGAATCTTCAGTACATATATGCATTTGTACATTTTTCGTAAGTTTGCAGTGATGCATACTACATTTGCATGAACTATATAGTCCATGCAGTTGGGGAATTACCTAGCTTTGTCCTCTGAAGAACGTCACTAAAACGAATTCATCGGAATGCCATACACAAGACAAATTCACAAAAACAGCAGGGCTATGTCCACACTACCTTTCTTATTCTGTGTTCCCGTATACATTCTTTTTAGTCATGCATCATAAATCCGTTCACGCTTCTACCAGAGTAATCAGAACTTTTTTTTTCTTACAACCCAACTGCAGCCTCCAAGGAACTGCTCATATCAGTGTACGCTTGGATACCTCACAACTCAGAACCTACCTCAAGTCAGCGGAGAATGTGTCATCACTGAAAGCAAGCTCATGAGCCAAAATCCTCGCAAGGTATGGTTGAAGACACCTTATTTATTGAACATAATTTGTTCAACCATTTATGTTTTACCCTGCTCATTTTTTTTTTTTTCTTCTCAGAAAACTAGACTAAAGAGAGACTATTGATTTTCAAGTTACCCACGTCCATTCGTAAGAAGCTATACAGTTGCCATAGTGACAACCCTATGCGCCATCAATATGCCAGCTGGACAAACGGAAGCCTTTTACTGAAAAACAGTGAAAGCGTACGGTATGTTCAATCTGTACAAAGTTGGGTGCACAGATTGTTGTTTCTTTCTTTATGAATTACTGAGTTTACAGGAAATTGTAGGCTTCAAAACTCTTTAACAGTGCTTGTCATGGGCTGCACATACTGTACTTCACTCTACGTGTCAAATTTGCATAGAGTATCACATATAACTAGGTAACGAATGGGCTTGTAGTAGTGCATATTTAGAAGCACTTCTTTTTCACATTTTGTATAGATTGCTGTGAATGTAAAGACTGTTGCAAGACAGTGGTAGGTACAGCTATAGTAGTGTTCAAACAGTTACTGATACCGCATGCATGTTGGGATCTAAAAAAAAAACCGCGCAAGAACTCAAGCCTTCATTAAGCAAGACATGTTTTGCAGAGGTAGCAATCACAGAGCCAAACCATCAGAGTAAAATACCTAAAAGAGTAAGGAAGAACGAGAATGGGTAGATCGCATTCGGCAAGCACTTTCAAATCATGAATGATAATCTGTCACTAACCCTCAAGAAGAAGGTATATAACTGCTGGGTCTTGCCCGCACTTACCTACGGAGCAGAAACCTGGAGACTTGCAAAAAGGGTTCAGCTTAAATTGAGGACGATGCAGCGAGCGATGGAAAAGAAAATAATACGTGTAACCTTACGACACTAGAAGAGAGCAGAGTGGATCAGGGAACAAATCGGTGTTAAGGATATTGTAGTTGAAATCAAGAAGAAGAAATGGACATGGGCTGGGCACGTAGCACGCAGGCTGAATAACCGCTGGTCCTTAAGGGTAACGATTGAACTCACAGAGAAGGAAAATGCGTGAAGTGAGTATGGAAGGTTAGGTGGGCCAGTGATATTAAAAAGTGTGTACGTATAACGTGGCAGCAGGAAGCACAGGACCAAGTTGATTAACCTATCATGGGAGAGGCCTTTGTCCTGCAGTGGGTGTAATCAGGCTGATGGTACGCCAAAAACAAGCACCGACATGCACTCAAGCAGTGAGCCTTAGTGTTTAAATGTATGTCAATATTTGTGCTTCGAAACATGTTTGTTTGCATGACAGAGTTAACGCAATCAAAATTAGATGTAATCAGTAATTTGCATTTGCTTGCATTTATTCCAGTGTGACTCCATGACCACCATTCCTAGCTTGTCCAAGGGCTCTAGTTCAGCGTCCTAAATCTCATCTGCTGAGAAATGCTGCTGTTCAGTTGTTTTCCTCCTCTAGTTAATTTATTTTGGTTTGTTTTTGCAATATTTTGTGATCACTCTGGACAGACATGTGCGAGCACCAACGAAAACAAGGGGCTCCCAGTTTGAATTAGCTGTTGTGGAGACCAATGTGTTCAAATTGTCGAGAGATTTCCCCGAACAGAAATACATAGGTCTGTGCGCTTTTACTTAACCGAGTTCGAATAACGACCTTTTACTGTAATATTATTTGTTCTATGTAAAATACCTGATGCACAATTAGGGATTTTTAAAGGTATGTTAATTTTTAACACAACAATGACTGAGTGCACTCAGTAGGTATAGTCAAAGTTGGCCAGTGTTTGTATATGTTGATAATTCGAAAGTCTACTAACAGCTATTTCCTCAATAATGGTGTGATATATGTAGCCAAAAGGACTAGTTTTGTATGATACCCGTGTTAAGAGTGAGGCAGACAGTTAGAAAGTAGTGAAGAATAAAAATGTGAATTCAGCTTTTGCGGTTGTTCATTATTTGAGCAGTGTAAAAAAAAAACTCATTTATTCATCTGTCAATGCAAAGCATAAAACCTTTGAAGATCATTCAAAAAATAAGGGCCATTTGGTTACAAGCAAGTAAATATTCATTAGCAGAAGTTTTTATTGGTGGGCTTAGTTTAGCAAAAACCTACTTCACTTTTCTACATAATCACTGCTAACTTCTTAGTGCTTCTCGTACTGTTGCAGTAGTTTCTTTAGTCAAACCGAATAAAAGATTGCCGCTTGGTAATTGACCCTGTTGTAAACGGTGATCGTGAATTTCTCACTGTCTTCTAATCGTACCCAGAGCCACTGTTTCGAGTGAAAGAAGAAATAATCTCACAGTGCTGGCACAGCACAGTAGGGCGAGCAATTAGTGTTCCCTACTAAAATATTTGATCTTCCCATTGGTTCTGATTGTGGTGCAAGGATGCATGTTGTCATGTAGGAAGCCGATTCCTGATGAGAATTTATGACGTCATCAATGTTTATCGTACTTATTACTGTGGTGAGTGTTTCACAGTATATGTCAGCTGTAAATGTGGCCCACATTTAATGAAATTAACCACTAAAAATTCCCTTTTTGATTTGGAAAATGGTAGCCATTTTTTAACTGGAGTAAGACAATTGCTTGAATTTTTTTCGGCTTTTGTGAAAAGGAGTGGTGGCACCACTGTGTTGTTTCTGCAATTGCGTACACTTTGAAGTGTCGTCACTTGTGCAAACAGTGTGCGAAAACAAATCATCCCTGTTTTCTCGGTAGCAGTCCAGAAACGCTCATCCACCTAATGTCTTTTAGTGTTTGAGTTGGTCGGTAAGCATTTTTGGAACCTAGCTTTGTTATATCTGGGCATATGGGCTACAATTGTACAAATTGTAGCGAGGCCAACAAGGAGAACTTTGTTTTACAGACGAGTAACTGTTAGTCCTCAATCTATTGCAATAGCCTGTCCACTTGAACAGTTTGGTTGGTCTGAATGCTTGGCGTGGTGCTCCACTCTTATTTGTATGCATTTGTGCAGCCATTTCAGAAGTCTTAACGCCGTGTTACGACACTTGTTTTACTCCTCACAGTTGATCCATGAACTGTGCACAACTCCTCGTAAATTGGAAAAGCTCGTGATTCTTTTCATGAAAAATTGTAAATACAGTGTGCAACCCACAACAGGTGGGAGAAACAATATTCGCCAACATTGTTGTCTGCGTTCCCCGTCAAGCAGATGACTACTGAGCCAGAACAATCACTTCAGTACTTTCGCTGAGAAGTAGCAGATTGTGCTGTGCACATAACTCTTCAGTCTGACATGCAAATACTTAAAGACTAGGAAATGGCCCTTACTTTGTGAATAAACATCATAGAACATTTCATTATGCAGATTTGACTGCAATGATTATTCACTGCCTATTTTTTTAACATTGCTATTATGACTTCCAGCACTTCTTAGCTGTCTATAGTGTTATTGGTGTTCCATATGTCCCTATTGTATGTGTACATGTCATGTGCCGTGTACTGCAAGTGCTATCCACTGGTGCATGATTTTTTTTTTACGAATGAGTGCTTCTGGGAGCACCAACAGGCATCCTCTATCTCGTGTGTCAGCTGATCTACAGTAGGCGAGCGAGGGCAAGGGTAGCTAATTCCCTTAACTTGTAATCCGTGACAACTTTCACAAGAATGTTGACTTGCTGAAATGTTTGACTCGGGCTTTCACTATTCGCCAACTGTTACTCAATTAAAGTGCCTGTCACTGAAACCCATTTATCTCTTTTGGAACGTAAACCAAGTTTCCTTTTCAACATGATCCTGTAAATGGTGTTTTCCCAGGATGCACTTGCTTACCACAACTGGAACTTGATCTAGTTACTCGTAAAAAGACCGGACGCACAAGTAAGAACATGGATTCTAAACAATATATCAAGAACAAGGTTATATGCAGGGATACCGAGCACAACAGCGTGGGGTCAATTCTTTTTATTCAACACGATGTGCTTCTCACCAATTTGTTGTCAAATATCATAATGCGGCTGAGGCTAATCGTACTGACACTGCACTTTTTTGAGAGCATGTGTGGTGAGAAAGACAATGGGCAGCACAGTACCAAGTACTGTGCAAGGGGGTACGGGCGACGGAATGGCATTGTTGGCAGGCCTGTTCCAGGCACGGCCGTTCGAGTAAGTTGAAGGCACGCTAGTTCAAGGCGTGGCGCTTTGTGAAAAACGCATTAAATTCACCATTTTCTGCAAGTTTCTGTCGGAAATGAAGGCTGTGTCTACGAGTTTTAGCACCCAATGTTTTAGTTTGCTTAAAACATTGAAGCCAAATATTTTGTTTAGCATACTTAATAAATTAACGCTCGTTTTGAGTGCAAACATTGTAAGACTCATGATATTTGTGCCCTTGCCAACAGAAACTAATTGATTCGCTCAGTGCTGTGTTTGTATGTACATGGACATATTATGTTGATGTTGAAGGCGGGTACAATAAATGTCATCGCATGTCTAAGATTTAACATGAACTTTGTTTATTTTCCACACAACCTCAACTTTGTTACCCCCCCGCTGACAAGCCAATTTTTTTTTTTTTCGGGAAAGGTGGCAGCTCTACTCGGGGTGCAACTTGAAGAGAGTGAGAAATTCAATATCACCGTTCGCAACAGGTTCAATTACGAGGTTGCGATTTTTTATGCAGATTGACTGAAAACGCTACTGTGACAACATAGAAAGTGTTAAAAAGTTAGAAGAGATTCCTTTGAAAAGTGAAGTAGGTTTTCGCTAAACTAAGCCCACCAATAAAAACATTCGCTGATGAATATTTCCTTGTTTGGAACCAAATGGCTTTTACTTTTTGAATTACTTTCAAAGATTTTATGCTTTAGATTGACAGACGAATAAATGAGTTTTTTTTTTTGTGCCATTGGTGCATAGTCATCAAAGACACTGCTCAAACGAAGGATGGTGGCAGAAGCTGAATTCACATTTTGACTGGGAATTCATATTCCAATGACTGGGCAGTCTGAGCAACCTCAGATGACAAAGGGGAAGTAATCACAATAACTTATCAGTTCTAATATTATCATCTTTTCACCTATGCAGATGTGTTCTTTCTTAGCTGACGTGCTATCACCACAAATGCAGCTCATTCAACCCTGAAATGGTTTTGATAATTTTTTGCAGAGTCACGTAGTCATTCTGATCAATAACAGATTAAGTGCTCTGCATAACTTGTGTAGATTGTGTAGACTGCATAACTTGTGTAGACTCAAATTTGGAAAGCGAATTGCTATAGTTCACACTGCACTGCTATACAGAGTTTTCAACTGCCCTGGCTTTGTGATAATTGTGTTTGTTTCTTCCTCCGTGGCATTGAGGTATCAATCGATCTGGTTGTCTACATACAGTGGCTAAATACATTGTTATGACCCACTGTAATAAACCATTGTAACAATATAGTGTCATACAGCGATCAAGAGAATAATAAAGCAGGCTTTCTATACTCTGTGGCATCTTGCCTGAGGATTGCTGAAGATGCAGGTTAGCTGTGACCGCTCTATAATGAAGTTAAAAGAAAAAGCACTGCTTTGGACGATCCTATGTTGTAATTAACAATTGCTACCTTGACACCAAGGTGCTTTCCTTAACTTACTGTTAGACTAATTCACACAAATTTCGTGGTAATATTTAATAATGTAATTGCGTGCTTTTCAAAATTTTTCTTCTCACATACCAACTAGGACTAAGAATACAGGCCACGAGGACAGCTGGCCTATATACTGTGATAGAGACGTTATTTCATTGTTTTCAAGGTTTACTTTATGGCTTTCCTACAAGAACAGTATGCAACGGGCACATGAAACAGAGGTCAAGCACTAATATACGCTGTACAATGTTGTACTTTGTAGTGCCAGTCACATTGCTCAAAGTTGCATAGCATTTTAGCAGTTGACACTCCTTTGTGTACAATACACTGAACGTCAAGAAAATGGGGGCCACACATCTATCTTCGCCACCCTGGTTTAAACATGCTCTGCCAGGATGTAAGCTCTGCATGTTTATAAACGGGAACAACTGAGCATGTGGCCTGGAATTCGCGGCAACTGCTGACAGCACCATCAACTGACAGCCGGGCAAACCACATCCGCTTTTTGTGTCTTGAGTGAGAAAGCAAAATAATTTGTTGTGCTTTTTGCACAGGCATTGCTACATTAAAATCACACTTCAGTCTCGCAGTGAGCAAAATCAACAAAAGCAGGCGTGCTTCCTCTTACTGGCAATTTGTGGTACTGTAGGCGGCTACAGCAGAACAGAGGCTGTGTGCTCTCATGTTCCCTATCGTAAAAATTGACAAAGTGCAATTATTCTGTGAATACCTGCTTCAGTGTGATAGCGCACCTAAAGTTTCATCGAGGTGATGCGCCATAGCACTGTCCATCTGCCTTTCACACTGTACTATAGGGCTGAAGGAAGAAACCGAAACTGCTCAATGAAGGGCGAAGACAAAAAAGAGGAGCGCTCACACTGTCGGCAAAAAAGCGCGTGCCGATGTTCGAGGCTGAGCGACATTTGAGGCAGTTCACAGCTAGGTGTCTGGTATGGAGAACTCGTTGACGTCCTTGGGGTGCTGTTCTATTCCTGGAATACGGCTGGGTGACTTGCACCAAAAGCTGGCTGACGTCCTGTCGTTCCAGCTGCTGCCCCTGACTGCTGGGCAATCAACAACTAGGCCTGCAGGCCCGCTGGGTCACTGGCTCAGGGATGACTCAGAGTGCCACGGTTCCCGCCGCCATCAAAAGTGGCTGCAAATCCCGATTTGCTGTGAGCTGCTTTTCCTTTTACTGTTCCAAGTAGCTGGCATGACCGTGGTGTACTGTCTGAGCTACCAAGCTACTACTACAGTACTCAGTACTGCCGCGGGTGCGGAAAACAGCCGTGTCATGGCGTGGGCTGGCTCACGCTGACGACATCAGAGGCGCATCGTTCCAAGTTATTGGCGTCCAGCAAGCCACAAACTAAACATGGCGAGAAACTTCCAATTCATACGTGCATTTAGCACAGCACTGCACATGACAGACTGATTTAGTCACAGTTACTTAATATTTACACTTTTGCCGGTGAATATGTTTTTTTTGATGGTGTGTGTGTGCGTACACTTGTTCGATTGAGTTCCTTGGCTAGTGGTCCTAGGTCAAAGACTGGGTATTACATCACAATCCAAGTAACTGCTACTAATTCCTTTCACTTGACATGATTGGCCCTGCAATAGCTTCCCAACTACTTATGGAATGCAAAATTTATTGCTTGAGTAATATTGAAAGTTTGGTGAGTTGGTGATAGTTCATGATTACTTGTGAAGCAGCGCACGTAGACAACGTACAGAAGGTGTCCTATTAGTTTCTTTTGTGTCTTGTCTACGTGTACTGCTTCACAAGTAGACATGATTTATTGCTTCAAATCAACTGCCAGAAGTATGTTTCGTATGTGTAAGGTCCGAGTGGGTTGCAGCAAGTTGTTCCATGTATTGACTGCTTTCTCTCTTCTTTCATTCCGTCAAGCACTCTAAAGGCTACAGGGATAGTGACAACAAAAGGTTTTTCGAAAAGTTTTATCAGCATGTATAATGATCTTAAGCACTTTCCTTCCTTTTTTCTTCTTTAAGTCCATTAACTCTCTTTCAGTGTGATCACAGGCTGAATTCTAGTGTTATTTTACTACCGTAAAGCGTGGCGGGAGTATGTAGTGGCTGGTTTACTTGCACACCACAGTAATGTTCAAATCAGCCAATGGCAGTGCCTCTTCATTCATGAAAAATTCGAGCCAATGTATTGTGGAATTTTCCTAGAGCCGAGTGAATGATCTATAGCTAAGGTGTCTTTGAAATATAATTGAAAATTCTTCGCCACGTGCATTGCTGTAACATTTGGCTTACATGTTCTCATAAGCACTGACTACTGGTTAATAGTGTTCTCTCACCATGTTCGCAAAGTGTTGCAGGGTACCTACAATGACATATGTCAAATGAAATCCCAAGCTGAACCTGCAAAAATGTGTTTCTGATAGGTGTTCTAGTTTGGCATCTTACACATAGGGGCTTTGGTGCACTATATAGATAAGTAGGTATGGAAGGTTTAAAAATAGGGAAAGTCTATGTGTGTTTGGCAAGTTAAACTCTTGTAAAGATGAGAGATGATTGGGAGAAACACTGGTAACTGTACTGTCTTTATCGTTCTTGTGTAAGTCTCCCAGTTATTGTGTTGTAATAAATTACAAATTTGCAATGCAAGCTTACCTGAACTCTCTCACTGGAGTAGCTTGACAGCTGCAACAGCCTCAGTTGACAAGCAATAAGGGGGAAGGGACAAAACCTATTACAGTCTGTCACCTGATTGAGCAACAACACATCTGTAGTTGCAATTCTTTGGTGCAACGAAAGGAAATAATAGCAATAATATCATTTATATTCTAAAGTAGTACACGTGGCTAGGCCTGCCAAAGGCATTTGGTGAGTGGTGTGGCAGAGCCAGGCAGACAGCAAAACAAATAGAATATGTTACATGATTGTAGATTCATGGCAAAAAAAGGATGATAAGACAAAAAAAAAAAGAATGTGCACATTCGAATAGAAACAGCATGGCATCCAAGCGATAGTTATTACCATTATACTGTAGTTCAAAAAATTGAAAGTTAGTAAAACACTGAAATACAGCTATATTTCTTAAGCGAAATCATTAAGCAAAAATGTGCTGCTCTACAAGGTTTTTGGAATATTGGGAACAGTGCACATTAACTTGATATTAGTCCTCAGTGTCCCTCCTGTTGTGGCACTCCATAGTTAAGCAGCACTGGGGCCAGGGCTTGCTCCGTTACCAACGTTTGTCTAACGTCTCGTCTGAGAGAAAAGGGGTGTAACTAAGTGTCATGTTGTCAGTGCTGTCCTGTATGTTTCCAGCATGTACATCATACGGCGGCTGGATAAAAGTTTCTCTTCAGAAAAAGTAGGAGGTACCCCAGGCAACACGAGCAGTTTTGAATGACTGGAGAATTGTTTTTATTGAATTCGTATGTCCATATATTAGTCAGTGGAGCAGTGTGCCTCTAGCCGGAATATGTTCATTTGTGCATTGTTCTATCCACTAACAAAAATGAGTGAATATACAATTTCTTCAAAATAAAAGTGACTGTAGATGCACATTGCTGTTTCAAGTAAATTAGGCAGTACCAAAATTGAATCGATTGTGTTTTTATGTTGATTCACACCCAAAGTAATTTGATGTCCCAGCGAATGAAATGGCCCATGTAGTGTATGTAATTGCATGGATTAGAACCCTTCAAATGCAAATACACTTTAAGAATTTGTTTTGCCTCATTATGATAACATCGGCGAAGGCAATATAGACTTGCACCATGCACCTGCACAAATAAATTTGGCAGATGCCATTCACCTTAGGAATCGATGTTATGCAAAGCATGCAGAGGGAGGGTCACTGTGTGGCAATTTTTTATTGAGAAATAAGTTACAAAATGACGCTAAAGATATGTACAGATGTTTTACACACAAATACATGTTAAACAGTCACATGTTTACTGTTACGTAACAATGTCAACAGCAACATGGGTATCAGCTACACCAGAAGTGATAACCTGATAAGTATCTTTTGTGCCAACGAGGTAGGTGGCCCTGGACACTGCTTGATAAGTGAGCTTCAGCGGATAGCGCTTCAGTGCAACGGTTCTTCCGTTTGCCTTTGTAGGCATTCTTAGTGTGCCCATGATTCGGCGGCACAGTTGGACCAGCTCGTTAAGTGCAGAAAGTACGACATATTCTGCATGCTTGCTTTGTTGTCAGTTTTAATGGGCTATGAAAATAGTTTTTCATGTACAGAGGGGATCACTGTAAAAAAGAACACTTTCGTGTGCATAGTCCGCATTTCGCTTTCTGGCAAAAGCATAGTGGCTTATACTTGCATCAGACTACTTCTGGTTTACTGTTCTGACTTCTTTTGATAGACCAGTGCCGTGCACGAATAATTTTTCTACGTCTACCAGCAGTTATGGGGCTTCAATATTACAGGTGCCCATTACAATGTTCCCTTTGACACTTTGACAATAGACGGTACTGTACCTTGTTTGTGTTTGCAATGCATGTTACTAGTGTCATGGACCGGAATGATATTGAAAACTCTTTATTTTGGGCGGTGGGATCACTCTTAGTGCAACCAATGTAACATACACACGGCCCTACATGGTGCTTTAGCTCATCATTTAGCATGGTGAGTTTCTGTTTAACTAAACATTCTTTTTCCTAGGTTCACACTGTCTGTCATAATCATTGCTTTTGAACTACAATTTCACTGTTGCCTTGGTAAAGGATAAGCTCTTTGGTTATAATTCACAAGCAATGGGTGACTTGTAACGGTGATTCCTTACTTTTTTAAGCACTAGCCCTCTTTTTGGCCTTGCCCAACATGTTGGTCTATTGGTTACAGGGCTTGAGCGCTGACCCAAAGGCTGCAAGATCAAATCCTGGCCGCATGGCCACAGTGTCTATGAAGGCGAGAATGCTTGAGTAATATGTACTTGGATTCAGCTGCACGTTAAAGCGCCCAGGCGGTTGAAATTTCTGGAGCCCTCCACTTCAGCATCCTTCATAATTATATACGGTTTTGGGATGCTAAGTACTAACAATTATTATTCTTTTTGTCCTTGTGCATACTGAGTGAAACAACTGGGTGTCTGGCCATTATTGTGCTTACCTCAGGGTTTCTTAAATTGTTCAATGCAGTCGATGTAGAAGTATTTGTATATTTGCAGCTTGTTCACTTTGGATAGTTTTTCTTCTTATAAAAGAAAGAGAACTCGTGATGCTTTATTCCTCAGCTGCTTCTCAGTGCCATGTAAGATACCATCTATCCTTATTGATTCCACTGGCGTGTAAGCAAAGTGTACAATTGCATTTTTTTTAATATTACACTGTTCACACTGTTCAGTAAAGGTGTGATCATCCTAGGGTGCAGTACTGTCACCTAGGACCAGAATGAGCAAACAGATGCTTGTGCAGTAGTAGCCACACTAGGATCTAAGAAAGCTCTATTCCAGTCTTCATTGCAGGTGGGAGACAATTAGAGACATTCAAATCAAGATGAAGCTCCACATTCGCTTGTATTTGTGTGGTACAGTCAAACCGGATTATATAATGACCTCTGGTAGATTAAATGACCCTTTGCGTCGAACTACTTATGTGGATTCCTGGCTGTGTAGTGATGACTCGCCAGCCCGCCGTGCAGTGTCACCGTTCAATTGTATGGTCGCTTGTTAATACGATAGATGGGAAAGAGGGACAGCAATGTAAGAAATTGTAGTGCATAGAATTGTCTTTATGCACTGGTTGAAGTATCACAGGTGTGTTCTCTTCATAATGCACCACTTCATTATTGATGGAAACTAAAAAAAATAGACCTGTAAATTGTCTTGAAAAATATGTACCCGGTGCACCCATTCAGTTTCATGGCATCTATGGTTCATGTGCCCAGTATTATTTAGCCACGGCAGCTTTGTTTATTATAGTCCACTCACATATGGTGTGCTAAATGGGATAATTAATACTTGGCACATTGGTTTGGTTCACTGGGCATTCATATCCTTTATGCTTCTGCATCGCACTGCCTCAAGTGTTTTTAAATTCAATATTTCTTTCACAATTTCAAGTGCTGAGAGTAAAGCTGGCCTATGCGTAGAGCTTTTTTTTTCCAAAACTATAAATTGTTTCACCTTACGAATTACTGAAAGAATATTTGTGCAGGTATAGTAGTAATGGTATATAATGTATTTCTAACGACCAGGCCCAGTTCATGCCTATAGTGAAAGTATGTTTTAGCATACTGTGTTCTTCATAGTGATCTTAACAGTGTTCTGTGTGCTTTTTCAGATGTGTTTATCCCCTCTGTAAAGAAGCAAAGAAGTTTCATGCTTTGAATATTGACAACAATGCATTGCACCTGCACCTTCTTGGAAATCATTTGCCATTTAGCACATTTGCTGGAGCTTAATGCATTATGAACATGAGAATGTGACAGTGATGTGGCCATGTCTGTGGACAGCTCCTAAGGACCGTTTGCACTGAAATGAATGAAAATGACTATTCAGTTTCTGCTCTGTAATTCAACTAAAATTTGGAAACCTGTAATAATTTCATTGTGGTGTGAGCATGTGTGTAAGCTTTAGTGTAAAGAAGTTGTGCCTGCCTGGCAAAGCACAGGTCCAGGTGTTTACTAACACACATCTTTACCTACCTATATGCGCTATGATTAACAGTTTCGTGAATAAGTAACTGCAATTCCTAATACTTGCTGTTGGCATCTTGATATTTCACTGCAATATGTAAATAATAGTAATATAGTAGCAGTCTGGTGTTGCTTCATTATGCCTTTCCTCTGCAAAACCTTTGTGTATATCTTTGTATAGGCCTCAAAAAAGTATTGAAATAATATTGACAAACTTGATTTACTCCTTTCACAGTGCCACACGCTGAGTAATAACCACTTATGTTTGCTATAATGTTTCTCTATTCTCTTTTACCACCAAATGTCGCACCATTTTAATTAGATTGTTTGCTGATGACATCGTTCTGTATCGTGCCATCAGAAGTGATGAAGAGGACTAGCAATACCTATAATTTGACCTCGAATCCATCAATTTATGGTGGGCTAAACTCGTCTCCTTCACTAGAAATTCTTGCCACTTCCCTACCACATATACATCTAATCACACTCGTACAATGTCAGCCACAATATAAAGGTATCTGGACCTTCACCTCCGATCTGACTTTTCCTGGAACTGCCAGATCGATTACATTTTTGCAGCTGCTAAACCCTGCCTTGCAGTGCCTGCACATGCGTAAAAACTTTCGCGTGTTATCTTAACGTGCCCTAAAATTGAGTAGGTGTCTGCCATAAGGACCCAGAACCAGCATACACTCAAACCTCGTTATTTCATTGTTTCATCTTACATGAAACTAAGTTTTTTATATTAAAGAATTTATTATAAAAGTTCATTTTTAACACTACCTATTGCAAGACTGTTTTTATTTACTTTGTTATAACCAATTTTTTATTAAATCTGGGTTCAATATATCGAGGTTTGAGTGTATATAATCGATAACTTAATATCTCTCCAGATACCTGCTGCTCACTTCATTTTCTCTGACTACTCTCGTATCACTGTGTCACTGCCTTAAAAGCTCGTGCTGGTGTTGATAACCTTTCTCATCCCTGTAAACTTGCTCACTTATCTCTTTTGCATACATACTATCATCATACATTGCTTCATGATGACTTCTTTCAGTAACGCTTAGCCATGTTTCTATGCGGTGATTGTCCTCTCACTATTGCAAACTCATTTCCTGCCGTACTTTCACCCTTCGCTGATTCGTTCATTCCAAAAACCATCATTGAATGGAACCAGCTGCCTTGAAGTCTTCTAATAGAAAGAAACGTTTTAAAATTCAATGATAAAAGATAACCAAGTTCAGTGTTCTGGTGTCTTCTGAATAACCCATTTCATTTTTATTTTGGGCTCTATTATTATGTTATTATATTGTATTACATTATATTTTTAAATATTCTTTTAATCCTTCCGAAGTGTTCTGTTATTGTGTTGCCTTTTTGATTATGCTTAAGTAAGTGTTGTTTTGTTTGCAAATTTTTATGGTTGCTTTGCATCTATTACATTATATATAATTTTTCTCACACCCTTATGTAATACCCTCTCATTGAAAATCATTAGAAACTCCTTGAAGTAAGTAAATTCTCGCTTTGATAATTCATTTCTTTACCTTTTGTCGCAGGTTATGCCGAAAGAACATTTAGTGTGTCGACTTCAGTGCAATTTTTCGTCATATATCCTTGGCAGTTGATCATTTTGGCATTAAAAGGGGGCCTTCTAAGCATGAATCGATGTATAGTTATTGTTAAAATGGAGTGGGATTTGTTAACAATTATGATAAAATGGGATATGTTGTGGGAATGATGTGTGGTCATGTAAATGTGTGAAATACAGCGAATAGCTCACTTTGTATTTTGTGGTAAATTAAGCTTTCACTTGAGCAGGACAGAGACCTTAATGGGAAGTGTACGAACAGTACTAGTACACATGAAAAACCAATTTTTTATGCAAATCACATAAATATGTCATTAGTTGAAAATTGTGATGTCATTCGGTTCGTTGCTAACAATTTTTCTCCTTCTATCATAGTTTCCAGTTTCTTTTATACTTACCTCTTTCACTCATATTTTGTTTCTTATGCTTCATGTGTTGAAATAGGGTACGAATTCTGTTGCTATACAGCTATGTGTCAAAACAAGTGCAATAAATGTCTAATGTTTTGGATACAATTAAGACATTTGTTGGTTTAGGCATAGTATTGGAATTCCATCTAAATCAGGTCCATGTGCATTTGCAGGTATTTGCATGTATTATATTAGGTCGAGCATTCGCTTACAGATTGGAGGGAAATGTTGTAAAAGGTGTTGTCATTCCACAGTTACTTCTACACTAACTTATGGTTTAAAAAGGCAAAGGTAATCATGTACTGTATTTACAAGTGCAGCAACATTCTTTTATTACCTGGTGCTGTATTCCACTTGCAGACAATGTAGGTAACATGGTTTTCAATGCCCTTTCTGTTCTTTTTGCATGATCTCTTGTGCAGCATCCCATGAGCAGGACCATTCACTCATGTCCGTAGAAGGTGGACTCTACTCCTGTCGACAGTGCAGCTATGTTACCAAGAAGAGTGGACACATGCGAAGACACCTTTGCAAACACACCGGCGAGCGGCCCTTCCAGTGCCACTTGTGTCCAGCTGCATTCGTTCAAGGCAGTAATCTTAATAACCACATTCGTACACACACAGGAGAGCGTCCCTTTTCCTGTGACCAATGCAGTGCATCCTTCTCTCAGAAAGCGCACCTTGTGGACCATGTGCGCATCCACACAAGGGAGGGTCCCTTCTCCTGTGACCTCTGCAATGCATCCTTTTCACATAAACGGTACCTCGTGGGCCACATGTCCTGTCGTCATAAAAACAGGAAGCTGTGAAAAGTGAGTGGTTCATTGCCTTCTGTAAGGGGGGAGGCACATCCGGCTGAAGAGAGCTTGTTGATTAGAAGACACAGAGAAAGAGTAGTTTGAGTTTGGGGTTTGTAAGTTATCTTAGTTTGGCAAGTGATAACGGCATGCATACATGGGAGGAAAAAGGAGGGGTAGAAGAAAGTGCAAAGAAGAGGCCACCTCCATGAGAAGCAAGTATCCACACTATCGTGCACTTTTTCTAGGTAACAATTCCCTCATGAGAAAAACTGGTGAGCGGCCACATGCACTTGGTTTTGAACTTTGTGCCTCGTGGAAGGTGCGAGGAAAAAGGATTAGAGACCATAATTTTTTTAATTGCGTGTCTGATAATCTGCATATTCAGCTATGGTGGTGGTGTTTTTGTTTTTGTCCCCCTTAATTTGTTTCTCTTGATGTCAGAATATTGCATAATAATTAGAAACTACATGTAATGAAATATAAGGCACTTTATTTGTGAGCCTTCTCCCAAAATTGTTTTGAGAATCATTTGAATGTCTCGTAGCTTGAACCAGTCTGATAACAAGAATGTTTAGGTATCTTTGTTTTTATTTATTTCAGACATACTGCAAGCTAATTTTAGGTTTTGTCCGGAAGAAGCTACAATAAATGCAATTAAGCAAATAACAAAGAACCGATGCAAATACTAGTACAGATTTTATTAGTTGGGAATCTGGGGGTAAAGATTTACATTTATATATTTGAAACAATCATTCATACGTTTGAACACTTAAATATACATCACTCATACGGTCATATCATACTGAAAGGTATTAGTATCGAGGGCAGCCGCTGCAGAGGCTGGTGCTGCTGTCGTTGTGACATAGTAAACGACATCACGCGAGTGCAGCACACTCGCTTTCGACCCCGAGACAGCTCATTTTTAGGGGCGAATTTCCTTAAAGCGGCACCCGTTTGTCCCTCGTAGCAGCAGTAGTAGTCGTAGTGTGTAACCAGTCTTAAATTTTGACCTCAAAGGTGGTGCCGGTGGGAGATTTCTGCTGTGCATTGTTGAACAATAAGAAAATAGCAGCGTGCGTGTTAACTAAAAACCGAATTCTCCTGTCTTTCATTACCCCTTAGCAGCCATTGGCATGTACATTGATCACTATCTGACAAGAAAGGGTTGCTACGTTATACTCGCTGGATGTAACCTCCTTGGTTTTAGAAAGGTTTAGCGAGCGTCGGGCCTCAGTGCCATGAATACAGTGCACTAGTATATACCATGAACTTGAGGGGGTTAAAGGTGGGAAGTAGACACGAAGCGCAAGCCGTAAGAAAGTGTGTGTGTGCCTCCTCTCGTTTAGTCCTTGGAATGTCCGCTGGATGACGGTGCTTCTATATGAGGAATATATGATGAAAAGATGTGAGATGGTAATACTTGGAGTGTAAATAGGTGGACGAACGGACACACAGGCAGATGCATAGACGGACGAACGGATGGCTGCACGGACAGATGGACGCAAGAGCGGATGCATGGATGAACGCAGGGACGGACGCACAGATGGGCGTGTGGATGCACGAACAGACGCACGCACGGATGGGCAGATGGACGCATGGGCGGCCACACAGATGCATGCATGGACGGACGGATGCTTCGCCCCACTCTCCATCATTCACTCCGTGGATATGCTGCCATTTTTTTTTAACCTACATGTTTGTTGACCACTCAATACCGCTGCGTCGGATGCATTCGAGTGAGCCTAACATGATTTAGCCCTTTCAAAATGTCGCGGCAGTGATATATACTTGATTGATAAAACTGAAATTGCTGAAATGAATTGGCGTTCATCCTCAAGTGTGTAGCTCACTGAGCAACCACTTCTCTTTTTTTTCTTTTTTCGTCGTCCGCAAAAATTTTGTGTTCGAATTCGGTGTTTAGAAATGTTCGGTTTGTATGACAGTGTACTTCATGAATCTGTTACGCATAGGAGTTTATTACCTTTTTTCGCACTAGGCAGAAAAGAATGATTCCTGAAGCGTGAGATTGCAGCAACCATTCTGTTTGGCCCTTGTGTAGTTACACAAACTCATGGTGCAGTCTCTACTTCTTACCCTGGTGTGAGTTTCCCTGCATCCACAAAACATAGAAGCAGGGAGACGCATGTTCCATAAAACCGAGATTGGCATAGCAATCCTGCATTTATTATTGGTTGTGCAGCACGCACTTTTGCGAAAAAGATTTTGTGTGCTTTGTTGAGGCTAAAATCTTCTGTAAGTACGACATTGGAATTTCCAGGAATGTACACTTAGTAATTTCTTTTTCTGATTTACACCAGGCCGATAAGCTTTTTTCAGCTGTCTGTAGCAAAGCGCCGCAAGAATGATTTTGTCCTTGTGCAGTTTTGTTGCATTGCGTATTAGGGCTTCTCTCCTTCCGTTAGCAGCCTAGATGTGGTGAGCTACTGGTACACGAATTGGTTGATACCAGGGGCCAGCAATGTCACTGAAAATAAGATACGGTAATTGTAAATAATTGTCAAGCAAGTTAAGCGTGCAGTTATCGCAACGTTCTTGCATCATATCATATTAGTAAATACACGCCGCACAGAGAAGCTTGGTAGTGAAAGCGAGTATTAAGGAGTCAAAAATATATGCAGGTGAAGTTCCGTTTACTGAAATATAATTGTTAAGTATAATCGTCCGGCAATAAATCTGGTGAAAGTAGCAGGCTGCGCAAACCGCGGTTGTTGTGAACAATAATGTTATTGCAACAAAAGATCTCATGGAGCAGCTTATAAAATGTAATGTGAGCTTGATAAAACCAGTGTCAAAGCATCGTTCACTTTTGACCACTTCATGCCGTTCTGAAAATAAGGGCGAGGTGTCGCCGTGAATCGTGCCGCGCAGTCCACACAAATTGAAACGTTACCTGCCAGTCGTGCTCTTTCGGCGCAAAAGCAAGAGAGAAGTGCACGCTATCGCGCTCGCCTCAGTAAACGTAAACGTGCACAAAATGTGGGGTGCTTCAATTTACACATTACTCGATTAATTTCAAAACTCACCTTTTACCAAAGTACCTCTTAACGTTTGCCATCCATGCCGCCATGCGCATGCGCTTCGTCGAAAATGCATGATGTGGCGATGACGACAGGTTAAAAATATTTGTTGGCAAATACTTCAAATTGTTTTGCAGCTAATACAGTGCAAACAACCCTTGCAAAGCGAAAAATGCCACGGCTGAACAGCCTGAATTCTTGAAGTTGTCGAACACTTTGCACAGTCGGTACCGCTGCATAATGTCGTTTTATACATCTCAGGAAGATTCCTGCAAATGGTGCCGCAGTATGTCCTTAACTTTATGAAACATGTTATCATACCCATACATGTAAAGGCATTTCAAAAAAAAGAAAAATGTTGCACATCTTAAGAGTATTTTGTGAAACCTATGTAGATATTTTTCTTTTTGTACATGGCAGCAAGCTCTAATGGCCTTCCTGGCCACATTGCTATGGTAAAAAAAACATACCCAATATGAGACAGCCTCTGCAAATTGCTATTCAATTTGCTAATTTGGAAAGATAGTTTTCATTGCAAAGCCATTTTGTAATTTTGTTGAAGAAAGACACTCATGTGTTAATATACGCAAAAACACAGTCCAAACTCAGATATCCAATATCGTAGATCAAAAGTCAAATTGGAGATATATTTAATTTATCTATGCACCATCCTACCCCGCAAGACATTGTATTTAATAACATAATATATGCTTTTTCTCTCAGTAATGTAAAATAGCTGTACACTATAAGGTATGTAACCACTTTTTTTTGAAATCGTATTAGGTTTTGTTCCTTAGTTGTTTTGTTTGGCATAAGAAAGGCTATTTAAAAAATGCATTTCTAGTATGTTAGACTAGAAAAGTACAACTTTTTACAAATAAATTATGAAAATTACCCAAAATATGTCTATGTAACCATACATTAACCCTGTAAAGCCCAATGTATCATATTTGGTACACTGAATTTAATATCTCAATAAAGCTTCTATAGGTGTCATAAGCAGCTATTGCAGATATTTGACATATTATGAAAAAGCTACACTGGCTTACATAATGTATGATGGAATGGAATGGAAAAACTTTATTTGCAGTCCTGCAGGACGCGCGTAGCGGGTGTATCTTATGTAGAGACCGACAGGGAGTACCTGGCGGCCTCTTCGTAAGCCTGCTGGATGGCCCATTGCTGGTCGGCGAGAAGTGAGCTCCTGAGGGACCTCTCCCACTTGCTTGAGGTAGAGTCGGGAGGTATTGTTCTACACTCCCACAGCATGTGTGCGAGGGTTGCCGTGTGTCCTCACGAGTGGAACGTGTTGCTGAGGTATGCATCAGGATAATGAACGTGAAGCTTGGCAAGTTTTGGGTGTGTGTCTGTAATAGACGTAGGGTTAGCACCTGTGGTCTGTCAAGTTTTAGATGTGGGAGTAGAAAATGCGGTGTTCAAGACAAAACTACATTGTTATGTCGTTGTACGTATTGGGGGCATCCTGATTGCTCTCTAACTCAGCGAGATGGGGTTGCCCTGTGGCGGCACGGTCAGTAAGTGCGTGCCCTGAATCATGGGCGATCTAGTTGAGGTTGAATGGGGCACCTGGTTGAGATGGCGGGGAACCAGATGACAGTGTGGTGCTACAGGGCACTTGGGTCCACTCTGCGCAGGATACGCAACGCCTGGTCGGGGATGACTCCACGTTCAAAGGCTTTGATGGCGGGTCTGGAGTCGGTGTAGATGAGTTTCCGTTTGCTGTTGAGCATACCTATAGCTATAGCTACTTGCTCCACTACTTCGGGGTTTCGGGTGAGGATTATGGCAGAGTTAAGAATCTGCTGCGCGGATGATACCGCAACCGCTGTCAAGGCTCGATTGATGTGATAGGCAGCGGTGTCCACGAACGAGACGTTGCCCGCTTCTATGTCTATGCGCTAGACCAGTGATTGTCATAAGGTCAGCGATTTTACGGGGAATTAGAGTCAACTCTGAGGGATCCCTGGCCGTCGAGGAGAAGAAGCCGAGCTCGCGCAGAATATGGCGGCTCTCTTCGGTGGTGGTCAGTCAAGTCAATTGCACGTGTTGCTGAGCTTCGACCATCTCTTCTAGCGTGTTATGTATGCTTAGCTCGAGGAGTTTATGCGTTGGAGCGATGATAGAAAGGCCAAGGGCTCGTCTGACCACCTTGCGAATAAGCGCATTGAGTTGATCACGCTCAGCACGTAGCCATTTGTGTATAGCAGCAACGTAGGTAAAATGGCACAAAACAAACGCGTGTACAAGACGCAGCAGGTTGTCTTCTTTAGGCCATGGTGTCGATTGGCTACTCTGTGTACGAGTCGTATGGCATTCTTAGTCTTAGTTCTGAGCTTGTGTACTGTTTGGGTGGTGGTTCTGCGGACTCAATGATCATGCTGAGGACTTTGATGGTGTCTACTTTGGGAAATGTATGACCATCTCTGGTGTGGAGGGTGTTATTACTTTCCCCCGGAGGTTTGCACCCTTTGTGCTTGGCACCCCGGCGTTTGGGCAATTAATTATATCAACAGCTTCGACTTCGCGGGTTAGTACCTGAGACCGGTGTGGTCGAGATAGGAATCGGAAATGTGGATGGCCTCTTGCAGGGCAGACTCAATGAATAAGCCATCTGACCTTGTGGAGCACCATATGGTTACATCATTTGCATAGATGGTGTGGTTTAGCTCGTCAATTTTCGAAAGTTGTGCGAAAAGCCTGATCATCACAAGGTTGAAGAGGGTCGGCGAGAGGAGGGATCCCTGAGGAGTGCCTCGATGTCCGAGCTCTACTTCTTTCAACAATAGATCTCCCACGTGAAGGACTGCTCTGCGTCGAGTAAGAAACGAGCGGATAAAGTAGTCGAATCGATGCTTCAGACCGAGGGCTGCGATCGCTTTCAAGATTGACGAGTGCATTATGGTATTGAATGCCTTCTACAAATTGAGACTGAGTATTGCACGAGTGTCTCGATTGTTTCCGCCATCTAGAATTTTGTGCTTTAGGAGTAACATGGTATCCTGATTGGATAATTCTGATCGGAAGCCAATCATATGGTGCGGAAGGCAGTCGTTATCTTTGAGGTATCGACCAACCCTGTTGAGGGCGACGTGCTCAGCCACCTTGCCCACGCACGATGTGAGATGGGGCGTAGGTGATCTGGGCTCAGCGCCTTTCCAGGTTTGGGGAGGAGGACCGTGTGAGCTAGTTTTTAGGCATCGAGTATCTCACCCTTTTTCCATATTTCGTTGATAGTGTCGGTGAGGTAAGTGACAGAAGGATTGTCCAGGTTGCGTGGGAGCTTGTTGATGATGTCATCGGGGCCAGGGGCTGAGCGGCCATTGAGCTCATGGAGAGCTCGGCGCACATCTTCGGTAGAAAAGTCAGCATCTAAGTTGGTGTTGTTGCTACCAGAGTAATCGGGTGAGGGGTCAAAAGGCCCGTGAGAAGCGGGAGATATTTCTCCACAATGTTCTTGACAACATCCTCTGGTGATACTGTCCGTTTAGCTTGATGAAGTACCATCACGATCGAATGACGCTGATTCGTGCAGGTGTTCGTTTCATTGAGGAGTGAGTAAGTTTCACGTTTTTCCACTACGAACCTGACCATCAATCAAGTTACAAAGTTCATCCCACTGCTGTTCTGAAAAGATACGGCAGTGATCCATCATGATCTTGTTCAATTGAGATATGCCTTTGCGTAACCTCGATTGAAATACAATCTCCACTGGCCCGCTGGAAGGGCCAGTCTCTACTGGCCCTTCCATCAGGCCAGTGAAGACTGTTTGGCCTCGAGTAGGTAGGCAAGAGGACTGTCCATTTGTTCTGTTAGAAGGTCCGTACTGATAGTTTAGGTTGCCTTGTTGATGTCAGCTTTGAACTAGGCCGTCAAGGTCTCGAGGCTTGGTGTGGTATCGGGAGGAGGTCGTTGTGCGTGTGTCATATGAAGGAGGTCCCAGTCGACCCACGTGTACGACTTGGTCTTCCTGCTGACTGTGGGGAAGTGTACGGCCAATATGAAGTGGTCACTACCGAGATCTACCGCGAGGTTGGATCAGCGGGCGTCCGTGATATTCTTGACGAAGCAGAGATCCGGCGTAGTGTCTCTTTGTGTTGACATCCCGGTGCGAGTGGGGAAGTCCTTGTCCGTAATGAGAATAAGGTCCACGTCATTTGCACTTTTCCAAAGCTCGTTACCTTTGGATGTGTCGTACGTGTAGCCCAGGCGCTATGCGTGGCGTTAAAATCACCCGCAATCACTAGCGGGTTTGGACCCACAAGACAGACAACTTTCTAAAACAAGCGTTTGAACCTTAGTTTATAATGGCTTGGACTACTTTATACATTGAGGATGCACACACTTTGTTGTGATATGCTTCCAGGGAGAATTTCGATCATAACGTGTTTAATTTCGGGCACATTGAGGCTGTGCACTGTGCAGGTAATCTTGTTAGCGACCAGGGTGGTGGTACCACGTCCTCACGAGGGACGGGGCAACCACTGGTATCCGGAAAACCTGGCGGTTAGTACTACAGTCTTTTGTAACAGCATGATGTGAGGTTTCGCTTCGTGGCTACGGAGGTATTGCTACGGGAAGGCTTTCTTGTGGGTGAAGCTTCTGCAGTTCCATATCCAGATTCGCAACTCGTCATTTAGCCTGGCCATCTTGAAGCATGTAGGAGTCGGCCTGAGCACCCGGTGGGTGCAAAGGGCCGCGTGAAGTGGTGGACTGAGCACGGCTTTACGTTGCGACAGCGGCTTACCCGCAGCAACGGCAGGTGCGACGAAGTGATTGAGGTATTGCTCCACTTGGCCCAACCGATTATCATGGGCCGTAAGGGTAGACTGCACGAGAGCCATGCTTTTGCCAAGAAAGCGAAGGCTTTCCTTTATTGCCAATAGCGTGCTCTTAATGTCATCTAACTAAGCCTTTAAAGCTGGCTGATCAAGGGCGACCGCGCTTTTCTTGGGTGCGCTCTCCCTGTTGTCATTACCGGAGCTTACTGGTTGTGGCTTCGACGGGGTGATTACAATGTCATCGTTGTCGGGGGTGGGCATAGCAGTGCATGCGTTTCTTTCATTTTTCAGTTCGGCAATTGCGACCGTGAGTTTGCGTATTGTTTTTCTCATCTGCGCGTTTTCGTGTTTTAAAATAGCTATCTCAGAATTGGTGTTTGTATCATGCTCTGGGAGTGAACCTGACTCTACCTGTGATGTAGTGTTTCCTTTTCCCCGCTTGAGTGAGAGTTCCCCGCCTATTCTTGTTGGTGTTGCCTGGTGATGGTGGTCCTGATGGGCTCGGAAATCGTTGACGGGAGACCCCGGTGTGACTCGGGTGAGTCCTAGAACCGGCGTGAGGCCCTGAACCGGAGTGAAATCCGGAGCAGGACCCGGGCCGGGAACCTGGATGGGAACTGGAACGGGACCTGGAGTAGCCCCGCGGTATAGATCTCCTTGGGTTCCCAATTCGCGCGCTGTGGGAATGGGTCCGAGGGTGGCTCCGGGACCTCGATGCACGCATGGAGTGGTTTTTGGGACGAGTACAGTATAAGGACCGGGATTGGCTGCTGTCGGATCTGCCATCTGTAGAAAGCTTCGAGGCTTAGTCGTCGTCAGCGGTTGCATTGAACTCGTTCGTTGCTTCATGACGGTTGTTGTGTCGCGTCGAGTGTGCTCGCTCCCCTCATCGTCGTCATACCACGTATGGAATGTGGTAGCGTTCTTTACATTTCTTGTCGGCAGTGAGGTGGGCTAATCCGCAAAGCTTGCATGTTGGTGTTCAGCGGTGTTTCTTTACGGGGTTCGGCACACTGCAGCCTCGGCAAATTGCGTCTTCAGGGTTCGAGACGCTCGAACCCTGAAGCTCGATGGCCGAGCGGACTGCAGATGTAGCAAATATCTATCTGTCTACAGTATAGTGTACATTGAAGTAGCACCAATCCGTATCGCACGAAATCGGGCACGCAATGTCCATCGAAGGCCACGATCACTGCGGTGGTAGTTCCGATGCGCTGGGCAGCCAGGGCTAGTGAATTGAGGTCGTGTACAATCTTCACACCAATATCCGCCGAACCGTCTTGCACGGGAATCTCTCGAATGATGCCTTTGCATGTAGAATGTGGTGTTGCTTCGTAGGCACTAACTTCATAGGTCTTGTTAGCGATGCGGATTTCTTTAACGTGCACGTAGTGATTAGCATTTTCTCGCTTCGAAGTGCTTGCCACTAAGATATTCTGTTTAATATTGGGACAGAGCGTGTCTGCTTGCTGTTCTAATGGGCTGATACCTGCCGAAGTCGAAATGACTTCAGCGATTGTCGTTTGGCCAACCCTAGCAATGTTAAGACCCCCTCTGGGTCTAATGATGATGCGGATGATGTTCTGTGGTAGTTGAGGCATTCAGCTTGCTCGAATAATTTTGTTCTTCACATTTTCTCTGTTGCGGGGTTTGTTCTCATTGCGTTTCGAAGTGCTATATGACGGCGCACGTCTGGAGCCTTCGTTTTGGGCTAGCGCTCGGCGACACGAGGCAGTCTGCCAGCCTTGGTCTGGTGTGATTTCCTTCGGTTCAATGTCTTCGCCTGTCACTTGGTACTCCATTGCTCAGCGAGACAGTGCAGCTAGAGGACGCACAAGCAAGCGCGGGCCACATTAGAGCGAAGAAGGCACTCGCTAGCTGTCGGTGGGCGTGCGACAATGGAGGAGGCGCAATAAAATGCAAGAAACAAGCACTCACTGTGCCCAAATCGTGTCGGCAGAGTCCTTGTGTCTCCTGGAAGTCGTTGCACTAATATAGCGTTGACATCGCAAAGTAGCGTCGCGATAACGTTGAATAAGGCAGGAGCCATAGTGGAAGCTTTCGCGCACTTCCGCTTGTTCTTCTCTGTAATGTATTATAGTAATATGATTATTAACAATTATTACTAATTTACTTACACCTCAAACAAAACTTCATTCATATTTTTCTCAAAGTCAACTGTACAAGGAAAGTAAAATCAGTCAGCGTTTTCTCGCAATTTTTCTGATGACTTAACTGTTCGTGGACATTACAGGGTCAAGACTGTGCATAGAACTAGAATCTTTGCGCTGTCGTCGATATTGAACGTAATGTGGCCGAAAAACAATTTTTTTTATTTTCATACGACTGTCTTTCAATTGAAACCTTATACCATCAAAGGTTAATTGGCGATATTTAATTATCCTTGTTCATTACATAGATTGAGATTGACTGATATGTGGGGTTTAACGTCCCAAAAACACCATATGATTATGAGAGACGCTGTAGTGGAGGGCTCCGGAAATTTCGACCAGCTGAGGTTTTTTAACGTGAGCCCAAATCTGAGCACACGGGCCTACAGCATTTTCGCCTCCATCGAAAATGCACCCGCCGCAGCCAGGATTCGATCCTGGGACTTGTGCGATTACATATTTTACTGTTTGAGAAAGAAGCATTTGGAGTTCTGTTTAAAATTATTGAATCACTTGAAAGTCATGATTGTTTTACAGAATGAAAAACTACTAAAAATGAAGTTTTGGGAGAAACAAGAATGTATTTTCCAAACCTGCTTTATGCACCATTGGAAGGTTGCGGGATGCTAAAAGCAGCCAGACTTATAACTGGGTCCTTTCTTAGCTTTTGTTAGTTGGCTGTTCCTAGTTTTTTTCTAAGCTCCTAGTTTTTTTTATCTTGTTTTTTGTCAGCCATTGACTGGCAGCTGTCCTTCTTCAAGTGAGTTTAGTTCATGCTGACATAAGCTACTGTGCTGCAGTAGCCAGGATATTGACAGCTCACAGCCTGCCTCAAGATATCCATCATGTCACTATTTCCACTGCTAAACTGACATATACGATCCTACAGACAAAAAAACATTCCCCGGATAGCATGCACATATTTATAAACACGCTGCCAAAGCATACCATCGAAACACTCATTTGCATTTTGGGTTTTCCCGCTGACATGTTTCCTCAGAATATTCTGTCTAAACAGAGCTCTGGATATGCAGCCTTCTGTTTGTTTAGTATGTCTTGCTAAAGGCCCCCCCTCCCCCGTGAATTGTATTGTGCTGTGTCCAGAGCTTTGGCCTTTTTGCAGGCACAGCAATTTTCACACTTTGTGTTTTGGCCTTTGTTTCACTAGAAACTGCTGGCATACACTACTGGTATGCTAATAAACACCACAATCTCATTAATTCTTTGAAAAGAAATTGAGAAAAAATGCACCATCTAGAAATCATGCAATGTAAATTGACTAAAAGATTGTGTAGTTTCACTTGATCACGATATTGTGACTATTGGCTCTGGAGGAAAGCATAACAAACTAGGATGGATCGTTTAGGTGTAGCTATACTCACCCTTGATGATTCTCCTGATTTCTTTTCTATATATATTATAGTTTTTTTATACTGTGTTCTTTTGACTCATTTTGTATCATATACTTCATGGGTTCAAATGTCAAGTAATTCTTTTGCGGTACTGTTTTGTATTGATACTGTAAACACTTTACAATTAGCTCAGGATAGCATTTGTGAAAGGCTATGCTATCATGATGCTAATCAAGGTGCTGTTGCGGTATTAAACAAGATGCTGTGCAAAGCTCACTTCTTCGTTCGCTTTCGTGTCCGTGTTTACTTTGTACAGCACCTTGTTTAATAATTATTTCACCTCAGTTGTCATTTTGTTTTCCTCATGCCTTAGCTACCACTTGTGATACCCATACATCTCCTAACCTATTGATCATTTCTTCACATCACCTATGTTGCACTACCTCTAAGGTTGTCCCACCCGACTCAGTGAATATCTTATTAAAGAGTGTATTAATTACAAAATTCATCTACAGATTGATGGAAACTTGCGTGAGACTCGTACTGGGTCATTGAATTGTAAACACTTCTGTATGGCATTTCAGTTTACTCAAAGGTTATTGTGCACTTCACAAAAATGCAAGAATCGGTGTGCATTGCCTGATGCTGAAGTACAATTCCATGTAGTGACAGTTTTCATTTGTTCTTGTTCTACTTGTTACTTTGCAGGTGCCTTGTCTACAAAAAAACAATGTTGAGATGGACGAAAAAATAAAATATTTGAAAATGTCTTACAATTTATTAATAATTTTCTCGAGCATATTGCTGGAGCCTAGTGTTAAAGACATTGTTGTACGTACCCCATCGCAGCCTTTGTGTACTGGTGCAATATTTGCCATTTTTCAAGCATGTAGAACTTTTTTTTTTTTGCAGTGATGCACAATAGTGAAATAAATATACACAAAAACGGACCCGCATTTTTTACCATCACAATTTGTTATGCTCATGGAAGCGTTGGAAATGTTTTTCTTTCTTCTGTCTTCCAGTTTTCTTTTCAATTCAACTTCTTTCAATCACATTTTTTTTTTCATAACTCTATGTATTCAAGTGTCACACGATGCTTGCTATGTGCATCACCGATTGGGAACTTATGTGCAGCAAAAGTGTGATAATTAGCCTAATAGTCAGGTGCCTAATTTGTTGTCACTAATGAAGATAATTGTAGTTAATTATGTATTGTCTGTCTGAATCGCATCTTAGTCAGGCCTTTGTGTACTGGCAGCAGGCTTTCGCATGTAAGCATAGCATTGATGTAGAGAGCAATGGGAATTTGTGTAAGACGTTTAATCGATGGTCTGCTCACTGCACCCTGCTCTGCGCCGCTGCACTAACATGAGGATACACAGAGATTAGTTTTTACTTAAGTTAACTTTGCAGCAGTTCCTGATTGCTTGGTTTTTGTGGAGTCTGATTTTGTGCATAGAGCACAAGTGGTTTACGTGCCTTTATTTCTTTGTCTTTCTTGGTTCCCCATTCTAGGCATCATTAGAGCAGCATCGGTCAATCATGTTCATACAAGGGGGGCTGCATTTCTTCCATCAGTGCACATATGTTAGCAAGTACAAGACATGTGAAATCCCAGCTTTATTTCCTACCAGGCGTGCGTCCCTTTGAGTGCCACCTGTGTCCCGATGCAATCAATCGGCCGTGTGGTCTTATAAACCACTCTTGCACCCTCACAGGGGAGCATCTCTTTTTTTGTGTCCACTGCAGTACATCTTTTTTTGTGCAAACCTTACTAATTTGCAGGAGATCGCTGGGCTGGGCTTCCACCTAGGAGTTAACGGATAGACCGTGCCTCCCGGCAGCTTCCTTGGCCTGCTGGATCGCCTAGAGTTGATTGTCTAGGCCCGTACTGAGCATCACAGTCCACCAACGTGCCTGAAGGTCTTCATTGGAGGTTGCGACCTCAGAACTTCTGATTAATGCTCGACATTGCCATAAGATATGGTCAAGAGTGGCTCTGTTGGTACTGTGCTAAGGGATCCTGGAAACACATTTGAGCCTGCACAAGAAAGTAACCCTTTTCTATGATATTCATACATTGTACGCCAAGTGAGTCTTCATAGACAATGTGTGCTTGGAAAGATAAACACTCAAGTAAAAATGAGGGTGTGAATAAAATTTTTGCTGGCTAATCTTTTTTGTTTTTTGTTTTTTCATGGCACTCTAATGAAGACCAGTAGATAATGCCCACAATGGCAATACAAGATTGCAATAAAATGTTGAAAAAGGCAAGTTTCTTTTGTTTTGTTTATTATAATACCACCTCAATCAGTTTGAAAAGATAATGTCTTCGAAATGATTTAGAGACACTTGTAACATGGTGAACATGTTTCTGTGATTTTTTATCATGATTATTATTTTTACTGTTGCTGGAGATGTCTGTAACTTGTATGTAAAGCAGGCTTCTCCATGATGTGATGAAGTGTGAGGAGAAGTCGAATTGAACTATACAAATATGCGTGCTGGGATTATTGATCAGCTGCCAGCTCATAAAAAGGTCTGATATGTCGTTAAGCTAGCACACAAAAAAAAGCATTTCACATGTCATAACTACTAACACCGCTGACCAACACTCTTAGTTTTAAAATCCACATATATACTCGATAATGTGGATGGCAGAATCGCCACCGGAGTAACACTGGTGTTGGAGGTACGGGCGTATCATTGGAAGGCTGCAGGCTCAGTTCCTGCCAGTGGTGAGCTATCGTTTCATTCGCTTCGGTCTCTTCACATTTATATAATTAGTGCTTTCTTGTTGTAATAATGTCAAGCCTAACAATGAAAGACGAGCCTTTCCCTTTCTTTCGTTCATTGTGTATCTCAGCAGCCAGCAAGTTGAACATTCAGGAGGTTTTTTCTGCGCAGAAAAAACTTTAGAAGCTTTGTAAAGCAATTGAGCTACAAATTTCCCGTCTTTTATGCACAGTTTATTACGCCAGCGGTTTGGTGACCTCGCATGTTCACATGCTTTCGATTGGTGGAGATACAAGAAATTTCGGCCATGAATTGATTTTCTTGCCATGTAGATGCACGCCTGTCTGGCCATGTCTCGCATGACTATTGGGTGCGATCATACGGTTTCGTTTGATTTGTTTCTTTTTGGTAGGGCGAACGGACATGACACCATGTCTAGTTGACATGCACAAAAACAGATCCGCTTAACCCTCCGTGCTGACCTTGTCCACTTGCTTTAAGAAATATTTGGGGAGGGTGAAATAGCACCTGAGGAATGAAAGTAAAGGAAAGGGAAACCCCCCCTCTCATCTTCGAATGCTGAGTAACTTATTGATTGATATGTGGGGTTTAACGTCCCAAAACCACTATATGATTATGAGAGACGCCGTAGTGGAGGGCTCCGGAAATTTAGACCACCTGGGGTTCTTTAACGTGCACCCAAATCTGAGCACACGGGCCTACAACATTTCCGCCTCCATCGGAAATGCAGCCGCCGCAGCCGGGATTCGAACCCGCGCCCTGCGGGTCAGCAGCCGAGTACCTTAGCCACTAGACCACCGCGGCGGGGCGCTGAGTAACTTAGCAGTCTTCAAGTCAAAATATGTGGCAGGCATTGCGCACCCCTCCCCCCATCTCCACGAACCTTTGAGCGCACATCTTTGGTAGAAGATGTATAAAAATTTAGAACTGTTTCCAGGAAAGTTGGTGCACCATTTCAGATATTGCGTAGAAATAAATATTTATTATGTATGCATGTATTTATTTAGTTAAATATGATAATACTACAACAGCTCTGTGCGTCTTTGAGATTTTCATTTGGAAATGGGTTACAGGGAACTGCTCCAAAAGGCTGATTTGCTGCACCAAAAAACTTTAGCTTCTCTATAAGCAGAATCAAAGTGGTCTTGGTGAACCACATCACTGACTTTATATATATGTGTGTGTGTGTGTGTTTTCCGCCCCCTATATGTGAAAATAACTAAAAGGAAAAAAGGGGGGTAGCCCGTACCACCAGGAGGTATAACGGGCTCAAGCCAATCTAACATAAATGAAGAGGGGAAACTTCCCAATTTTTATTTTTTATTTTAAAGCCAATTAGTTAAAAAAAATAACATTCGTAAAACCTAGTGAGTGCGGCATGAAACTGTAATAAATAAACTAGTTAGCGTCTCAGGATTGAGCAGGTCGATATGCAGCAGCAGTGTATTTCCCCCACTTGAGTTTTTGGTGTTTGTGTGTGTGCGTGTGTGTGTGCGTGGGTGTTTATTTTAAATGCATTGTCGTTGAATGCAGAAAGTCCAAAAACAAACAACGAAGTGGGATGCGAGTCAGTGGTCTTGAGGATGAGTAAACGTTGACGAGGATGGTAGCAGTGGCCTCTGTGATGTCGAAACCCATTTCTTCACCAGGAGTCATGTAGCCAGGCACGTCGGGCTGTCGTTCCAACCAGCTATGCAGCAGGGAACCTTGGGCAGCCTGTTTGCCGCTGCGAACTTAGACAAGGCGCCGTTCGCAATATTAACAAGCTTTAAAAAAAAGAAAGAAAAAAAAGAAGAAAAAGGGGGAGAGCAGGATTAGGTACTTGCGCAAGCGTTGCGGATGCTATGGTTCGAGTACTTAGGGAAAATGTAGCAGTGATGCTATCGTTATCAGTCGCCGAGGTTTTCCCCCACCTTTGTTGGCATAACTGCGACTGTAATCGAGAGCATTCACGCAAAAGTTGTGATAGGGAGGTGATTCGGAGTATGAAGTGACGTCCTGATAAAGTGTTGGTAGCTATTTGCACTTCATTCATTAACCTTCCTTCAGCGTCATGCTTCCACCACAGAAATCTCATAGCAGAAGTTGAAGCTTGGGTGTTCAGATTCATAAAAGTCAGCTTGCCATGGAAACAGGACGTAAACTTGGAAAGCAATAAAGAAAATGCGATAAAAAAACTACAGCAACTGACTAAAAGGCTGCAAGAAAAAATATAGACATGCTGTATCACTACGACAAAGCTATATCAGAGTATATGGTATTAAGAGTCGCAGAGGAGGTCCAAGAGCCATCAGAACAGCCAAGTGCACTTTGCTACTACATGCCACATCATGCGATCATTAGAGAGGACCGAGCCACAACAAAGGTTCGAGTAGTGTTTGACGCCTCATCACATTCTCGAAAAGGCATGTTTTTAAACGAGATTCTAGAGGCAGGACCCAATTTGAATGAGGACATGATATCGCTGCTCATTGATTTCCGAAACGAAAAGGTGGCGTTAGTTGGAGATGTTGAAAAGGCATTTCTACAAATCTCTATACATGAAGAGGATAGAGATGCAATGAGATTTCTGTGGTGGAAGCATGACGCTGAAGGAAGGTTAATGAATGAAGTGCCAACATGGCGCATGACAAGAGTAACGTTCGGAACAACACCAAGCACGTTTATACTGGTAGCTACAATTAAACACCATTTGAAACAAGTGGAAGACCAGTTTCCTGATACGACAAGGACACTGCAGAAAGCAATCTACGTAGATGATGTCATTTTGGGAGCAGCAACGCTTGATGAAGCAGTCAAGTTGTACAAAGAGGCAAAGCAAGTGTTCAGAGAGGCAGCGATGAATTTGAGAAAATGGACATCCAATGAAGAGCGATTTAACAAAATAATTGATGAAAACGAAAGAGACGATTCTCACATAGATATTCGATCTAGAGGATCTACAATGCTTCTGGGCTTGATATGGAAACACTCAAAGGACATAATTTGCTTCCCTATGGAAAAGTGGAATTTATTACCAGATACAACGCACTTGACGAAAAGGGCTGTGTTACAAACCACAGCGAAGATATTTCACCCACTCGGTTTGTTGTCGCATAATTTAGTAAACATAATTAGCACAAATGCAGACGTGGAAGACCAGCATAAAACACAATGTCACCAATGCATAAGAAGAGCCGAAATTGCGCCAATCTTGGAAATTTAAAGGTATTCATCCTACGGACGGCTTATAAGAGTGACAGCACGGGTGTTCAGATTCATAAACAACACAAGAAAGGAAAATCACAAAGGGCCGTTGACAGGAAAAGAGGTAACAAATGCAAAGAAATACTGGATAAGACAGACCCAAATATCACTGAGACAAACAAAGGGTGAGGCCTATTCAAACAATCGTTCATTTGAAATTAATGAACACGAAGTCTACCTTGATGACGATTGAATCATCAGACAGAAAGGACGATTGCAGTGCAGCCAAGAATTCAACAAGCACGTAATAGTAATTTCAAAGGATGAGCATTTAACGGAACTGCTAATACGTCACGTGCATAAAATGGTATCACACGGAGGAGTTCAAGTGACGCTAGCGCAACTTCGAACTAAGTTCTGGATATTGCAGAGTAGACAAGCAGTGAAAAAAGTTCTAAACAAATGTGTCGTCTGCAAGAGGCATAACTCCAGACCGGCGACTCAAGACATACCTCCACTTCCGGCAGACAGAGTCACTGAAGCAGAGCCATTTATAGTTACGGGAGTTGACTTCACAGGACCTCTTTACGCAAAGGACAAGTACCAGATTGTGAAGCAATATGTACTGATATTCACCTGCGCGGTAACAAGAGGAGTACACTTGGAAGTTACCAACCATTTGTCATCGTCAAGTTTTCTACAAGCATTCCGACGATTTACAGCTCGACAGGGAATACCAGAAGTAATTTACTCGGACAACGCCAACACATTTATAAAAGCTGGAAAGGAAATGAACAGAATGCTCGAAGCAATTAAAAACGAGGTCCTAAAGAATATCTGCAGGGGCCAACAAATTCAATTGAAAACGATAGACGAGTACACGTCATGGTGGGGAGGATTTTACGAGCTCCTCATAAGAAGCTTGAAGACGTCGATGCGAAAAATAATATCGGAAAGCACAGCTTCGGTAGAGGAGCTACGCACTATTGTAGCAGAAGTTGAAGGAACACTCAACAATCGACTATTGACTTACGTATATGGAGAACCTGACGAGCCAATGCCACTAACGCCGGCAGACATCATAGGTGGACGGCGACAGCTTCAACACGGACAAAAAAGACTGTACAACGGTGACAATGAAGACGCATGGCGACGCAGATGCAAACTCGTGCGCGCTTGGTGGAAAAGATGGCATCAAGAATATATCAAGGAAATATGAGCTACGGTCAAAGCCAAGACACGGCAAGCAAAACCACTCTCACAGGGTGACATCGTGTTGGTTGAGGACAAGGCTCCAAGAACATTTTGGAAAATGTGCCGGATTGAAAAACTCTACCCTGGGCGAGACGGAATAACAAGAGCTTGCCTCCTTCGCACAGGCAAAAAAGAGCTTCTAATAAGATCGGTGAACCACATATACCCAATGGAAGGTTGTTTCGAATAGCCCGCGAGAGCTTATCACATTTCAACTTGGGCGGGCGGGAGCCTATAAAATATCATCATCAAACGCCGGAAGAAGAAGAAGAAAGAAGACTGCTGCCTGGAGAGAGCGTGCGCTACTTCGCTTCTTCTAATAAACCGTATTCGTTCGGAGCAGTCCCTGGTCTCGATCAAATTAATAGTAGCTAATGCGTGTCATGTGGACGTCAAAGAAACAGAGTTGCGCATGACAATCACTAACTGAAGTAGATACGCGCGAGAGTTTCTATTGGTCAATAGCCCATAATAATGCGCAGGTAGTGTTGTATCACTCTTGGGCACACGTAAATGGGTCACAATGTGTTGCGTGTTTGGGCATTCATTAAAGTAGTGTTGTTCGCTCAAGCAAGGTGCACCACACATACACTTGTCCGATGGAGTTATATTGAATCGATGAAGATAATTTGAAAGTGTCCGTGACCAGATAATGAGTGTGTTAGGTTTTTAGGAGGGGGAACCATTGAGGAATTTTGTACGGACTTGTGATCCAATGAAACAGCGTTGTCGAGGTCCCTCAGTCTGCTAATGGGTGTGCCAATATGAATTCAAGATTTTATGAAACTGAGTTCGTACTGACCGAATTGATATTTTGGCGTAACGCACGAAGCCTGATTTCCCTCCTAATGCAGCTGCAGCGTCAGCTAACTCATTTCCCAAAATTCCCATATGGCCAGGTACATGATACAATTTTATAATTTTGCCTGACGAGATTATATGCTTAAGAAGTAGCTTAATGTTCCGAATTCTTTCATCGTTATCAGTGAGACTTGAAAGTTTCATTAGAAGCGATAGACAGTCTGTGTAAATGTGGGCTGGCGTGTTAAAGTTGTTTATAAAAACGAAATGAAGGGCTTCTATGAATGCTATTAATTCCGTGTCGTATGCGCTTGAAGCGTTGCGGATCTGAAATTTTCTAACAGTTATGATTTTTCCATCCTTTGTCAATGCAATATATTCCGCACCCGCCGCGTAGGACGTGTATGAGCCATCAGTGTATACGTGAATGGCTTTTGTTTTGAAAATAACCACTTCTTGTGATGATGAGAGTTTAGTGAAAGTAAATTTATATTTTTTACTGGGGTGATGAGCTTACGGACTACATGAATATAGTATGTCAGCCGGTTTGGATGTTTTTACACCATAATAAGTTACGTTCCGGAGTATGAATAAGGAAAATTCTGCAGATTGTCTGTACACCTCTAGTGGTAACGGAGGCGCGTTAGCGAGAATCTGTAGGGATGACGTACGTGTGGTGTGAAATGCACCTGTTAAGGAAATTAAGACGGTTCGCTGAACTGATAAAACTCGCACCCTAATGAATTTTGATGGGAACATAGGCCACCATACCGGAGATGCATACGTGAGAGAGGGCAATATCACTTGACGGTAGAGTCGTCTAATGAGTGTACTTTTTAATGAACGGTGCGATTTACAAATGCGAGGAGCCGGGACGTGGACACTTCAGCCTTTCCTTTAATGTAGTCAATGTTGGCATGAAAATTTAAAGAGGGGTCAAATAATACGCCTAGAATCTTAATTTCTTTCTTGTGTTTGAGAAAAATGCCATCCATGCGGATAGATGGGCAGCGTTTTATGTACCCATGTGTCTATTATTAAAGAACACGAAGAACGACTTCTCAGCGCTTACGGTAACTCATTGTTCTCGTGCCCAACCAGATACCAAAGCCAAGACATGCTCAGCCATTTGCTTGTAATCGGAGTCTTGACTTATCTGTGATAACAATGATGGTATCGTCCGCGTACGCTTGTATGTGTACGTCGGGTGGCATGGGAAGATTGAGTAAGCTGTGTATTACTATGTTCCACAGTAGCGGACTGATAGGGTATCCTTGCGGGCTGCCAATTGTTGTACGAACTGTCTCTTCTGCGGCGTTGGTTGAAAAAGTTACAGTGCAGTTCGATAAAAAGGATTTGAGTAGAAAGTACAAGTTTTGTGGACACCTGTGCTTGCGTAAAAAGTTCAAGACTGCAGGGTGCCAAACACTATCGAATGCTCCTACAAAATCAAGAGATCTCAGTATGGTAGGAAGTTTGGCTGCCTTGTGTGCAGCCAATTTGCTTCGCAGTGTGTATAGCGCTAAAGTAGCACTTTTATTGTGCGTAAAACTGTATTGATTATTGTGAAGAAGATTATTATTGTGCAGGAAATAATACAGACGAGCATTTAAGAGTCTTTCTAATACTTTACTGAATACAGAGTTCATAAGAATTGGTCTATATGCATTAGGGGAATTGAGCGGACGTCCTGGCTTTGGTATGAATATTACTTTCCCTCTTCTCCAAACCTGTGGGAAGTGTCCGATTCTTAAGGCGGTATTGAAGATAAAATAGAAAAATTGAGGATGGTATACAAATAATCCTTTAATGAACGGGTAGGTTAATCCGTCGTGTCCAGGAGCAGAGTGTGAATTACCCTGTTTCATCGCGCACTCTATCTCAGATATTGTAAAAGGAGGGTCAGAAGTATGCCACGGTTAAGGACTATAACCGCAATGTTACGCATGATAGTGTGGTGCATGTTGTCTTCAGAACAGCTGTCCACTACTACCAATGTATCGAGTAGTAGCCGGGTGGACTCAATTACAGAAGCTGTGCGAGTGCCGTTAGGTAAATCTAGAGGAGGAAGAAAAGTTACTTGGTGGTGTTTTTGAAATGCGGTTTTGAAAACATCACCATATTGCCACATGCATGGAACGAGGTTTAGCCATGCCAATGCGAGTATGTGCCATGGTGTGAAAGAAGAAGAGGACGGTTGGTGTGTGCTCGTGCTCTAACGTTCGGTTCGGCTCGACGTCCAGTGCTTCTCCTGTGAGCAGACGTTGTGGTCGTTCTGTGATCACGTGACATTTTCTGGTGGAGGTGCTGGGTAGTGTTGTATGCACTGCAATCAGCAGCAAGGTCCCGACACTAGCTGCGACTTGGAAGAACCAGCTGACCTACGGCGTAGCAGGCGACAACTAGGCCTACCTCCTGAATTCGGACCATTTCCTCAACTCGGCAGTACTATGGCTAGTGCGGGAACGCAAACCCAAGAAACATCAACGCTGCCTCCTCCATGGTTCTTCAACGTCCCGCGTACTCCGAAGCCGTTCCACGGTGACCCTTATGAGGACGTCGACGACTGGCTCGACGACTACAACCGTTGCGGAAGCGTCAACGAGTGGAACGAGCAGCGAAAGCTTCGGTACGTCTACTTTTATTTCGAGGACTCTGCGCGCACTTGGTTCGAAAACCATGAAGCCACTATGACAACCTGGCCAGAGTTTTGCAACCAGTTGCGAAATACTTTCCGAAGCTCCGACCGAAAGGAGCAAGCGGAACGGCTCCTCAATTCCCGAAACCAGCGTCCGAACGAGAGTGTTGCCATAATCGTTGAGGACATGACGCGGCTGTTCAGGCGAGCCGACTCTTCAACGACGGAAGAAAAGAAGGTGCGCCTCCTAATGCGGGAAGTGAAGTAGCAGCTGTTCGCGGGACTAGTGCGGAACCCTCCCGGCACTGTAGAGGATTTCCTTCGCGAAGCCACGACAATGGAAAGAATGCTAAGGCAGCGTTCGTACCAGTATGAACGTCCTAGCAGTCTTGCGTCAGTGTCGTCGGCCCTACAAACACCTGACGTCACGACTGTAAAAGACCTGACGGAGCTCGTGCGCAGTATTGTGCGCGAGGAGCTGCAAAAGCTGCACGTGGTGTCTTCTCCACCCCATGTTGCTGCTTTAACGGATGTCGTTCGCGAAGAGGTCCGGCAGCTGGTGCACCCCATGACGACTCTGCGTGCAGCCGAAGTCCAACCCATGACGGCCCCGCGTCCAGCCGAAGCTCCGCTATTAACGTACGCGGAAGCACTGAGTACTCCTGCACCGGCTGTTGGCTATCCGTCCCGTCCGTCCACCCTGCAGATGGCACCGTCGTTCTACTCGGGACCACCGCAGTACGGCAACCCACCCCTTACACGGAAATCCAGTGTATGGCGTGCTCCCGACAACCGGCCTCTATGTTATCACTGTGGTGAACCAGGTCACATCTACCGTGAGTGCGCCTACAGGCACATGGGTCTTCCCGGCTTTCGTCCGGATGCTCGTCGACCCAGAGGTGGTGAGCGGCCCCGTGCTATCGCCGAATACTTGGCAAGCCAACGATCCTCAACCCTTCCGCGTCGCCAATCCCGCTCACCATCTCCATGGCGTTCCACGTCACCTGGCCAACAATAAACCTTTGCGGACGTCCTTGCAGGATGATCACCTAGATCCACAAGCCCGCGCCGGGGAAACTAAGAACAGCGACCTCTGGGGGTGAGGCCGCTGTTGATCGACCGTTACAAGACCCTCCCCCGATTTGCCTGCCGACATCCGACGACATTCTTTCACCGACGTGTGCCATCGACGACAAACGGGTCTCTGCTCGTATCTCTGTTCTTGTCGACAACCACCCGCTGACCGCTCTGGTAGATACGGGTGCCGATTATTCTGTTATGAGCGCTGACCTCGCTGCCGCTGCACAGCTAAGAAAGGTAACGACACCTTGGGGACATGGAACCAACCTCCGGACTGCGGGAGGTCACCTATTGACACCGCTAGGAATGTGCACTGGCCGCCTCCGAATTCGTGAGTCGACGTACATTGTTTCCTTCGTTGTATTGCGCGAATGCTCCCAAAACCTGATTCTCGGAATGGATTTTCTCCGCGAGCATGGAGCCATTATTAACCTTCGCGACCTGCTCATAACGTTATCTAACGACCATAAAGCCCTACGAAAGGATGCAGTTGCGCCGACCACAACACTTCGGATTGCTGACGACACCATCGCACTGCCGCCGCGAGCCAGTATGTTGGTAACGGTGGAGAGCGACTGTGACAACAAGAGTAGTGGCATCGCGGAAACTAACCTCTCGGTGCTCTTGGCTCGGCAGATTTGTGTCGCGCGTGCTATCGTCAAATTGAAACATCGGAGGACTCAGCTTCTGATCACGAATTTTGGCAGCCAGTACCAACACTTGGCAAAGCGAACAGCGATCGCGAACTTTGAAGCCATCTATGACGCAGAATGTTCCACTATCGCTCCGATTGCCACTGCTGCTGAAGGTAACATTGATATAGCCAGTACGGTTGACGTGAATTGCCAGCTATCCTGTGCGCAGCAACAGCAGATACGCATGATTTTACGTACGTATAGTGATTGCTTTGCGTCCACCTCCAAAATCAAGCAGACCCCAACCGTGAAGCACCGCATTATAACGGACCCTACCGAATGGCCTGTACGACAGCACGCCTACCGCGTGTCGCAAAAAGAGCAAGAGGCAATACGTTTTCAAGTGAAACAGATGCTCGACGACGACGTCATCCAACCCTCGAACAGTCCATGGGCGTCACCCGTCGTACTTGTTAAAAAGAAAGACGGCACTCTTCGATTTTGCGTCGATTACCGGAAGCTCAACAAAGTGACGAAGAGAGACGTCTACCCTCTCCCACGCATAGATGACTCACTGGATCGACTTCGACATGCCCGATATTTTTCCTCAATGGATTTACGCAGCGGCTACAGGCAGATCGAGGTCGATGAACGTGACAGGGGAAAAACAGCATTCATAACTCCCGATGGCCTCTACGAATTCAAAGTGTTACCATTTGGATTGTGCTCTGCACCAGCAACGTTCCAAAGGATGATGGACACCGTCCTGTCCGGTCTTAAGTGGGAATCCTGCCTCGGGTATTTAGACGACGTCGTTGTTTTTTCCAAAACATTTGAGCAACATTTACAACGACTTCAGTCCGTCTTCGTCGCTATTCGATCCGCAGGCCTATCTCTAAAACCGGAGAAGTGTCATTTCGACTACGAAGAACTAAAGTTCCTCGGCCACCTTATCAGTCACGATGGCATTAGACCAGACCCAGAAAAGACCATGGCTGTTGCTGCATTTCCTCCACCTTCGAACAAACGGGATTTGCGCCGGTTTTTGGGTCTCTGCGCCTACTACAGGCGCTTTGTCCAGAGCTTTGCCAACATCGCTGAACCCCTTACCCGTTTAACGAAGGAGGATACTCCTTTTGTGTGGGGTCCAGAGCAGAGAGCTGCTTTTTCCCAGCTTCAGCAGTGCCTTCAGAGTGAACCCTTACTAGGGCACTTTGATGAAGATGCCACCACCGAACTTCACACTGACGCAAGCAACATCGGTCTTGATGCAGTACTCGTCCAGTGGCAAGACGGCGCTGAACGTCCCATCGCTTATGCTAGCCGCATTTTGTCATCTGCGGAAACTAACTACTCGACCACGGAGAAGGAATGTCTTGCTGTTATTTGGGTGATAACAAAGTTCCGACCGTATCTGTATGGCCGTCCATTCAGAGTAGTGACGGACCATCATGCCCTCTGTTGGCTGGCCAATCTCAATGACCCTTCAGGGCGCCTCGCGAGGTGGAGTTTACGCCTTCAAGAATTTGAGGTTACAGTCGTCTACAAGTCGGGCCGCAGGCACACTGATGCTGATTGCCTTTCGCGTGCACCCCTCGCGACAACATCGAGGAACGATGATACCGATGGCCATTTTCTTTGTGCAGTCAGTGAATCTGACTTGGCCCAACAACAGTGGAATGATTCAGAGATCCAACAACTTATCAAATACCTTCAAGGTCGCAGCTCGAGTCCACCATCAGCATTTGCACGTTCAGGGTCATTTCGTCTCCGCGACGACATCGTCTACAAAAAGAACTTCGAACCTTATGCGACTGAGTACCTCCTCGTCGTCCCACCAGGCTGACATTTTATCTGCCTGCCACGACGAGCCTTCCTCCGGCCACCTAGGATTCGCACGTACCCTTGCCCGGATTCGGACTCGCTACTACTGACCAAAGCTCACCCAGGATGTCAAGCATTACGTTACAACATGCAATCATTGCCAGCGCCGTAAAGCCCCACCTGTGCGCCCTGCTGGTTTATTACAGCCTGTTGCACCCCCGTCACAACCGTTTGAACGAATCGGCATGGACTTGCTTGGGCCCTTCCCGAAGTCACATGATGGCAACCGCTGGATCGTAGTCGCTACTCACTATTTAACGAGGTACTGCGAAACGAAAGCCCTACAACGGGGCACCGCCAATGAGGTTGCGTATTTTTTCATCAACAACATCGTCCTCCGCCAAGGAGCGCCATCAGTTCTTATCACTGACCGTGGAACAGCCTTTACAGCCCAATTGATGCAAGACGTCACGAGACTTAGTGGAACAGCTCATCGCAAAACAACCGCATACCATCCACAAACCAACGGTCTGACGGAGAGATTAAACAAGACGCTCGCTGACATGCTATCTATGTACGTCGACCGTAATCACAAGAACTGGGATGCAATTTTGCCATACGTAACGTTCGCTTACAACACTGCGGTTCAAGAGACTACGGGTTTCACTCCATTCCGGTTGCTTCACGGCCGAGAAGCAATTACAATGCTTGATGCCATGCTATTGCCTGACACGACCGATATTACTACTGATGCGAACGACTTTCTCCGGCTCGCCGACGCGGCCCGCCAGCTTGCACTCAAGCGGATCCGAAAACAACAAGGAATTGACTCGCAGAGGTACAACTCCCGTCATCGCCATGTCATTTACCAACCCGGTGATCTGGTCTGGCTGTGGATCCCCGTTCGCAAAAGGGGCCACTCGGAAAAGTTACTTCACCGCTACTTCGGTCCCTATAGAGGTACTACGGCGCCTCACAGATGTCAACTGCGAAATTCTACTTGAAGACACAGCTCAGCGATCTCGATGTTCCCAGCAGCCCGACATTGTTCATGTGTCACGGATGAAGCCACACTACCCCCGAGCCACCTGACAATGCTTCTTCACGCGTCTTTGTGCGTGTACGCGACTACTTTAACTTTTAATCGGCATTGGTCATCGGGGTGGTACTTTTTTTTCGAAGGGGGGGTAATGCCACAGGCATGGAACGAGGTTTAGCCATGCCAATGCGAGTATGTGCCATGGTGTGAAAGAAGAAGAGGATGGTTGGTGTGTGCTCGTGCTCTAACGTTCGGTTCGGCTCGACGTCCAGTGCTGCTCCTGTGAGCAGACGTTGTGGTCGTTCTGTGATCACGTGACAATATAAACATTTCTTAGTGAGAAAGTCACAAATGTCTTTATCAAACGATGATTTTGCTTTCCTGATTTTGTCCTTGTAGGTTGAGAATGCATCAACGTACAATTTGCGATACATGTCTCGAAGGAGGGGGTCAGCTGTTCGATGGTATCGTCGTCGCATAGCCCGAACACGCTTACGTTCAATAGTCAATTCTGGTGTCCACCAACCATTACCTAATTTACTACGTGATGTTATGCGTCGTGAGTAACGTTGGCTTAAAGCGGAGTATATGGCATAAAACTTGTCTATAACCAATGTTTAAAGCTTCAGGTGACCCAATGTTGCAGCCGAGTATCTTTGTGAACCAAGTGTCGTCCTTTAATTTGTTAAGAATTTTAGCTCTTCCTAGATTAGTTAATCGTTTAGCACTGCTGGTATGTACTTGCGAGAACGAGAATTCAATGTAGTTGTGGTCCGAGAGGGTAGGAATTTGGAGAACATTCCAATGGTAAGCATCGTGAGTGAGGTCATGCAAAACCATGGTTAAATCTATCCATGAATGTGCATACGGAGTTGTGAAAGTTGGAGGGGAGTTGGGGTTGTTCAATATGACAAAGTCATTCGCCGTCACGAATTGGACTACTTGAGAGCCTCGAACATCCCCTATAGATGGCCCCCACATTCTATGCTTAGAATCGAAATCTCCGGCTATGATGACAGTACAATCTGTAATCAATGAAACTACACATTGCAACTCATCGAGAACTGAGTCAATAGGTCTTTGCAGCGGTGCATACACAGCTATCAGTATTAATGTTTGGTGAAGGCTTTCACCCTTTACTGCAACAACCAAATCTGTTACATGTAATGGGAAGAAGTCAAAATTAGTGTTGTGTACTAGAAGCATGACGCGAGGATTGTTTGGTGCGTGGAACTTTGTTATGGTGTGCGGTATGCCTTGAACAGTGCCTGGGCGGATGTGCGGGTCACACACGAAGGCGAAATTGAAGTGTTGTTGCATCATGTGTTCTATCAATAATTTTGTGGCATCACGTGTATGGTCTAGATTAGCCTGTAAAAATTTTAAGTTATTGCTGTGAGTCATGATAGTTCTGATCAATTTTAAATAACAAGCGCAACGCCTTTCCTAAAACAAAAATGCAAAAAGCTGTAAGGAGCCTTTTTTCATGTATTGCAGTGTGACCCGCGCAACCAGCAAATATCTTGAGGAAAGAAATGTCGTGTAATTTTGTGGGATGTGTAGTTACTTGTAATTCTGTGTCATATGGTGTAATTTCATGTATGAATACGCCGTAATTAGAAGGATAGCGGCAAAAGCAGCGACCTCCATGTGGTTCATATAAATGAGTCGAAAAGGATGCGGACACTAATGCAGGAAAGCGTAAATAACACTGCACGTTATAGAGGCCGCTGCGTCCTTCTTTGATGTACACGCCTCCTAGATTATCCATAGTCTGTTCTGGTCCTCATGCGGGCGACATGTTCTCGTAATATAGGACACATTTCGTGTCCAGTTGGATGAGAACTAGGTCTTGCGACCTTTTGGCATTCGTTGCAAACAATTCCTGGATCGTTCATTCTAAGAGCGCATGCTTCGCCAAGATGTGTACCCGTGCACTTCATACACACCACTTTGTTAGGTTCGTTGGCGACAGGACAGGACTTTCTTGTATAGCCGTACGTTGCACAATATGTGAACAATGGCACATGAAAGTCCTCACTCACGCTACATGCTGTCCAACCGAGAAGAACTCGTTCCTGAGCAAGCAGTGAGCGACAGGTGGAAGGATCCACTTCGAGCACATGTGTGAAGTTGGCCGATCGCTCCTTGTACGATGCCGCCACTCGGCATGTGGTCGGGTCTAAATGTAGGTTCGGATTGCGCATGTTTAGCTGTGAGATGACGTTGGTGGCTGGAATATCGGAGTCTACACCAGTGAGTTTGACGCGAGGTTTTCGCTTTTGGGGCAATCGGACTGACAATGACATGCTTGTGATTGCGTTCTTTTCAAGTGCATTCTTTAACCTAGTAATAGCGTTATGGTCGTTTGTTAATATTGTTAATCCATGACGTGTCTTTCTGATAGTCAGTTCGCCAATGTTTTCCCTAATAGGGTCAATGTTTGACTTAATAATCTTCGTGACCTCACTGGCAGGATTGGTAGGCGGAATGAGTGGGGTTAAAAACATAATATGTTCATGCTCTCGCCTGGTGGTGTGCGTTGTGTGTTGGTCAGCGATTTCAGACCAGTGCGATGGCAGTACAGGGTGAGAACAAGTCTCAGGCCAAACGGGCGGGACCGCGGAAGGACGCGCCGTGCTCCGCGCGGCTGCCGCCGCATAAGTCACGGCCGTTTATAGACAGGCCGAGGAGCCGAGAGTGCCGCACCGAGAGAAGCCGAATGTCTCGACAGGGCCAACTGGTGACGAAGTTCGTCCATTCGCCCATCCTGGTTTTCTGCAATTGCTCGGATATCAGCACACTCCTGTACAATTTGTCTGAGCAAACCATTAATCTGGGACCTATGGGTATTAGGTACCTTACATGAGGCATCGAATAAAATATCGTGGATATGTTTCTGATGTGCTATCACTAGGTGAAAAGAAGCTTGCGTCATTTGACCACTTTCGGCAGGCAGCTTTGCATTTTGCGCCACACCCGCTGCAGCAGGCAACTGAATGTCGGGAACGTCGGGGATTGCGGGAACGGAAGTAACTGGCGCATTCTGCAAATCTACATCGAGCAGCGCCCTGTCCCCGTCCGGCGAAAATGTCGAACCATTCGATCGAGGCGAATTCCCCGGACCAGGATGACTGCCTGCCATTGGAGGCTGTACAGAAACGGCCTGTGGCTCAGACATACCCGAGCGGGTATGAGCCAGCCATGTTGGAACCGGCAGCCGGCGGCCTATAGTACGACTGGTAATTGCGGCCGAATGGCCACTGAGAGTGCCTCGAGTCCGTGTCGAACGGAATCCCAAGGTGTTAGAAAGCAACCACTGAATAAATTCAGAGAGCCGGAAGACAGAATAGCTGACCTTTTGCAGCAAAACAGCGGAGCCTGTGTGCGTCAAGCCTCTTCTCTTTCTTCGTTGTCGTGTGTGGTCAGTCCGTCCGTCCGTCCACAAGGCATCCCAGTTATTAAGTAGCAGGATTCAAAAAGGAGGAACGGCATTTCAAGAAACAAACCTAGTGCATATCGTTCCCAGTACACTGAAGTAGCTGCTACAATTATTTTGTTAATTATTCATAACTACTTAGTCTAATTACATTTGTTACTGAAGAAGTTACTTTCCTAATTATCAAAATGTCAATGAGGCAAATGTGCACATGTTGAAATGACATCTGACTTTGCTATTTCCAACAACGTATAAAGTGCATGCTAATTTTTTTTCTGTGAATAAATAATGTGCGCGAAGTATAAAAAAATAACACTTAACTCCGCTCACACCCGCAAAAGAAAGGAGTGCCCTCAAATAATCTTGCTGGAAGCAACCACTTTGCCTCTTTTCTATTGCCAGAGACCGCGTTATGCACATTGGCGAGGGTACACTTCGGGTGCCAACATGCATGTGTGCTAATTTTGCACGGATTCTTTTCACTTCATTGCACGTCGCTATCGCCATTCACATCTCACGGTAACTGTTCGCAGCTGGATCACAGCTCTGATTATAGCGATTACAGCCTGACTGTGTAAGATCAAGGTGGTGCGTTTCTTCGGACAGGAAGTAGCACATAGCGCAATACGTTTTTTTTTATCTCCATTTCCTTTGTTGCTACTGGCTATCTCGAAGTGAGCTCATTTGAGGGCACTTCTTAAAGTAGGTTGGAAGACAATCGGTTCTCACTGACGCAGTGCATCGAAATAGCAGGAAACAAACACAGGCCCCTGTGGCTAGCATTTTTGGATAGCGTGGTTCGATAGGTCTTGTGGGGAATACTGGACACGCTAGGTGTGGAAGATGGAGTCACTAATCTTTTAAAGGATATCTATAAAAGTAACAAGGTAGTTATAAAGTGGGGAAAACAGGTATCCAAGCCAACAGAGGTAAAACGGGGGCTTAGGCAGGGGTGCCCTCTGTCTCCCTTGTTATTCATGATGTACTTACAAGGAATAGAGGACAAATTAGAGGGAAGTGGACTGGGCTTCAACCTCTCTTTCGTCAAACAAAGAAAACTCGTTGAACAGGCACTACCGGCATTGATGTACGCAGATGATATAGTGCTAATGGTCGACAACAAGGAACATTTGCAGAGATTGATGGACATTACGGTAATGAGGGAGATATGTTAGATTTCAGATTCAGTAAGGCAAAATCACCAGTCATGATTTTCAAAGACAACGAAGGTAGTGAGCTTAGATTACAGAAGGTCACGCTAGAGATAACAGATAAATACAAATATCTGGGCGTATGGATAAGCTATGGGACTGAGTACCTGAGGGAACACGAAATATACGTGACGACTAAAGGTAACAGGAATGCAGCAGTGATGAAAAATAGGGCACTGTGGAATTACAATAGGTATGATGTTGTGGGAGGAATATGGAAAGGCGTCATGGTTCCTGGGCTGACGTTCGGCAATGCGGTCTAGTGCATGAGATCAGAAGTTCAAGCAAGATTAGAAATTAAGCAACGTGGAATGGGTAGGCTTGCCTTAGGAGTGTTGTGAGTGAAGTGCGCGAGTCAAGTGACTTTCAAATTTGGCGCGTAAGATGAACTACTGACAATGTGTGCAAGATGGCGTATTGCGCCAGTGCGGCGAACACTGGCGATTGGAAAAAGAAGAAAATTCAAGGGAATGGGAGAAAAAATCCAGAGCCAGGGCATCGAAGAACGAGGAAGAAGAGATTCGGGCTCGTGCTTGGAAGAAGAAGGCTAGGGTGCGGCGTGCGACCTCGTCGGGTGCGAGTACCTCCTGGGCGTCAGGGCATCCACCTAGCTGGCGACTGTTTCCACGGGGTCCTGGTGACCATTCAACCGCAGCGGCTATTGGCGAATCCTTGGCAAGACCTTGGTCTGATGTTCTTTCTTCGCGTCTCTCTCCGCGGCTCGTTCATCGCGCTCACGCGCTTCTCGTGCGTCAAACCAAGCCTGCAATTCTGCTCCCTCCAACCCCATGCGTTCTGCCAGCGCCATCAACTCTCGCGAGCCCATTTTACTTTTTTAGTTAGCCTTACTCAAATCTACTTTTTAGTGGCAAACACTCACGTCCTGTCGTAGCGGACGCCAATTTGTGACAGGTTCAGTAAATAAAGCCAGTCGAGCTAGCTGTGAAACGTTATTCTCTCACGAGAAAAGGAAGTGAGCGTTTGATTTGCAAAAAAAAAAAATTGTACTTTCACAAACACACAAAAAAACACAAAAAGGAAAATACTAAGATCAGAAAAATGTTAACTAATTAGCACTGTCAGTTTCGTTAGCGAGCGGAAACCTCTAAGAGTCTAAACAGTCCTTTTCGTTAAAGTCCTCGTGTTTGAGTCCGGACGCGAAAGAAGACGGATACGGCTCACCAGCGGTTCACGCCCTTCAATAGTCCATTGGGGAAGTTGCCGTGGTGAGAGTGCATAAGCTCGGGCCCGTAGCCCGACGGCTTGCTCCCGCTCCCGGTAGACGTCATCTGCTGCGCTGTCTTCCGCTCGAACATCAGACCAAGGTCTTGCCAAGGATTCGCCAATAGCCGCTGCGGTTGAATGGTCACCAGGACCCCGTGGAAACAGTCGCCAGCTAGGTGGATGCCCTGACGCCCAGGAGGTACTCGCACCCGACGAGGTCGCACGCCGCACCCTAGCCTTCTTCTTCCAAGCACGAGCCCGAATCTCTTCTTCCTCGTTCTTCGATGCCCTGGCTCTGGATTTTTTCTCCCATTCCCTTGAATTTTCTTCTTTTTCCAATCGCCAGTGTTCGCCGCACTGGCGCAATACGCCATCTTGCACACATTGTCAGTAGTTCATCTTACGCGCCAAATTTGAAAGTCACTTGACTCGCGCACTTCACTCACAACAAGGAGCTCACGGGAATACACCAAATCAGGGAGTACAAGGTGATGTGGGATACACATCATTTGAGGGCAGGGAAGCTAGCAGCAAGATAAATTTGAGAAGCGGTTGAGAGAAATGGGGGAGGAGCGTTGGGATAGGAAGGTATTGAGCTACTTGTACATGAAGAATGTAGATTCAAAATGGGAGAAGCGAATCAGAAAATTGACTGGTAAATACTTAGAAAACAGCATTTGCCAAACCAAAAAGAATTATCGGTCATTAAGAAGGCGAAGGAAGCCGAGACCGATATGTGCAGAATCGGCATGATTAAGAAGTCCGCCCTAGATATCTATCGAACTTTTAAGCAGGAAATTGCCAAGAAGAGGATGTATTATAATACTCGGGGTAGTTCGAACAGACGGATGAACAGGCAGAGAGATGGACGGACAGACAGAGATAGATAGATAGACAGATAGATAGATAGATAGATAGATAGATAGATAGATAGATAGATAGATAGATAGATAGATAGATAGATAGATAGATAGATAGATAGATCTCATAGTGGTTGCAATACGCTAAGAAATTAATTTTAAAAACCATTCACAGTATAACCACAGGAGTTATTTTTTAGGAGCGAAGCTCCTTAAGGCGTGGGCTGTGCGTCCCCTGTATGTAGCCACCTCTCGTTCAGTTCTTGCAGTGTTCACTAGATGGCGGTACTTGTAGCTGACGGCATTAAGTATTACGCCAGCCACCGCCCGATCTAAAGGGTACAGCCATATCCATCCGTCCATCCATCCATCCATCCATCCATCCATCCATCCATCCATCCATCCATCCATTCATCCATCCATCCGTCCGTCCGTCCGTCCGTCCGTCCGTCCATCCATCCATCCATCCATCCAAAAGATGCAAGATGTTATAAACTAGACGGCGGTACATGTAGTTGATTATGAAAGATGCGAGGTGTTATAAAATAGGAATGATGCCACATATGGCGCGTGTCATCGTTCGATATAGTGCGGCGACGTACGCTAGGGGGAGCGTTGCAATAAAATCGAGTGGGCAAAATGTACGGAGGATTCATGGTTTACCAGGTTTACCTCCGGAGCTTCGCCCACTCATCATCATTCACTTCGTGGATGTGGCGGCACTTTTTAAATGTGCTTTTTTTAGAGCAAGTATTATCAGAGGAGACCCAAAAGACTTTAACTCTTAGCCTGCATTCCATTGGGATTCAAGTGAAAACAAAGAATAATAACATGCCAATGAACAATCTGACACTCGCCGCATATGATACTCATAACGTTGTTCGAAAGAGAGTCCGACGTTGAAATGGGAGAAAAACTGTGTGAATGAAATTCGAAGGGGTATTTTTCAGATAAATATTGATATTTGAAATTATGACTAAACGGCAGTTTCGTTCCCGACGCCGTTCACCCTAATCCGGAAAGATAGCAAGATGGAGTCACTCTCAGAATGCTTTTCTCACACGACAGCCTTCGGATTCAGCCTTCTGTCTGCCCTCTTAATCCTACTTTTTCATTCAGGAAACAGTGCTGGACCCGTTAAAGCGGGGAACAAGACATATTTTCCTTGTCCGACCGATAACTTCTTTGACACAGCGGCACAGTACACGTCCTTTCTTTGCATCGCCACTTAGCTTTTAATATCTCAGGGTGTTGCAGTGTACATATGGCGCCGTCGAACTTCACAGTAAATCAGATGGCTGCTGTCACACACTGATTTTAAACATGGCGAGGCACCAGCAGCAACATGACGAGAAGAATTTCGCGCGTTTGTGCATGGATGAATGGATAGATATGGCTGTATCCTTTATATTGGGTGGTGGCTAGCGCCACAAAGCCGTAATACCTAATGAACCAAAAACTAGATTTATTTTTTTTCCTTTAAAAAGTGAGGTGGAGGATTCGTACTTTGCAGTTAAGCGTTTAATTTTCACTCGTGCCTTGACTTTAGCTACCAATCAGATAACCTCCTTCTAGTTAATTCTACCCGCTTAAAGTCTGTTTTGCCCTCCCTGTCCCTAAACCCCAGTGATTTGAAAAACTCTGCGCCATCATCCTGAACAATAGGGTGAAGCCCTTTACAGAACCTTATCAAGTGTTCGGCACTTTCCTCTTCCTCTCCACATGCACTTCATACCTTGTCTACCCATTCGTGTTTGGCCCGATATGTCTTGGTTCGCAATACTCCCTTCCTGGCCTCAAACAGTAGAGAACTACTCCGAGTATTATTATAGATCCTTTCCTTTGCAATTTCCTGTTTAAACGATTGATAGATCTCTAGTGCGGACTTCTTAATCGTTCCAATTCTCCACATATTGGTGTCAGCTTCCTTCACCTTCTTCTTAACCGATAATTCTTTTTTTCTTTGGCCACCTGCTGTTTTCTAAGCAGTACCAGTCAATTTTCTGGTTCGCTTCCTCCATTTAGTATCGAGATTCTTCATGTAGAAGTAGCTGAATACCTTCCTAGCTCAACGCTCGATCCTGACCAATTTCTCTCAATCGTTTCTCAAATTTTATCTTGCTGCTAGCTTCCCTGCCCTCAAATGATGTTCATCCCATACGACCTTGTACTCCCTGATTTGGTGTATTCCCATGAGCTCCTAAGGCAAGCCTACCTATTCTACATTACTTAATTTCTTATCTTCCTTGAACTTCTGATCTCATGCACAAGACCGCATTGCTGAATGTCCGACCAGGAACCATGACCACTTTCCGTATTCCTCTCACAACATCATACCTATTGTAATTCCACAGTGTTATGTTTTTCATCACCGCTGCATTCATGTTGCCTTTAGTTACCTCTCGACACGCAGCGCTGCTCGTGGCATCTGAGTGAAGTCATCACATCCGGGGCCACCCTCTCTCGTACGGAATGCGTGTGCTCAGAACACTAGCCAGTATATTTCTAGACACTGTAGTACAGCCATATCAACCCATCCATTCATCGACGTGGCCGCGTTTGTACAGCAGTGAATGATATGCATGCATCGAGCAAACAAGGCACGTAGATGCCCGGAGCACATCCAGCGTTTGCCGATATATCCATCGCACTCCATGAAACCTTCACTGAAGTAAGGTATGCCTCTAACGTTCCTGCATTTCTGTAGCTCAACATGTTGTAACACCTCGTTGACAGTATTCGGCAAACTTTCTGTGAATAATATTTATTTATTTACAAGATACTGCAGGCATGGAGCCCAAGCAGGAATGGTACAGGCAGTAAGGCAATCAAGCCAAACATCACACAGCATACAATAATTCAATCATCACACACATACAACAACAATGCAACCAAACTTATCGTAACAGCGATGATTTAAGTGGGATTGCGTGAAATCGCAAAGGGAAACAAAGGGAAACAACATGGCACTGAAAGTAAGAGAAAAAAAACTGCAAAACATTTTTACATCCTCAGGAAAACATGTGCGTCAATAGAATCTGTCGACAGCAGGGCGGCAAACGGTAAATTGTTCCACTCACTGATTGTGCGCGGGAAAAACAAAAATTTGAAGAGATTAGTTTTGGAGAAATACGGAGTTAAGGCAAGGGAGTGTGAATGACGACCGCGCCGTGTTTCCATGCGACTAAAGTAGGGGCTGTGATCAAATAAGAGCTTCCGGTTAACTATTTGGTACAGTTATTTTAGCCTAAATGATTTACGTCGTGATTCTAATGTTGGGATACCATGTCTTTCCATCTGGGCAGAAACGGAGTCTGTTGGACCGTACATACCATAAATAAAGCGTACGGCCCTTCTTTGAATTCTTTCGAGGCATTCGATATTGGTTTTAGTGTGAGGATCCCAAATAACGCAGGCATATTCAAGTTTAGGTCTAATTATAGAAGTATATGCTAAGTATTTAACCTCAGAGGGAGCGGTTTTGAGTTTGTGTCGTAATAAACAAAGTTTACGGAAAGCGGCAGCGCATATGTTAGTTATGTGAGAGTTCCAACTTAAGGTACTGGTTAGTGTTACGCCAAGATATTTGTGTTCATCTACTTGCTTAAGCGGTTGGTCACAAGTACAATAAGAGAATTCAAGGGGGTGTTTCTTTCTAGTCATTCGGAGGTAAACTGTTTTGTCATGGTTTAATTGCATGTTTGTAGTTTTACTCCAAGAAGCAACGTTTTCTAACGCCGAGTTTAACGCAAGTTGGTCCTCGATGCTATTAATTTCATTAAAAAGTATACAGTCATCTGCAAAAAGACGTATTTGGACCGGACTGTTTATAACGTTAACAATGTCATTACAAAAAAATAAGGAAAAGTAAAGGGCCTAGCACACTTCCCTGCGGTACGCCAGACGTAACAGGGAGAGCGTCAGAAGTGCTTCCATTAATGTCGACGTACTGTCTACGGTTACTTAAATAGGCAGTTAGCCAAGAGACGATGAACGCTGGAAGCCCGATTTGAACTAATTTATCGATTAATTTGTCGTGCGGTACGCGATCGAAGGCCTTACTAAAATCTGAGAGTATGAGGTCAACCTGTCCCCCCTTATCAAGAACTGAAGAAGCGTGGTGAACAACTATAAGTAGTTGAGTGACGGTCGAGAATCCCTTGCGAAACCCGTGTTGAAATGGAGAAAGGATTTGATGGGTATCTAAAAGTTGTGTAATGAACGTAGAAACAACGTGTTCAAGTAACTTACAGGCGGATGATAACATAGATATAGGTCTGTAGCTGGGAATTAAGAGTGGGTCGCCTTTTTTGGGAATAGGTACGATACGGGCTATTTTAAAATCAGAAGGTAGCGTGGCCGTACGAAGAGAAGATTCAAAAATAATTACAAGAAATTTTGTCAAAGTTTCAGCATAACGACGGAGAAATGCGTTTGGGATGCAATCGGGCCCTGGCGTCGATTTGTTTTTTAATCGAAGTAACATATTTAAGACACCATTGTGTGAAACAATATTGACATCAGGGTATGAAGCTATTGCATTACTCTGTTTCAACTGAGACTGCGAAAATACGCTATGGAAAAACAAATTGAAGTGATTCGCGATTGCTCGAGGATTAGTCAATTTAGAGCCGTCGACTGAAATTTCAGTTATGTTTTCATTGCGCTGTCTAATAAAGTTCCAGAATTTATGTGGTTCCTCTCTTAGGAAGTTCGGTAAAGTAGTGTTAAAGTAGAAATTTTTGGCACGAGTAATAGCATTGAAAAGGGTAGCACGAATTTCGGCGAGTTGTTGAGGCGCTGTACGTTTTTTTCGCAAGCGCTTGGCTTTGCGTTTAAGGTGAATTATAGATCTAGATATCCAGGGCGTATATTTAGCGGTCTTTTTAACTTTATAGGGTACGAAGTTTCGCAAACAGAATAAACACATATTTTTAAATTTATTCCAAAGGACTTCAACATCGTAATCATTGAAATTTGGCCAGGTATTTTCTAAATACTCAGTAATTGCAGTGTCATTAGCTTTCGCAAAGTCTTTCACTTTTTTGAGAGCTGCATGGGCAACTTTTTGCATTTTTGTAATGAAGGGAAATGGATGCAAAAACAATTTTGTGATCTGAGAAACCGTGTTCCACAGACACGAGGTACTTTTCGAAAGATCTGGGCAGGAAAACAAGGTCAAGTATAGAGGATGAATTGCCACAAACTCGTGTTGGTTGCTGAACTATTTGAACAAGGTTGTGTGAAAACATAATGTCTAGAATGTCGTCACTGTGACAAGAATCGGGTCTTGTTTTCAAGCGGTCCCAATCAAAGTTGGGCAGATTAAAATCCCCTAGGACGAAAAGCTTATTTTTACTGAAAGAAGCCAAATGAGATCGCAAATTTACAAGAAAATCGGGCCCATAATCAGGCGGTCTGTACACAGCGATAACAATGATTACTTTGTTTCCGAAAGAAACCCTTAAACATAGGCTTTCAGTATCTGGCGATTGCGCTAGAAGGGATGCTTTGATACTGGTTTTTAAAATCACTGCAACACCCCCCCGCCCTCTAGTTGGCCGGTCTCTTCGAAATATTTTGTAACCTGGCGGAACTAAGTTGTCATCAGGTATTTCACTGTGAAGCCAGGTTTCCGTAATGACGGTCAAGTGTGGGCTATGACATAACAAAAGGGCTTCAAGCTGTGCCGTTTTGTTAACGAGACTGCGGGCATTTAAGTTAACGACCCTGATGGCAAGTTCAGATGACTGTCACAGAGCGGACGGGTTAGGATTGTTACCGTTACAATCGGAAGACGGGTCTACGACGTCAACCGGGAGAGTTTCAATGCTAATCACCCCACTGGATTGTGAAGGCGCGCGCCGTTGATCAGAATGAGTGGAGATTTTTTGCCGCTGATTAGAGTTTGCGTTCCAGATAAAAGTATTGCCGTCAACGTGCAGTTTATCATGTACGAGGTAAACTTTTTTACCAGCAGCTTTCTCACGTTTGGCACTTTCCCAGAGCATTTTTCGTTTTTTTAGGGTATGTGCTGAGTAGTCATTCTGTATGTAAATTTCAGAGCCCTTTAGTTTTTTTGCATTCTTGAGGACAGCAACTTTTTCATTAAAGTCCTGGAAAAACAAAACAACTGGCCTTTTGACTGGACCTTTGCCTAGCCTGTGGATTCGACCTACGGATTCGCACTTAACTCCCAGTTTTTGTTCAAATGTTTCCCTAATGACTTTTCGCTTAAGATCGTCTTCTGTTTCGTTACGGTCTTCAGTTATTCCAAAAACCACCAAATTCGACCGTCTGCTTCGGTCTTCAAGGTCGACAAGTTTGCGCTTCTGGGATTCCACCGAAGTAGAAAAGGATCTTATGGCGTTGTCGATGTGGTTTAATCTTGCAGTTTTAGATTTAAGCTCGTTAATGTGAATATCCAATTCTAAAAAACGGCTCTTCAAGTCCCCTAAAAGGCTTTCAGTTTTCGCTTTCAGATCTGCCACCTCTCCTCGCAGAGCCTCTTGCCCTTCCAAAATTTGTACCAATAATTTTTGGGTTTTAGGACCTGGAGTGGTTTCAACATCTCCACAAAGAAGTAATCCTAGAACAAGAAAGCATTCATAAGCACATTTGCAGCACTGATCGGGGCACGGCAGGACCAGCAGAAAAGGATTGTTGCTTTTAAGACTGGTGTAAACTGAACCAACCTGCATGAGGTAGAAAAACGGCTTAAAACGAGCCATGCTCCCGCAAGGTCCGCCGTGCCCATTGAAGACAAAGTGTTGGAGACGATCTTTTATAGGCACCGCATCGGTAGACGTCACGGCCCCGAGTTGCATAGGTGGCAGCAGGGAGATGATGACGTCACCCAGATGTGGCACGTGTGGGCGATGTGGCTCTTTGACGAATAGTCGCTGGTGCAAGGGCGGCGGGAAAGTGTCCGAGGGCGAGGAGAACTGTGCGGCCAACGGGTTGGCCAGTGCAGCAAAGCAGCTTAACAAGCCCTGCATGAGGGAGAAAAACGGCTTAAAACGAGCCATGCTCCCGCAAGGTCCGCCGTGCCCAGTGAATGGCACACAGATATCAACATATCTGTGTGCCATTCACGAGCTGTGCAGCACGACTGTTAATTTTGGGGTTCGCAGTGCCAGAAAAAGTGGGTAACTTTCCAAACCTCAACGCATTCGCATTATTCATGCTTGAAATTTCACAAAATAAATGAGAAATAGTTTTTATGCGTGCCATCCTCAAGCCTTACGAATAAAATAATGAAAAAAAAAGGCTTACAAGGCGTTTTGCTTGTTGCCGCTGGTGGTGCGCTGTCGTTTCGAGGGGGTTCGCGGAAGCGCCGAAGGATGTTCGCGCGCTTTGGTGCCTAAAGAACGCGCGGTCGCCAGAAAAGCACCTAGCACGCGACCACTCGTATTAGTTCGCGCCAAAACTCACCGTGGCGCTGCAGTCACCGGCTGGAACGCAGTGAAAGTGGGAAGGAGACAAGATGAGCAAATACAGAAAAATTTTTATTCAGAAAGGCAAATTGAAATAGCCACTAAACAAATTGAGAAAGTAATCACGGAGGATAATAGGACAGTGTTGACATACACGAATCTAATTGGACTTTTTGAGCTAGAGCTTGCTAAGACGCGTAACAAGTCACCCCTGAACAGAAGACACAAACCCAAAAGTTGGTGGGATGAGGAAGTTAAGAGAGCCATAGCAAAACGTCAGGAAGCTTTTAGGGAACACAGACATGCTAAGCAGCGGGGGGAACCGACAGATGAGGTTGAAAGAAAATGGGAAACCTTTCTAAGCTGTAGAAGGGCTGCATTTCTTCTGATCAATGAAAAGATTAGAAGAAAGGGCGCTCAGTGGCTGGCAGAAGTACATAAAAAGATAGAAAGGCAGCTGCGAAATTTTGGAACCATCTAAACTCCCTAAGAAATGAGACGAGCCTAGAGCAGAGTTTTATAACCACAGCCCAAGGTGCCAGGCTAGAAGGGGACGAAGCTATTGAATATATAAGAACAAGGGTGACAGAAAAATTTCAACAAAGAAGTACTTTACGCACCACAATAGACAAGGACGAATCAAGTGGTGCAATGGCTCCATTTTCACAACGAGAGTGGGAAAGGGCTGAGAAAAGGGTTCCTAGTAGTACATCAACAGGCCCAGATGGCATTCCAATTAGGCTGATAAAGACATTAGGTCTGAAGTCTAAGCAGGCTTTCAGAGAGGCAGTGAGCAAAATAATAATCGATGGTGAAGTTCCCGATGGATGGAAACTTAGCAGGATGAGCATGATCTATAAAAGAAAAGGGGACAATGCTGATATAAACAACTACCGTCCTATAACAGTGACATCAGTGGTCTACAGGCTGGCGATGCAGATTATAAAGGAAAGACTTCAGGCATGGATAGAGAATGAGGGGGTGCTGGGTGAACTGCAAAATGGGTTTCGGAAACAAAGGCGCTTGGAAGACAATCTGTTCTCACTGATGCGGTGCATTGAAATAGCAGAAAAGGAACACTGGCCCCTGTGGATAGCATATTTGGAGGGAACGTATGATAGCGTGCTTCAATAGGTCTTGTGGGGAATACTGGACACAATAGGCGTGGAACATGTAGTCACTAATTTTTTAAAGGGTATCTATAAAGGTAACAAGGTAGTTATAAAGTGGGAAAAACAGGTATCCAAGCCTGCAGAGGTAAAACGGGGAGGCAGGGGTGCCCCCTGTCGCCATTATTATTCATGATGTACCTACAAGGATTAGAGGCAAAATTAGAGGGAAGTGGGCTGTGCTTCAACCTCTCTTTAGTCAAACAAGAAAAACTTATTGATCAGGCATTACCAGCCTTAATGTACGCAGATGATATAGTGCTAATGGCCAACAACAAGAAAGATTTGCAGAGATTGATGGACATCTGCGGTAATGAGGGAGATAGGTTAGATTTTAGATTCAGTAAGGAAAAATCAGCAGTCATGATTTTCAATGACAACGAAGGTAGTGAGCTTAGGATACTGGAGGTCACGCTAGAGATAACAGATAAATACAAATATCTGGGCGTATGGATAAGCAATGGGACCGAATGGGACCAAGCTGTGCAATTACAATAGGTATGATGGTGTGGGAATTTGGAAAGGTGCCATAGTTCCTGGTCTGACTTTCGGAAATGCGGCCTTGTGCATGAGAATAGAGGTTCAAGCAAGATTAGTAATTAAGGAACGCGGAATAGGTAGGCTTGCTTTAGGAGCTCACGGGCATACACCAAATCAGGGAGTACAATGTGACATGTGCTGGACATCATTCAAGGGCAGGGGAGCTAGTAGCAAGATACAATTTGAGGAGGAATTGAGAAAAATGGGGGAGGAGCGTTGGGCTAGGAAGGTTTTCAGCTACTTGTACATGATCGAGGAATGTTCATACAAAATGGAGGAAGTGATGCAGAAAATTGGCGGATGAATACTTAGAAAAGTGCAGGGGGCCAAACCAAAAAGAACTATTGGTTATGAAGAAAGTAAAGGAAACAGAGACTGACATGTGGAGAATTGGCACGATTAAGAAGTATGCACTAGAGATATATCAAACTTTTAAGCAAGAAGTTGCCAAGAAAAGGATCTATTATAATACTCGGGGTAATTCTTTACTGTTTGAGGCTAGGACGGGAGTACTGCGAACCAAGACATATCTGGCCGAATAAGAAGGGGTAGACACAATGCAGTGCGTGTCGAAAGGAAGAAGAAACTGCCGAACACTTGATAATGTTCTGTAAAGGGCTTCACCCTATAGCTCAGGATGATGGCGCAAAGTTTTTCAAAGCACTGGGGTTTAGGGACAGGGAGAGCAAAATAGACTTCAAGTGAGTAGAATTAACTAGAAGGAGGTTATCTGATTGGATGCTAAAGTCAAGGCGTAAGTGAGGATTCGACCCTTCACTGCGGGGTGGGAGTCCTCGGCCTCACTATTTGAAGAAAAAATATATAAATCTAGTTTTTGGTTCACTAAGTACTACAGCTTGGTGGCGTTTGCCACAACCCGATCTAAAGGGTACAGCCATATTAATTAATCCATTCATCCAGCGAGCTTTGTCATTTGCGCGTTTAGTGGAACTACTAACTTCTCTTTTAGTGGTCGGATAAGTTAGTGTGCATTTTCTCTGTTAGGGGCACTCTACACGGCTAAAAGTTTTATTACAGGATGTATAAAAAAACGTTAAAAAAGTAGTTACAACGTCGTTTTTATAAAAATTGAATAAAATGATTGCGTTTTATTTTAACTGACATTACAAGAGCGGTGATTGTTTAAATTCAAGTATTAGGATTATTCTGACGTTCGATTCGCCTGCACCACGTGAATCAGGTCACAAGGTGCTGCACTCTACCATTCGTTTCAGCGGTGCAACATTGACGACCTCTGAACCCTGCCATTAGTTTCAAAAGGAGCAGAAAAGGTGCAGCACTGTTTCACAATTTTCCTGCACCTCCTACGCTGACGGTGCCGTCTTGGTGCAGCAGCGCGTGCAGCTGAGCAGACGACGCAGCACTTATCGTAGGTGTCTTATGCGCCGTACCAGCCTCTACAAACGCGGTGTGTTTTTCCAAGGTGTTTGCACCTTATAAAGTGTCCCCATGTGCGATTCGCCATCGGTCAGTGTGTGTTGAATGGTGTAAATTCAGCGAAAAGAAATAAGGACTGCACCCTGTCGGCACATCGTCATTCGTTTCGGGTGTCGTGCAGTGGCTGCACGCTGAACTCACGCTGCACAATTTCTGAACTTCGCGTGCACAGGCGTGAACCAGTTCCAACTGGTGCAGATAAATTGAACGGACCTACTATGTCTTCATGGAGGAAGGAAAATATTTTTTCCTTTCTCCATGGGAGCGGAGGTGCGCCCCAAAAAGTGACGCGGGTCGCCGCCATAATGGAAAAGGAAAGACACGGAAGCAGACGACAAAATGCGCTTCGTAGCTCCGCTATGCATGGCTAGCCACCATAGCTCCGCCCTCGCTGTGGCGTTTGGAGACTGTGACATGCTTTTGTAAAGCAGTTAAAGATTTTACAAAGCCATGGTGATTTCGTGCGTCGCTTATGGCTGCACAAATCGCATCAAGAATACGCCTCGGATCACTTTTCACGTGTAAGTATTTTTGCTTCGTTCGCTGAAGATCGCCTGTTTTTTTCGCGTGTTTTGTTAAATTAGAGACAATATCAAAGGTGCACATGCGTGTAATACATGCGTGTAGATGTATGGAAGGTGACTTGGAGTTTTAAATGCTCGCTGACACGACGTTGTCCCCGAGTTTTAAGTTTATGGACGAAGTACTTGCGGTCTGTGGCTGCACTTATCAAACATTAGAATCAGTAGGACGTCTGAATGCCCTTTGAATTCTAAGTTTTCTGGTGTTGTTTTACAAGGCAAGACTGACGGCGTGCATGTATATTTCTTTGGCGAGTGAATATCGCATTTGGTGCATGTTTATCGAGGAATTCGCAAACGTAGAGAGCAATATTCCATGCCGTGATTGTTCGTGTTAAAGGTTTCCAAAAGTCTGCGCTGCGTTCTGCCTGGGAACGTGCTGTTCGAAGAAATCGTTGGAAGGCTACGGACGGTGACCACCTCTGTTTTTTTTTTTTTTTTACTTCGAAGAATGCTGCTTCGACAGAACGGGGCAAACAAGCAGACTGTGGCCTGGCAGTGCACCTTCGATATCTGCTGCTTTCCGAGTGCATCTGCAAAAACCTGTTACTTTCTACCACCTTGATGCAGCTTCAATAGAATGTATACTATAGTCACAAAAATAAGTAATTGCGTCTAAAACAAGATGAGACACGTACCTTTGAAATCAACTCTATCTTGCCGACGAAGCCGAAACCAAAACCCCTATAGACGAAGTCGCCAAATTGAGTGAGTGGCGTTATATCAAACATCGAGCTACATCGTTTCTAGGGTCTCAAGGCTGCACTTGCCATGGCAACACACATCGCCAACGGAAGTTGATAAATAGTAAGCATAACTAACGCTGCTGCAATCGTTCTTATAAACGGTTCATTTGGGGTACGTCTCCTGGAGTTTGCCGGTTGCACGCGACAGCGGTAGTTCGGTTTTGGTTCCGCCTGTGAATTGGTCAGAATTCGATAACTCTAGAGAAGTTACTGGTGACTCCTAGTTTACTTATCTGCCTCTCTTTTCTAACTTTAGCTTTAGTTATTTCAACTTCCTTATATATATATATATATATATATATATATATATATATATATATATATATATATATTGTAACGGATATAACAACCTCACAACCGGGACGTCCTATTTACAAGGTTTAATAAGGGCGAACTTGTGCCCAAAGCCAAAAGAACTACACAGTAGCTGGGAGAAAGCAGCGAACGCTCGTCGTCCTCTTCTTCTCTTCTTTTCCGCTGCTCGGTAGCAGCTCGTGCACAGGCTGGGCCGGCTCGTGCCTTCCGGCGGGCTTCATGAGTCGTAGCGATGCCGTCAGCGTTCCTCTTTTAACAACGTCTGCGTTGTACTGCGCCTTAACAATTCCTCGTGGCATTATCCCCCCTCTCAAGCGGCATCGCCCCGATGCTTGCGATGAGGCTGTTTTTTTTTTTTTGTGTGTGCAAGTTTGTAAAAATGAGGTTGCAGTACGTCAAGGTATTGGGGTGGCTAGGTTTGGAATCGGTCGTAGTACGGTTTCATCCGTACAATGTGTACACGCTCCGTGGGATTGCGTCGCCTCGAATGCAGGTGGCCTGCAGGCTTGACTTCGTAGACGAGGTCATTGTGTCGCTGTACGATCTCGTAGGGGCCAAAATACCGTGAAATGAGTTTTTCGGAGAGGCCTCGTCGTCGTACTGGAGTCCATATCCACACTTTGTCGCCAACGTCATATCGCGTGTCAAGTCTTCCTCGGTTGTAGCGGTCGGCATCGATGCGGTGTTGGTGGCGTATTCGGTATCTTGCTAACTGGCGGGCTTCTTCCGCTCTTTGTAGAAAGTCGTCAAGATCGGGGGGGTAGTCATCTTGGTCTATTGGTAACATAGCATCCAGTGTTGTGGTAACAGCACGACCGTAAACTAGTTCAAATGGGGTGATTTTGGTGGTCTCTTGCACAGCCGTATTGTAGGCGAAAGTGACGTATGGTAAAATTTCGTCCCACTTTTTGTGCTCGACATCCACATACATGGATATCATGTCCGCTAAAGTTCTGTTAAGGCGTTCGGTCAGGCCATTGCATTGAGGATGATATGCAGTGGTTTTCCTATGAACAGTGTGAGTCATGTTGAGCAGGCACTTCAAAAGTTGCGCCGTGAAAGCCGTTCCGCGATCGGTGATTACAACCGTTGGAGCGCCATGTCGCAGGACTATTTTGTGTACGAAGAATTGGGCCACTTCTGCTGCCGTTCCTCGTTCCAAAGAGTCTGTTTCGGCGTATCTAGTTAAATAATCAGTGGCCACAACGATCCATTTCTTGCCGAGTAAAGATGTCGGGAAGGGTCCAAGGAGGTCCATTCCAACTTGGCGGAAAGGCGCTTTCGGTGGATCTATAGGTTGTAGAAGGCCCGCTGGTTTAGAACGTGGTGTTTTTCGTCTTTGGCACTCGCGGCATGTTTTGACGTAGTGTTGCACTGAAGCTAGTAGCTTGGGCCAATAATAATGGAGACTGATCCTTGCAAGCGTTCGCGTCACACCCAAATGTCCAGATGTGGGCTCATCGTGACACGCTCGAAGTATTTCTTGTCGCATAGTTGCTGGAACGACAAGCAGGAACTTTTCGCGGTTGGGCTTGAAGTTTCTCTTGTAGAGAACGTTTCCTCGGAGGCAGAACAATGCGAGGCTTCGAGAAAATATACGGGGTACTTGTACGTCAATTCCTTGCAGGTGTTCGATAAGCGGGAGTAATTCTTTGTCTGTACGTTGGAGTTCGGCTATTTGAGTGGTCTCGACAATTCCTACGAACGGAAAGTCGTCTTCTTCTGATAGTGGTGTGTCTGTAGGAGCCCGTGACAAACAGTCGGCATCGGTATGTTTTTTGCCAGATCGGTATACGACGGTTATATCGTATTCTTGCAGTCTGAGGCTCCACCTTGCTAGTCGTCCAGATGGTTCCTTTATGTTCGCCAGCCAGCAAAGCGCATGGTGATCGCTGACTGCCTTGAATGGTCTACCATATAGGTACGGCCGAAATTTACTGATGGCCCAGACGACGGCAAGGCATTCTTTTTCCGTGGCCGAATAGTTTGTCTCTGCTTTTGTTAGAGTCCGACTGGCATAAGCTATCACTTTTTCTTCACCTTTCTGCCACTGTATTAGAACGCATCCAAGGCCGATGTTACTGGCATCTGTGTGTATTTCCGTGTCGGCTGTCTCATCAAAGTGAGAAAGAATCGGGGGGTTTTCTAACCTCTTTCTCAATTCGTTGAAGGCGCTTTGTTGCTCGTTTTGCCACTGGAAAGGCACATCTTCTCTCGTAAGTCTCGTTAAGGGTTCTGCGATCTTTGAAAAATTTCTCACAAATCGTCTATAGTACGCACATAGACCTAGAAATCTCCGTACTGACTTTTTGTCTGTTGGCACCGGAAACCTTGCGACGGCGGCCGTCTTATCAGGATCAGGGCGAACACCTTGGGCGCTGACGACATGCCCAAGAAAACGAAGCTCTTCGAAAGCTAATCGGCACTTCTCTGGCTTGATTGTCAAATCTGCCGAACGGATTGCCTCTAACACTGACCGAAGGCGCTTGATGTGCTCCTCAAATGTAGCCGCGAAGATGACCACGTCGTCTAGGTACACTAGGCAACACTGCCACTTCAATCCGGAAAGCACAGTGTCCATCATGCGTTGGAACGTTGCCGGCGCACAACAGAGACCAAACGGGAGAGCCTTAAATTCGTAAAGTCCGTCCGGGGTAACAAAAGCAGTCTTTTCGCGATCACGTTCATCAACCTCGATCTGCCAGTATCCACTTTTCAGATCTAGTGATGAGAAGAACTTGGCACACCGAAGTCGATCTAACGTGTCGTCGATGCGTGGAAGGGGATATACATCCCGTTTAGTCACAGCATTCAGTTTCCTGTAGTCGACACAAAACCGTAGCGTGTTATCCTTCTTCTTGACAAGCACCACGGGAGATGACCACGGGCTGTTAGAAGGCTGGATAACATCATCTTCAAGCATTTCTCGTACCTGCTTCTTGATGACTTCCCTTTCCTTAGGGGAAACACGATACGGGTGCTGGCATACCGGCCTGGTTGTCTCGTCCGTTATGATCCTGTGTTTTGTAATGCTCGTGCGCCGTACCTTTGAACTGTTGGAGAAACAGCTGCCAAATTCCCGCACGAGGTCGTATAGCTGTTGACGTTGAATCTCTGAAAGATTAGGATTTACGTATATTGTGTCGCAGGCATCAGATGGAAGTTTCACATTCGGTGACGTCGTTTCAAGACTGCATATTTCTGTCACTTCACAGAACTCATGAAGAAACGCTATTGCCGTCCCTTTTGCGATGTGCTGGAATTCGTTACCGAAATTCGTCAAGAGGATGTCTGTGCACCCGTTTCGCAGCTGGATAATCCCTCGTGCCACACAAACGCCTCTTTTCAAGAAAACATCCACGTTGCTCTCCGCCACACCCTCGTAGTCGCTGAATGCATCATTATGCACGAGAACCATTATACTGCTCCGTGGCGGTACAGTCACATCATCGTCGACGACGCGCAGTGGAGTGGTACATCGTTCATCTGATCGTGCTACCTTTAAAGCTTGCTCCGTCGAAAAGGACACGCTCGACCTCTGTAAATTGATAATCGCACCATTAGCTTGTAGGAAATCCATTCCCAGTATCACTTCCCTCGAGCACACAGGCAGGACGACAAAGTCACCGACGTAAGTGAAGCCCCGTATCATGACCCTTGCGGTACATCGGCCGGAAGGGGTTATGAGGTGACCACCTGCAGTACGTACTTGAGGTCCACCCCATTCGGTCAGAACTTTCTTGAGTCGCTTCGCTAATTCGTAACTTATCACAGAATAATCCGCACCAGTATCGATCAAAGCATTGAGCTCTAGTCCGTCAATCACCAACGGCAAGTCTGAAGTAATTTTCTCTGTACTGCACTCCTTTACCTGGAAACAGTCGTCGTTATCAGGCTCGTACCGCAGTGGAGGATCTTCACATCCCAAGTCGCCAGCGGCCTCGCCTCCACAGGTCGCCCTCTTCAGTTTCCCGGATTTGGGCTAGGCGAACGCTGCCTAGACGTGCTTGGGAAGGGACGTGGGCTAGACGAGCGGTAGCGCATAGGGGATGGTGAGCGTGGTTGATGACGACGAGGCGGGTCAAATTCCCGACGTGAGCATAGGTATTCTTCAATCTCGGAAGGTCTTTCGCCGTTTCGCGGACACGGTGCATTGATGGCGAATCCCCTAAGACCAGCTTGACGATATCGGCAGAATCGGTACAGGTGGCCAGCCTCTCCACAGTGGAAACACAAGGGCCTACGTGTGGCATCTCGCCACACATCGCTCTTCCGTGGCATCATCTCTCTCGCACGAGGTGGAGTGCGTGTTGCCTCTACGATTTCAGGCGGGCTGCGCATTGTCTGCACATAAGTACTTGGTGTCTCGATCGGCGAACAGTGCAGAGTAGGTCGCCTGAGCACCTCGGAGTACGTTACCGCCCGTCGTGTCGCCGGCACATCACTCCGCGGCTCCCGCATGGCCTGTCGAATTTCGTCTCGGACAACTTCAGCAAGAGACAGCTCGGGGGTGACATCAGGTGACTGCAGTTTCCTTAATTCTTCCCTGACAACAGACCGGACGAGCTCGCGCAATGTGTCAAGATTATCCACGACGCCTGCTGAGTAGACTCCTGCGGATGCACCGGCTACGTCGCGGTTGTACTGTCGGGCTCTCTGCTGAAGCGTCGTTTCGATGGTTGTTGCTTCCGACCGAAACTCAGCAACAGTACGGGGCGGATTGCGGATGAGTCCCGCGAACAATTCTTGCTTTACCCCGTGCATGAGGTGGCGCACTTTCTTGTCTTCCGTCATGCCAGGATCAGCTCGCTTGAAAAGGCGGGACATGTCTTCGATGTACATCGCGACAGTTTCGTTCGTTCGTTGAATCCGTGTGCGGAGAGCTGCTTCCGCCTTTTCCCGGCGATCACTGTTGGCGAACGTACTCAGTAGCTGCCGCCGAAACTCTTGCCACGACGTCAGAGATGCCTCGTGGTTTTCGTACCACACTCGTGCAGAGTCTTCCAACGCAATGTAGACGTTACGCAGCTTGCCTTCCTCGTTCCACTGATTTAGATTTCCCACTCTCTCGAAATGCTCTAATCAGTCTTCGGCGTCCTCGTATGGGTCACCATGAAACACCTTTGGGATGACCGGTTGGCTTACGATGAGTTGTGCCGGCGTAACTTGGCTCGTCATGGTGGTGGCGGCGCTTGTCTCCGTCACCGATGCCCTTGATACAGAAGGGAGTGGCCCAAATTCTGGCAACTCTCCTCGGATACGGCGGCTGACTCGTTGGTGCACCGGTGTAAGCTCCACTGGTTGCGGCTGGTCAGTGCTTGGACTTCGCTCTTGCGTGGGGCTCGGAATCATGTACCCAGCACCTCCACCAGAAAATGTAACGGATATAACAACCTCACAACCGGGACGTCCTATTTACAAGGTTTAATAAGGGCGAACTTGTGCCCAAAGCCAAAAGAACTACACAGTAGCTGGGAGAAAGCAGCGAACGCTCGTCGTCCTCTTCTTCTCTTCTTTTCCGCTGCTCGGTAGCAGCTCGTGCACAGGCTGGGCCGGCTCGTGCCTTCCGGCGGGCTTCATGAGTCGTAGCGATGCCGTCAGCGTTCCTCTTTTAACAACGTCTGCGTTGTACTGCGCCTTAACAATTCCTCGTGGCAATATATATATATATATATATATATATATATATATATATATATATATATATATATATATATATATATATATATATATATATATATATATATATAAGAGGCGAGCAAATGTCACGTTCCCCTTGATCTTGAGTATTTGCAAGCACATTTCTTAAAACCCCAATATATACTACAACCCTTTTGTATCCCAATAGCGCCCCAGCAAGCTCGATATGCGAAGCATCCTTCGACAACAGATTGATCTGAAAGCGTGTAGCTGACAATGGGTGCATGAAATAATTTGTTCAATAAACAAGAAGATGTATTTATTCCTTGGTGTAACCTAAAAGTGGTTTCCATTTCGTTTTTTTTTTTTTTTTAATCGTGGAACTGCATACTGACGCGCCCAACGCGCGTATTCCATTGCGGTCTATGGTGGTTCGACCCTGTTTTTCCTCTAGCAGTATGGCCGCAAGCGGTTTCACTTGCTCTTGTTGGTGGCAGTATAATTCTTGTACACTATAGTGGCGGCCAGGATTGCCACTCCAGAGGTTCTCCTTGCCTGACACTCGAAAAGCAGCAGCCCATTGGCATCGATTGCGTTTCTTGTTCAAATCTTCCGCAGTTAGCTGCTGTACTTTTTGTCGATCGGCATTGCGAAGCTCCGTTTCAATTCAGCTTTGATATATCAATGCGAGCTTGTGAGTCAGACTTTAGGGGCCGCTACGACGAAGCGAACGTGTCTAGAAGCTGTGAACCACCTTCCTCCGTGCTGTGAACCATGTCAGCTGCTATGCTTCATCGACCTCCGGCTGCGCAGCCTCCAGCGTGAAAATTCAACGCCGGCAAATCGCGCGAAGACTGCCTACGAAGACGGAGTAATCTCGCACAATGTGGGCGTGTTCGCCGTTGAGTGAAAATGCGCTGCTTTGCATCTGAACATGGCCCTTTTCTTTTGTATGCGCTACAGTTTTTGTCATTTCATAAACTATTTCGACTTATACAGCTAATGAGATGCACACCTTGTGAATGTTTGAGATTGTTGTCACATTCGCTGAAAATGTCTTTACTGCTAAAATTTGTAGCACAGATCACAGCATAAGTTCTACTTGTTTCTGCTTAAAATGAGTCTGCTGCAATATATGCTCATAAATTCAATGCATAGTAGAGCCAAGTGAACCTTCAGTACATATCCGCATTTGTACATTTTTGGTAAATTTGCAGTGAAGCATACTACATTTGCATGAACTATATAGTCCATCCAGTCCGGGAATTACCTAGCTTTGTCCTCTGAAGAACGTCACTAAAACGAATTCATCATAATGCCATCCACAAGACGAATTCACAAAAACAGCAGGGCTATGTCCACACTACCCTTTTTATATGCGGTGTTCCCGTATACATTCTTTTTAGTCATGCATCATAAATCCGTTCACACTTCTACCAGAGTAATCAGAACGTTTTTTTTTTTACAACCCAACCGCAGCCTCCAAGGAACTGCTCATATCAGTGTACGCTTGGATACCTCACCACTCAGAACCTACCTCAAGTCAGCGGAGAATGTGTCATCACTGAAAGCAAGCTCATGAGCCAAAATCCTCGCAAGGTATGGTTGAAGACACCTTATTTATTGAACATAATTTGTTCAGCCATTTATGTCTTACCCTGCTCATTTTTTTTTTCTTCTCAGAAAACTAGACTAAAGAGAGACTATTGATTTTCAAGCTACCCACATCCATTCGTAAGAAGCTATACAGTTGCCATAGTGACAACCCTATGCGCCATCAATATGCCAGCTTGACAAACGGAAGCCTTTTACTGAAAAACTGTGAAAGCGTACGGTATGTTCAATCTGTACAAAGTTGGGTGCACAGATTGTTGTTTCTTTCTTTATGAATCACTGAGTTTTCAGGAAATGTGTAGGCTTCAAAACTCTTTAACAGTGCTTGTCATGGGCTGCACATACTGTACTTCACTCTACGTGTCAAATTTGCATAGAGTATCACATATAACTAGGTAACAAATGGGCTTGTAGTAGTGCATATTTAGAAGCACTTCTTTTTCACATTTTGTATAGATTGCTGTGAATGTAAAGACTGTTACAAGACAGTGCTAGGTACAGCTTTAGTAGTGTTGAAACAGTTACTGATACCGCATGCATTTTGGGACTGACACTATCAAAGTTCTAAGAAAAAAAAACGTGCAAGAACTCAAGCCTTCATTAAGCAAGACATGTTATGCAGAGGTAGCAATCACAGAGCCAAACCATCAGAGTAAAATACCTAAAAGAGTAAGGAAGAATGAGAATGGGTAGATCGCATTCGGCAAGCACTTTCAAATCATGAATGATAATCTGTCACTAACCCTCAAGAAGAAGGTATATAACAGCTGCGTCTTGTCCGCACTTACCTACGGAGCAGAAACCTGGAGACTTGCAAAAAGGGTTCAGCTTAAATTGAGGACGATGCAGCGAGCGATGGAAAAGAAAATAATACGTGTAACCTTAAGACACTAGAAGAAAGCAGAGTGGGTCAGGGAACAAATCGCTGTTAAGAATATTGTAGTTGAAATCAAGAAGAAGAAATGGACATGGGCTGGGCACGTAGCACGCAGGCTGAATAACCGCTGGTCCTTAGGGGGAACGATTGAACTCAAAGAGAAGGAAAATGCATGAAATGAGTACGGAAGGTTAGGTGGGCCAATGATTTTTAAAAGTTTGTACGTGTAACGTGGCAGCAGAAAGCACAGGATTAAGTTGATTAACGGATCATGGAAGAGGCCTTTGTCCTGCAGTGTCAATATTTGTGCTTCGAAACATGTTTGTTTGCATGACAGAGTTAACGCAATCAAAATCAGATGTAATCAGTAATTTGCATTTGCTTGCATTTATTCCAGTGTGACTCCATGACCACCATTCCTAGCTTGTCCAAGGGCTCCAGTTCAGCGTCCTAAATCTCATCTGCTGAGAAATGCTGCTGTTCAGTTGTTTTTCTCCTCTAGTTAATTTAGTTTGGTTTGTTTTTGCAAAATTTTGTGATCACTCTGGACAGACATTTGCGAGCACCAACGAAAACAAGGGGCTCCCAGTTTGAATTAGCTGTTGTGGATACCAATGTGTTGAAATTGTCGAAAGATTTCCCCGAATAGGAATACACAGGTCTGTGCGCTTTTACTTAACCGAGTTCAAATAACGACCTTTTACTGTAATATTATTTGTTCTATGTAAAATACCTGATGCACAATAAGGGATTTTTAAAAGTATGTTAATTTTTAACAGAACAATGACTGAGTGCACTCAGTAGGTATAGTCAAAGTTGGCCAGTGTTTGCATATATTGATAATTCGAAAGTCTACTAACAGCTATTTCCTTGATATTGGTGTGAAATATGTAGCCAAAAGGACTAGTTTTGTATGATACCCGTGTTAAGAGTGAGGCAGACAGTTAGAAAGTAATGAAGAATAAAAATGTGAATTCAGCTTCTGCCGTTGTTCATCGTTTCGGCAGTGTAAAAAAAAACCTCATTTATTCATCTGTCAATGCAAAGCATAAAACCTTTGAAGATCATTAAAAAAATAAGGGCCATTTGGTTCCAAGCAAGTAAATATTCATTAGCAGAAGTTTTTGTTGGTGGGCTTAGTTTAGCAAAAACCTACTTCACTTTTCTACAGAATCACTGCTAACTTCTTAGTGCTTCTCGTACCGTTGCAGTAGTTTCTTTAGTCAAACTGAATAAAAGATCGCCGCTTGGTAATTGAACCTGTTGTGAACGGTGATCGTGAATTTCTCACTGTCTTCTAATTGTACCCACCTCCACTGTTTCGAGTGAAAGAAGAAATAATCACACGGTGCTGGCACAGAACAGTAGGGCGAGCAATTAGTGTTCCCTACCAAAATATCTGATCTTTTCATTGGTTTTGATTGTGGTGCAAGGATGCATGTTGTCATGTAGGAAGCCAATTCTCGATGAGAATTTATGATGTCATCAATGTTTATCGTACTTATTACTGTGGTCAGTGCTTCACAGTATATGTCAGCTGTAAATGTGGCCCACATTTAATGAAATTAAACACTGAAAATTCCCTTTTTGACTTGGAAAATGGTAGCCATTTTCTAACTGGAGTGAGCTAATTGCTTGAATTTTTTTCGGCTTTTGTGAAAAGGAGGGGTGGCACCACTGTGTTGTTTATGCAATTGCGTACACTTTGAAGTGTCGTCACTTGTGCAAACAGTGTGCGAAAACAAATCATCCCTGTTTTCTCGGTAGCAGTCCAGAAACGCTCATCCACTCAATGTCCTTTACTGTTTGACTTGGTCGGTAAGCATTTTTGGAACCTAGCTTTGTGATATCTGGTCATATGGGCTACAAATGTACAAATTGTAGCGAGGCCAACAAGCAGAACTTTGTTTTACAGACCAGTAACTGTTAGTCCTCAATCTATTGCAATATCCTGTCCACTTGAACAGTTTGGTTGGTCTGGATGCTTGGCGTGGTGCTCCACTCTTATTTGTATGCATTTGTGCAGCCATTTCGGAAGTCTCAACGCCGTGTTCCGACACTTGTTTCACTCCTCACAGTTGATCCATGAACTGTGCACAACTCCTCTCAAATTGGAAAACCTAGTGATTCTTTTTCATGAAAAATTGTAAATACAGTGTGCAACCCACAACAGGTGGGAGAAACAATATTCGCCAACATTGTTGTCTGCGTTCCCCGTCAAGCAGATGACTACTAAGCCAGAACGATCACTTCTGTACTTTCCCTGAGAAGTAGCAGATTGTGCTGTGCACATAACTCTTCAGTCTGACATGCAAATACTTAAAGACTAGAAAATGGCCCCTACTTTGTGAATAAACATCATAGAACATTTGATTATGCAGATTTGACTGCAATGATTATTCACTGCCTATTTTTTTAACATTGCTACCATGACTTCCAGCACTTCTCAGCTGTCTATAGTGTTATTGGTGTTCCATATGTCTCTATTGTATGTGTATATGTCATGTGCAGTGCATTGCAAGTGCTATTCACTGGTGCATGATTTCTTTTTTTACGAATGAGTGCTTTTGGGAGCACCAACAGGCATCCTCTATCTTATGTGTCAGCTGATCTACAGTAGGCGAGCAAGGGCAAGGGTAGCTAATTCCCTTAACTTGTAATCCGTGACAACTTTCACAGGACTGTTTACTTGCTGAAATGTTTGACTCGGGCTTTCACTATTCGCCAACTGTTACTCAATTAAAGTGCCTGTCTGTTGTGAGTGAAGTGCGCGAGTCAAGTGACTTTCAAATTTGGCGCGTAAGATGAACTACTGACAATGTGTGCAAGATGGCGTATTGCGCCAGTGCGGCGAACACTGGCGATTGGAAAAAGAAGAAAATTCAAGGGAATGGGAGAAAAAATCCAGAGCCAGGGCATCGAAGAACGAGGAAGAAGAGATTCGGGCTCGTGCTTGGAAGAAGAAGGCTAGGGTGCGGCGTGCGACCTCGTCGGGTGCGAGTACCTCCTGGGCGTCAGGGCATCCACCTAGCTGGCGACTGTTTCCACGGGGTCCTGGTGACCATTCAACCGCAGCGGCTATTGGCGAATCCTTGGCAAGACCTTGGTCTGATGTTCGAGCGGAAGACAGCGCAGCAGATGACGTCTACCGGGAGCGGGAGCAAGCCGTCGGGCTACGGGCCCGAGCTTATGCACTCTCACCACGGCAACTTCCCCAATGGACTATTGAAGGGCGTGAACCGCTGGTGAGCCGTATCCGTCTTCTTTCGCGTCCGGACTCAAACACGAGGACTTTAACGAAAAGGACTGTTTAGACTCTTAGAGGTTTCCGCTCGCTAACGAAACTGACAGTGCTAATTAGTTAACATTTTTCTGATCTTAGTATTTTCCTTTTTGTGTTTTTTTGTGTGTTTGTGAAAGTACAATTTTTTTTTTTGCAAATCAAACGCTCACTTCCTTTTCTCGTGAGAGAATAACGTTTCACAGCTAGCTCGACTGGCTTTATTTACTGAACCTGTCACAAATTGTACTTTCACAAACACACAAAAAAACACAAAAAGGAAAATACTAAGATCAGAAAAATGTTAACTAATTAGCACTGTCAGTTTCGTTAGCGAGCGGAAACCTCTAAGAGTCTAAACAGTCCTTTTCGTTAAAGTCCTCGTGTTTGAGTCCGGACGCGAAAGAAGACGGATACGGCTCACCAGCGGTTCACGCCCTTCAATAGTCCATTGGGGAAGTTGCCGTGGTGAGAGTGCATAAGCTCGGGCCCGTAGCCCGACGGCTTGCTCCCGCTCCCGGTAGACGTCATCTGCTGCGCTGTCTTCCGCTCGAACATCAGACCAAGGTCTTGCCAAGGATTCGCCAATAGCCGCTGCGGTTGAATGGTCACCAGGACCCCGTGGAAACAGTCGCCAGCTAGGTGGATGCCCTGACGCCCAGGAGGTACTCGCACCCGACGAGGTCGCACGCCGCACCCTAGCCTTCTTCTTCCAAGCACGAGCCCGAATCTCTTCTTCCTCGTTCTTCGATGCCCTGGCTCTGGATTTTTTCTCCCATTCCCTTGAATTTTCTTCTTTTTCCAATCGCCAGTGTTCGCCGCACTGGCGCAATACGCCATCTTGCACACATTGTCAGTAGTTCATCTTACGCGCCAAATTTGAAAGTCACTTGACTCGCGCACTTCACTCACAACACTGTCACTGCAACCCTTTTACATCTTTTGAAACGTAAACCAAGTTTCCCTTTCAACATGATCCTGTAAATGGTGTTTTCCCAGAATGCACTTGCTTACCACAACTGGAAGTTGATCTAGTTAGTCGTAAAAAGATCGGACGGACAGGTAAGAACATGGATTCTAAACACAATATCGAGAACAATGTTATATGCAGGGATGCCTAGCACAACAGCGTGGGGTCATTTCTTTTTATTCAACACGATGTGCTTCTCACCAATTTGTTGTCAAATATCATAATTCGGCTGAGGCTAATCGTACTGACACTGCACTTTTTGAGAGCATGTGTGGTGAGAAAGACAGGGGGCAGCACAGTAACAAGTACTGTGCAAGGGAGTACGGGCGACGGATTGGCATTGTTGGCACGCCTGTTCAGGCACGGCCATTCGAGTAAGTTGAAGGCACGCTAGTTCAAGGCGTGGCGCTTTGTGAAAAACGCATTAAATTCACCATTTTCTGCAAGTTTCTGTCGGAAATGAAGCTTGTGTCTACGAATTTCAGCACCCAATTTTTTGGTTTGCTGAGAACCTTGAAGGCAAATATTTTGTTGAGCATACGTAATAAATTAACGCTCGTTTTGAGTGCAAACATTGTAAGACTCATGATAATTGTGCGCTTGGCAACAGAAACTAATTGATTCGCTCAGTGCTGTGTTTGTATGTACATGGACATATTATGTTGATGTGTAAGGCGGGTACAATAAATGTCATCGCATGTCCAAGATTTAGCATGAACTTCGTTTATTTCCCACACAACCTCAACTTCGTGACCCCCCCGCTGACGGGCCTTTTTTTTTTTTTTTTTTTTTTTTCGGGAAAGGTGGCAGCTCTACTCGGGGTACAACTTGAAGAGAGTGAGAAATTCAAGATCACCGTTCGCAACAGGTTCAATTACCAGGTTGCGTTTTCCTATGCAGATTGACTAAAAAACTACTGCGGCAATATAAAAAGTGTTAAAAAGGTAGAAGTGATTCTGTTGAAAAGTCAAGTAGGTTTTCGCTAAACTAAGCCCATCAATAAAAACATTCGCTAATGGATATTTTCTTGTTTGGAACCAAATGGCCTTTACTTTTTTAGTTACGTCAAAGATTTTATGCTTTGCATTGACAGATGAACAAATGAGTTTTTTTTGTGCCAATGGTGCATAGTCATCAAAGACACTGCTCAAACGAAGGATGGTGGCAGAAGCTGAATTCACATTTTGACTGGGAATGCATATTCCAATGACTGGGCAGTCTGAACAACCTCGGATGACGAAGGGGAAGTAATCACAATAACTTATCAGTTCTAATATTATCATCTTTTCACCTAAGCAGATGTGTTCTTTCTTAGCTGACGTGCTATCACCACAAATGCAGCTCATTTCAACCCTGAAATGGTATTGATAATTTTTTCACGTCACGTAGTCATTCCGATCAATAACAGATTAAGTGCTCTGCATAACTTGTGTAGATTGTGTAGACTTCATAACTTGTGTAGACTCAAATTAGGAAAGCGAATTGCTATAGTTCACACTGCACTGCTATACAGAGTTTTCAACTGCCCTGGCTTTGTGATAATTGTGTTTGTTTCTTCCTCCGTGGCATTGAGGTATCAATTGATCTGGTTGTCTACATACAGTGGCTAAATACATTGTTGTGACCCACTGTAATAAACCATTGTAACAATATAGTGTCATACAGCGATCAAGAGAATAATAAAACATGCTTTTTATACTCTGTGGCATGTTTCCTGAGGATCGCTGAAGATGCAGGTTAGCTGTGACCGCTCTATAATGAAGTTAAAAGAAAAAGCACTGCTTTGGAGGATTCTATGTTGTAATGAACAATTGCTACCTCGACACAGAGGTGCTTTCCTTAGCTTACTGTTAGACTGATTCGCACAAATTTTGTGGTATTATTTAATAATGTAATTGCGTGCTTTTAAAAATTTTTCGTCTCACATACCAACTAGGACTAAGAATACAGGCCACGAGGACAGCTGGCCTATATACTGAGATAGAGATGTTATTTCACTGTTTTCAAGGTTTACTTTATGGCTTTCCTACAAGAACAGTATGCACAGGGCACGTAAAACAGAGGTCAAGCACTAATATACGCTGTACAATGTTGTACTTTGTTGTGCCAGTCACATTGCTCAAAGTTGCATAGCATTTCAGCTGTTGACACTCCTTTGTGTACAATACCCTGAACGTCAAGAAAATGGGGGCCACACATCTATCTTCGCCATTCTGGTTTAAACAAGCTCTGCCAGGATGTAAGCTCTGCATATTTATAAAAGGGAACAACTGAGCATGTGGCCTGGAATTCGCGGCAAGTGCCGACAGCACCATCAACTGACAGCCGGACAAACCACATCCGCTTTTTGTGTCTTGAGTGAGAAAGCAAAATAATTAGTTGTGCTTCTTGCACAGGCATTGCTACATTACAATCGCACTTCATTCTCGCAGAGAGCAAAATCAACAAAAGCAGCCGTGCTTCCTCTTACTGGCAGTTTGTGGTACTGTAGGCGGCAACAGCAGAACAGAGGCCCTGTGCTCTCGTGTTCCCTATCGTAAAAAATGACAAAGTGCAATTATTCTGTGAAGACCTGCTTCAGTGTGATAGCGCACCTAAAGTTTCATCGAGGTGATGCGCCATAGCACTGTCCATCTGCCTTTCACACTGTACTATAGGTCTGAAGGAAGAAACCGAAACTGCTCAATGAAGGGTGAAGACAAAAAAGAGGAGCGCTCACACTGTCGGCAAAAAAGCGCGTGCCGATGTTCGAGGCTGAGCAACATTTGAGACAGTTCACGGCTAGGTGTCTGGTCTGGAGAACTCGTTGACGTCCTTGGGGTGCTGTTCTATTCCTGGAATCCGGCTGGGAGACTTGCACCAAAGACTGGTTGACGTGCCGTCGTTCCAGCTGCTGCCGCTGACTGCTGGGCAATCAACAACTAGGCCTGCAGGCCCGCTGGGTCACTGGCTCAGGGATCACTCAGAGTGCCACGATCCCCGCCGCCATCAAAAGTGGCTGCAAATCCTCATTTGCTGTGAGCTGCTTTTCCTTCTACTGTTCCAAGTGGCTGGCATGACCGTGGTGTACTGTCTGAGCGACCAAGCTACTACTACAGTACTCAGTACTGCCGCGGGTGCGGAAAACAGCCGTGTCATGGCGTGGGCTGGCTTACGCTGACGACATCAGAGGTGCATCGTTCCAAGTGATTGGCGTCCAGCAAGCCACAAACTAAACATGGCGAGAAACTTCCAATTCGTATGTGCATTTAGCACAACACTGCACCTGACAGCAGACTGTTTAGTCACAGTTACTTAATATATATTTACACTTTTGCCGGTAAATATGTTTTTTTTTGTGTCTGTATGTGTGTGTACACTTGTTCGATTGAGTTCCTTGGCTAGTGGACCCATGTCAAAGACTTGGTATTACATCACAATCCAAGTAACCGCTACCAATTCCTTTCACTTGACATGATTGGCCCTGGAATAGCTTCCCAACTACTTATGGAATTCAAAGTTTATTGCTTGAGTAATATTGAAAGTTTTGCGAGTTGGTGATAGTTCATGATTACTTGTGAAGCAGCGCGTGTAGACAAGGCACAGAAGGTGTCCTATTCGTTTCTTTTGTGTCTTGTCTACGTGTGCTGCTTCACTAGTAGACAGTATTTATTGCTTCAAATCAAGTGCCAGAAATATGTTTCGTATGTGTACGGTCCGAGTGGGTTGCAGGAAGTTGTTCCATGTATTGACTGCTTTCTCTCTTCTTTCATTCCATCAAGCACTCTAAAGGCTACACGGATAGTGACAACAAAAGGTTTTTCGAAAAGTTTTATCAGCATGCATAATGATCTTAAGCACTTTCCTTCTTTTTTTCCTCTTTAAGTCCGTTAACTTTCTTTCAGGGTGATCACAGGCTGAATCCTAGTGTTATTTTACTACCGTAAAGCGTGGCAGGAGTATGTAGTGGCTGCTTTAATTGCGCACCACACTAATTCATGACAAAGTCGAGCCAATGTATTGTGGAATTTGCCAAGAGCCGAGTGAGTGATCTGTAGCTAAGGTGTCTTTGAAATATAATTGAAAATTCTTCGGCACGTGCATTGCTGTAACATTTGGCTTACATGTTCTCATAAGCACTGACTACTGGTTAATAGTGTTCTCTCACCATGTTCGCAAAGTGTTGCAGGGTATCTACAATGAAATATGTCAAATGAAATCCCAAGCTCAACCTGCAAAAATGTGTTTCTGATATGTGTTCTAGTTTGGCATCTTACACATTGGGGCTGTGGTGCACTATATAGATAAGTAGGTATGGAAGGTTTAAAAATAGGGAAAGTCCATGTGTGTTTGGCCAGTTAAACTCTTCTAAAGATTAGAGATGATTGGGAGGAACATTGGTAACTGCACTGTCTTCAACGTTCTTGTGCAGGTCTTCCAGTTATTGTGTTGTATTAAATTACAAATTTGCAATGCAAGCTTACCTGAGCTCTCTCACTGGAGTAGCTTGAACGCTGCAACAGCTTCAGTTGACAAGCAATGAGGGGGAAGGGACAAAACCTATTACAGTCTGTCACCTAATTGAGTAACACATCTGTAGTTGCAATTCTTTGGTGTAACGAAAGGAAATAATAGCGATAATATCATTTATATTCTAAAGTAGTACATGTGGCTAGGCCTGCCAAAGCCATTTGGTGAGTGGTGTGGCACAGCCTGGCATACAGCAAAACAAACAGGATATGTTACATGATTGTAGATTCATGGCAAAAAAAGGATGATAAGACAAAAAAAAAGAATGTGCACATTCGATTAGAAACAGCACGGCATCCAAGCGATAGTTATTATCATTATACTGTAGTTCAAAAAATTGAAAGTTAGTAAAACATTGAAATACAGCTATATTTCTTAAGCGAAATTTTTAAGCAAAAATGTGCTGCTCAACAAGGTTTTTGGAATATTGGGAACAGTGCACATTAACTCTATATTAGTCCTCAGTGTCCTTCCTGTTGTGGCACTCCATAGTTAAGCAGCACTGGGGCCAGGACTTGCTCCGTTACCAACTTTTGTCTAACGCCTCATCTGAGAGAAAAGGGGTGTAACTAAGTGTCATGTTGTCAGTGCTGTCCTGTATGTTTCCAGCATGTACATAATACGGCGGCTGGATAAAAGTTTCTCTTCAGAAAAAGTAGGAGGTACCCCAGGCAACACGAGCAGTTTTGAATGACTGGAGAATTGTTTTTATTGAACTCGTATGTCCATATATTAGTCAGTGGAGTAGTGTGCCTCTAGCCGGAATATGTTCATTTGTACACTGTTCTATCCACTAACAAAAATGAGTGAATATACAATTTCTTCAAAATAAAAGTGACTGCAGATGCACAGTGCTGCTTCAAGTAATTTAAGCAGTACCAAAATAGAATTGATTGTATTTGTGTTGATTCACAGCCAATGTAATTTGATGCCCCAGTGAATGAAATCGCCCACGTAGTGTATATAATTGCATGGATTAGAACTCTTAGAGTGCAAATGCGCTTAAAGAATTTGTTTTGCCTCCTTATGACAACATCGGTGAAGGCAATGTAGACTTGCACCATGCACCTCCACAAATAAATTTGGCAGATGCCATTCACCTTAGGAATCGATGTTATGCTAAGCATGCAGAGGGAGGGTCACTGTGTGGCAATTTTTCATTGAGAAATAAGTTACAAAATGATGCTAAAGATATGTACAGATGTCTTACACACAGATACATGTTAAACAGTCGCAAGTTTACTGTTACGTAACAATGTCAACAGCAACATGAATATCAGCTACACCAGAAGCGATAACCTGATAAGTATCTTTTGTGCCAACGAGGTACGTGGCCCTGGACACTGCTTGATAAGTGAGCTTCAGCGGATAGCGCTTCGGTGCAACGGTTCGTCCGTTTGCCTTTGTAGGCATTCTTAGTGTGCCCATGATTCGGCGGCACAGTTGGACCAGCTCGTTAAGTGCAGAAAGTACGACATATTCTGCATGCTTGCTTCGTTATCAGTTTTAATGGGCTATGAAAATAGTTGTTCATGTACAGAGGGGATCACTGGTAAAGGGAACACTTTCATGTGCATAGTCCGCATTTCGCTTTCTGGCAAAAGCATAGTGGCTTAGATTTGCGTCAGACTACTTCTGGTTGACTGTTCTGACTTCTTTTGATAGACCAGTGCCGTGCACGAATAATTTTTCTACGTCTACCAGCAGTTATGGGGCTTCAATATGACAGGTGCTCATTACAGTGTTCCCTTTGACACTTTGACAATAGACGGTACTGTACCTTGTTTGTGTTTGGAATGCATGTTACTAGTGTCCTGGACCGTAATGATATTAAAACTCTTTATTTTGGGCGGTGGGATCACTCTTAGTGCAACCAATGTAACATACACACGGCCCTACATGGTGCTTTAGCTCATCATTTAGCATGGTGAGTTTCTGTTTAACTAAACATTCTTTTTCCTAGGTTCACACTGTCTGTCATAATCATTGCTTTTGAACTACAATTTCACTGTTGCCTTGGTAAAGGATAATTACTTTGGTTGTATTTCACAAGCAATGGGTGACTGGTAACGGTGATTCCTTACTTTTTAAAGCACTGGCCCTCTTTTTGACTTTGCCCAACATGTTGGTCTATTGGTTACAGGGTTTGAGCGCTGACCCAAAGGCTGCAAGATCAAATCCTGGCCGCATGACCACATTGTCTATGAAGGCGAGAATGCTTGAGTAATATGTACTTGAATTCAGCTGCACGTTAAAACGCCCAGGCGGTTGAAATTTCTGGAGCCCTCCACTGTAGCATCCTTCATAATTATATACGGTTTTGGGATGCTATATACTAACAATTATTATTCTTTTTGTCCTTGTGCATACTGAGTGAAACTGGGTGTCTGGCCATTATTGTGCTTACCTCAGGGTTTCCTAAATTGTTCAATGCAGTCGACGTAGAAGTATTTGTATATTTGCAGCTTGTTCACTTTGGATAGTTTTTCTTCTTACGAAAGAAAGAGAACTCGTGATGCTTTATTTCTCAGCTGCTTCTCAGCGTCATTTAAGATAGCATTTATTCTTACTGATTCCACTGGCGTGTAAGCAAAGTGTACAATTGCATTTTTTTTAATATTACACTGTTCAGTAAAGGTGTGGTCATCCTAGGGTGCAGTACTGTCCCCTAGGACCAGAATGAGCAAACAGATGCTTGTGCAGTAGTAGCCACACTAGGATCTGAGAAAGCTCTATTCCAGTCTTCATTGCAGGTGGGAGACAATATGAGACATTCAAATCAAGATGAAGCTCCACAATTGCTTGTATTTTGGTGGTACAGTCAAACCGGATTATATAATGACCTCTGGTAGATTAAATGGTCCTTTGCGTCGAACTACTTATGTGGATTCCTGGCTGTGTAGTGATGACTCGCCAGCCCGCCGTGCGGTGTCACCATTGAATTGTCTGGTCATTTGTCAATACGATAGATGGGAAAGAGGGACAGCAATGTAAGAAATTGTAGTGCATAGAATTGTCTTTATGCACTGGTTGAAGTATCACAGGTGTGTTCTCTTCATAATGCACCACTTCATTATTGATGGAAACTAAAAAAAAAAAGATCTATGAATCGTCTTGAAAAACACGTACCCGGTGCACCCATTCAGTTTCATGGCATCTATGGTTCATGTGCCCAGTATTATTTAGCCACTGCAGCTTTCTTTATTATAGTCCACCCACATATGGTGTGATAAATGGAATAATGAATACTTGGCACACTGGTTTGGTTCACTGGCCATTCATATCCTTTATGCTTCATCACACTGCCTGAAGTGTTTTTAAATTCAATATTTCTTTCACAATTTCAAGTGCTGAGAGTTGAGCTGGCCTATGCGTAGAGTTTTTTTTTTTTTTTTTTCAGAACAATAAATCGTTTCACCTTACGAATTACTGAAAGAATATTTGTGCAGGTATGGTAGTAATGGTAATAAAATATTTCCAACGACCAGGCCCAGTTGATGCCAATAGTGAAAGTATGTTTGAGCATACTGTGTTCTTCGTAGTGACATTAACAGTGTTCTGTGTGCTTTTGCAGACGTGTTCATCCCCTCTGTAAAGAAGCAAAGAAGTTGCATGCTTTGAATATTGACAGCAATGCATCGCACCAGCACCTTCTTGGAAATCATTTGTCATTTAACACATTTGCTGGAGCTTAATGCATTATGAACATGAAAACGTGACTGTGATGTGGCCATGTCTGTGGACTGCTACTAAGGACCGTTTTCATTGAAATGAGTGAAAATGACTATTCAGTTTCTGCTCTGTAATTCAATTGAAATTTGGAAGCCTGTAATAATTTCATTGTGATGTGCGCATGTGTGTAAGCTTTAGTGTAAAGAAGTTGTGCCTGCCTAACAAAGCACAAGTCCAGGTGTTTACTAACGCACTTCTTTACCTACCTATATGCGCTATGAGTAACAGTTTCGGGAATAAGTGACTGCCATTCCTAATACTTGCTGTTGGAACCTTGATATTTCACTGTAATATGTAAATAATAGTAATATAGTAGCAGTCTGGTGTTGCTTCATTATGCCTTTCCTCTGTAAAACCTTTCTGTATGTCTCTGTATAGGTCTCAACAAAGTGTTGAAATAATATTGACAAACTTGATTTACTCCTTTCACAGTGCCACATGCTGAGTAATAACCACTTATGTTGGCTTTAATATTTCTCTAATCTCTTTTGCCACCAAATGTTGCACCATTTTCATTAAATAGTTTGCTGATGACATCGTTCTGTATCGTGCCATCAGAAAAGATGAAGAGGACTAGCAATACCTATAATTTGACCTTCAATCCATCAATTCATGGTGTTCATCATGGCCTATGAGGCCGAATCGCTGCAAGGCTAAACTCGTCTCCTTCACTAGAAATTCTTGCCACTTCCCTACCACATATACATATAATGTCACTGGTACAATGTCAGCCACGTTATAAAGGTATCTGGACCTTCACCTCCGATCTGACTTTTCCTGGAACTGCCACATTGATTACATTTTTGCAGCTGCTAAACCCTGTCTTGCAGTGCCTGCACATGCGTAAAAACTTTCGTGTGTTATCTTAACGTGCCCTAAAATTGAGTAGGTGTCTGCCATGTGGAACCCCAGTACCAGCATACACTCAAACGTCATTATTTCATAGTTGCATCTTACATGAAACTAAGTTTTTTATATTAAAGAATTTATTATAAAAATTCATTTCTAACGCCACCTATTGCAAGACTGTTTTTATTTATTCGTTATAACCAATTTTTTATTAAATCTGGGTTCGTTATATCGAGGTTTGAGTGTATATAATCGATAACATAATATCTCTGCAGATACCTGCTGCTCACTTCATTTTCTCTGACTACTCTCGTTTCACTGTGTCACTGCCTTAAAAGCTCGTGCTGGTGTTGATAACCTTTCTCATCCCTGTAAACTTGCTCACTTATCTCTTTTGCATACATACTATCATCATCCATTGCTTCATGATGACTTCTTTCAGTAACGCTTAGCCATGTTTCCATGCGGTGATTGTCCTCTCACTATTGCAAACTCATTTCCTGCCGTACTTTCACCCTTCGCTGATTCGTTCATTCCAAAAACCATCATTGAATGGAACCAGCTGCCTTGGAGTCTTCCAATAGAAAGCAATGTTTTAAAATTCAATGATAAAAAATAACCAAGTTCAGTGTTCTGGTGTCTTCTGAATAACCCATTGCATTTTTATTTTGTGCTCTATTATTATGTTATTCTATTGTATTGCATTACAATTTTAAATATTCTTTTAATACTTCCAAAGTGTTCTGTTATTATGTTGCCTTTTTGATTATGCTTTAGTAAGTGTTGTTTTTTTTGCAAATTTTTATGGTTGCTTTGCATCTATTACATTGTATATATTTTTTATCACACCCTTATGTTATACCCTTTCATTGAAGACCATTAGAAACTCCTCGAAATAAGTCAATTCTCGCTTTGATAATTCATTTCTTTACCTTTTGTCGCAGGTGATGCCAAAAGCACATTTAGTGTGTCGATTTCAGTGCAATTTTTCGTCATGTATCCTTGGCAGTTGATCATTTTGGCATTAAAAGGTGGCCTCCTAAGCATGAATTGATGTATGGTTATTGTTTAAATGGAGTGGGATTCTTTAACAATTATGATAAAGTGAGATATGTTGTGAGCATTGTGTGTGGTCATGTAAGTGTGTGAAATAATATACAGCGAATAGCTCACTTTGTATTTTGTGGTAAATTAAGCTTTCACTTGAGCAGGACAGAGACCTTAATTGGAAGTTTACGAACAGTACTAGTACACATGGAGAACCAATTTTTAATGCAAATCACATAAACATATCATTAGTTGAAAATTGTGATGTCATTTGGTTCCTTGCTAACGATTTTTCTCCTTCTATCATAGTTTCCAGTTTCTTTTATACTTACCTTTTTCACTCATATTTTGTTTGTTATGCTTCATGTGTTGAAATAGGGTACCGATTCTGTTGCTGTACAGCTATGTGCCAAAACAAGTGCAATAAATGCCTAATGTTTTGGATACAATTAAGACATTTGGTGGATTAGGCATAGTTTTTAAATCCCATCTAAATCAGGTCCTTGTGCATTTGCAGGTTTTTGCATGTATTAGGTTGAGCATTCGCATACAGAGAGGTGGGAAATGTAAAACGTGTTGTCATTCCACAGCTACTTCTACACTAACATATGGTTGAAATAGGCAAAGGTAATCATGTACTGTATTTACAAGTGCAGCAACATTCCTTCATTAACCGGGGGCTGTAGTCCACTTGCAGACAATGTAGGTAACATGGTTTTCAATGCCCTTTCTGTTCTTTTTGCATGATCTCTTGTGCAGCATCCCATGAGCAGGACCATTCACTCATGTCCGTAAAAGGTGGACTGTACTCCTGCCGACAGTGCACCTATGTTACCAAGAACAGTGCACACATTCGAAGACACCTTCGCATACACACCGGCGAGCGGCCCTTCCAGTGCCACTTGTGTCCAGCTGCATTCGTTCAAGGCAGTCACCTTAAAGACCACATTCGTACACACACAGGAGAGCGTCCCTTTTCCTGTGACCAATGCAGTGCATCTTTCTCAACGAAAACGGTCCTCGTGAACCATGTGCGCACCCACACAGGAGTGCGTCCTTTTTCCTGTGATCACTGCAGTGCATCATTCTCTCAGAAAGCAAACCTTGTGGACCATGTGCGCATCCACAGAAGGGAGCATCCCTTTCCCTGTGACCTCTGCAATGCATCCTTTTCACAGAAACGCTACCTCGTGCGCCACATGTCCTGTCGTCATAAAAACAGGAAGCTATGAAAAGTGAGTGGTTTACTGCCTTCTGTAAGGGGGGAGGCACATCAGGCTGAAGAGCGCTCGTTGATTAGAAGACACAGAGAAAGAGTAGTTTGACTTTGGGGTTTGGAAGTTATCTTAGTTTGGCAAGTGGTAACGGCATGCATACATGGGACGAAAAACGAGGGGTAAAAGAAAGTGCGAAGAAGAGGCCACCTACTTAAGAAGCAAGTATCCACACTATCGTGCACTTTTTCTAGGTAACAATTCCTTCATGAAAAAAACTGGTGAGCGGCCAGGTGCACTTAATTTCGAACTTTGTGCCTCGTGGTAGGTGCGAGGAAAAAGGATTAGAGACCATAATTTTTTTAATTGCATGTCTGATAATCTGCATATTCAGCTATGGTGGTGGTGCTATTGCTTTTGTCCTCCATGATTTGTTTCCCGATGTCAGAATACTGCATAATAGTTAGAAACTACATGTAATGAATTATAAGGCACTTTATTTGTGAGCCTTCTCCCAAATTTGTTTTGGGAATCATTTGAATGTCTCGTAGCTTGAACCAGTCCGATAACAAGAATGTTTAGGTAGCTTTGTGTTTTCATTTATTTTAGACATACTGCAAGCTAATTCTAGGTTTTGTCCGGAAGAGGCTTCAATAAATGCAATTAAGCAAATAACAAAGAACCCATGCAAATACTAGTACAGATTTTTTTAGTTAGGAATCTAGGGGTAAAGATTTACATTTATATATTTGAAACAATCATTCATACGTGGGAACACTTAAATATACATCACTCATATGGTCATATCATACTGAAAGGTATTAGTATCGAGGGCAGCCGCTGCAGAGGCCGGTGCTGCTGTCGCTGTGACATAGTAAACGACATCACGTGACTCATTTGTGCCGCCGTCAGTGCAGCCCACTCGCTTTCAACCCCGAGACAGCTCAATTTTAGGGGCGAAGCTCCTTAAAGCGGCACCCGTTCGTCCCTCGTGGCAGTAGTAGTAGTCATAGTGTGTAACCAGCCTTAAATTTTCACCTCAAAGGTGGTGCCGGTGGGAGATTTTTGCTGTGCGTTGTTGAACAATAAAAAAATCGCAGCGTGCGTGTTAACTAAAAGCCGAATTCTCCTGTCTCATTACCACTTAGCAGCCATTGGCATGTACATTGAGCACTATCTGACAAGAAAGGGTTGCTACGTTATACTCACTGGGTGTAACCTCCTTGGTTTTAAAAAAGTTTAGCGAGCGTCGGGCCGCAGTGCCATGAATACAATGCACTAGTATATACCATGAACTCGAGGTTGTTAAAGGTCGGAAGTGGACCCGAAGCGCAAGCCGTAAGAAAGTGTGCGTGTGGCTCCTCTCGTTCAGTCCTTGGAATGTCCGCTGGATGACGGTGCTTCTATATGAGGAATACATGATGAAAAGATGTGAGATGGTAGTACTTGGAGTGATAAATAGGTGGACAAACGGACACACAGACAGATGCATAGACGGACGGACGGTTGGCTGCACGGACGGATGGATGCAAGAGCAGATGCATGGACGAACGCAGGGACGGACGCACAGATAGACGCGTGGATGCACGAACAGACGCACGCACGGATGGGCAGATGGACGCACGGGCGGCCACATAGATGCACCAAGGACGGACGGTCCGTACTGATAGTTTAGGTTGCCTTGTTGATGTCAGCTTGGAACTGGGCCGTCCAGGTCTCGAGGCTTAGTGTGGTATCGGGAGGAGGTCGTTCGGCATGGGTCTTACGAAGGAGGCCCCAGTCGACCCACTTGTACGACTGCTTGGTCTTCCTGCTGACTGTGGGGAGGTGTATGGCCAATATGAAGTGGTCACTACCGAAATCTACCGCGAGGTTGAATCCGCGGGCATTCGCGATATTCTTGACGAAGCAAAGATCCGGCCTAGTGTCTCTTTGCGTTGACATACCGGTGCGAGTGGGGAAGTCCTTGTCCATATTGAGAATAAGGTCCACGTCATTTGCACTTTTCCAAAGCTCGTTACCTTTGGATGTGTCGTGTGCGTAGCCCAGGCGCTATGCGTGGCGTTAAAATCACCCATAATCACTGGTGTGTTTGGACCCACAAGACGGACAACTTTCTGGAACAAGCATGTGAACCTTAGTTTATAACGGCTGGGACTACTGTATACATTGAGGATGCACACGCTTTGTTGTGATATGCTTCCAGGGAGAATTTCGATCATAACATGTTTAATTTTGGGCACATTGAGGCTGTGCGTTGTGCAGGTAATCTTGTTAGCGACCAGGGTGGCGGTACCACGTCCTCCCAAGGGACAGGGCAACCACTGGTATCCGGAAAACATGGCTGTTAGTACTACAGTCTTTTGTAACAGCATGATGTGAGGTTTGGCTTCAACGCTACGGAGGTATTGCTACAGGAAGGTTTTCTTGTGGGCGAAGCTCCTGCAGTTCCATTGCCAGATTCGCAACTCGTCATTTGGCCTGGCCATCTTGAAGCATGTAGGAGTCGACTGAGCACCCAGTGGGTGCATAAGGGCCGCGTGAAGTGGTGGACTGGGCACGGCTGTACGTTGCGACAACGGCTTACCCGCAGCAATGGCAGGTGCGACGACGTGATTGAGGTATTGCTCCACTTGGCCTGACCGATTACCATGGGCCGCAAAAGTAGACTGCACGAGAGCCATGCTTTTGCCAAGAAAGCGAAGGCTTTCTTTTATCGCCGATAGCGTGCTCTTAATGTCATCTAACTCTGCCTTTAAAGCTGGCTGGTCAAGGGCGACCGCGCTTTTCTTGGGTGCGCTCTCACTGTTTTCTTGGGTGCGCTCTCACCGGCCTTTACAGGTTGTGGCTGCAATGGGGTGATTACATTGTCATCGTTGTCGGTGGTGGGCGTAGCGGCGCATGCGTTTCTTTCATTTTTCAGTTCTGCAATTGCGACCGTGAGTTTGCGTATTGTTTCTTTCATCAGCGCGTTTTCGTGCTTTAAAATCACTATCTCAGATATGGTGTGTGTATCATGCCCTGGGAGTGAACCTGACTCTACCTGTGATGTAGTGTTTCCTTTTCCCCGCTTGAGTGAGAGTTCCCCGCTTATTCTTGTTGATGTTGCCTGGCGATGGTGGTGCCGATGGGCTCGGCAATCGTTTACGGGAGATCCCGGTGTGACTGGGGTGAGGCCCGTAACCGGAGTGGGATCCGGAGCAGGACCTGGGCCGGGAACCTGGATGGGAACTGGAACAGGACCTGGAGTAGCCCCGCGATATAGATCTGGTTGGGGTCCCAATTCGTGCGCTGTGGGAATGGGTCCAAGGGTGGCTCCGGGACCTCGATGCATGCATGGAGTGGTTCTTGGGATGAGTACAGTATAAGGACCAGGATTGGCTGCTGTGGGATCGGCCATCTGTAGAAAGCTTCGAGGCTTAGTCGTCGTCAGCGGTTGCATTGAACTTGTTCGTTGCTTCATGACGGTTGTTGTGTCGCGTCGAGTGTGCTCGCTCCCCTCATCGTCGTCATACCACGTATGGAATGTGGTAGCGTTCTTTACATTCCTTGTCGGCAGTGAGGTGGGCTAATCCGCAAAGCTTGCATGTTGGTGTACAGCGGTGTTCTTTTTCGGGGTTCGGCACACTGCAGCCTCGGCAGATTACGTCTCCAGGGTTCGAGACGCTCGAACCCTGGAGCTCGATGGCCGAGTGGACTGCAGACGTAGCAAATATCTCTCTGTCTACAGTATAGTGTACATTGAAGTAGCACCGATCCGTATCGCACGAAATTGGGCCCGCGATGTTCATTGAAAGTCACGATCACTGCAGTGGTAATTACGATGCGCTTGGCAGCCAGGGCTAGTGGATTGAGGTCGTTGACAATCTTCACACCAATATACGCGGAACCGTCTTGCACGGGAATCTCTCGAATGATGCCTTTGCATGTAGAATGCGGTGTTGCTTTGTAGGCACTAACTTCATAGGTCTTGTTAGTGATACGAATTAGTGATACGGATTGTTAGTGATAAGCATTAACGTGCACGTAGTAATTAGCATTTTCTCTCTTCGAAGTGCTTGCCACAAAGATATTCTGTTTAATATTGGGGCAGAGTGTGTCTGCTTGCTGTTCCAATGGGCTGATACCTGCCGAAGTCGAAATGGTTTCAGCGATTGTCGTTTGGCCAACCCTAGCAATGTTAAGACCCCCTCTGGGTCTAATGATGATGCGGATGATGTCCTTTGGTTGTTGAGGCATTCGGCTTGCTCGAATAATTTTGTTCTTCACATTTTCTTTGTTGCGGGGTTTGTGCTCATTGCGTTTCGAAGCGCTATATGACGGCGCACGTTTGGAGCCTTCATTTTGGGCTAGCGCTCGGCGACACGAGGCAGTCTACAAGCCTTGGTCTGGTGTGATTTCCTTCGTATCAATGTCTTCGCCTGTCACTTGGTACTACATTGCTCAGCGAGACAGTGCAGCTACAGGACGCGCGTGCGAGCGCGGGCCACATTAGAGCGAAAAAGGCACTCGCTAGCTGTCGGCAGGCGTGCGACAATGGAGGAGACGCAATAAAATGCAAGAAACAAGCACTCACTGTGCCCAAATCGTGTCGGCAGAGTCCTTGTGTCTCCTGAAAGTCGTTGCCCTAATATAACGTTGAAATCGCAAAGTAGCGTCGCGAAAACGTTGAATAAGGCAGGAGCCATAGTGCAAGCTTTCGCACACTTCTGCTTCTTCTCTGTAATGTATGATAGTAATATAATTATTGACAATCATTACTAATTAACTTACGCCTCAAACAAAACTTCATTCATATTTTTCTCAAAATCAACTGTACAAGGAAAGTAAACTCAGTCAGCGTTTTCTCGCAATTTTTCTGAAGACGTAACTGTTCGTGGACATTACAGGGTCAAGACTGTGCATTGAGCTAGAATCTTTGCGCTGTCGTCGGTATTAAACAAATGTGGCGAAAAAACAATTTTTTTTAATTTTCATACGACTGTCTTTCAATTGGAACCTTATAACATAAAAAGTTAATTGGTGATTTTTAATTAACCTTGTTCATTACATAGATTGAGATTCATTGATATGTGGGGTTTAACGTCCCAAAAACACCATTGATTATGAGAGACACTGTAGTGGAGGGCTCAGGAAATTTCGACCACCTGGGTTTTTTTAACGTGAGCCCAAATCTGAGCACACGGGCCTACAGCATTTTCGTCTCCATCGAAAATGCATCCGCCGCAGCCAGGATTCGATCCTGGGACCTGTGCGATTACGTATATTACTGTTTGAGAAAGAAGCATTTGGAGTTCTGTTTAAAATTATTGAATCACTTGAAAGTCATGATTGTTTTATACAATGAAAAACTACTAAAAATGAAATTTTGGGAGAAACAAGAATGTATTTTCCAAACCTGCTTTATGCACCATTGGAAGGTTGCGGGATGCTAAAAGCAGCCAGACTCATAACTGGGTCCTTTCTTAGCTTTTGTTAGTTGGCTGTTCCTAGTTTTTTTCTAAGCTCCTAGTTTTTTTTTTTGTCAGCCATTGACTGGCAGCTGTCTTTCAAGTGAGTTTAGTTCATGCTGACATAAGCTACTGTGCTGCAGTAGCCAGGATATTGACAGCTCACAGCCTGCCTCAAGATATCCATCATGCCACTATTTCCACTGCTAAACTGACATATACGATCCTACAGACAAAAAACATTCCTGGATAGCATGCACATATTTATAATCACGCTGCCAAAGCATACCATCGAAACACTCATTTGCATTTTGGGTTTTCCCGCTGACATGTTTCCTCAGATTATGCTGTCTAAACAGAGCTCTGGATATGCAGCCTTCTCTTTGTTTGGTATTTCTTGCTAAAGGCCCCCCCCCCCCCCCCCGTCAATTGTATTGCGCTGTGTCCAGAGCTTTGGCTTTATTGCAGGCACACCAATTTTCACACTTTGTGTTTTGGCCTTTGTTTCACTCGAAACTGCTGGCATACACTACTGGTATACTAATAAACACCACAATCTCATTAATTTTTTGAAAAGAAGTTGGGAAAAATTGTACCATCTAGAAATCATGCAACGTAAATTGACTAAAATATTGTGTAATTTCACTTGATCACGATATTGTGACTATCGGCTCTTGAGGAAAGCATAACAAACTAGAATGGATCGTTTAGGTGTTGCTATACTCACCCTTGATGATTCTCCTGATTTCTTTTCTATATATATTATAGTTTCTTTCGTACTGCGTTCTTTTGACTCATTTTGTATCATATGCTTCATGGGTTCAAATATCAAGTAATTCTTTTGCGGTACTGTTTTGTATTGATACTGTAAACACGTTATAATTAGCTCAGGATAGCATTTGTGAAAGGCTATGCTATCATGATGCTAATCAAGGTGCTGTTGCGGTATTAAACAAGATGCGGCGCAAAGCTCACTTCTTCGTTCGCTTTCGTGTCCGTGTTTACATTGTACAGCACCTTGTTTAATAATTATTTCACCTCAGTTGTCATTTTGTTTTCCTCATGCCTTAGCTACCACTTGTGATACCCATACATCTCCTAACCTATTGATCATTTCTTCACATCACCTATGTTGCACTACTTCTAAGGTTGTCCCACCTGACTCAGTGAATATCTTATTAAGGAGTGTATTAATTACAGAATTCATCTACAGATAGATGGAAACTTGCGTGAGACTTGTACTGGGTCATTGAATTGTAAACACTTCTGTATGGCATTTCTGTTTACTCAAAGGTTATTGTGCACTTCACAAAAATGCAAGAATGTCTGCATTGCCTGATGCTAAAGTACAATTCCATGTAGTGACAGTTTTCATTTGTTCTTGTTCTACATGTTACTTTGCAGGTGCCTTGTCTACAAAAAAAGAATGTTAAGATGGACGAAAAAATAAAATATTTTAAAATGTCTTACAACTTACGAATAATGTTCTCGAGTATCTTACTGGAGTCTAGTGTTAAAGACATTGTTGTACGTACCTTATCGCTGCCTTTGTGTACTGGTGCAATATTTGCCATTTTTCAAGCATGTAGAACTTTTTTTTGTAGTGATGCACAATAGAGAACTAAATATACACAAAAGCGGACCCACATTTTTTACCATCACAATTTGTGATGCTCATGGAAGCATTGGAAATGTTTTTCTTCCTTCTGTCTTCCAGTTTTCTTTTCAATGAAACTTCTTTCAATCACATTTTCTTTCATAACTTCATGTATTTAAGTGTCACACGATGCTTGCTATGTGCATCACCGATTGGGAACTTATGTGCAGTGGAAGTGTGATAATTAGCCTAATAGTCAGGTGCCTAATTTGTTGTCACTAATGAAGATAGTTGTGGTTAATTATGTATTGTCTGTCTGAATCGCATCTGAGTCAGGCCTTTGTGTACTGGCAGCAGGCATTTGCATGTAAGCATAGCATTGATGTAGAGAGCAATGGGAATTCGTTAAAGACGTTTTATCGATGCTCTGCTCACTGCACACTGCTCTGCGCCGCTGCACTAACATGAGGATACACAGAGATTAGTTTTTACTTAAGTTAACTTTGCAGCAGTTCCTGATTGCTTGGTTTTTGTGGAATCTGATTTTGTGCATAGAGCACAAGTGGTTTACATGCCTCTCTATTTCTGTGTCTTTGTTGGTTCCCCATTCTTGGCATCATTAGAGCAGCATCGGTCAATCATGTTCATACAAGGGGGGCTGCATTTCTTCCATCAGTGCACATATGTTAGCAAGTACAAGACATGTGAAATCCCAGCTTTATTTCTTACCAGGCGTGCGTCCCTTTGAGTGCCACCTGTGTCCTGAGGCAATCAATCGGCCGTGTGGTCTTATAAATCACACTTGCACCCTCACAGGGGAGTATCTCTTTTTTTGTGTCCACTGCAGTACATCTTTTTTTGTGCAAACCTTACTAATTTGCAGGAGATCGCTGGGCTGGGCTCCCACCTAGGAGTTAACGGAGAGACCGTGCCTCCCGGCAGCTTCCTTGGCCTGCTGGATCGCCCAGAGTTGATTGTCTTGGCCCGTACTGAGCATCGCAGTCCGCCAACGCGCCCGAAGGTCTTCATTGGAGGTCGCGACCTCAGAACTTCTGATTAATGCTCGACATTGCCATAGGATATGGTCAAGAGTGGCTCTGTTGGTACTGTGCTAAGGGATCCTGGAAACACATTTGAGCCTGCACAAGAAAGTAACGCTTTTCTATGATATTCATACATTGTGCGCCAAGCAAGTCTTCATAGACAATGTGTGCTTGGAAAGATAAACACTCAAGTAAAAATGAGGGTGGGAATAAAATTTTTGATGGCTAGTCTTTTCTGTTTTTTTTTCACGGCACTTTAATAAAGACCAATAGGTAATGCCCACAATGGGAATACAAGATTGCAATAAAATGTTGAAAAAGGCAAGTTTCTTTTGTTTTGTTTATCATGATACCACCCCATTCAGTTTGAAAAGATAATGTTTTCGAAATGATTTCGAGACACTTGCAACATGGTGAACATGTTTCTGTGATTTTTTATCATGATTATTATTTCTACTGTTGCTGGAGATGTCTGTAACTTGTACGTAAAGCAGGCTTCTCCATGATGTGATGAAGTGTGAGAAGAAGCCGAATTTAACTATACAAATATGCGTGCTGGGATTATTGATCAGCTGCCAGCTCATAAAAAGGTCTGATATGTCCTTAAGCTAGCACACAAAAAAAGCATTTCACATGTCATAACTACTAACACCGCTGACCAACACTCTTAGTTTTAAAATCCACATAGATACTCTATAATGTGGATGGCAGAATCGGCGCCGGAGTAACTCTGGTGTTGGAGGTACGAGCGTTTCATTGGAAGGCTGCAGGATCAGTTGCTGCCAGTGGTGAGCTATTGTTTCATTCACTTCAGTCTCTTCACATTTATATAATTAGTGCTTTCTTGTTGTAATTAATGTCGAGCCTAACAAAGAAAGACGAGCCTTTCCCTTTCTTTTGTTCATTGTGTATCTCAGCAGCCAGCAAGGTGAACATTCAGGAGGTTTTTTCTGCGAAGAAAAAACTTTAGAAGCTTTCTAAAGCAATTGAGCTACAAATTTCTCGTCTTTTATGCACAGTTTGTTACGCCAGTGGTTTGTTGACCTCGCATGTTCACATGCTTTCGATTGGTGGACATACAAGAAATTTCGGCCATGAATTCATTTTCTTGCCATGTAGATGCACGCCTGTCTGGCCATGTCGCATGACTATTGGGTGCGATCATACGGTTTCATTTGATTTGTTTCTTTTGGCGGGGCGAACGGACATGACATCATGTCTAGTTGACATGCACAAAAACAGATCCGCTTAAGCCTCCGGGCTGACCTTGTCCACTTTCTTTAAGAAATAATTGGCGAGGGTGAAATAGCACCTGAGGAATGGAAGTAATGGAAAGGGAAACCCCCCTCTCATCTTGGAATGCTGAGTAACTTAGCAGTCTGGAAGTCAAAATATGTGGCAGACATTGCGCACCCCTCCCCTCATCTCCACGAACCTTTGAGCGCACACCTTTGGTAGAAGATGTATAAAAATTGAGAACTGTCTTTAGAAAAGTTGGTGCACCATTTCAGATATTGCGTAGGAATAAATATTTAATTATGTATGCATGTATTTATTTAGTTAAATATGATAATACTACAACAGCTCTGTGTGTCTTTGAAATTTTCGTTTGGAAATGTGTTACAGGGAACTGCTCCAAAAGGCTGATTTGCTGCACCAAAAGGCTTTAGCTTCTCCATAAGCAGAATCAAAGTGATCTTGGTGAACCACATCTCTGACTTCATATATGTGTGTGTGTGTGTGTGTGTGTGTGTGTGTGTGTGTGTGTGTGTGTGTGTGTGTGTGTGTGTGTGTGTGTGTGTGTGTGTGTGTGTGTGTGTGTGTGTGTGTGTGTGTGTGTGTGTGTGTGTGTGTGTGTGTGTGTTTTCCGCCCCCTATATGTGAAAATAACTAAAAGGAAAAAGGGGGTTGCCCGTACCACCAGGAGGTATAACGGGCACAAGCCAATCTAACATAAATGAAGAGGGGAAACTTCCCAATTTTTATTTTTTATTTTTAAAGCCAATTAGTTAAAAAAAATAACATGGTTAAAACCTAGTGAGTGCGGCATAAAACTGTAATAAATAAACTAGTTAGCTTCTCAGGAATGAGCAGGTCGATATGCAGCAGCAGTGTATTTCCCCCACTTGAGTTTTTGGAGTTCACGTGTGTGTGTGTGTGTGTGTGTGCGTTTGTGTTTGTGTGTGCGTGTGTGTGTGTGTGGGTGTTTATTTTAAATGCATTGTCGTTGAATGCAGAAAGTCCAAAAACAAACAACGAAGTGGGATGCGAGCCAGTGGTCTTGAGGATGGGTAAACGTTGATGAGGATGGTAGCAGTGGCCTCTGTGATGTTGAAGCCCATTTCTTCACCAGGAGTCATGTAGCCAGGCACGTCGGGCTGTCGTTCCAACCAGCGATGCAGCAGGGAACCTTGGGCAGCCTGTTTGCCGCTGCGAACTTAGACAAGGCGCCGTTCGCAATATTAACAAGCTTTAAAAAAAAGAAAGAAAAAAAAGAAGAAAAAGGGGGAGAGCAGGATTAGGTACTTGCGCAAGCGTTGCGGATGCTATGGTTCGAGTACCTAGGCAAAATTGAGCAGTGATGCTATCGTTATCAGTCGCCGAGGTTTTCCCCCTCCTTGGTTGGCATAACTGCGACTGTAATCGAGAGCATTCACGCAAAAGTTGTGATAGGGAGGTGATTCGGAGTATGAAGCGACGTCCTGATAAAGTGTTGGTAGCTAATGCGTGTCATGTGGATGTCATAGAAACAGAGTTGCACATGGCGGTCACTAACTGAAGTAGATACGCGCGAGATTTATCTATTGGTCAATACCCCTAATAATGCGCAGGTAGTGTTGTATCCCTTTTGGGCACACAAAAAAGGGTCACAATGTGTTGTGTGTTTAGGCATTCATTAAAGTAGTGTTGTTCGCTCAAGCAAGGTGCACCACACATATACCTGTCCGATGCACTTATATTGAATTGATGAAGATAATACTGAAAGTGTCCGTGACAAGATAATAAGTGTGTTAGGTATTTAGGAGGGGGGAACCATTGAGGAATTTTGTACGGACTTGTGATCCAATGAAATAGCGTTGTCTCAGGTTCTCAGTCTGCCAATGGCTGTGTCAATATTGCCGCATTCAACCTGCAGAGGAGAGCTCGCACAGCCAGAGAGGAAGACGAAGCTCTTGCCCGGTCCTCTTTCCGAGCGCCTTTGATTTTTAATTAAAGTGAGCTCTTCTATATCGAACTCCTGCTGTGTCTGCGTCGTGACACTGGTGGAGGAGCTGGGTACATGTCCAGGACACCTTCCAACAGCCCGGGATCTAGTCCACAAAGACTTCCGCTCGTCGAAACACCCGTTCACCGCGCCAGCCGCCGCCTGTTAGGCCTGAGCCCAGAGTTCGGTCCTTGGACGGAAGACATGACCGCGCCGGGAAGCAGTTGCCCCACCATGACGAGCCCAAGCACGACACAGGTGACTGTTTTCACCCCTAAAACTCCTGTGGACTTTCATGGCAACACATATGAGGACGCAGATGACTGGCTTGAGGAGTTCGAGCGCACAGCCAACGTTAACGGGTGGAACGCCGCACAGAAGTTGGGGTACGTGTATTTCCCTCTTCAAGACGGGGCTCGCACGTGGTTCACGAATCGCGTGTGGTCAACGTGGGACGAGTTCCGGCGGAAGTTCCTGGATACCTTCGCAAACACCGAAAGGCGGGAGCAGGCACAACGACTCCTTGAATCACGGATACAAAAGCCCAACGAGTCTGTTGCAATGTTTGTTGAGGACATGGCTCGTCTCTTTCATCGAGCCGATCCCGATATGTCCGAGAACAGAAAGATCAGCCACCTCATGCGTGGTGTTAAAGAGCAGCTGTTTGCTGGTCTCGTACGGAACCCACCTTCAAGCGTCGACGAATTTTTGAAGGAGGCGACCGCCATAGAACGCGCACTACAGCTACGGTACCGCCAGTACGACCGTCCAAACAACAGCGGACAAATCAGCGCAACCGCCGTGACCACCGTGACACCTGACGAGCGTTCTTTGCGTGACCTGATACGCGAAATTGTACAAGAAGAGGTGAAGAAGCTCGCTGCCACACCGAATGACTGCGCGATTGCGTCGGTCACAGAAGTTGTTCGCCAAGAAATAAGGCAAGCGCTTTCACTTCCCGAGCCGAACACTGAAATAATTAGGCCAACGTATGCAGATATTCTCCGTCGACAGCCTAGATCTAACGTGCCGCCACCTCAACAGTACCACCAGCAACAGCCGCCGACAGTGCCTTGGTACTACAGGGAAACGTCAACGCCGATGCGACCCCCACTCCGCCAAACCGACATATGGCGTACCCCTGACTACAGGCCCCTGTGCTTCCATTGTGGGGAAGCAGGCCACATCGTGCGGTATTGTCCTCATTGCGTTGCCGGGTATCAAGGATTTCCGTCCACTACCCCTCGCCGCTATTTCGACGGAAGACGCAACGTTGAAACGAGCGCGACGATCCCGCGAGACGTTTCTCCTGGGTTCCGGTCACGCTCGCCCTCCCCAGGTCATTTTCCCCGATCTAATAGGGGTAGCACCACGGACATGGCGAGAGGAAGGTCTCCCAGTCCACGCCGGGGAAACTAAAAGCAGCGACCTTAGGGGGGAAGGTTGCGAATTGCCGAAGATTTGAAAATCCCCCATTACCGCCGCATGAAGTGCCGCACATTTCGAAGGAACCGACGAAAGACGAGATTGTCACCGCCGACATTACACTGTCAATTGACGGTCACGACGTGACCGCACTGGTCGACACTGGTGCGGACTTTTCAATAATGAGTGCGAATCTGGCCGACCAACTCAAGAAGGTAAAAATGGAATGGACGGGGCCGCAAATTAGAGGAGCCGGAGGCCAGCTGCTGACACCTACCGGAAAGTGCACCGCACGAATCAAGATTGGAGATTCATCATTCGTGGCAACCTTCGTTATTCTTGCTGAGTGTTGTAAACAGGCCATCTTGGGTATGGATTTCCTGCGGGAGTACGGTGCCATTATAAATATACTGGACGGTGTACTGACCTTCTCAGCGGACCATAGCGCAGTGCTGCAGCGCAAGCCCATGCGCGTGATTGACGACGTGACCATGCCACCGTTGTCGTGCCGCCTCGTCTCTGTCACGTGTAACACGCAGCATAGTGGAGAAGGTGTCGTGGAACAAATATCGACGCTTTTACTCTCTCGAGGAATCGCTATTGCCAGAAGTCTCGTCAGTGTAGTGTCTGGGCAAGCAGAGGTCCTGTTGACAAACTTCAGCAACGAGCGTCGACACATTGCAGAGGGTACCACAGTTGCACACTTCGAAGAAATTGTAGAATTCCGCGAGTGCTTCGCAGTACAACAGGCAGAGACACCGGCCGCTTCAACACCACTGCCTGTCGACGTGAGCACAGATTTATCGCCAGCGCAGAGGCAGAGTCTTCTAGATATTCTCGGCCAGTTTGAAGATTGTTTTTCGTCGACCTCGAGGGTAAATCAAACGCCACTGACAAAGCACCGAATTATAACGGAAGAGACGGCAAGACCAATTCGACAAAACCCATACCGCGTGGCGCCGAAAGAACGCGAAGCAATCCAAGAACTAGTCCAGAAAATGCTCAATGATGACATCATTCAGCCGTCAAAAAGCCCCTGGGCATCACCGGTAGTGCTAGTTAAGAAGAAAGACGGCAGCTTACGCTTCTGTGTAGACTACCGCAAGCTGAACCGCGTGACAAAGAAAGACGTATATCCACTACCGCGTATTGACGATTCACTTGACAGGCTGAGGCATGCACGCTTCTTCTCGTCGATGAACCTGAAAAGCGGTTATTGGCAAATCGAGGTCGATGAGCGGGACAGAGAAAAGACTGCTTTTGTTACGCCTGACGGGCTTTACGAGTTTAAAGTCTTGCCCTTTGGATTGTGCTCAGCCCCAGCAACATTTCAGAGACTGATGGATACCGTCCTATCAGGCCTTAAGTGGCAGACGTGTCTGGTATACCTCGACGACGTCATTGTTTTCTCACCAACATTCGAGGAACATCTAAGACGGCTGCTATTAGTATTTCGAGCAATACGGTCCGCTGGTTTATCACTGAAACCTGAGAAATGTCATTTCGGTTTCAAGGAACTCCGATTCTTAGGACATGTGGTGAGCCATGAAGGTGTTCGTCCGGACCCCGACAAGATCGACGCCGTCCGAAAATTTATGGTGCCAACAGAAAAGAAGGCCGTAAGACGTTTTCTTGGCCTTTGCGCCTACTACCGCAGATTTATCGCCAATTTCTCGCACATAGCGTCGCCCTTAACACGCATAACGAGAGACGATGTTCCATTTTTATGGGGCGAAGAGGAACAAGCAGCATTTGACGGTCTACGACAGCGCCTGCAGACACCCCCTGTGCTTGCTCACTTTGACGAGGACGCTCCAACCATGATCCACACTGATGCCAGCAACGTAGGTTTAGGCGCTGTACTCGTCCAGTGGCAAGACTCAGCCGAGAGAGTGATTGCATATGCAAGTAGGACGCTTTCCCGTGCCGAGTCCCATTATTCCACAACGGAAAAGGAATGTCTTGCTGTAGTATGGGCAGTTCTGAAGTTTCGCCCATACCTCTACGGCCGTCCCTTCCACGTAGTCAGCGACCACCACTCTCTTTGCTGGCTGACCAACTTGAAGGACCCATCCGGTCGGCTAGCGCGCTGGAGCTTACGCCTACAAGAATTCGATATGACGGTCGTCTATAAGTCGGGACGACAGCACTCTGATGCTGATTGCTTATCCAGGTCGCCTATAAAGCAAGATGATGTCTCAGAAGATGATGACATGGCATTTTTAGGAGTGGTCGACACGGTCACCATTTCGTCTAAGCAGAAAGAAGACAGTGAGTTGCTCCCTTTTATTAATTTTCTTAACGGCCAGTCTACAAGCGTTCCCAAGATATTTGCAAGGAGCCTGCCATCATTCTGCTTGCGCAGTGGTGTCCTATACAAGAAGAACTTTGCCCCCAGCGGAAATGCCCACTTACTTGTCGTCCCGACATCCATTCGCGATGAGATCCTGAGCGCTTGCCACGATGAGCCAACCTCCGGCCACCTCGGATACACGCGCACATTGGCCAGAATCCAACAAAAGTACTACTGGCCGAAGCTTCCAGGCACTGTAAAGCATTACGTCCGCACGTGCCTCGATTGTCAACGACGAAAATCGCCACCTTTAAAACCAGCCGGATTGTTGCAACCAGTTCAAGTGCCCACCATGCCTTTTGCACAAATCGGAATGGATCTCCTTGGACCATTTCCGACTTCGCATACTGGAAATAAGTGGGTAATTGTCGCTACGGACTATCTCACTCGCTACGCAGAAACAAAGGCTTTATCAAGCGGAACTGCAGTAGAAGCGGCACGATTTTTCGTTGAAAATATCGTTCTGAGGCATGGCGCTCCTAGAATTATAATAACAGACAGAGGTACCGCTTTCACGGCTATGCTCCTCAAGTCGGTGCTTGAGTTGAGTGGAACAGCGCATCGAAAAACTACCTTCTACCACCCACAAACCAACGGCTTAACAGAACGCCTCAACAAGACAATTGCTGATATGCTTAGTATGTACATCGACGTGGATCATAAAAATTGGGACGACGTTCTACCATACGTGACGTTTGCCTATAATACGGCGCAGCAGGAAACTACACGGAGCACGCCATTTAGTCTTCTTTATGGCCATGAAGTGACGACAATGCTTGATGCCATGCTGCTGCACGACTGCGAGGATACAGACACGGATGTTCAAGCCTTTACCCAACGAGCTGAAGAGGCATGGCAGCTAGCACGCGTGCGAATCGCCCGACAGCAGAGTTACGACGCACGACGTTATAACCTGCGACACCGATACGTCACTTATCAACCAGGCGAGAAAGTGGGGGTCTGGAGCCCTATTCGCCGACGCGGCCTTTGTGAAAAGTTACTGAAGAAGTACTTTGGTCCCTACAATGTTATACGGCGCCTAAGTGACGTGAATTATGAGGTCATCCCTGACAGTTCCTCGCGAGCTCAAAAATCTGAAATCGTACACGTTGTGCGGATGAAGCCATATTGCAGTGAGCCAGTTGCGTAATACGTCAACTATAGATACACCGCGTATTCTGTAGCCGAGCATCGGGTCGATGCTCTTCCTGGAGGGAGGCAAATGCCGCATTCAACCTGCAGAGGAGAGCTCGCACAGCCAGAGAGGAAGACGAAGCTCTTGCCCGGTCCTCTTTCCGAGCGCCTTTGATTTTTAATTAAAGTGAGCTCTTCTATATCAAACTCCTGCTGTGTCTGCGTCGTGACAATATGAATTCAAGATTTTATGAAACTGAGTTTGTACTGACCGAATTGATATTTTGGCGTAACGCACGAAGCCTGATTTCCCTCCTAATGCAGCTGCAGCGTCAGCTAACTCATTTCCCGAAATTCCCAAAGGGCCAGGTACATGATACAATTTTATAATTTTGCCTGACGAGATTATATGGTTAAGAAGCAGCTTAATGTTCCGAATTCTTTCATCGTTATCAGTGAGACATGAAAGTTTCATTAGAATCGATAGACAGTATGGGTAAATGTGGGCTGGCGTGTTCAAGTTGTTTGTAAAAACGAAACGAAGAGCTTCTTGGAATGCTATTGATTCCGTGTCGTATGCACTTAAAGCGTTGCGGATCTGAAATTTTCTAACAGTTATGATTTTTCCATCCTTCTTCAAAGCAATATATGCCGCACCCGCCGCGTAGGACGTGTATGAGCCGTCAGTGTATACGTGAATGGCTTTTGTTTTGAAAATAATAGCTTCTAGTGATGGTGAGAGTTTAGTGAAACTAAATTTATGAGCCCACGGACTGCATGGATATAGTATGTCAGCCGGTTTGAATGTTTTCACACCATAATAAGTTACGTTCTGGAGTATGAATAAGGAAAGTTCTGCAGATTGTCTGTCCAACTCTAGTGGTAACGGAGGCGTGTTAGCGAGAATCTGTAGGGATGACGTACGTGTGGTGTAAAATGCACCTGTTAAGGAAATTAAGACGGTTCGCTGAACTGATAAAACTCGCGCCCTAATGAATTTTGATGGGAACATAGGCCACCATACCGGAGATGCATACGTGAGAGAGGGCAATATCACTTGACGGTGTAGTCGTCTAATGAGTGTACCTTTTAATGAACGGTGCGATTTAACAAATGCGAGGAGCCGGGACGTGGACACTTCAGCCTTTCCTTTAACGTAGTCAATGTGGACATGAAAATTTAAAGAGGGGTCAAATAATACGCCTAGAATCTTAATTTCTTTCTTGTGTTTGAGAAAAATGCCATCCATGCGGATAGATGGGCAGCGTTTTGATGTACCCATGTGTCCGTTATTAAAGAACACGAAGAACGACTTCTCGGCGCTTACGGTAACTTTTTGTTCTCGTGCCCAACCAGATACCAAAGCCAAGACATGCTCAGCCTTTGCTTGTAATCGGAGTCTTGACTTATCTGTGATAACAATGATGGTATCGTCCGCGTACGCCTGTATGTGTACGTCGGGTGGCACGGGAAGATTGAGTAAGCTATGTATTACTATTTTCCACAGTAGCGGACTGATAGGGGATCTTGCGGGCTGCCAATTGTTGTACGAACTGTCTCTTCTGCGACGTTGGTCCCTCCCCAACCTGCAGCCGGTGCGGAGACCCAGAGACCCTCGAACACCTCCTCTGTGCCTGCCCTGGCTTAGCACAGGAACGCTTGAGGGCCTACGCGGCCTACAGGAGACAGGGTCTGCCCATCTCCACCCTGGAACACCTGCTGTTCCCGTCTCGTCCACATCCAGCAGCACTCCGCAGCCTGGCGGAGTTCGTGGAGGAGTAAAGAATTGCTGCCTACCGCTGATCCCAAGAGCCATGCTGCCCTTGCCCTTGCCAACGGCCTGCTGCTCGCGCTGAAGCGGACCGGACATCCCCCCTTACACACCACACACTATTCCTCCTATCCTCTTTCATCCCTCTCCACCCCACCCCGAAGGCACTGCGCCGTGTCGCCTGTAGGCAGACAGAAATTAGGTGCCTTCTTCCTTTTCCTCATGAACCACTACCACCACCTATGCGCACACCGGCACTGCGCCGTGTCGACTGTAGGCAGACAGAAATTAGGTGCCTTCTTCCTTTTCCTTACGAACCATCAACCAGTCACCCATGAAGAAGCAACCAAGTCTGTTCCGAAACGTCGGGTTTATGAAAAACTTTTGGTTGAAGTCTATATCATCTCCCTGTTTCATACCGAACCAGACAGACTTCTGTCAAATGTTTTCATCCAAGTCGGCTTGGAAGCAGGGCGCAGCGCCTCGGCACTAATTTGATGCCACATTTTCTTGCTCCGCGCGGTCGAGCAAAAGTTCATGCAGCATCTCAACTAGCTGGTATCTAAAGATGGTGATAATAGTGCCGTCAATGCAAGTTATTTTGATTAAAATACTGACTCTTTACTCTAATTTACGGCTTGTAGTCAATGGCGAGAACAGGAACCCCAGAGTGACAAATATTGAAGCGCCAGCGATGAATGTCACGCTCGTTTTGCATATTAACAGCCACTTATGCAAAGATCGTGGTAGACAGCACAAACGTCTAATTGATGTGGTGCGTTCCGCGTACAAGATTTGATTTAAAATATGTTCTAGAATATAATAACCACTGATGTTTATTACATCACGCATAAAAACGTTGTGAAACTCAAATATTAGCACTACAAATAAGACATTTTGCGCATAAAGTGTATGCACAACAAAGAACAAATAACATTGTTTAAAACTTGTAAAGCACAGAAAATTATTTTTGAGAAATGTCTAAATATGCAATATTTCAAGATAGTTAATACGTTGAAGTTTATACAAATTTGATAAGACTTATCAGCTTTGTTTCCAGAACAAGTTTCTCAGATTTGGATGCACGTTAAAGAACCCCAGGTGGTCAAAATTTCCGGAGCCCTCCACTACGGCGTCTCTCATAATCATATGGTGGTTTTGGGACGTTAAACCCCACATATCAATCAATCAATCAGGTTTATTTTTTGTCTTTCTGATGGCATTTATACGTTGTTGGTTATAAGACCCCTGAGCACAGGCTGAAGCTTGAACACCTTCACATGAACGCTCATACCCTTTCGTGGTGACTAGACAGGTTGAAATAAAAAAAATTACGCAGATATTTTTTTGTCTGTATGTCATTATAGTGTTTCTTTACTTCCACAAAATTTGTGCATATATTTTGGTAGTACAAGCACCCCGCCAGTAAATAAAGGATGGCGCCAATGCAGGCCTTCGTACTGTACAGGTGCCTGTACTGGCACCTGGTGCTCAATATCAGTGCGATGTCCAGTAGATGTGCTGTTATGAACAGGAAAAAAAAAACAGTTACACTAAATTTCTTGAGTTTTATGATGCTTTCTTTCGGATAGCTCATGAAGAATGCTAAGTTTCGGTACATTTGTACAAGTAATTTTCATTAAATGAGCATTTCGCGTATATTCCGCGTTTAGTTTAGAAGTTTTTTGTGAGACATATATTTGAGATTTTAAAATTTGTTATTTGAGATCCTGCACCAAAGACACATTTTAAAACTTACAACCGCGGAATAACGGCCGAGGTAACAGTCCATTATTTTTTTTTTGGTAACTGTAACGGTAATGCGCTACCTTTTTTTTGCAAGTAACGCAGGGTGGTAACGCTTTGCATTTCTGTTTGAGTAACGAGTATAACGTATTTTGCTTTTCATCCCCTAACTCATACTCAGCTGGTCTAATGTGAAGCAGCCTGGAAGCAGTAAGCTATGTATACGTAACATGCATGTCATAATTACATGTGTAGACATGTAATTTCGTTCGTCTTAGCGTCATATTACGCAATAACAATTTCGTTGTACAAGCTAGCGACATGGTCGTTTGCGCACCGTGAGAAGGGCACGCAAATCATGTTGTACATGCCATGGATTTTATGGTTGTCATCTTAGCTCCTAAATTATTCATTGCACAATCACGTGACAGAATTACAAACTGAGAACATGTAAAGCTAGCCAAACGGCCACACACGCACCATGCGTATGGTATAATGTCATGCTGCATGACATGCATGTCACGATTTTCGCATTACTATCTGTCATTTATGCTAGTCATACGCAATTGTGTCATCGTATCGATTTTGGTATATATCAAGTTAATGAAACGGCCACTATTGCACTATGACCATGGCATATAAACAATGCTGTTCATGAGAAACAAGACATGATTTTAATATGACCTGTCATTCATGATCGTCCTACAGTCGTGTTATGCCCCACCAGTTTTGATATAAACCTCATGAACGACATGGTCAGGAGAGCGCGGCATATAAACAATGTTGTTCATGAGAAACAAGACATGATTCTATAATGACCTGTCATTTATGATTGCCATACATTTGTGTTATGCCCCACCAGTTTTGATATAAACCCCATGAACGATATGGTCCGATGAGCACAGAGTCGTAAGCGGCTAGATAGAAAGACAGATACGCCCAAAGTTACCTAAGTTCATTAATGAATGTTTCACATTTAAGGTACTCTTGCGCGATATGGTTATTCCGAATGATATTACTCACAACGTGTTCTATTTTCGCTGCAGCAATCCATAGTCCTCTATCTGGTGCACAAATCGCAGTTCGAACCTCGTGATTTTTTTTATACGAGTGATGCGTGAAAAATGAAATGCAAGACGAAGTACATGCATTGAAAAATATTGTGAGCGCCCCGAGCAGTTTTGAAACACACCGATGCAAATGCGGGCCTTGAAAACAACAAATAAGCACATTTTATACTCCGCTAGTTCGCTTCCCTGCACTGCATATTCGTCCAACTAACGGCTGTACCTGCCATTCATCAAGTGGAAATGAGGCCCTAGTTGCACATGGACACGTTTTCCTCGTCAAACTGTAACCAAACAGTGCAACACGCTATTTACTAATTGTTAACTGGCTTCTCCGTTATACCGAGGTTTATTGCAAGAAAGCCAGCTTTAAATTTATGAAAAGGGTTTAGAAGGTTTACAAAAAACGATCCAGGAAGCTACATGGCTTAAGCTACGAAATAACGCATTATATTAATCGAAAGATCGTTTATCGACCAATCTAAAACCGGAAGTTGTTTTTGAAATCTATTTTCTAAACTTTGCAATCGATGTTTAAAGAGGCCAAAGTATGTCAAAATTGGGTCCTCTTCCCTAGGCTGTGTGGAAAAATATTCAGATTGTTTGGGAAGAACGGCTCTTAGTCGCACGACATTGAAATTAGGCGTCAAATGTTATGGTCGTTGCGTATTATTATAAACCGTAAGTCGTTTTTGATATCCTGTCTGGTTCGTGAGATATGAATTTTTTTCGTGCGCTTCCGATTCAGTTACGCTGAGGTGATCCGGCTGCCGCCGAGAGATGGCGCGACATGTTATGTCTAGAATTCCTGGGGAAAGGAACAGCAGACTCACAGTGTACGGGGTTGACAAGTCATTCATGGATCTCAAGTAGACTAAATTGTAATAACGGTAACTTCTTGCGCCGGCTAGTAGTAGGTATCTTGAACGCCATGCAGGATTCACTTACCTGGCTTTTTGTTTTGCTAGAGTTTTACAGAGATCACGAATACACGGGAGAAACAGTTGACTAGGGCTTGGAACGCCGTGTCTTGTGACAATATTTTTCATCTGTCACAATGAGTTTGCTATACTCAAATACCATCCCTGATAAAAGAAAATCACTGTTTTCATTCATTGTTTTTAGGCATCAACCAACGCGTGGAAGAGTGGCCCCTCGAAGACTCGCCTTCGCAACCACGAAGTCAAGCCGAAGGACATCCCGGCTGCAAAAAAAAAAAAAAAAAAAAAAAACGACACGTCGGTGTTTCCATTAATCGGTATGTGGCAGCGTTTCACGAGGCGAATAATCATCGCAAGATAATATGCATGCCCATTGCAAGCTGAAATTGTTGACACACTATTCCAGCGTTCTCAGAGCTTCTAAGAACTTCGCTTCTCTTGCTGCGTGATCAGTGCAAGGTCGGCACCTTAATACGAGGGACGGAGGCACCGCTGAACTTGACACCATGAACATTGACGTGATGGAGCTCTTCCATAGAGGACTGCGACAAGATGACGTCGAGCGTAAAGAAGATTGCTTTAAGAAACACAACACAACTTGCCTGAGATCCGGGGAGAACCTTTATTATGAAACGATTTCAGAAAACGATGCCACCGTCCTCCGGCAAATGCTGAAAACAGGACCATCGGTGGGGATGCTTTCAATTAGCGATATATCTCTGAACGCTTTCAGGATTGCTTTCGACGAGCTTCGCCCGCGTTCTGAGTTGCAGATCGTGCACCTCGAGGTAAACTGTCAAGGCGAGGACTTGAGCATAGATCTCTCGGCTGCGTTTGCAAAACTGGACTCGTTGGAGCTTCGTTGCCACAAAATCGGGAGCGGATTCGCAAAGGAAGTTGCAAGGTACATCGAATGGAGCGACTCGCTCCAAGAAATAGTCATCTGGGAAAGATGTGGAGGTGACGAAGGTGCCGCCCGCATCATCAAAGCCATCGGAAGAAATCACACCCTCAAAAAGTTCGCCTTGGCCGAGATGGAGTTGTCCCCCAAGATGTTAATCACATTCGCGGAGATGCTCGCGACTAGCTCCACCCTCGAGCTGCTGGACATAAGTAGCGCATGTGCCGCGCAAAGGGATAAAGTGTCATGGCTGTTGTCACGGCGCCGCTATATCAATGTCTTCAAAACACTCGAAATGAAGTGGTCCGACTGGCTTCTCTCAGAGCTAGGCACACTCATCCGCAATGAAGCATGCCGCTCCAAGGTGTCCGTCAGCTTGGGATCAATTGCCGACGAGAGAGCTCTTCAGAATTTTTGGGATGCCGTCGCCAGTGACAAAAAACTTCGCGAACTTTTCATCCACGAAAACAAGTATAGAAATGCATACGACGAAAGTGGAGGCACTGAGGACGAAAATGAAGACGAAGAACGTGAGGACACAGTCGACGCACGTGAGGACGCCGCAGGCAAGCTGGCCCGCCGCGTCGATCCAGTGAAGCGTAAGAGGACTCTCCGAAAAAGACTCGGCAACAAGCGCATGAAGAATGACAACGAACGTCCTCTTGCCAGAATCATCGATGCCATGAAAGAGAACTGTTCCATCAGAAAGTTCTTCATGGGGACCGATTCGGTGACGTCCGAGATGGCGACGTCCCTCTCGGAGTTGTTTGCGGTAAACCGGACGCTCACTCACGTCCGCGTGGGCAGTTTCCGGGAAATATCGCCCAGTGACGTAGACACTGTCCTGCGCGGTTTGCAGAAGACCTACAACCTGGATCCTCTCGGCGTTCACTTGAAAACAAATCAGTTGAGAACACACCGCGAAACATACGCGCTTTTAGACAGGAACTCTGCACTTGTAAACAAGTCCTCCCGATTTGTCATTTCCGGCGTTGGAATCAGCGATCAGCAAGGCATTAATGGTCCGAAAAATGTGCGCTCAAATGGTCGGCTCGTCAGGAAAGTCTACGAGCTGGTTAAACGACCGAGGAGTCTACTAGAAGCAAATTCAACTAGAGCATGCTTAGTCATTGCATCACTACTCCCGCAAAAAGGCAGACACAGGATCTGTTCGTAAAGTGATAAGACTGGGTCTGTTAAAAATGACTTTTTATTCTGTTGGAGGATGCTATATTTAAAACCTTCAAAACCTTTTCACGAGGGATTTATACACAGATCACAACGCATTACCCGATGCAAAGGCAAGTCAGCTGCTGTGACCTCCCTCAGAAAACCTGTAGCGATGACCTTTCACTGTAGAGATGACCGTTCTGGTTTCTCCTGAGGGTTACCAGGGTGAAGTCTACCGGGCTCACCCCTCATACAGCGCTGAAGTGAGCATTGCAAACTTCGTATTCTCAACGCTCAGGAGAAGTCAGAGATCGAGCCTACTGTATTCACACTGTTCCTACCATTGAACGGGCTCTTCCAGAATCAATGACTGAGGTCACAGCAGCTGATTTTCAGTGAGTCTTTGCGCGTCGTAATTGATGTATCGCCACCCAAGATAACCGTTTGAATAATTGAATTGATATTTACTGACACGATCAAAAAATTATTTTTTTTACAGATGCAGTCGTATGACATTGTAGACAGACCTTGTATAGTCAAGTACGGACAGCAAGTCATTGAATCACCATTACGCTACATATTTATACACAGAGGTATTTATACACAGATCACAATGCATTACCTCGATGCAAAGGCAAGACCTCCCTCAAAGACCCTGTAGCGACGACCTTCCTGGTTTCTCCTGAGCGTTACAGGGGGAAAGTCTGCCGGCTCACACCAGGGTTAACATCCTCATACAGCGCTGAAGTGAACATTGCATACTTCATATTCTCAACGCTCATGAGAAGCCAGAGATCGAGACTACTGTATTCACACTGTATCTACCATTGAACGGGCTATTACAGAATCAATGATTGAGGTCACAGCAGCTGGTTTTCAGTGAGTCTTTGCGCGTCGTAATTGATGTATCACCACCCAAAATAAACGTTTGAAGAATTGAAGTGATATTTACTGACACGATCTAAGAAATATTTTTTTACAGATGCAGTCGTATGACATTATGGACAGACCTTGCATAGTTCAATACAGTCAGCAAGTCATTGAATCACCATTACGCTACATCGAGTTCAACAACATTGTCGAAATGCCATATCATTGAGCTCAACACGAACGCGACGGAAGTTTACGGACCTGGAAGAAGTGATCAGCAAGGACGTGAAGGCTCGCACGAAGCACACAGCCAGCGTGTGTGCGTGTTAAGATTCCATCTTCAGGAAAGTGTATTCGCCGTGACTGCAAGGAACCCAAGTGCAGTGCTGCTCATGACTCGCAGTTTAAGTAGGCTACACATATGAGTATACATTATGCATTCTGTAGTAGGTACCATTCATTGCCTTTGTTTGTTCGCGCCTTCAGTGTTGTGTGCAATAATAAAGAGCCGACTAATCCTGGCTTCTTTCACTTGCATATTGTGCTTTCCGGCTGATACTAAGATTAGGCAAAGCATCTTTTCGAAACACGCGGTTATAGGGAGTTTTAGTGCTGAGTACACATTCTCTTGAGGCGTTATGGGCTTGGGAGCGCGCGGCGCTGCGTGCCCAACTCATAACCAACCGGAATGCCTTTTAGTTGGCGTCACGGTGGCACGCACGCAAACGCAAGCCGCACGAAGTTCACACGCGCTCGCACAGACATAGCGTATTGTTGCGTAAGTAATATTTAAGTCTTTTTATGATTTATATTGTTAAATTAAACATACATAGTGATCAGGATACTTTTTTATTGTGTACAGTAATCTGGTATACGCAAAAAAATGAAAAATACAAGGTTATTGTAACGACAGTGTCGACATCTTGTTACTTTTCGTGCAACCGCAGTCATGAACATGTTAGCTTACGCGTAATGTTTTTGAGGTGAAAATGAAAAAAAAGGTTACTCATTTGTAATATTGTCGCTGCGCAGTTTTTGCAGCAGATGTACAATGCCCAATGTTTCTGCAATATCAAAGTTGTGGTCTGTTTCACTAAGGCCGCGCTAGATGGCGCCACCTAATCAGCTGGTCGGGGGCTGGCATATGTTTTTTAGTTTCTATGTTCCAGGCCATTCTAGCTTTGGAAATCTGGCTGAAACCGTGTAATCGCTATAAGTGCTCGCACTTTGGCTTATTTTAACTCGACGGCTAGAGTATCCGCAGTGCGGATACCATGACTTCTTGCGAAGGTGGACTGCGCAGACGCATGGCCCCATCGCCCCAGCGATCATGCGGCGCGTGACGCATCTGTTTGGGGTTTCGCGCATGCGCAATACCGCCGCCCCAACGTCCTGCGTACGCAAGCCGCTTGGGTACCCAGCACTAAAACTCCTTTATGTCTCGCGTTGGGTTTTCCAGATGACCACGACAATTATTCAATAGCAGCTTTGACTGCATCTTCCTTGTTTGGAACAACTTTAAATGGACACTAAAAAGTAAAACAACCAATTGATTGAGATTTATGAAGTGTTGTCTGAGAACTTTAAAAGCTTACTATCATTAGTTAGTTATTATAGGAGGAAATCATGGTCAGAGCACGTTTTTTTTATTTCTCGCTGATATATGTGCGCATTGCGTCATGAATAATTCAAAGTGTATACTTATAGAGTTTTATACCGACAGTGACTTGATGAAATTTCCCGAAACTTGGTATTTCATGTCCCTCGCCCTACCAGCAAACATTGTGCTTTATTTTGACCTATTAGGAGCTACGTAGGCCTTCTTGGAATTGTGGAGATTTTGGAATTGTGAAGGGGTAATAAACTATTACCAGAAAACCCTTTTTTTTTTCTTTGGTGGCCCTTCAGACTACGTGGTATATGCCACTGTGTTCTCTTACAGGCGCAATGGTGACAGACAGGGGTACTAGATTGGAACATTTCTGTGTCGTGCTCAATGGGCATTTCAGGGTTGCGCTCAATCGTGGTGATTGGGTGAAGCCCGGGGTATCGTATCGGTGAGTAACCGTACGTTGCCCGAGCGTTGCCTCATATAAAGTAAACTGCGTGACTCTACATGTATATAAATATGTAAATTTGTGTCGCCTAATGAGGCAACTCAAGGAGGATATAGCTGTTTGCTGGAGTGAAAGGTATGTCTGGAAAGGGAATCTATAAACCCACCATCTTACCGATAAAAAGACACCATTTTAATAAGGGTAATTCTTTGGGACATAAGTGCTGCACTTGTGCTTTTGTGTTGTAAGTTTCCTTCAGAAGCTTCAACATCTAGAGGCAAATTTTAGTAGACGTCTACTTACCTGCACTCTTCTCGATAGGTTATTTCTCGGTAGGTTATTAGAGAGAGAAAGAGGGGAAAAAAATGAGAATATAAGGTGGCTCCCCCGCGCGCCCCCTTTCACCCTTTTTTCTCCCTCTCCCTTTTATTCTTTAGGATGTCTGCGGTCTGTGTATCCTTCTTTTCACTAACGCATTGTTCCCGACCAGACGCCGCCACATGGCTCTGGCGGTTTGGTGTGGGGAAAAAGAGCTTTTTGAAGAAGTTTAAGGATTTAACTACTCAGCGCCTCGTCGACATCTCGTCGTTGAACGAGGGGCGCCGCGTATTGCCACAGAGGCTGGCAAGCGGGTGCAATGCCAATTCTTGCCCGCTTCTGGATTGCGCGTGCAGTAGGGGTACAGTTACCCTAGTACAGTGCACTAGAGGGGGGCAATGGAATGAACGAGGCGGCCGCGCCGCATCTCGGTTGATCCTCCGGCGGGTGACAGTAGCGGCGGCGCTGTTGTCCTATGGTACTGGAGATCTCAGGAGCGTCTGCATTGGTAGAGCGTGCGCCATAGCCTACGAAAGCGTGCAATTTGCCCGTTTTTAGCGCGTCTAATGCGTTTCTGAGCCTTTACCAGTGGACGCACCTGCTACGCGCCATGGTGCACGAGTGAATATGCAGGCACACCGAAATCGCGTCGTTACATTTGCTGTTCCGAGAACCTGTGCCGACCAAAAAAAAAAAAAAATGTCAATCGGAATTCGCACGGATCCACCTAGCTTCTCAATCAAGCAGCACTTTGAGCTGCGTTACATCATAAGTGGCTACTGGCGAACTACAAAGAGAGGAAAAGTTTCAAAATTGCGATTAGATCGTAGGCTCGTTTTGTCGGCAGTCTCTACGATATCCAGAGCACAGTCTTCCTCATATGAGTCTACATGAGCTCGATTTTTTCACGAGAAACCGGAGTATAAGTAACGTTATCACAACATTTATATCGGTGACGACTTAGTTTTAACATGCCAGTTTGACTGAAGATAATAATTATTGCTTTCTTAAAGGCTTGTTACAATGTAAACATAGTAAAAACAACACACAAGCATATTAAAAAAGTGCCATTTGTATATGTAGCCTTACTGTTAATCTGCCTAAATTCATTGCAACCAGTTCTCATTTTGTATCGACAGCTTAAATTAGGCTGCTTTCCAAATATCCTATTTGCGTAACGGCATTGCAAGCTAGCAAACTTATGACGATGTTTTGTATTATAAGCGTAGTGCTATTAGTAAGTGTCGAAAGTGTAGGCAGGCAGTGCTGCATCTTGTTCTGAGAAATTTAAGTTTTATATGTACACAGTAAATACACACACACACACACACACACACACACACACACACACACACACACACACACACACACACACACACACACACACACACACACACACACACACACACACACACAAACACACACACACACACACACATGATCGTATAAATATCCACAAGTACACGCACTTAAGTCAGAAGTCACCGCCCCATTACAATATATTCTATTTTTAGGCGGTGCATTTTTAATCAGACTACGTTAGGCTTAAACTACTTTTAAGACGTCATATGGTCGAAAAGGTGAAATTTACAGTGCGCATTTGTACAGAGACACGCTATTTTCAGCTTCGCCAACTGTAAACGTTCGGCGCAAGGCTAGCCAGAATTTTTTTGTTGTTGTTTTAATGGGGGAGGGGGGAGCAGCATAACGACTAACTTTGGCAATCGGTGTTCGCTGTGAATGCGTGTAAATATTTTAGTATACCCTCAAAAGGTAAATTACGAAAACACTTCGCAGTGTAGGAGGTTCAGATTCCCTTTCTCTTCTTTTTTTGCTTATAGCTTCCTGATATTGCGTGCGTTTGACACGGTATTTGTTTTTTAATCTCGCAGCTTTCTGAGCACAGCTAACTTCCAATAAATCGGCTCAGCTATTCTGAACATTATAGACGCCTAACCAACGAATAAAGAGTTAAGACAGAAGAAATCATAATAAGACAGGCGCTTTTTAAATAATTTTTGACTCTCACAAGGGCTTTTTTGGAGCTCAAATTCAGTAGATTGGCGTGTCATACTTCTAGGGCTATGGTATCGTGTTCTAGACATGAATTACGGGCAGGTACGAAGAAATCTGCATCAAGAAAGCGCGACGGAGGAGCCGAAGCGCATAGCAGTTCCTGCACGCAGCGTGCGGCTCTTCAGTACTACTCGACTGCAGCGCCGCCGCCACGGGCAACGCGGAAGGGATCAGGCGGCGAGGCGCGGTCACGCCATTCAACACTTCTGGTACACTCTAGTAGGGGCCTCCCGATTGTGCACAGGGTTGCCGTTTACATGCGCAACAGCAACCCTGTGCACAATCGTGAAACTGTTGGAAGCGCCGTTCCACTCATTTCGGATCGTCACGACACGCGCGCTGCGCAGCCCACATGTATTCGATCCGGATAGAGAGTTGCGCCTTTTAGAAGTGTGGCACCTTGGGCTAGTTGGTATGGCATGACGATAGTTATAGCGCGAGAACAAAACGACGACACAGAGACAGTGTCTTTCGTGTCCTTCTTGTCTCTGTGTCGTCGTTTTGTTCTCGCGCTACAACTATCGTTTTGCTTCACATTCGGATGTAAACAAAAGAGGAAAATTTGCCCAGTCAATACGGCCGACATTCGGCTTCACCACGCGTGACGTCAGGGCCTCTCCTTTAAGTTTTTTTTTTTCCTTCCTCCATGCTTCCTCCACACTTTTCACGTAGCGCGCTGGCTGGGCATGCCCTTTCCTATCTTTCCTTCCTCCGTGCCTGAATACCACCACCCCGAGTTGGGCAGTCGAAACAAAATGTGCGGTAAGTTTTGACCCTGAAGGACTTATTCTCTGTAAGCCAAGTTTCTTGTAAAGACGGTAGTTATAACGCGAGAACAAAACGACGGCACTGAGACAAGAAGGGCACGAAGGACACGAGCGCTAGCTTCCATGACGACAGTTATAGCATGAGAACAAAACGACGACACAGAGACAAGAAGGGTACGAAGGACACGAGCGCTAACTTCCCTATGAGTTTATTGCGCAGAGCGCGAAAATATATAGAGGAGACAGTAACCAAGTGACAAAAACCATATGACACAAAGAGCAATACATGATTAAGAAAAAAAACAAAAAAACAAAATCAGAGAAAAAGGCAAAGAAAAGTCTATGAGGAAACGAAACAGAAAAGTAACGGTAATTATAACTACTTGCGCGAGCGCTCGTGTCCTTCGTGTCCTTCTTGTCTCTAGATCTGTGTCATCGTTTTGTTCTCGCGCTATAACTATCGTCATGCCATACCAACTAGCCCAAGCTGCCACACTTCTAATGTTCAGACACCTTCCGGTCATTCCGACATAACAAGCACCGCATGAAAGGGGGGTCCTATAGACAACTTCCCGGGAGCATGCAGCATACCTATTTTTATGCTGGACTCTGCATTCCGTTGATGACAGCGTTTTCAGGGGGTTCGTTGATTTAGTGAGGCTGATTAATTCGAACAGTGCAGAGAACAGGACACGAACTTCAACTCGTTTCCCAATTTTCTTAAGCCTGTATGATATCTGGCGTTTGCATGGAATAACGGTTATTCTTTCACGCTCTGTATCTGTGTTGCTCGGATTCTGTCGTTGCCTCTGCTCTGCCTTATTAGTCCGCAGGATAGCCTCAGCAACGAAAGCGATAAACGCCTCGGAGAAACCCGAAGCCTTAAGCCGGGAAACTTGAACTTTGAAGCTCGCAGAGATGTTGTGGGCGCACGACCTATTTAAGGCTTTCTAAAGACAGGTTCGTGCTATGCCTCGCTTAACCAACTTGTTGTGAGCGGAAGAAAAAGGAAGTAAAGGATTCTGCGCACGTGGTTCATAACACCAACAGATGTGCTGTGAGCTAAAAAACAGTCTTAAATCCAAAAAAGCGTAACTTGTCATTCTCGGGCATTTAATGTGTCAACACAAGAGGCTTTAAATAATCTTCAAACACACCTATCGTTTGAGTCGCAATGGAATAGAACATAGGAAGGTTACAATTTAGAAAAACCAAGAAATCATCCACGTATCTGAAGACTTTGACGACATGCGAGCCTTCCAACTTTTTCTGCAGTTTTTTCCCATTTTCGCCAATATATAGACGATCACTGAGTAGAGGTGCTATGCATGAGCCGATTGAAACATCCTTTTTCTGCAGATAAATGCAATCATTCCGTTGAACGAAAGTAGAGGTAAGGTACAGCAAAACCAGGTCAAGAAAACCTCGCGCACGGATACCAGTTTTTAATTGGAAGTTCAATTCCCCGAAGACTTCTGTGTTATCCCTTATACATTGTAATACCTCACCGTGAGGCAGGGAGTAGCATAGGTCCTTTATGTCAATTGAAAAACCGAAAACATTAGATTGATTTGACTGTTTGAAAAATTCTATCAGTGTCTGCGAGTTTTTGATCAGAAATGAGTCATCAATCTTTAGACACTTTAGAAGGGTCTGAATAAACAAGCCGAGTTGCTTTTTGCTGCGTACCACTTTTTGTCACAATGACACAAAAGGGCATGTCGACTTCACGTGTTTTGGTAGAAAAAACAAACAAACATGCTGAGCCCATTTTTGTTACATTTGCTAAAATGTTGTGCTAACTGTTTCAACCCTAGCTTACGACACATTTCATTAGTTTGCGTTTTTACTCTATCTAGACGATGTCGGTACAACATTTGAAAACAGAGCCAATAGTTGTGACCGCCTTTTCTAGGTACAAACAATTAGGAAGAACGGCGAAACCATTCTCCTTATTTGACGGCACGACACGAAGTTCATTGTCTCTCAGAAACTTGGTCGTCTTCCGCAACGGAAGGCTGGTGCTGGTAGGCTTACCCCGTAGGAGCACGTTGACGCCTTCTGAGATGCATCTGTCCGAATCCTCTGGTGAGGCGCAGCCAGAAACAGAGCGCACCATTGAAAGAAGCTCGGGTGCGGACCTCTCTCGGTCGACGGCGAACTTCGGGCCAAGGGCGAGGGTGTTGTGGGCGTAGTCTGGGAGGACGAAATCACTGCTGGAGTGGACCTCACCTGATTGCAGGGGCTTGGTTGGGCACTGCGCACGAAGGCTAGTGAGCTCATGTGACCACAAGCTGTTCGTAGTGTGTTCGGTTCGGTCACAGTACTCTCGCCATCTTCTTTTCTCCGCTTCCGGTGTAAGATCTGTTTGTTAAAGCTGGACATGCAGGGCGTCACGGTACATGCGCTATTGTCGGTGCCATTCAGACCAAAGAATTTTTCATACCCGTATGCCATGGCTGATAGAGGGGTGGTAACCTCCAAACAAGACTTTAACGTCCAGAGGCAGCTGCTTGGTGCGAATGCAGAAGGTTAAGGTGCGCCCACGGCAAATGGAGACTGCGATGAGGGTTATGAGGACTGAATGATGAAGAGAAACACACGAAAAAGAGCCCGAATAACTAGAAATTTAATTTAGAAGTGTGGCAGCTTGGGCTAGTTGGTATGACATGATCACACGATAGTTATAGCGCGAGAACAAAATGACGACACAGATACCTTCGTGTCCTTCTTGTCTGCTGGTGGTCCCGTCCACAGACCCTTTAATATTGGATCTTTGATGACTCTCGCAGGATTGACTATATTTATTATGATAAAGTGTTTTGCGAATTAGTGCTCTTAATCGGCGTGACGCAAAAACACACAAAAAACGCAAATGCCGCTGGTTTCTTCGGCACAGGTGTCAGGAATGTTGATTTCCACGGTTTATCAAAGTTATGACGACAGAAAGGTGCACTGCAACGTAGTCTCGGGCAACTTTTTTTATGTCTCTCAGTGTACCATCACCTGACGAGGTAACCGGCAGGCCGCTTCTTTTAAAAACACTGACGTGCGACCGGAATGTTCTAGGCGATTAGCACTTGATAAACAATGCCCTCGGGCAAGTACCGACGGCATTAGCCCATCTAACTACAAGACAGCTTGTCTGCCTTGCTGAATAACATGCACGGCCTACGACAGCACGGGAGCATTTACGTAGCATCGGATGAGAACGGCCGTACGTGTTCGCACTTGACAAAACAGCCAGCAATGCAGTAACTCTGGCCTTCAGAGATCACAGGCTTCGTAAGAACATTACAATAAAGTTGTTTCCATTCATTGTATGAACACTTCGCCGACGCACTGGGGTTTCATGCATGTGCGTCCGGTCAGTCACACGTGAACTGTGAGAAAGCATTTATTTCATCGTCGACCTTGCCCTTCGCGACAAGCAAAACTCGACAGCAAGAAGACTTTCACCTTTGACAGTCCCACGCTTGGCATTGCAATCTAGAAAATGCAGTACGTCCAAGAACAATAATCCGCACTTCATACTAAGAAACTTTATTGCGCACACACTCAGATGAAGCTGTGACGCGGTGGACGGCAGCCAGCAGCAAGTCAGGCTGATGAGGAGGCGCGAATGTTAAAACAATGCATGCGTGAACAAAAGAAAAATGAAGAAAGTAACGATGACTGCAATGGGACTTGAACCACCGACATCACCAGTTCTTGATGTGCAGCTTTAACCAACTACGACACAACTGCTTTTTTTTTGTTTGTTTATTGTACTACGCCACAACTGCCAATTGGTGTCGGATGCCAAACAAGCTAGTTTTGTATTGTTTTCACGCTGGACCCAACTAACATTTTTTGTTTACTTTTACGTTTGGACGTAACTCTAACGGCTTTTATCGTTACGTCTAGACGTACCGCTAGACACTCCCGACTATTCAAACAAAGCGCCTAACCGGAAAATGTATGACGTCACTTCTGTGCGGCGCAATAGCCGTTGCTGTCAACCTAGTTCTAGAAACGTTGGTTGCTGTGTGGGGGTGGCCAACACCTCCTAAAATTTTTAGAAGGTGTTGGGGTCGCTTGTGCGCCGCGCGGCGCAGCAGTCTCTGCCACACAGAACACTGCAAACCGACGCGCGTATTCTTAGAAGTGTGGCAGCTTGGGCTAGTTGGTATGGCATGACTGTCTTCCGTGTTCTTCTTGTCTCTGTGTCGTCGTTTTGTTCTAGCGCGTATTCTATTGCGATCTATGGCGGTTCCACTATGTTTTTCCTCTAGGAATATGGCCGCAGGCGACTTCTCTTGCTTCCGCGGCCGGGACTGCCACTCCAGAGCTTCTATAGAACCGCCTTGCCTGACACTCGAAAAGCAGCAGCCCATTGGCATCGATTGAGTTTCTTGTTCAAATTGTCTGCAGTTAGCTGCTGCACTTTTGGTGCGAAGCTCCGTTTCAATTCAGCTTTGATATATCAATGCGAGCTTGTGAGTCAGACTTTACGGGTCGCTACGACGAAGCGAACGTGTCTAGAGGCTGTGAACCATGTCAGCTGCTGTGCTTCATCGACCTCTGGCTGCGGAGCCTTCAGCGTGAAAATTCAACGCCGGCAAATCGCGCGGAGATTGCCTACAAAGACGCAATAATCTTGCACAATGTGGGCGTGTAGGCCGTTGAGTGAAAATGCGCTGCTTTGCACCTGAACATGGCCCTTTTCTTTTGTATGCGCTGCAGTTTTTGTCATTTTATAAGCTTTTTCGACTTGTACAGCTAATGAGATAAACACCTTGTGAATGTTTGAGATTGTTGTCACGTTCGCTGACAATATCTTTACTGATAAATTGTAGCACAGATCACAGCATAGGTTCTACTTGTTTCTGCTTAAAATGAGTCTGCTGCAATATATGCTCATAAATTCAATACATAGTAGAGCCAAGTGAACCTTCAGTACATATACGCATTTGTACATTTTTCGTAAGTTTGCAGTGAAGTTCGTAAGTTTGCAGTGAAGCACACTACAGTTGCATGAACTATATAGTCCATCCAGTTCGGGAATTACCTAGCTTTGTCCTCTGAAGAACGTCACTAAAACGAATTCATTGTAATGCCATCCACAAGACAAATTCACAAAAACAGCAGGGCTATGTCCACACTACCTTTCTTATATGCAGTGTTCCCGTATACATTCTTTTTAGTCATGCAATATAAATCCGTTCACGCTTCTACCAGAGTAATCAGAACTTTTTTTTTCTTAAAACCCAACCGCAGCCTCCAAGGAACTGCTCATATCAGTGTACGCTTGGATACCTCACCACTCAGAACCTACCTCAAGTCAGCGGAGAATGTGTCATCACTGAAAGCAAGCTCATGAGCCAAAATCCTCGCAAGGTATGGTTGAAGACACCTTATTTATTGAACATAATTTGTTCAACCATTTCTCTCTTACCCTGCTCATGAGTCTGTTTTTTTTCTTTTCTTCTCAGAAAACTGGTCTAAAGAGAGACTATTGATTTTCAAGCTACCCACATCCAGTCAAAAGAAGCTTTACAGTTACCATAGTGACAATCCCATGCGCCATCAATATGCGAGCCGGACAAATGGAAGCCTTATACTGAAAAACAGTGATAGCGTACGGTATGTTCAATCTGTACGAAGTTGGGTGCACAGATTGTTGTTTCTTTCTTTATGAAAACTGAGTTTACAGGAAATATGTAGGCTTCAAAATTCTTTAACAGTGCTTGTCATGGGGTGCACATACTGTCCTTCACTCTACGTGTCAAGTTTGCATAGAGTATCACATATAACTAGGTAACAAATGGGCTTGTAGTAGTGCATTTTTAGCAGCAGTTTTTCACATTGTGTAGAGATTGCTGTGAATGTAAAGACTGTTTCAAGGCAGTGGTAGGTACAGCTATAGTAGTGTTTAAACAGTTACTGATACCGCCTGCATGCTGGTACCGACACTATCAAAGTTCTAAAAAAAAAAACCGTGCAAGAACTCAAGCCTTCATTAAGCAAGACATGTTTTGCAGAGGTAGCGATCGCAGAGCCGAACCATGAGTAATGAAATACCTAAAAGAATAAAGAAGAACGAGAATGGGTGGATCGCATTCGGCAAGCACTTTCAAATCATGAATGATAATCTGTCACTAACCCTCAAGAATAAGGTATATAACAGCTGCGTCTTGCCCGTACTTACCTACGAAGCAGAAACCTGGAGACTTACAAAGAGGGTTCAGCTTAAATTGAAGACGACGCAGCGAGCGATGGAAAGGAAAATGATACGTCTAACCTAGCGACACCAGAACATAGCAGAGTGGGTCAGGGAACAAATCAGTGTTGGAATCGTAGTTGAAATATCGTAGTTAAATTCACGAAGAAGAAATGGACATGGGCTGGGCAGGTAGTACGCAGGCTGAATAACCGCTGGTGCTTAAAGGTAACTGATTTGACTTGATTGGACGCACAGAGAAGGAAAATGCATGAAGTGAGTACGGTAGGTTAGGTGGGCCAGTGATATTAAAAAGTTTGTACGTGTAACGTGGCAGCAGAAAGATCAGGATTAGGTTGATTAACTGATCATGGGAGAGGCCTTTGTCCTGCAGTGGGTGTAATGAGGCTGATGATGCGCCAAAAACAAGCACCGACATGCATGCAAGCGTGAGCCTTAGTGTTTAAATCTATGTCAATATTTGTGCTTTGAAACATGCTTGTTTGCATGACAGAATTAACGCAATTAAAATGAGATGTAATCAGTAATTTGCATTTGCTTGCATTTATTTCACTGTGACTCCATGACCACCATTCCTAGCTTGTCCAAGGTTTCCAGTTAAGCGTCCGAAATCTCAACTGCTGAGAAATGCTGCTGTTCAGTTGTTTTCCTCCTCTAGTAAATTTAGTTTGGTTTGCTTTTGCAAAATGTTGTGAGCACTCTGGACAGACACGTTCGAGCAGCAACGAAAACAAGGGACTCCCAGTTTGAATTAGCTGTTGTGGAGACCAGTGTGTTTAAATTGTCGAGAGATTTCCCCGAACAGAAATACATAGGTCTGTGCGCTTTTACTTAACCGAGTTCGAATAACGACCTTTTACTGTAATATTATTTGTTCTATGTAAAATACCTGATGCACAATTAGGGATTTTTAAAGGTATGTCAATTTTTAACAGAACAATGACTTAGTGCACTCAGTAGGTATAGTCAAAGTTAGCCAGTGTTTGCATATATTGATAATTCGAAAGTCTACTAACAGCTATTTCCTTGATATTGGTGTGAAATATGTAGCCAAAAGGACTAGTTTTGTATGATACCCGTGTTAAGAGTGAGGAAGACAGTTAGAAAGTAGTGAATAAAAATGTGAATTCAGCTTCTGCCGTTCTTCATCATTTGAGCAGTGTCTTTGATAACTATGCACCATTGGCACAAAAAAAACCTCATTTATTCATCTGTCAATGCAAAGCATAAAACCTTTGAAGATCATTCAAAAACTAAGGGTCATTTGATTCCAAGCAAGTAAATATTCATTAGCAGAAGTTTTTATTGGTGGGCTTTGTTTAGCAAAAACCTACTTCACTTTTCTACAGAATCACTGCTAACTTCTTAGTGCTTCTCGTACCGTCGCAGTAGTTTCTTTAGTCAAACTGAAAAAAAGATCGCCGCTTGGTAATTGAACCTGTTGTGAACGGTGATCGTGAATTTCTCACTGTCTTCTAATCGTACCCAGAGCCACTGTTTCGAGTGAAAGAAGAAATAATCACACGGTGCTGGCACAGAACAGTAGGGCGAGCAATTAGTGTTCCCTATCAAAATATTTGATCTTCCATTGGTTCTGATTGTGGTGCAAGGATGCATGTTGTCATGTAGGAAGCCGTTTCCTGATGAAAATTTATGACGTCATCAATATTTATCGTACTTATTACTGTGGTGAGTGTTTCACAGTATATGTCAGCTGTAAATGTAGCCCAGATTTAAATGAAATTAAACACTGAAAATTTCCTTTTTGACTTGGAAAATGGTAGCCATTTTCTAACTGGAGTAAGCTAATTGCTTGAATTTTTTTCGGATTTTATGAAAAGGAGTGGTGGCACCACTGTGTTGTTTCTGCAATTGCGTACACTTTGAAGCATCGGCACTTGTGCAAACAGTGTGCGAAAACAAATCATCCCTGTTTTCTCGGTAGCAGTCCAGAAACGCTCATCCACTCAATGTCCTTTAGTGTTTGACTTGGTCGGTAAGCATTTTTGGAACCTAGCTTTGTGATACATTTCATATGGGCTACAATTGTACAAATATTAGCGAGGCCAACAAGGAGAACTTTGTTTTACAGACCAGTAACTGTTAGTCCTCAATCTATTGCAATATCTTGTCCACTTGAACAGTTTGGTTGGTCTGGATGCTTGGCGTGGTGCTTCACTCTTATTTGTATGCATTTGTGCAGCCATTTCGGAAGTCTCAACGACGTGTTCCGACACTTGTTTCACTCCTCACCGTTGATCCATGAACTGTGCACAACTCCTCGTAAATTGGAAAAGCTAGTGATTCCTTTTCATGAAAAATTGTAAATACAGTGTGCAACCCTCAACAAGTGGGAAAAACAATATTCGCCAACATTGTTGTCTGCGTTCCCCGTCAAGCAGATGACTACTGAGCCAGAACAATCACTTCAGTACTTTCACTGAGAAGTAGCAGATTGTGCTGTGCACATAACTCTTCAGTCTGACTTGCAAATACTTAAAGACTACAAAATGGCCCTTACTTTGTGAATAAACATCATAGAACATTTCATTATGCAGATTTGACTGCAATGATTATTCACTGCCTATTTTTTTAACATTGCTACCATGACTTCCAGCACTTCTCAGCTGTCTATAGTGTTATAGGTGTTCCATATGTCCCTATTGTACGTGTATATGTCATGTGCAGTGTACTGCAAGTGCTATCTACTGGTGCATGATTTCTTTTTTACGAATGAGTGCTTTTGGGAGCACCAACAGGCATCCTCTATCTCGTGTGTCAGCTGATCTACAGTAGGCGAGCAAGGGCAAGGGTAGCTAATTCCCTTAACTTGTAATCCTTGACAACTTTCACAAGAATGTTGACTTGCTGAAATGTTTGACTCGGGCTTTCACTATTCGCCAACTGTTGCTCAATTAAAGTGCCTGTCACTGCAACCCTTTTACCTCTTTTGAAACGTAAACCAAGTTTCCTTTTCAACATGATCCTGTAAATGGTGTTTTCCCAGAATGCACTTGCTTACCACAACTGGAAGTTGATCTAGTTAGTCGTAAAAGGACCGGACGCACAGGTAAGAACATGGATTCTAAACACAATATCGAAAACAATGTTATATACAGGAATACCTAGCACAACAGCGTGGGGTCATTTCTTTATATTCAACACAATGTACTTCTCACCAATTTGTTGTCAAATATCATAATGCGGCTGAGGCTAATCGTACTGACACTGCACTTTTTGAGAGCATGTGTGGTGAGAAAGACAATAAGCAGCACAGTACCAAGTACTGTGCAAGGGGGTACGGGCGACGGAATGGCTTTGTTGGCACGCCTGTTCCAGGCTGGTCCGTTCGAGTAAGTTGAAGGCACGCTATTTCAAGGCGTGGCGCTTTGTGAAAAACGCAATAAATTCACCATTTTCTGCAAGTTTCTCTCGGAAATGAAGGTTGGACTATGAGTTTTAGCACCCAATGTTTTAGTTTGCTGAAAACCTTGAAGGCAAATATTTTGTTTAGCATACGTAATAAATTAACGCTCGTTTTGAGTACAAACATTGTAAGACTCATGATATTTGTGCGCTTGCCAACAGAAACTAATTGATTCGCTCAGTGCTGTGTTTGTATGTACATGGACATATTATGTTGATGTTGAAGGCGGGTACAATAAATGTCATCGCATGTCCAAGATTTAACATGAACTTTGTTTATTTTCCACACAACCTCAACTTCGTGACCCCCGCTGAAGGGCCGTTTTTTTTTTTTTTTTTTTTTCTGGGAAAGGTGGCAGCTCTACTCGGGGTACAACTTGAAGAGAGTGAGAAATTCAAGATCACCGTTCGCAACAGGTTCAATTACCAGGTTGCGTTTTCTTATGCAGATTGACTAAAAAAACTACTGTGGCAACATAAAAGGTGTTAAAAAGTTAGAACTGATTCTGTAGAAAAGTGAAGTAGGTTTTCGCTAAACTAAGCCTACCAATAAAAAGATTCGCTAATGAATATTTTCTTGTTTGGAACCAAATGGCCTTTACTTTTTGAATGACCTTCAAAGATTTTATGCTTTGCATTGACAGATGAATAAATGAGTTTTTTTTTTTTGTGCCAATGGCGCATAGTCATCAAAGACACTGCTGAAACTAAGGATGGTGGCAGAAGCTGAATTCACATTTTGACTGGGAATTCATATTCCAATGACTGGGCAGTCTGAACAACCTCAGATGACAAAGGGAAAGTAATCACAATAACTTATCAGTTCAAATATTGTCATCTTTTCACCTATGCTGATGTGTTCTCTCTTAGGTGACGTGCTATTACCACAAATGCAGCTTATTTCAACCCTGAAATGATATTGATAATTTTTTGCAGAGTCACGTAGTCATTCTGATCAATAACAGATTAAGTGCTCTGCATAACTTGTGTAGATTGTGTAGACTGCATAACTTGTGTAGACTCAAATTTGGAAAGTGAATTGCTATAGTTCACACTGCACTGCTGTACAGAGTTTTCAACTGCCCTGGCTTTGTGATAATTGTGTTTGTTTCTTCCTCCGTGGCATTGAGGTATCAATTGATCTGGTTGTCTACATACAGTGGCTAAATACATTGTTATGACCCACTGTAATAAATCATTGTAACAATATAGTGTCATACAGTGATCAAGAGAATAATAAAGCATGCTTTCTATACTCTGTAACATGTTGCCTGAGGATCGCTGAAGATGCAGGTTAGCTGTGACCGCTCTATAATGAAGTTAAAAGAGAAAGCACTGCTTTGGAGGATCCTATGTTGTAATTAACTATTGCTACCTTGACACCAAGGTGCTTTCCTTAACTTACTGTTAGACTAATTCACACAAATTTTGTGGTATTATTTAATAATGTAATTGCGTGCTTTTAAAAATTTTTCTTCTCACATACCAACTAGGACTAAGAATACAGGCCACGAGGACAGCTGGCCTATATACTGTGATAGAGATGTTATTTCACTGTTTTCAAGGTTCACTTTATGGCTTTCCTACAAGAACAGTATGCAAAGGGCACATGAAACAGAGGTCAAGCACTAATATACGCTGTACATTGTTGTACTTTGTAGTGCCAGTCACATTGCTCAAAGTTGCATAGCATTTCAGCAGTTGACACTCCTTTGTGTACAATACACTGAACGTCAAGAAAATGGAGGCCACACATCTATCTTCGACACCCTGGTTTAAACAAGCTCTGCCAGGATGTAAGCTCTGCATGTTTATAAAAGGGAAGAACTGAGCATGTGGCCTGGAGTTCGCGGCAACTGCTGACAGCACCATCAACTGACAGCCGGGCAAACCACATCCGCTTTTTGTGTCTTGAGTGAGAAAGCAAAATAATTAGTTGTGCTTCTTGCACAGCCATTGCTACATTACAATCGCACTTCAGTCTCGCAGTGAGCAAAAATCAGCAAAAGCAGGCGTGCTTCCTCTTACTGGCAATTTGTGGTACTGTAGGCGGCAACAGCAGAACAGAGGCCGTGTGCTCTCGTGTTCCCTATCGTAAAAAATGACAAAGTGCAATTATTCTGTGAAGGCCTGCTTCAGTGTGATAGCGCACCTAAAGTTTCATCGAGGTGATGCGTCATAGCATTGTTCATATGCCTTTCACATTGTACTATAGGGCTGAAAGAAGAAACCGAAACTGCTCAATGAAGGGTGAAGACAAAAAAGAGGAGCACTCACACTGTCGGCAAAAAAGCGCGTGCCGATGTTCGAGGCTGAGCAACATTTGAGACAGTTCACGGCTAGGTGTCTGGTCTGGAGAACTCGTTGACGTCCTTGGGGTGCTGTTCCATTTCTGGAATCCCACTGGGTGACTTGCACCAAAGACTGGCTGACGTCCTGTCGTTCCAGCTGCTGCCCCTGACTGCTGGGCAATTAACAACTAGGCCTGCAGGCCCGCTGGGTCACTGGCTCAGGGATGAATCAGAGTGCCACGGTTCCCGCCGCCATCAAAAGTGGCTGCAAATCCTGATTTGCTGTGAGCTGCTTTTCCTTCTACTGTTCCAAGTGGCTGGCATGACCATGGTGTACTGTCTGAGCTACCAAGCTACTACTACAGTACTCAGTACTGCCGCGGGTGTGGAAAACAGCCGTGTCATGGCGTGGGCTGGCTTACGCTGACGACATCAGAGGGGCATCGATCCAAGTGATTGGCGTCCAGCAAGCCACTAACTAAACATGGCGAGAAACTTCCAATTCATACGTGCATTTAGCACAGCACTGCACATGACAGACTTATTATTCACCTAATATTTACACAGTTACTCAATATTTACACTTTTGCCGGTGAATATGTTTTTTTTTGTGTGTGTGTGTGTGTGTGTGTGTGTGTGTGTGTGTGTGTGTTTGTGTGTGTACACTTGTTCGATTGAGTTCCTTGGCTAGTGGTCCTAGGTCAAAGATTGGGTATTACATCACAATCCAAGTAACCGCTACCAATTCCTTTCACTTGGCATGATTGGCCCTGCAATAGCTTCCCAACTACTTAAGGAATTCAAAATTTATTGCTTGAGTAATATTGAAAGTTTGGTGAGTTGGTGATAGTTCATGATTACTTGTGAAGCAGCGCGTGTAGACAAGGCACAGAAGGTGTCCTATTCGTTTCTTTTGTGTCTTGTCTACGTGTACTGCTTCACAAGTATACATTATTTATTGCTTCAAATCAACTGCCAGAAATATGTTTCGTATGTGTACGGTACGAGTGGGTTGCAGCAAGTTGTTCCATGTATTGACTGCTTTCTCTCTTCTTTCATTCCATCAAGCACTCTAAAGGCTACACGGATAGTGAAAACAAAAGGTTTTTTGAAAAGTTTTATCAGCATACATAATGATCTTAAGCACTTTCCGTCCTTTTTTTCTCTTTAAGTCCGTTAACTCTCTTTCAGGGTGATCACAGGCTGAATTCTAGTGTTATTTTACTACCGTAAAGCGTGGCGGGAGTATGTAGTGGCTGCTTTAATTGCGCACCAAACTAATTCATGACAAAGTCGAGCCAATGTATTGTGGAATTTGCCTAGAGCTGAGTGAGTGATCTGTAGCTAAGGTGTCTTTGAAATATAATTGAAACTTCTTCGGCACGTGCATTGCTGTAAAATTTGGCTTACATGTTCTCATAAGCACTGACTACTGGTTAATAGCGTTCTCCCACCATGTTCGCAAAGTGTTGCAGGGTACCTATAATGACATATGTCAAATGAAATCCCAAGCTGAACCTGCAAAAATGTGTTTCTGATATGTGTTCTAGTTTGGCATCTTACACATAGGGGCTGTGGTGCACTATATAGATAAGTAGGTATGGAAGGTTTAAAAATAGGGAAAGTCCATGTGTGTTTGACCAGTTAAACTCTTCTAAAGGTGAGAGATGATTGGGAGGAACACTGGTAACTGCACTGTCTTCATCGTTCTTGTGCAGGTCTTCCAATTATTGTGTTGTATTAAATTCCAAATTTGCAATGCAAGCTTGCCTGAGCTCTCTCACTTGAGTATCTTGACAGCTTCAACAGCTTCAGTTGACAAGCAATGAGGGGGAAGGGACAAAACTTATTACAGTCTGTCACCTGATTGAGCAACAACACATCTGTAGTTGCAATTCTTTGGTGCAACGAAAGGAAATAATAGCAATAATATCATTTATATTCTAAAGTAGTACACGTGGCTAGGCCTGCCAAAGCCATTTGGTGAGTGGTGTGGCAGAGCCTGGCAGACAGCAAAACAAATATCATCCTTTTTTTGCCATGAATCTACAATCATGTAACATATTCTAAGACAAAAAAAAGAATGTGCACATTCGATTAGAAACAGCTTGGCATCCAAGCGATAGTTATTATCATTATACTGTAGTTCAAAAAATTGAAAGTTAGTAAAACATTGAAATACAGCTATATTTCTTAAGCTCAATTTTTAAGCAAAAATGTGCTGCTCTACAAGGTTTTTGGAATATTGGAAACAGTGCACATTAACTTGATATTAGTCCTCAGTGTCCCTCCTGTTGTGGCACTCCATAGTTAAGCAGCACTGGGGCCAGTGCTTGCTCCATTACCATCTTTTGTCTGACGCCTAGTCTGAGAGAAAAGGGGTGTAACTAAGTGTCACGTTGTCTGTGCTGTCCTGTATGTTTCCAGCATGTACATCATACGGCGGCTGGATAAAAGTTTCTCTTCAGAAAAAGTAGGAGGTACCCCAGGCAACACGAGCGGTTTTGAATGACTGGAGAATTGTTTTTATTGAATTCGTATGTCCATACATTAATCAGTGGAGCAGTGTTCCTCTAGTCGGAATATGTTCATTTGTACACTGTTCTATCCACTAACAAAAATGAGTGAATATACAATTTCTTCAAAATAAAAGTGACTGCAGATGCACATTGCTGTTTCAAGTAATTTAAGCAGTACCAAAATATAATCATTGTGTTTGTGTTGATTCACAGCCAATGCAATTTGATGTCCCAGGGAATGAAATGACCCACGTAGTGTATATAATTGCATGGATTAGAACTCTTCAAGTGCAAATACACTTGAAGAATTTGTTTTGCCTCATTATGATAACATCGGCGAAGGCAATATAGACTTGCACCATGCACCTGCACAAATAAATTTGGCAGATGCCATTCACCTTAGGAATCGATGTTATGCAAAGCATGCAGAGGGAGGGTCACTGTGTGGCAATTTTTCATTGAGAAATAAGTTACAAAATGACGCTAAAGATATGTAAGATGTTTTACACACAGATGCATGTTAAACAGTCGCATGTTTACTGTTACGTAACAATGTCAACAGCAATATGGGTATCAGCTACACCAGAAGTGATAACCTGATAAGTATCTTTTGTGCCAACGAGGTAGGTGGCCGTGGACACCGCTTGATAAGTGAGTTTCAGCGGATAGCGCTTCAGTGGAACGGTTCGTCTGTTTGTCTTTGTAGGCATTCTTAGTGTGCCCATGATTCGGCGGCAAAGTTGGACCAGCTCGTTAAGTGCAGAAAGTACGACATATTCTGCATGCTTGCTTCGTTATCAGTTTTAATGGGCTATGAAAATAGTTTTTCATGTACAGAGGGGATCACTGTTAAAAAGAACACTTTCGTGTGCATAGTCCGCATTTCGCTTTCTGGCAAAAGCATAGTGGCTTAGATTTGCGTCAGACTACTTCTGGTTGACTGTTCTGACTTCTTTTGATAGACCAGTGCCGTGCAAAAATAATTTTTCTACGTCTACCAGCAGTTATGGGGCTTCAATATGACAGGTGCTCATTACAGTGTTCCCTTTGACACTTTGACAATAGACAGTACTATACCTTGTTTGTGTTTGCAATGAATGTTACTAGTGTCCTGGACAGGAATGATATTGAAAACTCTTTATTTTGGGCGGTGGGATCACTCTTAGTGCAACCAATGTAACATACACACGGCCCTACATGGTGCTTTAGCTCATCATTTAGCATGGTGAGTTTTTGTTAAACTAAACATTCTTTTTCCTAGGTTCACACTGTCTGTCATAATCATTGCTTTTGAACTACAATTTCACTGTTGCCTTGGTAAAGGATAATTACTTTGGTTATAATTCACAAGCAATGGGTGACTTGTAACAATGATTCCTTACTTTTTTAAGCACTAGCCCTCTTTTTGGCCTTGCCCAACATGTTGGTCTATTGTTACAGGGCTTGAGCGCTGACCCAAAGGCTGCAAGATCAAATCCTGGCCGCATGACCACATTGTCTATGAAGGCGAGAATGCTTGAGTAATATGTACTTGGATTCAGCTGCACGTTAAAGCACCCAGGCAGCTGAAATTCCTGGAGCCCTCCTTTGCAGCATCCTTCATAATTATATACGGTTTTGGAATGCTAAGTACTAACAATTATTATTCCTTTTGTCCTCGTGCGTGCTGAGTGAAACAACTGGGTGTCTGGCCATTATTGTGCTTACCTCAGGGTTTCCTAATTTGTTCAATGCAGTCAATGTAGAAGTATTTGTATATTTGCAGCTTGTTCACTTTGGATAGTTTTTATTCTTATGAAAGAAAGAGAACTCGTGATGCTTTATTCCTCAGCTGCTTCTCAGCGCCATTTAAGATACCATCTATCCTTATTGATTCCACTGGCGTGTAAGCAAAGTGTACAATTGCATTTTTTTTATTATTACACTGTTCACACTGTTCAGTAAAGGTGTGATCATCCTAGGGTGCAGTACTGTCTCCTAGGACCAGAATGAGCAAACAGATGCTTGTGCAGTAGTAGCCACACTAGGATCTGAGAAAGCTCTATTCCAGTCTTCATTGCAGGTGGGAGACAATATGAGACATTCAAATCAAGATGAAGCTCCACAATTGCTTGTATTTTGGTGGTACAGTCAAACGAAATTATATAATGACTTCTGGTAGATTAAATGATCCTTTGCGTCGAACTACTTATGTGGATTCCTGGCTGTGTAGTGATGACTCGCCAGCCCGCCGTGCAGTGTCACAGTTTAATTGTCTGGTCATTTGTTAATACAATAGATGGGAAAGAGGGACAGCAATGTAAGAAATTGTAGTGCATAGAATTGTCTTTATGCACTGGTTGAAGTATCACAGGTGGGTTCTCTTCATAATGCACCACTTCATTATTGATGGAAACTAAAAAAAATAGACCTATGAATTGTCTTGAAAAACATGTACCCGGTGCACCCATTCAGCTTCATGGCATCTATGGTTCATGTGCCCAGTATTATTTAGCCACTGCAGCTTTGTTTATTATAGTCCACCCACATATGGTGTGCTAAATGGGATAAATAATACTTGGCACATTGGTTTGGTTCACTGGGCATTCATATCCTTTATGCTTCTGCATCGCACTGCCTCAAGTGTTTTTAAATTCAATATTTCTTTCACAATTTCAAGTGCTGAGAGTTGAGCTGGCCTATGCGTAGAGCTTTTTTTTTTTCAAAACTATAAATCGTTTCACCTTACGAATTACTGAAAGAATATTTGTGCAGGTATGGTAGTAATGGTATATAATATATTTCTAACGACCAGGCCCAGTTCATGCCAATAGTGAAAGTATGTTTGAGCAAACTGTGTTCTTCATAGTGACTTTAACAGTGTTCTGTGTGCTTTTGCAGATGTGTTTATCCCCTCTGTAAAGAAGCAAAGAAGTTTCATGCTTTGAATATTGACAACAATGCATTGCACCTGCACCCTCTTGGAAATCATTTGCCATTTAGCACATTTGCTGGAGCTTAATGCATTATGAACATGAGAATGGGACAGTGATGTGGCCATGTCTGTGGACTGCTACTAAGGACCATTTGCATTGAAATAAGTGAAAATGACTATTCAGTTTCTGCTCTGTAATTCAATTAAAATTTGGAAACCTGTAATAATTTCATTGTGGTGTGCGCATGTGTGTAAGCTTTAGTGTAAAGAAGTTGTGCCTGCCTGACAAAGCACAAGTCCAGGTGTTTACTAACACATATCTTTACCTACCTATATGCGCTATGAGTAACAGTTTCGTGAATAAGTAACTGCAATTCCTAATACTTGCTGTTGGCACCTTGATATTTCACTGCAATATGTAAATAATAGTAATATAGTAGCAGTCTGGTGTTGCTTCTATATGCCTTTCCTCTGTAAAACCTTTGTGTATGTCTCTGTATAGGTCTCAACAAAGTATTGAAATAATATTGACAAACTTCATTTACTCCTTTCACAGTGCCACATGCTGAGTAATAACCACTTATGTTTGCTATAATGTTTCTCTATTCTCTTTTACCACCAAATGTCGCACTATTTTCATTAGATTGTTTGCTGATGACATCGTTCTGTATCGTGCCATCAGAAGTGATGAAGAGGACTTGCAATACCTATAATTTGACCTCGAATCCATCAATTTATGGTGTTCATCATGGCCTATGAGGCTAAATCGCTGCAAGGCTAAACGCGTCTCCTTCACTAGAAATTCTTGCCACTTCCCTACCACATATACATCTAATCACACTCGTACAATGTCAGCCACGTTATAAAGGTATCTGGACCTTCACCTCCGATCTGACTTTTCCTGGAACTGCCAGATTGATTACAATTTTGCAGCTGCTAAACCCTGCCTTGTAGTGCCTGCACATGCGTAAAAGCTTTCGTGTGTTATCTTAACGTGCCCTAAAATTGAGTAGGTGTCTGCCATGTGGAACCCCAGTACCAGCATACACTCAAACGTCGTTATTTCATAGTTGCATCTTACATGAAACTAAGTTTTTTATATTAAATAATTTATTATCAAAATTCATTTCTAACACCACCTATTACAAGACTGTTTTTATTTATTCGTTATAATCAATTTTTTATTAAATCTGGGTTCGTTATATCGAGGTTTGAGTGTATATAATCGATAACATATCTCTGCAGATACCTGCTGCTCACTTCATTTTCTCTGACTACTCTCGTTTCACTGTGTCACTGCCTTAAAAGCTCCTGCTGGTGTTGATAACCTTTCTCACCCCTGTAAACTTGCTCACTTATCTCTTTTGCATACGTATTATCATCATCCATTGCTTCATGATGACTTCTGTCAGTAACGCTTAGCCATGTTTCTATGCGGTGATTGTCCTCTCACTATTGCAAACTCATTTCCTGCCGTACTTTCACTCTTCGCTGATTCGTTCATTCCAAAAACCATCATTGAATGGAACCAGCTGCCTTGGAGTTTAGAAAGCAATGTTTTGAAATTCAATGATAAAAAATAACCAAGTTCAGTGTTCTGGTGTCTTATGAATAACCCATTTAGTTTTTATTTTGTGCTCTATTATGATATTATTCTATTGTATTGTATTACATTTTTAAATATTTTTTAATACTTCCAAAGTGTTCTGTTATTGTGTTGCCTTTTTGATTATGCTTAAGCAAGGGTTGTTTTGTTTGTAAATTTTTATGGTTGCTTTGCATCTATTACATTGTATATATTTTTTCTCACACCCTTATGTAATACCCTCTCATTGAAAATCATTAGAAACTCCTTGAAGTAAGTAAATTCTCGCTTTGATAATTCATTTCTTTACCTTTTGTCGCAGGTGATGTCGAAAGCATATTTAGTGTGACGACTTAGTGCAATTTTTCGTCATATATCCTTGGCAGATGATCATTTTGGCATTAAAAGGGGGCCTTCTAAGCATGAATCGATTTTTGGTTATTGTTAAAATGGAGTGGGATTTGTTAACAATTATTAAAAAGTGGGATATGTTGTGAGAATTGTGTGTGGTCATGTAAATGTGTGAAATAATATACAGCGAATAGCTCACTTTGTATTTTGTGGTAAATTAAGCTTTCACTTGAGCAGGACACAGACCTTAATGGGAAGTGTACGAACAGTACTAGTACACATGAAGAACCAATTTTTTATGCAAATCACATAAATATGTCATTAGTTGAAAATTGTTATGTCATTAGGTTCCTTGCTAACAGTTTTTCCCCTTCTATCGTAGTTTCCAGTTTCTTTTATACTTACCTCTTTCACTCATATTTTGTTTCTTATGCTTCATGTGTTGAAATAGGGTACGGATTCTGTTGCTATACAGCTATGTGCCAAAACAAGTGCAATAAATGCCTAATGTTTTGGATACAATGAAGACATTTGGTGGTTTAGGCATAGTATTGGAATCCCATCTAAATCAGGTCCATGTGCATTTGCAGGTTTTTGCATGTACTATATTAGGTCGAGCATTCGTTTACAGATAGGTGGGAAATGTTGTAAAAGGTGTTGTCATTCCACAGCTACTTCTACACTAAGATATGGTTTAAATAGGCAAAGGTAATCATGTACTGTATTTACAAGTGCAGCAACATTCTTTTATTACCTGGTACTGTAGTCCACTTGCAGACAATGTAGGTAACATGGTTTTCAATGCCCTTTCTGTTCTTTTTGCATGATCTCTTGTGCAGCATCCCATGAGAAGGACCATTCACTCATGTCCGTAGAAGGTGGACTGTACTCCTGCCGACAGTGCACCTATGTTACCAAGAACAGTGGACACATGCGAAGACACCTTTGCAAACACACCGGCGAGCGGCCCCTCCAGTGCCACTTGTGTCCAGCTGCATTCGTTCAAGGCAGTCATCTTAAAGACCACATTCGTACACACACAGGAGAGCGTCCCTTTTCCTGTGACCAATGCAGTGCATCTTTCTCAACGAAAACGGTCCTCGTGAACCATGTGCGCACCCACACAGGAGTGCGTCCTTTTTCCTGTGATCACTGCAGTGCGTCTTTTTCATGCAGAACGAACCTCAAGTGTCACGTGCGCACCCACACAGGAGAGCGTCCTTTTTCCTGTGATCACTGCAGTGCGTCTTTTTCATGCAGATCGAACCTCAAGTGTCACGTGCGCACCCACACAGGAGAGCGTCCTTTTTCCTGTGATCACTGCAGTGCATCGTTCTCTCTGAAAGCGAGCCTTGTGGACCATGTGCGCATCCACACAAGGGAGCGTCCCTTTTCCTGTGACCTCTGCAATGCATCCTTTTCACGGAAACGGTACCTCGTGGGCCACATGTCCTGTCGTCATAAAAACAGGAAGCTGTGAAAAGTGAGTGGTTTACTGCCTTCTGTAAGGGGGGAGGCACATCAGTCTGAATAGAGCTTGTTGATTAGAAGACACAGAGAAAGAGTAGTTTGAGTTTGGGGTTTGGAAGTTATCTTAGTTTGGCAAGTGATAACGGCATGCATACATGGGACGAAAAACGAGGGGTAGAAAAAAGTGCAAAGAAGAGGCCACCTTCTTGAGAAGCAAGTATCCACACTATCGTGCACTTTTTCTAGGTAACAATTTCCTCATGAGAAAAACTGGTGAGCGGCCACATGCATTGGTTTTGAACTTTGTGCCTCGTGGAAGGTGCGAGGAAAAAGGATTAAAGACCATAATTTTTTTAATTGCCTGTCTGATAATCTGCATATTCAGCTACAGTGATGGTGCTATTGCTTCTGTCCCTTTTGATTTGTTTCTCTTGATGTCAGAATACTGCATAATAATTAGAAACTACATGTAATGAATTATAAGGCACTTTATTTGTGAGCCTTCTCCCAAATTTGTTTTGGGAATCATTTGAATGTTTCGTAGCTTGAACCAGTCCGATAACAAGAATGTTTAGGTATCTTTATGTTTTCATTTATTTTAGACATACTGCAAGCTAATTCTAGGTTTTGTCCGGAAGAGGCTACAATAAATGCAATCAAGCAAATATCAAAGAACCCATGCAAATACTAGTACAGATTTTTTTAGTTGGTAATCTGGAGGTAAAGATTTACATTTCTATATTTGAAACAATCATTCATACGTGGGAACACTTAAATATACATCACTCATATGGTCATATCATTCTGATAGATATTAGTATCGAGGGCAGCCGCTGCAGAGGCTGGTGCTGCTGTCGCTGTGACATGGTAAACGACATCACAGACTCATTTGTGCCGCCGTCAGTGCAGCCCACTCGCTTTCAACCTCGAGACAGCTCACTTTTAGGGGCGAAGCTTCTTAAAGCGGCACCCGTTCGTCCCTCGTAGCAGTAGTAGTAGTCGTAGTGTGTAACCAGTCTTAAATTTTCACCTCAAAGGTGGTGCCTGTGGGAGATTTCTGCTGTGCGTTGTTGAACAATAAAAAAATCGCAGCGTGCGTGTTAACTAAAAGCCGAATTCTCCTGTCTCTCATTACCCCTTAGCAGCCATTGGCATATACATTGAGCACTATCTGACAAAAAAGGGTTGCTACGTTATACTCGGTGGGTGTAACCTACTTGGTTTTAGAAAGGTTTAGCGAGCGTCGGGCAGCGATGCCATGAATACCGTGCACTAGTATATACCATGAACTCGAGGTGGTTAAAGGTGGGAAGTAGACACGAAGCGCAAGCTGTAAGAAAGTGTGTGTGTGCCTCCTCTCGTTCAGTCCTTGGAATGTCCGCTGGATGACGGTGCTTCTATATGAGGAATATATGATGAAAAGATGTGAGATGGTAGTACTTGGAGTGTAAATAGGTGGACGAACGGACACACAGGGGGATGCATAGATGGACGCAGGGATGGCTGCACCGACGGATGGACGCAAGAGCGGATGCATGGATGAACGCAGGGACGGACGCCCAGATGGACGTGTGGATGCACGAACAGACGCACGCACGGATGGGCAGACGGACGCACGGGCGGCCACACAGATGCACGCATAGACGGACAAAAGCAAGAACGAATGGACGGACGAATGCTTCGCCCCACTCTCCATCATTCACTTCGTAGATATGCTGCCATTTTTTTTAACCTACATGTTTGTTGACCACTCATTACCGCTGTGTTGGATGCATTCGAGTGAGCCTAACATGATTTAGCCCTTTTAAAATGTCGCGGCAGTGATATACTTGATTGATAAAACTGAAATTGGTGAAATGAATCGGCGTTCATCCTCAAGTGTGTAGCTCACTGAGCGACCACTTTTCTTTTCTATTTTTTTTTTTGTCGTCCGCAAAGATTTTGTGTTCGAAATTGGAGTTTAGAAATGTTCGGTTTGTACGACAGTGTACTTCACGAATCTCTGTAACGCACAGAAGTTTATTACCTTTATTCGCACTAGGCAGGAAAGAATGATTCCCGAAGCGTGAGATTGCAGCAACCATTCTGTTCGGCCCTTGTGTAGTTACACAAACTCATGGTGCAGTCTCTACGTCTTACCCTGGTGTGAGTTTCCCTGCATCCCCAAATATAGAAGCAGGGAGACGCATGTTCCATAAAACCGAGAATGGCATAGCAATCCTGCATTCATTATTGCGTGTGCAGCACGCACTTTTGCGAAAAAAATTTTGTGTGCTTTGTTGAGGGTAAAATCTTCTGTAAGTACGACGTTGGAATTTCCGGGAATGTACACTTAGTAATTTGTTTTTCTGATTCACTCCAGGCCGATAAGCTTTTTCCAGTTCTCTGTAGCAAGGGGCCGCAAGAATGATTTTGTCCTTGTGCAGTTCTTTTGCACTGCGTATTAGGGCTTCTCTCCTTCCGTTAGCAGCCTAGATGTGGTGAGCTACTGGTACACAAATTGGTTGATACCAGGGGCCAGCAAAGTCACTGAAAGTAAGATACGGTAATTGTAAATAATTGTCAAGCAAGTTAAGCGTGCAGTTATCGCAACGTTCTTGCATCATATCACATTAGTAAATACATGCCCCACAGAGAAGCCTGGTAGTGAAAGCGAGTATTAAGGAGACAAAAATATATACGGGTGAAGTTCCGTTTACTGAAATATAATTGTTAAGTATAATCGTCCGGCAATAAATCTGATGAAAATAGCAGGCTGCGCAAACCGCTGTTGTTGTGAACAGTAATGTTATTGCGACAAAAGATCTCATGAAGCAGCTTATAAAATGTAACGTGAGCTTGATAAAACCAATGTAAAAGCATCGTTCACTTTTGACCACTCGATGCCGTTCTGAAAATAAGGGCGAGGTGTCGCCGTGAATCGTGCCGAGCAGTCCACACAAATTGAAACGTTACCTGCCGGCCGTGCTCTTTCGGCGCAAAAGCAAGAGAGAAGTGCACGCTATCGCGCTCGCCTCAGTAAACGTAAACGTGCACAAAATGTAGGGGTGCTTCAATTTACAGATTACTAGAATAATTTCAAAACTCACCTTTTACCAAAGTGCGTCTTAACATTGGGCATCCATGCCGCCATGCGCATGCGTTCCGTCGAAAATGCATGACGTGGCCATGGTGACACGTTAAAAATATTTGTTGGCAAATACTTCAAATTGTTTTGCAGCTAATACAGTGCAAACAACCCTTGCAAAGCAAAAAAAGCCACGGCTGAACAGCCTGAATTCTTGGAGTTGTCGAACACTTTGCACAGTCGGTACCGCTGCATAACGTCGTTTCATACATCTCAGGAAGATTCTGACAAATGGTGCCGCAGTATGTCCTTGCCTTTATTAAACATGTTATCATACCCATACTTGTCCAGGAGTTTCAAAAAAAAAGAAAAAAGTTGCACATCTTAATGGTATTTTGTGAAACCTATGTAGATATTTTTTTTATTGTACATGGCAGCAAACTCTAATGGGCTTCCTGGCCACATTGCCACATTGAGCCATATTGCCACTTCCTGGCCACATAGAGTGTCTCGATTGTTTCCTCCATCTAGAATTTGGTGCTTTAGGAGTAACATGGCATCCTGGTTGGATAATTCTGATCGGAAGCCAATCATGTGGTGCGGAAGGCAGTCGTTATCTTCGAGGTATCGACCAACCCTGTTGAGGGCGACGTGCTCAGCCACCTTGCCCACGCACTATGTGAGATGGGGCGTAGGTGATCTGGGCTCGGCACCTTTCCAGGTTTGGGGAGGAGGACCGTCTAAGTTAGTTTTTAGGCATCGAGTATCTCACCATTTTTCTATATTTCATTGATAGTGTCGGTGAGGTAAGAGACAGAAGGATTATCCAGGTTGCGTGGGAGCTTGTTGATGATTTCATCGGGGCCAGGGGCTGAGCGGCCATTGAGCTCATGAAGAACTCGGCACACATTTTTGCTAGAAAAGTCGGCATCTAAGTTGGTGTTGTTGCTACCAGAGTAATCGGATGAGGGGTCACAAGGCCCGTGAGAAGCGGGAGATATTTCTCCACGATGTTCTTGACAACATCCTCCGGTGATACTGTCCGTTTAGCTTGAAGTACCATCACGATTGAATGACGCTGATTCGTGCGGGTGTTCGTTTCATTGAGGGGTGAGTAAGTAGGACGTGGTATCGCCATTCTGGTCGCTAACCAGAACTTGTTAGCGACCAGAATGGCGATACCACGTCCTTTCGAGGGACGGGGCAACCACTGGTATCCGGAAAACCTGGCGGTTAGTACTACGGTCTTTTGTAATAGCATGATGTGAGGTTTGGCTTCGTGGCTATGGAGGTATTGCTACAGGAAGGCTTTCTTGTGGGCGAAGCTTCTGCAGTTCCATTGCCAGATTCGCAACTCGTCATTTGGCCTGGCCATCTTGAAGCATGTAGGAGTCGGCCTGAGCACCCGGTGAGTGCATAAGGGCCGCGTGAAGTGGTGGACTGAGCACGGCTGTACGTTGCGACAACGGCTTACCCGCAGCAACGGCAGGTGCGACGAAGTGATTGAGGTATTGCTCCACTTGGCCCAACCGACTACCATGGGCCGCAAGGGTAGACTGCACGAGAGCCATGCTTTTGCCAAGAAAGCGAAGGCTTTCCTTTATCGCGGATAGCGTGCTCTTAATGTCATCTAACTAAGCCTTTAAAGCTGGCTGATCAAGGGCGACCGCGCTTTTCTTCGGTGCGCTCTCACGGTTGTCATTACCGGCGCTTACGGGTTGTGGCTGCGACGGGGTGATTACAATGTCATCGTTGTCGGTGGTGGGCGTAGCAGCGCATGCGTTTCTTTCATTTTTCAGTTCGGCAATTGCGACCGTGAGTTTGCGTATTGTTTCTCTCATCGGGGCGTTTTCGTGCTTTAAAATAGCTATTTCAGATTTGGTGTGTGTATCATGCTCTGGGAGTGAACCTGACCCTACCTGTGATGTAGTGTTTCCTTTTCCCCGCTTGAGTGGGAGTTCCCTGCTTATTCTTGTTGGTGTTGCCTGTCGATGCTGGTGCTGTTGGGCTCGGCAATGGTTGACGGGAGACCCCGGTGTGACTGGGGTGAGGCCTAGAACCGGCGTGATGCCCGGAACCGGAGTGGGATCCGGAGCGGGCCCCGGGCCGGGAACCTGGATGGGAACTGGAACGGGACCTGGATTAGCCCCGCGGTGTAGATCTGGTTGGGGTCCCAATTCGCGCGCTGTGGGAATGGGTCCGAGGGTGGCTCCGAGACCTCGATGCACGCATGGAGTGGTTCTTGGGACGAGTACAGTATAGGGACCGGGACTGGCTCCTTTCGGATCGGCCATCTATAGAAAGCTTCGAGGCTTAGTCGTCGTCAGCGGTTGCATTGAACTCGTTCGTTGCTTCATGACGGTTGTTGTGTCGCGTCGAGTGTGCTTGCTTCCCCCATCGTCGTCATACCACGTATGGAATGTGGTAGCATTCTTTACATTTCATGTCGGCAGTGAGGTGGGCTAATCTGCAAAGCTTGCATGTTGGTGTACAGCGGTGTTACTTTTCGGGGTTCGGCGCACTGCAGCCTCGGCAGATTACGTCTCCAGGGTTCGAGACGCTCGAACCCTGGAGCTCGATGGCCGAGCGGACTGCAGACGTAGCAAATATCTATCTGTCTACAGTATAGTGTACATTGAAGAAGCACCGATCCGTATCGCACGAAATTGGGCACGCAATGTCCATCGAAGGCCACGATCACTGCGGTGGTAATTCCGATGCGCTTGGCAGCAAGGGCTAGTGGATTGAGGTCGTTGACAATCTTCACACCAATATCCGCCGAACTGTCTTGCACGGGAATCTCTCAAATGATGCCTTTTCATGTAGATTGTGGTATTGCTTCGTAGGCACTAACTTCATTGGTCCTGTTAGCGGTGCGGATTTCTTTAACGTGCAATTAGCGATTAGCATTTTCTGTCTTCGAAGTGCTTGCCACTAAGATATTCTAAATAATATTAGGGCAGAGCGTGTCTGCTTGCTGTTCCAATGGGCTGATACCTTCCGAAGTCGAAATGGCTTCAGCGATTGTCGTTTGGCCAACCCTAGCAATGTTAAGACCCCCTCTGGGTCTAATGATGATGCGGATGGTGTCCTTTGGTAGTTGAGGCATTCGGCTTGCTCGAATAATTTTGTTCTTCACATTTTCTCTGTTGCAGGGTTTGTGCTCATTGCGTTTCAAAGCGCTATATGACGGCGCACGTTTGGAGCCTTCATTTTGGGCTAGCGCTCGGCGATACGAGGCAGTCTGCCAGCCTTGGTCTGGTGTTTTCCTTCGGGTCAATGTCTTCGCCTGTCACTTGGTACTCCATTGCTCAGCGAGGCAGTGCAGCTACAGGACGCGCTAGCAAGCGCGGGCCACATTAGAGCGAAAAAGGCACTCGCTAGCTGTCGGCGGGCGTGCGACAATGGAGGAGGCGCAATAAAAGGCAAGAAACAAGCACTCACTGTGCCCGAATCGTGTCGGCAGAGTCCTTGTGTCTCCTGCAGAGTCCTTGTGCACTAATATAACGTTGAAATCGCAAAGTAGCGTCGCAAAAACGTTGAATAAGGCAGGAGCCATATTGGAAGCTTTCGCACACTTTGGCTTCTTCTTCTTCTCTGTAATGTAATATACTAATATAATCATTAACAATTATTACTAATTAACTTACGCCTCAAACAAAACTTCATTCATATTTTTCTCAAAATCAACTGTACAAGGAAAGTAAAATCAGTCAGCGTTTTCTCGCAATTTTTCTGAAGACGTAACTGTTCTTGGACATTACAGGGTCAAGACTGTGCAGTGAACTAGAATCTTTGCGCTGTCGTCGATATTAAGCATAATGTAGCCAAAAAACAATTTTATTTATTTTCATACGACTGTCTTTCAATTGAAACCTTATAACACCAAAAGTTAATTGGTGATTTTTAATTATCCTTGTTCATTACATAGATTGAGATTGATTGATATGTGGGGTGTAACGTCCCAAAAACACCATATGATTATGACAGACGCTGTAGTGGAGGGCCCCAGAAATTTCGACCACCTGGGTTTTTTTAACGTGAGCCCAAATCTGAGCACACGGGCCTACAGCATGTTCGCCTCCATCCAAACTGCACCCGCAGCAGCCAGGATTCGATCCTGGGACCTGTGCGATTACATATATTACTGTTCGAGAAAGAAGCATGGGTAGTTCTGTTTAAAATTATTAAATCACTTGAAAGTCATGATTGTTTTACAGAATGAAAAACTACTAAAAATGAAGTTTTGGGAGAAACAAGAATTTATTTTCCAAACCTGCTTTATGCACCATTGGAAGGTTGCGGGATGCTAAAAGCAGCCAGACTCATAACTGGGTGCTTCCTTAGCTTTTGTGAGTTGACTGTTCCTAGTTTTTTTCCAAGCTCCTAGTTTTTTTTTTTATCTTGTTTTTTGTCAGCCATTGACTGGCAGCTGTCCTTCTTCAAGTGAGTTTAGTTCATGCTGACATAAGCTACTGTGCTGCAGTAGCCAGGATATTGACAGCTCACAGCCTGCCTCAAGATATCCATCATGCCACTATTTCCACTGCTAAACTGACATATACGTTCCTACAGACAAAAAACATTCCCCAGATAGCATGCACATATTTATAATCAGGCTGCCAAAGCATACCATCGAAACACTCATTTGCATTTTGGGTTTTCCCGCTGACATGTTTCCTCAGATTATGCTGTCTAAACAGAGCTCTGGATATGCAGCCTTCTTTTTGTTTGGTGTGTCTTGCTAAAGGCCCCCCCCCCACCCTCCCCCGTGAATTGTATTGCGCTGTATCCAGAGCTTTGGCTTTTTTGCGGGCACACCAATTTTCAGACTTTGTGTTTTGGCCTTTGTTTCACTCGAAACTGCTGGCATACACTACTGGTATACTAATAAACACCACAATCTCATTAATTTTTTGAAAAGAAATTGGGAAAAATTGTACCATCTAGAAATCATGCAACGTAAATTGACTAAAATATTGTGTAATTTCACTTGATCACGATATTGTGACTATCGGCTCTTGAGGAAAGCATAACAAACTAGAATGGATCGTTTAGGTGTTGCTATACTCACCCTTGATGATTCTCCTGATTTCTTTTCTATATATATTATAGTTTCTTTCGTACTGCGTTCTTTTGACTCATTTTGTATCATATACTTCATGGGTTCAAATATCAAGTAATTCTTTTGCGGTACTGTTTTGTATTGATACTGTAAACACGTTATAATTAGCTCAGGATATCATTTGTAAAAGGCTATGCTATCATGATGCTAATCAAGGTGCTGTTGCGGTATTAAACAAGATGCTGCGCAAAGCTCACTTCTTCGTTCGCTTTCGTGTCCGTGTTTACTTTGTACAGCACCTTGTTTAATAGTTATTTCACCTAAGTTGTCATTTTGTTTTCCTCATGCTTTAGCTACCACTTGTGATACCCATACATCTCCTAACCTATTGATCATTTCTTCACATCACCTATGTTGCACTACCTCTAAGGTTGTCCGACCTGACTCAGTGAATATCTTAATAAAGAGTGTATTAATTACAGAATTCATCTACAGATAAATGGAAACTTGCGTGAGACTAGTACTGGGTCATTGAATTGTAAACACTACTGTATGGCATTTCAGTTTACTCAAAGGTTATTGTGCACTTCACAAAAAGTCAAGAATCGGTGTGCATTGCCTGATGCTGAAGTACAATTCCACGTAGTGACAGTTTTAATTTGTTCTTGTTCTACTTGTTACTTTGCAGGTGCCTTGTCTACAAAAAAACAATGTTGAGATGGACGAAAAAATAAAATATTTTAAAATGTCTTACAATTTATGAATAATGTTCTCGAGTATTTTACTGGAGTTTAGTGTTAGACATTGTTGTACGTACCCCATCGCAGCCTTTGTGTACTGCTGCAATTTTTGCCATTTTTCAAGCATGTAGAACTTTTTTTTTTGCAGTGATGCACAATAGAGAACTAAATATACACAAAAGCGGACCCGCATTTTTTACCATCACAATTTGTGATGCTCATGGAAGCCTTGGAAATGTTTTTCTTTCTTCTGTCTTCCAGTTTTCTTTTCAATTCAATTTCTTTCAATCACATTTTCTTTCATAACTTCATCTATTCAAGTGTCACACGATGCTTGCTATGTGCATCACCGATTGGGAACTTATGTGCAGCGAAAGTGTGATAATTAGCCTATTAGTCAGGTGCGTAATTTGTTGTCACTAATAAAGATAATTGTGGGTAATTATGTACTTTCTGTCTGAATTGCATCTTAGCCAGGCCTTTGTGTACTGGCAGCAGGCTTTTGCATGTAAGCATAGCATTGATGTAGAGAGCAATGGGAATTCGTTAAAGACGTTTTATCGATGCTCTGCTCACTGCACACTGCTCTGCGCCGCTGCACTAACATGAGGATACACAGAGATTAGTTTTTACTTAAGTTAAGGGGGGGCGCGGCAAGTAAAGTGCCGATTTTGGTCAAAATATGCGATTTTCTGATTTATTTTTTTTCGTAATCTTCAGACCTTCAACTTCCTTGTTCTAAAATATTACAGCGAAACGTGCGCTACAAATCCCGCAAATAGTGTTTTTGCCGAGGCTAGTCGCCGAAAAGTGCGAAAAAAAAAGCCCCTGAAACGGTGTTGTTCACGCCGCACAAACGCGCCAAGTTGTTGACCGTGGGCCGCCATTTTGGTAGCTTTGGAAAGAGGAGAGAGCCGGCTTCCCGATGGTCGCGGTCTCGTATTTCGCCGAGTGAAAATAAAAGCGCGAGGAGCAAGTAAAAAAACGAAAACGAAGAACGGCAATTGGCTGCGCGGGTCACGTGGTAGCAGGCGCGACCTCTTACTGGTCAAAGCTGCGCCGCGCACCTTGGCAACCTTGGAAGCGCGAGCGCATCTGCGGCCGCCGTGTCGAGAATCATCCGGCGTGCGCTTCGTTTTTTGCCAGTTTGCTGTTTTTGTGATAGTTCGCGTGCTTTTTTTACCAAGCTTTGTTTACATCGGTGGTCTCTTCTGAGTGCTTGCTCATACTGCGGTGCTATGTTGTCGCAAAAAAAGTTCCGGAGCGTCCACAAGTACGGCAAGCGTCGGAAAGCTTGGAACAAAGGGCAGACGACTGCGGCTGCCGTCCCAGTCGCAGTTCCGGACAGAGCATGCTCTTCAAGCGTCACGGAGCCTCTACTCAGACCCTTCGCTGATTGTTGTGAGGCCGAGAGTGTGGAAGGTGCCACATCGTCGTATGTCAGACCGCCGGATGCCGTCGACCGTGATGGACGCTCTCGCGAACCCGATTGCGGTGGCACCGCGTCGGCAGCCGTTGCAACTCCGGGCGTGCGCGCGTCGAACATTCTATCGCGAGTTTCGGCCCAGATTCCGAGCAGTGAAGAAATCGCGCAGCGGGCGCAGACAAGGCGGGATGTTTTGGATGCCGTAGCATCGAAGTCCGCTTCAAAGCGGAAGCTCGAGCTTCTGAACGAAGGCTGCGACGAAAATGACGGCGGTAAGGACTCCACATTCTTCATTGTAAATAAGAAGATGCTGAACGGTCTGCTTTCGTCAGTAAAGTGCAACAAGTGCGACGAAGGGTCGATACGCCTCGAGACTACGCACTGTCTTGGACTCGCGGCGAGGATGGAACTTTTTTGTGACAATTGTGGCATAGTGAACAGTGCGTGGTCGTCCCCGAGGTGCTCCGGGCAACAAAAAACGAACCCCTTTGAGGTAAACGTGCGTGCTTTGAGGGCTGTGCAGTCAGTTGGCAGAAAACAATCTGCCATAAATGACATTTTTTCTGCGATGGACATTTCGCATCGAGCACTGCACCACAAGTCCTACCAGAGACTGTAAAGGAAGTACAGCCACCCTGCCACCACATCAGCTGCCACCCGCATTGAAGCAGAAAGTGCACAGAAGGTGCATGACATTTACAAGGACCTAGGAGGAGTGCCAGGCAACATTGACGTCATTTACGACGGCACGTGGATGACGAGGGGGCACAGAAGTCATATTGGCGTGGGCTGTGTAATCGAGTTGTACACAGGCTTGGTCTTGGACCACTGTGTCCTGTCCAACTACTGCCAAGGCTGTGCTGTTGGCCCCAAGCCTGGTGACGACAACTATGAGGAGTGGCTTGAGAAACACAAGCCACAGTGCCAAAAGAACACCGATGCTAATGCAGGCCAAATGGAAGTAGAAGCAGCGAGGATCATGTTTGAAAGATCGTTTACGAAGTACAAGCTTCGATACATCAATGTGCTCTGCGACGGTGACAGCCGTACGTACCTTGCCCTCACGCAAGACAAGGTGTATGGCTACATGTTGATTAAGAAACAGGAGTGTGTGAACCATGTGAAAAAAAGAATGGGCACTTCCTTGCGCAACCTTCTTGATGAGCACAAATCCAAAGGCCGAGGACTGAGCATGGGTGGCAAAGGCCGGCTGACGCAGGGCCTTATAAAGAAGTTGACGAATTATTATGGCTGGGCCATTAAGAGCCACCCCAACGATGTTCCTGGCATGGAGAGGGCCATCATGGCCACTTATTACCATGTAACATCCACAGACCAGGATCCACACCACGACCTGTGCCCAAGTGGGACTGACTCCTGGTGCCCGCACAATCAGGCATTGGCCAAGGGAGAGCCGCTGCCGCCTCACAAACATAAACTGCCCCCTCACGTGCGAGTGGCACTGCTGCCAATCTACAAGCGCCTCTCGAACAAAGAGCTCCTTGAAAGGTGTGCGCAGGGAAAAACCCAGAACGCTGTGGAGAGTATGAACAGCCTCATTTGGTCACTCCAGTCCAAGAGCCAGTTCGCCTCCCTTCGAAGTGTGGAAAGTGCAGTTGCAGATGCAGTCTGCCGTTTCAATGGTGGCTGCAAGAGTGCGCTGCAAGAGATCACTGCTCAACTGGGCTTCAATCCAGGAGACTGCTCTTTGCGGCGAGCAGCCGAAAAGGATGCCAAAAGGGTAAAGAGGGCTCAAAAGGCGCATTGTTCCACGACAAAGAAGCGCAAAACTGGGTTGCGCTCTACAGAGGCCAAGGCCACAGCATCTCAGGATTACTGCCCAAGAGGATTCTGAGTGTTTTAGGCATGTTGTGAACTTCCAAACAAGAGTGAACTTTCAAAGTCAGTTTTCTCAACTCTTGATTTTCGCCTATGTGCCTTCGCTAGAACATCTGTCATTTTCTAACAAAGACTGATAGAGTCGTTCCGTTTTTTGCACTAGGCTCAGGAGGCCTTTAGCAGTGCAATAAAGCTTTATCTCTCTTCTTACTCATCATTTAAAATTTTTAGAACACATTTTATAATTACTGCGATGCGTGCGCGAAACAACATCCATGTTTTGGAAATTTTATTTATGGTTACAAGAACTAGAAAAATCAACTAATAGCTTCTTTGCACAAGTTGATGCTTTGGGAACATAATAATATGAAAAAATAATTTCATTTAGCAATAATTATCTCTTTAAGTGTGAAGAGCATTAATTAGTATAATTATGCTTGTAACTCAAAAAGTACAAGAGGTATTTGAAAATGGTTTTCATATTTGGAATCCTCACAATCATCCACATACACACACCAAATTTCATCACAAACAGTACATTAATAAAAAAATTAGTTTTACTTGCCACGTCCCCCCTTAACTTTGCAGCAGTTCCTGATTGCTTGGTTTTTGTGGAATCTGATTTTGTGCATAGAGCACAAGTGGTTTACATGCCTCTCTATTTCTGTGTCTTTGTTGGTTCCCCATTCTTGGCATCATTAGAGCAGCATCGGTCAATCATGTTCATACAAGGGGGGCTGCATTTCTTCCATCAGTGCACATATGTTAGCAAGTACAAGACATGTGGAATCCCAGCTTTATTTCTTACCAGGCGTGCGTCCCTTTGAGTGCCACCTGTGTCCTGAGGCAATCAATCGGCCGTGTGGTCTTATAAATCACACTTGCACCCTCACAGGGGAGTATCTCTTTTTTTGTGTCCACTGCAGTACATCTTTTTTTGTGCAAACCTTACTAATTTGCAAGAGATCGCTGGGCTGGGCTCCCACCTAGGAGTTAACGGAGAGACCGTGCCTCCCGGCAGCTTCCTTGGCCTGCTGGATCGCCCAGAGTTGATTGTCTTGGCCCGTACTGAGCATCGCAGTCCGCCAACGCGCCCGAAGGTCTTCATTGGAGGTCGCGACCTCAGAACTTCTGATTAATGCTCGACATTGCTATAGGATAATGTCAAGAGTGGCTCTGTTGGTACTGTGCTAAGGGATCCTGGAAACACATTTGAGCCTGCACAAGAAAGTAACGCTTTTCTATGATATTCATACATTGTGCGCCAAGCAAGTCTTCATAGACAACGTGTGCTTGGAAAGATAAACACTCAAGTAAAAATGAGGGTGGGAATAAAATTTTTGATGGCTAGTCTTTTCTGTTTTTTTTTCACGGCACTTTAATAAAGACCAATAGGTAATGCCCACAATGGGAATACAAGATTGCAATAAAATGTTGAAAAAGGCAAGTTTCTTTTGTTTTGTTTATCATGATACCACCTCATTCAGTTTGAAAAGATAATGTTTTCGAAATGATTTCGAGACACTTGCAACATGGTGAACATGTTTCTGTGATTTTTTATCATGATTATTATTTCTACTGTTGCTGGAGATGTCTGTAACTTGTACGTAAAGCAGGCTTCTCCATGATATGATGAAGTGTGAGGAGAAGCCGAATTTAACTATACAAATATGCGTGCTGGGATTATTGATCAGCTGCCAGCTCATAAAAAGGTCTGATATGTCCTTAAGCTAGCACACAAAAAAAGCATTTCACATGTCATAACTACTAACACCGCTGACCAACACTCTTAGTTTTAAAATCCACATAGATACTCTATAATGTGGATGGCAGAATCGGCGCCGGAGTAACTCTGGTGTTGGAGGTACGAGCGTTTCATTGGAAGGCTGCAGGATCAGTTGCTGCCAGTGGTGAGCTATTGTTTCATTCACTTCAGTCTCTTCACATTTATATAATTAGTGCTTTCTTGTTGTAATTAATGTCGAGCCTAACAAAGAAAGACGAGCCTTTCCCTTTCTTTTGTTCATTGTGTATCTCAGCAGCCAGCAAGGTGAACATTCAGGAGGTTTTTTCTGCGAAGAAAAAACTTTAGAAGCTTTCTAAAGCAATTGAGCTACAAATTTCTCGTCTTTTATGCACAGTTTGTTACGCCAGTGGTTTGTTGACCTCGCATGTTCACATGCTTTCGATTGGTGGACATACAAGAAATTTCGGCCATGAATTCATTTTCTTGCCATGTAGATGCACGCCTGTCTGGCCATGTCGCATGACTATTGGGTGCGATCATACGGTTTCATTTGATTTGTTTCTTTTGGCGGGGCGAACGGACATGACATCATGTCTAGTTGACATGCACAAAAACAGATCCGCTTAACCCTCCGGGCTGACCTTGTCCACTTTCTTTAAGAAATAATTGGCGAGGGTGAAATAGCACCTGAGGAATGGAAGTAAAGGAAAGGGAAACCCCCCTCTCATCTTGGAATGCTGAGTAACTTAGCAGTCTGGAAGTCAAAATATGTGGCAGACATTGCGCACCCCTCCCCTCATCTCCACGAACCTTTGAGCGCACACCTTTGGTAGAAGATGTATAAAAATTGAGAACTGTCTTTAGAAAAGTTGGTGCACCATTTCAGATATTGCGTAGGAATAAATATTTAATTATGTATGCATGTATTTATTTAGTTAAATATGATAATACTACAACAGCTCTGTGTGTCTTTGAAATTTTCGTTTGGAAATGTGTTACAGGGAACTGCTCCAAAAGGCTGATTTGCTGCACCAAAAGGCTTTAGCTTCTCCATAAGCAGAATCAAAGTGATCTTGGTGAACCACATCTCTGACTTCATATATATGTGTGTGTGTGTGTGTGTGTGTGTGTGTGTGTGAGCGCGTGTGCGCGCGCGCGCGTGTGTGTGTGTGTGTGTGTTTTCCGCCCCCTATATGTGAAAATAACTAAAAGGAAAAAGGGGGGTTGCCCGTACCACCAGGAGGTATAACGGGCACAAGCCAATCTAACATAAATGAAGAGGGGAAACTTCCCAATTTTTATTTTTTATTTTTAAAGCCAATTAGTTAAAAAAAATAACATGGTTAAAACCTAGTGAGTGCGGCATAAAACTGTAATAAATAAACTAGTTAGCTTCTCAGGAATGAGCAGGTCGATATGCAGCAGCAGTGTATTTCCCCCACTTGAGTTTTTGGAGTTCACGTGTGTGTGTGTGTGTGTGTGTGTGTGTGTGTGTGTGTGTGTGTGTGTGTGTGTGTGTTTGTGTGTGCGTGTGTGTGTGTGTGGGTGTTTATTTTAAATGCATTGTCGTTGAATGCAGAAAGTCCAAAAACAAACAACGAAGTGGGATGCGAGCCAGTGGTCTTGAGGATGGGTAAACGTTGATGAGGATGGTAGCAGTGGCCTCTGTGATGTCGAAGCCCATTTCTTCACCAGGAGTCATGTAGCCAGGCACGTCGGGCTGTCGTTCCAACCAGCGATGCAGCAGGGAACCTTGGGCAGCCTGTTTGCCGCTGCGAACTTAGACAAGGCGCCGTTCGCAATAGTAACAAGCTTTAAAAAAAAGAAAGAAAAAAAAGAAGAAAAAGGGGGAGAGCAGGATTAGGTACTTGCGCAAGCGTTGCGGATGCTATGGTTCGAGTACCTAGGCAAAATTGAGCAGTGATGCTATCGTTATCAGGTGCCGAGGTTTTCCCCCTCCTTGGTTGGCATAACTGCGACTGTAATCGAGAGCATTCACGCAAAAGTTGTGATAGGGAGGTGATTCGGAGTATGAAGCGATGTCCTGATAAAGTGTTGGTAGCTAATGCGTGTCATGTGGATGTCATAGAAACAGAGTTGCACATGGCGGTCACTAACTGAAGTAGATACGCGCGAGATTTATCTATTGGTCAATAGCCCTTAATAATGCGCAGGTAGTGTTGTATCCCTTTTGGGCACACAAAAAAGGGTCACAATGTGTTGTGTGTTTGGGCATTCATTAAAGTAGTGTTGTTCGCTCAAGCAAGGTGCACCACACATATACCTGTCCGATGCACTTATATTGAATCGATGAAGATAATACTGAAAGTGTCCGTGACAAGATAATAAGTGTGTTAGGTATTTAGGAGGGGGGAACCATTGAGGAATTTTGTACGGACTTGTGATCCAATGAAATAGCGTTGTCTCAGGTTCTCAGTCTGCCAATGGCTGTGTCAATATTGCCGCATTCAACCTGCAGAGGAGAGCTCGCACAGCCAGAGAGGAAGACGAAGCTCTTGCCCGGTCCTCTTTCCGAGCGCCTTTGATTTTTAATTAAAGTGAGCTCTTCTATATCGAACTCCTGCTGTGTCTGCGTCGTGACACTGGTGGAGGAGCTGGGTACATGTCCAGGACACCTTCCAACAGCCCGGGATCTAGTCCACAAAGACTTCCGCTCGTCGAAACACCCGTTCACCGCGCCAGCCGCCGCCTGTTAGGCCTGAGCCCAGAGTTCGGTCCTTGGACGGAAGACATGACCGCGCCGGGAAGCAGTTGCCCCACCATGACGAGCCCAAGCACGACACAGGTGACTGTTTTCACCCCTAAAACTCCTGTGGACTTTCATGGCAACACATATGAGGACGCAGATGACTGGCTTGAGGAGTTCGAGCGCACAGCCAACGTTAACGGGTGGAACGCCGCACAGAAGTTGGGGTACGCGTATTTCCCTCTTCAAGACGGGGCTCGCACGTGGTTCACGAATCGCGTGTGGTACACGTGGGACGAGTTCCGGCGGAAGTTCCTGGATACCTTCGCAAACACCGAAAGGCGGGAGCAGGCACAACGACTCCTTGAATCACGGATACAAAAGCCCAACGAGTCTGTTGCAATGTTTGTTGAGGACATGGCTCGTCTCTTTCATCGAGCCGATCCCGATATGTCCGAGAACAGAAAGATCAGCCACCTCATGCGTGGTGTTAAAGAGCAGCTGTTTGCTGGTCTCGTACGGAACCCACCTTCAAGCGTCGACGAATTTTTGAAGGAGGCGACCGCCATAGAACGCGCACTACAGCTACGGTACCGCCAGTACGACCGTCCAAACAACAGCGGACAAATCAGCGCAACCGCCGTGACCACCGTGACACCTGACGAGCGTTCTTTGCGTGACCTGATACGCGAAATTGTACAAGAAGAGGTGAAGAAGCTCGCTGCCACACCGAATGACTGCGCGATTGCGTCGGTCACAGAAGTTGTTCGCCAAGAAATAAGGCAAGCGCTTTCACTTCCCGAGCCGAACACTGAAATAATTAGGCCAACGTATGCAGATATTCTCCGTCGACAGCCTAGATCTAACGTGCCACCACCTCAACAGTACCACCAGCAACAGCCGCCGACAGTGCCTTGGTACTACAGGGAAACGTCAACGCCGATGCGACCCCCACTCCGCAAAACCGACATATGGCGTACCCCTGACTACAGGCCCCTGTGCTTCCATTGTGGGGAAGCAGGCCACATCGTGCGGTATTGTCCTCATTGCGTTGCCGGGTATCAAGGATTTCCGTCCACTACCCCTCGCCGCTATTTCGACGGAAGACGCAACGTTGAAACGAGCGCGACGATCCCGCGAGACGTTTCTCCTGGGTTCCGGTCACGCTCGCCCTCCCTAGGTCATTTTCCCCGATCTAATAGGGGTAGCACCACGGACATGGCGAGAGGAAGGTCTCCCAGTCCACGCCGGGGAAACTAAAAGCAGCGACCTTAGGGGGGAAGGTTGCGAATTGCCGAAGATTTGAAAATCCCCCATTACCGCCGCATGAAGTGCCGCACATTTCGAAGGAACCGACGAAAGACGAGATTGTCACCGCCGACATTACACTGTCAATTGACGGTCACGACGTGACCGCACTGGTCGACACTGGTGCGGACTTTTCAATAATGAGTGCGAATCTGGCCGACCAACTCAAGAAGGTAAAAATGGAATGGACGGGGCCGCAAATTAGAGGAGCCGGAGGCCAGCTGCTGACACCTACCGGAAAGTGCACCGCACGAATCAAGATTGGAGATTCATCATTCGTGGCAACCTTCGTTATTCTTGCTGAGTGTTGTAAACAGGCCATCTTGGGTATGGATTTCCTGCGGGAGTACGGTGCCATTATAAATATACTGGACGGTGTACTGACCTTCTCAGCGGACCATAGCGCAGTGCTGCAGCGCAAGCCCATGCGCGTGATTGACGACGTGACCATGCCACCGTTGTCGTGCCGCCTCGTCTCTGTCACGTGTAACACGCAGCATAGTGGAGAAGGTGTCGTGGAACAAATATCGACGCTTTTACTCTCTCGAGGAATCGCTATTGCCAGAAGTCTCGTCAGTGTAGTGTCTGGGCAAGCAGAGGTCCTGTTAACAAACTTCAGCAACGAGCGTCGACACATTGCAGAGGGTACCACAGTTGCATACTTCGAAGAAATTGTAGAATTCCGCGAGTGCTTCGCAGTACAACAGGCAGAGACACCGGCCGCTTCAACACCACTGCCTGTCGACGTGAGCACAGATTTATCGCCAGCGCAGAGGCAGAGTCTTCTAGATATTCTCGGCCAGTTTGAAGATTGTTTTTCGTCGACCTCGAGGGTAAATCAAACGCCACTGACAAAGCACCGAATTATAACGGAAGAGACGGCAAGACCAATTCGACAAAACCCATACCGCGTGGCGCCGAAAGAACGCGAAGCAATCCAAGAACTAGTCCAGAAAATGCTCAATGATGACATCATTCAGCCATCAAAAAGCCCCTGGGCATCACCGGTAGTGCTAGTTAAGAAGAAAGACGGCAGCTTACGCTTCTGTGTGGACTACCGCAAGCTGAACCGCGTGACAAAGAAAGACGTATATCCACTACCGCGTATTGACGATTCACTTGACAGGCTGAGGCATGCACGCTTCTTCTCGTCGATGAACCTAAAAAGCGGTTATTGGCAAATCGAGGTCGATGAGCGGGACAGAGAAAAGACTGCTTTTGTTACGCCTGACGGGCTTTACGAGTTTAAAGTCTTGCCCTTTGGATTGTGCTCAGCCCCAGCAACATTTCAGAGACTGATGGATACCGTCCTATCAGGCCTTAAGTGGCAGACGTGTCTGGTATACCTCGACGACGTCATTGTTTTCTCACCAACATTCGAGGAACATCTAAGACGGCTGCTATTAGTATTTCGAGCAATACGGTCCGCTGGTTTATCACTGAAACCTGAGAAATGTCATTTCGGTTTCAAGGAACTCCGATTCTTAGGACATGTGGTGAGCCATGAAGGTGTTCGTCCGGACCCCGACAAGATCGACGCCGTCCGAAAATTTCTGGTGCCAACAGAAAAGAAGGCCGTAAGACGTTTTCTTGGCCTTTGCGCCTACTACCGCAGATTTATCGCCAATTTCTTGCACATAGCGTCGCCCTTAACACGCATAACGAGAGACGATGTTCCATTTTTATGGGGCGAAGAGGAACAAGCAGCATTTCACGGTCTACGACAGCGCCTGCAGACACCCCCTGTGCTTGCTCACTTTGACGAGGACGCTCCAACCATGATCCACACTGATGCCAGCAACGTAGGTTTAGGCGCTGTACTCGTCCAGTGGCAAGACTCAGCCGAGAGAGTGATTGCATATGCAAGTAGGACGCTTTCCCGTGCCGAGTCCCATTATTCCACAACGGAAAAGGAATGTCTTGCTGTAGTATGGGCAGTTCTGAAGTTTCGCCCATACCTCTACGGCCGTCCCTTCCACGTAGTCAGCGACCACCACTCTCTTTGCTGGCTGACCAACTTGAAGGACCCATCCGGTCGGCTAGCGCGCTGGAGCTTACGCCTACAAGAATTCGATATGACGGTCGTCTATAAGTCGGGACGACAGCACTCTGATGCTGATTGCTTATCCAGGTCGCCTATAAAGCAAGATGATGTCTCAGAAGATGATGACATGGCATTTTTAGGAGTGGTCGACACGGTCACCATTTCGTCTAAGCAGAAAGAAGACAGTGAGTTGCTCCCTCTTATTAATTTTCTTAACGGCCAGTCTACAAGCGTTCCCAAGATATTTGCAAGGAGCCTGCCATCATTCTGCTTGCGCAGTGGTGTCCTATACAAGAAGAACTTTGCCCCCAGCGGAAATGCCCACTTACTTGTCGTCCCGACATCCATTCGCGATGAGATCCTGAGCGCTTGCCACGATGAGCCAACCTCCGGCCACCTCGGATACACGCGCACATTAGCCAGAATCCAACAAAAGTACTACTGGCCGAAGCTTCCAGGCACTGTAAAGCATTACGTCCGCACGTGCCTCGATTGTCAACGACGAAAATCGCCACCTTTAAAACCAGCCGGATTGTTGCAACCAGTTCAAGTGCCCACCATGCCTTTTGCACAAATCGGAATGGATCTCCTTGGACCATTTCCGACTTCGCATACTGGAAATAAGTGGGTAATTGTCGCTACGGACTATCTCACTCGCTACGCAGAAACAAAGGCTTTATCAAGCGGAACTGCAGTAGAAGCGGCACGATTTTTCGTTGAAAATATCGTTCTGAGGCATGGCGCTCCTAGAATTATAATAACAGACAGAGGTACCGCTTTCACGGCTATGCTCCTCAAGTCGGTGCTTGAGTTGAGTGGAACAGCGCATCGAAAAACTATCTCCTACCACCCACAAACCAACGGCTTAACAGAACGCCTCAACAAGACAATTGCTGATATGCTTAGTATGTACATCGACGTGGATCATAAAAATTGGGACGACGTTCTACCATACGTGACGTTTGCCTATAATACGGCGCAGCAGGAAACTACACGGAGCACGCCATTTAGTCTTCTTTATGGCCGTGAAGTGACGACAATGCTTGATGCCATGCTGCTGCACGACTGCGAGGATACAGACACGGATGTTCAAGCCTTTACCCAACGAGCTGAAGAGGCATGGCAGCTAGCACGCGTGCGAATCGCCCGACAGCAGAGTTACGACGCACGACGTTATAACCTGCGACACCGATACGTCACTTATCAACCAGGCGAGAAAGTGTGGGTCTGGAGCCCTATTCGCCGACGCGGCCTTTGTGAAAAGTTACTGAAGAAGTACTTTGGTCCCTACAATGTTATACGGCGCCTAAGTGACGTGAATTATGAGGTCATCCCTGACAGTTCCTCGCGAGCTCAAAAATCTGAAATCGTACACGTTGTGCGGATGAAGCCATATTGCAGTGAGCCAGTTGCGTAATACGTCAACTATAGATACACCGCGTATTCTGTAGCCGAGCATCGGGTCGATGCTCTTCCTGGAGGGAGGCAAATGCCGCATTCAACCTGCAGAGGAGAGCTCGCACAGCCAGAGAGGAAGACGAAGCTCTTGCCCGGTTCTCTTTCCGAGCGCCTTTGATTTTTAATTAAAGTGAGCTCTTCTATATCAAACTCCTGCTGTGTCTGCGTCGTGACATTATGAATTCAAGATTTTATGAAACTGAGTTTGTACTGACCGAATTGATATTTTGGCGTAACGCACGAAGCCTGATTTCCCTCCTAATGCAGCTGCAGCGTCAGCTAACTCATTTCCCGAAATTCCCAAAGGGCCAGGTACATGATACAATTTTATAATTTTGCCTGACGAGATTATATGGTTAAGAAGCAGCTTAATGTTCCGAATTCTTTCATCGTTATCAGTGAGACATGAAAGTTTCATTAGAATCGATAGACAGTATGGGTAAATGTGGGCTGGCGTGTTCAAGTTGTTTGTAAAAACGAAACGAAGAGCTTCTTGGAATGCTATTGATTCCGTGTCGTATGCACTTAAAGCGTTGCGGATCTGAAATTTTTTAACAGTTATGATTTTTCCATCCTTTGTCAAAGCAATGTATGCCGCACCCGTCGCGTAGGACGTGTGTGAGCCGTCAGTGTATACGTGAATGGCTTTTGTTTTGAAAATAACCACTTCTTGTGATGATGAGAGCTTAGTGAAAGTAAATTTATATTTTCTACTGGGGTGATGAGCCCACGGACTGCATGAATATAGTATGTCAGCCGGTTTGGATGTTTTTACACCAAAATAAGTTACGTTCCGGAGTATATATGAATAAGGAAAATTCTGCAGATTGTCTGTCCAACTCTAGTGGTAACGGAGGCGCGTTAGCGAGAATCTGTAGGGATGACGTACGTGAGGTGTAAAATGCACCTGTTAAGGAAATTAAGACGGTTCGCTGAACTGATAAAACTCGCGCCCTAATGAATTTTGATGGGAACATAGGCCACCATACCGGAGATGCATACGTGAGAGAGGGCAATATCACTTGACGGTATAGTCGTCTAATGAGTGTACTTTTTAATGAACGGTGCGATTTAACAAATGCGAGGAGCCGGGACGTGGACACTTCAGCCTTTCCTTTAATGTAGTCAATGTGGGCATGAAAATTTAAAGAGGGGTCAAATAATACGCCTAGAATCTTAATTTCTTTCTTGTGTTTGAGAAAAATGCCATCCATGCGGATAGATGGGCAGCGTTTTGATGTACCCATGTGTCCGTTATTAAAGAACACGAAGAACGACTTCTCGGCGCTTACGGTAACTTTTTGTTCTCGTGCCCAACCAGATACCAAAGCCAAGACATGCTCAGCCTTTGCTTGTAATCGGAGTCTTGACTTATCTGTGATAACAATGATGGTGTCGTCCGCGTACGCCTGTATGTGTACGTCGGGTGGCACGGGAAGATTGAGTAAGCTATGTATTACTATTTTCCACAGTAGCGGACTGATAGGGGATCTTGCGGGCTGCCAATTGTTGTACGAACTGTCTCTTCTGCGACGTTGGTCCCTCCCCAACCTGCAGCCGGTGCGGAGACCCAGAGACCCTCGAACACCTCCTCTGTGCCTGCCCTGGCTTAGCACAGGAACGCTTGAGGGCCTACGCGGCCTACAGGAGACAGGGTCTGCCCATATCTCCACCCTGGAACACCTGCTGTTCCCGTCTCGTCCACATCCAGCAGCACTCCGCAGCCTGGCGGAGTTCGTGGAGGAGTAAAGAATTGCTGCCTACCGCTGATCCCAAGAGCCATGCTGCCCTTGCCCTTGCCAACGGCCTGCTGCTCGCGCTGAAGCGGACCGGACATCCCCCCTTACACACCACACACTATTCCTCCTATCCTCTTTCATCCCTCTCCACCCCACCCCGAAGGCACTGCGCCGTGTCGCCTGTAGGCAGACAGAAATTAGGTGCCTTCTTCCTTTTCCTCATGAACCACTACCACCACCTATGCGCACACCGGCACTGCGCCGTGTCGACTGTAGGCAGACAGAAATTAGGTGCCTTCTTCCTTTTCCTTACGAACCATCAACCAGTCACCCATGAAGAAGCAACCAAGTCTGTTCCGAAACGTCGGGTTTATGAAAAACTTTTGGTTGAAGTCTATATCATCTCCCTGTTTCATACCGAACCAGACAGACTTCTGTCAAATGTTTTCATCCAAGTCGGCATGGAAGCAGGGCGCAGCGCCTCGGCACTAATTTGATGCCACATTTTCTTGCTCCGCGCGGTCGAGCAAACGTTCATGCCGCATCTCAACTAGCTGGTATCTAAAGATGGTGATAATAGTGACGTCAATGCAAGTTATTTTGATTAAAATACTGACTCTTTACTCTAATTTACGGCTTGTAGTCAATGGCGAGAACAGGAACCCCAGAGTGACAAATATTGAAGCGCCAGCGATGAATGTCACGCTCGTTTTGCATATTAACAGCCACTTATGCAAAGATCGTGGTAGACAGCACAAACGTCTAATTGATGTGGTGCGTTCCGCGTACAATATTTGATTTAAAATATGTTCTAGAATATAATAACCACTGATGTTTATTACATCACGCATAAAAACGTTGTGAAACTCAAATATTAGCACTACAAATAAGACATTTTGCGCATAAAGTGTATGCACAACAAAGAACAAATAACATTGTTTAAAACTTGTAAAGCACAGAAAATTATTTTTGAGAAATGTCTAAATATGCAATATTTCAAGATAGTTAATACGTTGAAGTTTATACAAATTTGATAAGACTTATCAGCTTTGTTTCCAGAACAAGTTTCTCAGATTTGGGTGCACGTTAAAGAACCCCAGGTGGTCAAAATTTCCGGAGCCCTCCACTACGGCGTCTCTCATAATCATATGGTGGTTTTGGGACGTTAAACCCCACATATCAATCAATCAATCAGGTTTATTTTTTGTCTTTCTGATGGCATTTATACGTTGTTGGTTATAAGACCCCTGAGCACAGGCTGAAGCTTGAACACCTTCACATGAACGCTCATACCCTTTCGTGGTGACTAGACAGGTTGAAATAAAAAAAATTACGCAGATATTTTTTTGTGTGTATGTCATTATAGTTTTTCTTTACTTCCACAAAATTTGTGCATATATTTTGGTAGTACAAGCACCCCGCCAGTAAATAAAGGATGGCGCCAATGCAGGCCTTCGTACTGTACAGGTGCCTGTACTGGCACCTGGTGCTCAATATCAGTGCGATGTCCAGTAGATGTGCTGTTATGAACAGGAAAAAAAAAACAGTTACACTAAATTTCTTGAGTTTTATGATGCTTTCTTTCGGATAGCTCATGAAGAATGCTAAGTTTCGGTACATTTGTACAAGTAATTTTCATTAAATGAGCATTTCGCGTATATTCCGCGTTTAGTTTAGAAGTTTTTTGTGAGACATATATTTGAGATTTTAAAATTTGTTATTTGATATCCTGCACCAAAGACACATTTTAAAACTTACAACCGCGGAATAACGGCCGAGGTAACAGTCCATTATTTTTTTTTTGGTAACTGTAACGGTAATGCGCTACCTTTTTTTTGCAAGTAACACAGGGTGGTAACGCTTTGCATTTCTGTTTGAGTAACGAGTATAACGTATTTTGCTTTTCATCCCCTAACTCATACTCAGCTGGTCTAATGTGAAGCAGCCTGGAAGCAGTAAGCTATATATACGTAACATGCATGTCATAATTACATGTGTAGACATGTAATTTCGTTCGTCTTAGCGTCATATTACGCAATAACAATTTCGTTGTACAAGCTAGCGACATGGTCGTTTGCGCACCGTGAGAAGGGCACGCAAATCATGTTGTACATGCCATGGATTTTATGGTTGTCATCTTAGCTCCTAAATTATTCATTGCACAATCACGTGACAGAATTACAAACTGAGAACATGTAAAGCTAGCCAAACGGCCACACACGCACCATGCGTATGGTATAATGTCATGCTGCATGACATGCATGTCACGATTTTCGCATTACTATCTGTCATTTATGCTAGTCATACGCAATTGCGTCATCGTATCGATTTTGGTATATATCAAGTTAATGAAACGGCCACTATTGCACTATGACCATGGCATACAAACAATGCTGTTCATGAGAAACAAGACATGATTTTAATATGACCTGTCATTCATGATCGTCCTACAGTCGTGTTGTGCCCCACCAGTTTTGATATAAACCTCATGAACGACATGGTCAGGAGAGCGCGGCATATAAACAATGTTGTTCATGAGAAACAAGACATGATTCTATAATGACCTGTCATTTATGATTGCCATACATTTGTGTTATGCCCCACCAGTTTTGATATAAACCCCATGAACGATATGGTCCGATGAGCACAGAGTCGTAAGCGGCTAGATAGAAAGACAGATACGCCCAAAGTTACCTAAGTTCATTAATGAATGTTTCACATTTAAGGTACTCTTGCGCGATATGGTTGTTCCGAATGATATTACTCACAACGTGTTCTCTTTTCGCTGCAGCAATCCATAGTCCTCTATCTGGTGCACAAATCGCAGTTCGAACCTCGTGATTTTTTTTATACGAGTGATGCGTGAAAAATGAAATGCAAGACGAAGTACATGCATTGAAAAATATTGTGAGCGCCCCGAGCAGTTCTGAAACACACCGATGCAAATGCGGGCCTTGAAAACTACGATTAAGCACGTTTTATACTCCGCAAGTTCGCTTCCCTGCACTGCATATTCGTCCAACTAACGGCAGTACCTGCCATTCAATGGCAGGTACTGCCGTTAGTGGAAATGAGGCCCTAGTTGCACATGGACACGTTTTCCTCGTCAAACTGTAACCAAACAGCGCAACACGCTATTTACTAATTGTTAACTGGCTTCTCCGTTATACCGAGGTTTATTGCAAGAAAGCCAGCTTTAAATTTATGAAAAGGGTTTAGAAGGTTTACAAAAAACGATCCAGGAAGCTACATGGCTTAAGCTACGAAATAACGCATTATATTAATCGAAAGATCGTTTATCGACCAATCTAAAACCGGGAGTTGTTTTTGAAATCTATTTTCTAAACTTTGCAATCGATGTTTAAAGAGGCCAAAGTGTGTCAAAATTTGGTCCGCTCCCTTAGGCTGTGTGGAAAAATGTTCAGATTGTCTGGGAAGGAAGGCTCTTAGTCGCACGACATTGAAATTAGGCGTCAAATGTTATGGTGGTTGCTTAGTATTATAAACCGGGAGTCTTTTTGATATCATGTCTGGTTCGTGAGATATGAATTTTTTTCGTGCGCTTCCCATTCAGTTACGCTGAGGTGATCCGGCTGCCGCCGAGAGATGGCGCGACATGTTATATCTAGAATTCCTAGGGAAAGGAACAGCAGACTCGCTGTGTACGGGGTTATCAAGTCATTCATGGATCTCAAGTAGACTAAAATGTAATAACGGTAACTTCTTGCGCCAGCTGGTAGGAGGTATCTTGAACGCCATGCAGGATTTACTTACCTGGCTTTTTGTTTTGCTAGAGTTTTACAGAGATCACGAATACACGGGAGAAACAGTTGACTAGGGCTGGGAACGCCGTGTCTTGTGACAATATTTTTCATCTGTCACAATGAGTTTTCTATACTCAAATACCATCCCTGATAAAATAAAATCACTGTTTTCATTCATTGTTTTTAGGCATCAACCAACGCGTGGAAGAGGGGCCCCTCGAAGACTCGCCTTCGCAACCACGAAGTCAAGCCGAAGAACATCCCGGCTGCAAAAAAAAAAAAAAAAAAAAAACGACACGTTGGTGTTTCCATTAATCGGTATGTGACAGCGTTTCGCGAGGCGAATAATCATCGCAAGATAATATGTACGCCCATTGCAAGCTGAAATGGTTTACACACTATTCCAGCGTTCTCAGAGCTTCTAAGAACTTCGCTTCTCTTGCTGCGTGATCAGTGCGAGGTCGGCACCTTAATACGAGGGACGGAGGCACCGCTGAACTTGACACCATGAACTTTGACGTGATGAAGCTCTTCCATAGAGGACTGCGACAAGATGACGTCGAGCGTAAAGAAGCTCGCCTTAAGAAACACAACCCAACTTGCCTGAGATCCGGGGAGAACCTTTATTATGAAACGATTTCAGAAAAGGATGCCACCGTCCTCCGGCAGATGTTGAAAACAGGACCATCGGTGGGGATGCTTTCAATTAGCGATATATCTCTGAACGCTTTCAGGATTGCTTTCGACGAGCTTCACCCGCCTTCTGAGTTGCAGATCGTGTACCACGAGGTAGACTGTCAAGGCGAGGGCTTGAGCATAGATCTCTCGGCGGTGTTTGCAAAACTGGACTCGTTGGAACTTCGTTGCCACAACATCGGGAGCGGATTCGCAAAGGAAGTTGCAAGGTACATCGAAGGCGACTCGCTCCAAAAAATAGTCATCTGGGAAAGATGTGGAGGTGACGAAGGTGCCGCCCGCATCATCAAAGCCATCGAAAGAATTCACACCCTCAAAAAGTTCGCCTTGGCCGAGATGGAGTTGTCCCCCAAGATGTTAATCACATTCGCGGAGATGCTCGCGACTAGCTCCACCCTCGAGCTGCTGGACATAAGTAGCGCATGTGCCGCGCAAAGGGATAAAGTGTCATGGCTGTTGTCACGGCGCCACTATATTATTTCAAAAGACTCGAAATAAAGTGGTCCAACCGGCTTCTCTCAGAGCTAGGCACACTCATCCGCAATGAAGCATGCCGCTCCAAGGTGTCCGTCAGCTTGGGATCAATTGCCGACGAGAGAGCTCTTCAGAATTTTTGGGATGCCGTCGCCAGTGACAAAAAACTTCGCGAACTTTTCATCCACGCAAACAAGTATGGAAATGTAGACGTCGAAAGTGTAGGTGCTGAGGACGAAAATGAAGACGCAGACGAAGAACGTGAGGACACAGTCGACGCACGTGAGGACGCCGCAGGCAAGCTGGCTCGCCGCGTCGATCCAGTGAAGCGTAAGAGGACTCTCCGAAAAAGACTCGGCAACAAGCGCATGAAGAATGACAACGAACGTCCTCTTGCCAGAATCATCGATGCCATGAAAGAGAACTGTTCCATCAGAAAGTTCTTCATGGGGACCGATTCGGTGACGTCCGAGATGGCGACGTCCCTCTCGGAGTTGTTTGCGGTAAACCGGACGCTCACTCACGTCCGCGTGGGCAGTTTCCGGGAAATATCGCCCAGTGACGTAGACACTGTCCTGCGCGGTTTGCAGAAGACCTACAACCTGGATCCTCTCGGCGTTCACTTGAAAACAAATCAGTTGAGAACACACCGCGAAACATACGCGCTTTTAGACAGGAACTCTGCACTTGTAAACAAGTCCTCCCGATTTGTCATTTCCGGCGTTGGAATCAGCGATCAGCAAGGCACTGATGGTCCGAAAAACGTGCGCTTAAGTGGTTTCCTCGTCAAGAAAGTCCACGAGCTGGTTAAACGACCGAGGAGTCTACTAGAAACAAATTCAACTTGAGCATGCTTAACCATTGGATCACTACTCCCGCAAAGGGACAGACACAGAGTCTGCCCGTAAAGTGATAAGACTGGGTCTGATAAAAATGATTTTTTTATCCGGTTGGAGGATGCTATATTTAAAACCTTCAAAACGTTTTCACGAGGGATTTATGCACTGATCACAACGCATTAACCCGATGCAAAGGCAAGTCAGCTGCTGTGACCTCCCTCAGAGACCCTGTAGCGATGACCTTTCTGGTTTCTATTGAGTGTTACAGGGGGAAAGTCTGCCGGCTCACACCAGGGTTAACATCCTCATACAGCACGGAAGTGAACATTGCATACTTCGTATTCTCAACGCTCATGAGAAGCCAGAGATCGAGCCTACTGTATTCACACTGTTCCTACCAGTGAACGGGCTCTTCCAGAATCAATGACTGAGGTCACATCAGGTGATTTTCAGGGAGTCTTTGCGCGTCGTAATTGATGTATCGCCACCCAAGATAACCGTTTGAATAATTGAAGTTATATTTACTGACACGATCGAAAAATTATTTTTTTACAGATGCAGTCGTATGACATTGTAGACAGACCTTGTATAGTCAAGTACGGACAGCAAGTCATTGAACCACGATTACGCTACATGTAGTTCAACAACATTGTCGAAATGCCATATCATTGTGCTCAACATGAACACGACGGAAGTTTGCGGACCTGGAAGAAGTGATCAGCACGGACTGAAGGCTCGCACGAAGCTCACAGCCAGCGTCTGTGCGTGTCAAGATTCCATCTTCAGGAAAGTGCATTCGCCGCGACTGCAAGGAACCCAAGTGCAGTGCTGCTCATGACTCGCAGTTTAAATAGGCTACACATATGAGTATACATTATGCATTCTGCAGTAGATACCATTCATTGCCTTTGTTTGTTCGCGCCTTCAGTGTTGTGTGCAATAATAAAGAGCCGACTAATCCTGGCTTCTTTCACTTGAATGTTGTGCTTTCCGGCTGATACTGAGATTAGGCAAAGCATCTTTTTGTTGGGAAATAAATATATTTATCCTTGTTGACAACGCTCCCGTTGTGCCATATCCCATACCTTCACGAAGACTAACTGGCCCATTTAATTATTACTCCCACAATATATATATATATATATATATATATATATATATATATATATATATATATATATATATATATATATATATATATATATATATATATATATATATATATAGGCATGGTGGTTAACTGGCCGTAGCGTTGCAAGTAGTCAAGTGGATCCTTCGTGAGCAGTGACAACGTGGTTTATTTCGACGTTTCAGCCAGAGTCTGGCTTTCATCAGCATTGAGGGTACAGCTTGTTGGTGCTCAGCTTTATACAATCTTAAATCAGAGGAGGAGAGAGAGAAAGAGGGAAAAAATGAGAATATAAGGTGGGCTCCCCCGCGCACCCCTTTTCACCCTTCCTCCTCCCTCTCCCTTTTCTTCTTTAGGATGTCTGTGGTCTGTGTATCCTTCCTTTCACTAAGGTATTGTTCCCGACCAGACGCCGCCGCATGGCTCTGGTGGTTCGGTGTGGGGGATAAGAGCTTTTTAACGAAGTTTAAGTCTTAAACTACTCAGCGCCTCGTCGACATCTCGTCGTTGAACGAGGGGCGCCGCGTATTGCCGCAGAGGCTGGCAAGCGGGTGCAATGCCAATTCTTGCCCGCTTCTGGATTGCGCGTGCAGTAAGGGTACAGTTACCCTAGTACAGTGCACTAGAGGGGGGCAGTGGAATGAACGAGGCGGCCGCGCCGCATCTCGGTTGATTCTCCGGCGGGTGACAGTAGCGGCGGCGCTGTCTTCCTATGGGACTGAAGATCTCAGGAGCGTCTGCATTGGTAGAGCGTGCGCCATAGCCTACGAAAGCGCACAATTGCTTGTTTTTATCGCGTCTAATGCGTTTCTGAGCCTTTACCAGTGGACGCACCTGCTACGCGCCATGGTGCACGAGTGAATATGCAGGCACACCGAAATCGCGTCGTTACATTTGCTGTTCCGAGAACCTGTGCCGACCAAAAAAAAAAAAATGTCAATCGGAATTCGCACGGATCCACCTAGCTTCTCAATCAAGCAGCACTTTGAGCTGCGTTACATCATAAGTGGCTACTGGCGAACTACAAAGAGAGGAAAAGTTTCAAAATTGCGATTAGATCATACGCTCGTTTTGTCGGCAGTCTCTACGATATCCAGAGCACAGTCTTCCTCATATGAGTCTACATGAGCTCGATTTTTTCACGAGAAACCGGAGTATAAGTAACGTTGTCACAACATTTATATCGGTGACGACTTAGTTTTATCATGCCAGTTTGACTGAAGATAATAATTATTGCTTTCTTAAAGGCTTATTACAATGTAAACATAGTAAAAACAACACACAAGCATATTAAAAAGTGTCATTTGTATATGTAGCCTTACTGTTAATCTGCCTAAATTCATTGCAACCAGTTCTCATTTTGTATCGACAGCTTAAATTAGGCTGCTTTCCAAATATCCTATTTGCGTAACGGCATTGCAAGCCAGCAAACTTATGACGATGTTTTGTATTATAAGCGTAGTGCTATTAGTAAGTGTCGAAAGTGTAGGCAGGCAGTGCTGCATCTTGTTCTGAGAAATTTAAGTTTTAAATGTACACAGTAAATACACACACACACACACACACACACACACACACACACACACACACACACACACACACACACACACAAACACACACACACACACACACACACACACACACACACACACACACACACACACATGAGCGTATAAATATCCACAAGTACACGCACTTAAGTCAGAAGTCACCGCCCCATTACAATATATTCAATTTTTAGGCGGTGCATTTTTAGTCAGACTACGTCAGGCTTAAACTACCTTTAAGACGTCATATGGTCGAAAAGGTGAAATTTACAGTGCGCATTTGTACAGAGACACGCTATTTTCACCTTCGCCAACTGTAAACGTTCGGCGCAAGGCTAGCCAGAATTTTTTTGTTGTTGTTTTGACGGGGGAGAGGAAGCAGCATAACGACTAACTTTGGCAATCGGTGGTCGCTGTGAATGCGTTTAAATATTTAAGTATACCCTCAAAAGTGAAATTACGAAAACACTTCGCAGTGCAGGAGGTTCAAATTCCCTTCCTCTCCTCTTTTTGCTTATAGCTTCCTGATATTGCGTGCGTTTGACACGGTATTTGTTTTTTAATCTCGCAGCTTTCTGAGCACAGCTAACTTCCAATAAATCGGCTCAGTTATTCTGAATAATATAGACGCCTAACCAACGAATAAAGAGTTAAGACAGAAGAAATCATAATAAGACAGGCGCTTTTTAAATAATTTTCGACTCTCACAAGGGCTTTTTTGGAGCTCAAATTCAGTAGATTGGTGTGTCATACTTCTAGGGCTATAATATCGTGTTCTAGACATGAATTACGGGCAGGTACGAAGAAATCCGCATCAAGAAAGCGCGACGGAGGAGCCGAAGCGCATAGCAGTTCCTGCACGCAGCGTGCGGCTCTTCAGTACTACTCGACTGCAGCGCCGCCGCCACGGGCAACGCGGAAGGGATCAGGCGGCGAGGCGCGGTCACGCCATTCAACACTTCTAGCAACCCTGTGCACCATCGGGAAACTGATGGAAGCGCCGTTCCACTCATTTCGGATCGTCACGACACGCATGCTGCGCAGCCCACATGCTTTTCGAGCCGGATAGAGAGTCGCACCTTCTGCTTCACATTCGGATGTAAACAAAAGAGGAAAATTTGCTCACTTAATACGGCCGACATTCGGCTTCACCACGAGTGACGTCAGGGCCTCTCCTTTATGTTTTTTTTTTCTTCCTTCATGCTTCCTCCACACTTTTCACGTAGCGCGCTGGCTGGGCATGCCCTTTCCTATCTTTCCTTCCTCCGTGCCTGAATACCACCACCCCGAGTTGGGCAGTCCAAACAAAATGTGCGGTAAGTTTTAACCCTGAAGGTATTTTCTACTTAGGGCAGGTAATAACCGCAGAGCCGAACCACGAGATTGAAGTAAGTAGGAGAATAAGAATGGGGTGGAGCACATTCGGCAAGCACTCTCAAATTTCAAATTATGACAGTGTGATGACGTTTATTCGAGCCGAGAAGTCGCAACGAGGTCGCAACGGAAAGTGGGCGTACGGCCAGTCTGGCAATGGCGGCACAAACTCTCGCGCCAGCAGAGCACGGGCTTTTTGTTGTCTTCCGAAGGCGCATACGCGTTGGTGCGTATGCTCCACTACAATACCCCCGGGGTGAAGGGTAGCCATCCTGGCGACTCAGGGAGTAGGCACAATGAGGGGGTCGTAGTAGGGCTTGAGACGGTCGACGTGTACGGTCTCGCGTCCTCGACGGCGCAAATCTGGTGATTGTGTCAACGGCTCGATGATGTAATTCACCGGGGAGGTCGCGTCAATGACACGGTACGGACCATGGTACCGGGCCAGAAGTTTAGAAGACAGGCCAGGAACGTGCGGGGGCACCCAAAGCCACACAAGGGAGCCAGCACGAAATGTAGGAGCTATGCGGTGAGCGTCGTCGTGTCGAGTCTTTTGTAGACCTTGAGCCTCACTTGTCAGAGACCGAGCCAACTGACGGCAGTCTTCAGCGTATCTGGCTACTTCCGAAAGCGGGGAGCACTCAGATGCATCAGGGCGGTACGGTAGTATAGTGTCGAGTGGGTGGGAAGGTTCGCGGCCGTACAATAGAAAGAACGGGGAAAAACCGGTAGTCGCTTGCGTCGCGGTGTTATAAGCGAAGGTAACAAAGGGCAATACAGCGTCCCAGTTAGTGTGGTCGGAGGCGGTGTACATCCTCAGCATGTCGCCAAGTGTGCGGTTGAACCGCTCAGTAAGACCATTTGTCTGTGGATGGTATGCGGTAGATTTACGGTGGATAATGTTGCATTCAGCGAGGATAGCTTGGATGACCTCCGACAGGAACACTCGACCCCTATCACTGAGTAATTCCCGCGGAGCACCATGGCGTAGAATGAAGCTGCGGAGAATGAAGAGTGCAACTTCGTGGGCGGTCGCTGCCGGTAGAGCTGCAGTCTCAGCGTAGCGTGTCAGATGGTCGACTCCGACAATAATCCACCGGTTTCCAGAGCTGCTATATGGGAGGGGGCCATAGAGGTCTATACCCACGCGGTCGAATGGGCGAGCCGGGCACGGGAGCGGCTGTAACATGCCAGTAAGGCGCCGCGGAGGTGTTTTGTTCTGTTGGCAAGTGGTGCAAGACTGAACGTATTTGTGCACAAAACGATACATTCCTCGCCAGTAATAGCGTTGGCGCAGCCTTTCGTAGGTTTTCAGGACACCTGCGTGAGCACTTTGGGGATCTGCATGGAAATTCATGCAGATGTCAGAGCGCATATGAGTTGGGACAGCAAGGAGCCACTTCCGACCACCAGGCGTGTAGTTGCGGCGGTACAGAATGTTGTCACGTAAGGCAAAGTGGGCTGCTTGCCGGCGCAGCGCTCTCGTGGAAGGGACAGAAGACGGATCGGTAAGGTAGTCGACTAACAAGGCAAGGTATGGGTCTTTACGCTGCTCCGAAAGCATGTCAGTGCTTTCGAGTGGTGACAAGGTGGTAAAAGGGGGTGACAGAGAAGCCACATCTGGTGTTAATGGCGATCGGGAAAGTGCATCGGCGTCCGCATGCTTGCGGCCGGAACGATATACGACACGGATGTCGTATTCCTGCAATCGAAGTGCCCAACGGCCCAGACGTCCGGACGGGTCTTTCAAGGAGGACAGCCAACATAGAGCGTGGTGGTCTGTGACCACGTCGAAAGGACGGCCGTAAAGGTACGGGCGAAACTTCGTAAGCGCCCAGATTATGGCCAAACACTCCTTCTCTGTCACGGAGTAATTCAATTCAGCCTTCTTAAGAGCGCGACTTGCATAAGCGACTACGTATTCGGTTTGAGTGCCTTTCCGTTGTGCCAAAACTGCGCCAAGACCAACGCCGCTTGCATCAGTGTGAACTTCTGTGGCAGCAGTGGGGTCGTAGTGGCGAAGAATAGGTGGCGAGGTCAGCAGGCGGCGCAGCTGGTGAAATGCGTCGTCACATGCAGGTGACCATGCAGATATACCTTTGCTGTTGGAAAGCAGACTAGTCAGAGGTGCAATGATGGTCGCGAAGTTGCGCACGAAGCGACGAAAGTAAGAGCAAAGACCAAGGAAACTTCTTAGGGCTTTCAGTGATGTGGGCATTGGAAAGTCAGCGACAGCTCGAAGCTTATCGGGGTCCGGAAGAACACCGTCTTTTGTGATGACGTGTCCCAAGATGGTTAGTTTTCGGGCTGCGAAGTGGCACTTCTTGGTGTTAAGTTGTAGGCCTGCAGAAGCTAGACACGTCAGAATCTCGTGGAGACGACGAAGATGTGTCGGGAAATCAGCTGAAAAGACTACGATGTCATCTAGGTAACACAAGCAAGTTTTCCACTTGTGGGCCCGCAATATGGTATCTATCATGCGTTCAAACGTCGCAGGCGCGTTGCAGAGCCCAAATGGCATGACTTTGAACTCATACAGGCCATCCGGCGTTACAAAGGCGGTTTTAGGGCGATCACATTCAGCCATTGGCACCTGCCAATACCCAGAACGCAGATCCAAGGATGTGAAGTACTCGGCGCCTTGTAAACAGTCAAGAGCATCGTCTATTCGTGGTAGCGGGTAGACGTCTTTCTTTGTAATCTTGTTTAAGCGGCGATAGTCCACGCAAAATCGAACGGTGCCATCTTTTTTCTTTACCAGAACCACGGGTGACGACCAAGCGCTTTGAGAAGGCTGTATGACTCCACGTTTAAGCATGTCATCTACTTGCTCCGTAATGACGCGGCGCTCTTCGGCAGAAACGCGGTAAGGACGCTGTCGCAGAGGCGAATGTGAGCCGGTGTCAATAGTATGAGTGACAGTCGTGGTGCGACCCAAAGCAGGTTTCTGAAAGTCGAAAGAAGAGCGAAACTTGTTAAGGAGAGCAACAAGTTGGCTGCGATGCGAGGGGGGAAGGTCTGCGTCAATAGCATTGTCGAAGGCTGGTGAGCTTGATGGCTCAGACGCCTGAGTGATTGCGGTAATCTGACATGGCGCTTCGTCGGGAAGAATAATATCATTGATATGGTCGACAGGTTGCACATATCCTAACGTTTCACCACGAAGCAAGCCAACGGGGTAGTTGCAGTGGTTGGTAACCAGCATTACGGTTAAACCAGACGCAATCGTAAGAACGGCAAATGGGAGCACGATGCCCTTGCGTTCAGTAAAAACAGGGGATGGCGTAAACACCACCGTGGCGTCAGGTTGCGCCACACATGAAAGGCTAATAGGGACTGAAGCTTCCGGAGGCAAGGTGATGTCGTCGTCAGCGATGAGTTTGGAGAGCAGTGGTGAATGGTCGGGTGGTGGAAATTCACAACTTGGCACTAGGGACACTTCCGCACGGCAACAATCGATGATAGCTTCATGACCTGATAAGAAATCCCAACCCAGGATGAGGTCATAAGAGCAAGATGGTAGTACAAAAAATTGGACGATGTACAAAACGTCTTGGATGACGACGCGCGCCGTACACACAGACGAGGGCTGTATGCGTTGCGCGCTAGCCGTGGACAGCACGATGCCACAGAGAGATGTGGTCACTTTCTTCAGTTTGCGACAAAATTTTGCGTTCATCACAGAAACGGCGGCCCCAGTATCAATTAACGCTTGTGTGGCGACTCCCTCAACATTGACATCAACAACATTTCGCGGCGAAAATGGAGGCCTTGATAATTGCGCAGAAGCTGCAGTTCTTGCCTCTGGAACTGCACTGATTAGTTTCCCTCCTCAGGAGGTGGTCTACGACGCATAGGAGATGGCGATCGACGACGAGGAGATGGGAAACGAGAGGTCGATGGGCGACGATCCGAGTCAGAGTGCCTCTGTTCGTATGCAGACGTAGTGGCCTGCTGCGACGCATAGGTAGGAGTTCCAAAGGAGGCGTACGCAGGTGTGGGACGGCGGCGGCAGTAGCGTGCAATGTGTCCAGCGATGCCACACGCGAAGCAGATAGGACGGTTGTCATGGGTGCGCCACTCATTAGATGGACGGAAAAAGCGAGGTGAGGGCCTGTAAACCGGAGGCGCTGCCGGAGGAGGTGGAGCCGATAAGGATACTGGATGCGGTGGGGGTCGCGCAACCACAGCGGCGTAGCTGAGAGGTGAAGATGGTGCAGGTGGTGCGTAGCTGACAGCTGAGCGATTAGATGCTGCTGAAGTGCATGCGTAAGGGGCCTGCACTGTAGGTAGGACATCGCAAATTTCAGTGCGTATGGCCTGCTGCAGTGTCGAAGGCAGACTTGCGGTGGGCGCGTCGCTATGCGGCAGCAGGGAAAGCTGTCGGGCGACTTCCTCCCTGATGAAGTCTTTGATGTGGTTGGACAGACTTTCTTGGCGAACGTTGACATTTGCGAGTGCGACAGCCGAGATTGAATCTGGTGGTGAGACACCCTGTCGGGCGATGGAACGCTGACGGCGTAATTCATCGAAGCTCTGGCACAGGCTTACGAGGATCGCCACCGAGGTCGGGCTTTTCGCTAGCAACATCTGGAATGCGCCATCCTCAATACCCTTGAGAATCTGCCGAATTTTCTCTTCTTCGGGCATAGATGGGTTAACACGCTTGCAGAGGTCGAGCACATCCTCAATGTAACTCGTAAACGTTTCGCCAGGCTGCTGGGCTCTGTGGCGCAGACGCTGGTCAGCGCGGAGCTTGCGGACCTCTGGTCGGCCGAACGCTTCTGTTACGAGGGTCTTAAAGGAGGACCAGTTGGCGATGGCGGTTTCGCGGTTGGTAAACCAAAGCTTAGCTACGTCTGCCAAGTAAAAGATAACGTAAGCGAGTTTGGAGTCGTCGTCCCACTTGTTGCTGACGCTTACGCGTTCGTACAAGGACAGCCAGTCTTCGACGTCTTGCTCACCACTTCCGCTGAAGATTGGTGGGTCCCGCTGGCGAGTAGCGCCGGGGCAGGTAGACGGGGCAGCCGATGGTGCTGGCTGGGCTGGGACGGGCTGGTTGGTGACTGCGTCAGTCATGTTTGGCGGTAGTCTTTCAGGCAACTTGCGAGAGCGGAGCTCCAGGTCTTCTAGGGGATCTCAGCAGCCTCCACCAAATGTGATGACGTTTATTCGAGCCGAGAAGTCGCAACGAGGTCGCAACGGAAAGTGGGCGTGTTACATCGTGCATAATGAATAGCACAGCATAAACGGAGACATCTTGTTTATTTCATCTTCCTCCTTCTTCCCCCGTGGCGGCCACCGAGCGCGTGCCACCGCACAGCGCTGTAGTCGGTAGCGACGCCTTATACCACATATCCCCTCTTGCAAAAAAAAAAAAAAAAATAAAATAAAATAAAAATAAATGGTAGAAACACACAAAACTGTTTTTGTCTACTTCCTAACGAAGTCCTTCAATTTCTTTGGGGTCTTCTTTTTACGCTTGCTTTTCCTTGCAGGCGCATTAAATCCTGGACTGGTCAAAGCTTGCGTGCCGTCTGGTGGAGATGATACGGGGTCTGCCCTTTCATGACCATCCGCTCTTGATGTGTCCCATTGGGGCGCACTAGATGACCGATCAGATGCAGGGGACCAGTTCATAAGGGCAGCGGTTTCAGGCTGTAATGCATGAGAAGACCGATTAAATGCAGGTGTCCAGTTCATAACAGCAGGGGTGCCCGATTTCATTTTGTTGACCGCTCCGGAGTGAACTGCGATTAACTTAGATGCGTTCCACACACGCCCATCGTCCAAAAGGTACGAGGCCGGTCCCCGTTTTCCAATGATCTTCTTGGGCGCGGAAAATTGTGAAGACAGCTTACCGTGAGCTGCAGTTGTCTTAACGCGCACGTAATCACCAACGACGAAACTGGGTTCCTTGGCTCCACGTTTTTCATCGGTGTAGCTCTTCGAGATCATTTGCTTCTTTTTGACATGCTCTCGTAGCTGTTCAATCGCCCTTGACGGGTCCGTGCTGAAGCATCTGTCGGGCAATCCCAATATGTCAAGTCTGGTGCGAGGTTGGCGTCGATGAAGAAGAACAGCGGGTGTCGCACCAGTAGTCGCGTGAGGCGTACAGCGATATACTTGCAGGTAATCAAGCATGGCTGTTCGTACGTCACGACGTTCAAGCAGGGCTAGTTGAATGTACGACTTCAGCACCCTATTGAATCTCTCCACCAAGCCGTTAGCTTGTGGGTAATACACGGAAGAGTTGTAGTGCGTTATTCCACGCTCCGTGAGAAACTCGTCAAAGCTTGCTGAAGAGAACTGTGGTCCATGATCGGATACAATACTACGTGGGTAGCCTTCTCGCGCAAAAAGTTCAAGTAAAAACTTCTTCACTGTAGACGTGGTCGCATCTCGCACGAACGCCACTTCAGGCCACTTGCTATAATAGTCAATAACAGTAATCGCAAAACGGCAGTCGGCCGAAGCTTGCGTGAAAGGTCCCACAATGTCGATGGCAATTTTTTCCCACGCCGCGTCAGGAAGAGGAACAGGTTGCAGTGGCGCTGGAAAGGTACGTGCGGACTTGTCACAAGACTGGCAAATCACGCATGTGCGCACCAGTTCTTCAATGTGACTATCCATGCATGGCCACCAATAGGACTCTCTCAGGCGAGCTTTGGTACGACTAATGCCTGGATGTGACTCGTGGGCCAGATCCATAAGGCGGCGTGTCAACGTTGCAGGCACGACAATCCTGTCACCCCGGCATAGGATATCACTTACAACAGAGAGTTCAGCCTTCACGTAAAAGTAAGGTAGCAATTCTTTTGACAGTGATTTCTTGTCAGGCCAAGAAGTAGTCGTGAAGTGCTTAACTTCACAGATAATCTGATCATTGGCACTTGCTTCTTGAAGTTCTGGCATGGTAACTACGGGAGACAACAAACAGATAAATTCCTCTTCTGGTGCATCGCGGATTAAACTCTGGACGGGTAGCCTGGAGAGAGCGTCAGCCACGACGTTTTCGCTACCTTTCCTGTATTCGACGGTATAGTTGTAGCAGAGCAACCGTGAGGACCAGCGCGCAATCCTTAATGGTCGGTGACCGGTGCCTTTCGTCGAAAGAAGCGTAACCAGCGCTGCGTGATCCGTTCGTAAGATGAAAGGTCGTCCCCATAGATAAACGTGCCAGTGTTCGCAAGCCCAAACACAGGCAAGGGCCTCACGTTCGCCGACTGAGTATTTCCGCTCATGCGGTTGAAGTGTGCGGGAGGCGAATGCGACAGTTTGCAGTGAGGTCCCGTTGTCTTGCTGAAGTACTGCACCTAATCCATATCCTGAAGCATCAGTTGTAACGAACACAGGCAAGTGAGGATCGAAAAGATGAAGCACTTCGCAAGATGTGAGCAGAGATTTCAGGCGCTCCAAACTGCTCTGTGCTGCCGCACTCCAAACGAAAGAGGCTTGTCCTCGTAGCAAGGCGCGCATTGGCTCGACAACATCCGAAAAATGAGGAATGAACTTGGAATAGAAGCCTGCAAGCCCCAGTAGCGAGCGGAGTTCGTTAATATTTGTAGGTGATGGTGCCTTTGTTATCGCCTCAATGGATGACATCAACGGAAATAATCCTTTGGCGCTCACAACGTGACCTAGAAAAGTCAACTCTGCCACGTCAAAGACACACTTGTTGTTGAGCCGGAGGCCAGCATCAGAAAGACGTTGCAATACAGCGCGCAAGTTTCCCAAATGGTCCTCTCGGGATCGCCCATACACGATGATGTCATCAATGTAAAATAGGACACATTTGCACCCTTTCAAGATCATGTGCATCATTTTCTGGAACGCTGATGGCGCCGACGCCAGTCCGAAGCAAACCCTCTTGAAGCGAAATAGTCCATCGTGAGTGATGAACGTGGTAAGGTCACGGCTCTCTAAACTGAGCGGTAACTGGTGATATGCAGAAGCTAAGTCTAGCTTCGAGAAACGCTGTGCCCCAGCCAGGCTGTTCAGGAGCTCCTCAGTTTGTGGCAAAGGAAAACTGTCTACTACCACAGCTTTGTTTGGCTCCCGTAAGTCAACACACATGCGAATCGAGCCGTCTTTTTTTCTGGCTACGACAATAGGGGAGACCCACTCAGAAGAGTCGACACGCTCAATGATGCCCTGAGCTTCTAATTTCTGAACTTCTGCCGAGACTTGCTCGCGAATGACAAGTGGCAGTCGTCTCAGTTTGCTGGCCACCGGTTGTACAGACGCGCGAACTCTGACCTTGTGAGTGAAACCTCTCACAGTTCCCAGCTCTTTTGCAAATAGGTGCTCAAACTCAGAACGTAATTCTGGAGGTAGCACCGGAGTTTCTTGCGTCATTAGAAGACACCTGAGCGGTGACCCTTGGATCTTCATATCCAGAGCAGCGATGCCGTCTAATCCCAGAATGGTCGTTCCCCCAGGCACAACGTATAGTAGAACAGAAGTGCATCGGCCGTGAAATGAGGCAGTAGCAATGAAGCATCCTTGTATAGGAATTGCTGCCTTTGAATAATCGAGAAGCTGGACGGATGTAGACTTCAGTGGATACGCTTTAGAAAAATAGCGTTGGTAAAGTTCTTCGGCCAGGATCGAAACCGATGATCCTGTATCGATCAAAAATGGTACAGAAATTCCTTCTATTTCCAACGCTGCGTAAATTCCCTTCTTACGGCTCCAGATCTGACAAACACTTAAATGGTCGTCTGGATCAGCTGTATCGTTACCTTCCGCTACATGCTGAACATTCTTCTCAAACTTCCGCAATGACTTGCACACCTTTTCAAGATGGCCAATTTTCTCACATTGTCGACACCTATGTGCTTTGGCCTTGCACAGAGAGCTATTTGCAAGGTGTGCCGTAGAACCACAACGATAACATACTTGCTCTTTCGGAGATATGCGACTTTGACCGTGCATGTTATAGCAAGTACATGTGCTACAATGCCGTTCTCTGTGATTTGAAGTATCTTTTACACGATGAACTTGCAAGTCATTTTGTGCAAGTTCTCTTGCTTCATTAGTCGCTTGATCATGCTGTTTGGCAATGGTAAGAGCCTTAGAAAGCGTGAGAGACTCTTCCAGCAGAAGGCGTTCACGTAAGTATCCACTTGTGGTTTTCTCTATGAGCTGGTCGCGTATCATGTCGTCCGTTAGATCACCGAAATTGCATGCTCCTACAAGACTTCTCAGCGCGGTGACGTAATCAGCCGCAGTCTCACCTGGGGCCTGCGTACGTTGACGGAAACGGTGACGCGCTGCAGTGACGTTCAACGTGGTTTTGAAGTGACCTTCCAGCGTCGCGATGGCGCGGTCGAACACATCAGGACTAGGGGACGTCAGTGTACCTGCCGCAGCGCTCGCAGGCACGAGGCACGGGTCGTCAGTAGTCGTCAGAGTCTGGAAGATACGTTGTCCTTCCAAGCCCAAGCAGTTGAGCAGGATCGCCTTCCGACGAATGGCAGGTAGGTCGAAGGCGCCCGAAGCAACCATGTAATTCTTGAAAGCCTGGATCCATTGCTCCCATGGAATGTCCGGGTGTCCAGGTGACGACAGGAACGGAGGTGGCGGCTGTAGCCCCGAAATACTCATCGTAGAAGATGGTAGGCAATAAACGAGGGCACAGATGAGGTTCAGGCCGGTAGCACATGGGCTGGTGAATCCTCGTCGCCAAAATATGTTACATCGTGCATAATGAATAGCACAGCATAAACGGAGACATCTTGTTTATTTCATCTTCCTCCTTCTTCCCCCGTGGCGGCCACCGAGCGCGTGCCACCGCACAGCGCTGTAGTCGGTAGCGACGCCTTATACCACAGGGCGTACGGCCAGTCTGGCAATGGCGGCACAAACTCTCGCGCCAGCAGAGCACGGGCTTTTTGTTGTCTTCCGAAGGCGCATACGCGTTGGTGCGTATGCTCCACTACAACAGGTAGATTGCAACTATCCCTCAAGAGGAAGGTATATAACAGCTGCATCTTACCGGTACTTGGCTACGGAACAGAAACCTTAAATTGAGGACGACGCAGCGAGCAATGGAAAGAAATATGGCAGGTGTAACTTTAAGAGACAAGAAGAGAGCAGAGTGGATTAGGGGACAAATGGGGGTTAAGGATATCATAGTTGAAATAAATAAGAGGAAATGGACATGGGCCAGGCATGTAGCGCGTAGACAGGATAACCGCTGGTCATTAAGGGTAACTAACTGGATTCCCAGAGAAGAGAAGCAGGTTAGGGGGAGACAGAAGGTTAGGTGGGCAGATGAGATTAAGACGTTTGCGGGTAGAAATTGGCAGAAGCAAGCACAGGACCGACTTAACTGGCGGAGCATGGGAGAGGCCTTTGTCCTGCAGTGGACGTAGTCAGGATGATGATGATGATGATGATGATGATATGAAAGTGCGTACCTCGTAATCACATGCAGGTTTTGGGAGTAACAGCAGCAGATATTATTTCATCTGTGCAACATGTTGGTATTATTCAAGAAAGACACGAATACAAGAATAACTAGAACGAATAGTAAGAGGGGCAACACACAAAAAGGATCAGATGCATAATGCGGGCACACGATAAGTCAAGTATAAATAATGCGCCAAGTCTGAAGGTGTGATCCACAGCACACAACGTAGTACCACGAACTTCCACAGATAGTTCACGCAGGCGACTTTCACATGTACTTACACATAACGTGCCCATAAGGTATGTTTATTAATGACACATTGCTCTAAAATGGAACAATAATAAAGATTACACACAGTATATAAAAATCGGGTCTATTAAAGATCAAGAAGTGGGCTGTGCGTCTCCGATTGCCACAGAGCAGTCTGGCACGATCGATCGCACGAACCAATTTTTCCGAACCTTCCCGAGTGTCCAGGATAACCGAAACGTACACAGTGCGCGCTCATCTGTTTTTCGCACTCGACCGCGTTTCTAATTCCAAAAACAAACGTGAAAAAAAAAATCGCGCTGCCAGAACCGTCCCTGTTATCGACGGTCCGGCACAGCGGCCATCTCACGCTTGCGTGTCTGTCTTTCCCGCACGCATTTAAGCTATGCGGTGAACCCTGCCGACGGGCGGAGTAATGGACATGCTCGAATAACAACAACAAAAAAAAAAAATGTCACTGGAGTTTCACCTGCATACTTCGCCTCTACAACATCACGCACAGCGCTGAAATCTGAGACTAGCGGTATGCCAGGACACAACTGTTCAACAAAAGAAGAAGGAGGCAATGGGTGTGCCAGGGTACGCTCCGCGTGGACAAGCGTGGAACAGAAGTATACGGACCGTGTCCCCCGAGATCAACATCGATTATCGTGTCGAAGGGGAAAGGTGGGCGAGCGAAGTGCAAGCGCTCGTCCGCACGACCGAAACGGCCGAGGACTCTTCAGGAAGGAACGTACAGGAAAGACATTTAAACAAAAAAAAATAATAAAGACGACGGAGAGAGAGCGAGAGAGTTGGGGCCAGCGGGCGATGCAGGAAGATGCACACTGGCGTACCCTTCGAACCACCACGGTTGCGCCAGAGGTGCAGTCCCGGCCGGCCAGCTTCGATCTAGCTTGAACTGCCCGCCGCTGCCCGCCGGTCGCGGCTGCGGTGGCATCGACTGGTCGGCCAGTTTCGCCGAGACCATCACTCCCCTCGGGTTCACACATGACGTGGCAGCAGCGGAGGCTCACGCCAATCCTCGAGAAACTGCATTTCGCGTCTCACGGAACGAGCAAAGCAGTCGAAGTGTGTGTGTGTGTGTGTGTGTGTGTGTGTGTGTGTGTGTGTGTGTGTGTGTGTGTGTGTGTGTGTGTGTGTGTGTGTGCGTGTGTGTGTGTGTGTGAGAGAGAGAGAGAAGAGAGAGAGAGAGAGAGAGAGAGAGAGAGAGAGAGAGAGAGAGAGAGAGAGAGAGAGAGAGAGAGAGAGAGAGAGAGAGAGATCCTAGTGATTTCAGAAATCCCAACAGTAACCGAGACAGGAGCGGCGAAGTTTCAATCGGTATGGTACTTTATTCAGGGCGATGATTTCTCGCTCACAATCGACGACGCCGACACCGCTATTTCTGCGAAAGGGTCTTTTTAACGCAATCGTTTTAAAATGACAGAAATGCCCATTGATTTTTGTGTCATTAATTACTTAATTGCATTTTTCGTTTCACTTCGTCAAGCTCTTTTTCAAATGATATGTCGATTGGCGGGTTATTTACGTAGTTATTCGATTCTGAAATAGAAGGACGATTGATTGGTATTGCCATTGACGTAACACTAATGCGTCTACCTCACATTTAGCGCGAAATCCCCATTAACCCTTTTTTGTAATTATGTCTGATTCTTCAATTATGCCCTATAATTCTAAATTTAACAGGACGATCTCCGCATCTGCGTTCACATTCTCCTTGTCCTTCTGAATTAACATCCTATATCAAGCAGTATTTTTTTTATTTATACTGAAATATGAAAAACTAAACACATGAAGCTACGCCGAATTGGAGTCCGCTATCATATCATATTAAAACCGGGCACTCCTTGCCGACGGCAGCAGCGTACAGGTTAAACATGCACAAAGCCAGGGTGTTTAGCCCGATTCCAACGACTTCAAGGCTAGGCTCAGTTTGCTCTAGGGAGAATACTTTCAAAGTGGTTGAAGAGACGCCCAGAGCGTGGTCTTTGAACTCTAGGCCTGACGGCAGGATGCTTTCTTGGCCTGTCAAGACGAGGCTGGTGCGATTTTGCCGATGGAAGTTGCTGGCACTGCAGATGGGCAGCAGGGCTGTGGATGACTGCAGCATTCGGCGTACGCTGCACGGCGTGTGGTCGGTAAAGTTCAGTTGGCAGTCCTCAGGAAAAGGAAGCAAGCTTGGGTAGAAATGAAACTGTCCCCCTCTGCTCGCGAGGCAGCCCACGAAGAAGGCCGAATGGCGACCACACGGTGATGCGACGAACCATGCACGTCTCGCTCTCGAGCAAACGCTGGCGGGTCATCAGCTGGTACAGCCCTCCATCTGCGACCGGTGGAAAGGAGAGCGACAACTTGCAGAGATGGTTACAGTTCTCGGCGACTTGTACCTGAGGGCGGTCTGGTACGTTGCGCGGACGTTGCGTGACCAACAGCAGGCGGGCTTGTTGGCAGAGCATCTCTACCATTCTTCTGTTGTCCTCGTTCACAACGCCGTCCAGGGAGAGCTCGACTAGGTGTTCGAAATATCCTAGGTTCTCACGCACAAGTCTTGGAAGCCGTGACAGAATGGCCACGGGGAGGCGGTACTCAATGTAGCGGAGCCCATCGCGACTCAAGCGGTGCTTGAGCAGGTGGTACAAAGAAGTAAAATTTTGCTGCTTCAGAGACTGCACCATTAAGTCCTTACTCACGCCGAGTGGGAAGGCACTGGGGAATATGTCCTCGTTCGCCGGGCAGAGAGAGTGGATGTTTTCGGACACGTAGACAACGCAGAGACGATAGAGGGACGCAGGAGACTTGCGGTTCGCCATTATCGTTCTCCAGCATCAAGGCTTCCCACGCAACACGAGGGAAGACGAAGAAGCAGGCGTTTTATTGTACGATATATGGTACGGAAGACTTTATTTAGTTCCTAATCAGTAATAACATTGTCATATTATAGCGTGGTTGGTGACAAAAACATTAAAATACAATGAAAGTTCAAAATTTATAGATAAGGAAATATTGTTAATATTACGGATTTAGCACCACTTGAGTGGTGGCCAGCCAGCAGGAGAAAGGAAGACGATATTTGGTGGCTCGTGGCACGAGGCTCCAGTTGAAACGCTCGGGGACTTTTCCTACAGGCAGTGAATAAAAAATATAGGTGGGAGCACCACGCGAAAATGTTTAAGCCCAGCCATAAAAAAAAGTCACAGCATATCCGCGGAGCTAGTGAATGATGATGAGTAGGAAAAAGCATGCGTGCCTCGATCCGTCCGTCCATCTGTCTGTCTGTCTGTCTGTCTGTCTGTCTGTCTGTCTGTCTGTCTGTCTGTCCTTCCGTCCGTCCGTCCGTCAGTCCGTCCGTCAGTCCGTCCGTCCGTCCATCCGCTCCTATCACACTACAGCTGGTGACAATCTAGGAATAAAAAGTAAAGTGTACCACTTTCCATTCGTATTATGCGCGTACAACTGCGGCCGCTCGTTACTTTGACGTAAGAGTCACGATGAACCAATGGCAAATTCAGCATGGCGCCGTTCGCGACGAGAGGCGATGTGCCGCTTCAGCGAGACCGTCAGGCGTCCATTCAGGTTTATGTAGTTTCTTCGTCAAGAAAAAGCTTCTTCATCCACTCGTCCTCAGGACCACTGTTGTCGGCCGTCATTCGATGCTGGCGTTTATGATTTGGCAGCGTTTTGAAGTGCACCGAAGTGGCATAGCTCCACCGCGTTTCGTCGGTTCGGCAGCGTGAAGCAGCAACAGGGCGTCCATTCTCGACGATTGTCGTCGCGGTCATTCGTGTGCGTAAGGGGAAGTCTGGATGTACGCGTGCGTGATCTGGGGAAAGTGATTTGCCGCCCGCATAAGGTGTAGCGTAAGCGTTGCCGCATGGGCGTATGTGAATGCATGACTTGGGTTTCGCAACGTGAGAATCTTGGGGATCGTTTGCGATATGCGCTGTGTTGTGTGCACCCATTTGACAGTTGTAAGTGCGGGCTAGGTGTGGAAAAAGGTAACCGAGAGGACCTGCCAGCGTCACGCAGTACGAGAGTAAACAAATTAGATGGGGAGAACATGCGTCTGTGTACGAATTAAAAAGTGAATTGTCGTTATCATATGTGTGTGTGTGTGTGTGTGTGTGTGTGTGTGTGTGTGTGTGTGTGTGTGTGTGTGTGTGTGTGTGTGTGCGTGCGCGCGTGTGTGTGTGTGCGTGCGTGCGTGCGTGCGTAATTCTCTGTAAGCCAAGTTTCTTGTAAATATGGCAGTTATAACGCGAGAACAAAACGACGACACAGAGACAAGGGCACGAAGGACACGAGCGCTAACTTCCCAATGAGTTTATTGCGCAGAGCGCGAAAATATATAGAGGAGACAGCAACCATGTGACAAAAACCATATGGCACAAAGAGCAATACATGATTAAGGGGAAAAAAAACAAAAAAAAATCAGAGAAAAAGGCAAAGAAAAGTCTATAAGGAAACGAAACAGAAAAGTAACGGTAATTATAACTACTTGCGCGAGCGCTCGTGTCCTTCGTGTCCTTCTTGTCTCTAGATCTGTGTCATCGTTTTGTTCTCGCGCTATAACTATCGTCATGCCATACCAACTAGCCCAAGCTGCCACACTTCTAACGTTCAGACACCTTCCGGTCATTCCGACACCGCATGAAAGGGGGGTCCTATAGACAACTTCCCGGGAGCATGCCGCATACCTGTTTCTATGCTGGACTCTGCATTCCGTTGATGACAGCGTTTTCAGGGGGTTCGTTGATTTAGTGAGGCTGATTAATTCGAACAGTGCAGAGAACAGGACACGAACTCCAACTCGTTTTCCGATTTTCTTGAGCCTGTATATTATCTGGCGTTTGCATGGAATCACGGTTATTCTTTCACGCTCTGTATCTGTGTTGCTCGGATTCTGTCGCTGCCTCTGCTCTGCCTTATTAGTCCGCAGGATAGCCTCAGCAACGAAAGCGATAAACGCCTCGGAGAAACCCGAAGCCTTAAGCCGGGAAACTTGAGCTTTGAAGCTCGCAGAGATGATGTGGGCGCACGACCTATTTAAGGCATTCTCAAGACATGTTCGTGCTATGCCTCGCTTAACCAACTTGTTGTGAGCGGAAGAAAAAGGAAGTAAAGGTTTCTGCGCACGTGGTTCATAACACCAACAGATGTGCTGTGAGCTAAAAAACAGTCTTAAATTCAAAAAAGCGTAACTTGTCATTCTCGGGCATTTCATGTGTCAACAAAAGAGGCTTTAAATAATCTTCAAACACACCTATCGTTTGAGTCGCAATTGAACAGAACATAGGAAGGTTACAATTTAGAAAAACCAAGAAATCATCCACGTATCTGAAGACTTTGACGACATGCGAGCCTTCCAACTTTTTTTGCAGTTTTTTCTCATTTTCGCCAGAACGATCACTGAGTAGAGGTGCTATGCATGAGCCGATTGAAACATCCTTTTTCTGCAGATAAATGCAATCATTCCGTTGAACGAAAGTAGAGGTAAGGTACAGCAAAACCAGGTCAAGAAAACCTCGCGCACGGATGCCAATTTTTAATTGGAAGTTCAATTCCCCGAAGACTTCTGTGTTATCCCTTATACATTGTAATACCTCATCGTAAGGCAGGGAGTAGTATAGGTCCTTTATGTCAATTGAAAAACCGAAAACATTAGATTGATTTGACTGTTTGAAAAATTCTATCAGTGCCTGCGAGTTTTTGATCAGAAATGAGTCATCAATCTTTAGACACTTTAGAAGGGTCTGAATAAACAAGCCGAGTTGCTTTTTGCCGCGTACCACTTTCTGTCACAATGACACGGAAGGGCATGTCGACTTTATGTGTTTTGGTAGAAAAAACAAACAAACATGCTGAGCCCATTTTTGTTACTTTTGCTAAAATGTTGTGCTAACTGTTTCAACTCTAGCTTACGACACATTTCATTAGCTGGCGTTTTTACTCTATCTAGACGATGTCGGTACAACATTTGAAAACAGAGCCAATAGTTGTGACCGGCTTTTCTAGGTACAAACAATTAGGAAGAACGGCGAAACCACCCTCCTTATCTGACGGCACGACACGAAGTTCATTGTCTCTCAGAAACTTGGTCGTCTTCCGCAACGGAAGGCTGGTGCTGGTAGGCTTACCCCGTAGGAGCACGTCGACGCCTTCTGAGATGCATCTGTCCGAATCCTCTGGTGAGGCGCAGCCAGCAACAGAGCGCACCATTGAAAGAAGCTCGGGTGCGGACCTCTCTCGGTCGACGGCGAACTTCGGACCAAGGGCGAGGGTGTTGTGGGCGTAGTCTGGGAGAACGAAATCACTGCTGGAGTGGACCTCACCTGATTGCCGGGGCTTGGTTGGGCACTGCGCACGAAGGCTAGTGAGCTCACGTGACCACAAGCTGTTCGCAGTGTGTTCGGTTCGGTCACAGTACTCTCGCCATCTTCTTTTCTTCGCTCCTGGTGTAAGATCTGTTTGTTAAAGCTGGAAATGCAGGGCGTCACGGTACATGCACTATTGTCGGTGCCATTCAGACCAAAGAATTTTTCATGCCCGTATGCCATGGCTGATAGAGGGGTGGTAACCTCCAAACAAGACTTTAACGTCCAGAGGCAGCTGCTTGGTGCGAATGCAGAAGGTAAAGGTGCGCGCACGGCAAATGGAGACTGCGATGAGGGTTATGAGGACTGAATGATGAAGAGAAACACACGAAAAAGAGCCCGAATAACTAGAAATTTAATTTAGAAGTGTGGCAGCTTGGGCTAGTTGGTATGACATGGTCACACGATAGTTATAGCACGAGAACAAAACGACGACACAGATACCTTCGTGTCCTTCTTGTCTGCTGGTGGTCCCGTCCACAGACCCTTTAATATTGGATCTTTGATGACTCTCGCAGGATTGGCTATATTTATTATGATAAAGTGTTTCGCGAATTAGTGCTCTTAATCGATGTGACGCAAAAACACACGAAAAACGCAAATGCCGCTGGTTTCTTCGGCACAGTTGTCAGGAATGTTGATTTCCACGGTTTATCAAAGTTATGACGACAGAAAGGTACACTGCAACGTAGTCTCGGGCAACTTTTTTTATGTCGCTCAGTGTACCATCACCTGACGAGGTAACCGGCAGGCCGCTTCTTTTAAAAACACTGACGTGCCACCGGAATGTCTAGGCGATTAGCACTTGATAAACGATGCCCTCGGGCAAGTGCCGACGGCGTTAGCCCATCTAACTACAAAACAGCTTGTCTGCCTTGCTGAATAACATGCACGGCCTATGACAGCACGGGAGCATTTACGTAGCATCGGATGAGAACGGCCATACGTGTTCGCACTTGACAAAACAGCCGGCATTGCAGTAGCTCTGGCCTTCAGAGATCACAGGCTTCGTAAGAACATTACAATAAAGTTGTTTCCATCCACTGTATGAACACTTCGCCGACGCACTGGGGTTTCATGCATGTGCGTCCGGTCAGTCACACGTGAACTGTGCGAAAGCATTTATTTCATCGTCGACCTTGTCCTTCGCGACAAGCAAAACTCGACAGCAAGAAGACTTTCACCTTTGACAGCCCCACGCTTGGCATTGCAATCTAGAAAATGCAGTACGTCCAACAACAATAATCCGCACTTCATACTAAGAAACTTTATTGCGCACACACTCAGATGAAGCTGCGGCGCGGTGACCGGCCACCAGCAGCAAGTCAGGCTGATGAGGAGGCGCAAATGTTAAAACAATGCATGCGTGAACAAAAGAAAAATGAAGAAAGTAACGATGACTGCAATGGGACTGGAACGAATATCACCAGTTCTTGATGTGCAGCTTTAACCAACTACGCCACAACTGCCTTTGTTCTTTTTTTTTTTGTTGTTGTACTACGCCACAACTGTCAATTGGTGTCGGATGGCAAACAAGCCAGTTTTGTATTGTTTTCACGCTAAACCCAACTTCAACTAACATTTTTTGTTTATTTTTACGTTTGGACGTAACTTTAACGGCTTTTATCATTACGTCTAGATGTACCACTAGCCACTCCTGACTATTCAAACGAAGCGCCTAACCGGAAAATGCATGACGTCACTTCTGTGCGGCGCAGCAGCCGTTGCTGTGTGGGGGAGGAGGTGCTGAGGTGGCTCGGGGGCCGCGCGGCGCAGACGTCTCTGCCACACAGAACACTGCAAACCGACGCGCGTATTCTTAGAAGTGTGGCAGCTTGGGCTAGTTGGTATGGCATGACTGTCTTCCGTGTTCTTCTTGTCTCTGTGTCGTCGTTTTGTTCTAGCGCGTATTCTTTTGCGATCTATGGCGGTTCCACTATGTTTTTCCTCTAGCAATATGGCCGCCGGCGACTTCACTTGCTTCCGCGGCCAGGATTGCCACTCCAGAGGTTCTATAGAACCGCCTTGCCTGACACTCGAAAAGCAGCAGCCCATTGGCATCGATTGAGTTTCTTGTTCAAATTGTCTGCAGTTAGCTGCTGCACTTTTGGTCGATCGGCATTGCGAAGCTCCGTTTTATTTCAGCTTTGATCAAAGCGAGCTTGCGAGTCGGACTTTACGGGCCGCTACGACGAAGCGAACGTGTCTAGAGGCTGTGAACCTTGTCAGCTGCTGTGATTCATCGACCTCTGGCTGCGGAGCCTTCAGCGTGAAAATTCAACGCCGGCAAATCGCGCGGAGATTGCCTACAAAGACGCAATAATCTTGCACAATGGGGGCGTGTAGGCCGTTGAGTGAAAATGCGCTGCTTTGCACCTGAACATGGCTCTTTTCTTTTCAATGCGCTACAGTTTTTGTCATTTTATAAGCTTTTTCGACTTGTACAGCTAATGAGATGCACACCTTGTGAATGTTGGAAATTGTTGTCACATTCGCTGAAAATATGTTTACTGCTAAAATTTGTAGCACAGATCACAGCATAAGTTCTACTTGTTTCTGCTCGAAATGAGTCTGCTGCAATATATGCTCATAAATTCAATACATAGTAGAGTCAAGTGAACCTTCAGTACATATACGCATTTGTACATTTTTCGTAAGTTTGCAGTGAAGCATACTACATTTGCATGAGTCCATCTAGTTCGGGAATTACCTAGCTTTGTCCTCTGAAGAACGTCACTAAAACGAATGCATCGTAATGCCATCCACAAGACAAATTCACAAAAACAGCAGGGCTATGTCCACACTACCTTTCTTATATGCAGTGTTCCCGTATACATTCTTTTTAGTCATGCATCATAAATCCGTTCACGCTTCTACCAGAGTAATCAGAACTTTTTTTTCTCTTACAACCCAACCACAGCCTCCAAGGAACTGCTCATGTCAGTGTACGCTTGGATACCTCACCACTCAGAACCTACCTCAAGTCAGCGGACAATGTGTCATCACTGAAAGCAAGCTCATAAGTCAAAATCCTCGCAAGGTATGGTTGAAGGCACCTTATTTATTGAACATAATTTGTTCAACCATTTATGTCTTACCCTGCTCTCTTTTTTTTTCTTCTCAGAAAACTAGACTAAAGAGAGACTATTGATTTTCAAGCTACCCACATCCAGTCGTAAGAAGCTATACAGTTGCCATAGTGACAACCCCATGCGCCATCAATATGCCAGCTGGACAAACGGAAGCCTTTTACTGAAAAACAGTGAAAGCGTACGGTATGTTCAATCTGTACAAAGTTGGGTGCACAGATTGTTGTTTCTTTCTTTATGAATTATTGAGTTTACAGGAAATGTGTAGGCTTCAAAACTCTTTAACAGTGCTTGTCATGGGCTGCACATACTGTACTTCACTCTACGTGTCAAATTTGCATAGAGTATCACATATAACTAGGTAACAAATGGGCTTGTAGTAGTGCATATTTACAAGCACTTCTTTGTCACATTTTGTATAGATTGCTGTGAATGTAAAGACTGTTGCAAGACAGTGGTAGGTACAGCTATAGTAGTGTTGAAACAGTTACTGATACCGCATGCATGTTGGGACTGACACTATCAAAGTTCTAAAAAAAAAACCGTGCAAGAACTCAAGCCTTCATTAAGCAAGACATGTTTTGCAGAGAGCAATCACAGAGCCAAACCATGAGAGTAAAATTCCTATAAGAATAAGAAAGAACGAGAATGGGTGGATCGCATTCGGCAAGCACTTTCAAATCATGAATGATAATCTGTCACTAACCCTCAAGAAGAAGGTATATAACAGCTGCGTCTTGCCCGCACTTACCTACGGAGCAGAAACCTGGAGGCTTACAAAGAGGGTTCAGCTTAAATTGAGGACGACGCAGCGAGCGATGGAAAGGAAAATGATATGTGTAACCTTGCGACACCAGAACATAGCAGAGTGGGTCAGGGAACAAATCAGTGTTGGAATCGTAGTTAAAATACGAAGTTGAAATATCGTAGTAAAAATCGCGAAGAAGAATTGGACATGGGCTGGGCACGTAGTACGCAGGCTGAATAACCGCTGGTGCTTAAGGGTAACTGATTTGACTTGATTGGACGCACAGAGAAGGAAAATGCATGAAGTGAGTATGGAAGGTTAGGTGGGCCAGTGATATTAAAAAGTGTGTACGTATAACGTGGCAGCAGGAAGCACAGGACCAAGTTGATTAACCAATCATGGGAGAGGCCTTTGTCCTGTAGTGGGTGTAATGAGGCTGATGATGCGCCAAAAACAAGCACCGACATGCACGCAAGCAGTGAGCCTTAGTGTTTAAATCTATGTCAATATTTGTGCTTCGAAACATGCTTGTTTACATGACAGAGTTAACGCAATCAAAATGAGATGTAATCAGTAATTTTCATTTGCTTGCATTTATTCCAGTGTGACTCCATGACCACCATTCCTAGCTTGTCCAAGGGCTCCAGTTCAGCGTCCTAAATCTCATCTACTGAGAAATACTGCTGTTCAGTTGTTTTCCTCCTCTAGTTAATTTAGTTTGGTTTGTTTTTGCAAAATTTTGTGATCACTCTGGACAGACATGTGCGAGCACCAACGAAAACAAGGGGCTCCCAGTTTGAATTAGCTGTTGTGGATACCAATGTGTTCAAATCGTCGAGAGATTTCCTTGAATATAAATGCACAGGTCTGTGCGCTTCTACTTAACCGAGTTCAAATAACGACCTTTTACTGTAGTATTATTTGTTTTATGTAAAATACCTGATGCACAATAAGGGATTTTTAAAGGTATGTCAATTTTTAACAGAACAATGACTGAGTGCACTCAGTAGGTATACTCAAAGTTGGCCAGTGTTTGTATATGTTGATAATTCGAAAGTCTACTAACAGCTATTTCCTTGATATTGGTGTGAATATGTAGCCAAAAGGACTAGTTTTGTATGATACCCGTGTTAAGAGTGAGGCAGACAGTTTGTAAGTAGTGAAGAATAAAAATGTGGATTCAGCTTCTGCTGTTGTTCATCATTTGAGCAGTGTCTTTGATGACTATGCACCATTGGCACAAGCATAAAAACTTTGAAGGTCACTCAAAAAATAAGGACCATTTGGTTCCAAGCAAGCAAATATTCATTAGCAAACGTTTTCATTGGTGGGCTTAGTTTAGTAAAAACCTACTTAACTTTTCTACAAAATCACTGCTAACTTCTTAGTGCTTCTTGTACCGTCAGTAGTTTCTTTAGTCAAACTGAATAAAAGATCGCCGCTTGATAATTGAACCTGTTGTGAACGGTGATCGGGAATTTCTGACTGTCTTCAAAGTGTACCCAGAGTAACTGTTTCTAGTGAAAGAGGAAATAATCACAGGGTGCTGGCACAGAACAGTAGGGCAAGCAATTAGTGTTGCCTACCAAAATATTTGATCTTGCCATTGGTTCTGATTGTGGTGCAAGGACGCATGTTGTCATGTAGGAAGACGATTCCTGATGAGAATTTATGAAGTCATCAACGTTTATCGTACTTATTACTGTGGTGAGTGTTTCACAGTATATATCAGCTGTAAATATGGCCCACATTTAATGAAATTAAACACTGAAAATTCCCTTTTTGACTTGGAAAATGGTAGCCATTTTCTAACTGGAGTGAGCTAATTGCTTGAATTTTTTTCGGCTTTTGTGAAAAGGAGGGGTGGCACCACTGTGTTGTTTTCAGTTGCGTACACTATGAAGCGTCGTCACTTGTGCAAACAGTGTGCGAAAACTAATCATCCCGGTTTAATTGGTAGCAGTTCAGAAACGCTCATCCACTTAATGTCCTTTAGTGTTTGAGTTGGTCGGTAAGCATTTTTGGAACCTAACTTTGTGATATCTGGGCATATGGGCTACAATAGCAAATTGTAGCGAGGCCAATAAGGGGAACTTTGTTTTACAAACCAGTAACTGTTAGTTCTCAATCTATTGCAATATCCTGTCCACTTGAACAGTTTGGTTGGTCTGGATGCTTGGCGTGGTGCTCCACTCTTATTTGTATGCATTTGTGCAGCTATTTCGGAAGTCTGAATGCCGTGTTCCCACACTTGCTTTACTCCTCACAGTTGATCCATGAACTGTGCACAACTCCTCGTAAATTGGAAAAGCTAGTGATTCCTTTTCATGAAAAATTGTAACTACAGTGTGCAACCCACAACAGGTGGGAGAAACAATATTCGCCAACATTGTTGTCTGCGTTCCCCGTCAAGCAGATGACTACTGAGCCAGAACAATCACTTCAGCACTTTCGCTGAGAAGTAGCAGATTGTGCTGTGCACATAACTCTTCAGTCTGACATCCAAATACTTAAAGACTAGGAAATGGCCCTTACTTTGTGAATAAAGATCATAGAACCTTTCATTATGCAGATTTGACTGCAATGATTATTCACTGCCTATTTTTTTAACATTGCTTCCATGACTTCCAGCACTTCTCAGCGGTCTATAGTGTTATTGGTGTTCCATATGTCCCCATTATATGTGTATATGTCATGTGCAGTGTATTGCAAGTGCTATTCACTGGTGCATGATTTCATTTTTACGAATGAGTGCTTTTGGGAGCACCAACAGGCATCCTCTATCTCGTGTGTCAGCTGATCTACAGTAGGCGAGCAAGGGCAAGGGTAACTAATTCCCTTAACTTGTAATCTGTGACAACTTTCTCAAGAATGTTGACTTGCTGAAATGTTTGACTCGGGCTTTCACTATTTGCCAACTGTTACTCAATTAAAGTGCCTGTCACTGCAACCCTTTTACCTCTTTTGAAACGTAAACCAAGTTTCCTTTTCAACATGATCCTGTAAATGGTGTTTTCCCAGAATGCACTTGCTTACCACAACTGGAAGTTGATCTAGTTAGTCGTAAAAAGACCGGACGCACAGGTAAGAACATGGATTCTAAACACAATATCGAAAACAATGTTATATGCAGGAATACCTAGCACAACAGCGTGGGGTCATTTCTTTATATTCAACACGATGTACTTCTCACCAATTTGTTGTCAAATATCATAATGCGGCTGAGGCTAATCGTACTGACACTGCACTTTTTGAGAGCATGTGTGGTGAGAAAGACGATAAGCAGCACAGTACCAAGTACTGTGCAAGGGGGTACGGGCGACGGAATGGCATTGTTGGCACGCCTGTTCCAGGCAGGGCCGTTCGAGTAAGTTGAAGGCACGCTATTTCAAGGCGTGGCGCTCTGTGAAAAACGCATTAAATTCACCATTTCCTGCAAGTTTCTCTCGGAAATGAAGGTTGGACTATGAGTTTTAGCACCCAATGTTTTAGTTTTCTAAAAACCTTGAAGGCAAATATTTTGTTTAGCATACGTAATAAATTAACGCTCGTTTTGAGTACAAACATTGTAAGACTCATGATATTTGTGCGCTTGCCAACAGAAACTAATTGATTCGCTCAGTGATGTGTTTGTATCTACATGGACATAATATGTTGATGTTGAAGGCGGGTACAATAAATGTCATCGCATGTCCAAGATTTAACATGAACTTTTGTTATTTTCCACACAACCTCAACTTCGTGACCCCCCGCTGACGGGCCGTTTTTTTTTTCCGGGAAAGGTGGCAGCTCTACTCGGGGTACAATTTGAAGAGAGTGAGAAATTCAATATCACCGTTCGCAACAGGTTCAATTACCAGGTTGCGATTTCATATGCAGATTGACTAAAAAAACTACTGCGACAGTATAAGAAGTGTTAAAAAGTTAAAAGTGATTCTGTTGAAAAGTGAAGTAGGTTTTCGCTAAACTAAGCCCACGAATAAAAATGTTCGCTAATGAATATTTCCTTGTTTGGAACCAAATGGCCTTTACTTTTTGAATGACCTTCAAAGATTTTATGCTTTACATTGACAGATGAATAAATGAGTTTGTTTTTTTGTGCCAATGGCGCATAGTCATCAAAGACACTGCTCAAACGAAGGATGGTGGCAGAAGCTGAATTCACATATTGACTGGTAATTCATATTCCGATGACTGGGCAGTCTGAACAACCTCAGATCACGAAGGGGAAGTTATCACAATAACTTATCAGTTCTATTATTATCATCTTTTCACCTATGCAGATGTGTTCTTTCTTAGCTGACGTGCTATCACCACAAATGCAGCTCATTTCAACCCTGAAATGGTATTGATAATTTTTCGCAGAGTCATGTAGTCATTCTGATCAATAACAGAATAAGTGCTCTGCATAACTTGTGTAGATTGTGTAGACTGCATAACTTGTGTAGACTCAAATTTGGAAAGCGAATTGCTATAGTTCACACTGCGCTGCTATACAGAGTTTTCAAGTGCCCTGGCTTTGTGATAATTGTGTTTGTTTCTTCGTCCGTAGCATTGAGGTATCAATTGATCTGGTTGTCTACATACAGTGGCTAAATACATTGTTATGACCCACTGTAATAAACCATTGTAACAATATAGTGTCATACAGCGATCAAGAGAATAATAAAGCAGGCTTTCTATACTCTGTGGCATGTTGCCTGAGGATCGCTGAAGATGCAGGTTAGCTGTGACCGCTCTATAATGAAGTTAAATGATAAAGCACTGCTTTGGACGATTCTATGTTGTAATTAACAATTGCTACCTTGACACCAAGGTGCTTTCCTTAACTTACTGTTAAACTAATTCACACAAATTTTGTGGTATTATTTAATAATGTAATTGCGTGCTTCTAAAAAATTTTCTTCTCACATACCAACTAGGACTAAGAATACAGGCCACGAGGACAGCTGGCCTATATACTGTGATAGAGACGTTATTTCACTGTTTTCAAGGTTTACTTTATGGCTTCCCTACAAGAACAGTATGCAAAGGGCACGTGAAACAGAGGTCAAGCACTGATATACGCTGTACAATGTTGTACTTTGTTGTGCCAGTCATATTGCTCAAAGTTGCATAGCATTTCAGCAGTTGACACTCCTTTGTGTACAATACACTGAACGTCAAGAAAATGGGGGCCACACATCTATCTTCGCCACCCTGGTTTAAACAAGCTCTGTCAGGGTGTAAGCTCTGCATGTTTATAAAAGGGAACAACTGAGCATGTGGCCTGGAATTCGCGGCAACTGCTGACAGCACCATCAACTGACAGCCGGGCAAACCACATCCGCTCTTTTTGTCTTGAGTGAGAAAGCAAAATAATTAGTTGTGCTTCTTGCACAGGCATTGCTACATTACAATCGCACTTCAGTCTCGCAGTGAGCAAAATCAACAAAAGCAGGCGTGCTTCCTCTTACTGGCAGTTTGTGGTACTGTAGGCGGCTACAGCAGAACAGAGGCCATGTGCTCTCGTGTTCCCTATCGTAAAAAATGACAAAGTGCAATTATTCTGTGAAGACTTGCTTCTGTGTGATAGTGCACCTAAAGTTTCATCGAGGTGATGCGCCATAGCGCTGTCCATCTGCCTTTCACACTGTACTATAGGTCTGAAGGAAGAAACCGAAACTGCTCAATGAAGGGTGAAGACAAAAAAGAGGAGCGCTCACACTGTCGGCAAAAAAGCGCGTGCCGATGTTCGAGGCTGCGCAACATTTGAGACAGTTCACGGCTAGGTGTCTGGTCTGGAGAACTCGTTGACGTCCTTGGGGTGCTATTATATTTCTGGAATCCGACTGGGTGACTTGCACCAAAGACTGGCTGACGTCCTGTCGTTCCAGCTGCTGCCCCTGACTGCTGGGCAATCAACAACTAGGCCTGCAGGCCCGCTGGGTCACTGGCTCAGGGATGAATCAGAGTGCCACGGTTCCTGCCGCCATCAAAAGTGGCTGCAAATCCTGATTTGCTGTGAGCTGCTTTTCCTTCTACTGTTCCAAGTGGCTGGCATGACCGTGGTGTACTGTCTGAGCTACCAAGCTACTACTACAGTACTCAGTACTGCCGCGGGTGCGGAAAACAGCCGTGTCATGGCATGGGCTGGCTTACGCTGACGACATCAGAGGCACGTCGTTCCAAGTGATTGGCGTCCAGCAAGCCACCAACTAAACATGGCGAGAAACTTCCAATTCATACGTGCATTTAGCACAGCACTGCACATGACAGACTTAATATTTACCTAATATTTACACAGTTACTCAATATTTACACTTGCTGGTGAATATGTTTTTTTTTTTTGTGTGTGTGTGTGTGTGTGTGTGTGTACACTTGTTCGATTGAGTTCATTGGCTAGTGGTCCTAGGTCAAAGACTGGGTATTACATCACAATCCAAGTAACCGCTACCAATTCCTTTCACTTGGCATGATTGGCCCTGCAATAGCTTCCCAACTACTTAAGGAATTCAAAATTTATTGCTTGAGTAATATTGAAAGTTTGGTGAGTTGGTGATAGTTCATGATTACTACTTGTGAAGCAGCGCGTGTAGACAAGGCATAGAAGGTGTCCTATTCGTTTCTTTTGTGTCTTGTCTACGTGTACTGCTTCACAAGTAGACATTATTTATTGCTTCAAATCAACTGCCAGAAATATGTTTCGTATGTGTACGGTCCGAGTGGGTTGCAGCAAGTTGTTCCATGTATTGATTGCTTTCTCTCTTCTTTCATTCCATCAAGCACTCTAAAGGCTACACGGATAGTGACAACAAAAGGTTTTTGGAAAAGTTTTATCACCATACATAATGATCTTAAGCACTTTCCTTCCTTTTTTTTTCTCTTTAAGTCCGTTAACTCTCTTTCAGGCTGATCACAGGCTGAATTCTAGTGTTATTTTACTACCGTAAAGCGTGGCGGGAGTATGTAGTGGCTGCTTTAATTGCGCACCACACTAATTCATGACAAAGTCGAGCCAATGTATTGTGGAATTTGCCTAGAGTTGAGTGAGTGATCTGTAGCTAAGGTGTCTTTGAAATATAATTGAAAATTCTTCGGCACGTGCATTGCTGTAAAATTTGGCTTACATGTTCTCATAAGCACTGACTACTGGTTAATAGTGTTCTCTCACCATGTTCGCAAAGTGTTGCAGGGTACCTATAATGACATATGTCAAATGAAATCCCAAGCTGAACCTGCAAAAATGTGTTTCTGATATGTGTTCTAGTTTGGCATCTTACACATAGGGGCTGTGGTGCACTATATAGATAAGTAGGTATGGAAGGTTTAAAAATAGGGAAAGTCCATGTGTGTTGGGCCAGTTAAACTCTTCTAAAGGTTAGAGATGATTGGGAGGAACACTGGTAAATGCACTGTCTTCATCGTTCTTGTGCAAGTCTCCCAGTTATTGTGTTGTATTAAATTACAAATTTGCAATGCAAGCTTGTCTGAGCTCTCTCACTGGAGTAGCTTGACAGCTGCAACAGCTTCAGTTGACAAGCAATGAGGGGGAAGGGACAAAACCTATTACAGTCTGTCACCTGACTGAGCAACAAAACATCTGTAGTTGCAATTCTTTGGTGCAACGAAAGGAAATAATAGCAATAATATCATTTATATTCTAAAGTAGTACACGTGGCTAGGCCTGCCAAAGCCATTTGGTGAGTGGTGTGGCAGAGCCTGGCAGACTGCAAAACAAATAGAATATGTTACATGATTGTAGATTCATGGCAAAAAAAGGATGATAAGACAAAAAAAAAAAGAATGTGCACATTCGATTAGAAACAGCACGGCATCCAAGCGATAGTTATTACCATTATACTGTAGTTCAAAAAATTGAAAATTAGTAAAACATTGAAATAGAGCTATATTTCTTAAGCGCAATTTTTAAGCAAAATTGTGCTGCTCTACAAGGTTTTTGGAATATTGGGAACAGTGCACATTAACTTGATATTAGTCCTCAGTGTCCCTCCTGTTGTGGAACACCATAGTTAAGCAGCACTGGGGCCAGGGCTTGCTCCGTTACCAACTTTTGTCTAACGCCTCGTCTGAGAGAAAAGGGGTGTAACTAAGTGTCATGTTGTCAGTGCTGTCCTGTATGTTTCCAGCATGTACATCATACGGCGGCTGGATAAAAGTTTCTCTTCAGAAAAAGTAGGAGATACCCCAGGCAACACGAGCGGTTTTGAATGACTGGAGAATTGTTTTTATTGAATTCGTATGTCCATACATTAGTCAGTGGAGCAGTGTGCCTCTAGCCGGAATATGTTCATTTGTACACTGTTCTATCCACTAACAAAAATGAGTGAATATACAATTTCTTCAAAATAAAAGTGACTGCAGATGCACATTGCTGTTTTAAGTAATTTAAGCAGTACCAAAATATAATCATTGTGTTTGTGTTGATTCACAGCCAATGCAATTTGATGTCCCAGCGAATGAAATGACCACGTAGTGTATATAATTGCATGGATTAGAACTCTTCAAGTGCAAATACACTTTAAGAATTTGTTTTGCCTCATTATGATAACATCGGCGAAGGCAATATAGACTTGCACCATGCACCTGCACAAATAAATTTGGCAGATGCCATTCACCTTAGGAATCGATGTTATGCAAAGCATGCAGAGGGAGGGTCACTGTGTGGCAATTTTTCATTGAGAAATAAGTTACAAAATGACGCTAAAGATATGTAAGATGTTTTACACACAGATACATGTTAAACAGTCGCATGTTTACTGTTACGTAACAATGTCAACAGCAACATGGGTATCAGCTACACCAGAAGTGATAACCTGATAAGTATCTTTTGTGCCAACGAGGTAGGTGGCCCTGGACACCGCTTGATAAGTGAGTTTCAGCGGATAGCGCTTCAGTGAAACGGTTCGTCTGTTTGTCTTTGTAGGCATTCTTAGTGTGCCCATGATTCGGCGGCACAGTTGGACCAGCTCGTTAAGTGCAGAAAGTACGACATATTCTGCATGCTTGCTTCGTTATCAGTTTTAATGGGCTATGAAAATAGTTGTTCATGTACAGAGGGGATCACTGGTAAAGGGAACACTTTCATGTGCATAGTCCGCATTTCGCTTTCTGGCAAAAGCATAGTGGCTTAGATTTGCGTCAGACTACTTCTGGTTGACTGTTCTGACTTCTTTTGATAGACCAGCAAAAGCATAGTGGCTTAGATTTGCGTCAGACTACTTCTGGTTGACTGTTCTGACTTCTTTTGATAGACCAGTGCCGTGCACGAATAATTTTTCTACGTCTACCAGCAGTTATGGGGCTTCAATATGACAGGTGCTCATTACAGTGTTCCCTTTGACACTTTGACAATAGACAGTACTATACCTTGTTTGTGTTTGCAATGCATGTTACTAGTGTCCTGGACAGGAATGATGTTGAAAACTCTTTATTTTGGGCGGTGGGATCACTCTTAGTGCAACCAATGTAACATACACACGGCCCTACATGGTGCTTTAGCTCATCATTTAGCATGGTGAGTTTCTGTCAAACTAAACATTCTTTTTCCTAGGTTCACACTGTCTGTCACAATCATTGCTTTTGAACTACAATTTCACTGTTGCCTTATTAAAGGATAATTACTTTGGTTAGAATTCCAAGCAATGGGTGACTTGTAACGGTGATTCCTTACTTTTTTAAGCACTAGCCCTCTTTTTGGCCTTGCCCAACATGTTGGTCTATTGGTTACAGGGCTTGAGCGCTGACCCAAAGGCTGCAAGATCAAATCCTGGCCGCATGACCACAGTGTCTATGAAGGGGAGAATGCTTGAGTAATATGTACTTGGATTCAGCTGCACGTTAAAGCGCCCAGGCGGATGAAATTTCTGGAGCCCTCCACTGCAGCAGCCTTCATAATTATATACGGTTTTGGGACGCTAAGTACTAACAATTATTATTCTTTTTGTCCTTGTGCATACTGAGTGAAACAACTGGGTGTCTGGCCATTATTGTGCTTACCTCAGGGTTTCCTAAATTGTTCAATGCAGTTGATGTAGAAGTATTTGTATATTTGCAGCTTGTTCACTTTGGATAGTTTTTCTTCTTATGAAAGAAAGAGAACTCGTGATGCTTTATTCCTCAGCTGCTTCTCAGCGCCATTTAAGATAGCATCTATCCTTATTGATTCCACTGGCGTGTAAGCAAAGTGTACAATTGCATTTTTTTTATTATTACACTGTTCACACTGTTCAGTGAAGGTGTGATCATCCTCGGGTGCAGCACTGTCCCCTAGGACCAGAATGAGCAAACAGATGCTTGTGCAGTAGTAGCCACACTAGGATCTGAGAAAGCTCTATTCCAGTCTTCATTGCAGGTGGGAGACAATATGAGACATTCAAATCAAGATGAAGCTCCACAATTGCTTGTATTTTTGGTGGTACAGTCAAACCGGATTATATAATGACCTCTGGTAGATTAAATGATCCTTTGCGTCGAACTACTTATGTGGATTCCTGGCTGTGTAGTGATGACTCGCCAGCCCGCCGTGAAGTGTCACCGTTGAATTGTCTGGTCGTTTGTTGATACGATAGATGGGAAAGAGGGACAGCAATATGTAAGAAATTGTAGTGCATAGAATTGTCTTTACGCACTGGTTGAAGTATCACAGGTGTTAACTTCATAATGCACCACTTCATTACTGATGGAAACTAAAAGAAATAGACCTATGAATTGTCTTGAAAAACATGTACCCAATGCAGCCATTCAGTTTCATGGCATCTATGGTTCATGTGCCCAGTATTATTTAGCCACTGCAGCTTTGTTTATTATAGTCAACCCACATATGGTGTGCTAATTGGGATAATGAATACTTGGCTCACTGGTTTGGTTCTCTGGGCATTCATATCCTTTATGCTTCTGCATCACACTGCCTGAAGTGTTTTTAAATTCAATATTTCTTTCACAATTTCAAGTGCTGAGAGTTGAGCTGGCCTATGCGAAGAGCCTTTTTTTTTTCAAAACTATAAATCGTTTCACCTTACGTATTACTGAAAGAATATTGGTGCAGGTATGGTAGTAATGGTAATTAAAATATTTCCAACGACCAGGCCCAGTTGATGCCAATAGTGAAAGTATGTTTGAGCATATTGTGTTCCTTTTAGTGACTTTAACAGTGTTCTGTGTGCTTTTGCAGATGTGTTCATCCCCTCTGTAAAGAAGCAAAGAAGTTTCATGCTTCGAATATTGACAGCAATGCATTGCACCTGCACCTTCTTGGAAATCATTTGCCATTTTTACACATTTGCTGGAGCTTAATGCATTATGAACATGAGAATGTGACAGTGATGTGGACGTGTCTGTGGACTGCTACTAAAGACCATTTGCATTGAAATGAGTGAAAATGACTATTCAGTTTCTGCACTGTAATTCAATCGAAATTCGGAAGCCTGTAATAATTTCATTGTGGTGTGTGCATGTGTGTAAGCTTTAGTGTAAAGAAGTTGTGCCTGCCTGACAAAGCACAAGTCCAGGTGTTTACTAACGCACATCTTTACCTATCTATATGTGCTATGAGTAACAGTTTTGTGAATAAGTAACTGTAATTCTTAATACTTGCTGTTGGCACCTTGATCTTTCACTGCAATATGTAAATATTAGTAATATAGTAGCAGTCTGGTATTGCTTCATTGTGCCTTTTCTCTGTAAAACCTTTCTGTATGTCTCTGTATAATCCTCAAAAAAGTATTGAAATAATATTGACAAACTTGATTTACTCCTTTCACAGTGCCACATGATGAGTAATAACCACTTATGTTTGCTTTAATGTTTCTGTATTCTCTTTTGCCACCAATAACGCACCATTTTCATTAGATTGTTTGCTGATGACATCGTTCTGTATCGTGCCATCAGAAGTGATGAAGAGGACTAGCATTACCTATAATTTGACCTTGAATCCATCAATTCATGGTGTTCATCGTGGCCTATGAGGCCAAATCGCTGCGAGGCTAAACTCCTCTCCTTCACTAGAAATTCTTGCCACTTCCCTACCACATATACATCTAATCACACTCGTACAATGTCAGCCACGTTATACTGGTATCTGGACCTTCACCTCCGATCTGACTTTTCCTGGAACTTTTTTGCAGCTGCTAAACCCTGCCTTGCAGTGCCTGCACATGCGTAAAAACTTACGTGTGTTACCTTAACGTGCCCTAAAATTGAGTAGGTGTCTGCCATATGGGACCTAGAACCAGCATACACTCAAACATCGTTATTTCTTAGTTGCATCTTACATGAAACTAAGTTTGTCATATTGAAGAATTTATTATAAAAGTTCATTTCTAATACTACTTATTTCAAGACTGTTTTTATTTACTTCGTTATAACCAATTTTTTATTAAATCTGGGTTCGTTATATCGACGTTTGAGTGTATATAATTGATAACATAAAATCTCTGCAGATACCTGCTGCTCACTTCATTTTCTCTGACTACTCTCGTTTCACTGTGTCACTGCCTTAAAAGCTCGTGCTGGTGTTGATAACCTTTCTCATCCCTGTAAACTTGCTTACTTATCTCTTTTGCATACATGCTATCATCATCCATATCTTCATGATGACTTCTTTCAGTAACCCTTAGCCATGTTTCAAGGCCGTGATTGTCTTATCACTATTGCAAACTCATTTCCTGCCGTACTTTCACCCTTCGCTGATTCGTTCATTCCAAAAACCATCATTGAATGGAACCAGCTGCCTTGGAGTCTTAGAAAGCAATGTTTTAAAATTCAATGATAAAAAATAACCAAGTTCAGTGTTCTGGTGTCTTCTGAATAACCCATTTAGTTTTTATTTTGTGCTCTATAATTATGTTATTCTATTGTATTGTATTGCATTTTTAAATATTTTTTAATACTTCCAAAGGGTTCTGTTATTATGTTGCCTTTTTGATTATGCTTAAGCAAGTGTTGTTTTGTTTGTAAATTTTTATGGTTGCTTTGCATCTATTACATTGTATATATTTTTTTCTCACACCTTTATGTAATACCCTCTCATCGAAGACCTTTACGAACTCCTCGAAATAAGTCAATTCTCACTTTGATAATTCATTTCTTTACTTTTTTTTTGCAGGTAATGCCGAAATCACATTTAGTGTGCTGATTTCAGTGCAATTTTTTGTCTTATATCCTTAGCAGTTGATCATTTTGATCATATCCTTAGCAGTTGATCATCCCACTCTATTGTTAAAATAGAGTGGGATTTGTTAACAATTATGATAAAGTGGGATATGTTGTGAGAAGTGTGTGTGGTCATGTAAGTGTGTGAAATAATATGCAGTGAATAGCTCTCTTTGTATTTTGTGGTAAATTAAGCTTTCATTTGAGCAGGACAGAGGCCTTAATGGGAAGTGTATCAACAGTACTAGTATGCATGGAGAACCAATTTTTTATGCAAATTACATAATTATGTCATTAGTGGGAAATTGTGATGTCATTCGGTTCCTTGCTAAAAATTTTTCTCCTTCTATCATAGTTTCCAGTTTCTTTCATACTTACCTTTTTCACTCATATTTTGTTTCTTATGCTTCATGTGTTGAAATAGAGTACCGATTCTGTTGCTATACAGCTATGTGCCAAAACAAGTGCATTAAATGCCTAATGTTTTGGATACAATTAAGGCATTTGATGGTTTAGGCATAGTATTGAAATCCCATCTTAATCAGGTCCATGTGCATTTGCAGGTTTTTGCATGTATTAGGTCGAGCATTCGGAAATGTTGTAAAACGTGTTGTCATTCCACAGCTACTTCTACACTAACATATGGTTTAAATAGGCAAAGGTAATCATGTACTGTATTTATAAGTGCAGCAACAATCATTTATTACCTGGTGCTTTAGTCCACTTGCAGACAATGTAGGTAACATGGTTTTCAATGCCCTTTCGGTTCTTTTTGCATTATCTCTTGTGCAGCATCGCATGAGCAGGACCATTCACTCATGTCCGTAGAAGATGGACTGTACTCCTGCCGACAGTGCACCTATGTTACCAAGCAGAGTGGACACATGCGAAGACACCTTCGCAAACACACCGGCGAACGGCCATTCCAGTGCCACTTGTGTCCAGCTGCATTCGTTCAAGGCAGTCATCTTAAAGGCCACATTCGTACACACACAGGAGAGCGTCCCTTTTCCTGTGACCAATGCAGTGCATCGTTCTCTCAGAAAGCGAACCTTGTGCACCATGTGCGCACCCACACAGGAGAGCGCCCTTTTTCCTGTGATCACTGCAGTGCGTCTTTTTCATGCAGAACGAACCTCAAGTGTCACGTGCGCACCCACACAGGAGAGCGCCCTTTTTCCTGTGATCACTGCAGTGCATCCTTTTCACGGAAACGGCACCTCGTGGGCCACATGTCCTGTCGTCATAAAAACAGGAAGCTGTGAAAAGTGAGTGGTTTACTGCCTTCTGTAAGGGGGAGGCATATCAGGCTTAAGAGAGCTCGTTGATTAGAAGGCACAGAGAAAGAGTAGTTTGAGTTTGGGGTTTGTAAGTTATCTTAGTTTGGCAAGTGATAACGGCATGCATACATGGGATGAAAGACGTGAGGTAGAAGAAAGTGCAAAGAAGAGGCCACCTCCTTGAGAAGCAAGTATCCACACTATCGTGCACTTCTTCTAGGTAACGGTTCCCTCATGAGAAAAACTGGTGAGCGGCCACATGCACTTGGTTTTGAACTTTGTGCCTCGTGGAAGGTGCGAGGAAAAAGGATTAGAGATTATAGTTTTTTTAATTTCATGTCTGATAATCTGCATATTCAGCTATGGTGGTGGTACTATTGCTTTTGTCCCCCTTGATTTGTTTCTCTTGATGTCAGAATACTGCATAATAGTTAGAAACTACATGTAATGAATTATAAGGCACTTTATTTGTGAGCCTTCTCCCAAATTTATTTTGGGAATCATTTGAATGTCTCATAGCTTGAACCAGTCTGAGAACAAGAATGTTTAGGTATCTTTATCTTTTTATTTATTTTAGACATACTGCAAGCTAATTCTAGGTTTTGTCCGGAAGAGGCTACAATAAATGCAATTAAGCAAATAACAAAGAACCCATGCAAATACTAGTACAGATTTTTTTAGTTGGGAATCTGGGGTAAAGATTTACATTTGTATATTTGAAACAATCATTCATACGTGGGAACACTTAAATATACATCACTCATATGGTCATATCATACTGAAAGGTATTAGTATCGAGGGCAGCCGCTGCAGAGGCTGGTGCTGCTGTCGCTGTGACATGGTAAACGACATCATGTGACTCATTTGTGCCGTCGTTAGTGCAGCACACTCGCTTTCAACCCCGAGACAGCTCATTTTTTGAGCAAAGCTCCTTAAAGTGGCACCCGTTTGTCCCTCGTAGCAGTAGTAGTAGTCATAGTGTGTAACCAGTCTTAAATTTTGACCTCAAAGGTGGTGCCAGTGGGAGATTTCTGCTGTGCGTTGTTGAACAATAAAAAAATCACAGCGTGCGTGTTAACTAAAAGCCGAATTCTCCTGTCTCTCATTACCCCTTAGCAGCCGTTGGCATGTACATTGAGCACTATCTGACAAGAAAGGGTTGCTACGTTATACTCCTTGGGTGTAACCTCCTTGGTTTTAGAAAGGTTTAGCGAGCGTCGGGCCGCAGTGCCATGAATACAGTGCACTAGTATATACCATGAACTCGAGGTGGTTAAAGGTGGGAAGTAGACCCGAAGCGCAAGCCGTAAGAAAGTGTGCGTGTGCCTCCTCTCGTTCAGTCCTTGGAATGTCGGCTGTATGACGGTGCTTCTATATGAGGAATATATGATGAAAAGATGTGAGGTGGTAGTACTTGGAGTGTTAAATAGGTGGACGAACGGACACACAGACAGATGCATAGACGGACGGACGGATGGCTGCACGGATGGATGGACGTAAGAGCGGATGCATGAACGAACGCAGAGACGGACGCACAGATGGACGTGTGGATGCACGAACAGACGCCCGCACGAATGGGCAGATGGACGCACGGGCGGCCACACAGATGCACGCATGGACGAACGGAAGCAAGAACGAATGGACGGACGGATGCTTCGCCCCACTCCCCATCATTCACTTCGTGGATATGCTGCGATTTTCTTTAATCTACATGTTTGTTGACCACTCAATACCGCTGTGTTGTATGCATTCGAGTGAGCCTAAACATGATTTAGCCCTTTCAAAATGTCGCAGCAGTGATATCCTGGATTGATAAAACTGAAACTGGCCAAATTAATCGGCGTTCATCCTCAAGTGTGTAGCTCACTGAGCGACAACTTGTCTTTTCTTTTTTCGTCGTCCGCAAAGAATTTGTGTTCAAAATTGGAGTTTAGAAATGTTCGGTTTGTACCACAGTATACTTCATGAGTCTGTACTGCATAGGAGTTTATTACCTTTATTCGCACTAGGCAAAAAAGAATGATTCCTGATGCGTGAGATTGCAGTAACCATTCTGTTCGGCCCTTGTGTAGTTACACAAACTCATTGTGCAGTCTCTACTTCTTACCCTGGTGTGAGTTTCCCTGCATCCCCAAAACATAGATGCAGCGAGACGCATGTTCCATAAAACCGAGAATGGCATAGCAATCCTGCATTCATTATTGCGTGTGTAGCATGCACTTTTGCGAAAAAGATTTTGTGTGCTTTGTTGAGGCTAAAATCTTCTGTAAGTACAACGTTGGAATTTCCGGGAATGTACGCTTAGTAATTTGTTTTTCTGATTCACACCAGGCCGATAAGCTTTTTCCAGCTCTCTGTAGCAAGGGGCCGCAAGAATGATTTTGTCCTGGTGCAGTTCTTTTGCATTGCGTATTAGGGCTTCTCTTCTTCCGTTAGCAGCCTAGATGTGGTGAGCTGCTGGTACACGAATTGGTTGATACCCACGGCCAGCAAAGTCACTGAAAATAAGATGCGGTAATTGTAAATAATTGTCAAGCAAGTTAAGGGTGCAGTTATCGCAACGTTCTTGCATCATATCACATTAGTATATACACGCCGCACAGAGAAGCTTGGTAGTGTAAGCGAGTATTAAGGAGACAAAAATATATACGGGTGAAGTTCCGTTTACTGAAATATAATTGTTAAGTATAATAGTCCGGCATTAAATCTGGTGAAACAGTGCAAACAATCCTTGCAAAGCGAAAAAAGCCACGGCTGAGCAGCCTGAATTCTGGGAGTTGTCGAACACTTTGCACAGTCCGTACCGCTGCATAATGTCGTTTTATACATCTCAGGAAGATTCTGGCAAATGGTGCCGCAGTATGTCCTTGCCCTTATTAAACATGTTATCATACCCATACATGTCCAGGAGTTTAAAAAAAAAAGAAAAATGTTGCACATCCTAATAGTATTTTGTGAAACCTATGTAGATATTTTTCTTTTTGTACATGGCAGCACACTCTAATGGCCTTCCTGGCCACATTGCTATGGTAAAAAAAAAAAACATACCCAATATGAGACAGCCTCTGCAAATAGCTATTCAATTTGCTAATTTGGAAAGATAGTTTTCATTGCAAAGCTATATTGTAATTTTGTTGAAGAAAGACACTCATGTATCAGTATACGCAAAAACACTCCAAACTCGGATATCCAATATCGTAGATCAAAAGTCAAATTGGAGATATTTTTAATTTATTCATGCACCATCCTACCCCGCAATACATTGTATTTATTAACATAATATATGCTATTTCTCTCAGTAATGTAAAGTAGCTGTACACTTTAAGGTATGTAACCACTTTTTTTTAAATCGTATTCGATTTTGTTCCTTAGTTTTTTTTTGGCATAAGAAAGGCTATTTATAAAATGCATTTTACAACTTTTTACAAATAGGTTATGAAAATTACCCAAAATATGTCAATGTAACCATACATTAACCCTGTAAAGCCCAATGTATTATATTTGGTACATTGAACATAATATCTCAATAAAGCTTCTATAGGTGTCATAAGCAGCTGTTGATGATTTGACATATTATGAAGAAGCTACACTGGCTTACATAATGTATGATGGAATGGAAAGGAAAAACTTTATTTGCAGTCCTGCAAAACGCGTGTAGCGGGCGTATCCTATGTAGGGACCGACAGAGAGTACCAGGCAGCCTCTTCGTGGGCTTGCTGGATGGCCTATTGCTGGTCGGCGAGAAGTGAGCTCCTGAGGGACCTCTCCCACTTGCTTGAGGTAGAGTCAGGAGGTATTGTTCTACACACCCAGAGCATGTGTGCGAGTGTCGCCGTGTGTCCTCACGAGTGGCATGTGTCGCTGAGGTATGCATCAGGATAATAAACTTGAAGCTTGGCAAGGTTTGTGTGTGTGTCTGTAATAGACGTAGGGTTAGCACCTGTGGTCTGTCAAGTTTTCGATGTGGGATTGGAAAAATGCGGCGTTCAAGACAAAACTACTTTGTTATGTCGTTGTACGGAATGGGTGCATCCTGATTGCTCTCCAACTCAGCGAGATGTGGTTGCCCTGTGGCGGCGCGGTCAGTAAGTGCATGCGCTGAATCATGGGCGATCTTGTTGAGGTTGAATGGGGCACCTGGTTGAGATGGCGGGGAACCAGATGACAGTGTGGTGCTACAGGGCACTTGGGTCCGCTCTGCGCAGGATACGCAACGCCTGGTCGGGGATGACTCCACGTTCAAAGGCTTTGATGGCTGGTCTGGAGTAGGTGTAGATGAGTTTCCGTTTGCTGTCGAGCATACCTATAGCTATAGCTACTTGCTGTGCTACTTCGGGGTTTCGGGTGAGGATTGCGGCAGAGTTAAGAATCTGCTGCGCGGATGATACTGCAACTGCTGTCAAGGCTCAAGTGATGTGATAGGCAGCGGTGTCCACGAGCGAGACGTTGCCCGCTTCCATGTCTATGCGCTTGAGGAGTGATTGTCATAACGTCAGCGATTTCACGGGGAATTAAAGTCAACTCTGAGGGATCCCTGGCCGTCAAGGAGAAGAAGCCGAGCTCACGCAGAATATGGCGGCCCGCTTCGGTGGTGGTCAGTCAAGTCAATTGCACGCGTTGCTGAGCTTTGACGATCTCCTCTAGCGTGTTATGTATGCCTAGCTCGAGGAGTTTGTGCGTTGGAGTGATGATAGAAAGGCCAAAGGCTCGTCTGACCACCTTGCGAATAAGCGCATTGAGTTTATCACGCTCAGCACGTAGCCATTTGTGTATGGCAGCAACGTAGGTAAAATGGCACAAAACAAACGCGTGTACAAGACCCAGCAGGTTGTCTTCTTTGAGGCCATGGTGTCGGTTGGCTACTCTGCGTACGAGTCGTATGGCATTCTTAGTCTTAGTTCTGAGCTTGTGTACTGTTCGGGTGTTGGTTCCGCGGGACTCAATGATTATGCTGAGGACCTTGATGGTGTCTACCTTGAGGAATGTATGACCATCTCTGGTGTGGAGGGTGATATTGCGTTCCGCAGGAGGTTTCCATCCTTTGGGCTTGGCACCCCGGCGTTTGGGCAAATATATCAACAGCTTTGACTTCGCGGGTGAGTACCTGAGACCGGTGTGGTCGAGGTAGGAATCGGAAATGTGGATGGCCTCTTGCAGGCCGGACTCAATGAATAAGCCGTCTGACCTTGTGGAGCACCATATGCTTACATCGTTTGCATAGATGGTGTGGTTTAGCCCGTCAATTTTTGAAAGTTGTGCGAAAAGCCCGATCATCACAACGCTGAAGAGGGTCGGCGAAAGGAGGGATCGCTGAGGAGTGCCTCACTGTCCGAGCTCTACTTCTTTCAACAATAGATCTCCCACGCGGAGGACTGCTCTGCGTCGAGTAAGAAAGGAGCGGATAAAGTCGAATCGATGCCTCAGGCCGAGGGCTGCGATCGCTTTCAAGATTGACGAGTGCATTATGGTATTGAATGCCTTCTATAAATTGGGACCGAGTATATCACGAGTGTCTCAATTGTTTCCGCCATCTAGAATTTGGTGCTTTAGGAATAGCATGGATTCCTGATTGGATAATTCTGATCGGAAGCCAATCGTGTGGTGCAGAAGGCAGTCATCTTGCAGTCGTTATATTGTTTCTCTCATCGGCGCGTTTTCGTGCTTTAAAATCGCTATCTCAGATATGGTGTGTGTATCATGCTCTGGGAGTGAACCTGACTCTACTTGTGATGTAGTGTTTCCGTTTCCCCGCTTGAGTGAGAGTTCCCCGCTTATTCTTGTTGGTGTTGCCTGGCGATGGTGGTGCTGATGGGCTCGGCAATCGTTGACGGGAGACCCCGGTGTGACTGGGGTGAGGCCTAGAACCGGCGTGAGGCCCGGAACTGGAGTGGGATCCGGAGAAGGACCTGGGCCAGGAACCTGGATGGGAACTGGAACAGGACCTGGAGTAGCCCCGCGGTATAGATCTGGTTGGGGTCCCAATTCGTGTGCTGTGGAAATGGGTCCGAGGGTGGACCGGGATCTCGATGCACGCATGGAGTGGTTCTTGGGACGAGTACAGTATAAGGACCGGGATTGGCTGCTGTCGGATTGGCCATCAGTAGAAAGCTTCGAGGCTTAGTCATCGTCAGCGATTGCATTGAACTCGTTCGTTTCTTCACGACGGTTGTTGTGTCGCATCGATTGTGCTCGCTCACCTCATCGTTGTCATACCACGTTTGGAATGTGGTAGCGTTCTTTACATTCCTTGTCGGCAGTCAGGTGGGCTAATCCGCAAAGCTTGCATGTTGGTGTACAGCGGTGTTCCTTCTCGGGGTTCGGCACACTGCAGCCTCGGCAGATTACGTCTCCAGGGTTCGAGCAAACATCAGCTCGAGGGCCGAGCAGACTGCAGGCAAAGCAAATATCTATCTGTCTACAGTATAGTGTACATTGAAGTAGCACCGATCCGTATCGCACGAAATTAGGCACACGATGTCCATCGAAGGCCACGATCAATGTGGTGGTAATTCCGATGGGCTTGGCAGCCAGGGCTAGTGGATTGAGGTCGTTGACAATCTTCACACCAATATCCGCCGAACCGTCTTGCACGGGAATCTCTCGAATGATGCCTTTGCATGTAGAATGTGGTGTTGCTTCGTAGGCACTAACTTCATAGGTCTTGTTAGCGATGCGGATTTCTTTAACGTGCACGTAGTGATTAGCATTTTCTCTCTTCGAAGTGCTTGCCACTAAGATATTCTGTTTAATATTGGGGCAGATTGTGTCTGCTTGCTGTTCCAATGGGCTGATACCTGCCGAAGTCGAAATGGCTTCAGCGATTGTCGTTTGGCAAACCCTAGCAATGTTAAGACCCCCTCTGGGTCTAATGATGATGCGGATGATGTCCTTTGGTAGTTGAGGCATTCGGCTTGCTCAAATAATTTTGTTCTTCACATTTTCTCTGTTGCGGGGTTTGTGCTCATTGCGTTTCGAAGCGCTATATGACGGCGCACGTTTGGAGCTTTCATTTTGGGCTAGCGCCCGGCGACACAAGGCAGTCTGCCAGGCTCGGTCTGGTGTGATTTCCTTCGGGTCAATGTCTTCGCCTGTCACTTGGTACTGCATTGCTCAGCGAGACAGTGCAGCTACAGGACGCGCGAGCGTGCGCGGGCCACATTAGAGCGAAAAAGGCACTCGCTAGCTGTCGGCGGGCGTGCGACAATGGAGGAGGTGCAATAAAATGCAAGAAACAAGCACTCACTGTGCCCGAATCGTGTCGGCAGAGTCCTTGTGTCTCCTGCAGAGTCCTTGTGCACTAATATAACGTTGAAATCGCAAAGTAGCGTCGCAATAACGTTGAATAAGGCAGGAGCCATCGTGGAAGCTTTCGCACACTTCGGCTTCTTCTTCTTCTCTGTAATGTATGATAGTAATATAATTATCAACAATTATTACTAATTAACCTATGCCTCAAACAAAACTTCATTCATATTTTTCTTAAAATCAACTGTACAAGGAAAGTAAAATCAGTCAGCGTTTTCTCGCAATTTTTCTGAAGACGTAACTGCTCGTGGACATTACAGAGTCAAGACTGTGCAGTGAACTAGAATCTTTGCGCTGTCCTCGATATTAAACATAATGTGGCCAAAAAACAATTTTATTTATTTTCATACAACTGTTTTTCAATTGAAACCTTATAACATCAGAAATAATTGGTGATTTTTAATTAGCCTTGTTCGTTACATAGATTGAGATTGATTTATATGTGGGGTTTAACGTCCCAAAAACACCATATGATTATGAGAGACGCTGTAGTGGAAGGCTCCGAAAATTTCGACCACCTGGGGTTCTTTAACGTGAGCCCAAATCTGAGCACACAAGCCTACAGCATTTTCGCCTCCATCGAAAATGCAACCGCCGCAGCCAGGATTCGATCCTGGGACCTGTGCGATTACATATTTTACTGTTCAAGAAAGAAGCATGGGGAGTTCTGTTTAAAATTACTGAATCATTTGAAAGTCATGATTGTTTTACAGAATAAAAAACTACTAAAAATGAAGTTTTGGGAGAAACAAGAATGTATTTTCCAAACCTGCTTTATGCACCATTGGAAGGTTGCAGGACGCTAAAAGCAGCCAGACTCATAACAGGGTCCTTCCTTAGCTTTTGTGAGTTGACTGTTCCTAGTTTTTTTCTAAGCTCCTTGTTTTTTTTTTTATCTTGTTTTTTTGTCAGCCATTGACTGGCAGCTGTCTTTCTTCAAGTGAGTTTAGTTCATGCTGACATAAGCTACTGTACTGCAGTAGCCAGGATATTGACAGCTCACAGCCTGCCTATAGATATCCATCATGCCACTATTTCCACTGCTAAACTGACATAAACGATCCTACAGACAAAAACTTCCCCGGATAGCATGCACATATTTATAAACACGCTGCCAAAGCATACCATCGAAACACTCATTTGCATTTTGGGTTTTCCCGCTGACATGTTTCCTCAGATTATGCTGTCTAAACAGAGCTCTGGATATGCAGCCTTCTCTTTGTTTGGTATGTCTTGCTAAAGCCCCACCCTCCCGTGAATTGTATTGCGCTGTGTCCAGAGCTTTGGCTTTTTTGCAGGCACATTAATTTTACACTTTGTGTTTTGGCCTTTGTCTCTCTCGAAACTGCTGGCATACACTGCTGATATGCTAATATACACCACAACCTCATTTATTCTTTGAAAAGAAATTGAGAAAAAATGCACCATCTAGAAATTGTGCAACGTAAATTGACTAAAATATTGTGTAGTTTCACTGATCACGATGTTGTGACTGTCGGCTTTGGAGGAAAGCATAACAAACTAGAATGGATCGTTTAGGTGTTGCTATACTCACCCTTGATGATTCTCCTGATTTCTTTTCTATATATATTATAGTTTATTTCGTGCTGTGTTCTTTTGACTCATTTTGTATCATATACTTCATGGGTTCAAATATCAAGTAATTCTTTCGCGGTACTGTTTTGTATTGATACTGTAAACACTTTATAATTAGCTCAGGATAGCATTTGTGAAAACGCTATCATGATGCTAATCAAGGTGCTGTTGCGGTATTAAACAAGATGCTGCGCAAAGCTCACTTCTTCGTTGGCTTTCGTGTCCGTGTTTCCTTTGTACAGCACATTGTTTAATATTATTTCACCTCAGTTGTCATTTTGTTTTCCTCATGCCTTAACTATCACTTGTCATACCCATACATCTCCTAACCTATCGATCATTTCTTCACATCACCTATGTTGCGCTACCTCTAAGGTTGTCCCACCTGACTCGGTAAATATCTCATTAAAGAGTGTATTAATTACAGAATTCATCTACAGATAGATGGAAACTTGCGTGAGACTCGTACTGGGTCATTGAATTGTAAACACTTCTGTATGGCATTTCAGTTTACTCAAAGGTTATTGTGCACTTCACAAAAATGCAAGAATCGGTGTGCATTGCCTGATGCTGAAGTACAATTCCATGTAGTGACAGTTTTCATTTGTTCTTGTTCTACTTGTTACTTTGCAGGTGCCTTGTCTACAAAAAAACAATGTTGAGATGGACGAAAAAATAAAATATTTTAAAATGTTTTACAATTTATGAATAATGTTCCGAGTATAATACTGGAGTCTAGTGTTAAAGACATTGTTGTACGTACCCCATCGCAGCCTTTGTGTACTGGTGCAATATTTGCCATTTTTCAAGCATGTAGAACTTTTTTTTTGCGGTGATGCACAATAGAGAACTAGATATACACAAAAGCGGACCCGCATTTTTTACCATCACAATTTGTGATGCTCATGGAAGCCTTGGAAATGTTTTTCTTTCTTCTGTCTTCCAGTTTTCTTTTCAATTCAACTTTTTTCAATCACATTTTCTTTCATAACTTCATGTATTCAAGTGTCACACGATGCTTGCTATATGTGCATCACCGGTTGGGAACTTATGTGCAGCGAAAGTGTGATACACCACAACCTCATTTATTCTTTGAAAAGAAATTAGCCTAATAGTCAGGTGCCTAATTTGTTGTCACTAATGAAGATAATTGTGGTTAATTATGTATTGTCTGTCTGAATCGCATCTTAGTCAGGCCTTTGTGTACTGGCAGCAGGCTTTTGCATGTAAGCATAGTATTGATGTAGAGAGAATTGGGAATTCGTGTAAGGCGTTTTATCGATGCTCTGCTCACTGCACACTGCTCTGCGCCGCTGCACTAACATGAGGATACACAGAGATTAGTTTTTACTTAAGTTAACTTTGCAGCAGTTCCTGATTGCTTGGTTTTTGTGGAGTCTGATTTTGTGCATAGAGCACAAGTGGTTTACATGCCTCTCTAGTTCTTTGTCTTTGTTGGTTCCCCATTCTTGGCATTATTAAAGCAGCATCGGTCAATCATGTTCTCACAAGGGGGGCTGCATTTCTTCCATCAGTGCACATACGTTAGCAAGTACAAGACATGTGAAATCCCAGCTTTATTTCCTACCAGGCGTGCGTCCCTTTGAGTGCCACCTGTGTCCCGATGCAATCAATCGGCCGTGTGGTCTTATAAACCACTCTTGCACCCTCACAGGGGAGCATCTCTTTTTTTGTGTCCACTGCAGTACATCTTTTTTTGTGCAAACGTTACTAATTTGCAGGAGATCGCTGGGCTGGGCTCGCACCTAGGAGTTAACGGAGAGACCGTGCCTCCCGGCAGCTTCCTTGGCCTGCTGGATCGCCCAGAGTTGATTGTCTAGGCCCGTACTGAGCATCGCAGTCCGACAACGCGCCCGAAGGTCTTCATTGGAGGTCGCGACCTCAGAACTTCTGATTAATGCTCGACATTGCCATAGGATATGGTCAAGAGTGGCTCTGTTGGTACTGTGCTAAGGGATCCTGGAAACACATTTGAGCCTGCACAAGAAAGTAACGCTTTTCTATGATATTCACACATAGTGCGCCAAGTGAGTCTTCATAGACAATGTGTGCTTGGAAAGATAAACACTCAAGTAAAAATGAGGGTGGGAATAAAATTTTTGATGGCTAGTCTTTTCTGTTTTTTTTTTCACGGCACTTTAATGAAGACCATTAGATAATGCCCACAATGGCAATACAAGATTGCAATAAAATGTTGAAAAAGGCAAGTTTCTTTTGTTTTGTTTATCATAATACCACCTCATTCAGTTTGAAAAGATAATGTTTTCGAAATGATTTCGAGACACTTGCAGCATGGTGAACATGTTTCTGGGATTTTTTATCATGTATATTATTTCTACTGTTGCTGGAGATGTCTGTAACTTGTACGTAAAGCAGGCTTCTCCATGATGTGATGAAGTGTGAGGAGAAGCCGAATTGAACTATTCAAATATGCGTGCTGGGATTATTGATCAGCTGCCAGCTCATAAAAAGGTCTGATATGTCGTTAAGCTAGCACACACAAAAAAGGCATTTCACATGTCATAACTACTAACACCGCTGACCAACACTCTTAGTTTTAAAATCCACATAGATACTCCATAATGTGGATGGCAGAATCGCCACCGGAGTAACTCTGGTGTTGGAGGTACGGGCGTATCATTGGAAGGCTGCAGGCTCAGTTCCTGCCATTGGTGAGCTATCGTTTCATTCACTTCAGTCTCTTCACATTTATATAATTAGTGCTTTCTTGTTGTAATTAATGTGGAGCCTAACAATGAAAGACGAGCCTTTCCCTTTCTTTCGTTCATTGTGTATCTCAGCAGCCAGCAAGGTGAACATTCAGGAGGTTTTTTCTGCGCAGAAAAAACTTTAGAAGCTTTGTAAAGAAATCGAGCTACAAATTTCCCGTCTTTTATGCACAGTTTGCTACGCCAGTGGTTTGTTGACCTCGCATGTTCACATGCTTTCGATTGGTGGACATACAAGAAATTTCGGCCATGAATTGATTTTCTCGTCATGCAGATGCACGCCTGTCTGGCCATGTCTCGCATGACCATTGGGTGCGATCATACGGTTTCATTTGATTTGTTTCTTTTGGCGGGGCGAGCGGATATGACACCATGTCTAGTTGACATGCACAAAAACAGATTTGCTTAACCCTCCGTGCTGACCTTGTCCACGTGCTTTAAGAAATAATTGGCGAGGGTGAAATAGCACCGGAGAAATGGAAGTAAAGGAAAGGGGAACCCCCCTCTCATCTTGGAATGATGAGTAACTTAGCAGTCTTCAAGTCAAAATATGTGGCATACATTGCGCACCCTTCCCCCCATCCCCACGAACCTTTGAACGCACACCTTTGGTAGAAGATGTATAAAAATTTAGAACTTTTATTAGAATAAAATAGAATTTAGAATAAAAATTTAGTGGGACACGGCGCTCTTCTCGGCCGTCACTCACTCTGTTCAATGTATCAGGTGCTGATCGGGCTCATGGCAGCGGCGGCGACGTATGCTACACCCGTGGCATTTCGACCGATCGACACATGGCCAGCGGCTCTTGGCATTCCACAAGCGACTACGCATGATCTACTAGATTCACCAAGCACCTCGGAGCGGTGCCATCTGCGCATCGAAACGAGCTGGATGACAAAGCATCGTGGTACGCTTCCGGATCCGCCTACTGCTGGCTACAAAAGGGAGCCCCTGAACCAATGCCCACTGGGACACGGCGCTCTTCTCGGCCGTCACTCACTCTGTTCAATGTATCAGGTGCTGATCGGGCTCATGGCAGCGGCGGCGACGTATGCTACACCCGTGGCATTTCGACCGATCGACACATGGCCAGCGGCTCTTGGCATTCCACAAGCGACTACGCATGATCTACTAGATTCACCAAGCACCTCGGAGCGGTGCCATCTGCGCATCGAAACGAGCTGGATGACAAAGCATCGTGGTACGCTTCCGGATCCGCCTACTGCTGGCTACAAAAGGGAGCCCCTGAACCAATGCCCACTGGGACACGGCGCTCTTCTCGGCCGTCACTCACTCTGTTCAATGTATCAGGTTAGTTATTTATGCCGTTGTAATTGCTTTAGAAGCAGTGATGACATGCTTTTTAGAGTGTCGTGTCCCATTAACGGTAAATGGCTTATCTGGACGTGCTATGCTGTTTCTCGCGAGTGTATGGCTGCCGCATTGAATTGGTCTGTCTTGGAGGGTTACGATGTGGCCTCTCAGACATTACTACTCTTGGCTGGTGACATAGAACAAAACCCTGGCCCTATGTCTGTGCCTGAGCGAGAACAGATAAGTAAAATCGAAGAAATGCTAAAGGTGCTACAGTCAGGGCAGGTAACCGTGTTGGAAAAGCTGTCGGGCATTGCTAAAACTCAGGATGAGCTTCGGAAAAAGCTGGACGACGTGATTACTAAAACTAATGTAATTGAAAAGCGCCTTACTACACTAGAGGAAACAGAAAAGAAGTTCGCTGACAAACTAGACGACTTAGAAAACAGAAGCCGGAGAACAAACTTGGTATTCTTTGGAATACCAGATAGTCATCCAAAGGAAACTTGGGAAGAATCCGAAAATCTAGTTAAGTCTGTCTGTACGGATGTATTAAAGCTGGAAAATATAGCAATAGAAAGGGCTCATCGTCTCGGGGCCTACAAAACAGAAAGAATTCGTCCAATAATTGCTAGCTTTTCAGGATCGAAATCAAGAGAATCTGTTCTGCGAAATGCATACAGATTCAAGGGGACGTCATACAGCGTATCAGAAGACTTCAGCAAGGCAGTTCAAGAAAAACGCCGGCAGCTTTGGAAGTACAGTAAAGAAAAACAGCTCGACAAGAAAAATCGTGTACATTTAAGTTACGATAAGCTGGTAATCAATGGACAAGCATTTGCCTGGGATACTGACATGCACCAACCAGTTCCTCTTCGGGCGCATGCTCAGATATTGGGGCGGAAATGACATGATCATTCTAGCTTAAGAACAAATGGGAAATATACCATCACAAAAAGCTTTACACCAGTATTGTTGGTGGTCAATTGTCGAAGCCTAAAAAACAAAATTGATGAGTTTACAATCTTACTTGAAACGGTGAAAGCGCAAATCGTTATGGGTACCGAATCATGGCTTGACGACACAGTATTGGATGTAGAAATATTTCCGCCAGGTTTTACAGTGTACCGTAAAGATAGAAACAGGCATGGTGGTGGCGTGTTTCTTTTAATTTCAAGTAGCCTTGCCAGCGAAGAAGTTGTTTTTGATAATGAAACTGAATCAGTATGGTGCCGCGTCCAATTTCCCCAGGGAAACAACATCGTTTTTGGATCGTTTTACCGCCCACCTGACCACAACAATGAATCTTTGATTCAACTTTCCGACATACTATCACAAATATCTCACTGCGTAATACTGGGAGGGGATTTCAATCTGCCCGATATGAAATGGGATTCCGACTGTGTAGCCCCACAAAAAAATCGAAATTGTTCTGCCTTTTCAGAACTAATGAGCGTCTATGGGCTACAACAATATGTGAACGAACCAACTCGGTTTAACGCTTTACTAGATCTTTTACTAAGCAATGACGAAAATGTTATTGTTCACACAAACGTATGTCCAGGAATTAGTGATCATAGTTGCGTTGTTGCAGAGTTAAACGTTTCTAGAATACCTGCGTGTAAGCAAACCCCTCGAAATGTTTTCATGTACGACAGAGGGGACTTTAATGCCATTTCCGAAGAGCTGGTCTTGTATTATCCCACTTTTTTATGCATATCGGAGTCATGCGGCATGGATGAATTGTGGCAAATTTTCCGTGACAAGGTTACAGAGCTGGTGAATATGTACGTACCTCAGAGGTGTCTAAGATGCAGAAAGAGGCACAAACCCTGGTTCAACTCTGAGATACGCAAACTTGTTAGAAAAGCAGCGAATGCCCATAAAAGGTTTCTTAAAAAGAGAACAGCACTAAATAAAACAAAGCTCAAAAGTGTAAACAAAGAGCTTAAGTTAAAACTAAAACAGGCAAAGCGTGTCTTCTTTGACAAGCTAAACACAGACTTGAAGTGTAATCCAAAATTCTTTTGGAAGTATGTCAAGAGCAACAGAAAAGACGACACAGCTATCCCTGACCTTTTAACCCAGGAAAAAACTATAACGGATGACTTGGAGAAAGCTGAAGCATTTAACGCCTATTTTCAGTCAGTGTTTTCAAAAAGAACTGAACACTCTCCAATGCTACCTTCAAAAAATATTGGTAATGAAATGGCGGAAATTGAAATCGATTACGCTGGTTTGGATAGTCTGCTGCGTACTCTAGACACCTCTAAGGCTACAGGGCCTGACGGTATATCATCTCATGTACTTAAAAAGTGTCACGTTATTATTGCACAATATTTATGCATAATGTACAAGTTGTCTCTAGACACCGGCGTTATTCCAAGGGATTGGAAAACAGCCAATGTGGTTCCTGTACACAAGGCGGGAAGCAAAAAACATGTACAAAATTATCGTCCCATATCCTTAATTTCAACCTGTTGCAAATTATTAGAACATGTTATTTATAGCGCATTGTTCAAATATCTCGAATCTACTCATTTTTTTGCCCGCTCCCAGCATGGATTTCGGCAGGGTCGTTCATGCGTCACACAACTAACTGAATTTCAGCATGACGTACTGACTGCGCTTGACCGTAACAACATTGTTGATGCATTATTTCTCGATTTTCGCAAGGCATTTGATACGGTCCCACATAATCTGTTAGATATTAAACTGGCTTCACTGAATATTAATGCTAAGCTGCAAACCTGGCTACGGAATTACTTAAGCGGTCGTAAACAGTGTGTTGTTTTAAATTCTAAAACGTCTTCATATGTAAACGTGACCTCAGGCGTGCCACAAGGTAGCGTTCTAGGTCCGCTGTTATTTTTGGTTTATATAAATGATATAGCATATAACATAAAATCTTGCATAAAATTATTCGCAGACGATTGCGTCATCTACCGTCACATTACTTCAATCACAGACACTGAATTATTGCAAGATGACTTAAACACGGTAACACATTGGTGCTCCACGTGGAATATGTGCTTAAATATCTCGAAGTGCAACCACATCAGCTTTGCAAAGAACATTTCAAAAATCCAGTGCACATACAGTATTAATGGCGAGGCAGTCAAAAAAGTGCCCGAGTGTAAATATTTAGGAATTTACTTGACAGAATCATTCCATTGGAACAGACACATAGACCAAATGATCTCAAAGGCTAGTAGAACGTTGTTTTTTATTCGTAGAAACTTTCACTGTGCAACAAAAGAGGTGAAAGAAACTCTTTACTTCCTTCTTGTCAGGTCTATACTTGAATATGCTTGTGTTATCTGGGACCCGGCTCAAAAGTATCTTGCAAAAACAATAGAAAAAGTCCAAAACCAGGCAGCCCGTTTCGTCAGCAACAACTACGACCCATTCGCTAGTATGTCAGAAATAAAGGCCATATTAGGCTGGGAAACTCTAAAATCTAGAAGACGGAAACTTCGATTAAAACTTCTGCATAGCATATATTATAACCTAACAGGAATTAATAAGTCTGAATACCTACTAGCACCAACATATCGTTCCACAAGATGCCAACACTCACATAAAATACAAGAATACGCATACAAAACCACTACTTTTGCCAACTCCTTCTTTTTAAAAACAATTAGAGACTGGAATGAACTTCCCGAAGGTATAGTGAACTTGAGTGACAACAGCGCTTTTTTCTCATCGTTGTGAAATTGTGACATAGGTACTTCTCTTTTGGTACCTGTTGTCATGTGCAATATTGTACTAAAATATTTTTTATTTTTATATGTTGTTATAATTGAATTTTTCACTATGTTTGGCGTCTTATCGCAGAAATGTTTTCTATGACTTCTTATGTATACCCCCCTGCAGTAATGCCACTACGGCGTTGCAGGAACTATGTAAATAAATAAATAAAACTGTTTCTAGGAAAGTTGGTGCACCATTTCAGATATTGTGTAGAAATAAATATTTGATTATGTATGCATGTATTTATTTAGTTAAATAGAATAATACTACAACAGCTCTGCGTGTCTTTGAAATTTTCGTTTGGAAATGTGTTACAGGGAACTGCTCCAAAAGGCTGATTTGCTGCACCAAAAGGCTTTAGCTTCTCCATAAGCAGAATCAAAGTGGTCTTGGTGAACCACATCTCTCTCTCTCTCTCTCTCTATATATATATATATATATATATATATATATATATATATATATATATATATGTGTGTGTGTGTGTGTGTGTGTGTGTGTGCGTGCGTGCGTGTGTGTTTTCCGCCCCTTATATGTGAAAATAACTAAAAGGAAAAAGGGGGGTAGCTTGTACCACAAGGAGGTATAACGGGCTCAAGCCAATCTGACATAAATGATGAGGGGAAACTTCCCAAATTTTTATTTTTTTTTAAAAGCCAATTAGTTAAAAAAATAACATGGGTAAAACCTAGTAAGTGCGGCATGAAACCGTAATGAATAAACTAGTTAGCTTCTCAGGAATGAGCAGGTTGATATGCAGCAGCAGTGTATCTCCCCCACTTGAGTTTTTGGAGTTCGTGTGTGTGTGTGTGTGTGTTGTGTGTGTGTGTGTGTTGTGTGTGTGTGTTTGTGTGTGTGCATGTGTGTGTGTTTATTTTAAATGCATTGTCGTTGAATGCAGAAAGTCCAAAAACAAACAACGAAGTGGGATGCGAGCCAGTGGTCTTGAGGATGGGTAAACGTTTACGAGGATGGTAGCAGTGGCCTCTGTGATGTCGAAGCCCATTTCTTCACCAAGAGTCATGTAGCCAGGCACGTCGGGCTGTCGTTCCAACCAGCCATGCAGCAGGGAAACTTGGGCAGCCTGTTTGCCGCTGCGAACTTAGACAAGGCGCCGTTCGCAATAGTAACAACTTTAAAAAAACGAAAGAAAAAAAAGAAAAAAAAGGGGGGAAGCAGGATTAGGTACTTGCGCAAGCGTTGCGGATGCTATGGTTCGAGTACCTAGGCAAAATTGAGCAGTGATGCTATCGTTATCAGTCGCCGAGGTTTTCCCCCTCCTTGGTTGGCATAACTGCGACTGTAATCGAGAGCATTCACGCAAAAGTTGTGATAGGGAGGTGATTCGGAGTATGAAGCAACGTCCTGATAAAGTGTTGGTAGCTAATGCGTGTCATGTGGATGTCATAGAAACAGAGTTGCACATGGCGGTCACTAACTGAAGTAGATACGCGCGAGATTTTCTATTGGTCAATAGCCCTTAATAATGCGCAGGTAGTGTTGTATCACTTTTGGGCACACGTAAATGGGTCACAATGTGTTGCGTGTTTGGGCATTCATTAAAGTAGTGTTGTTCGCTCAAGCAAGGTGCACCACACATACACCTGTCCGATGCACTTATATTGAATCGATGAAGATAATACTGAAAGTGTCCGTGACAAGATAATAAGTGTGTTAGGTTTTTAGGAGGGGGGAACCATTGAGGAATTTTGTACGGACTTGTGATCCAATGAAATAGCGTTGTCTCAGGTCCCTCAGTCTGCCAATGGGTGTGCCAATATGAATTCAAGATTTTATGAAACTGAGTTCGTACTAACCGAATTGATATTTTGGCGTAACACACGAAGCCTGATTTCCCTCCTAATGCAGCTGCAGCGCCAGCTAGCTCATTTTCCTAAATTCCCATATGGCCAGGTACATGATACAATTTTATAATTTTGCCTGACGAGATTATATGGTTAAGAAGCAGCTTAATGTTCCGAATTCTTTCATCGTTATCAGTGAGACTTGAAAGTTTCATTAGAAGCGATAGACAGTATGTGTAAGTGTGGGCTGGTGTGTTCAAGTTGTTTGTAAAAACGAAATGAAGGGCTTCTTTGAATGCTATCAATTCCGTGTCGTATGCGCTTGAAGCGTCGGGGATCTGAAATTTTCTGACAGTTATGATTTTTCCATCCTTTGTCAAAGCAATATATGCCGCACCCGCCGTGTAGAACGTGTGTGAGCCGTCAGTGTATACGTGAATGGCTATTGTTTTGAAAATAACCGCTTCTTGTGATGGTGAGAGTTTAGTGAAACTAAATTTATATTTTTTACTGGGGTGATGAGCTCACGGATTGCATGGATATAGTATGTCAGCCAGTTTGAATGTTTTTACACCATAATAAGTTACGTTCCGGAGTATGAATAAGGAAAATTCTGCAGATTGGCTGTCCAACTCTAGTGGTAACGGAGGCGCCTTAGCGAGAATCTGTAGGAATGACGTACGTATGGTGTAAAATGCACCTGTTAAGGAAATTAAGACGGTTCGCTGAACTGATAAAACTAGCGCCCTAATGAATTTTGATGGGAACATAGGCCACCATACCGGAGATGCATACGTGAGAGTGGGCAATATCAGTTGACGTTAGAGTCGTCTAATGAGTGTACTTTTTAATGAACGGTGCGATTTAACAAATGCGAGGCGCCAGGCCGTGGACACTTCAGCCTTTCCTTTAATGTAGTCAATGTGGGCATGAAAATTTAAAGAGGGGTTAAATAATACGCCTAGAATCTTAATTTCTTTCTTGTGTTTGAGAAAAATGCCATCCATGCAGATAGATGGGCAGCGTTTTGATGTACCCATGTGTCCATTATTAAAGTACACGAAGAACGACTTCTCGGCGCTTACGGTAACTTTTTGTTCTCGTGCCCAACCAGATACCAAAGCCAGAACATGCTCAACCTTTGCTTGTAATCGAAGTCTTGACTTATCTGTGATAACAATGATGGTATCGTCCGTGTACGCCTGTATGTGTACGTCGGGTAGCACGGGAAGATTGAGTAAACTGTGTATTACTATGTTCCACAGTAGCGGACTGATAGGGGATCCTTGCGGGCTGCCAATTGTTGTACGAACTGTCTCTTCTGAGACGTCGGTTGAAAAAGTTACAGTGCGGTTCTATAAAAAGGATTTGAGTAGAAAGTACAAGTTTTGTGGACACCTGTGCTTGCGTAAAAAGTTCAAGACTGCAGGATGCCAAACACTATCGAATGCTCCTACAAAATAAAGAGATATGAGTATGGTAGGAAGTTTGGCTGCCTTGTATGTAGCCAATTTCCTTCGCAGTGTGTATAGTGCTAAAGTAGCACTTTTATTGTGCGTAAAACCGTATAGATTATTGTGAAGAAGATTATTATTGTGCAGGAAATAATACAGACGAGCACTTAAGAGTCTTTCTAATACTTTACTGAATACAGAGTTCATAACTATTGGTCTATATGCATAAGGCGAATTGAGTGGACGTCCTGGCTTTGGTATGAATATTACTTTCCCTCTTCTCCAAGCCTGTGGGAAGTGTCCAATTCTTAAGGCGGTATTGAAGATAAAATAGAAAAATTGAGGATGGTATTCAAATAATTCTTTAATGAACGAGTAGGTTAATCCGTCGTGTCCAGGAGCAGAGTGTGAATTACCCTGTTTCATCGCGCACCCTATCTCAGATATTGTAAAAGGAGGGTAAGAAGTATGCCACGGATAAGGACTAGCCGTAATGTTACGCATGATAATGTGGTGCATGTTGCCTTCAGAACAGCTGTCCACTACTACCAATGTATCGAGTATTAGCCGGGCAGACTCAATTACACAAGCTGTGCGAGTGCCGTTAGGTAAATCTAGAGGAGGAAGAAAAGTTACTTGGTGGTGTTTTTGAAATGCGGTTTCGAAAACATCACCATATAAACATTTCTTAGTGAGAAAGTCACAAATGTCTTTATCAAACGACGATTTTGCTTTCTTGATTTTGTCCTTGTCGGTTGAGAATGCATCAACGTACAATTTGCGATACATATCCCCTCGTAGCTGACCCCCTCGTAGGAGGGGGTCAGCTGTTCGCTGGTATCATCGTCGCATAGCCCGAACACGCTTACGTTCAATAGTCAATTCTGGTGTCCACCAACCATTACCTAATTTACTACGCGATGTTATGCGTCGTGAGTAACGTTGGCTTAAAGCTGAGTATATGGCATAAAACTTGTCTATAACCAATGTTTAAAGCTTCAGGTGACCCAATGTGGCAGACGAGTATCTTTGTGAACCAAGTGTCGTCCTTTAATTTGTCAAGAATTTTCGCTCTTCCTAGATTAGTTAATCGTTTAGCACTGCTGGTATGTGCTTGCGAGAACGAGAATTCAATGTAGTTGTGGTCCGAGAGGGTAGAAATTTGGAGAACCTTCCAATGGTAAGCATCACGAGTGAGGTCATGCGAAACCATGGTTAAATCTATCCATGAATCTGCATACGGAGTTGTGGAAGTTGGAGGGGAGTTGGGGTTGTTTAATATGACTAAGTCATTCGCCGTCACGAATTGGACTACTTGAGAGCCTCGAACATCCCCTATAGCTGGCCCCCACATTCTATGCTTAGAATTGAAATCTCCGGCTATGATGGCAGTACAATCTGTAATCAATGAAATTACACATTGCAACTCATCCAGAACTGGGTCAACAGGGCTTTGCGGCGGTGTATATACAGCTATCAGTATTAATGTTTGGTCAAGGCTTTCACACTTTACTGCAACAACCAAATCTGTTACGTGTAACGGGAAGAAGTCAAAATTAGTGTTGTGTACTAGAAGCACGACGCGAGGATTGTTTGGTGCGTGGAACTTTGTTATGGTGTGTGGTATGCCTTGAACAGTGCCTGCACGGATGTGCGGGTCACACACGAAGGCGAAATTGAAGTGTTGTTGCGTCATGTGTTCTATCAATAATTTTGTGGCATCACGTGTATCGTCTAGATTAGCCTGTAAAAATTTAAGTTATTGCTGTGAGTCATGATAGTTCTGATCAATTTTAAATAACAAGCGCAACGCCTTTCCTTAAACAAAAATGCGAAAAGCTGTAAGGAGCCTTTTTTAATGTATTGCAGTGTGACCCGCGCAACCAGCAAATATCTTGAGGAAAGAAATATCGTGTAATTTTGTGGGATGTGTAGTTACTTGTATTTGTGTGTCATATGGTGTAATTTCGTGTATGAATATGCCGTAATTAGAGGGATAGCGGCAAAAGCAGCGACCTCCATGTGGTCCATATAGACGAGTCGAAAAGGATGCGAGCACTAATGCAGGAAACCGTAAATAACACTGCACGTTATAAAGGCCGCTGCGTCCTTCTTTGATGTACACGCCTCCTAGATTATCCATAGTCTAATCTGGCCCTCATGCTGGCGACAAGTTCTCGTAATATAGGACACATTTCGTGTCCAGTTGGATGAGAACTAGGTCTTGCGACCTTTGGCATTCGTTGCAAACAATTCCTGGATCGTTCATTCTTAGAGTGCATGCTTCGCCAAGATGTGTACCCGTGCACTTCGTACACACCACTTGGTCAGGTTCGTTGGCGACAGGACAGGACTTTCTTGTATGGCCGTACGTTGCACAATACGTGAACAATGGCACATGAAAGTCCTCACTCACGCTTCATGCTGTCCAACCGAGAAGAACTCGCTCCTGAGCAAGCAGTGAGCGACAGGTGGAAGGATCCACTTCGAGCACATGTGTGAAGTTGGCCGATCGCTCCTTGTACGATACCGCCACTCGGCATGTGGTCGGGTCTAAATGTAGGTTCGGATTGCGCATGTTTAGCTGTGAGATGATGTTGGCGGCTGGAATATCGGAGTCTACACCAGTGAGTTTGACGCGAAGTTTTCGCTTTTGGGGCAATCGGATTGACAATGACGTGCTTGTGATTGCGTTCTTTTCAAGTGCATTCTTTAACCTAGTAATAGCGTTATGGTCGTTTGTTAATATTGTTAATCCATGACGTGTCTTTCTGATAGTCAGTTCGCCAATGTTTTCCCTAATAGGGTCAACGTTTGACTTAATAATCTTCGTGACCTCATTGGCAGGATTGGTAGGCGGAATGAGTGGGGTTAGAAACATAATATGTTCATGCTCTCGCCTGGTGGTGTGCGTTGTGTGTTGGTCAGCGATTTCAGACCAGTGCGATGGCAGTACAGGGTGAGAACAAGTCTCAGGCCAAACGGGCGGGACCGCGGTAGGACGCGCCGTGCTCCGCGCGGCTGCCGCCGCATAAGTCACGACCGTTTGGACAGGCCGCGGAGCCGAGAGTGCCGCACCGAGAGAAGCCGAATGTCTCGACAGGGCCAACTGGAGACGAAGTACGTCCATTCGCCCATCCTGGTTTTCTGCAATTGCTCGGATATCAGCACACTCCTGTACAATTTGCCGGAGCAAACAAATGATCTGGGACCTATGGGTATTAAGGTACCTTACATGAGGCATCGAATAAAATATCGTGGATCTGTTTCTGATGTGCGATCACTAGGTGAAAAGAAGCTTGCGTCATTTGACCACTTTCGGCAGGCAGCCTTGCATTTTGCGCCACACCCGCTGAAGCAGGCAACTGGATGTCGGGAACGTCGGGGATTGCGGGAACGGAAGTAACTGGCGCATTCTGCAAATCTACATCGAGCAGCGCCCTGTCCCCGTCCGGCGAAAATGTCGAACCATTCGATCGAGGTGAATCCCCCGGACCAGTGTGACTGCCTGCTATTGGAGGCTGTACAGAAACGGCCTGTGGCTCAGACATACCCGAGCGGGTATGAGCCAGCCATGTTGGAACCGGCAGCCGGCGGCCTATAGTATGACTGGTAATTGCGGCCGAATGGCCACTGAGAGAGCCTCGAGTCCGCGTCGAACGGAATCCCAAGGTGTTCGAAAGCAACCCCTGAATAAATTCAGAAAGCCGGAAGACAGAATAGCTGACCTTTTGCAGCAAAACAGCGGAGCCTGTTTGTTTGTTTGTTTGTTTGTATCCTCTAATCCATGGCTCATACCCACTCTGGGGGATTGACCAAGAGAACATATAGTCTCATATGGACGATAACTACATTATTGCTTACAACGAAAAAAAAAAGGGGGGGGGGGGGGGGTTGGGGGTGTTGTATAGTGAAGACAGTATGTTAAAAAAAAAAGAAAGAAACCAAAGATTTAGATAGTGAGAAAAAAGAATCAACAACAAAGTAGACACTAATAGCTACAACTTGATTTTAGGAGCCGACCAGACAGCTGGTTTTGCAAACCCGATTAATTTGGTATGTCACGGATTTATCCAGAATTGAAAATTACTTTTCGACCCGTTCTTTTGGGGGGGAGGGGGGACGGTATCTGTTAACGTGGGCTTTATGTTGAAAAACGTTTAGAGTCTTGAATAAAATTACACACCGCATCGAATGCATCTCTGTGGAAATTTCCCAAAACAGAGGCACCAAAACTTAGAACATTTTCTGTGGTTAAATTTAAACCTAGCTTCGCAAATGAAATATCTAAAAGTTGTTTCCTAATTAATGCATAGTTACGACATGAGCCAAAATAATGTTCAATAGTTTCTGATTCTTCGCAGAACGGACAAAGAGGGCAAAGTGTCAGACCAGCTCTGTGTAAATAAAAATTTAATGGGGGGACACGGCACCGGAATCTGGAGATTATAATTTCAAGTTTTTTTGACGGACTCCACTGGGCTTTCCATGGAAATTTGAGGTGCTGATAATCTGTCCATTGTGTGATATTTTCTAAACTATCTGTAAAAATAGCGAATTTCCTATATCTAACCCCTAATAAGTATTCTAACTCTGGAAGTACTGAAATTACTGGTCCATCGAGTGATGCTCGTGCCAAAGCATCTGCCAATTCACTTAATTGTAATCCGCATTGACCTGGGACCCACACTAATTTGAGGAGTTTTAAATGCGGCGGTGCTAATTAACGTGCATGAGAGCGGGGCAACATAATCACAAGCAACAGTACCGAGCACATGTCGTAGCCCTCACGTATGCTAGTTCTTTCTTACGTAAGAACATGCAAGCCTTCCTTGTCCTTGGTACTTGCAGGAGCACTAAGGCATTCATAAATCAGCAGGTTGTTGAAAGAAGCTGTCACCCCGAACAACTACACAAGTTCCAGCTCCATCATTATCATCAGCATCATCAGCCTGACTACGCAAACTGCAGGACAAAGGCTTCTCCCATGATCAGCCAGTCAACTGTGTCCTGTTCTTGCTGCTGCCATTTTGTACCCGCATACGTCCTAATCTCATCTAACTTAATTTCTGTCTCCCCATAACCCACTTGCATTCACTGGGTATCCAGTCAGTCATCCATAATGACCAGTGGTTATTCTGCCTACGCACTACATGCCCAGCCCATATTCATTTGTTCAAACCCTATGTTCATTGTTCAAACCCCAATTTGTTCCCTGATCCACTCTGCTTTTAATGTTACACCTACCATTTTTTTCTTTCCATTGCCCGCTGCGTCTTCCTCGCATAATATTTGGTGGCAGCAGGCCACTGAATGTTCCTGTGGTCCGCCAACATAAGTGCAGTCGCGGTACTTCAACAAGGCCCATGTAGATGATGAGTCCAATTAGTCGCAGCATCTCCAATGGAGTGACTTCCTCCCAGGAGCCGTCACGCCGAGAATAGGTTTGTTTCCCCAATACGTGCATCCAGGCGTACTTATTTGTGTTCTCGCACACCGTCTTGATCACTTCGGTCGTGAAAAACAAAAGAAAAAAAACCCAGCGCTCTACAGAACCGACGCGCGTCGCTCCGCATCACTGCTCCAACATAGGCACCTGGTTCTCTCGTTGGCAAAAACTTGACACGGCGCGATGAGTTCGGCAAAGTATCCCGGCCATATGTTGTTGAGGCCCTAAAGAAACAAACAATAGCACTGTCGTCAAATATGAAGTGCGTTTTTTTATATATACACAGCGCGAAGTCGAAAACGAATCTCACCTGCAAGCGCTTGTCGAAGCTTGAGGCCCCTGCGCAGCAGGAGTGTCGTCGTCCAAGCTAAAATCTGACGATTCCGCATCGTTGCTTGAGCCATCACTACTGCTTAGGTCAGAAAAATCGGCATGAGAAGCAACCGAAATACTTGCAGCAGGAGTCTGCTTTCGAGGAGCGCGACGCTGACGGGACGCCATTCTCGCACGCAACTCGAAACCACTTTCGGTTCAAGTGTCGTCTTCAGCGGCACGGCGGGGCGCGAAATGTAAACATACCAAGCTGGAACTGTAAGAGGAGTTTTCAAAGAGTAAACCAGATGGCGCAACTTGTCTGTAAAGCGCTGCTTTTATTTTTTGCGGGAGATTTGAAGTCATCGGACACCCGTGTCTGATGGCCTATGGCGCCGTACTGAAAGAGTTAAGCTGAACCCTCTCTGTAAGCCTTCACGTTTCTGTTCTCTAGCTAAGTACCGGCAAGATTCAGCTGTTATATACCTTCCTCTTGAGGGATAGTGGCAATCTACCAGTCATGATTTGGAGCGCTTGCCGAATGTGCTCCGCCCCATTCTTATTATTCTAGTTACTTCAATCTCGAGGCTCTGCTCCGCGGTTTTTGCCTGTCCTTAGTAGACGTATAGTCTATTACAACTTCAAGTGTACTATTGCATATCTCGAAGCACTGTTCTATTCTGAAGTTGTACATTACTTTCGTTTTCTGCAGATTAATTTTAAGACCTATCTTTCTGCTCTATTTGTCTAATTCAGTTCTCATGAGTTGCAATTCGCCCCCTGAGTCACTCAGCAATGCAACATCATCCACGAAGTCCAGGCTACTCAGGTAGTCTACATATAAACACTTATCTGTAAGCCTTCCCATTCTAGGCCTCTGAAAAACAGCCTGTAACAGTGGACGCATCTGCTACGCGCCATGGTGCACGAGTGTATATACAAGAACGCTGAAATTGCGTCGTTACATTTACTGTTTCAAGAACCTGCTGACAAAAAAAAAAAACGTCAATCAGAATTTGCACCGATCCGCCTAGCTTCTCAATTAAGCAGCGCTTTACATGGCGGCGCTTACATCATAAGTGGCTACTGGGGAACTACAAAGAAAGGGAAGTATCAAAACTGCGAATAAATCATACGCTCGTTTTGTCGGCAGTCTACGATATCCAGAGCACAGTGTTCCTGATATTGTAACGAATGTAGCAGCCTCACAACAACGATGTTCTAATTACAAGGCTTATTAAGGGCGAACTTGTGCCTAACCCTCGTTCTCTTCTTCACGCGCGTTGGCTGTTCGGCGGAGTACCGGTGGCTCGTGCATTGCGGCTGGCTTCGTCGCTCGTAGTCATGCCGTTAGCGTTTCTCTAGTTCCCGATGTCCGCGTTGCGCGGAGCAATGGTGATTTCCTGTGGCAATATGAGCCCACATGCGCTCGATTGTTTCACAAGAAACCGGAGTATAAGTAACGTTGCCACAACATTTATAATGGTGACGACTCAGTTTTATCATTCCAGTTTGGCTGAAGATAATAGTTCTTGCTTTCTTAAAGGCTTATTACAATGTAAACATAGTAAAAACAACACACAAGCATATTAAAAAGTGCCATTTGTATATGTAGCCTGACTGTTAATCTGCCTAAATTCATTGCAACCAGTTCTCATTTTGTATCGACAGGTTATAAATTAGGCTGCTTTCCAAGTATCCTACTTGCGTTACGGCATTGCAAGCCAGCAAATTTACGACGATGTTTTGTATTATAAGCGTAGTGCTATTAGTAAGTGTCAAAAGTGTAGGCAGGCAGTGCTGCATCTTGTTCTGAGAAATTGAAGTTTTATATGTACACAGTAAACACACACACACACATGACATGCGCGTATAAATATCCACAAGTACACGCATTTAAGACAGAAGTCACCGCCCCATTACAATATCCATACAATGCCTTTTAGCACAGATTCTATTTTTAGGTGGTGCTTTTCTAGTCAGACTACGTTAGGCTTAAACTGGTCTAGCAGTGAGAGGCCGCGGCTGGCTCTGGCATGTGTGCCTTCCCGGGAGTCGTGCTGAGCCGTGGCGGAGAATATCCGTGCTCTGCACCGCGTTATTGGTTACGCAGTGTTCTCCTGGCAGTTAGTGTACTCTTAGCAACGTTTACAAATCCTTTTGCCCATCAAGGAGTTTCAAAAGTGCGTAGAACGAGTGCATATTCATGTGTCGTGCGGCGGATGACGCGGATGAAGCAATTAATGTTCAGCGAAATAGCGTTGGGCACCATGACGAAGCGGAACGACGGCGAACGCTTTGCAGGTCAGTGACTGTTTGGGTAGTACTTGTGCTTGTGACAACGGGCGACGCTGTTGAGCCCAGCAATACGCAATGAGGACCATGTGTATATACGCAGTTTCGTGTTGTGTGTGTACAGTAACAACTTTCATGTGCGTATTAAAACACCTTTTCTGTTCCGCTTGGTACACTCTCCACCAGCATTGCATCTAATCTCAACGTAACAGCAACCGCGTTCAAGTGTCACTTGCACCGTGCTCAAAGTCAACACGGTCGCAGAATGCTCACGCCGGTGAGTTTCACGCGGAACACGGACACAGTGGCCGGACGCTGCGTCGGCCGCGTGGTGGAATGTAACCGTAGAAGGCGCACGACCGATCGTGTTGTCTGTACAGTTGCTGAATTAATGACGTGAAAACACTCGCCGTTGGCAGTGCATATAGCGCACGTTCTCGTGTACTTGCTTCGTTGTCGGTGAGCTGTTACTCGCTGTTAATACTCGGACGAAATGATTTTGCCGAAGGTGTCGCGCTGGCCCAGAGTGTCGAGCCTAGTTACATTAGTTTCGGATCATCACGACACGAGCGCTGCGCAGCCCACGTGCTTTCAGAGCCGCATAGAAAGTCGCACCTTCTGCTTCACATTCGGATGTAAACAAGAGAGAAAAATTTGCCCAGTCAATACGGCCGAATTTCGGCTTCACCACGAGTAACGTCAGGGCCTCTCCTTAGTTTCTTTTTTTTTTTCCTTCCTCCGTGCTTCCTCCACACTTTTCACGTAGCGCACCGGCTGGGCGTGCCCTCTCCTATTCCAAACAAAATGTGCGGTAAGTTTTAACTCTGAAGGACTTATTCTATGTAAGCCAAGTTTCTTGTTAACCAACAAAATCAAGGGCATAATGATCGCAACGATAAAGTAAGTCAGTAACTGCTGAAAAAATGGGGCAACGATTCCAGAACAGAACAGAACAGAAGGTTTTATTGTGCTAAATGAAGAAGAATACATGTGCATGATATACAGAAAGAGGTCCCATAGTCAGAGACTGCAAAGGGGACCTCTTGTACAATGTATAATTGAGAATGATTGTGATGTACATAGCAGGGAGACAGAGCTACAGTAAAATGCAATTGAAACAAATAAAGTAAGAATATACCCTTGTAATCTCACAGAAACAATTTAAAAGTAAGAATAACGTGCTAACTTCAATGACAAATGATTACAGAACACAACTCACAATGAATAGGAATCAATTAAGAAACAGCAAAACAGGCTAGTTAGTTGACATGATATGATTTTTTAACTTCGATTTAATTTCCTTCAGGGAACGGCATACTTTAATGTCGGAAGGCAAACTATTCCAAAAAGAAATTCCGGAAAAATGAATGGTTTGTTTGCCATAATTGGTGCGAACTTTTGGCAGTAGAAAGTTATTGTTAAGGGCAAACCTTGTGACATTGTTATTTGAGAGAATGGTAGTGAAATGTGGAAGTTGGTTATTTATAGTTCTATACATGTAAATACCAAGGTTATATTTAACTAGCTCAGATACAGTTAATATATTGTTTTCGTGAAGTAGTGACTTAGCTTTAGAGAGATATGGGCTTGATGTGAGAATTCTTATCGCTTGGTTTTGAATTGTCTGAACTGAAGTAAGATGAGTGGTGTATGTGTTGCCCCATGAAGTAATACAGTAAGAAATGTGCGAATGAACAAAAGAAAAATACAGTGACATAAGTATTGATGGATTGAAATAAAGACGAGATTTAATCAGTAGTCGAATGCCATACGTCATTTTTTCCAGTGTAATTCCAGTGTAATTCTTTCATATTCCTTATTTTGATGAAACACTAGCAACACAGAACACCTATAAACTACCAATTAGAGAAGAGAAACTGTACCTCTGACATTCCAACAAAAATAAGGGTAGCGGTGGCGTTGTAAACTAATTTATCCGACCTAGAGACGACGCTGACAGAACTATCATCATTGTTGCGCTAGGGGCCAGTACCAGGCCCCGGAAACTCTCAAGTGGGAGCTGTCCGCAACACAGTCATCTGTGTTTTGGAGGAACAAACAAAAGTTTATCCAATCCAATCCGGAAACTCTCAAGTTTCCGCGATGGCCTTAAAGGCCGAAAAAACCGACCGCTGCGAAGGAAAGGGGTACAAAGCTGACATAAACAACTACCGTCCTATAACAGTGACATCAGTGGTCTAGAGGCTGGCGATGCAGACTATAAATAAAAGACTGCAGGCATGGATAGAGGATGAGGGGGTGCTGGGGGGAACTGCAGAATGGGTTTCGGAAACACGGGAGGTTGGAGGACAATCTGTTCTCACTGACGCAGTGCATCGAAATAGCAGAAAAGGAACACAGGCCCCTGTGGCTAGCATTTTTGGATATCAAGGGAGCGTACGATAGCGTGGTTCAAGAGTAATTGTGGGGAATACTGGACGCAGTAGGCGTGGAAGATGAAGTCACTAACCATTTAGAGGATATCTATAAAGGTAACAAGTTAGTTATAAAGTGAGAAAAACGGGTATCCAAGCCTGCAGAGGTGAAACGGGGACTTAGGCAGGAATGTCCACTATCACCCTCTTTATTCATGATGTACCTACAAAGATTAGAGGCCAAATTAGAGAGAAGTTAACTTGGATTCAACCTCTCTTTTGTCGAACAAGGAAAACTCATTGATCAGGCACTACCAGCACTAATGTACGCAGATGATATAGTGCTAATGGCCGACAACAAAGAAGATTTGCAGAGATTGATTGACATCTGCGGTAATGAGGGGGATAGGTTAGATTTTAGATTCAGTAAGGAAAAATCAGCAGTCATGATTTTAATGATAACGAAGGTAGTGAGCTTAGAATTCAGAAGGTCACGATAGAGATAACAGATAGGTACAAATATCTGGGCGTATGGATAAGCACTGGGACTGTGTACCTAAGGGAACACGAAGTATACGTGATGACTAAAGGTAACAGGTATGCAGCGGAGATCAAAAACAGCGCACTGTGGAATTGCAATCGGTATGATGTTGTGAGAGTAATATTGAAAAGGGCCATGGTTCCTGGTCTGACGTTCGGCAATGCGGTCTTTTGCATGAGATTAGACGTTCAAGCAAGATTAGAAATTAAGCAACGTGGAATGGGTAGGCTTGCCTTAGGAGCTCATGGGAATACACCGAAACAGGGAGTACAAGGTAATATGGGATACACATCATTTGAGGGCAGGGAAGCTAGCAGCAAGATAAATTTGAGAAGCGGTTGAGAGAAATGGGGGAGGAGCGTTGGGATAGGACGATATTGGGCTACTTGTACACGAAGAATGTAGATTCAAAATGGGGGAAGCAAACCAGAAATTCGACTGGTAAATACTTAGAAAACAGCAGGGGGCCAAACCAAAACGAATTATCGGTCAATAAGAAGGCGAAGGAAGCCGAGACCGATATGTGCAGAATCGGCATGATTAAGAAGTCCGCACTAGATATCTATCGAATTTTTAAGCAGGAAATTGCCAAGAAGAGGATGTTATATAATACTCGGGGTAGTTCGAACAGAGAGATGGACGGACAGACCTAGATAGATAGATAGATAGATAGATAGATAGATAGATAGATAGATAGATAGATAGATAGATAGATAGATAGATAGATAGATAGATAGATAGATAGATAGATAGATAGATAGATAGATAGATAGATAGATAGATAGATAGATAGATAGATAGATAGATAGATAGATAGATAGATAGATAGATAGATAGATAGTCAAAGTGCCTGCAGTACGCAAAGAAATGCTTCGCTTTTTTTGTGTGTGTACTGAAGCCGAATAATGAAGTTCCATACTCAATGTAACCTTCCTTGACTGCTTTAGTAGGCTTTTGCAAACCAATGACAGGAACGCTTAAGAAGCAGACTTCTCGATTGCAAACAAAGCAGGATCGTTGAGCCCATCGATAAGCAGAATAGCCGCCCCGAAGCCGTAGGTATAGCTTACGGTTTATACTTTCAACGTTAGCTGGCTCCTTCAATGCATGCGGGTGTGCTATTTGACCACCCATTACATTCATTCTCCACAAAATAAGCTATCTTCGCGAATTCCCATATGTCGCTGCTTCCTCGACTCACACGCTCAGCTTGAGAGCGGGCAGCATGCATACACTCGCAATGCAAGAGAGGAGGAGGCTATATGGGTCAAGGAAAGCCTTTCTGTGAATAATACTTTCTGTGAATTATAATATCAACATATCCGTGTGCCATTCACGAGCTGTGCAGCACGACTGTTAATTTTGGGGTTCGCAGTGCCAGAAAAAGTGGGTAACTTTCCAAAACTTCAACGCATTCGCATTATTCATGCTTGTAATTTCATTAAATAAATCATAAATAGTTTTTATGCGTGCCATCCTTAAGCCTTACGAATAAAATAGTGAAAAAAAAAAAGGCTTACATGGCGTTTTGCTTGTTGCCGCTGGTGGCGCGCTGTCGTTTCGAGGGGCTTCGCGGAAGCGCCGAAGGATGTTCGCGCGCTTTGGTGCCTAAAGAACGCGCGGTCGCCAGAAAAGCACCTAGCACGCGGCCACTGGTATTAGTTCGCGCCAAAACTCACCGGCTGGAACGATGCGGGAATGTAAAGTTGCTTTGCGCAAAAGGCGGACAAAGCTCACATAAACCACTATCGTCCCCTAACAGTGACATCAGTGGCTTACAGGCAGGTGAGGCAGATTATAAAGGAAAGACTTCAGGCATGGATAGAGAATGAGGGGGTGCTGTGTGAACTGCAAAATGGGTTTCGGAAACAAAGGAGCTTGTAAAACAATCTGTTCTTACTGATGCGGTGCATTGAAATAGCAGAAAAGGAACACTGGCCCCTGTGGATAGCATATTTGAAGGGAACGTATGATAGCGCGCTTCAATAGGTCTTGTGGGGAATACTGGACACACTAGGTGTGGAGGACGGAGTCACTAAGCTCTTAAAGGATATCTATAAAAGTAACAAGGTAGTTATAATATGGGAAAAACGGGTATTCGAGCCCACAGAGATAAAACGGGGGCTTAGGCAAGGGTGTCCTCTGTCACCCTTGTTATTCATGATGTACCTACATGGATTAGAGGCCAAATTAGAGGGAAGTGGACTTGGCTTCAGTCTATCTTTCGTCAAACAAGGAAAACTCATTGAACAGGCACTACCAGCATTGATCTACGCAGATAATATAGTGCTAATTGCCGACAACAAGAAATATTTGAAGAGATTGACGGACACCTGCGGTGATGATGGAGATAGGTTAGATTTCAGATTCAGTAAGGAAAATCAGCAGTCATGATTTTTAATGACAATTAAGGCAGTGAGCTTAGGATACTGGAGGTCACGCTAGAGATAACGGATAAATACAAATATCTTAGCGTATGGATCCGCAATGGGACCGAATGGGACCAAGCTGTGCAATTACAATAGGTATGATGGTGTGGGAATTTGGAAAGGTGCCATAGTTCCTGGTCTGACTTTCGGCAATGCGGCCTTGTGCATGAGAATAGAGGTTCAAGCAAGATTGGAAATTAAGAAACGCGGAATAGGTAGGCTTGCTTTAGGAGCTCATGGGCATACACCAAAGCAGGGAGTACAATGTGACATGTGATGGACATCATTCAAGGGCAGGGGAGCTAGCAGCAAGATACAATTTGAGGAGGAATTGAGAGAAATGGGGAAGGAGCGTTGGGCTAGGAAGGTTTTCAGCTACTTGTACATGATCGAGGAATGTTCATACAAAATGGAGGAAGTGATGCAGAAAATTGGCGGATTAATACTTAGAAAAGTGCAGGGGGCCAAACCAAAAAGAACTATTGGTTATGAAGAAAGTGAAGGAAACAGAGACTGACATGTGGAGAATTGGCACGATTAAGAAGTATGCACTAGAGATCTATCGAACTTTTAAGCAAGAAGTTGCCAAGAAAAGGATCTATTATGATACTCGGGGTAGTTTTTTACTGTTTGAGGCCAGGACGGGAGTACTGCGAACCAAGACATATCGGGCCAAATACGAAGGGGTAGACACAATGCAGTGCGTGTGGAGAGGAAGAAGAAACCGCCGAACACTTGATAATGTTCTGTAAAGGGCTTCACCCTATAGCTCAGGATGATGGCGCAGAGTTTTTCAAAGCACTGGGGTTTAGGGACAGGGAGAGCAAAATAGACCTCAAGTGGGTAGAATTAACTAGAAGGAGGTTATCTGATTGGATGCTAAAGTCAAGGTGCAAGTGAGGATTGGCCCCTTCACTGCGGGGTGGCAGTCCTCGGCCTCATTATTTGAAAAAAAAAATCAAGTTTTTGGTTCACTAAGTACTACAGCTTGGTGGCGTTTGCCATCGCCCGATCTGAAGGGTACAGCCATGTCAATTTATTCATTCATCCAGCGAGTTTTGTCATTTGCGCGTTTTGTGGAACTACTAACTTCTCTTTTAGTGGTCGGATAAGTTAGTGTGCATTTTCTCTGTTAGGGGCGCTGAACACAGCTAAAATATTTATTACAGGTTGTATAAAAAACGTTAAAAAAGTAGTTACAACGTCGTTTTTATAAAAACTGAATAAAATATTTTTGTTTTACTTTTACTGACATAACAAGAGCGGTGATTGTTTAAGTTCAAGTATTAGGATTATTCTGACGTTCGATTCGCCTGCACCACGTGAATCAGGTCACAAGGTGCTGCACTCTACCATTCATTTCAGCGGTGCAACATTGACGACCTCTGAACCCTGTTATCGTTTCAAAAGGTGCAGAAAAGGTGCAGCACTGTTTCACAATTTTTCTGCACCTCCTACGCTGACGGTGCCGGCTTGGTGCAGCAGCGCGTGCAGCTGAGCAGACGACTCAGCAATTATCGTAGGTGTCTTATGCGCAGTACCAGCCTCTACAAACGCGGTGTGTTTTTTCAAGATGTTTGCACCTTATAAAGTGTCCGCACGTGCGATTTGTCATCGGTCAGTGTGTGTTGAATGGTGTAAATTCAGCGAAAAGAAATCAGGCCTGCACCCTGTCAGCACATCGTCATTCGTTTCGGGTGTCGTGCAGTGGCTGCACGCTGAACTCACGCTGCACAATTTCTGATCTTCGCGTGCACAGGCGTGAACCAGTTCCAACTGGTGCGGATAAATTGAACGGACCTATTATGTCTTCATGGAGGAAGGAAAATATTTTTTCCTTCCTCCATGGGAGTGGAGGTGCGCCCCAATAAGTGACGCTGGTCGCCGCCATATTGGAAAAGGAAAGACACGGAAACAGACGACAAAATGCGCTTCGTAGCTCCACTATGCATGGCTAGCCACCATAGCTCCGCCCTCGCTGTGGCGTTTGGAGACTGTGACATGCTTTTGTAAAGCAGTTAAAGATTTTACAAAGCTATGGTGACTTCGTGCGTCGCTTATGGCTGCACAAATCGCATCAAGAATACGCCTCAGATCCCTTTTCACGTGTAAGTATTCTTGCTTCGTTCGCTGAAGATCGCCTGTTTTTTTCGCGTGTTTTGTTAAATTAGAGACAATATCAAAGGTGCACATGCGTGTAACACATGCGTATAGCTGTATGGAAGGTAACTTGGAGTTTTAAATGCTCGATGACACGACGTTGTCCCCGAGCTTTAAGTTTATGGACGAAGGACTTGCGGTCTGTGGCTGCACTTATCAAACATTAGAATCAGTAGGACGTCTGAATGCCCTTTGAATTCCAAGTTTTTATGTGTTGTTTTACAAGGCAAGACTGATGGCGTGCATGTATATTTTTTTGGCGAGTGAATATCGCATTTGGTGCATGTTTATCGAGGAATTCGCAAACGTAGAGAGCAATATATTCCATGTCGTGATTGTTCGTGTTACAGGTTTCCGAAAGTCTGCGCTGTGTTCTGCCTGGGAACGTGCTGTTCGAAGAAATAGTTGGAAGGCTACGGACGGTGACCACCTCTGTTTGTTTTTTTTTTTTTTTTACTTCGAAGAATGCTGCTTCGACAGAACGGGGCAGACAACCAGACTGTGGCCTAACAGTGCACCTTCGATTTTTGCTGCTTTCCAAGTGCCTCTGCAAAAACCTTTTACTTTCTACCAGCTTGATGCAGCTTCAATAGAATGTATACTATAGTCACAAAAATAATTGCGTCTAAAACAAGATGAGACACGTACTTTTGAAATCCATTCTATCTTGCCGACGAAACCGAAACCCCTATTGACGAAGTTGCCATACTGAGTTAGTTGCGGTATATCAAACATCGAGCTACATCGTTTCTAGGCTCTGAAGGCTGCGCTTGCCATGGCAACACACATCGCCAACGGAAGTTGATAAATAGTAAGCATAACTAACGCCGCTGCAATCGTTCTTATAAACGGTTCATTTGGGGTACGTCTCCTGGAGTTTGTCGGTTGCACGCGACAGCTGTACTTCGGTTTTGGTTCTGCCTGTGAATTGGTCAGAATTCGATAACTCTAGAAAAGTTACTGGTGACTCCCAGTTTACTTAACTGCCTCTCTTTTGTAACTTTAGCTTTATTTATTTCAACTTCCTCATATATATATATATATATATATATATATATATATATATATATATATATATATATATATATATATATATATATATGAGACGTCCCCCGCTACGCCACCGATCGCCAAAGAGAGGGAAGAACACTCAACCCTTTTCCTATCCGGTTCCCTCTTGGCTATGTGTCTCAATCACTTCTCACATTGAGGGATACGTGCTGGGGCCGGGAAGTAAGAGTCGCTACGACCTGTTTCTCTTTACTGATTCATTTAATTTAATAGAAAGTGCAAATGGCGTACACACATACTATCCGTGAACGACATCTCTGTTACACAGAATTGTAACACATCAGCAAATACTCGCGACCCGCAAAACAGGATGCAAAAGTTAAGTAACTGTGACAATACTAGGGTGCCTCAATACAAAGTAAACACACGACGACAGAAATGATAAAGTCAATAATTAACAAAACCGCGCAATGTCTCAATTCGCCACCTCCCTTCCCACAAAGCTAATCTAAATAAGGTGCATAAAGTCCGTCTCACGAGAGGTCCATGTTGACGGGGGCCTCGGAGCTGGTTGTTCGAGTCGGGGCTCAGGGCTTCTTCCTGGGGTCATTGTCCAATTCGACAGTGTTTTCATCGTCTTCGTCATTGTCGCCTTCGTCGTGCCTCTCAGAATGCTCCATTCACTCGCCTCCTATCCCCAACTTTCATTCCTCACCGTACCGTCTTTGTCCCAGTCATCATCTCGTCGCCTCTCATCGCTATCTCTTCGCACCATTATCTCTTCCATCTCTCTACCATATATATATATATATATATATATATATATATATATATATATATATATATATATATATATATATATATATATATATATATATATATATATATATATATATATATATATATATATATATATATATATATATATATATATATATATATATATATATATATATATATATATATATATGGTCTGGTAATTTGCCGACACACCTAAGCACATATATAAAAGAGGCGAGCAAATGTCACGTTCCCCTTGATTTTGAGTATTTGCAAGCACATTTCTTAAAACCCCAATATATACTGCAACCCTTTTGTATCCCAATAGCGCGCCAGCAAGCTCGATATGCGAAGCATCCCTCGACAACAGATTGATCTGAAAGCGTGTAGCTGACAATGGGTGCATGAAATAATTTGTTTAACAAACAAGAAGATGTATTTATTCTTTGGAGTAACCTGAAAGTGGTTTCCATCTCGTTTTTTTTTTTTTTTTTATCGTGGAACTGCATACCGACGTGCGCAACGCGCGTATTCCATTGCGGTCAATGGTGGTTCGACCCTGTTTTTCCTCTAGCAATATGGCCGCTGGCGGCTTCACTTGCTCCCGTTGGTGGCGGTATAATTCTAGTACACTATAGTGGCGGCCAGGATTGCCAATCCAGGGGTTCTCCTTGCCTGACACTCGAAAAGCAGCAGCCCATTGGCATCGATTGCGTTTCTTGTTCAAATCTTCCGCAGTTAGCTGCTGTACTTTTTGTCGATCGGCATTGCGAAGCTCCGTTTCAATTCAGCTTTGATATATCAATGCGAGCTTGTGAGTCAGACTTTAGGGGCCGCTACGACGAAGCGAACGTGTCTAGAAGCTGTGAACCACCTTCCTCCGTGCTGTGAACCATGTTAGCTGCTGTGCTTCATCGACCTTCGGCTGCGCAGCCTCCAGCGTGAAAACTCAACGCCGGCAAATCGCGCGAAGACTGCCTACGAAGACGGAGTAATCTTGCACAATGTGGGCGTGTTCGCCGTTGAGTGAAAATGCGCTGCTTTGCATCTGAACATGGCCCTTTTCTTTTGTATGCGCTACAGTTTTTGTCATTTCATAAACTATTTCGACTTATACAGCTAATGAGATGCACACCTTGTGAATGTTTGAGATTGTTGTCACATTCGCTGAAAATGTCTTTACTGATAAAATTTGTAGCACAGATTACAGCATAAGTACTACTTGTTTCTGCTTAAAATGAGTCTGCTGCAATATATGCTCGTAAATTCAATACATAGTAGAGCCAAGTGAACCTTCAGTACATATACGCATTTGTACATTTTTCGTAAGTTTGCAGTGAAGCACACTACAGTTGCATGAACTATATAGTCCATCCAGTTCGGGAATTACCTAGCTTTGTCCTCTGAAGAACGTCACTAAAACGAATTTACGTAATGCCATCCACAAGACAAATTCACAAAAACAGCAGCGCTATGTCCACACTACCTTTCTTATATGCAGTGTTCCCGTATACATTCTTTTTAGTCATGCATCATAAATCCGTTCACCCTTCTACCAGAGTAATCAGAACTTTTTTTTTTCTTACAACCCAACCGCAGCCTCCAAGGAACTGCTCATATCAGTGTACGCTTGGATACTTCACCACTCAGAACCTATCTCAAGTCAGCGGAGAATGGGTCATCACTGAAAGCAAGCTCATGAGCCAAAATCCTCGCAAGGTATGGTTGAAGACACTTTATTTATTGAACATAATTTGTTCAACCATTTATATTTTACCCTGCTCATTTTTTTTTCTTCTCAGAAAACTGGACTAAAGAGAGACTATCGATTTTCAAGCTACCCACATCCAGTCGTAAGAAGCAATACAGTTGCCATAGTGACAACCCCATGCGCCATCAATATGCCAGCTGGACAAACGGAAGCCTTTTACTGAAAAACACTGAAAGCGTACGGTATGTTCAATCTGTACAAAGTTGGATGCACAGATTGTTGTTTCTTTCTTTATGAATTACTGAGTTTACAGGAAATGTGTAGGCTTCAAAACTCTTTAACAGTGCTTGTCATGGGCTGCACATACTGTACTTCACTCTACGTGTCAAATTTGCATAGAGTATCACATATAACTAGGTAACAAATGGGCTTGTAGTAGTGCATATTTAGAAGCACTTCTTTTTCACATTTTGTATAGATTGCTGTGAATGTAAAGACTGTTGCAAGACAGTGGTAGGTACAAGCTATAGTAGTGTTGAAACAGTTACTGATACCGCATGCATGTTGGGACAGACACTATCAAAGTTTAAAAAAAAAAACCGTGCAAGAACTCAAGCCTTCATTAAGCAAGACATGTTTTGCAGAGGTAGCAATCACAGAGCCGAACCATGAGAGTAAAATACCTAAAAGAATAAGGAACAATGAAAATGGTTGGATCGCATTCGGCAAGCACTTTCAAATCATGAATGATAATCTGTCACTAACCCTCAAAAAGAAGGTATATAACAGCTGCGTCTTGCCCGCACTTACCTACGGAGCAGAAACCTGGAGACTTACAAAAAGGGTTCAGCTTAAATTGAGGACGACGCAGCGAGCGATGGAAAAGAAAATGATACGTGTAACCTTACGACACTAGAAGAGAGCAGAGTGGGTCAGGGAACAAATCGGTGTTAAGGATATTGTAGTTGAAATCAAGAAGAAGAAATGGACATGGGCTGGGCACGTAGCACGCAGGCTGAATAACTGCTGGTCGTTAAGGGTAACGATTGAACTCACAGAGAAGGAAAATGCATGAAGTGAGTACGGAAGGTTAGGTGGGCCAGTGATATAAACAGTTTGTACGTGTAACGTGGCAGCAGAAAGATCAGGATTAGGTTGATTAACTGATCATGGGAGAGGCCTTTGTCCTGCAGTGGGTGTAATCAGGCTGATGGTACGCCAAAGACAAGCACCGACATGCACTCAAGCAGTGAGCCTTAGTGTTTAAATGTATGTCAATATTTGTGCTTCGAAAGATGTTTGTTTGCATGACAGAGTAACGCAATCAAAATTGGATGTAATCAGTAATTTGCATTTGCTTGCATTTATTCCAGTGAGACTCCATGACCACCATTCCTAGCTTGTCCAAGGGCTCCAGTTCAGCGTCCTAAATCTCATCTGCTGAGAAATGCTGCTGTTCAGTTGTTTTCCTCCTCTAATTAATTTAGTTTGGTTTGTTTTTGCAAAATTTTGCGATCACTCTGGACAGACATGTGCGAGCACCAACGAAAACAAGGGGCTCCCAGTTTGAATTAGCTGTTGTGGATACCAATGTGTTCAAATTGTCGAGAGATTTCACCGAATAGAAATACACAGGTCTGTGCGCTTTTACTTAACCGAGTTCGAATAACGAATTTTTACTGTAATATTATTTGTTCTATGCAAAAAACCTAATGCACAATTAGGGATTTTTAAAAGTATGTTAATTTTTAACAGAACAATGACTGAGTGCACTCAGTAGCTATAGTCTAAGTTGGCCAGTGTTTGCATATATTGACAATTCGAAAGTCTACTAACAGCTATTTCCTTGATATTGGTGTGAAATATGTAGCCAAAAGGACTAGTTTTGTATGATACTCGTTTTAAGAGTGAGGCAGACAGTTAGAAAGTAGTCAAGAATAAAAATGTGAATTCAGGTTCTGTCGTTGTTGATCGTTTGGGCAGTTAAAAAAAACCTAATTTATTCATCTGTCAATGCAAAGCATAAAACCTTTGAAGATCATTCAAAAAATAAGGGTCATTTGGTTCCAAGCAAGTAAATATTCATTAGCAGAAGTTTTTATTGGTGGGCTTAGTTTAGCAAAAACCTACTTCACTTTTCTACACAATCACTGCTAACTTCTTAGTGCTTCTGGTACCGTTGCAGTAGTTTCTTTAGTCAAACTGAATAAAAGATCGCCGCTTGGTAATTGAACCTGTTGTGAACGGTGATCGTGAATTTCTCACTGTCTTCTAATCGTACCCAGAGCCACTGTTTCGAGTGAAAGAAGAAATAATCACACGGTGCTGGCACAGTAGGGCGAGCAATTAGTGTTCGCTGCCAAAATATTTGATCTTTTCATTGGTTCTGATTGTGGTGCAAGGATGCATGTTGTCATGTAGGAAGCCAATTCCGGATGAGAATTTAAGACGTCATCAACATTTATTATACTTATTACTGTGGTGAGTGTTTCACAGTATATATCAGCTGTAAATGTGGCCCACATTTTATGAAATTAAACACTAAAAATTCTCTCTGTGACTTAGAAAATGGTAGCCATCATTCTTTAACTGGAGTAAGCTAATTGCTTGAATTTTTTTCGGCTTTTGTGAAAAGGAGGGGTGGCACCACTGTGCTGTTTCTGCAGTTGCGTACACTTTGAAGCGTCGTCACTTGTGCAAACAGTGTGCGAAAACAAATCATCCCGGTTTTATTGGTAGCAGTTCAGAAACGCTCATCCACTTAATGTCCTTTAGGGTTTGAGTTGGTCGGTAAGCATTTTTGGAACCTAGCTTTGTGATATCTGGTCATATGGGCTACAATTGTACAAATTGTAGCGAGGCCAACAAGGGGAACTTTGTTTTACAGACCAGTAACTGTTAGTCCTCAATCTATTGCAATATCCTGTCCACTTGAACAGTTTGGTTGGTCTTGATGCTTGGCGTGGTGCTTCACTCTTATTTGTGTGCATTTGTGAAGCCATTTCGAAAGTCTCAACGCCGTGTTCCGACACTTGTTTCACTCCTCACAGTTGATCCATGAACTGTGCACAACTCCTCGTAAATTGGAAAAGCTAGTGATTCCTTTTCATGAAAAATTGTAAATACAGTGTGCAACCCACAACAGGTTGGAGAAGCAATATTCGCTAACATTGTTGTCTGCGTTCCCCGTCAAGCAGATGACTATTGAGCCAGAAGAATCACTTCAGTACTTTCGCTGAGAAGTAGCAGATTGTGCTGTGCACATAACTCTCCAGTCTGACATGCAACTACTTAAAGACTAGGAAATGGCCCTTACTTTGTGAATAAACATCATAGAACATTTCATTAGGCAGATTTGACTGCAATGATTATTCAGCGCCTATTTTTTTAACATTGCTACCATGACTTCCAGCACTTCTCAGCTGTCTATAGTGTTATTGGTGTTCGATATGTCCCTATTGTATGTGTATATGTCATGTGCAGTGTATTGCAAGTCCTATTTACTGGTGCATGATTTCTTTTTTACGAATGAGTGCTTTTGGGAGCACCAACAGGCATCCTTGGTCTCATGTGTCAGCTGATCTACAGTAGGCGAGCAAGGGCAAGGGTAGCTAATTCCCTTAACTTGTAATCCGTGACAACTTTCACAAGAATGTTGACTTGCTGAAATGTTTTACTCGGGCTTTCACTATTCGCCAACTGTTACTCAATTAAAGTGCCTGTCACTGCAACCCTTTTACCTCTTTTGAAACGTAAACCAAGTTTCCTTTTCAACGTGATCCTGTAAATGGTGCTTTCCCAGAATGCACTTGCTTACCACAACTGGAAGTTGATCTAGTTAGCCGTAAAAAGATCGGACGCACAGGTAAAAACATGGATTCTAAACACAATATTGAGAACAATGTTATAGGCAGGTATACCTAGGACAACAGTGCGGGGTCATTTCTTTTTATTCAACACGATGTGCTTCTCACCAATTTGTTGTCAAATATCATAATGCGGTTGAGGCTAATCGTACTGACACTGCACTTTTTGAGAGCATGTATGGTGAGATAGACAATGGGCAGCACAGTAACAAGTACTGTGCAAGGGGGTACGGGCGACGGAATGGCATTGTTGGCACGCCTGTTCCAGGCGCGGCCGTTCGAGTAAGTTGAAGGCACGCTAGTTCAAGGCGTGGCGCTTTGTGAAAAACGCATTAAATTCACCATTTTCTGCAAGTTTCTGTCGGAAATGAAGGTTGTGTCTATGAAATTTAGCACCCAATTTTTTAGTTTGCCGAAAACCGTGAAGGCAAATATTTTGTTTAGCATACGTAATAAATTAACGCTCATTTTGAGTGCAAACATTGTAAGACTCATGATATTTGTGCGCTTGCCAATAGAAATTAATTGACTTGCTCAATGATGTGTTTGTATGTACATGGACATATTATGTTGATTTTGAAGGCGGGTACAATAAATGTCATCGCATCTTTAAAATTTAAGATGAACTTTGTTTATTTTCCACACAACCTCAACTTTGTGACCCCCCGCTGACGGGCCGTTTTTTTTTTTTTTTCGGGAAAGGTGGCAGCTTTACTCGGGATACAACTTGAAGAGAATGAGAAATTCAAGATCACCGTTCGCAACAGGTTCAATTACCAGGTTGCGATTTCTTATGCAGATTGACTAAAAAAACTACTGCGACAATATAAAAAGTGTTAAAAAGTTAGCAGTGATTCTGTTGAAAAGTGAAGTAGGTTTTCGCTAAACTAAGCCCACCAATAAAAACGTTCGCTAATGAATATTTCCTTGTTTGGAACCAAATGGCCTTTACTTTTTGAATGACCTTCAAAGATTTTATGCTTTGCATTGACAGATGAATAAATGACTTTTTTTTTGTGCCAATGGCGCATAGTCATCAACGACACTGCTCAAACGAAGGATGGTGGCAGAAGCTGAATTCACATTTTGACTGGGAATTCATATTCCGATGACTGGGCAGTCTGAACAACCTCAGATGACGAAGGGGAAGTAATCACAATAACTTATCAGTTCTATTATTATCATCTTTTCACCTATGCAGATGTGTTCTTTCTTAGCTGACGTGCTATCTCCACAAATGCAGCTCATTTCAACCCTGAAATGGTATTGATAATTTTTTGCAGAGTCACGTAGTCATTCTGATCAATAACAGATTAAGTGCTCTGCATAACTTGTGTAGATTGTGTAGACTGCATAACTTGTGTAGACTCAAATTTGGAAAGCGAATTGCTATAGTTCACACTGCGCCGCTATACAGAGTTTTCAACTGCCCTGGCTTTGTGATAATTGTGTTTTTTTCTTCCTCCGTGGCATTGAGGTATCAATTGATCTGGTTGTCTACATACAGTGGCTAAATACATTATGACCCACTGTGATAAACCATTGTAACAATATAGTGTCATACAGCGATCAAGAGAATAATAAAGCATGCTTTCTATACTCTGTGGCATGTTGCCTGAGGATCGCTGAAGATGCAGGTTAGCTGTGACCGCTCTATAATGAAGTTAAAAGAAAAAGTAGTGCTTTGGAAGATCCTATGTTGTAATTAACAACTGCTAGCTTGACACCAAGGTGCTTTCCTTAACTTACTGTTAGACTGATTCACATAAATTTTGTGGTAATATTTAATAATGTAATTGCGTGCTTTTAAAAATTTTTCGTCTCACATACCAACTAGGACTAGTAATACAGGCCACGAGGACAGCTGGCCTATATACTGAGATAGAGATGTTATTTCACTGTTTTCAAGGTTTACTTAATGGCTTTCCTACAAGAACAGTATGCAAAGGGCACGTAAAACAGAGGTCAAGCACTAATATACGCTGTACGATGTTGTACTTTGTTGTGCCAGTCACATTGATCAAAGTTGCATAGCATTTCAGCAGTTGACACTCCTTTGTGTACAATACCCTGAACGTCAAGAAAATGGGGGCCACACATCTATCTTCGCCACCCTGGTTTAAACAAGCTCTGCCAGGATGTAAGCTCTGCATGTTTATAAAAGGGAACAACTGAGCATGTGGCCTGGAATTCGCGGCAATTTCTGACAGCACCATCAACTGACAGCCGGACAAACCACATCCGCTTTTTGTATCTTGATTGAGAAAGCAAAATAATTAGTTGTGGTTCTTGCACAGGCATTGCTACATTACAATCGCACTTCAGTCTCGCAGTGAGCAAAATCAACAAAAGCAGGCGTGCTTCCTCTTACTGGCAGTTTGTGGTACTGTAGGCGGCTACAGCAGAACAGAGGCCGTGTGCTCTTGTGTTCCCTATCGTAAAAAATGACAAAGTGCAATTATTCTGTGAAGACCTGCTTCTGTGTGATAGCGCACCTAAAGTTTCATCGAGGTGATGTGCCATAGCACTGTCCATCTGCCTTTCACACTGTACTATAGGGCTGAAGGAAGAAACCGAAACTGCTCAATGAAGGGTGAAGACAAAAAAGAGGAGCACTCACACTGTCGGCAAAAAAGCGCGTGCCGATGTTCGAGGCTGCGCAACATTTGAGACAGTTCACGGCTAGGTGTCTGGTCTGGAGAACTCGTTGACGTCCTTGGGGTCTGTTCTATTTCTGGAATCCGACTGGGTGACTTGCACCAAAGACTGGCTGACGTCCTGTCGTTCCAGCTGCTGCCCCTGACTGCTGGGCAATCAACAACTAGGCCTGCAGGCCCGCTGGGTCACTGGCTCAGGGATCACTCAGAGTGCCACGGTTCCCGCCGCCATCAAAAGTGGCTGCAAATCCTGATTTGCTGTGAGCTGCTTTTCCTTCTACTGTTCCAAGTGGCTGGCATGACCGTGGTGTACTGTCTGAGCTACCAAGCTACTACTACAGTACTCAGTACTGCCGCGGGTGCGGAAAACAGCCGTGTCAGGGCATGGGCTGGCTTACGCTGACGACATCAGAGGCACGTCGTTCCAAGGGATTGGCGTCCAGCAAGCCACTAACTAAACATGGCGAGAAACTTCCAATTCATACGTGCATTTAGCACAGCACTGCACATGACAGACTGAATTAGTCACAGTTACTTAATATTTACACTTTTGCCGGTGAATATGTTTTTTTTTGTGTGTGTGTGTGTACACTTGTTCGATTGAGTTCCTTGGCTAGTGGTCCTAGGTCAAAGACTGGGTATTACATCACAATCCAAGTAACTGCTACCAATTCCTTTCACTGCAAATCCTGATTTGCTGTGAGCTGCTTTTCCTTCTTTTGCTTTATTGCTTCAAATCAACTGCCAGAAATATGTTTCATATGTGTAAGGTCCGAGTGGGTTGCAGCAAGTTGTGCCATGTATTGACTGCTTTCTCTGTTCTTTCATTCCGTCAAGCACTCTAAAGGCTACACGGATAGTGACAACAAAAGGTTTTTCGAAAAGTTTTATGAGCATGCATAATGATCTTAAGCACTTTCCTTCCTTTTTTTCTCTTTAAGTCCGTTAACTCTCTTTCAGGGTGATCACAGGCTGAATTCTAGTGTTATTTTACTACCGTAAAGCGTGGCGGGAGTATGTAGTGGCTGCTTTGATTGCGCACCACACTAATGCTCAAATCAGCCAATGGCAGTGCCTCTTCATTCATGACAAAGTCGAGCCAATGTATTGTGGAATTCGCCTAGAGCGGAGTGAGTGATCTGTAGCTAAGGTGTCTTTGAAATATAATTGAAAATTCTTCGGCACGTGCATTGCTGTAACATTTGGCTTGCATGTTCTCATAAGCGCTGACTACTGGTTAATAGTGTTCTCTCACCATGTTCGCAAAGCGTTGCAGCGTACCTATAATGACATATGTCAAATGAAATCTCAAGCTGAACCTGGAAAAATGTGTTTCTGATATGTGTTCTAGTTTGGCATCTTACACATAGGGGCTGTGGTGCACTATATAGATAAGTAGGTATGGAAGGTTTAAAAATAGGGAAAGTCTATATGTGTTTGGCCAGTTAAACTCTTCTAAAGATGAAAGATGATTGGGAGGAACACTGGTAACTGCACTGTCTTCATCGTTCTTGTGCAGGTCTTCCAGTTATTGTGTTGTATTAAATTACAAATTTGCAATGCAAGCTTACCTGAGCTCTCTCACTGGAGTAGCTTGACAGCTGCAACAGCTTCAGTTGACAAGCAATGAGGGGGAAGGGTCAAAACCTATTACAGTCTGTCACCTGACTGAGCAACAAAACATCTGTAGTTGCAATGCTTTGGTGCAACGAAAGGAAATAATAGCAATAATATCATTTATATTCTAAAGTAGTACACGTGGCTAGGCCTGCCAAAGCCATTTGGTGAGTGGTGTGGCAGAGCCTGGCAGACAGCAAAACAAATAGAATATGTTACATTATTGTAGATTCATGGCAAAAAAAGGATGATAAGACAAAAAAAAAAAGAAAATGCACATTCGATTAGAAACAGCACGGCATCCAAGCGATAGTAATTACCATTATACTGTAGTTCGAAAAATTGAAAGTTAGTAAAACATTGAAATAGAGCTATATTTCTTAAGCGCAATTTTTAAGCAAAATTGTGCTGCTCTACAAGGTTTTTGGAATATTGGGAACAGTGCACATTAACTTGATATTAGTCCTCAGTGTCCCTCCTGTTGTGGAACTCCATAGTTAAGCAGCACTGGGGCCAGGGCTTGCTCCGTTACCAACTTTTGTCTAACGCGTCGTCTGGGAGAAAAGGGGTGTAACTAAGTGTCATGTTGTCAGTGCTGTCCTGTATGTTTCCAGCATGTACATCATACAGCGGCTGGATAAAAGTTTCTCTTCAGAAAAAGTAGGAGGTACCCCAGACAACACGAGCGGTTTTGAATGATTTGAGAATTGTTTTTATTGAATTCGTATGTCCATACATTAGTCAGTGGAGCAGTGTGCCTCTAGCCGGAATATGTTCATTTGTACACTGTTCTATCTACTAACAAAAATGAGTGAATATACAATTTCTTCAAAATAAAAGTGACTGCAGATGCACATTGCTGTTTCAAGTAATTTAAGCAGTACCAAAATAGAACCGATTGTGTTTGTGTTGATTCACGGCCAAAGTAATTTGATGTCCCAGCGAATGAAATGACCCACGTAGTGTATATAATTGCATGGATTAGAACTCTTCAAGTGCAAATACACTTTAAGAATTTGTTTTGCCTCATTATGAAAACATCGGCGAAGGCAATATAGACTTGCACCATGCACCTGCACAAATAAATTTGGCAGATGCCATTCACCTTAGGAATCGATGTTATGCAAAGCATGCAGAGGGAGGGTCACTGTGTGGCAATTTTTCATTGAGAAATAAGTTACAAAATGACGCTAAAGATATGTAAGATGTTTTACACACAGATACATGTTAAACAGTTGCATGTTTACTGTTACATAACAATGTCAACAGCAACATGGGTATCAGCTACACCAGAAGTGATAACCTGATAAGTATCTTTTGTGCCAACGAGGTAGGTGGCCCTGGACACCGCTTGATAAGTGAGTTTCAGCGGATAGCGCTTCAGTGGAACGGTTCGTCTGTTTGTCTTTGTAGGCATTCTTAGTGTGCCCATGATTCGGCGGCACAGTTGGACCAGCTCGTTAAGTGCAGAAAGTTCGACATATTCTGCATGCTTGCTTCGTTATCAGTTTTAATGGGCTATGAAAATAGTTGTTCATGTACAGAGGGGATCACTGTTAAATAGAACACTTTCGTGTGCATAGTCCGCATTTCGCTTTCTCGCAAAAGCATAGTGGCTTATATTTGTATCAGACTACTTCTGGTTGACTGTTCTGACTTCTTTTGATAGACCAGTGCCGTGCACGAATAATTTTTCTACGTCTACCAGCAGTTATGGGGCTTCAATATGACAAGTGCTCATTACAGTGTTCCCTTTGACACTTTGACAATAGACAGTACTGTACCTTGTTTGTGTTTGCAATGCATGTTACTAGTGTCCTGGACAGGAATGATATTGAAAACTCTTTATTTTGGGCGGTGGGATCACTCTTAGTGCAACCAATGTAACATACACACGGCCCTACATGGTGCTTTAGCTCATCATTTAGCATGGTGAGTTTCTGTTAAACTAAACATTCTTTTTCCTAGGTTCATTGTCTGTCATAATCATTGCTTTTGAACTACAATTGCACTGTTGCCTTGGTAAAGGATAATTACTTTGGTTGTAATTCACAAGCAATGGGTGACTTGTAACGGTGATTCCTTACTTTTTTAAGCACTAGCCCTCTTTTTGGCCTTGCCCAACATGTTGGTCTATTGGTTACAGGGCTTGAGCGCTGACCCAAAGCCTGCAAGATCAATTCCTGGCCGCATGACCACAGTGTCTATGAAGACGAGAATGCTTGAGTAATATGTACTTGGATTCAGCTGCACGTTAAAGCACCCAGGCGGTTGAAATTTCTGGAGCCCTCCACTGCAGCATCCTTCATAATTATATACGGTTTTGGGATGCTAAGTACTAACAATTATCATTGCTTTTGTCCTTGTGCATACTGAGTGAAACAACTGGGTGTCTGGCCATTATTGTGCTTACCTCAGGGTTTCCTAAATTGTTCAATGCAGTTGATGTAGAAGTATTTGTATATTTGCAGCTTGTTCACTTTGGATAGTTTTTCTTCTTAAGAAAGAAAGAGAACTCGTGATGCCTTATTATGTCGTATACGGTTAAGTCCTCAGCTGCTTCTCAGCGCCATTTAAGATAGCATCTATCCTTATTGATTCCACTGGCGTGTAAGCAAAGTGTACAATTGCATTTTTTTTTAATGTTACACTGTTCAGTAAAGGTGTGATCATCCTAGGGTGCAGTACTGTCCCCTAGGACCACAATGAGCAAACAGATGCTTGTGCAGTAGTAGCCCCACTAAGATCTGAGAAAGCTCTATTCCAGTCTTCATTGCAGGTGGGAGACAATATGAGACATTCAAATCAAAATGAAGCTCCACAATTGCTTGTATTTTGGTGCTACAGTCAAACCGGATTATATAATGACCTCTGGTAGATTAAATGATCCTTTGCGTCGAACTACTTATGTGGATTCCTGGCTGTGTAGTGATGACTCGCCAGCCCGCCGTGCAGTGTCACCGTTGAATTGTCTGGTCATTTGTTAATACAATAGATGGGAAAGAGGGACAGCAATGTAAGAAATTGTAGTGCATAGAATTGTCTTTATGCACTGGTTGAAGTATCACAGGTGTGTTCTCTTCATAATGCACCACTTCATTATTGATGGAAACTAAAAAAAATAGACCTATGAATTGTCTTGAAAAACATGTACCCGGTACACCCATTCAGTTTCATGGCATCTATGGTTCATATTCCCAGTATTATTTAGCCACTGCAGCTTTTTTTATTATAGTCCACCCACATATGGTGTGCTAAATGGGATAAATAATACTTGGCACATTGGTTTGGTTCACTGGGCATTCATATCCTTTATGCTTCTGCATCGTACTGCCTCAAGTGTTTTTAAATTCAATATTTCTTTCACAACTTCAAGTGCTGAGAGTTGAGCTGGCCTATGCGTAGAGCTTTTTTTTTTTCAAAACTATAAATCGTTTCACCTTACGAATTACTGAAAGAATATTTGTGCAGGTATGGTAGTAATGGTATATAATATATTTCTAACGACCAGGCCCAGTTCATGCCAATAGTAAAAGTATGTTTGAGCAAACTGTGTTCTTCATAGTGACTTTAACAGTGTTCTGTGTGCTTTTGCAGATGTGCTTATCCCCTCTGTAAAGAAGCAAATAAGTTTTATGCTTTGAATATTGACAACAATGCATTGCACTTGCACCTTCTTGGAAATCATTTGCCATTTAGCACATTTGCTGGAGCTTAATGCATTATGAACATGAGAATGTGACAGTGATGTGGCCATGTCTGTGGACTGCTATTAAGGACCGTTTGCATTGAAATAAGTGAAAATGACTATTCAGTTTCTGCTCTGTAATTCAATTAAAATTTGGAAACCTGTAATAGTTTCATTGTGGTGTGCGCATGTGTGTAAGCTTTAGTGTAAAGAAGTTGTGCCTGCCTGACAAAGCAGAAGTCCAGGTGTTTACTAACACACATCTTTACCTACCTATATGCGCTATGAGTAACAGTTTCGTGAATAAGTAACTGCAATTTCTAATACTTGCTGTTGGCACCTTGATATTTCACTGCAATATGTAAATAATAGTAATATAGTAGCAGTCTGGTGTTGCTTCTATATGCCTTTCCTCTGTAAAACCTTTGTGTATGTCTCTGTATAGGTCTCAACAAAGTATTGAAATAATATTGACAAACTTGATTTACTCCTTTCACAGTGCCACATGCTGAGTAATAACCACTTATGTTTGCTATAATGTTTCTCTATTCTCTTTTACCACCAAATGTCACACCATTTTCATTAGATTGTTTGCTGATGACATCGTTCTGTATCGTGCCATCAGAAGTGATGAAGAGGACTAGCAATACCTATAATTTGACCTCGAATCCATCAATTTATGGCGTTCATCATGGCCTATGAGGCTAAATCGCTGCAAGGCTAAACTCGTCTCCTTCACTAGAAATTCTTGCCACTTCCCTACCACATATACATCTAATCACACTCGTACAATGTCAGCCACGTTATAAAGGTATCTGGACCTTCACCTCCGATCTGACGTTTCCTGGAACTGCCAGATTGATTACAATTTTGCAGCTGCTAAACCCTGCCTTGCAGTGCCTGCACATGCGTAAAAACTTTCGTGTGTTATCTTAACGTGCCCTAAAATTGAGTAGGTGTCTGCCATGTGGAACCCCAGTACCAGCATACACTCAAACGTCGTTATTTCATAGTTGCATCTTACATGAAACTAAGTTTTTATATTAAAGAATTTATTATAAAAATTCATTTCTAATGCCACCTATTACAAGACTGTTTTTATTTATTCGTTATAACCAATTTTTTATTAAATCTGGGTTCGTTATATCGACGTTTGAGTGTATATAATTGATAACATAATATCTCTGCAGATACCTGCTGCTCACTTCATTTTCTCTGACTACTCTCGTTTCACTGTGTCACTGCCTTAAAAGCTCCTGCTGGTGTTGATAACCTTTCTCATTCCTGTAAACTTGCTCACTTATCTCTTTTGCATACGTATTATCATCATCTATTGCTTTATGATGACTTCTTTCAGTAACGCTTAGCCATGTTTCTATGCCGTGATTGTACTCTCACTATTGCAAACTCATTTCCTGCCGTACTTTCACCCTTCGCTGATTCGTTCATTCCAAAAACCATCATTAAATGGAACCAGCTGCCTTGGAGTCTTCTAATAGAAAGCAACGTTTTAAAATTCAATGATAAAAGATAACCAAGTTCAGTGTTCTGGTATCTTCTGAATAACCCATTTCATTTTTATTTTGTGCTCTATTATTATGTTATTCTATTGTATCACATTACCTTTTTAAATATTCTTTTAATACTTCCAAAGTGTTCTGTTATTGTGTTGCCTTTTTGATTATGCTTAAGTAAGTGTTGTCTTGTTTGCAAAATTTTATGGTTGCTTTGCATCTATTACATTGTATATATTTTTTCTCACACCCTTATGTAATACCCTCTCATTGAAAATCATTAGAAACTCCTTGAAGTAAGTAAATTCTCGCTTTGATAATTCATTTCTTTACCTTTTGTCGCAGGTGATGCCGAAAGCACATTTAGTGTGACGACTTCAGTGCAATTTTTCGTCATATATCCTTGGCAGTTGATCATTTTGGCATTAAAAGGGGGCCTTCTAAGCATGAATCGATGTATGGTTATTGTTAAAATGGAGTGGGATTTGTTAACAATTATTGATTGATATATGGGGTTTAACGTCCCAAAACCACTATATGATTATGAGAGACGCCGTAGTGGAGGGCTCCGGAAATTTAGACCACCTGGGGTTCTTTAACGTGCACCCAAATCTGAGCACACGGGCCTACAACATTTCCGCCTCCATCGGAAATGCAGCCGCCGCAGCCGGGATTCGAACCCGCGCCCTGCGGGTCAGCAGCCGAGTACCTTAGCCACTAGACCACCGCGGCGGGGCTTTGTTAACAATTATGAAAAAGTGGGATATGTTGTGAGAATTGTGTGTGGTCATGTAAATGTGTGAAATAATATACAGCGAATAGCTCACTTTGTATTTTGTGGTAAATTAAGCTTTCACTTGAGCAGGACACAGACCTTAATGGGAAGTGTACGAACAGTACTAGTACTCATGAAGAACCAATTTTTTATGCAAATCACATAAATATGTCATTAGTTGAAAATTGTTATGTCATTCGGTTCCTTGCTAACAATTTTTCCCCTTCTATCATAGTTTCCAGTTTCTTTTATACTTACCTCTTTCACTCATATTTTGTTTCTTATGCTTCATGTGTTGAAATAGGGTACGGATTCTGTTGCTATACAGCTATGTGCCAAAACAAGTGCAATAAATGCCTAATGTTTTAGATCCAATTAAGACATTTGGTAGTTTAGGCATAGTATTGGAATCCCATCTAAATCAGGTCCATGTGCATTTGCAGGTTTTTGCATGTATTATATTAGGTCGAGCATTCGCTTACAGATAGGTGGGAAATGTTGTAAAAGGTGTTGTCATTCCACAGCTACTTCTACACTAACATATGGTTTAAATAGGCAAAGGTAATCATGTACTGTATTTACAAGTGCAGCAACATTCTTTTATTACCTGGTACTGTAGTCCACTTGCAGACAATGTAGGTAACATGGTTTTCAATGCCCTTTCTGTTCTTTTTGCATGATCTCTTGCGCAGCATCCCATGAGAAGGACCATTCACTCATGTCCGTAGAAGGTGGACTGTACTCCTGCCGACAGTGCACCTATGTTACCAAGAACAGTGGACACATGCGAAGACACCTTTGCAAACACACCGGCGAGCGGCCCTTCCAGTGCCACTTGTGTCCAGCTGCATTCGTTCAAGGCAGCCATCTTAAAGACCACATTCGTACACACACAGGAGAGCGTCCCTTTTCCTGTGACCAATGCAGTGCATCTTTCTCAACGAAAACGGTCCTCGTGAACCATGTGCGCACCCACACAGGAGTGCGTCCTTTTTCCTGTGATCACTGCAGTGCGTCTTTTTCATGCAGAACGAACCTCAAGTGTCACGTGCGCACCCACACAGGAGAGCGTCCTTTTTCCTGTGATCACTGCAGTGCGTCTTTTTCATGCAGATCGAACCTCAAGTGTCACGTGCGCACCCACACAGGAGAGCGTCCTTTTTCCTGTGATCACTGCAGTGCATCGTTCTCTCTGAAAGCGAGCCTTGTGGACCATGTGCGCATCCACACAAGGGAGCGTCCCTTTTCCTGTGACCTCTGCAATGCATCCTTTTCACGGAAACGGTACCTCGTGGGCCACATGTCCTGTCGTCATAAAAACAGGAAGCTGTGAAAAGTGAGTGGTTTACTGCCTTCTGTAAGGGGGAGGCACATCAGGCTGAAGAGAGCTCGTTGATTAGAAGACACAGAGAAAGAGTAGTTTGAGTTTGGGGTTTGGAAGTTATCTTAGTTTGGCAAGTGATAACGGCATGCATACATGGGACGAAAAACGAGGGGTAGAAAAAAGTGCAAAGAAGAGGCCACCTTCTTGAGAAGCAAGTATCCACACTATCGTGCACTTTTTCTAGGTAACAATTTCCTGATGAGAAAAACTGGTGAGCGGCCACATGCATTAGTTTTAAACTTTGTGCCTCGTGGAAGGTGCGAGGAAAAAGGATTAAAGACCATACTTTTTTTAATTGCGTGTCTGATAATCTGCATATTCAGCTATGGTGGTGGTGCTATTGTTTTTGTCCCCCTTGATTTGTTTCTCTTGATGTCAGAATACTGCATAATAATTAGAAACTACATGTAATTAATTATAAGGAACTTGATTTGTGAGCCTTCTCCCAAATTTGTTTTGGGAATCATTTGAATGTCTCGTAGCTTGAACCAGTCTGACAACAAGAATGTTTAGGTATCTTTATGTTTTTATTTATTTTACACATACTGCAAGCTAATTCTAGGTTTTGTCTGGAAGAAGCTACAATAAATGTAATTAAGCAAATAACAAAGAATCCTTGCAAACACTAGTACAGATTTTTTTAGTTGGGAATCTGGTGGTAAAAATTTACATTTATATATTTGAAACAATCATTCATACGTGGGAACACTTAAATATATATCACTCATACGGTCATATCATACTGAAAGGTATTAGTATCGAGGGCAGCCGCTGCAGAGGCTGGTGCTGCTGTCGCTGTGACATAGTAAACGACATCACGTGAGTGCAGCACACTCGCTTTCAACCCCGAGACAGCGCATCTTTAGGGGCGAAGCTCCTTAAAGCGGCACCCGTTTGTCCCTCGTAGCAGTAGTAGTAGTCGTACTGAGTAAGCAGTCTTAAATTTTCACCTCAAAGGTGGTGCCGGTGGGAGATTTCTGCTGTGCGTTGTTGAACAATAAAAAAATCGCAGCGTGCGTGTTAACTAAAAGCCGAATTCTCCTGCCTCTCATTCCCAATTAACAGCCATTGGCATGTACATTGAGCACTATCTGACAAGAAAGGGTTGCTACGTTATACTCGCTGGGTGTAACCTCCTTGGTTTTAGAAAGGTTTAACGAGCGTCGGGCCGCAGTGCCATGAATACCGTGCACTAGTATATACCATGAACTCGAGGTGGTTAAAGGTGGGAAGTAGACACGAAGCGCAAGCTGTAAGAAAGTGTGTGTGTGCCTCCTCTCGTTCAGTCCTTGGAATGTCCGCTGGATGACGGTGCTTCTATATGAGGAATATATGATGAAAAGATGTGAGATGGTAGTACTTGGAGTGTAAATAGGTGGATGAACGGACACACAGACAGATGCGTGGACGGACGCTCTGATGGCTGCATGGACGGATTGAAGCAAGAGCGGATGCATGGACGAACGCAGGGACGGACGCACAGATGGACGTGTGGATGCACGAACAGACGCACGCACGAGTGGGCAGATGTACGCGCGGGCGGCCACACAGATGCACGCATGGACGGACGGAACCAAGAACGAATGGACGGGCGGATGCTTCGCCCCACTCTCCATCATTCACTCTGTGGATATGCTGCCATTTTTTTTAACCTACATGTTTGTTGACCACTCAATACCGCTTTGTTGGATGCCTTCGAGTGAGCCTAACATGATTTAGCCCTTTCAAAATGTCCGGGTAGTGATATACTTGATTGATAAAACTGGAATTGGTGAAATGAATCGGCGTTCGTCCTCAAGTGTGTAGCTCACTGAGCGACCACTTCTCTTTTGTTTCTTTTTTCGTCGTCCGCAAAGATTTTGTGTTCCAAATTGGAGTTTAGAAATGTTCGGTTTGTACGACAGTGTACTTCAGGAATCTGTAACTCATAGGAGTTTATTACCTTTATTCACACTAGGCAGGAAAGAATGATTCCCGAAGCTTGAGATTGCAGCAACCATTCTGTTCGGCCCTTGTGTAGTTACACGAACTCATGGTGCAGTCTCTACTTCTTACCCTAGTGTGAGTTTCCCTGCATTCCCAAAACATAGAAGCAGCGAGACGCATGTTCCATAAAACCGAGAATGGCATAGCAATACTGAATTCATTATTGCGTGTGCAGCACGCACTTTTGCGAAAAAGATTTTGTGTGCTTTGTTGAGGCTAAAATCTTCTGTAAGTACAACGTTGGAATTTCCGGGAATGTACACTTAGTAATTTGTTTTTCTGATTCACACCAGGCCGATAAGCTTTTTCCAGCTGTCTGTAGCAAGGGGCCGCAAGAATTATTTTGTTCTTGTGCAGTTCTTTTGCATTGCGTATTAGGGCTTCTTTCCTTCCGTTGGCAGCCTAGATGTGGTGAGCTGCTGGTACACGAATTGGTTGATACCAGGGGCCAGCAAAGTCACTGAAAATAAGATACGGTAATTGTAAATAATTGTCAAGCAAGTTAAGCGTGCAGTTATTGCAACGTTCTTGCATCATATCACATTAGTAAATACACGCCGCACAGAGAAGCTTGGTAGTGAAAGCGAGTATTAAGGAGACAAAAATATATACGGGTGAAGTTCCGTTTACTGAAATATAATTGTTAAGTATAATCGTCCGGCAATAAATCTGGTGAAAGTAGCAGGCTGCGCAAACCGCGGTGGTTGTGAACAGTAATGTTATTGCAACAAAAGATATCATGGAGCAGCTTATAAAATGTAACGTGAGCGTGATAAAACCAGTGTCAAAGCATCGTTCACTTTTGACCACTCGATGTTGTTCTGAAAATAAGGGCGAGGTGTCGCCGTGAATCGTGCCGAGCAGTCCCCACAAATTGAAACGTTACCTGCCGGCCGTGCTCTTTCGGCGCAAAAGCAAGAGAGAAGTGCATGCTATCGCGCTCGCCTCACTAAACGTAAACGTGCACAAAATGTGGGAGTGCTTCAATTTACACATTACAAGAATAATTTCAAAACTCATCTTTTGCCAAAGTGCCTCTTAACGTTATGCATTCATGCCGCCATGCGCATGCGCTCCGTCGAAAATGCGTGACGTGGTGATGACGACACGTTAAAAATATTTGTTGGCAAATACTTCAAATTGTTTTGCAGCTAATACAGTGCAAACAACCCTTGCAAAGCGAAAAACGCCACGGCTGAACAGCCTGAATTCTTGGAGTTGTCGAACACTTTGCATAGTCGGTACCACTGCATAATGTCAATTTATACATCTCAGGAAGATTCCGGCAAATGATGCCGCAGTATGTCCTTGCCTTTATTAAACATGTTATCATACCCATACATGTCCAGGAGTTTCAAAAAAAAAAAGAAAAATGTTGCACATCCTAATAGTATTTTGTGAAACCTATGTAGATATTTTTCTTTTTGTACATGGCAGCAAACTTTAATGGCCTTCCTGGCCACATTGCTATAGTAAAAAAAAAAACATACCCAATATGAGACAGCCTCTGCAAATTGCTATTAAATTTGCTAATTTGGAAAGATAGTTTTCATTGCAAAGCCATTTTGTAATTTTGTTGAAGAAAGACACTCATGTATCAATATACGCAAAAACACAGTCCAAACTCGGATATCCAATATCGTAGATCAAAAGTGAAATTGAAGATATATTTATTTATTCATGCACCATCCTACCCCGCAATACATTGTATTTAATAACATAATATATGCTATTTCTCTCAGTAATCTAAAGTAGCTGTACACTTTAAGGTATGTAACCACTTTTTTTTTTGAAATCTTATTAGATTTTGTTCTTTAGTTGTTTTGTATGGCATAAGCAAGGCTATTTAAAAAATGCATTTCTAGTATGTTAGACTAGAAAAGTACAACTTTTTACAATTAAATTATGAAAATTATCCAAAATATGTCAATGTAACCATACATTAGCCCTGTAAAGCCCAATGTATCATATTTGGTACATTGAATATAATATCTCAATAAAGCTTCTATAGGTGTCATAAGCAGCTATTGACGATATTTGACATATTATGAAAAAGCTACACTGGCTTACATAATGTATGATGAAATGGAATGGCAAAACTTTATTTGCAGTCCTGCAGGATGCGCGTAGCGGGCGTATCCTATGTAGAGACCGACAGGGAATACCTGGCGGCCTCTTCGTGGGCCTGCTGGATGGCCCATTGCTGGTCGGCGAGAAGTGAGCTCCTGAGCGACCTCTCCCATTTGCTTGAGGTAGAGTCGGGAGGTATTGTTCTACACTCCCAGAGCATGTGTTCGAGTGTCGCCGTGTGTCCTCACGAGTGGCATGTGTCGCTAAGGTATGCATCAGGATAATAAACGTCAAGCTTGGCAAGGTTTGGGTGTGTGTCTGTAATAGACATAGGGTTAGCACCTGTGGTCTGTCAAGTTATGAATGTGGGAGTGGAAAAATTCGGCGTTCAAGACAAAACTACTTTGTTATGTCGTTGTACGTATTGGGTGCATCCTGATTGCTCTCTAACTCAGCGAGATGGGGTTGCCCTGTGGCGGCGTGGTCAGTAAGTGCGTGCGCTGAATCATGGGCGATCTTGTCGAGGTTGAATGGGGCACCTGGTTGAGATAGCGGGGAACCAGATGACAGTGTGGTGCTACAGGGCACTTGGGTCCACTCTGCGCAGGATACGCAACGCCTGGTCGGGGATGACTCCACGTTCAAAGGCTTTGATGGCGGGTCTGGAGTCGGTGTAGATGAGTTTCCGTTTGCTGTTGAGCATACCTATAGCTATAGCTACTTGCTCCACTACTTCGGGGTTTCGGGTGAGGATTATGGCAGAGTTAAGAATCTGCTGCGCGGATGATACCGCAACCGCTGTCAAGGCTCGATTGATGTGATAGGCAGCGGTGTCCACGAACGAGATGTTGCCCGCTTCTATGTCTATGCGCTAGACCAGTGATTGTCATAAGGACCAGTCATTGTCATAAGGGATTTCACGGGGAATTAGAGTCAACTCTGAGGGATCCCTGGCCGTCGAGGAGAAGAAGCCGAGCTCGCGCAGAATATGGCGGCCCTCTTTGGTGGTGGTCAGTCAAGTCAATTGCACGCGTTGCTGAGCTTCGACGGTCTCTTCTAGCGTGGTATGTATGCTTAGCTCGAGGAGTTTATGCGTTGGAGTGATGATAGAAAGGCCAAGGGCTTGTCTGACCACCTTGCGAATAAGCGCATTGAGTTGATCACGCTCAGCACGTAGCCATTTGTGTATAGCAGCAACCTAGGTAAAATGGCACAAAACAAACGCATGTAGAAGACACAGCAGGTTATCTTCTTTGAAGCCATGGTGTCGATTGGCTACTCTGTGTACGAGTCGTATGGCATTCTTAGTCTTAGTTCTGAGCTTGTGTACTGTTCGGGTGTTGGTTCCGCGGGACTCAATGATCATGTTGAGGACCTTGATGGTGTCTACCTTGGGGAATGTTTGACCATCTCTGGTGTGGAGGGTGATATTGCGTTCCGCCGGAGGGTTCCACCCTTTGTGCTTGGCACCCCGGTGTTTGGGCAAATATATCAACAACTTCGACTTCGCGGGTTAGTACCTGAGACAAGTGTGGTCGAAATAGTAATCAGAAATGTCGATGGCCTCTTGTAGGGCGGACTCAATGAATAAGCCATCTGACCCTGTGGAGCACCATATGGTTACATCGTTTGCATAGATGGTGTGGTTTAGCCTGTCAATTTTCGAAAGTTGTGCGGAAAGCCGAATTATTACAAGGTTGAAGAGGGTCGCCGAGAGGAGGGATCCCTGAGGAGTGCCTCGCTGTCCGAGCTCTACTTCTTTCAACAATAGATCTTCCACGCGGAGGACTGCTCTGCGTCGAGTAAGAAAGGAGTGGATAAAGTCGAATCGATGCCTCAGGCCAAGGGCTGCGATCGCTTTCAAGATTGACGAGTGCATTATGGTATTGAATGCCTTCTATGAATTGAGACCGAGTATCGCACGAATGTCTCGAGTGTTTCCGCCATCTAGAATTTGGTGCTTTAAAAGTAACATGGCATTCTGATTGGATAATTCTGATCGGAAGCCAATTATGTGGTGCGGAAGGCAGTCGTTATCTTCGAGGTATCGACCAACCCTGTTGAGGGCGACGTGCTCAGCCACCTTGCCCACGCACGATGTGAGATGAGGCGTATGTGATCTGGGCTCGGCGCCTTTCCAGGTTTGGGGAGGAGGACCGTGTAAGCTAGTTTTTAGGCATCGAGTATCTCACCCTTTCTCTATATTTCGTTGATAGTGTCGGTGAGGTAAGTGACAGAAGGATTGTCCAGGTTGCGTGGGAGCTTGTTGATGATGTTATCGGGGCCAGGGGCTGAGCGCCCATTGAGCTCATTGAGAGTTTGGCGCACATCTTCGGTAAAAAAGTCGGCATCTAATTTGGTGTTGTTGCTACCAGAGTAATCGGGTGAGGGGTCACAAGGCCCGTGAGAAGCGGGAGATATTTCTCCACGATGTTCTTGACAACATTCTCCGGTGATACTGTCCGTTTAGCTTGATGAAGTACCATCACGATCGAATGATGCTGATTCGTGTGGGTGTTCGTTTCATTGAGGAGTGAGTAAGTTTCACGTTTTCCCACAACGAACCTGACCATCAATCAAGTTACAAACTTCGTCCCACTACTTTTCTGAAAAGATACGGCAGTGATCCATCATGGTCTTGTTCAATTGAGATATGCGTTTGCGTAACCTCGATTGAAATACAATCTCCACTGGCCCATTAGAAGGGCCAGTCTCGACTGGCCCTTCCAGCTGGCCAGTGGAGACTGTTTGGCCTCGAGTAGGTAGGCAAGACGACTGTCCATTTGTTCTGTTAAAAGATCCGTACTGATAGTTTAGGTTGCTTTGTTGATGTCAGCTTTGAACTAAGCCGTCCAGGTCTCGAGGCTTGGTGTGGTATCGGGAGGAGGTCATTCTGCGTGGGTCTTATGAAGGAGGTACCAGTCGACCCACGTGTACGACTTGGTCTTCCTGCTGACTGTGGGGAGGTGTACGGCCAATATGAAGTGGTCACTACCGAGATCTACCGCGAGGTTGGATCAGCGGGCGTCCGTGATATTCTTGACGAAGCAGAGATCCGGCGTAGTGTCTCTTTGCGTTGACATACCGGTGCAAGTGGGAAAGTCCTTGTCCGTAATGAGAATAAGGTCCACGTTATTTGCACTTTACCAAAGCTCGTTACCTTTGGATGTGTCGTACGTGTAGCCCAGGTGCTATGCGTGGCGTTAAAATCATCCGCAATCACTAGCGGGTTTGGACCCACAAGACGGACAATTTTCTGGAACAAGCGTGTGAACCTTAGTTTATAACGGCTGGGACTACTTTATACATTGAGGATGCACACACTTTGTTGTGATATGCTTCCAGTGAGAATTTCGATCATAACGTGTTCAATTTCGGGCACATTGAGGCTGTGCACTGTGCAGGTAATCTTGTCAGCGACCAGGGTGGCGTTACCACGTCCTCTCGAGGGACGGGGCAACCACTGGCATCCGGAAAACCTGGCGGTTAGTACTACGGTCTTTTGTAACAGCATAATGTGAGGTTTCGCTTCGTGGCTACGGAGGTATTGCTACAAGAAGGCTGTCTTGTGGGTGAAGCTTCTGCAGTTCCATTGCCAGATTCGCAACTCGTCATTTGGCCTGGCCATCTTGAAGCATGTAGGAGTCGGCCTGAGCACCCGGTGGGTGCATAAGGGCCACGTGAAGTGGTGGACTGAGCACGGCTGCACGCTGCGACAACGGCTTACCCGAAGCAACGGCAGGTGCGACGAAGTGATTGAGGTATTGCTCCACTTGGCCCAACCGATTATCATGAGCCGCAAGGGTAGACTGCACGAGAGCCATGCTTTTGCCAAGAAAGCCAAGGCTTTCCTTTATTGCCGATAGCGTGCTCTTAATGTCATCTAACTAAGCCTTTAAAGCTGGCTGATCAAGGGCGACCTCGCTTTTCTTGGGTGCGCCCTCACGGTTGTCATTACCGGCGCTTACGGGTTGTGGCTGCGACAGGGTGATTACAATGTCATCGTTGTCGGTGGTGGGCGTAGCAGCGCATGCGTTTCTTTCATTTTTCAGTTCGGCAATTGCGACCGTGAGTTGGCGTATTGTTTCTCTCATCGGCGCGTTTTCGTGCTTTAAAATAGCTATCTCAGATATGGTGTGTGTATCATGCTCTGGGAGTGAACCTGACCCTACCTGTGATGTAGTGCTTCCTTTTCCCCGCTTGAGTGAGAGTTCCCGCTTATTCTTGTTGGTGTTGCCTGGCGATGGTGGTGCTGATGGGCTCGGCAATCGTTGACGGGAGACCCCGGTGTGACTGGGGTGAGGCCTAGAACCGGCGTGAGGCCCGGAACTGGAGTGGGATCCCGAGCAGGACCCGGGTCGGAAACCTGGATGAGAACTGGAACGGGACCTGGAGTAGCCCCGCGGTATAGATCTGGTTGGGGTCCCAATTCGCGCGCTGTCGGAATGAGTCCGAGGGTGGCTCCGGGACCTCGATGCACGCATGGAGTGGTTCTTGGGACGAGTACAGTATAAGGACCGGGATTGGCTGCTGTCGGATCTGCCATCTGTAGAAAGCTTCGAAGCTTAGTCGTCGTCAGCGGTCGCATTGAACTCGTTCGTTGCTTCATGATGGTTGTTGTGTTGCGTTGAGTATGCTCGCTCCCCTCATCGTCGTCATACCACGTATGGAATGTGGTAGCGTTCTTTACATTCCTTGTCGGCAGTGAGGTGGGCTAATCCGCAAAGCTTGCATGTTGGTGTTCAGCGGTGTTCCTTTTCTGGGTTCGGCACACTGCAGCCTCGGCAGATTACGTCTTCAGGGTTCGAGCGTCTCGAACCCTGGAGCTCGATGGCCGAGTGGACTGCAGACGCAGAAATATCTATCTGTCTACAGTATAGTGTACATTGAAGTAGCACCAATACGTATTGCACAAAATTGGGCACGCGATGTCCATCGAAGGCCACGATCACTGCGGTGGTTATTCCGATGCGCTTGGCAGCCAGGGCTAGTGAATTGAGGTCGTGTACAATCTTCACACCAATATCCGCCGAACCGTCTTGCACGGGAATCTCTCGAATGATGCCTTTGCATGTAGAATGTGGTGTTGCTTCGTAGGCACTAACTTCATAGGTCTTGTTGGCGATGCGGATTTCTTTAACGTGCACGTAGTGATTAGCATTTTCTCTCTTCGAAGTGCTTGCCACTAACATATTCTGTTTAATATTGGGGCAGAGCGTGTCTGCTTGCTGTTCCAATGGGCTGATACCTGCCGAAGTCGAAATGGCTTCAGCGATTGTCGTTTGGCCAACCCTAGCAATGTTAAGACACTCTCTGGGTTTAATGATGATGGGGATGATGTCCTTTGGTAGTTGAGGCATTCGGCTTGCTCGAATAATTTTGTTCTTCACATTTTCTCTGTTGCAGGGTTTGTGCTCATTGCGTTTCGAAGCACTATATGACGGCGCACATTTGGAGCCTTCATTTTGGGCTAGCGCTCGGCGACACGAGGCAGTCTATCAGCTTTGGTCTGGTGTGATTTCCTTCGGGTCAATGTCTTCGCCTGTCACTTGGTACTCCATTGTTCACCGAGACAGTGCAGCTACAGGACGCGCAAGCGAGCGCGGGCCAAAATAGAGCGAAAAAGGCACTCGCTAGCTGTCGGCGGGCGTGCGACAATGGAGGAGGCGCAATAAAATGCAAGAAGCAAGCAGTCACTGTGCCCAAATCGTGTTGGCAGTCCTTGTGTCTCCTGGAAGTCGTTGCCGTAATATAACGTTGACATCGCAAAGTAGCGTCGCGAAAACGTTGAATAAGGCAGGAGCCATAGTGGAAGCTTTCGCACACTTCGGCTTCTTCTTCTTCTCTGTAATGTATGATAGTAATATAATATTAACACTTATTACTAATTAACTTACGCCTCAAACAAAACTTCATTCATATTTTTCTCAAAGTCAACTGTACAAGGAAAGTAAAATCGGTCAGCTCGCAATTTTTCTGAAGACGTAACTGTTCGTGGACATTACAGGGTCAAGACTGTGCAGTGAACTAGAATCTTTGCGCTGTCGTCGATATTAAACATAATGTGGCCAATAAACATTTTTTTTTATTTTCATACGACTGTCTTTCAATTGAAACCATATAACATCAAAAGTTAATTGGTGATTTTTAATTATTCTTGTTCATTACATAGATTGAGATTGATTGATATGCGGGGTTTAACGTCCCAAAAACACCATATGATTATGAGAGACGCTGTAGTGGAGGGTTCCGAAAATTTCGACCACGTGGGGTTTTTTAACGTGAGCCCAAATCTGAGCACACGGGCCTACAGCATTTTCGCCTCCATCCAAACTGCACCCGCCGCAGCCAGTATTCGATCCTGGGACCTGTGCGATTACATATATTACTGTTCGAGAAAGAAGCATGGGGAGTTCTGTTTAAAATTATTGAATCACTTGAAAGTCATGATTGTTTTACAGAATGAAAAACTACTAAAAATGAAGTTTTGGGAGAAACAAGAATGTATTTTCCAAACCTGCTTTATGCACCATTGGAAGGTTGCGGGATGCTAAAAGCAGCCAGACTCATAACTGGGTCCTTCCTTAGCTTTTGTGAGTTGACTGTTCCTAGTTTTTTCCTAAGCTCCTAGTTTTTTTTATCTTGTTTTTTTTCAGCCATTGACTGGCAGCTGTCCTTCTTCAAATGAGTTTAGTTCATCCTGACATAAGCTACTGTGCTGCAGTAGCCAGGATATTGACAGCTCACAGCCTGCCTCAAGATATCCATCATGCCACTATTTCCACTGCTGAACTGACATATACGATCCTACAGACAAAAAACATTCCCCGGATAGCATGCACATATTTATAATCACGCTGCCAAAGCATACCATCGAAACACTCATTTGCATTTTGGGTTTTCCCGCTGACATGTTTGCTCAGATTATGCTGTCTAAACAGAGCTCTGTATATGCAGCCTTCTCTTTGTTTGGTATGTCTTGCTAAAGGCCCCCCCCCCCCCCCCCCCCCGTGAATTGTATTGCGCTGTGTCCAGAGCTTTGGCTTTTTTGCAGGCACACCAATTTTCACACTTTGTGTTTTGGCCTTTGTTTCACTCGAAACTGCTGGACTACTGGTATGCTAATAAACACCACAATCTCATTAATTCTTTGAAAAGAAATTGAGAAAAAATGCACCTTCTATAAATCATGCAATGTAAATTGACTAAAATATTGTGTAGTTTCACTTGATCACGATATTGTGACTATCGGCTCTGGAGGAAAGCATAACAAACTAGGATGGATCGTTTAGGTGTTGCTATACTCACCCTTGATGATTCTCCTGATTTCTTTTCTATATATATTATAGTTTCTTTCGTACTGTGTTCTTTTGACTCATTTTGTATCTTATACTTCATGGGTTCAAATATCAAGTAATTCTTTTGCGGTACTGTTTTGTATTGATACTGTAAACACTTTACAATTAGCTCAGGATAGCATTTGTGAAAGGCTATGCTATCATGATGCTAATCAAGGTGCTGTTGCGGTATTAAACAAGATGCTGCGCAAAGCTCACTTCTTTGTTCGCTTTCGTGTCCGTGTTTACTTTCTACAGCACCTTGCTTAATAATAATTTCACCTCCGTTGTCATTTTGTTTTCTTCATGCCTTAACTACCACTTGTGATACCCATACATCTCCTAACCTATTGATCATTTGTTCACATCACCTATGTTGCACTACCTCTAAGGTTGTCCCACCCGACTCAGTGAATATCTTATTAAAGAGTGTAATAATTACAGAATTCATCTACAGATTGATGGAAACTTGCGTGAGACTCGTACTAGGTCATTGAATATTAAACACTTCTGTATGGCATTTCAGTTTACTCAAAGGTTATTGTGCACTTCACAAAAATGCAAGAATCGGTGTGCATTGCCTGATGCTGAAGTACAATTCCATGTAGTGACAGTTTTCATTTGTTCTTGTTCTACTTGTTACTTTGCAGGTGCCTTGTCTACAAAAAACAATGTTGAGATGGACGAAAAAATAAAATATTTTAAAATGTCTTACAATTTATGAATAATGTTCTCGAGTATATTACTGGAGTCTAGTGTTAAAGACATTGTTGTACGTACCCCATCGCAGCCTTTGTGTACTGGTGCAATATTTGCCATTTTTCAAGCATGTAGAACTTTTTTTTTGCAGTGATGCACAATAGAGAACTAAATATACACAAAAGCGGACCCGCATTTTTTACCATCACAATTTGTGATGCTCATGGAAGCCTTGGAAATGTTTTTCTTTCTTCTGTCTTCCAGTTTTCTTTTCAATTCAACTTCTTTCAATCACATTTTCTTTCATAACTTCATGTATTCAAGTGTCACACGATGCTTGCTATGTGAATCACCGATTGGGAACTTATGTGCAGCGAAAGTATGATAATTAGCCTAATAGTCAGGTGCCTAATTTGTTGTCACTAATGAAGATAATTGTGGTTAATTATGTATTGTCTGTCTGAATTGCATTTTAGTCAGGCCTTTGTGTACTGGCAGCAGGCTTTTGCATGTAAGCATAGCATTGATGTAGAGAGCAATGGGAATTCGTGTAAGACGTTTTATCGATGCTCTGCTCACTGCACAATGCTCTACGTCGCTGCACTAACATGAGGATACACAGAGATTAGTTTTTACTTAAGTTAACTTTGCAGCAGTTCCTGAATGCTTGGTTTTTGTGGAGTCTGATTTTGTGCATAGAGCACAACAAGTGGTTTACATGCCTCTCTATTTCTTTGTCTTTGTTGGTTCCCCATTCTTGGCATCATTAGAGCAGCATCGGTCAATCATGTTCATACAAGGGGGGCTGCATTTCTTCCATCAGTGCACATATGTTAGCAAGTACAAAACATGTGAAATCCCAGCTTTATTTTCTACCAGGCGTGCGTCCCTTTGAGTGCCACCTGTGTCCCGATGCAATCAATCGGCCGTGTGGTCTTATAAACCACTCTTCACCCTCACAGGGGAGCATCTCTTTTTTTGTGTCCACTGCAGTACATTTTTTTTGTGCAAACGTTAATAATTTGCAGGAGATCGCTGGGCTGGGCTCCCACCTAGCAGTTAACAAAGAGACCGTGCCTCCCGGCAGCTTCCTTGGCCTGCTGGATCGCCCAGAGTTGATTGTCTAGGCCCCTACTGAGCATCGCAGTCCGCCAACGCACCCGAAGGTCTTCATTTGAGGCGACCTCAAAACTTCTGATTAATGCTCGACATTGCCATAGGATATCGTCAAGAGTCGCTCTGTTGGTACTGTGCTAAGGGATCCTGGAAACACATTTGAGCCTGCACAAGAAAGTAACGCTTTTCTATGATATTCATACATTGTGTGCCAAGTGAGTCTTCATAGACAATGTGTGCTTGGAAAGATAAACACTCAAGTAAAAATGAGGGTGGGAATAAATTCTTTGATGGCTAGTCTTTTCTGTTTTTTTTTTTTATTTCACGGCACTTTAATGAAGACCAATAGATAATGCCCACAATGGCAATACAAGATTCCAATAAAATGTTGAAAAAGGCAAGTTTATTTTGTTTTGTTTATTATAATACCACCTCATTCAGTTTGAAAAGATAATGTTTTCGAAATGATTTCAAGACACTTGCAACATGGTGAACATGTTTCTGTGATTTTTTATCATGATTATTATTTCTACTGTTGCTGGAGATGTCTGTAACTTGTACATAAAGCAGGCTTCTCCATGATGTGATGAAGTGTGAGGAGAAGCCGAATAGAACTATACAAATATGCGTGCTGGCATTATTGATCAGCTGCCAACTCATAAAATGGTCTTATATGTCGTTAAGCTAGCACACACAGAAAAAGCATTTCACATGTCATAACTACTAACACCGCTGACCAACACTCTTAGTTTTAAAATCCACATGGATACTTCATAATGTGGATGGCAGAATCGCCACCGGAGTAACTCTGGTGTTGGAGGTACGGGCGTATCATTGGAAGGCTGCAGGCTCAGTTCCTGCCATTGGTGAGCTATCGTTTCATTCACTTCAGTCTTTTCACATTTATATAATTAGTGCTTTCTTGTTGTAATTAATGTCGAGCCTAACAATGAAAGACGAGCCTTTCCCTTTCTTTCGTTCATTGTGTATCTCAGCAGCCAGTAAGGTGAACATTCAGGAGGTTTTTCTGCGCAGAAAAAACTTTAGAAGCTTTGTAAAGCAATTGAGCTACAAATTTCTCGTCTTTTATGCACAGTTTGTTACGCCAGCGGTTTGGTGACCTCGCATGTTTACATGCTTTCGATTGGTGGAGATACAAGAAATTTCGGCCATGAATTGATTTTCTTGCCATGTAGTTGCACGCCTGTCTGGCCATGTCTCGCATGACTATTGGGTGCGATCATACGGTTTCATTTGATTTGTTTCTTTTGTTGGGGCGAGCGGACATGACACCATGTCTAGTTGACATGCACAAAAACAGATCCGCTTAACCCTCCGTGCTGACCTTGTCTACGTGCTTTAAGAAATAATTGGCGAGGGTGAAATATCACCTGAGGAATGGAAGTAAAGGAAAGGGAAACTCCCCTCTCATCTTGGAATGCTGAGTAACTTAGCAGTCTTCAAGTCAAAATATGTGGCAGACATCGCGCACCCCTCGCCCCATCTCCACGAACCTTTGAGCGCACACCTTTGGTAGACGATGTATAAAAATTTAGAACTGTTTCAAGGAAAGTTGGTGCACCATTTCAGATATTGCGTAGAAATAAATATTTAATTATGTGTGCATGTATTTATTTAGTTAAATAGGATAATACTACAACAGCTCTGTGTGTCTTTGAAATTTTTGTTTGGAAATGTGTTACAGGGAACTGCTCCAAAAGGCTGATTTGCTGCACCAAAAGGCTTTAGCTTCTCCATAAGCAGAATCAAAGTGGTCTTGGTGAACCACATCTCTGACTTTATATATATATATATATATATATATATATATATATATATATATATATATATATATATATATATATATATATATATATATATATATATAATGTGTGTGTGTGTGTGTGCACGTGTATGCGTGCATGTGTGTGTGCGTGTGTTTTCCGCCCCCTATATGTGAAAATAACTAAAAGGAAAAAGGGGGGTAGCCCGTACCACCAGGAGGTATAACGGGCTCAAGCCAATCTAACATAAATGAAGACGGGAAACTTGCCAATTTTTTTTAAAGCCAATTAATTAAAAAAATAACATGGGTAAAACCTAGTGAGTGTGGCATGAAACTGTAATAAACAAACTACTTAGCTTCTCAGGAATGAGCAGGTCGATGTGCAGCAGCAGTGTATTTCACCCACTTGAGTTTTTGGAGTTCGTGTGTGTGTGTTTGTGTGTGTGTGCGTGCGTGCATGTGTGTGTGTGTTTATTTTAAATGCATTGTCGTTGAATGCAGAAAGTCCGAAAACAAACAACGAAGTGGGATGCGAGTTAGTGGTCTTGAGGATTGGTAAACGTTGACGAGGATGGTAGCAGTGGCCTCTGTGATGTCGAAGCCCATTTCTTCACCAGGAGTCATGTAGCCAGGCACGTCAGGCTGTCGTTCCAACCAGCAATGCAGCAGGGAACCTTGGGCAGCCTGTTTGCCGCTGCGAACTTAGACAAGGCGCCGTTCGCAATAGTAACAAGCTTTAAAAAAAAGAAGAAAAAGGGGGGGCAGGATTAGGTACTTGCGCAAGAAGGTACTTGCGATTAGGTACTTGCGTATGAAGCGACGTCCTGATAAAGTGTTGGTAGCTAATGCGTGTCATGTGGATGCCATAAAAACAGAGTTGCGCATGACAGTCACTAACTGAAGTAGATATGCGCGAGATTTTCTGTTGGTCAATAGCCCATAATAATGTGCAGGTAGTGTTGTATCACTTTTGAGCACACGTAAATGGGTCACAATGTGTTGCGTGTTTGGGTATTCATTAAAGTAGTGTTGTTCGCTCAAGCAAGGTGCACCACACATACACCTGTCCGATGCAGTTATGTTGAATCGATGAAGATAATACTGAAAGTGTACGTGACCAGATAATAAGTCTGTTAGGTTTTTAGGAGGGGGGAACCATTGAGGAATTTTGTACGGACTTGTGATCCAATGAAATAGCGTTGTCTCAGGTACCTCAGTCTGCCAATAGGTGTGCCAATATAAATTCAAGATTTTATGAAACTGAGTTCGTACTGACCGAATTGATATTTTGGCGTAACGCACGAAGCCTGATTTCCCTCCTAATGCAGCTGCAGCGTCAGCTAGCTCATTTCTCAAAATTCCCATATGGCCAGGTACATGATACAATTTTATAATTTTGCCTGACGAGATTATATGGTTAAGAAGCAGCTTAAGGTTCCGAATTCTTTCATCGTTATCAGTGAGACTTGAAAGTTTCATTAGAAGCGATAGACAGTCTGTGTAAATGTGGGCTGGCGTGTTAAAGTTGTTTGTAAAAACGAAATGAAGGGCTTCTTGGAATGCTATTAATTCCGTGTCGTATGCGCTTGAAGCGTTGCGGATCTGAAATTTTCTAATAGTTATGATTTTTCCATCCTTTGTCAAAGCAATATATGCCGCACCCGCCGCGTAGGACGTGTATGAGCCGTCAGTGTATACGTGAATGGCTTTTGTTTTGAAAATAACCGCTTCTTGTGATGGTGAAAGTTTAGTGAAACTAAGTTTATATTTTTTACTGGGGTGATGAGCCCACGGACTGCATGGATATAGTATGTCAGCCGGTTTGAATGTTTTTACACCGTAATAAGTTACGTTCCGGAGTATGAATAAGGAAAATTCTGCAGATTGTCTGTCCAACTCTAGTGGTAACGGAGGCGCGTTAGCGAGAATCTGTAGGGATGACGTACGTGTGGTGTAAAATGCACCTGTTAAGGAAATTAAGACGGTTCGCTGAACTGATAAAACTCACGCCCTAATGAATTTTGATGGGAACATAGAGCACCATCCCGGAGATGCATACGTGAGAGAGGGCAATACCACTTGACGGTAGAGTCGTCTAATGAGTGTACTTTTTAATGAACGGTGCGATTTAACAAATGCGAAGAGCCGGGACGTGGACACTTCAGCCTTTCCTTCAATGTAGTCAGTGTGGGCGTGAAAATTTAAAAAGGGGTCAAATAATACACCTAGAATCTTAATTTATTTCTTGTGTTTGAGAAAAATGCCATCCATGCGGATAGATGGGCAGCGTTTTGATGTACCCATGTGTCCGTTAATAAAGAACACGAAGAACGACTTCTTGGCGCTTACGGTAACTTTTTGTTCTCGTGCCCAGCCAGATACCAAAGCCAGGACATGCTCAGCCTTTGGTTGTATCGGAGTATTGACTTATCTGTGATAAAAATGATGGTATCGTCCGTGTTTGCCTGTATGTGTACATCGCGTGGCACGGGAAGATTGAGTAAGCTGTGTATTACTATTTTCCACAGTGGCGAACTGATAGGGGATCCTTGCGGGCTGCCAATTGTTGTACGAACTGTCTCTTCTGCGACGTTGGTTGAAAAACTTACAGTGCAGTTCGTAAAAAACGGATTTGAGTAGAAAGTACAAGTTTTGTGGACACCTGTGCTTGCGTAAAAAGTTCAAGACTGCAGGATGCCAAACACTATCGAATGCTCCTACAAAATTAAGACTTATGAGTATGGTAGAAAGTTTGGCTGCCTTGTATGCAGCCAATTTGCTTCGCAGTGTGTATAGTGCTAAAGTAGCACTTTTATTGTGCGTAAAACCGTATTGATTATTGTGAAGAAGATGATTATTGTGCAGGAAATATTACAGACGAAAAGTTAAGAGTCTTTGTAATACTTTACTGAATACAGAGTTCATAACTATTGGTCTATATGCATTAGGCGAATTGAGCGGACGTCCTGGCTTAGGTATGAATATTACTTTCCCTCTTCTCCAAGCCTGTGGGAAGTGTCCGATTCTTAAGGCGGTATTGAAGTTAAAATATAAAAATTGAGGATGGTATTCAAATAATCCTTTAATGAACGAGTAGGTTAATCCGTCGTGTCCAGGAGCAGAGTGTGAATTACCGTATTTACTCGAATCTAACGCGCACCTTTTTTGCGGTTAAGCGAGTTCATAAATCGCATGCGCGTTAGAATCGAGTACGAACAAAAAATTACGGTCAATCTATTGCCATCGCAAATCCAAAATGGCCGCCCCCTACGTGCGTCGGCATGGTGCGGTTCGGCTATTTCTGCCTATGTGTTTACCATGTGCGGCACTTCGTACGTGTGCTGAGGAGTTCGTCATCTAGTAGTGCATTAGCATCGACGACGTGAAAGGGCCGACTCCAAAAACTCAAGTGCTCCACGATGCCGCTTTTAAAAGAAAAGTCATCGCGTGTGCAGAAACGGACGGAAGTCGGGCCGCATCGCGGTCGTTCCCGAAACGTGCGTGCGGGACCGGCGGAAACAAAAGCAGAAGATTGTCGACAGCAAAGCTTCACGCAAAGGCTTCAGTGAACCACAGCAGGGTCGGTTTCCGCAAATTAAAGAGCTGCTCCGCGAGTATGTGCTTGAGGAGCGAGCGGCACAGCGGCCCGTGACGACAGAACTGCTCCAAGTGCGGGCTATGCAATTAGACTTAGAAAAAGGTCTAATGCGGAGCCAGTTTAAAGCGAGCAGGTGCTGGCTAACTAACTTTATGAAGAGGAAAGGCTCTTCCCTTCGAAGGGGAACATGCATATGCGAAAACTTTTGCGGAGAAGTACGATGAAAAGCTTTACAGTTTTCAAAGGTTCGTCCTAAACTTGCGGCGCAACAACGGCTACCTGCTTGGGCAAATCTGGAATGCCGATCAGACGCCTCTTTACTTCGACATGCCTGGCACCACAACTGTCGAGAAGAAGGGGGCAAAGCAAGTTCGCGTGCTGACATCGGTCCACGGTAAAACTACAGTGACGGCAATGCTCTGTTACACGTCAGATGGGCACAAGCTTCGCCCGTACCTCATATTTAGATGGAAGACAATTCCGAAAGGAATCGTTTTTTCGAGTGGTGTGATCGTGCGGGCCAGCGAAAAAAATGGGTGCGCGTTGCAATCGATGTCTTACGTTTTTTTTTTTTTTTTTTTCGCGGTGGATATCGGGTGCGCGTTACAATCGAGGGCGCGGTAGAATCGAGTAAATACGGTACCCTGTTTCATCGCGCACTCTATCTCAGATATTGTAAAAGGAGGGTCTGAAGCATGACCTACTACACTCCTGACCTGCCCAGAGAGCACCTCTTCCAGCGCCCACGTTCTAGTTCATACCTTCTGCCGCTAGGGCCGTAACTTAGGAGCACTGTGGCGCTAGTCAGCACCTGTTCGCTGACGTCAGCTTGAGTGTTCGTGGTCATATTTCGGCCAACAGAGCACTCATATTGCGTAATTATTATGCACTAATGAAAAATAATTTTGAAACAAATATTTCAAAAGTCATTCACAAATTCTTTGCAATTAAATGGACGCAACATCACATATGCTGTCCTACACTATGTAAGTCTACGGATTCTCGCATTTGTCCACCAGTGTGCAATAAATTTTTCGTCACACTGAACAGCTTACTTGACCAGTCATCTAAGTGAAAAAATAGTCACATATATGCCGGCTGTTCATCACGGAATGCAGCCGTTCTTACTCTAGCGCCGTCCAAACAGCCGTAAAGTAGCAGACGAACAGGTTATAGGTAGCGCCACCTACGGCGAGCGATTGAACGAGAGCGGGGACACGCGCTCCCATAGGAACCCCGCTATCTGAACAGGTCAGGAGTGTAGTAGGTCATGGTCTGAAGTATGCCACGGATAAGGACTAGCCGCATTGTTACGCATGATAGTTTGGTGCATGTTGTCTTCAGAACAGCTGTCCACTACTAGCAATGTGTCGAGTAGTAGCCGGGCGGACTCAATTACAGAGGCTGTGCGAGTGCCGTTAGGTAAATCTAGAGGAGGAAGAAAAGTTACTTGGTGGTGTTTTTGAAATGCGGTTTTGAAAACATCACCATATAAACATTTCTTAGTGAGAAAGTAACAAATGTCTTTATCAAACGATGATTTCGCTTTCCTGATTTTGTCCTTGTAGGTTGAGAATGCATCAACGTACAATTTGCGATACATGTCTCGAAGGAGGGGGTCAGCTGTTCGCTGGTATCGTCGTCGCATAGCCCGAACACGCTTACGTCCAATAGTGAATTCTGGTGTCCACCAACCATTACCTAATTTACTACGCGATGTTATGCGACGTGAGTAACGTTGGCTTAAAGCGGAGTATATGGCATAAAACTTGTCTATAACCATGTTTAGGGCTTCAGGTGACCCAATGTTGCAGCCGAGTATCTTTGTGAACCAAGTGTCGTCCTTTAATTTGTTAAGAATTTTCGCTCTTCCTAGATTAGTTAATCGTTTAGCACTGCTGGTATGTGCTTGCGAGAACGAGAATTCAATGTAGTTGTGGTCCGAGAGGGTAGGAATTTGGAGAATCTTCCAATGGTAAGCATCGCGAGTGAGGTCATGCGAAGCCATGGTTAAATCTATCCATGAATCTGCATACGGAGTTGTGAAAGTTGGAGGGGAGTTGGGGTTGTTCAATATGACTAAGTCATTCGCCTTGACGAATTGGACTACTTGAGAGCCTCGAACATCCCCTATAGCTGGCCCCCACATTCTATGCTTAGAATATAAATCTCCGGCTATGATGACAGTACAATCTGTAATAAATGAAACTACACATTGCAACTCATCCAGAAGTGGGTCAATAGCTCTTTGCGGCGGTGCATACACAGCTATCAGTATTAATGTTTGGTCAAGGCTTTCAGACTTTACTGCAACAACTAAATCTGTTACGTGTAATGGGAAGAAGTCAAAATTAGTGTTGTGTACTAGAAGCATGACGCGAGGATTGTTTGGTGCGTGGAACTTTGTTATGGTGTGTGGTATGCCTTGAACAGTGCCTGCCCGGATGTGCGAGTCACACACGAAGGCGAAATTGAAGTGTTGTTGCGTCATGTGTTCTATCAATAATTTTGTGGCATCACGTGTATGGTCTAGATTAGCCTGTAAAAGTTTTAAGTTATTACTGTGAGTCATGATAATTCTGATCAATTTTAAATAACAAGCGCAATGCCTTTCCTAAAACAAAAATGCCAAAAGCTGTAAGGAGCCTTTTTTCATGTATTACAGTGTGACCCGCGCAACCAGCAGATATCTTGAGGAAAGATATATCGTGTAATTTTGTGGGATGTGTAGTTACTTGTGTGTCATATGGTGTAATTTCGTGTATGAATATGCCGTAATTAGAAGGATAGTGGCAAAAGCAGCGACCTCCATGTGGTCCATATAAATTAGTCGAAAAGGATGCGGGCGCTAATGCATGAAACCGTAAATAACACTGCACGTTATAGAGGCCGCTGCATCCTTCTTTGATGTACACGCCTCCTAGATTATCCATAGTTTGTTCTGGCCCTCATGCGGGCGACACGTTCTCGTAATATAGGACACATTTCGTGTCCAGTTGCATGAGAACTAGGTCTTGCGACCTTTTGGCATTCGTTGCAAACAATTCCTGGATCGTTCATTCTAAGAGTGCATGCTTCGCCAAGATGTGTACCCGTGCACTTCGTACACACCACTTTGTCAGGTTCGTTGGCGACAGGACAGGACTTTCTCGTATGGCCGTACGTTGCACAATATGTGAAGAATGGCACATGAAAGTCCTCACTTACGCTACATGCTGTCCAACCGAGAAGAACTCGTTCCTGGGCAAGCAGTGAGCGACAGGTGGAAGGATCCACTTCGAGAACACGTGTGAAGTTGGCCGATCGCTCCTTGTACGATACCGCCACTCGGCATGTGGTCGGGTCTAAATGTAGGTTCGGATTGCGCATGTTTAGTTGTGAGATGATGTTGGCGGCTGGAATATCGGAGTCTACACCAGTGAGTTTGACGCGAGGTTTTCGCTTTTGGGGCAATCGGACTGACAATGACATGCTTGTGATTGCGTTCTCTTCAAGTGCATCCTTTAACCTAGTAATAGCGCTATGGTTGTTTGTTAATAGTGTTAATCCATGACGTGTCTTTCCGATAGTCAGTTCGCCAATGTTTTCCCTAATAGGGTCAATGTTTGACTTAATAATCTTCGTGACTTCATTGGCAGGATTGGTAGGCGGAATGAGTGGGGTTAGAAACATAATATGTTCATGCTCTCGCCTGGTTGTGTACGTTGTGTGTTGGTCAGCGATTTCAGACTGTGGTATAAGGCGTCGCTACCGACTACAGCGCTGTGCGGTGGCACGCGCTCGGTGGCCGCCACGGGGGAGGAGGAAGAAGATGAAATAAACAAGATGTCTCCGTTTATGCTGTGCTATTCATTATGCACGATGTAACATATTTTGGCGACGAGGATTCACCAGCCCATGTGCTACCGGCCTGAACCTCATCTGTGCCCTCGTTTATTGCCTACCATCTTCTACGATGAGTATTTCGGGGCTACAGCCGCCACCTCCGTTCCTGTCGTCACCTGGACACCCGGACATTCCATGGGAGCAATGGATCCAGGCTTTCAAGAATTACATGGTTGCTTCGGGCGCCTTCGACCTACCTGCCATTCGTCGGAAGGCGATCCTGCTCAACTGCTTGGGCTTGGAAGGACAACGTATCTTCCAGACTCTGACGACTACTGACGACCCGTGCCTCGTGCCTGCGAGCGCTGCGGCAGGTACACTAACGTCCCCTAGTCCTGATGTGTTCGACCGCGCCATCGCGACGCTGGAAGGTCACTTCAAAACCACGTTGAACGTCACTGCAGCGCGTCACCGTTTCCGTCAACGTACGCAGGCCCCAGGTGAGACTGCGGCTGATTACGTCACCGCGCTGAGAAGTCTTGTAGGAGCATGCAATTTCGGTGATCTAACGGACGACATGATACGCGACCAGCTCATAGAGAAAACCACAAGTGGATACTTACGTGAACGCCTTCTGCTGGAAGAGTCTCTCACGCTTTCTAAGGCTCTTACCATTGCCAAACAGCATGATCAAGCGACTAATGAAGCAAGAGAACTTGCACAAAATGACTTGCAAGTTCATCGTGTAAAAGATACTTCAAATCACAGAGAACGGCATTGTAGCACATGTACTTGCTATAACATGCACGGTCAAAGTCGCATATCTCCGAAAGAGCAAGTATGTTATCGTTGTGGTTCTACGGCACACCTTGCAAATAGCTCTCTGTGCAAGGCCAAAGCACATAGGTGTCGACAATGTGAGAAAATTGGCCATCTTGAAAAGGTGTGCAAGTCATTGCGGAAGTTTGAGAAGAATGTTCAGCATGTAGCGGAAGGTAACGATACAGCTGATCCAGACGACCATTTAAGTGTTTGTCAGATCTGGAGCCGTAAGAAGGGAATTTACGCAGCGTTGGAAATAGAAGGAATTTCTGTACCATTTTTGATCGATACAGGATCATCGGTTTCGATCCTGGCCGAAGAACTTTACCAACGCTATTTTTCTAAAACGTATCCACTGAAGTCTACATCCGTCCAGCTTCTCGATTATTCAAAGGCAGCAATTCCTATACAAGGATGCTTCATTGCTACTGCCTCATTTCACGGCCGATGCACTTCTGTTCTACTATACGTTGTGCCTGGGGGAACGACCATTCTGGGATTAGACGGCATCGCTGCTCTGGATATGAAGATCCAAGGGTCACCGCTCAGGTGTCTTCTAATGACGCAAGAAACTCCGGTGCTACCTCCAGAATTACGTTCTGAGTTTGAGCACCTATTTGCAAAAGAGCTGGGAACTGTGAGAGGTTTCACTCACAAGGTCAGAGTTCGCGCGTCTGTACAACCGGTGGCCAGCAAACTGAGACGACTGCCACTTGTCATTCGCGAGCAAGTCTCGGCAGAAGTTCAGAAATTAGAAGCTCAGGGCATCATTGAGCGTGTCGACTCTTCTGAGTGGGTCTCCCCTATTGTCGTAGCCAGAAAAAAAGACGGCTCGATTCGCATGTGTGTTGACTTACGGGAGCCAAACAAAGCTGTGGTAGTAGACAGTTTTCCTTTGCCACAAACTGAGGAGCTCCTGAACAGCCTGGCTGGGGCACAGCGTTTCTCGAAGCTAGACTTAGCTTCTGCATATCACCAGTTACCGCTCAGTTTAGAGAGCCGTGACCTTACCACGTTCATCACTCACGATGGACTATTTCGCTTCAAGAGGGTTTGCTTCGGACTGGCGTCGGCGCCATCAGCGTTCCAGAAAATGATGCACATGATCTTGAAAGGGTGCAAATGTGTCCTATTTTACATTGATGACATCATCGTGTATGGGCGATCCCGAGAGGACCATTTGGGAAACTTGCGCGCTGTATTGCAACGTCTTTCTGATGCTGGCCTCCGGCTCAACAACAAGTGTGTCTTTGACGTGGCAGAGTTGACTTTTCTAGGTCACGTTGTGAGCGCCAAAGGATTATTTCCGTTGATGTCATCCATTGAGGCGATAACAAAGGCACCATCACCTACAAATATTAACGAACTCCGCTCGCTACTGGGGCTTGCAGGCTTCTATTCCAAGTTCATTCCTCATTTTTCGGATGTTGTCGAGCCAATGCGCGCCTTGCTACGAGGACAAGCCTCTTTCGTTTGGAGTGCGGCAGCACAGAGCAGTTTGGAGCGCCTGAAATCTCTGCTCACATCTTGCGAAGTGCTTCATCTTTTCGATCCTCACTTGCCTGTGTTCGTTACAACTGATGCTTCAGGATATGGATTAGGTGCAGTACTTCAGCAAGACAACGGGACCTCACTGCAAACTGTCGCATTCGCCTCCCGCACACTTCAACCGCATGAGCGGAAATACTCAGTCGGCGAACGTGAGGCCCTTGCCTGTGTTTGGGCTTGCGAACACTGGCACGTTTATCTATGGGGACGACCTTTCATCTTACGAACGGATCACGCAGCGCTGGTTACGCTTCTTTCGACGAAAGGCACCGGTCACCGACCATTAAGGATTGCGCGCTGGTCCTCACGGTTGCTCTGCTACAACTATACCGTCGAATACAGGAAAGGTAGCGAAAACGTCGTGGCTGACGCTCTCTCCAGGCTACCCGTCCAGAGTTTAATCCGCGATGCACCAGAAGAGGAATTTATCTGTTTGTTGTCTCCCGTAGTTACCATGCCAGAACTTCAAGAAGCAAGTGCCAATGATCAGATTATCTGTGAAGTTAAGCACTTCACGACTACTTCTTGGCCTGACAAGAAATCACTGTCAAAAGAATTGCTACCTTACTTTTACGTGAAGGCTGAACTCTCTGTTGTAAGTGATATCCTATGCCGGGGTGACAGGATTGTCGTGCCTGCAACGTTGACACGCCGCCTTATGGATCTGGCCCACGAGTCACATCCAGGCATTAGTCGTACCAAAGCTCGCCTGAGAGAGTCCTATTGGTGGCCATGCATGGATAGTCACATTGAAGAACTGGTGCGCACATGCGTGATTTGCCAGTCTTGTGACAAGTCCGCACGTACCTTTCCAGCGCCACTGCAACCTGTTCCTCTTCCTGACGCGGCGTGGGAAAAAATTGCCATCGACATTGTGGGACCTTTCACGCAAGCTTCGGCCGACTGCCGTTTTGCGATTACTGTTATTGACTATTATAGCAAGTGGCCTGAAGTGGCGTTCGTGCGAGATGCGACCACGTCTACAGTGAAGAAGTTTTTACTTGAACTTTTTGCGCGAGAAGGCTACCCACGTAGTATTGTATCCGATCATGGACCACAGTTCTCTTCAGCAAGCTTTGACGAGTTTCTCACGGAGCGTGGAATAACGCACTACAACTCTTCCGTGTATTACCCACAAGCTAACGGCTTGGTGGAGAGATTCAATAGGGTGCTGAAGTCGTACATTCAACTAGCCCTGCTTGAACGTCGTGACGTACGAACAGCCATGCTTGATTACCTGCAAGTATATCGCTGTACGCCTCACGCGACTACTGGTGCGACACCCGCTGTTCTTCTTCATCGACGCCAACCTCGCACCAGACTTGACATATTGGGATTGCCCGACAGATGCTTCAGCACGGACCCGTCAAGGGCGATTGAACAGCTACGAGAGCATGTCAAAAAGAAGCAAATGATCTCGAAGAGCTACACCGATGAAAAACGTGGAGCCAAGGAACCCAGTTTCGTCGTTGGTGATTACGTGCGCGTTAAGACAACTGCAGCTCACGGTAAGCTGTCTTCACAATTTTCCGCGCCCAAGAAGATCATTGGAAAACGGGGACCGGCCTCGTACCTTTTGGACGATGGGCGTGTGTGGAACGCATCTAAGTTAATCGCAGTTCACTCCGGAGCGGTCAACAAAATGAAATCGGGCACCCCTGCTGTTATGAACTGGACACCTGCATTTAATCGGTCTTCTCATGCATTACAGCCTGAAACCGCTGCCCTTATGAACTGGTCCCCTGCATCTGATCGGTCATCTAGTGCGCCCCAATGGGACACATCAAGAGCGGATGGTCATGAAAGGGCAGACCCCGTATCATCTCCACCAGACGGCACGCAAGCTTTGACCAGTCCAGGATTTAATGCGCCTGCAAGGAAAAGCAAGCGTAAAAAGAAGACCCCAAAGAAATTGAAGGACTTCGTTAGGAAGTAGACAAAAACAGTTTTGTGTGTTTCTACCATTTATTTTTATTTTATTTTATTTTTTTTTGCAAGAGGGGATATGTGGTATAAGGCGTCGCTACCGACTACAGCGCTGTGCGGTGGCACGCGCTCGGTGGCCGCCACGGGGGAGGAGGAAGAAGATGAAATAAACAAGATGTCTCCGTTTATGCTGTGCTATTCATTATGCACGATGTAACACAGACCAGTGCGATGGCAGTACAGGGTGAGAACAAGTCTCAGGCCAAACGGGCGGGAACGCGGTTGGACGCGCCGTGCTCCGCGCGGCTGCCGCCGCATAAGTCACAGCCGTTTGGACAGGCCGAGGAGCCGAGAGTGCCGCACCGAGAGAAGCCGAATGTCTCGACAGGGCCAACTGGTGACAAAGTTCGTCCATTCGCCCATCCTGGTTTTCTGCAATTGCTCGGATATCGGCACACTCCTGTACAATTTGCTGGAGCAAACCAATGATCTGGGACCTGTGGGTATTAGGTACCTTACATGAGGCATCGAATAAAATATCGTCGATATGTTTCTGATGTGCTATCACTAGGTGAAAAGAAGCTTGCGTCATTTGACCACTTTCGGCAGGCAGCTTTGCATTTTGCGCCACACCCGCTGCAGCAGGCAACTGGATGTCGGGAACGTCGGGGATTGCGGGAACGGAAGTAACTGGCGCATTCTGCAAATCTACATCGAGCAGCGCCCTGTCCCCGTCCGGCGAAAATGTCGAACCATTCGATCGAGGCGAATCCCCCGGACCAGGGTGAATGCCTGCCATTGGAGGTTCTACAGAAACGGCCTGTGGCTCAGACATACCCGAGCGGGTATGAGCCAGCCATGTTGGAACCGGCAGCCGGCGGCCTATAGTACGACTGGTAATTGCGGCCGAATGGCCACTGAGAGAGCCTCGAGTCCGTGTCGAACGAAGTCCCAAGGTGTTCGAAAGCAACCCCTGAATAAATTCAGAGAGCCGGAAGACAGAATAGCTGACCTTTTACAACAAAACAGCGGAGCCTGTGTGCGTCAAGCCTCTTCTCTTTCTTCGTCGTCGTGTGTGGTCCGTCCGTCCGTCCACAAGGCATCCCAGTTATTAGGTAGCAGGATTCAAAAAGGAGGAACGGCATTACAAGAAACAAATATAGTGCATATCGTTCCCAGTACACTGAAGTAGCTGCTTCAATATTTTTGTTAATTATTCATAACTACTTAGTCTAATTACATTTCTTCCCGAAGAAGTTACTTTCCTAATTATCAAAATGTCAATGAGGCAAATGTGCACATGTTAAAATGACATCTGACTTTGCTATTTCCAACAACATATGAATTGCATGCTAAGTTTTTTCTGTGAATAAATATTGTGCGCGAAGTATAAAAAAATAACACTTAACTGCGCTCACACCCGCAAAAGAAAGGAGCGCCCTCAAATAATCTTGCTGGAAGCAACCGCTTTGCCTCTTTTCCATTGCCAGAGACCGCGTTATGCACATTGGCGAGGGTACACTTCGGGTGCCAACATGCATGTGTGCTAATTTTGCAGGGATTTCTTTCACTTGATTGCACGTCGCTATCGCCATTCACAACTCACGGTAAACTGTTCGCAGCTGGATCACAGCTCTGATTATAGCGATTACAGCCTGACTGTGTAAGATCAAGGTGGTGCGTTTCTTCGGACAGGAAGTAGCACATAGCGCAATACGTTTTTTTTATCTCCATTTCCTTTGTTTCTACTGGCTATCTCGAAGTGAGCTCATTTGAGGGCACTTCTTAAAGTAGGTTGGAAGACAATCGGTTCTCACTGACGCAGTGCATCGAAATAGCAGGAAACAAACACAGGCCCCTGTGGCTAGCATTTTTGGATAGCGTGCTTCAATAGGCCTTGTGGGGAATACTGGACACACTAGGTGTGGAAGATGGAGTCACTAATCTTTTAAAGGATATCTATAAAAGTAACAAGGTAGTTATAAAGTAGGGAAAACAGGTATCCAAGCCCACAGAGGTAAAACGGGGGCTTAGGCAGGGGTGCCCTCTGTCTCCCTTGTTATTCATGATGTACCTACAAGGAATAGAGGACAAATTAGAAGGAAGTGGACTGGGCGTCAACCTCTTTTTCGTCAAACAAAGAAAACTCGTCGAACAGGCACTACCAGCATTGATGTACGCAGATGATATAGTGCTAATGGTCGACAACAAGGAACATTTGCAGAAATTGATGGACATCTGCGGTAATAAGGGAGATATGTTAGATTTCAGATTCAGTAAGGAAAAATCAGCAGTCATGATTTTCATAGACAACGAAGGTAGTGAGCTTAGAATACAGGAGGTCACGCTAGAGATAACAGATGAATACAAATACCTGGGCGTATGGATAAGCAATGGGACCGAGTACCTGAGGGAACACGAAATATACGTGACGACTAAAGGTAACAGGAATGCAGTAGTGATGAAAAATAGGGCACTGTGGAGTTACAATAGGTGTGATGTTGTGGGAGGAATATGGAAAGGGGTCATGGTTCCTGGGCTGACGTTCGGCAATGCGGTCTTGTGCATGAGATCAGAACTTCAAGCAAGATTAGAAATTAGGCAACGTGGAGTGGGTAGGCTTGCCTTAGGAGCTCACGGGAATACACCAAATCAGGGAGTACAAGGTGATATGGGATACACATAATTTGAGGGCAGGGAAGCTAGCAGCAAGATAAAATTTGAGAAGCGGTTGAGAGAAATGGGGGAGGAGCATTGGGATAGGAAGGTATTGAGCTACTTGTACATGAAGAATATAGATTCAAAATGGGGGAAGCGAACCAGACAATTGACTGGTAAATAATCAGAAAACAGCAGGGGGCCGAACCAAAAAGAATTATCGGTTAATAAGAAGGCGAAGGAAGCCGAGACCGATATGTGCAGAATCGGCATGATTAAGAAGTCCGCACTAGATATCTATCGAACTTTTAAGCAGGAAATTGCCAAGAAGAGGATGTATTATAATACTCGGGGTAGTTCGAACAGACGGATGGACAGACAGAGAGATGGACGGAAAGACAGAGATAGATAGATAGATAGATAGATAGATAGATAGATAGATAGATAGATAGATAGATAGATATATAGATAGATAGATAGATAGATAGATAGATAGATAGATAGATAGATAGATAGATAGATAGATAGATAGATAGACAGACAGACAGACAGACAGACAGAGAGATAGATAGATAGATAGATAGATAGATAGATAGATAGATAGATAGATAGATAGATCTCAAAGTGGTTGCAATACGCTAAGAAATTAATTTTAAAAACCATTGACAGTATAACCACAGGAGTTATTTTTAAATGTGCTTTTTTTAGAGCAAGTATTATCAGAGAAGACCCAAAGGACTTTACCTCTTAGCCTGCATTCCATTGGGATTCAAGTGAAAACAAAGAGTAATAACATGCCAATGAACAATCTGACACTCGCCGCATATTGTCACGTGCTTTTCGAAAAGAAAGACAACGACAGTTGTGCATGTGCCATGAAGTACAACGAAATAGATGAAAAAGAAGAACTCTCTTGCGCGTTCTATTAAAAGAACCTACCTGCTTCTGGCGTCTCAGTTTCTGCCGCAAGACCTCTGTTTCGACATCGTGACACTGGTAGAGGTGCTGGAGCCTACAACCTGATGCAGGACAGTCTTGCTCGGACCCGTTCACCTAGTCCAGAGACTCAGCCCCTCGTCACGACTCCAGTGCATCGATTCAGTCGGCGCCTACTAGGCCTAAGTCCAGAGTCCGCACCTGTTCCGCCTCTTTCCAGCATGGCAGCTCCTACGACATCCACAGTTATCCCGCCATCGCAGACCACTCTTCCCTCGCAGGTAACTCTTGAACATCCTCGCGTTCCTGAAGTTTTCCGTGGGGAAGAGTACCAGGATGTCGAGGACTGGCTCGAACAGTTCGAACGGGTCGCTTTATCCAACCACTGGAGCGAACAGCACAAACTTGGCCGTGCATATTTCGCACTGGAAGATAGCGCTCGCACGTGGTATGAGAACCGCGAGGCCACATTCCATTCTTGGGAAGACTTTCGTCGAAAGATCCTCGCTACATTTTTGAACTCGGACCGACGGGATCGCGCACAGCGAGTGATTGAGGCACGTGTGCAAAAACCCAATGAAACAGCCGCCATGTACGCAGAGGGTATTATCCGTCTGTTTCGACGAGCTGACCCTGACATGCCCGAGTCGAAGAAGGTGCGTCACCTAATGCAGGGTGTTAAGGAACAAGTGTTCGCGGGCCTCGTACGAAATCCACCTACAACTGTAGATGAATTCATAAGAGAGGCAACAGTCATCGAGCGCGCACTGCAACAACGACGCCGACACTTTGACCGCCTGCAGAACCACACGGCAGTAAGTGCTGCAGCTCAGAACACTGCCGTATGCGAAAGTTCCCCGCGACAAATGATTAGGGAAATACTGCGTGAGGAACTTCGGGTCCTCTGCGTTCCCCCTGCCCAACCGCCAGTCGCATCTGTTGCCGAAATCGTCCGCCAGGAGTTGAGGCAAGCCATTACACCACCCGCGCCAAATCCTGAGCCACATCCAGCGAGCTACGCTGATGTGGTCCGTCGTCCTCCACCGACATTTGTGGCGACGCCCTTCCAGCCATGACCCACTGCCGTACCTTGGTGGCAACGAGATTCTACGAGACGACCACCAGTTCGCCGAACTGACTTGTGGCGCATGGCCGACCGTCGACCTATTTGCGACCGCTGCGGAGAACCTGGTCACATTGCCCGCTATTGCCGTCACGGCGATTCTGGGTTCGGGAACTTTTCTCGTCCCGCTTCTTTCCGCTCCGAAGACCGTCGTGCCCACGATGCCGATCAACTATCGCCTGCTCAAGCAACCCCACCGCGTCGCTGGCGATCTCCATCAACTGCGCGTCACCGTGACTTCCCTCAGAGCTACGCGGACGTCACCAGAGGCCGTTCGCCTAGCCCGCGCCGGGGAAACTAACTGATGCGACCTCGGGGGCAAGGTTGCCAATCGTCGACACACTGAAAAGTTCCCCCAATCATCGCAAGAAGGTATGACGACAACGACGATGAATACGACGACGAATAATAATGCTGATGAAGTTGTACGTGCCGATCTGAGCGTTCTCATTGACGGACATCACGTTACAGCACTGGTCGACACTGGCGCTGACTTCTCAATCATGCGACAAGAGCTCGCCGACCGGCTCAGAAAGGTCAAGACACCGTGGACAGGGCCGCACATAAGGTCAGCTGATGACACCTACGGGTAAATGCATCACTAGCCTTCGAATCGGAGATTCTAGCTTCGTGGCCACTTTCGTCCTGTTGCCAGACTGCTGTAAAGAGTTAATTTTGGGCATGGATTTTCTTCAAGATCATGGCGCTCTTATCAACATCCCTCAACGTATGGTGACGTTTTGCGCTCATCCTTATGCCGACAACAGCAGTGAAGAACCGCGCGGCCGTTTGCGAATAGCCGACGATGTGACACTCCCATCGAGATCCTGCTGCCTTGTGTCGGTGTCCAGTGGGTGTCCTTGCTATAAAGATGTGATAGCGGAGCACATAGTCACTTTTTTGTTCACGCAAGGCATTTCCATCGCGAGGGGCGTCTTGGCGCTTACTGGTGGACAGGCAGAAGTGCTCCTCACAAACTTCAGCAACGAGCGCCGTCAAATCCAGAAGGGTACCGCAATTGCCTACTACGACGATGTAGACCAAGCCGGGGATTGTTTTACCTTGCAACCAGATGACGCGGCTGTCCCCGCCTCGACAACTTTGTCGTTGGACATCTGCTCTACGCTACCGCCCTTTGATAGGAAGCGCCTGCTTGAACTTATACACCAATTCGAAGACTGCTTTTCGCGTACGTCAAAGGTACAGCAAACACCATTGACCAAGCACCGCATCATTACTGAAGACAACACGTGACCGATTCGGCAAAACCCCTACCGTGTGTCTCCGAAAGAGCGCGAGGAGACTCAGAAGCAAGTACACAAGATGCTCGCGGATGACGTCATACAACCTTCGAAAAGTCCTTGGGCGTCCCCCGTGGTTTTGGTCAAGAAAAAAGACGGCAGCTTGCGCTTCTGTATTGATTATCGCAAGTTGAACCAAGTCACGAAGAAAGACGTCTATCCACTGCCCCGCATAGACGATTCACTCAATCGGCTGCGTCATGCGCGCTATTTCTCTTCAATGGACCTCCGAAGCGGCTACTGGCAGATAGAAGTCGACGAGAGAGATCGTGAAAAAACGGCCTTCGTGACGCCCGATGGTCTATACGAATTTAAGATGCTTCCTTTTGGGTTGTGCTCGGCGCCAGCCACTTTTCAGCGTCTCATGGACACCGTACTACCAGGCCTGAAGTGGCAAACATGCTTGGTCTATCTGGATGATGTTATTGTATTCTCAGCAACATTCGAGGAACATCTCAGCCGTTTATTCACCGTCCTCCAAGCCATACGTTCGGCCGGCCTTACTTTAAAACCGGAAAAATGTCATTTTGGTTTTAACGAACTCAGCTTCCTAGGCCACGTCGTCAGTCACGAGGGTGTTCGACCTGACCCGGCCAAAATAGACGCCGTAGCGCAATTTCCTGCACCATGTGACAAAAAGGCCGTGAGATGCTTTTTAGGGTTGTGTGCCTAATACCGGCGATTTATTGAGGACTTTTCGTCTATTGCGTCGCCATTGACACGACTCACACGTGAGGACGTCCCCTTCTTTTGGGGTGAACAACAGCAAATGGCGTTCAATGAACTACGACAACGCCTGCAAACACCTCCAGTACTCGCGCACTTCGACCAGGAAGCCCCTACAGCACTTCACACTGACGCCAGCAATGTAGGTCTGGGTGCCGTTCTGGTGCAGTGGCAAGACGGCTGTGAAAGAAAATAGCCTACGCCAGCAGAACTCTCTCTCGCACGGAGGAGAACTACTCGACTACCGAGAAGGAGTGTCTCGCCGTGGTGTGGGCGGTCATCAAATTTCGTCCATATTTGTACGGCCGCTCCTTCAAGGTTGTTAGCGACTATCACTCTTTGTGCTGGCTCACCAACCTTAAAGATCCATCTGGCCGTTTGGCGCGCTGGAGCCTAAGACTTCAAGAGTTCAACATGACCGTCGTCTATAAATCTGGGAAGCGGCACACCGACGCTGACTGTCTCTCACGGTCGCCAGTGGAGACTGTCGCTCGTGATGACGAAAACATCGACGCGGCATTCTTGGGAGTCGTCAACACGGCCACTATTGCACAGGAGCAGCGCAGTGACCCCGAGCTGTTACCACTCATTGAATACTTAGAAGGACAACGTAAGGACGTGCCGCGGTTATTTGCTAGAGGACTGCCATCTTTTTGCTTGCGAAACGATGTTCTCTATAAGAAAAACTTCTCACCAACCGGCAACCCGCACTTGCTCGTCGTGCCTGCCTCTCTTCGAAAAGAAATTATGGAAGCGTTCCACGATGAAGCAACTTCTGGTCATCTAGGCTACACCCGAACATTGTGCCGACTGCGATGCAAGTACTACTGGCCAAAGTTACCCGCTGATGTTAACCATCACGTGCGAACTTGCACCGACTGCCAAAGACGCAAAGCGCCTCCTAGCAAGTCAGCCGGTCTTTTACATCCAGTCCTAGCACCAGCGAAGCCGTTCACTCTGATTGGAATGGATTTCCTTGGCCCCTTTCCAACTTCCACAACAGGTAACAGATGGATAATCGTGGCCACCGATTACCTCTCCCGTTATTCGGAGACTAAAGCTATGCAGCGCGGCACAGCAGCAGAGGCCGCTCAGTTCTTCATCGAAAACATCGTCCTTCGGCATGGCGCTCCGACAGCAGTGATCACAGACAGAGGACCTGCCTTTACCGCAGAACTTTTGGAGTCGGTTCTCAGACTCAGCGGTACAGCTCACCGGAGAACAACTGCTTACCATCCGCAGACAAACAGACTGACAGAGCGCCTCAATAGGACCCTCACAGACATGATCAGCATGTACGTTGACACTGAACATCAAAACTGGGATCAGATATTGCCGTACCTGAACTTTGCCTATAATACCGCTCGACAAGAAACCACTGGAATGACGCCGTTCAGTCTGATCTATGGTCGCGAAGTCACGACAACGTTGGACGCCATGTTGCCGCATGAGTGTGACGACATCCATGTGGACGCCGAAGAGTTCACTCAGCGCGCCGAGGAAGCCAGACAGCTCGCGCGTGTGCGCATCTGTCATCAACAGCATTAAGATGCACAACGGTACGACCCCCGACACAAGTTTATTAGCTACACACCAGGCAACAAGGTCTGGGTCTGGATTCCGATACGTCGACGTGGACTGTCGGAAAAACTGCTAAGACGATACTTTGGCCCATACAGCGTCACGCGACGCTCGAACGACGTGAACTATGAAGTTGTTCCCGACACTGACTGTAGTTCTAAGCGTCGAAATCATTTACCCGAAGTCGTACACACCGTGCGTATGAAACCGTATTTATCCAGTTGACGCGACCACTTCATACGCCTGGTAGAGCGCCTAGGTTGCGCATCGGGACGATGCCTCTTTCGGAGGGAGGCAAATGTCACGTGCTTTTCGAAAAGAAAGACAATGAGAGTTGTGCATGTGCCATGAAGTACAACGAAATGGATGAAAAAGAAGAACTCTCTTGCGCATTCTATTAAAAGAACCTACCTGCTTCTGGCGTCTCAGTTTCTGCCGCAAGACCTCTGTTTCGACGTCGTGACAATATGATACTCATAACGTTGTTCGAAAGAGAGTCCGACGTTAAAATGGGAGAAAAACTGTGAATGAAATTCGAAGGGGTATTTTCAATTTTTCAGATAAATATTGATATTTGAAATTATGACTAAACGGCAGTTTCGTTTCCGACGCCGTTCACCCTAATCCGGAAAGATAGTTCGATGGAGTCACTCTCAGAATGCTTTTCTCACACGACAGCCTTCGGATTCAGCCTTCTGTCTGCCCTCTTAATCCAACTTTTTCATTCAGGAAACAGTGCTGGATCCGTTAATGCGGGGAACAAGACATATTTTCCTCGTCCGACCGATAAATTCTTTGACACAGCGGCACCATACACGTCCTTTCTTTGCATCGCCACTTAGCTTTTAACATCTCAGGGTGTTGCAGTGTACATATGGCGCCGTCGAACTTCACAGTAAATCAGATGGCAGCTGTCACACACTGATTTTAAACGTGGCGAGGAACCAGCAGCAACATGACGAGAAGAATTAAGCGCGTTTGTGCATGGATAAATGGATAGATATGGCTGTACCCTTTATATCGGGCGGTGGCTAGCGCCACAAAGCTGTAATACTTAATGAACCAAAAATTAGATTTATTTTTTCCTTTAAAAAGTGAGGTTGAGGATTCGTACTTTGCAGTGAAGCGTTTAATTTTCACTCGTGCCTTGACTTTAGCTACCAATGAGATAACCTCCTTCTAGTTATTTCCACCCGCTTAAAGTCTGTTTTGCCCTCCCTGTCCCTAAACCCCGGTGATTTGAAAAACTCTGCGCCATCATCCTGAACTATAGGGTGAAGCCCTTTACAGAACGTTATCAAGTGTTCGGCACTTTCCTCTTCCTCTCCACACGCACTGCATACCCTGTCTACCCCTTCGTGTTTGGCCCGATATGTCTTGGTTCGCAATACTCCCGTCCTGGCCTCAAACAGTAGAGAACTACTCCGAGTATTATCATAGATCCTTTCCTTTGCAATTTCATGTTTAAAAGTTCAATAGATCTCTAGTGCGGACTTCTTAATCGTGCCAATTCTCCACATGTCAGTCTCAGTTTCCTTCACTGTCTTCTTGACCGATAGTTCTTTTTGGTTCGGCCCCCTGCTGTTTTCTGATTATTTACCAGTCAATTGTCTGGTTCGCTTCCCCCATTTTGTATCGACATTTTTCATGTACAAGTAGCTGAAATCCTTCCTTGCCCAACGCTCCTCCTTCATTTCTCTCAATCGCTTCTCAAATTTTATCTTCCTGCTAGCTTCCCTGCCCTCAAATGATGTCCATCCCATATCACCTTGTACTCCCTGATTTGGTGTATTCCCGTGAGCTCCTAAAGCAAGCCTACCTATTCCACGTTGCTTGATTTCTAATCTTGCTTGAACTTCTGATCTCATGCACAAGACCGCATTGCCGAACGTCAGCCCAGGAACCATGACCCCTTTTCATATTCCTCCCACAACATCATGCCTATTGTAACTCCACAGTGCCCTATTTTTCATCACTGCTGCATTCCTGTTACCTTTAGTCGTCACGTACACTTCGTTTTCCCTCAGGTACTCGGTCCCATTGCTTATCCATACGCCCAGATATTTGTATTTATCTGTTATGTCTAGCGTGATCTCCTGTATTCTAAGCTCACTACCTTCGTTGTCTTTGAAAATCATGACTGCTGATTTTTTCTTACTGAATCTGAAATCTAACATATCTCCCTCATTACCGCAGATGTCCATCAATCTCTGCAAATCTTCCTTGTTGTTGGCCATTAGTACTATATCATCTGCGTACAATAATGCTGGTAGTGCCTCATCAATAAGTTTTCCTTGTTTGACTAAAGAGAGGTTGAAGCCCAGCCCACTTCCCTCTAATTTTGCCTCTAATCCTTGTAGGTACATCATGAATAATAATGGTGACAGGGGGCACCCCTGCCTAAGCCCCCGTTTTACTTTTGCAGGCTTGGATACCTGTTTTTCCCACTTTATAACTACCTTGTTACCTTTATAGATACCCTTTAAAAGATTAGTGACTACATGTTTCACGACTAGTCTGTCCAATATTTCCCACAGTTCCTCTTGAACCACGCTATCGTACGCTCCCTTGATATCCAAGAATGCTAGCCACAGGGGCCTGTGTTCCTTTTCTGCTATTTCGATGCACTGCGTCAGCGAGAACAGATTGTCTTCCAACCTCCTGTGTTTCCGAAACCCATTCTGCAGTTCCCCCAGCACCCCCTCATCTTCTATCCATGCCTGCAGTCTTTCCTTTATAATCTGCATCGCCAGCCTGTAGACCACTGATGTCACTGTTATAGGACGGCAGTTGTTTATGTCAGCTTTGTGCCCCTTTCTTTTATAGGTCATGCTCATCCTGCTAAGTTTCCATCCATCGGGAACTTCACCATCGATTATTATTTTGCTCACTGCCTCTCTCAAAGCCTGCTTAGACTTCAGACCTAATGTCTTTATCAGACTAATTGGAATGCCATCTGGGCCTGTTGATGTACTACTAGGTGATGCACCCACTCGTCCGGCAGCGCCACTTGCGGCCACTGCGCGCAGTCATCCCGTGCGGGGCCACCCTCTCTCGTACGGAATGCGCGCGCTCCGCACACTAGCCAGTATATTCTAGGCACTATAGCTGAGATGAACTAACCTAGATGATGATGATACGTGACAACGATGAGGATGCATGAGCAACACTAGATAATGATGATAATGTACAGATGAAGAGGATTGGTATACTAATTACCCCCAATATATATAAATAAATATATATATATATTGCCACGCGCTGTGTTGGTAGCAGAAGACGAAAGCGAAGAAGTCAATGGCAGCTGTGGCTGAGTAAACAGTCCTCTACTGTTCCTGCCTGTCGTTTCCTCTCGCGACAGACTGGTGGAGGTGCTGGGTACTGTACTGCAACGTCTTATGCCTGCTGGTCCTGAACCAGAAACAACCACCGCCAGTGCACCAGGGTCTGCTGATATCTATCGAAGCAGCCGCCGCCTTCAAGGACTACCACCACAGTACGGCCCCTTGGCAAGTTCCGTGAGGACAATGTTTGCCACATCCGCAACCCAAACCGAGCATGATCCACTCGCTAGCGTACCCTGTGTCATCAACACGCCTCGCACACCCAACCCATTCCATGGTGATGCCGGTGAGGATGTCGAAGACTGGCTTGACCATTTCGACCGGGTCGCTGCCATCAACGACTGGGACAATCACCGTAAGTTGAAGAACGTGTATGTCTCCCTCTTAGACGCGGCAAGAGTGTGGTATGAGAACCACGAAACTTCATTCACAAGTTGGCAGGAATTACATCGGCAGCTTCGTGAGGCGTTCAGTAACCCCGAACGGAAAGAGAGAGCGGAGCAGGCACTTTCTTCGCGGTTTCAAATGCCGAACGAGAGCGTCGCCATGTTCGTCGAAGAAATGTCGACGGGCTGACCCCCACATGCCAGAAGACAAGAAAGTGCGCCTGCTAATGCGAGGCGTAAAGGAGCAACTTTTCGCGGGCCTTGTGCGCAACCCTCCTACGACAGTGTCCGAGTTCATACGTGAGGCCACAATTATGGAGCGCATGCTTCGGCAGCGGGTGTCGCAGTATGAGCGTCAGATGGCCATGTCCGCTGCGTGCTCGCTTGTACCAGGAGGTGATAACAGGGAGGTGCTCACAGAACTCATACGGCAAGTTGTACGCGAAGAACTTCGGAAATTTCATGCAGCGTCTCCTCCCAGTAGTGCTGCTCTTACGGACGTCGTTCGTAACGAAATCAGGCAGTTCGTTCACTCCTCACCACTATCGCAAGTCGAAGCTCCCATGCTTTCCTACGCGGATTCCCTACGCGTCTCTACGCCGTCGACGGCACATTTTTCCTTCAAGACAATTGCACATTACTTTCTTGCCTCTTTATTTTTCATCTCGTCCTTTTTTCTTTTCAATGGACACAGACATTTCTTACTACTTTTCGTTGTTTTTCGGAGTCATGGCATTCATTCGATGCTTCTTTTTTTTCTTTCATTGGGGAGAGGGTAATGCCACGCGCTGTGTTGGTAGCAGAAGACGAAAGCGAAGAAGTCAATGGCAGCTGTGGCTGAGTAAACAGTCCTCTACTTCGAGTTCCTTCCTGTCGTTTCCTCTCGCGACAATATATATATATATATATATATATATATATATATATATATATATATTGTGCCATATTCCATACCTATATATATATATATATATATATATATATATATATATATATATATATATATATATATATATATATATATATATATATATATATATATATATATATATATATATATATATATATATATATTCCATTGGTTCTAATAACTTCCCCTGTACATTCCTTGGCATTACTGTCTGTTAGATCTCATTTATATTGTGTTAAAACACGGAAAAACGAGCCCTTAGGTATACACTTCTTTCCCTTATTTCATTGAACGAGGGTCTCGTACTGGCAGACTTGGTGTGTTTAGGTTGTATAAGAGGGACAATTAATCAGCTGCCCGCTCATAATAAGTTCACGTGCTACGTGACGCCAAACATGCGAATAAGAGTGTTTTCACACTCGTCACTCGGCTTATAGATGGCGCTGACTGTCACTTCTACTTCTCAATTCACATATAACCCCCCCCCCCCCCCCAAAAAAAAAAAAGTGGATGGAGGAAAGGCCGCTGTGATAGCTCAGTGGTTAGAGCATCGAACGCGTTATTCGAAGGTCGTAGGTTCAATTCCTGCTCACGGCTGGTTATTTTTTCATCCACCTTTCTTTCTTCTTTCTTCTCATTTACATTCCATTGGTTCTAATAACTTCCCCTGTACATTCCTTGGCATTACTGTCTGTTAGATCTCATTAATATTGTGTTAAAACACGGAAAAACGAGCCCTTAAGTATACACTTCTTTCCCTTATTATATATATATATATATATATATATATATATATATATATATATATATATATAATATATATATATATATATACAATATATATATATATATATATATATATATATATATATATATATATATATATATATTGTCGCTAGGTGAAAATAACAGAGCACAGGACGACGGTGCGACCAGAAAAACGAGGTCTGTATTAACAGAACAAAAGAGCAGCCACTTCGACTTCTTTCTCAGAGGAATCGTGGGTGCTGTCCACGCTCATCACTTCGTCGTCCTTTGTCTTCTTGCCCGGCCTTTAGCCGTGACATTAGCCTCCCATTCAAGAAAGCATCGTCCCGATGCTTTATAATCAAAGCGGTTTGTACTCGTTGGAAACGCATGAGTTCATTCGGCGAAATAAGGCTTCATGCGTACCACGTGCACAACTTCTGGAGCATACCTTCGACGCCTTGAAGAGTGCGCAGTATCAGGAACAACCTCATAATTAATGTCACTGAGACGTCGCAGAACTTTATAGGGACCGAGGTACCGTCTTAACAGTTTTTCTGAGAGGCCACGGCGCTGAACAGGTGTCCATATTCAAACTTTCTCTCCTGGCTCGTAGGAGACTGGTCGATGACGAAGGTTGTACCGTCTTGAATCGTAGTCCTGCTGGCGACTAATACGTAGGCGTGCAAGTTGTCGGGCTTATTCGGCCAGCTGAGTGATATAATCAGCATCCGTTTCAGCGTCTTCGCACTCGTGCGGCAGCATAGCATCCAGCATAGTGGTGACTTCACGACCATGAAGAAGGCGGAATGGCGTTGTTCTTGTTGCTTCTTGGTAAGCCGTGTTATAGGCGAACGTGACATACGGCAAGATCTCATCCCAGTTTTTATGCTCCACATCGACGTACATGGAGAGCATATCCACTAGTGTCTTGTTGAGACGTTCCGTAAGACCATTCGCTTGCGGATGATACGCCGTTGTTCGCCGGTGGGATGTGCCACTAAGTCTTAAAACTGTCTGTAATAGTTCGGCTACGAATGCAGTTCCCCTGTCAGTTATTACCACTGATGGAGCACCATGCCTCAGCACCACATTCTGTACGAAAAATCGGGCTGCTTCACTTGCCGTGCCCCTCTCCAAAGCCTTGGTTTCGGCGTAACGAGTGAGGTAGTCGGTGGCTACTATAATCCATCTGCGACCTGCTGATGAGGTTGGAAATGGGCCCAAAAGATCCATTCCGACTTGAGCGAATGGAGTAACAGGCACGTCAATAGGATGGAGGAGGCCTGCTGGTTTGACGGGTGGAACTTTTCTGCGCTGGCAATCAAGGCACGTCCGAACATAGTGTTGAACGGTTGCCGTCAGTCGTGGCCAGTAGTATTTCTGCCTCACTCTGCACAACGTACGCGTGTAACCCAGGTGGCCGGATGTTGGTTCATCGTGGCATGCCTGTAATACTTCGCTCCTTAGAGATGTTAGGACGACGAGTAAGTAGTCGTTTCCGTGTGGCGTGAAGTTCATCTTATACAGGACGTCGTTGCGCAAGCAAAATGACGAAAGCCCTCTCGCAAACAGTCTAGGTACAGCTGAAGTGCGACCCTCTAAAAAACGTATTATGGGTTCTAGTTCGGGGTCGTCTCGTTGCAGCTGTGCGACAGTTGCCGTGTTTACAACTCCGACAAAGGCTGTATCGTCATCTTCTGCCGTCGCAGGTTCGTATGGCGCACGAGAAAGGCAATCAGCGTCCGAATGTCGCTTCCCCGATCTGTAGACCACCGTCATGTCAAATTCTTGAAGCTTCAGGCTCCAGCGCGCCAACCGTCCTAAAGGGTCTCTTAAATTCGTCAGCCAGCAGAGGGAGTGATGGTCGCTGACAACAATAAAAGGACGACCATACAGGTATGGGCGGAATTTTATAACCGCCCACACCACCGCAAGGCACTCTTTTTCCGTAGTGGAATAATTTTCTTCCGCACGTGAAAGAGTTCTGCTCGCGTAAGCAATCACACTTTCGGCGCCATCCTGCCACTGCACGAGTACAGCTCCTAAGCCGACATTGCTAGCGTCGGTGTGCACTGTTGTCGGTGCGTCATCATCAAAGTGTGCGAGGACTGGTGGCTTCTGAAGGCGCTGCCGCAGCTCGTCGAATGATTTTTGCTGCTCTTCATTCCATACGAATGCGACGTCTTCTCTGGTAAGGCGAGTCAACGGCGAGGCAATGCGCGAGAAGTTCTCAATGAAGCGTCGGTAGTAAGCACACAGTCCTAAAAACCGTCTGACCGCCTTTTTGTCAGTTGGCGCTGGAAAATTCGTAACGGCAGCTATTTTTTCAGGGTCAGGCCGCACACCTTCACTGCTGACAAGATGCCCCAGGAACAGAAGCTCTTCGAAGCCGAAATGGCATTTTTCCGGCTTAAGTGTTAGTCCGGCGGAACGGATAGCTTGAAATACTGAGTGCAGTCGCCTGACGTGTTCGTCGAATGTGGCAGAAAATACGATGACGTCATCTAAATACACTAAGCACGTCTGCCACTTGAGGCCTGATAGTACGGTGTCCATTAGCCGCTGAAACGTTGCCGGTGCTGAGCACAAGCCAAATGGAAGTACCTTAAATTCAAAAAGGCCATCAGGTGTCACGAAAGCTGTTTTCTCCCGGTCTCTTTCATCGACTTCTGCCAATACCCACTCCTTAGATCCATCGACGAGAAATAACGCGCGTGCCGTAGTCGATTGAGTGAATCGTCGATACGTGGAAGTGGGTAGACGTCTTTTTTTGTCACCTGATTCAGCTTGCGGTAATCCATGCAGAAACGTAAGGTGCCGTCTTTTTTCTTCACTAATACAACCGGCGAAGCCCAAGGGCTTTTCGACGGCTGAATAACGTCGTCTTCAAGCATCTGTCGCACCTGCTTTTCGATGGCTTCACGTTCTCGCGGAGCTACCCGGTACGGGTTTTGCCTGATGGGTCTGGTCATGTCGTCCGTTATAATTCGATGTTTCGTCAGCGACGTTTGACGGACCCTGGAAATCGAAGAGAAACAATCTTCAAACTTGTTAATAAGCTGCATGATACTTTGCTTCTGCGCCGGCAGCAAACTTGGGCCAATATCAACAGATAGAGGTGCAGGGGTGAGATCAGTTGAATTATCTTTTTCAAGAGTTAGGCAGTCTGTCATCTCGGCGAGCTCTTCCACGTACGCGACTGCCATGCCCCTCGTTAGATGTCGGCGTTCAGAGCTGAAGTTCGTAACAAGGACCTGCGTGTGTCCGCATTTTATACTTACGACGCCTCTTGCGATAGATAAACCATGGCTGAATAGCAGTGTTGGATTTTGCTCGGCGATGTTTTCAGAATCGCTCGACGTGTCACATGTCACAGCCACGAGTGCACTCGACCGCGGTGGGATGGTGAAGTCGTCTTTGAAGACGCGCAAAGGCTGACGTCGCTGGTCTGTACAGGGCACATCCGAAACTTGATCTGGGGCCGTCCAAAACGTAACCGATCTCTCAGGAATGTTGATAATGGCACCGTATTCACGCAAGAAGTCCATGCCCAAGATCAGGTCTTTGCAGCACTCCGGTAAAATTACGAAAGTAGCGACGAAATCTGAACTGCCGATATTAATTCGAGCTGTACATTTGCCCGTCGGCGTCACCAATTGACCCCCTGCGGTTCTAATGTTTGGGCCCGTCCATATTGTTCTTACTTTCTTTAGGCAGTCGGCGAGTTTACGGCTGATAATAAAGAAGTCCGCACCAGTATCTACCAGTGCTGTTATTGGGCGTCCGTCTATACAAATGTCTAGATTGGCGCTTACGATTTCCGTTGATGTCGGTGACGTCGTATCGTCCTTGGTATCGTGCGTCGTACGATCCGTGGTATTATTCGTCGTATCCCGTCGTAGAGAAGATGTTGGCGGTGTGATAGCATCTCGACGGGCGGCAACCTTCCCCGCAAAGGTCGCAGCTGTTAGTTTCCTTGACGAGGGCTAGGAGATGTGCCCCGGACCACCTCGGAGTAACTGCGCACGGTGGCGAGTTCGGTGCAGGTGAAGGAGAGCGGGGTCGACGATACGGCACTTCGGGTTGCTGTGCTTGCGTGCCTGCACTGCTGTCACGGCGGTTATTGAAATAGGCACGAGGGGAGGTTTGTAGAAAGTTATGATGTCTTTGGTCACAGTACGGGCAATTGCGGAAAATATGGCCGGCTTCTCCGCAATGAAAGCGAAGTGGTCGACGGTCAACTGTGCGCCACAAGTCCGTCTTACGGATGAATGGTCGACTGGTGGGCATACCTTGCGACCAAAATGCAGATGTCGGCGGAGTGTACATTGGCGTCGTTTGCATAGGCACGTTGAACTGTGGATACGGCTACGGCGGATTGGGAGCTGGGGCCCACGGCTCGTTGTAAGGCCCTTGGCTCACGTCACGATAAGCCAGTGGTGACGAGTTGTAGGACACTGGAGTGTGTCGACGGACAGCTGATGCGTAGCTCACAGACCGCTGGTCTGAGGGCGATTCGGGCAACGAAAATGCCTGGCGGAGTTCTTGCCGCACAACTTCTGCAACGCAAGCCATGGTATTTTCTTGCGGAGTCACAAGGAGGTTTCGGATATCCTCCCGAACGACCTCACGAATGAGTTCGCGCAGAGAACACTCACTACCGGCACTCAAAGCAGAGAGACTGGGAGATGTTTTGATTGGTTGGTCATGGTATCGGCGCCGTTGCTGCAGTGCTCGCTCGATTGTTGTAGCCTCTTTGACAAATTCGGCTACGCTTGTTGGTGGGTTGCGTAGGAGACCGGCAAACAGCTCTTCCTTGACGCCTCTCATCAAATGTCGTAGTTTTTTACCTTCAAGCATCTCGGGGTCGGCCCGCTGAAATAGGCGGGTCATGTCTTCCGCAAACATGGCGACGCTCTCGTTTGGTTTCTCTATGCGTGCCTCGATGAGCTGCAAAGCAGAATCACAGTGGTCGGTGTTTGCGAATGTCCCGAGAATTTGCTGCCGAAATTCTTCCCACGAAGACAGCGTTGACTCGCGGTTCTCGTACCACGTACGAGCGCTGTCTGCCAAAGCAAAGTAGACGCGCGATAGCTTTTGTTCAGTTGGCCAGCGGTTGGCTTTGGCAACTCGCTCATACTGGGCTAACCAGTCCTCGACGTCTTCACAAACCTCACCGTGGAAGGTCTCAGGAATTAGAGGCTGATCAACAGTAAGCTGTGAAGGCCCTCCGGTAGCCATTTCTCCCGGTACGGTGTGTTGCTGGAGAAGTTCGAGCGGGATCACCTCGGGACTAAGGCCTCGCTGTCGGCGACTGTAGCGGTGGACAGGAGTATCCACTGCAGGAACGGATTGCGGTGGTGGACTCGATGTGCTAGGGCGCGGAGGTGTCCCAAGCATCAGTTGGAAAAATCCAGCACCTCCACCAATGTCGCTAGGTGAAAATAACAGAGCACAGGACGACGGTGCGACCAGAAAAACGAGGTCTGTATTAACAGAACAAAAGAGCAGCCACTTCGACTTGTTCTTTCTCAGAGGAATCGTGGGTGCTGTCCACGCTCATCACTTCGTCGTCCTTTGTCTTCTTGCCCGGCCTTTAGCCGTGACAATATATATATATATATATATATATATATATATATATATATATATATATATATATATATATATATATATATATATATATATATATATTGTAATGACGAAAACCGAAACTGGAACTCTCTCTGGCACAGACTCGCATGCTAGGAAGGAAGACGAGGAAGACGAAGCAGAATAAGAACAGCCGGCCTGCAGCAAAGGCGTTGTGTCTTATTTCTCGTCCTTACAATGGCGCAGTCGACGAAGAAGACGTCATACGTCCCGGCTTCGTCATCCAGGACGCCCGCCGACATGCAGATGCGGTAAGCGTCGCTTGGGGACGGCGTCAAGGCCTCCTCAGCAGCTGTTCACCTGCCGCCACTGCCACCACCGTTCGGGGATGGCGCCAAGGCCTCCTCGGCGGCTTTAGTATACCCATCACCGGTATTTCTTCATGAAAAGGGACACCGTCTACGCGTCCTTCGCCACGGATTGTGCCGTGAGCACAGGTCGACAAGTGAACCCTGCGGCACAAGCCACCTGTCCGTACCCTCGTGGATCATCGGCAGCGTGGTTCTCTCATCGTAAAAACGCTGTTCACGCTTCCTCGATCATGGAGCCGACAGCCCTCCTGCAGCCGGGAGCACCTGTGCCGCCATTCGGGGACGGCGTCCAGGCCTTCTCGATGGCTCCTGGGCAGGCTTGCCCCGGCCCCACCACGACAGTACATGGCCTGTCGTTGACCGGGAATGCCGTTCACGCTTCCCACTGCGACAACGTCCTGCTCAGTGCTTCATCGGCACCTCAGCCGCTCAGGGGTGCTGTTCAAGCTCCCTCGGCCGAGGGTACCACAGCAGTGAGTACGCTGATCGGGGAACACGTCCCCACTGGCTCCGCATGTGGGCCGCCCGAGAGTGCCACCGAGCTTTCGCGCACCATTGCGCGACTCCGCCTCGAGGTCGGCGCCCTGACAGCGTCGAGTTCTGCGATATTCCCTGCTGCCTTGCCGGGACTTCACATTATCGATGAGGCGTTGGCCGCGGCCGCCTCGCAAGACCATTCAACAACTTCCCCCGAGAGCCGCAGCAAGCTCCAGTATACTCTCGCGGCTCTTTCACACCAACTTGGCTGTGTGGCGTCGCTATTTTCTGGAGCTTCGCCTGCCGTGACACCACCACCGGCTGCCTCCGAGCTACCCGAGTTTCGCGGCTTCCAGGACGATGCCGTCGATTGGGTGGCTACCATCAATGCTCTCGGAGCTCGCAAGGGATGGAGCGACAATCAGAAGTGGTGCGTGGCCTTAGACCGCCTTCAAAATCCTGCTGCTGCGTGGCACAGGTACGAAGGCGTGCGGCAGCAGTCCTGGGCGGACTGGAGCGCCAAGCTCATTGCTGCGTTTGGAAGAATTGAGTCTGACCTCACTGCTACCTCTCATTCTACCCTCGCCACTACCGAGCAAGGGGCTATTGAGAAGCACAACGACGAGGCAGCTGCACCCTCTGCCAACCTGCCCTACCTCGGAGATCAACCTCACGAGGCGCCGCGCCCCCCTACAGCTGTGCCGCGTGCCCCCTCCCCGGACAGCTTCCCAGAGTACCCTGCGGCAATCATCGAGACAAGCTGGACGGTGTACTCCTCCGGGCAGATCTCTGACTCCGCGTCGACACCTGACACACAATTACCCTTGACCCAACTTAGGACCGCCTATAAAGCACAGAAGCCAGTGAGCCAGCCTCCAAGCTGGTCAGCCCCAAATGGCCTGGATCCATTGACCTGCTGCGTGACGACGGCGGCTCTTTCACAACCAGCCGGAGACCAAGCACACGTCACAACGGCCAGTTTGACCCATAGTAAGGAGCCGCACCATCCCCTGCCACCTTTGCCGTCATTGGCCGAGTGCGTGGACGCTCGTAACTTGCCAAATGCCGTCTCCCCTAACGAGCCACAAGTGCCTACTCCACCTGAGGAGGATGCCATCGAAGTCATTCCGGTGCAGTTCACGGTTGCTCCGGATGGCGAGGCAACTGGCCATGTCGACATGAACGCACGTGACGGATTGGCAAAAACCTCCACTTCGACCAGCAGTGCATCAGCGAAGACGCTAGAGCACGACTTGCGTCGCAAGTCTACGCGCAAAGTCTACACAGCGATGTCGCTGATATCTATCGATATAGCCCATCGTACCTTCCCTCGCTCTGAACAACGCAGGCGTCCCCGCTCAGTGTGGGCCGCAGTACTGCATACTGGTGTCCCTGCAATGTCATCCAAGCAGCGAAGGGGTAGTCATCGCGATGGTCCGCCACCAATGCGATCACTCCGCACCAGCCAGTATCACCTGCTGGGTTTACATTCTCCAGGTGACTACATTAACTTGCCGCGCGGACGCGACCTGCAACGACCACCTCGACACAGCCAGGGTCGTCCACCAGAGTACAGGACAGTTCCACAGGACAGCTCGAGGCGTGCACATGACAGACTACCACGGCACTCCCAGTGCCGCCCTCCAGAGAAAATTGCCCTTTGCGCGCTAGCAGTCATGGCCGAGTGTAATGACGAAAACCGAAACTGGAACTCTCTCTGGCACAGACTCGCATGCTAGGAAGGAAGACGAGGAAGACGAAGCAGAATAAGAACAGCCGGCCTGCAGCAAAGGCGTTGTGTCTTATTTCTCGTCCTTACAATATATATATATATATATATATATATATATATATATATATCTTGTCTGGTAATCTGCCGACACACCTAAGCACAAATATAAAAGAGGCGAGCAAATGTCACGTTCCCCTTGATCTTGAGTATTTGCCAGCGCATTTCTTGAAACCCCAATATATACTACAACCCTTTTGTATCCCAATAGCGTGCCAGCAAGCTCGACATGCATCCCTCGACAACAGATTGATCTGAAAGCATGTAGCTGACAATGGGTGCATGAAATAATTTGTTTATTAAACAAGAAGATGTATTTATTCGTTGGTGTAACCTAAAAGTGGTTTCCATCTTGTTTTTTTTTTTTTTTTTATCGTGGAACTGCATACCGACGCGCGCAACGCGCGTATTCCATTGCGGTCTATGGTGGTTCGACCCTGTCTTTCCTCTAGCAATATGGCCGCTGGCGGCTTCATTTGCTCTTGTTGATGGCGGTATAATTCTAGTACACTATAGTGGCGGCCAGGATTGCCACTCCAGAGGTTCTCCTTGCCTGACACTCGAAAAGCAGCAGCCCATTGGCATCGATTGCGTTTCTTGTTCAAATCTTCCGCAGTTAGCTGCTGTACTTTTTGTCGATCGGCATTGCGAAGCTCCGTTTCAATTCAGCTTTGATATATCAATGCGAGCTTGTGAGTCAGACTTTAGGGGCCGCTACGACGAAGCGAACGTGTCTAGAAGCTGTGAACCACCTTCCTCCGTGCTGTGAACCATGTCAGCTGCTATGTATGCTTCATCGACCTCCGGCTGCGCAGCCTCCAGCGTAAAAATTCAACGCCGGCAAATCGCGCGAAGACTGCCTACGAAGACGGAGTAATCTTGCACAATGTGGGCGTGTTCGCCGTTGAGTGAAAATGCGCTGCTTTGCATCTGAACATGGCCCTTTTCTTTTGTATGCGCTGCAGTTTTTGTCACTTCATAAACTATTTCGACTTATACAGCTAATGAGATGCACACCTTGTGAATGTTTGAGATTGTTGTCACATTCGCTGAAAATGTCTTTACTGCTAAAATTTGTAGCACATATCACACCATAAGTTCTACTTGTTTCTGCTTAAAATGAGTCTGCTGCAATATATGCTCATAAATTTCATGCATAGTAGAGCCAAGTGAACCTTCAGTACATATCCGCATTTGTACATTTTTGGTAAATTTGCAGTGAAGCATACTACATTTGCATGAACTATATAGTCCATCCAGTCCGGGAATTACCTAGCTTTGTCCTCTGAAGAACGTCACTAAAACGAATTCATCATAATGCCATCCACAAAACGAATTCACAAAAACAGCAGGGCTATGTCCACACTACCCTTTTTATATGCGGTGTTCCCGTATACATTCTTTTTAGTCATGCATCATAAATCCGTTCACACTTCTACCAGAGTAATCAGAACGTTTTTTTTTCTTACAACCCAACCGCAGCCTCCAAGGAACTGCTCATATCAGTGTACGCTTGGATACCTCACCACTCAGAACCTACCTCAAGTCAGCGGAGAATGTGTCATCACTGAAAGCAAGCTCATGAGCCAAAATCCTCGCAAGGTATGGTTGAAGACACCTTATTTATTGAACATAATTTGTTCAGCCATTTATGTCTTAGCCTGCTCATTTTTTTTTTCTTCTCAGAAAACTAGACTAAAGAGAGACTATTGATTTTCAAGCTACCCACGTCCATTCGTAAGAAGCTATACAGTTGCCATAGTGACAACCCTATGCGCCATCAATATGCCAGCTGGACAAACGGAAGCCTTTTACTGAAAAACAGTGAAAGCGTACGGTATGTTCAATCTGTACAAAGTTGGGTGCACAGATTGTTGTTTCTTTCTTTATGAATTACTGAGTTTTCAGGAAATGTGTAGGCTTCGAAACTCTTTAACAGTGCTTGTCATGGGCTGCACATACTGTACTTCACTCTACGTGTCAAATTTGCATAGAGTATATAACTAGGTAACAAATGGGCTTGTAGTAGTACATATTTAGAAGCACTTCTTTTTCACATTTTGTATAGATTGCTGTGAATGTAAAGACTGTTGCAAGACAGTGGTAGGTACAGCTAGAGTAGTGTTGAAACAGTTACTGATACCGCATGCATGTTGGGACTGACACTATCAAAGTTCTAAAAAAAAAACCGTACCAGAACTCAAGCCTTCAGTAAGAGAGACATGTTTTGCAGAGGTAGCAATCACAAAGCCAAACCATCAGAGTAAAATACCTAAAAGAATAAGGAAGAATGAGAATGGGTAGATCGCATTCGGCAAGCACTTTCAAATCATGAATGATAATCTGTCACTAACCCTCAAGAAGAAGGTATATAACAGCTGCGTCTTGCCCGCACTTACCTACGGAGCAGAAACCTGGAGACTTACAAAAAGGGTTCAGCTTAAATTGAGGACGACGCAGTGAGCGATGGAAAAGAAAATGATACGTGTAACCTTACGACACTAGAAGAGAGCAGAGTGGGTCAGGGAACAAATCGGTGTTAAGGATATTGTAGTTGAAATCAAGAAGAAGAAATAGACATGGGCTGGGCACTAGCACGCAGGCTGAATAACCGCTGGTCCTTAAGGGGAACGATTGAACTCATAGAGAAAGAAAATGCATGAAGTGAGTATGGAAGGTTAGGTGGGCCAGTGATATTAAAAAGTTTGTACGTGTAACGTGGCAGCAGAAAGCACAGGATTAAGTTGATTAACTGATCATGGAAGAGGCCTTTGTCCTGCAGTGTCAATATTTATGCTTCGAAACATGTTTGTTTGCAAGACAGAGTTAAGGCAATCAAAATTAGATGTAATCAGTAATTTGCATTTGCTTGCATTTATTCCAGTGTGACTCCATGACCACCATTCCTAGCTTGTCCAAGGGCTCCAGTTCAGCGCCCTAAATCTCATCTGCTGAGAAATGCTGCTGTTCAGTTGTTTTCCTCCTCTAGTTAATTTAGTTTGGTTTGTTTTTGCAAAATTTTGTGATCACTCTGGACAGACATGTGCGAGCACTAACGAAAACAAGGGGCTCCCAGTTTGAATTAGCTGTTGTGGATACCAATGTGTTCAAATTGTTGAGAGATTTCCCCGAATAGGAATACACAGGTCTGTGTGCTTTTACTTAACCGAGTTCAAATAACGACCTTTTACTGTAATATTATTTGTTCTATGTAAAATACCTGATGCACAATAAGGGATCTTTAAAAGTATGTTAATTTTTAACAGAACAATGACTGAGTGCACTCAGTAGGTATAGTCAAAGTTGGCCAGTGTTTGTATATATTGATAATTCGAAAATCTACTAACAGCTATTTCCTTGATATTGGTGTGAAATATGTAGCCAAAAGGACTAGTTTTGTATGATACCCGTGTTAAGAGTGAGGCAGACAGTTAGAAAGTAGTGAAGAATAAAAATGTGAATTCAGCTTTGCCGTTGTTCATCGTTTGGGCAGTGTAAAAAAAAAACCTCATTTATTCATCTGTCAATGCATAACATGAAACCTTTGAAGATCATTCAAAAAATAAGGGCCATTTGGTTCCAAGCAAGTGAATATTTATTAGCAGAAGTTTTTATTGGTGGGCTTAGTTTAGCAAAAACCTACTTCACTTTTCTACAGAATCACTGCTAACTTCTTAGTGCTTCTCGTACCGTTGCAGTAGTTTCTTTAGTCAAACTGAATAAAAGATCGCCGCTTGGTAATCGAACCTGTTGTGAACAGTGATCGTGAATTTCTCACTGTCTTCTAATTGTACCCACCTCCACTGTTTCGAGTGAAAGAAGAAATAATCACACGGTGCTGGCACAGAACAGTAGGGCGAGCAATTAGTGTTCCCTACCAAAATATCTGATCTTTTCATTGGTTTTGATTGTGGTGCAAGGATGCATGTTGTCATGTAGGAAGCCAATTCCCGATGAGAATTTATGATGTCATCAATGTTTATCGTACTTATTACTGTGGTGAGTGCTTCACAGTATATGTCAGCTGTAAATGTGGCCCACATTTAATGAAATAAACACTGAATATTCCCTGTTTGACTTGGAAAATGGTAGCCATTTTCTAACTGGAGTGAGCTAATTGCTTGAATTTTTTTTGGTTTTTGTGAAAAGGAGTGGTGGCACCACTGTGTTGTTTCTGCAGTTGCGTACGCTATGAAGCGTCGTCACTTGTGCAAACAGTGTGCGAAAACAAATCATCCCTGTTTTCTCGGTAGCAGTCCAGAAACGCTCATCCACTCAATGTCCTTTAGTGTTTGACTTGGTCGGTAATCATTTTTGGAACCTAGCTTTGTGATATCTGGTCATATGGGCTACAATTGTACAAATTGTAGCGAGGCCAACAAGGAGAACTTTGTTTTACAGACCAGTAACTGTTAGTCCTCAATCTATTGCAATATCCTGTCCACTTGAACAGTTTGGTTGGTCTGGATGCTTGGCGTGGTGCTTCACTCTTATTTGTATGCATTTGTGCAGCCATTTCAGAAGTCTCAACGCCGTGTTCCGACACTTGTTTCACTCCTCACAGTTGATCCATGAACTGTGCACAACTCCTCGTAAATTGGAAAACCTAGTGATTCTCTTTCATGAAAAATTGTAAATACAGTGTGCAACCCACAACAGGTGGGAGAAACAATATTCGCCAACATTGCTGTCTGCGTTCCCCTTCAAGCAGATGACTACTGAGCCAGAACAATCACTTCGGTACTTTCGCTGAGAAGTAGCAGATTGTGCTGTGCACATAACTCTTCAGTCTGACATGCAAATACTTAAAGACTAGGAAATGGCCCTTACTTTGTGAATAAACATCATAGAACATTTCATTATGCAGATTTGACTGCAATGATTATTCACTGCCTATTTTTTTAACATTACTACCATGACTTCCAGCACTTCTCAGCTGTCTATAGTGTTATTGGTGTTTCATATGTCCCTATTGTATGTGTATATGTCATGTGCAGTGTATTGCAAGTGCTATTCACTGGTGCATGATTTCTTTTTTACGAATGAGTGCTTTTGGGAGCACCAACAGGCATCCTCTATCTTGTGTGTCAGCTGATCTACAGTAGGCGAGCAAGGGCAAGGGTAGCTAATTCCCTTAACTTGTAATCCGTGACAACTTTCACAGGAATGTTCACTTGCTGAAATGTTTGACTCGGGCTTTCATTATTCGCCAACTGTTACTCAATTAAAGTGCCTGTCACTGCAACCCTTTTACCTCTTTTGAAACGTAAACCAAGTTTCCTTTTCAACATGATCCTGTAAATGGTGTTTTCCCAGGATGCACTTGCTTACCACAACTGGAAGTTGATCTAGTTAGTCGAAAAAAGATCGGACGCTCAGGTAAGAACATGGATTCTAAACACAATATCGAGAACAATGTTATATGCAGGGATACCTAGCACAACAGCGTGGGGTAATTTCTTTATATTCAACACGATGTATTTCTCACCAATTTGTTGTCAAATATCATAATGCGGCTGAGGCTAATCGTACTGACACTGCACTTTTTGAGAGCATGTGTGGTGAGAAAGACAATGGGCAGCACAGTACCAAGTACTGTGCAAGGGGGTACGGGCGACGGAATGGCATTGTTGGCACGCCTGTTCCAGGCACGGCCGTTCGAGTAAGTTGAAGGCACACTAGTTCAAGGCGTGGCGCTTTGTGAAAAACGCATTAAATTCACCATTTTCTGCAAGTTTCTGTCGGAAATGAAGGTTTTGTCTACGAGTTTTAGCACCCAATGTTTTAGTTTGCTGAAAACCTTGAAGGCAAATATTTTGTTTACATACGTAATAAATTAACGCTCGTTTTGAGTGCAAACATTGTAAGACTCATGATATTTGTGCGCTTTCCAACAGAAACTAATTGATTCGCTCAGTGCTGTGTTTGTATGTACATGGACATATTATGTTGATGTTGAAGGCGGGTACAATAAATGTCATCGCATGTCCAAGATTTAACATGAACTTTGTTTATTTTCCACACAACCTCAACATCGTGACCCCCGCTGACAGGCCTTTTTTTTTTTTTTTGGGGGGGGGGGAAAGGTGGCAGCTCTACCCGGGGTACAACTTGAAGAGAGTGAGAAATTCAATATCACCGTTCGCAACAGGTTCAATTACCAGGTTGCGTTTTCTTATGCAGATTGACTAAAAAAACTACTGTGACAACATAGAAAGTGTTAAAAAGTTAGAAGTGATTCCTTTGAAAAGTGAAGTAGGTTTTCGCTAAACTAAGCCCACCAATAAAAACATTCGCTAATGAATATTTCCCTGTTTGGAACCAAATGGCCTTTACTTTTTGAATGACCTTCAAAGATTTTATGCTTTGCATTAACAGATGAATAAATTAGTTTTTTTTTTTTTTTGTTCCAATGGCGCATAGTCATCAAAGACACTGCTGAAACTAAGGATGGTGGCAGAAGCTGAATTCACATTTTGACTGGGAATTCATATTCCAATGACTGGGCAGTCTGAACAACCTCAGATGACGAAGGGGAAGTAATCACAATAACTTATCAGTTCTAATATTATCATCTTTTCACCTATTCAGATGTGTTCTTTCTTAGCTGACGTGCTATCACCACAAATGCAGCTCATTTCAACCCTTAATGGTATTGATAATTTTTTGCAGAGTCACGTAGTCATTCTGATCAATAACAGATTAAGTGCTCTGCATAACTTGTGTAGATTGTGTAGACTGCATAACTTGTGTGGACTCAAATTTGGAAAGCGAATTGCTATAGTTCACACTGCACTGCTATACAGAGTTTTCAACTGCCCTGGCTTTGTTATAATTGTGTTTGTTTCTTCGTCCGTGGAATTGAGGTATCAATATATCTGGTTGTCTACATACAGTGGCTAAATACATTGTTATGATCCACTGTAATAAACCATTGTAACAATATAGTGTCATACAGCAATCAAGAGAATAATAAAGCAGGCTTTCTATACTCTGTGGCATGTTGCCTGAGGACCGCTGAAGATGCAGGTTAGCTGTGACCGCTCTATACTGAAGTTAAATGATAAAGCACTGCTTTGGACGATCCTATGTTGTAATTAACAATTGCTACCTTGACACCAAGGTGCTTTCCTTAACTTACTGTTAGACTAATTCACACAAATTTTGTGGTATTATTTAATAATGTAATTGCGGGCTTTTAAAAATTTTTCTTCTCACATACCAACTAGGACTAAGAATACAGGCCACGAGGACAGCTGGCCTATATACTGTGATAGAGACGTTATTTCACTGTTTTCAAGGTTTACTTTATGGCTTTCCTACAAGAACAGTATGCAGAGGGCGCGTGAAACAGAGGTCAAGCACTAATATACGCTGTACAATGTTGTACTTTGTAGTGCCCGTCACATTGCTCAAAGTTGCATAGCATTTCAGCAGTTGACACTCCTTTATGTACAATACACTGAACATCAAGAAAATGGGGGCCAGACATCTATCTTCGCCACCCTGGTTTAAACAAGCTCTGCCAGGATGTAAGCTGTGCATGTTTATAAAAGGGAACAACTGAGCATGTGGCCTGGAATTTGCGGCAACTGCCGACAGCACCATCAACTGACAGCCGGATAAACCACATCCGCTTTTTGTGTCTTGAGTGAGAAAGCAAAATAATTAGTTGTGCTTCTTGCACAGGCATTGCTACATTACAATCGCACTTCAGTCTCGCAGTCAGCAAAATCAACAAAAGCAGGCGTGCTTCCTCTTACTGGCAGTTTGTGGCACTGTAGGCGGCTACAGCAGAACAGAGGCCGTGTGCTCTCGTGTTCCTTATCGTAAAAAATGACACAGTGCAATTATTCTGTGAAGACCTGCTTCAGTGTGATAGCGCACCTAAAGTTTCATCGAGGTGATGCGCCATAGCACTGTCCATCTGCCTTTCACACTGTACTATAGGGCTGAAGGAAGAAACTGAAACTGCTCAATAAAGGGTGAAGACAAAAAAGAGGAGCGCTCACACTGTCGGCAAAAAAGCGCGTGCCGATGTTCGAGGCTGAGCAACATTTGAGACAGTTCACGGCTAGGTGTCTGGTCTGGAGAACTCGTTGACGTCCTTGGGGTGCTGTTCTATTCCTGGAATCCGGCTGGGAGACTTGCACCAAAAACTGGCTGACGTGCCGTCGTTCCAGCTGCTGCCCCTGACTGCTGGGCAATCAACAACTAGGCCTGCAGGCCCGCTGGGTCACTGGCTCAGGGATCACTCAGAGTGCCACGGTTCCCGCCGCCGTCAAAAGTGGCTGCAAATCCTGATTTGCTGTGAGCTGCTTTTCTTTCTACTGTTCCAAGTGGCTGGCATGACTGTGGTGTACTGTCTGAGCTACCAAGCTACTACAACAGTACTCAGTACTGCCGCGGGTGCGGAAAACAGCCGTGTCATGGCGTGGGCTGGCTTACGCTGACGACATCAGAGGCACGTCGTTCCAAGTGATTGGCGTCCAGGAAGCCACTAACTAAACATGGCGAGAAACTTCCAATTCATGCGTGCATTTAGCACAGCACTGCACATGACAGACTCATTTAGTCACAGTTACTTAATATTTACACTTTTGCCGGTAAATATGTTTTTTTTTTTTGTGTGTGTGTGTGTGTGTGTGTACACTTGTTCAATTGAGTTCCTTGGCTAGTGGTCCTAGGTCAAAGACTGGGTATTACATCACAATTCAAGTAACCGCTACCAATTCCTTTCACTTGGCATGATTGGCCCTGCAATAGCTTCCCAACTACTTATGGAATTCAAAATTTATTGCTTGAGTAATACTGAAAGTTTGGTGAGTTAATGATAGTTCATGATTACTTGTGAAGCAGCGCATGTAGACAAGGCACAGAAGGTGTCCTATTCGTTTCTTTTGTGTCTTGGCTACATGTACTGCTTCACAAGTAGACATGATTTATTGCTTCAAATCAACTGGCAGAAATATGTTTCGTATGTGTAAGGTCCGAGTAGGTTGCAGCAAGTTGTGCCATGTATTGACTGCTTTTTCTCTTCTTTCATTTCGTCAAGCACTATAAAGGCTACACGGATAGTGACAACAAAAGGTTTTTCGAAAAGTTTTATGAGCATGCATAATGATCTTAAGCACTTTCCTTCCTTTTATTCTCTTTAAGTCCGTTGACTCTCTTTCAGGGTGATTACAGGCTGAATTCTAGTGTTATTTTACTACCGTAAAGCGTGGCGGGAGTATGTAGTGGCTGCTTTGATTGCGCACCACACTAATGTTCAAATCAGCCAATGGCAGTGCCTCTTCATTCATGACAAAGTCGAGCCAATGTATTTTGGAATTTGCCTAGAGCCGAGTTAGTGATCTGTAGCTAAGGTGTCTTTGAAATATAATTGAAAATTCTTCGGCACGTGCATTGCTGTAACATTTGGCTTACATGTTCTCATAAGCACTGACTCCTGGTTAATAGTGTTTTCTCACCATGTTTGCAAAGTGTTGCAGGGTACCTACAATGACATATGTCAAATGAAATCCCAAGCTGTACCTGCAAAAATGTGTTTCTGATATGTGTTCTAGTTTGGCATCTTACACATTGGGGCTGTGGTGCACTATATAGATAAGTAGGTATGGAAGGTTTAAAAATAGGTAAAGTCCATGTGTGTTTGGCCAGTTAAACTCTTCTAAAGATGAGAGATGATTGGGAGGAACACTGGTAACTGTACTGTCTTCATCGTTCTTGGGCAAGTCTCCCAGTTATTGTGTTGTATTAAATTACAAATTTGCAATGCAAGCTTACCTGAGCTCTCTCACTGGAGTAGCTTGACAGCTGCAACAGCTTCAGTTGACAAGCAATGAGGGCGAAGGGACAAAACCTATTACAGTCTGTCACCTGATTGAGCAACAACACATCTGTAGTTGCAATTCTTTGGTGCAACGAAAGGAAATAATAGGGATAATATCATTTATATTCTAAAGTAGTACACGTGGCTAGGCCTGCCAAAGCCATTTGGTGAGTGGTGTGGCACAGCCTGGCAGACAGCAAAACAAATAGGATATGTTACATGATTGTAGATTCATGGCAAAAAAAGGATGATAAGACAAAAAAAAACAATGTGCACATTCGATTAGAAACAGCACGGCATCCAAGCGATAGTTATTACCAATATACTGTAGTTCAAAAAATTGAAAGTTAGTAAAACATTGAAATACAGCTATATTTCTTAAGCGAAATTTTTAAGCAAAAATGTGCTGCTCAACAAGGTTTTTGGAATATTGGGAACAGTGCACATTAACTTGATATTAGTCCTCAGTGTCCTTCCTGTTGTGGCACTCCATAGTTAAGATACTGGGGCCAGGGCTTGCTCCGTTACCAACTTTTGTCTAACGCGTCATCTGAGAGAAAAGGGGTGTAACTAAGTGTCATGTTGTCAGTTCTGTCCTGTATGTTTCCAGCATGTACATAATACGGCGGCTGGATAAAAGTTTCTCTTCAGAAAAAGTAGGAGGTACCCCAGGCAACACGAGCAGTTTTGAATGACTGGAGAATTGTTTTAGTGAATTCGTATGTCCATATATTAGTCAGTGGAGTAGTGTGCCTCTAGCCGGAATATGTTCATTTGTACACTGTTCTATCCACTAACAAAAATGAGTGAATATACAATTTCTTCAAAATAAAAGTGACTGCAGATGCACATTGCTGTTTCAAGTAATTTAAGCAGTACCAAAATAGAATCGATTGTGTTTGTGTTGATTCACAGCCAATGTAATTTGATGTCCCAGCGAATGAAATCGCCCACGTAGTGTATATAATTGCATGGATTAGAACTCTTAAAGTGCAAATGCGCTTAAAGAATTTGTTTTGCCTCCTTATGACAACATCGGCAAAGGCAATATAGACTTGCACCATGCACCTGCACAAATAAATTTGGCAGATGCCATTCACCTTAGGAATCGATGTTATGCAAAGCATGCAGAGGGAGGGTCACTGTGTGGCAATTTTTCATTGAGAAATAAGTTACAAAATGATGCTAAAGATATGTACAGATGTCTTACACACAGATACATGTTGAACAGTCGCAAGTTTACTGTTACATAACAATGTCAACAGCAACATGGGTATCAGCTACACCAGAAGCGATAACCTGATAAGTATCTTTTGTGCCAACGAGGTAGGTGGCCCTGGACACTGCTTGATAAGTGAGCTTCAGCGGATAGCGCTTCAGTGCAACGGTTCGTCCGTTTGCCTTTGTAGGCATTCTTAGTGTGCCCATGATTCGGCGGCACAGTTGGACCAGCTCGTTAAGTGCAGAAAGTACAACATATTCTGCATGCTTGCTTCGTTATCAGTTTTAATGGGCTATGAAAATAGTTGTTCATGTACAGAGGGGATCACTGTTAAAAAGAACACTTTCATGTGCATAGTCCGCATTTCACTTTCTGGTAAAAGCATAGTGGCTTAGATTTGCGTCGGACTACTTCTGGTTGACTGTTCTGACTTCTTTTGATAGACCAGTGCCGTGCACGAATAATTTTTCTACGTCTACCAGCAGTTATGGGGCTTCAATATGACAGGTGCTCATTACAGTGTTCCCTTTGACACTTTGACAATAGACGGTACTGTACCTTGTTTGTGTTTGCAATGCATGTTACTAGTGTCCTGGACCGGAATGATATTGAAAACTCTTTATTTTGGGCGGTGGGATCACTCTTAGTGCAACCAATGTAACATACACACGGCCCTACATGGTGCTTTAGCTCATCATTTAGCATGGTGAGTTTCTGTTTAACTAAACATTCTTTTTCCTAGGTTCACACTGTCTGTCATAATCATTGCTTTTGAACTACAATTTCACTGTTGCCTTGGTAAAGGATAATTACTTTGGTTGTAATTCACAAGCAATGGGTGACTGGTAACGGTGATTCCTTACTTTTTTAAGCACTAGCCCTCTTTTTGACCTTGCCCAACATGTTGGTCTATTGGTTACAGGGTTTGAGCGCTGACCCAAAGGCTGCAAGATCAAATCCTGGCCGCATGACCACATTGTCTATGAAGGCGAGAATGCTTGAGTAATATGTACTTGAATTCAGCTGCACATTAAAACGCCCAGGCGGTTGAAATTTCTGGAGCCCTCCACTGCAGCATCCTTCATAATTATATACGGTTTTGGGATGCTAAGTACTAACAATTATTATTCTTTTTGTCCTTGTGCATACTGAGTGAAACAACTGGGTGTCTGGCCATTATTGTGCTTACCTCAGGGTTTCCTAAATTGTTCAATGCAGTCGATGTAGAAGTATTTGTATATTTGCAGCTTGTTCACTTTGGATAGTTTTTCTTCTTACGAAAGAAAGAGAACTTGTGATGCTTTATTTCTCAGCTGCTTCTCAGCGCCATTCAAGATAGCATCTATCCTTATTGATTCCACTGGCTTGTAAGCAAAGTGTACAATTGCATTTTTTTTAATATTACACTGTTCACACTTTTCAGTAAAGGTGTGATCATCCTCGGGTGCAGTACTGTCCCCTAAGACCAGAATGAGCAAACAGATGCTTGTGCAGTAGTAGCCACACTAGGATCTGAGAAAGCTCTATTCCAGTCTTCATTGCAGGTGGGAGACAATATGAGACATTCAAATCAAGATGAAGCTCCACAATTGCTTGTATTTTGGTGGTACAGTCAAACCGGATTATATAATGACCTCTGGTAGAATAAATGATCCTTTGCGTCGAACTACTTATGTGGATTCCTGGCTGTGTAGTGATGACTCGCCAGCCCGCCGTGCAGTGTCACCGTTCAATTGTCTGGTCATTTGTTAATACGATAGATGGGAAAGAGGGACAGCAATATGTAAGAAATTGTAGTGCACAGAATTGTCTTTATGCACTGGTTGAAGTATCACAGGTGTGTTCTCTTCATAATGCACCACTTCATTATTGATGGAAACTAAAAAAAAATAGACCTATGAATTGTCTTGAAAAACATGTACCTGGTGCACCCATTCAGTTTCATGGCATTTATGGTTCATGTGCCCAGTATTATTTAGCCACTGCTGCTTCTTTTATTATAGTCCACCCACATATGGTGTGCTAAATGGGATAATGAATACTTGGCACATTGGTTTGGTTCACTGGGCATTCATATCCTTCATGCTTCTGCATCGCACTGCCTGAAGTGTTTTTAAATTCAATATTTCTTTCACAATTTCAAGTGCTGAGAGTTGAGCTGGCCTATGCGTAGAGCTTTTTTTTTTTTTTCAAAACTATCAATCATTTCACCTTACGAATTACTGAAAGAATATTTGTGCAGGTATGGTAGTAATGGTAATTAAAATATTTTTAACGACCAGGCACAGTTGATGCCAATAGTGAAAGTTTGTTTGAGCATACTGTTTTCTTTGTAGTGACTTTAACAGTGTTCTGTGTGCTTTTGCAGATGTGTTCATCCCCCCCTGTAAAGAAGCAAAGAAGTTTCATGCTTTGAATATTGACAGCAATGCATTGCACCTGTACCTTCTTGGAAATCATTTGCCATTTTACACATTTGCTAGAGCTTAATGCATTATGAACATGAGATTGTGACAGTGATATGGTCATGTCTGTGGACTGCTACTAAAGACCATTTGCATTGAAATGAGTGAAAAGGACTATTCAGTTTCTGCTCTGTAATTTATTTGAAATTTGAAAGCCTGTAATAATTTCATTGTGGTGTGTGCATGTGTGTAAGCTTTATTGTAAACAAGTTGTCCCTGCCTGACAAAGCACAAGTCCAGGTGTTTACTAACACACATCTTTACCTACCTATATGCGCTATTGGTAACAGTTTCGTGAATAAATAACTGTGATTCCTAATACTTGCTGTTGGCACCTTGATCTTTCACTGCAATATGTAAATAATAGTAATATAGTAGCAGTCTGGTGTTGCTTCATTGTGCCTTTTCTCTGTAAAATCTTTCTGTATGTCTCTGTATAGGCCTCGACAAAGTATTGAAATAATATTGACAAACTTGATTTACTCCTTTCACAGTGCCACATGCTGAGTAATAACCACTTATGTTTGCTTTAATGTTTCTGTATTCTCTTTTGCCACCAAATGTCGCACCATTTTCATTAGATTGTTTGCCGATGACATCGTTCTGTATCGTGCCATCAGAAGTGATGAAGAGTACTAGCATTATAATTTGACCTTGAATCCATCAATTCATGGTGTTCATCGTGGCCTATGAGGCAAATTCGCTGCGAGGCTAAACTCGTCTCCTTCACTAGAAATTCTTGCCACTTCCCTACCACATATACATCTAATCACACTCGTACAATGTCAGCCACGTTATACTGGTATCTGGACCTTCACCTCCAATCTGACTTTTCCTGGAACTTTTTGCAGCTGCTAAACCCTGCCTTGCAGTGCCTGCACATGCGTAAAAACTTACGTGTGTTACCTTGACGTGCCCTAAAATTGAGTAGGTGTCTGCCATATGGGACCTAGAACCAGCATACACTCAAACCTCGTTATTTCATAGTTGCATCTTACATGAAACTAAGTTTGTTATATTAAAGAATTTATTATAAAAGCTCATTTCTAACACTACCTATTTCAAGACTGTTTTTATTTACTTCGTTATAACCAATTTTTTATTAAATCTGGGGTCGTTATATTGACATTCGAGTGTATATAATTGATAACATAATATCTCTGCAGATACCTGCTGCTCACTTCATTTTCTCTGACTACTCTCGTTTCACTGTGTCACTGCCTTAAAAGCTCGTGCTGGTGTTGATAGCCTTTCTCATCCCTGTAAACTTGCTCACTTATCTCTTTTGCACACATACTATCATCATCCATTGCTTCATGATTTATTTATTTATTTATTTATTAGAATACCCTCAGGGCCCGTAGGGCATTACAGAGGGGGTTAGTACAACATATATAACACACAAGAAAAAAAGACAAAATAAAGAAACAAGTATCAGATTTGCAAATCAGGAAGGCAACATAAGTCAACTAAAAATGTATAAGAATTCAAGCACATACAAGACAAAGATAGATAATAGAAACTGCGTATAGTTACAAGCATTGCTGAGAAATTGCAGTCTTGAATAACAAAGGGTCTGTTATTGATACAACGGAAGAGGGAAGGTGGTTCCAATCGGCGGCTGTTTTCGGTAAGAAGGCTGCTGAAAAGAATTTGGTGCGGCAAAACGGAATGGCAACCTTATGCTGATGATCAATGCGCGATGAGTGGTATGACGGTTGTGCAATGAGGTCTCGCTTCATTGATGGATTGTGAAAAAATATCTTATGAAAAAAATGCAGTCGCGCCAGTTTCCTCCGGACAGTTAAATTGGGTAGGTCAAGGTTAGATTTCATTTCTGATATGCTAGAAGTACGGGAATAATTAGAACAAATGAACCGAACTGAGCGGTTCTGAACAGATTCTAACGCGTTAATTAAATTTTGCTGTACGGGATCCTATATAGCGGACGCGTACTCAAGCTTTGGGCGAATTAATGATCGGTATAATAGAATTTTGAGGGACAGCGGAGCGCGAGAAAAGTTGCGGCATAAGTATCCTAGCGTTCGGTTAGCGTTATTACAGATGTAGGTAACATGCGTGTGCCAAGATAGATTGTTGGTAATGTAAACGCCGAGGTACTTATATGAAGAGACATGCTGGAGGGGAACGGCGTTAATTCTGTAGGTACAGGGGGGAGAAATAGATCGCCGGGTTATGGACATGCATTTAGATTTGTTAGAGTTGAGAGTCATAAGCCATTTATTGCACCAGGTTGAGACAGTGTCAAGGTCTGACTGTAGAAATTGGTTATCATATTCATTGTTTATTTCGCGGTAAATTACACAATAATCTGCAAATAACCTTATAGCGGAGTTAATGCTGTCTGGGAGATCATTAATATATATAAGAAAGAGTAAAGGGCCTAATACGGAACCTTGGGGTACGCCGGATGTTACTTTAGAAAGAGGTGAGTTATAGCCATTAGTTGTTACAAACTGAGTGCGATTAGTCAAAAAGCATTCAATCCATTTGAGAATGTTCGGGTCAATGTTTAAGGCACTAATTTTCAAGAGGAGTAATTGGTGAGGTACTTTATCGAAAGCTTTTTGAAAGTCAAGAAAAATGCAATGCACAAGTGAGCCGCGATCTAAAGCTGATGCTATGTCATTAGTAAAATAAAGAAGTTGGGTTTCACATGAGTAACTTTTTCGGAATCCGTGCTAGTAGGGAGTAAAAAAAGAATTTGATTCTAGGAATGAGACAAGGTTGGAGTAAATTATATGTTCTAACATTTTACAAGGAACACTGGTTAGGGAAATTGGTCTGTATTTGAGAGGAGACTGTGTGTTACCAGATTTGTGCAGAGGGACCACCTTCCCCACCTTCCAGTCAAGCGGCAAAGTGGAGGTCTGAATAGATTGTGAAAAGATTAAGGACAAGTAAATTGATGAATACAATGCAGTGTTTTTTAGAAACTTTGAGTTGATTTCGTCTACGCCACAAGAAGAGGATAACTTAAGCTTGTGAATTAAATTTTGCACTCCAACGGCATCAACGGTAACAGGATACATGGGTAAAAAATCACGACTAGACATTTGGGGCAACGCAGAAGCAGAACAACTTGAAAAAGAAGTAACAAAAAAATCATTTAATGCAATGCAACACTCTTCACAGCGAACTGGCAGCCCGTCTGAGTTCGTAAGCGAAATGTTTTTCTTTTCCCTAGGTTTAACAGTTTTCCAAAACTTAGAAGGGTTGGTTACAAGAATTGAGGGAAGGGTATTATTAAGAAAAACGCGCTTGGCTTCCTTGATAGCTGCTCTGTATTCGGAAAGGACAGATTTGTACACGTGCCAACGGGCTAACGAATTAGTCTGCTTTGCCTGACGGAACAACCGTTTCTTTTTATTCCGCAGTTTTTTAAGTCAGTTGAGAACCAAGGGGGGCGTTGGCGACCCTTGATAACGTATGTGGGATGACTTCTTTCAGTAACCCTTAGCCATGTTTCAAGGCCGTGATTGTCCTATCACTATTGCAAACTCATTTCCTGCCGTACTTTCACCCTTCGCTGATTCGTTCATTCCAAAAACCATCATTGAATGGAACCAGCTGCCTTGGAGTCTTCCAATAGAAAGCAATGTTTTAAAATTCAATGATAAAAAATAACCAAGTTCAGTGTTCTGGTGTCTTCTGAATAACCCATTTCATTTTTATTTTGTGCTCTATTATTATGTTATTCTATTGTATTGCATTATAGTTTTAAATATTCTTGTAATACTTCCAAAGTGTTCCGTTATTGTGTTGCCTTTTTGATTATGCTTAAGTAAGTGTTGTTTTGTTTGCAAATTTTTATGGTTGCTTTGCATCTATTACATTGTATATATTTTTTCTCACACCCTTATGTAATACCCTCTCATCGAAGACCTTTACAAACTCCTCGAAATAAGTCAATTCTCGCTTTCATAATTCATTTCCTTACTTTTTTTCACAGGTGATGCCGAAAGCACATTTAGTGTGTTGATTTCAGTGCAATTTTTTGTCTTATATCCTTAGCAGTATCATGTTGGCATTAAAAGGTGGCCTTCTAAGCATGAATCGATGTATGGTGATTGTTAAAATGGAGTGGGATTTGTTAACAATTATGATAAAGTGGGATATGTTGTGAGAAGTGTGTGTGGTCATATAAGTGTGTGAAATAATATGCAGTGAATAGCTCACTTTGTATTTTGTGGTAAATTAAGCTTTCATTTGAGCAGGACAGAGACCTTAATGGGAAGTGTATGAACAGTACTAGTACACATGGAGAACCAATTTTTTATGCAAATCACATAAATATGTCATTGGCTGAAAATTGTGATGTCATTCGGTTCCTTGCTCACAATTTTTCTCCTTCTATCATAGTTTACAGTTTCTTTTATACTTACCTCCTTCACTCATATTTTGTTTCTTATGCTTCATGTGTTGAAATAGGGTACCGATTCTGTTGCTATACAGCTATGTGCCAAAACAAGTGCAATAAATGCCTAATGTTTTGGATACAATTAAGACATTTGGGGGTTTAGGCATAGTATTGAAATCCCATCTAAATCAGGTCCTTGCGCATTTGCAGGTTTTTGCATGTATTAGGTTGAGCATTCGCTTACAGATAGGTGGGAAATGTTGTAAAACGTGTTGTCGTTCCACAGCTACTTCTACACTAACATAAGGTTTAAATAGGCAAAGGTAATCATGTACTGTATTTACAAGTGCAGCAACATTCCTTCATTAACCGGGGGCTGTAGTCCACTTGCAGACAATGTAGGTAACATGGTTTTCAATGCCCTTTCTGTTCTTTTTGCATGATCTTTTGTGCAGCATCCCATGAGCAGGACCATTCACTCATGTCCGTAGAAGGTGGACTGTACTCCTGCCGACAGTGCACCTATGTTACCAAGAACAGTGCACACATTCGAAGACACCTTCGCATACACACCAGCGAGCGGCCCTTCCAGTGCCACTTGTGTCCAGCTGCATTCGTTCAAGGCAGTCACCTTAAAGGCCACATTCGTACACACACAGGAGAGCGTCCCTTTTCCTGTGACCAATGCAGTGCATCGTTCTCTCAGAAAGGGAACCTTGTGGACCATGTGCGCATCCACACAAGGGAGGGTCCCTTTTCCTGTGACCTCTGCAATGCATCCTTTTCACAGAAACGGTATCTCGTGGGCCACATGTCCTGTCGTCATAAAAACAGAAAGCTGTGAAAAGTGAGTGGTTTACTGCCTTCTGTAAGGGGGGAGGCACATCAGGCTGAAGAGAGCTCGTTGATTAGAAGACACAGAAAAAGAGTAGTTTGAGTTTGGGGTTTGTAAGTTATCTTAGTTTAGCAAGTGATAACGGCATGCATACATGGGATGAAAAACCAGGAGTAGAAGAAAGTGCAAAGAAGAGGCCACCTTCTTGAGAAGCAAGTATTCACACTATCGTGCAGTTTTTAGAGGTAACAATTCCTTCATGAGAAAAACTGGTGAGCGGCCACATGCACTTAGTTTCGAACTTTGTGCCTCATGGAAGGTGCGAGGAAAAAGGATTAGAGACCATAATTTCTTTAATTGCGTGTCTCATAATCTGCATATTCAGCTATAGTGGAGGTGCTATTGCTTTTGTCCCCCTGGATTTGTTTCTCTTGATGTCAGAATACTGCATAATAATTAGAAACTACATCTAATGAATTATAAGGCACTTTATTTGTGAGCCTTCTCCCAAACTTGTTTTGGGAATCATTTGAATGTCTCATAGCTTGAACCAGTCCGAGAGCAAGAATGTTTAGGTATATTTATCTTTTTATTTATTTTAGACATACTGCAAGCTAATTCTAGCTTTTTGTCCGGAAGAGGCTACAATAAATGCAATTAAGCAAATAACAAAGAACTCATGCAAATACTAGTACAGATTTTTTTGGTTGGGAATCTGGGGGTAGAGATTTACATTTATATATTTGAAACAATCATTCATACGTGGGAACACTTAAATATATATATCACTCATATGGTCATATCATAATGAAAGGTATTAGTATCGAGGGCAGCCGCTGCAGAGGCTGGTGCTGCTGTCGCTGAGACATAGTAAACGACATCACGTGACTCATTTGTGACGTCGTTAGTGCAGCACACTCGCTTTCAACCCCGAGACAGCTCATTTTTAGGGCGAAGCTCCTTAAAGCGGCACCCGTTTGTTCCTCGTAGCAGTAGTAGTAGTCGTAGTGTGTAACCAGTCTTAATTTTTTACCTCAAAGGTGGTGCCGGTGGGAGATTTCTGCTGTGCTTTGTTGAACAATAAAAAAATCGCAGCGTGCGTGTTAACTAAAAGCCGAATTCTCCTGTCTCTCATTACCCCTTTGCAGCCATTGGCATGTACATTGAGCATTATCTGACAAGAAAGGGTTGCTACGTTATACTCGCTGGGTGTAATTTCCTTGGTTTTAAAAAGGTTTAGCGAGCGTCGGGCCGCAGTGCCATGAGTACCGTGCACTAGTATATACCATGAACTCGAGGTGGTTAAAGGTGGGAAGTAGACACGAAGCGCAAGCTGTAAGAAAGTGTGTGTGTGCCTCCTCTCGTTCAGTCCTTGGAATGTCCGCTGGATGACGGTGCTTCTATATGAGGAATATGTGATGAAAAGATGTGAGATGGTAGTACTTGGAGTGTAAATAGGTGGACGAACGGACACACAGACAGATGCATGGATGGACGCACGGATGGCTGCACGGACGGATGGACGCAAGAGCGGATGCATGACCGAACGCAGGGACGGACGCACAGATGGACGTGTGGATGCACGAACAGACGCACGCACGGATGGGCAGATGGACGCACGTGCGGCCACACAGATGCACGGATGGACGGACGGAAGCAAGAACGAATGGACAGACGGATGCTTCGCCCCACTCTCCATCATTCACTCCGTGAATATGCTGCCATTTTTTTTTTAACCTACATGTTTGTTGACCACTCAATACCGCTGCGTCGGATGCATTCGAGTGAGCCTAACATGATTTAGCCCTTTCAAAATGTCGCGGCAGTGATATACTTGATTGATAAAACTGAAATTGGTGAAATGAATCGGCGTTCATCCTCAAGTGTGTAGCTCACTGAGCGACCACTTCTCTTTTCTTTTTTTTTTTCGTCGTCCGCAAAGATTTTGTGTTCCAAATTAGAGTTTAGAAATGTTCGGTTTGTACGACAGTGTACTTCACGAATCTGTAACGCATAGGAGTTTATTACCTTTATTCGCACTAGGCAGGAAAGAATGATTCCCGAAGCGTGAGATTGCAGCAGCCATTCTATTCGGCCCTTGTGTAGTTACACAAACTCATGGTGCAGTCTCTACTTCTTACCCTGGTGTGAGTTTCCCTGCATCCACAAAACATAGAAGCAGCGAAACGCATGTTCCATAAAACCGAGAATGGCAAAGCAATCCTGCATTCATTATTGCGTGTGCAACACGCACTTTTGCGAAAAAGATTTTGTGTGCTTTGTTGAGGCTAAAATCTTCTGTAAGTACGACGTTAGAATTTCCGGGAATGTACACTTAGTAATTTGTTTTTCTGATTCACACGAGGCCAATAAGCTTTTTCCAGCTGTCTGTAGCAAGGGGCCGCAAGAATGATTTTGTCCTTGTGCAGTTCTTTTGCATTGCGTATTAGGGCTTCTCTCCTTCCGTTAGCAGCCTAGATGTGGTGAGCTGCTGGTACACGAATTGGTTGATACCAGGGGCCAGCAAAGTCACTGAAAATAAGATACGGTAATTGTAAATAATTGTCAAGCAAGTTAAGCGTGCAGTTATCGCAACGTTCTTGCATCATATCACATTAGTAAATACACGCCGCACAGAGAAGCTTGGTAGTGAAAGCGAGTATTAAGGAGACAAAAATATATACGGGTGAAGTTCCGTTTACTGAAATATAATTGTTAAGTATAATCGTCCGGCAATAAATCTGGTGAAAGTATCAGGCTGTGCAAACCGCAGTTGTTGTGAACAGTAATGTTATTGCAACAAAAGATCTCATGCAGCAGCTTATAAAATGTAACGTGAGCTTGATAAAACCAGTGTCAAAGCATCGTTCACTTTTGACCACTCGATGCCGTTCTGAAAATAAGGGGGAGGTGTCGCCGTGAATCATGCCGAGCAGTCCACACAAATTGAAACGTTACCTGCCGGTCGTGCTCTTTCGGCGCAAAAGCAAGAGAAAAGTGCACGCTATCGCGCTCGCCTCAGTAAACGTAAACGTGCACAAAATGTGGGGGTGCTTCAATTTACACATTACTAGAATAATTTCAAAACTCACCTTTTACCAAAGTGCCTCTTAACGTTGGGCATCCATGCTGCCATGCGCATGAGTTCCGTCGAAAATGCATGACGTGGCGATGACGACACGTTAAAAATATTTGTTGGCAAATACTCCAAATTGTTTTGCAGCTAATACAGTGCAAACGACCCTTGCAAAGCGAAAAAAGCCACGGCTGAACAGCCTGAATTCTTGGAGTTGTCGAACACTTTGCATAGTCAGTACCGCTGCATAACGTCGTTTTATACATCTCAGGAAGAATCCGGCAAATGGTGCCGCAGTATGTCCTTGCCTTTATTAGACATGTTATCATACCCATACATGTCCAGGAGTTTCAAAAAAAAAAAAAAAAAAGAAAAATGTTGCACATCTTAATAGTATTTTGTGAAACCTATGTAGATATTTTTCTTTTTGTACATGGCAGCAAACTCTAATGGCCTTCCTGGCCACATTGCTATGGTAAAAAAAAAACATACCCAGTATGAGACAGCCTTTGCAAATTGCTATTCAATTTGCTAATTTGGAAAGATAGTTTTCATTGCAAAGCCATTTTGTAATTTTGTTGAAGAAAGACACTCATGTGTTAATATACGCAAAAACACAGTCCAAACTCGGATATCCAATATCGTAGATCAAAAGTGAAATTGAAGATATATTTATTTATCCATGCACCATCCTACCCCACAATACATTGTATTTAATAACATAATTTATGCTATTTCTCTCACTAATGTAAAGTACCTGTACACTTTAAGGTATGTAACCACATTTTTTTTGAAATCTTATTTGATTTTGTTCCTTAGTTGTTTTCTTTGGCATAAGAAAGGCTATTTAAAAAATGCATTTCTAGTATGTTAGACTAGAAAAGTACAACTTTTTACAATCAAATTATGAAAATTATCCAAAATATGTCAATGTAACCATACATTAACCCTGTAAAGCCCAATGTATCATATTTGGTACATTGAATATAATATCTCAATAAAGCTTCTATAGGTGTCATAAGCAGCTATTGACGATATTTGACATATTATGAAAAAGCTAGACTGGCTTACATAATGTAATGGAATGTAAAGGATGGAATGGAATGGCAAAACTTTATTTGCAGTCCTGCAGGATGCGCGTAGCGGGCGTATCCTATGTAAAGACCGACAGGGAATACCTGGCGGCCTCTTCGTGGGCCTGCTGGATGGCCCATTGCTGGTCGGCGAGAAGTGAGCTCCTGAGGGACCTCTCCCATTTGCTTGAGGTAGAGTCGGGAGGTATTGTTCCACACTCCCAGAGCATGTGTGCGAGTGTCGCCGTGTGTCCTCACGAGTGGCATGTGTCGCTAAGGTATGCATCAGGATAATAAACGTCAAGCTTGGCAAGGTTTGGGTGTGTGTCTGTAATAGACGTAGGGTTAGCACCTGTGGTCTGTCAAGTTATGGAAGTGGGAGTGGAAAAATGTGGCGTTCAAGACAAAACTACTTTGTTATGTCGTACGTATTGGGTGCATCCTGATTGCTCTCTAACTCAGCGAGATGGGGTTGCCCTGTGGCGACGCGGTCAGTAAGTGCGTGCGCTGAATCATGGGCGATCTTGTTGAAGTTAAATGGGGCACCTGGTTGAGATAGCGGGGAACCAGATGACAGTTTGGTGCTACAGGGCACTTGGGTCCACTATGCACAGGATACGCAACGCCTGGTCGGGGATGACTCCACGTTCAAAGGCTTTGATGGCGGGTCTGGAGTCGGTGTAGATGAGTTTCCGTTTGCTGTTGAGCATACCTATAGCTATAGCTACTTGCTCCACTACTTCGGGGTTTCGAGTGAGGATTATGGCAGAGTTAAAAATCTGCTGCGCTGATGATACCGAAACCGCTGTCAAGGCTCGATTGATGTGATAGGCAGCGGTGTCCACGAACGAGACGTTGCCCGCTTCTATGTCTATGCGCTAGACCAGTGATTGTCATAAGGTCAGCGTTTTTACGGGGAATTAGAGTCAACTCTGAGGGATCCCTGGCCGTCGAGGAGAAGAAGCCGAGCTCGCGCAGAATATGGCGGCTCTCTTCGGTGGTGGTCAGCTAAGTCAATTGCACGCGTTGCTGAGCTTCGACGATCTTTTCTAGCGTGTTATGTATGCTTAGCTCGAGGAGTTTATGCGTTGGAGTGATGATAGAAAGGCCAAGGGCTTGTCTGACCACCTTGCGAATAAGCGCATTGAGTTGATCACGCTCAGCACGTAGCCATTTGTGTATAGCAGCAACCTAGGTAAAATGGCACAAAACAAACGCATGTACAAGACGCAGCAGGTTATCTTCTTTCAGGCCATGGTGTCGATTGGCTACTCTGTGTACGAGTCGTATGGCATTCTTAGTCTTAGTTCTGAGCTTGAGTACTGTTCGGGTGTTGGTTCCGCGGGACTCAATGATCATGCTGAGGACCTTGATGGTGTCTACCTTGGGGAATGTATGACCATCTCTGGTGTGGAGGGTGATATTGCGTTCCGCCGGAGGTTTCCACCCTTTGTGCTTGGCACCCCGTTGTTTGGGCAAATATATCAACAGCTTCGACTTCGCGGGTTAGTACCTGAGACAGGTGTGGTCGAAATAGTAATCAGAAATGTCGATGGCCTCTTGCAGGGCGGACTCAATGAATAAGCCATCTGACCCTGTGGAGCACCATATGGTTACATCGTTTGCATAGATGGTGTGGTTTAGCCTGTCAATTTTCGAAAGTTGTGCGAAAAGCCGAATTATCACAAGGTTAAAGAGGGTCGCCGAGAGGAGGGATCCCTGAGGAGTTCCTCGCTGTCCGAGCTCCACTTCTTTCAACAATACATCTCGCACGCGGAGGAGTGCTCTGCGTCGAGTAAGAAAGGAGTGGATAAAGTCGAATCGATGCCTCAGGCCAAGGGCTGCGATCGCTTTCAAGATTGACGAACGCATTATGGTATTGAATGCCTTCTATGAATTGAGACCGTGTATCGCACGAGTGTCTCGAGTGTTTCCGCCATCTAGAATTTGGTGCTTTAGGAGTAACATGGCATCCTGATTGGATAATTCTGATCGGAAGCCAATTATGTGGTGTGGAAGGCAGTCGTTATCTTCGAGGTATCGACCAACCCTGTTGAGGGCGACGTGCTCAGCCAACTTGCCCACGCACGATGTGAGATGAGGCGTATGTGATCTGTGCTCGGCGCCTTTCCAGGTTTGGGGAGGAGGACCGTGTAAGCTAGTTTTTAGGCATCGAGTATCTCACCCTTTCTCTATATTTCGTTGATAGTGTCGGTGAGGTAAGTGACAGAAGGTTTGTCCAGGTTGCGTGGGAGCTTGTTGATGATGTCATCAGGGCCAGGGGCTGAGCGGCCATTGAGCTCATGGAGAGTTTGGCGCACATCTTCGGTAGAAAAGTCGGCATCTAATTTGGTGTTGTTGCTACCAGAGTAATCGGGTGAGGGGTCACAAGGCCCGTGAGAAGCGGGAGATATTTCTCCTTGATGTTCTTGACAACATTCTCCGGTTATACTGTCCGTTTAGCTTCATGAAGTACCATCACGATCGAATGACGCTGATTCGTGTGGGTGTTCGTTTCATTGAGGAGTGAGTAAGTTTCACGTTTTCCCACAACGAACCAGACCATCAATCAAGTTACAAACTTCGTCCCACTACTGTTCTGAAAAGATACGGCAGTGATCCATCATGGTCTTGTTCAATTGAGATATGCATTTGCGTAACCTCGATTGAAATACAATCTCCACTGGCCCATTAGAAGGGCCAGTCTCCACTGGCCCTTCCAGCGGGCCAGTGGAGACTGTTTGGCCTCGAGTAGGTAGGCAAGACGACTGTCCATTTGTTCTGTTAGAAGGTCCGTACTGATAGTTTAGGTTGCCTTGTTGATGTCAGCTTTGAACTAGGCCGTCCAGGTCTCGAGGCTTGGTGTGGTATCGGGAGGAGGTCGTTCTGCGTGTGTCTTGTGAAGGAGGTCCCAGTCGAACCACGTGTACGACTTGGTCTTCCTGCTGACTGTGTGGAGGTGTACGGCGAATATGAAGTGGTCACTACCGAGATCTACCGCAAGGTTGGATCAGCGGGCTTCCGTGATATTTTTGACAAAGCAGGGATCCGGCGTAGTGTCTCTTTGAGTTGACATACTGGTGCGAGTGGGGAAGTCCTTGTCCGTAATGAAAATAAGGTCCACGTCATTTGCACTTTTCCAAAGCTTGTTACGTTTGGATGTGTCGTACGGGTAGCCCAGGCGCTATGCGTGGCGTCAAAATCACCCGCAATCACTAGTGGGTTTGGACCCACAAGACGGACAACTTTCTAGCACAAGCGTGTGAACTTTAGTTTATAACGGCTGGGACTACTTTTTACATTGAGGATGCACACACTTTGTTCTGATATGCTTCCAGGGAGAATTTCGATCATAACGTGTTCAATTTCGGGCACATTGAGGCTGTGCGCTGTGCAGGTAATCTTGTCAGCGACCAGGGTGGCGGTACCACGTCCTCCCGAGAGACAGGGCAACCACTGGTATCTGGAAAACAAGGCGGTTAGTACTACAGTCTTTTGTAACAGCATGATGTGAGGTTTGGCTTCGTGGCTACGGAGGTATTGCTACAGGAAGGCTTTCTTGTGGGTGAAGCTTCTGCAGTTCCATTGCCAGATTCGCAACTCGTCATTTGGCCTGGCCATCTTGAAGCATGTAGGAGTCGGCCTGAGCACCCGGTGGGTGCATAAGGGCCGCGTGAAGTGGTGGACTGAGCACGGCTGTACGCTGCGACAACGGCTTACCCGAAGCAACGGCAGGTGCGACGAAGTGATTGAGGTATTATTGCTCCACTTGGCCCAACCGATTATCATGAGCCGCAAGGGTAGACTGCACGAGAGCCATGCTTTTGCCAAGAAAGCGAAGGCTTTCCTTTATTGCCGATAGCGTGCTCTTAATGTCATCTAACTAAGCCTTTAAAGCTGGCTGATCAAGGGCGACCGCGCTTTTCTTGTGTGCGCATTCACTGTTGTCATTACCGGCGCTTACGGGTTGTGGCTGCGACGGGGTGATTACAATGTCATCGTTGTCGGTGGTGGGCGTAGCAGCGCATGCGTTTCTTTCATTTTTCAGTTCGGCAATTGCGACCGTGAGTTTGCGTATTGTTTCTTTCATCAGCGCGTTTTCGTGCTTTAAAATCACTATCTCAGATATGGTGTGTGTATCATGCTCTGGGAGTGAACCTGACCCTACCTGTGATGTAGTGTTTCCTTTTCCCCGCTTGAGTGAGAGTTCCCCGCTTATTCTTGTTGATGTTGCCTGGCGATGGTGGTGCCGATTGGCTCGGCAATCGTGGGCTCGGCAAACGGTTGTTGTGTCGCGTCGAGTGTGCTCGCTCCCCTCATCGTCGTCATACTACGTATGGAATGTGGTAGCGTTCTTTACATTCCTTGTCGGCAGTGAGGTGGGCTTATCCGCAAAGCTTGCATGTTGGTGTTCAGCGGTGTTCCTTTTCTGGGTTCGGCACACTGCAGCCTCGGCAGATTATGTCTTCAGGGTTCGAGCGTCTCGAACCCTGGAGCTTGATGGCCGAGTGGACTGCAGACGTAGTAAATATCTATCTGTCTACAGTATAGTGTACATTGAAGTAGCACCGATCCGTATCGCAAAAAATTAGGCAAGCGATATCCATCGAATGCCATGATCACTGCGGTGGTTATTCCGATGCGCTTGGCAGCCAGGGCTAGTGAATTGAGGTCGTGTACAATCTTCACACCAATATCCGCCGAACCGTCTTGCACAGGAATCTCTCGAATGATGCCTTTGCATGTAGAATGTGGTGTTGCTTCGTAGGCACTAACTTCATAGGTCTTGTTAGCGATGCAGATTTCTTTAACGTGCACGTAGTGATTAGCATTTTCTCTCCTCGAAGGGCTTGCCACTAGCATATTCTGTTTAATATTGGGGCAGAGCGTGTCTGCTTGCTGTTCCAATGGGCTGATACCTGCCGAAGTCGAAATGGCTTCAGCGATTGTCGTTTGGCCAACCCTAGCAATGTTAAGACCCCCTCTGGGTTCAATGATGATGGGGATGATGTCCTTTGGTAGTTGAGGCATTCGGCTTGCTCGAATAATTTTGTTCTTCACATTTTCTTTGTTGCAGGGTTTGTGCTCATTGCGTTTCGAAGCACTATATGACGGCGCACGTTTGGAGCCTTCATTTCGGGCTAGCGCTCGGCGACACGAGGCAGTCTACCAGCCTTGGTCTGGTGTGATTTCCTTCGGGTCAATGTCTTCGCCTGTCACTTGGTACTCCATTGTTCACCGAGACAGTGCAGCTACAGGACGCGCAAGCGAGCGCGGGCCACAATAGAGCGAAAAAGGCACTCGCTAGCTGTCGGCAGGCGTGCGACAATGGAGGAGGTGCAATAAAATGCAAGAAACAAGCAGTCACTGTGCCCAAATTGTGTTGGCAGAGTCCTTGTGTCTCCTGGAAGTCGTTGCCGTAATATAACGTTGACATCGCAAAGTAGCGTCGCGAAAACGTTGAATAAGGCAGGAGCCATAGTGGAAGCTTTCGCACACTTCGGCTTCTTCTTCTTCTCTGTAATGTATGATAGTAATATAATTATTAACAATTATTACTAATTAACCTTCGCCTCAAACAAAACTTCATTCATATTTTTCTCAAAGTCTACTGTACAAGGAAAGTAAAATCAGTCAGCTCGCAATTTTTCTGAAGACGTAACTGTTCGTAGACATTACAGGGTCAAGACTGTGCAGTGAACTAGAATCTTTGCGCCGTTATCGATATTGAACATAATGTGGCCGAAAAACAATTTTTTTTATTTTCATACGACTGTCTTTCAATTGAAACAATATAACATCAAAAGTTAATTGGTGATTTTTAATTATCCTTGTTCATTACATAGATATAGATTGATTGATATGCGGGGTTTAACATCCCCAAAACACCATATGATTATGAGAGACGCTGTAGTGGAGGGCTCCGAAAATTTCGACCACCTGGGGTTTTTTTAACGTGAGCCCAAATCTGAGCACACGGGCCTACAGCATTTTCGCCTCCATCCAAAATGCACCCGCCGCAGCCAGTATTCGATCCTGGGACCTCTGGGATTACATATATTACTGTTCGAGAAAGAAGCATGGGGAGTTCTGTTTAAAATTATTGAATCACTTGAAAGTCATGATTGTTTTACAGATTGAAAAACTACTAAAAATGAAGTTTTGGAAGAAACAAAAATGTATTTTCCAAACCTGCTATATGCACCATTGGAAGGTTGCGGGATGCTAAAAGCAGCCAGACTCATAACTGGGTCCTTCCATAGCTTTTGTGAGTTGACTGTTCCTAGTGTTTTTCTAAGCTCCTAGTTTTTTTTATCTTGTTTTTTTTTCAGCCATTGACTGGCAGCTGTCCTTCTTCAAGTGAGTTTAGTTCATGCTGACATAAGCTACTGTGCTGCAGTAGCCAGGATATTGACAGCTCACAGCCTGCCTCAAGATATCCATCATGCCACTATTTCCACTGCTAAACTGACATATACGATCCTACAGACAAAAAACATTCCCTGGATAGCATGCACATATTTATAATCACGCTGCCAAAGCATACCATCTAAACACTCATTTGCATTCTGGGTTTTCCTGATGACATGTTTCCTCAGATTATGCTGTCTAAATAGAGCTCTGGATATGCAGCCTTCTCTTTGTTTGGTATGTCTTGCTAAAGGCCCCCCCCCCCCCCCCGTGAATTGTATTGCGCTGTGTCCAGAGCTTTGGCTTTTTTGCAGGCACACCAATTTTCACACTTTGTGTTTTGGCCTTTGTTTCACTCGAAACTGCTGGACTACTGGTATGCTAATAAACACCACAATCTCATTAATTCTTTGAAAAGAAATTGAGAAAAAATGCACCTTCTATAAATCATGCAATGTAAATTGACTAAAATATTGTGTAGTTTCACTTGATCACGATATTGTGACTATCGGCTCTGGACGAAAGCATAACAAACTAGGATGGATCGTTTAGGTGTTGCTATACTCACCCTTGATGATTCTCCTAATTTCTTTTCTATATATATTATAGTTTCTTTCGTACTGTGTTCTTTTGACTCATTTTGTATCATATACTTCATGGGTTCAAATATCAAGTAATTCTTTTGCGGTACTGTTTTGTATTTATACTGTAAACACTTTACAATTAGCTCAGGATAGCATTTGTGAAAGGCTATGCTATCATGATGCTAATCAAGGTGCTGTTGCGGTATTAAACAAGATGCTGCGCAAAGCTCACTTCTTTGTTCGATTTCGTGTCCGTGTTTACATTGTACAGCACCTTGTTTATTAATTATTTCACCTCAGTTGTCATTTTGTTTTCCTCATGCCTTAACTACCACTTGTGATACCCATACATCTCCTAACCTATTGATCATTTCTTCACATCACCTATGTTGCACTACCTCTAAGGTTGTCCCACCTGACTCAGTGAATATCTTATTAAAGAGTGTATTAATTACAGAATTCACCTACAGATTGATGGAAACTTGCGTGAGACTCGTACTATGTCATTGAATATTAAACACTTCTGTATGGCATTTCAGTTTACTCAAAGGTTATTGTGCACTTCACAAAAATGCAAGAATCGGTGTGCATTGCCTGATGCTGAAGTACAATTCCATGTAGTGACAGTTTTCATTTGTTCTTGTTCTACTTGTTACTTTGCAGGTGCCTTGTCTACAAAAAACAATGTTGAGATGGACGAAAAAATAAAATATTTTAAAATGTCTTACAATTTATGAATAATGTTCTCGAGTATATTACTGGAGTCTAGTGTTAAAGACATTGTTGTACGTACCCCATCGCAGCCTTTGTGTACTGGTGCAAAATTTGCCATTTTTCAAGGATGTAGAACTTTTTTTTTGCAGTGATGCATAATAGAGAACTAAATATACACAAAAGCGGACCCGCATTTTTTACCATCACAATTTGTGATGCTCATGGAAGCCTTGGAAATGTTTTTCTTTCTTCTGTCTTCCAGTTTTCTTTTCAATTCAACTTCTTTCAATCACATTTTCTTTCATAACTTCATGTATTCAAGTGTCACACGATGCTTGCTATGTGCATCACCGATTGGGAACTTATGTGCAGCGATAGTGTGATAATTAGCCAAATAGTCAGGTGCCTAATTTGTTGTCACTAATGAAGATAATTGTGGTTAATTATGTATTGTCTGTCTGAATCGCATTTCAGTCAGGCCTTTGTGTACTGGCAGCAGGCTTTTGCATGTAAGCATAGCATTGATGTAGAGAGCAATGGGAATTCGTGTAAGACGTTTTATCGATGCTCTGCTCACTGCACACTGCTCTGCGCCGCTGCACTAACATGAGGATACACAGAGATTAGTTTTTACTTAAGTTAACTTTGCAGCAGTTCCTGATTGCTTGGTTTTTGTGGAGTCTGATTTTGTGCATAGAGCACAACAAGTGGTTTACATGCCTCTCTATTTCTTTGTCTTTATTGGTTCCCCATTCTTGGCATCATTAGAGCAGCATCGGTCAATCATGTTCATACAAGGGGGGCTGCATTTCTTCCATCAGTGCACATATGTTAGCAAGTACAAAACATGTGAAATCCCAGCTTTATTTTCTACCAGGCGTGCGTCCCTTTGAGTGCCACCTGTGTCCCGATGCAATCAATTGGCCGTGTGGTCTTATAAACCACTCTTTACCCTCACAGGGGAGCATCTCTTTTTTTGTGTCCACTGCAGTACATTTTTTTTTGTGCAAACCTTAATAATTTGCAGGAGATCCCTGGGCTGGGCTCCCACCTAGGAGTTAACCGAGAGACAGTGCCTCCCGGCAGCTTCCTTGGCCTGCTGGATCGCCCAAAGTTGATTGTCTAGGCCCGTACTGAGCATCGCAGTCCGCCAACGCACCGGAAGGTCTTCATTTGAGGCGACCTCAAAACTTCTGATTAATGCTCGACATTGCCATAGGATATGGTCAAGAGTGGCTCTGTTGGTACTGTGCTAAGGGATCCTGGAAACACATTTGAGCCTGCACAAGAAAGTAACGCTTTTCTATGATATTCATACATTGTGTGCCAAGCGAGTCTTCATAGACAATGTGTGCTTGGAAAGATAAACACTCAAGTAAAAATGAGGGTGGGAATAAAATCTTTGATGGCTAGTCTTTTCTGTTTTTTTTTATTTCACGGCACTTTAATGAAGACCAATAGATAATGCCCACAATGGCAATACAAGATTGCAATAAAATGTTGAGAAAGGCAAGTTTCTTTTGTTTTGTTTATTATAATACCACCTCATTCAGTTTGAAAAGATAATGTTTTCGAAATGATTTCGAGACACTTGGAACATGGTGAACATGTTTCTGTGATTTTTTATCATGATTATTATTTCTACTGTTGCTGGAGATGTCTGTAACTTGTACATAAAGCAGGCTTCTCCATGATGTGATGAAGTGTGAGGAGAAGCCGAATCGAACTATACAAGTATGCGTGCTGGCATTATTGATCAGCTGCCAGCTCATAAAATGGTCTGATATGTCGTTAAGCTAGCACACACAGAAAAAGCATTTCACATGTCATAACTACTAACACAGCTGACCAACACTCTTAGTTTTAAAATCCACATGGATACTCCATAATGTGGATGGCAGAATCGCCACCGGAGTAACTCTGGTGTTGGAGGTACGGGCGTATCATTGGAAGGCTGCAGGCTCAGTTCCTGCCATTGGTGAGCTATCTTTCATTCACTTCAGTCTCTTCACATTTATATAATTAGTGCTTTCTTGTTGTAATTAATGTCGAGCCTAACAATGAAAGACGAGCCTTTCCTTTTCTTTCGTTTATTGTGTATCTCAGCAGCCAGCAAGGTGAACATTCAGGAGGTTTTTTTCTGCGCAGAAAAAACTTTAGAAGCTTTGTAAAGCAATTGAGCTACAAATTTCCCGTCTTTTATGCACACTTTGTTACGCCAGCGGTTTGTTGACCTCGCATGTTCACATGCTTTCGATTGGTGGACATACAAGAAATTTCAGCCATGAATTGATCTTCTTGCAATGTAGATGCAGGCCTGTCTGGCCATGTCTCGAATGACTATTGGGTGCGATCATCCGGTTTCATTAGATTTGTTTCTTAGAGCGGACATGACACCATGTCTAGTTGACATGCACAAAAACAGATCCGCTTAACCCTCCGTGCTGACCTTGTCCACCTGCTTTAAGAAATAATTGGCGAGGGTGAAAGAGCACCTGAGGAATGGAAGTAAAGGAAAAGGAAACCCCCTCTCATCTTGGAATGCTGAGTAACTTAGCAGTCTTCAAGTCAAAATATGTGGCAGACATTGCGCACCCCTCCCCCCATCTCCACGAACCTTTGAACGCACACCTTTGGTAGAAGATGTATAAAAATTTAGAACTGTTTCTAGGAAGGTTGGTGCACCATTTCAGATATTGCGTATAAATAAATATTTACTAATGTATGCATGTATTTATTTAGTTAAATAGGATATTACTGCAACAGCTCTGTGTGTCTTTGAAATTTTCGTTTGGACATGTGTTACAGGGAACTGCTCCAAAAGGCTCATTTGCTGCACCAAAAAGCTTTATCTTCTCCATAAGCAGAATCAAAGTGGTCTTGGTGAACCACATCTGTGACTTTATGTGTGTGTGTGTGTGTGTGTGTGTGTGTGTGTGTGTGGGTGTGTGTGCGTGCGTGTGTGTGTGTGTGTGTGTGTGTGTGTGTGTGTGTGTGTGTTTTCCGCCCCCTATATGTGAAAATAACTAAAAGGAAAAGGGGGGGTAGCCCGTACCACCAGGAGGTATAACGGGCTCAAGCCAATCTAACATAAATGAAGAGGGGAAACTTCCCAATTTTTATTTTTTATTTTTAAAGCCAATTAGTTAAAAATTAACATGGGTAAAACCTAGTGAGTGCGGCATTAAACTGTAATAAATAAACTAGTTAGCTTCTCAGGAATGAGCAGGTCGATATGCAGCAGCAGTGTATTTCCCCCACTTAAGTTTTTGGTGTTTGTGTGTGTGCGTGTGTCTGTGTTTATTTTAAATGCATTGTCGTTGAATGCAGAAAGTCCAAAAACAAACAACGAAGTGGGGTGCGAGCCAGTGGTCTTGAGGATGGGTAAACGTTTACGAGGATGGTAGCAGTGGCCTCTGTGATGTCCAAGCCCATTTCTTCACCAGGAGTCATGTAGCCAGGCACGTCGGGCTGTCGTTCCAACCAGCGATGCAGCAGGGAACCTTGGGCAGCCTGTTTGCCGCTGCGAACTTAGACAAGGCGCCGTTCGCAATAGTAACAAGCTTTAAAAAAAAAGAAAGAAAAAAAAGAAGAAAAAGGGGGAGAGCAGGATTAGGTACTTGCGCAAGCGTTGTGGATGCTATGGTTCGAGTACCTAGGCAAAATTGAGCAGTGATGCTATCGTTATCAGTCGCCGAGGTTTTCCCCCACCTTTATTGGCATAACTGCGACTGTAATCGAGAGTATTCACGCAAAAGTTGTGATAGGGAGGTGATTCGGGGTATGAAGCGACATCCTGATAAAGTGTTGGTAGCTAATGCGTGTCATGTGGATGTCATAGAAACAGAGTTGCGCATGACAGTCACTAACTGAAGTAGATACGCACGAGATTTTCTATTGGTCAGTAGCCCATAATAATGCGCAGGTAGTGTTGTATCACTTTTGGGCACACGTAAATGGGTCACAATGTGTTGCGTGTTTGGGAATTCATTAAAGTAGTGTTGTTAGCTCAAGCGGTTCACCACACATACACCTGTCTGATGCAGTTATATTGAATCGATGAAGATAATACTGAAAGTGTCCGTGACCAGATAATAAGTGTGTTAGGTTTTTAGGAGGGGGGAACCATTGAGGAATTTTGTACGGACTTGTGATCCAATGAAATAGCGTTGTCTCAGGTCCCTCAGTCTGCCAATGGGTGTGCCAATATGAATTCAAGATTTTATGAAACTGAGTTTGTACTGACCGAATTGATATTTTGGCGTAACGCACGAAGCCTGGTTTCCCTCCTAATGCAGCTGCAGCGTCAGCTAGCTTATTTCCCAAAATTCCCATATGGCCAGGTACATGATACAATTTTATCATTTTGCCTGACGAGATTATATGGTTAAGAAGCAGCTTAATGTTCCGAATTCTTTCATCGTTATCAGTGAGACTTGAAAGTTTCATAAGAAGCGATAGACAGTATGTGTAAATGTGGACTGGCGTGTTCAAGTTGTTTGTAAAAACGAAATGAAGGGCTTCTTGGAATGCTATTAATTCCGTTACGTATGCGCTTGAAGCGTTGTGGATCTAAAAGTTTCTGACAGGTATAATTTTTCCATCCTTTCTCAAAGCAATATATGCCGCACCCGCCGCGTAGGACGTGTATGAGCCGTCAGTGTATACGTGAATGGCTTTTGTTTTGAAAATAAACGCTTCTTGTGATGGTGAGAGTTTAGTGAAACTAAATTTATATTTTTTACTGGGGTGATGAGCCCACGGACTGCATGGATATAGTATGTCAGCCGGTTTGAATGTTTTTACACCATAATAAGTTACGTTCCGGAGTATGAATAAGGAAAATTCTGCAGATTGTCTGTCCAACTCTAGTGGTAACGGAGGCACGTTAGCGAGAATCTGTAGGGATGACGTACGTGTGGTGTAAAATGCACCTGTTAAGGGAATTAAGACGGTTCACTGAACTGATAAAACTCGCGCCCTAATGAATTTTGATGGGAACATAGGCCACCATACCAAAGATGCATACGTGAGAGAGGGCAATATCACTTGACGGTAGAGTCGTCTTATGAGTGTACTTTTTAATGAACGGTTCGATTTAACAAATACGAGGAGCCGGGACCTAAACACTTCAGCCTTTCCTTTAATGTAGTCAATGTGGGCATGAAAATTTAAAGAGGGGTCAAATAATACGCCTACAATCTTAATTTCTTTCTTGTGTTTGAGAAAAATGCCATCCATGCGGATAGATGGGCAGCGTTTTGATGTACCCATGTGTCCGTTATTAAAGAACATGAAGAACGACTTCTCAGCGCTTATGGTAACTTTTTGTTCTCGTGCCCAACCAGATACCAAAGCCAGGACATGCTCAGCCTTTGCTTGTAATCGGAGTCTTGACTTATCTGTGATAACAATGATGGTTTCGCCCGCGTATGCCTGTATGTGTACGTCGGGTGGCACGGGAAGATTGAATAAGCTGTGTATTACTATGTTCCACAGTAGCGGACTGATAGGGGATCCTTCTGGGCTGCCAATTGTTGTACGAACTGTCTCTTCTGCGACGTTAGTTGAAAAAGTTGCAGTGCGGTTCGATAAAAACGATTTGACTAGAAAGTACAAATTTTGTGGACACCTGTGCTTGCGTAAAAAGTTCAAGACTGCAGGATGCTACTAACACTATCGAATGCTCCTACAAAATCAAAAGATATGACTATGGTAGGAAGTTTGGCTGCCTTGTATGCAGCCAATTTGCTTCGCAGTGTGTATAGTGCTAAAGTAGCACTTTTATTGTGCATAAAACCGTATTTATTATTGTGAAGAAGATTAATATTGTGCAGGAAATAATACAGACGAGCATTTAAGAGTCTTTCTAATACTTTACTGAATACAGAGTTCATAACTATTGGTCTATATGCATTAGGCGAATTGAGCGGACGTTCTGGCTTTGGTATGAATATTACTTTCCCTCTTCTCCAAGCCTGTGGGAAGTGTCCGATTCTTAAGGCGGTATTGAAGATAAAATAGAAATATTGAGGATGGTTTAGAAATAATCCTTTAATGAACGAGTAGGTTAATCCGTCGTGTCCAGGAGCAGAGTGTGAATAACCCTGTTTTATCGCGCACTCTATCTTGATATTGTAAAAGGAGGGTCAGAAGTATGCTACGGATAAGGACTAGCCGCAATGTTGCGCATGATAGTGTGGTGCATGTTGTCTTCAGAACAGCTGTCTACTACTACCAATGTATCGAGTAGTAGCCGGGCGGACTCAATTACAGAAGCTGTGCGAGTGCCGCTAGGTAAATCTAGAGGAGGAAGAAAAGTTACTTGGTGGTGTTTTTGAAATGCGGTTTTGAAAACATCACCATAAAAACATTTCTTAGTGAGAAAGTCACAAATGTCTTAATCAAACAATGATTTCGCTTTCCTGATTTTGTTTGTCCTTGTAGGTTGAGAATGCATCAACGTGCGATTTGCGATACATGTCTCCAAGGAGGGGGTCAGCTGTTCGCTGGTATCGTCGTCGCATAGCCCGAACACGCTTATGTTCAATAGTCAACTCTGGTGTCCACCAACCATTACCTAATTTACTACGCGTTGTTATGCGTCGTGAGTAATGTTGTCTTAAAGCGGAGTGTATGGCATAAAACTTGTCTATAACCATGTTTAGGGCTTCAGGTGACCCAATGTTGCAGCCGAGTATCTCTGTGAACCAAGTGTCGTCCTTTAATTTGTTAAGAATTTTCGCTTTTCCTAGATTAGTTAATCGTTTAGCACTGCTGGTATGTGCTTGCGAGAACGAGAATTCAATGTAGTTGTGGTCCGAGAGGGTAGGAATTTGGAGAAACTTCCAATGATAAGCATCGCGAGTGAGGTCATGCAAAACCATGGTTAAATCTATCCATGAATCTGTATACGGAGTTGTGAAATTTGGAGGAGAGTTGGGGTTGTTCAATATGACTAAGTCATTCGCCGTCACGAATCGGACTACTTGAGAGCCTCGAACATCCCCTATAGCTGGCCCCCACATTCTATGCTTAGAATATAAATCTCCGGCTATGATGACAGTACAATCTGTAATAAATGAAACTACACATTGCAACTCATCCAGAAGTGGGTCAATAGCTCTTTGCGGCGGTGCATACACAGCTATCAGTATTAATGTTTGGTCAAGGCTTTCAGACTTTACTGCAACAACCAAATCTGTTACGTGTAATGGGAAGAAGTCAAAATTAGTGTTGTGTACTAGAAGCATGACGCGAGGATTGTTTGGTGCGTGGAACTTTGTTATGGTGTGTGGTATGCCTTGACCAGTGCCTGCGCGGATGTGCTGGTCACACACGAAGGCGAAATTGAAGTGTTGTTGCGTCATGTGTTCTATCAATGATTTTGTGGCATCACGTGTATGGTCTAGATTCGCCTGTAAAAATTTTAAGTTATTGCTGTGAGTCATGATCGTTCTGATCAATTTTAAATAACAAGCGCAACGCCTTTCCTAAAACAAAAATGCAATAAGCTGTAAGGAGCCTTTTTTCATGTATTGCAGTGTGACCCGCGCAACCAGCAAATATCTTGAGGAAAGAAATATAGTGTAATTTTGTGGGATGTGTAGTTACTTGTAATTGTGTGTCATATGGTGTAATTTCGTGTATGAATATGCCGTAATTAGAAAAATAGCGGCAAAAGCAGCGACCTCCATGTGGTCCATATATATGAGTCGAAAAGGATGCAGGCACTAATGCGGGGAACCGTAAATAACACTGCACGTTATAGAGGCCGCTGCGTCCTTCTTTGATGTACACGCCTCCTAGATTATCCATAGTCTGTTCTGGCCCTCATGCGGGCGACACGTTCTCGTAATATAGGACACATTTCGTGTCCAGTTGGATGAGAACTAGGTCTTGCGACCTTTTGGCATTTGTTGCAAACAATTCCTGGATCGTTCATTCTAAGAGTGCATGCTTCGCCAAGATGCGTACCCGTGCACTTCGTACACACCACTTTGTCAGGTTCGTTGGCGACAGGACAGGACTTTCTTGTATGGCCGTACGTTGCACAATATGTGCACAATGGCACATGAAAGTCCTCACTCATGCTACATGCTGTCCAACCGAGAAGAACTCGTTCCTGAGCAAGCAGTGAGCGATAGTGGAAGGATCCACTTCGAGCACATGTGTGAAGTTGGCCGATCGCTCCTTGTACGATAATGTTTTCCCTAATAGGGTCAATGTTTGACTTAATAATCTTCGTGACCTCATTGGCAGGATTGGTAGGCAGAATGAGTGGTGTTAGAAACATAATATGTTCATGCTATTGCCTGGTGGTGTACGTTGTGTGTTGGTCAGTGATTTCAGACCAGTGCAATGGCAGTACAGGGTGAGAACAAGTCTCAGGCCAAACGGGCGGGACCGCGGAAGGACGCGCCGTGCTCCGCGCGGCTGCCACCGCATAAGTCACGGCCGTTTGGACAGGCCGAGGAGCCGAGAGTGCCGCACCGAGAGAAGCCGAATGTCTCGACAGGGCCAACTGGTGACGAAGTTCGTCCATTCGCCCATCCTGGTTTTCTGCAATTGCTCGGATATCAGCACACTCCTGAACAATTCGCCGGAGCAAACCAATGATCTGGGACCTATGGGTACTAGGTACCTTACATGAGGCATCGAATAAAATGTCGTGGATCTGTTTCTGATGTGCGATCACTAGGTGAAAAGAAGCTTGCGTCATTTGACCACTTTCGGCAGGCAGCCTTGCATTTTGCGCCACACCCGCTGCAGCAGGCAACTGGATGTCGGGAACGTCGGGGATTGCGGGAACGGAAGTAACTGGCGCATTCTGCAAATCTACATCGAGCAGCGCCCTGTCCCCGTCCGGCGAAAATGTCGAACCATTCGATCGAGGCGAATCCCCCGGACCAGGGTGACTGCCTGCCATTGGAGGCTGTTCAGAAACGGCCTCTGGCTCAGACATACCCGAGTGGGTATGAGCCAGCCATGTTGGAACCAGCAGCCGGCGGCCTATAGTACGACTGGTAATTGCGGCCGAATGGCCACTGAGAGAGCCTCGAGTCCGTGTCGAACGCAATCCCGAGGTGTTCGAAAGCAACCCCTGAATAAATTCAGAGAGCCGGAAGACAGAATAGATGACCTTTTGCAGCAAAACAGCGGAGCCTGTGTGCGTCAAGCCTTTTCTCTTTCTTCGTCGTCGTGTGTGGTCCGTCCGTCCGTCCACAAGGCATCTCAGTTATTAAGTAGCAGGATTCAAAAAGGAGGAACGGCATTACAAGAAACAAACCTAGTGCATATCGTTCCCAGTACACTGAAATAGCTGCTACAATTTTTTTGTTAATTATTCATAACTACTTAGTCTAATTACATTTGTTACTGAAGAAGTTACTTTCCTAATTAGCAAAATGTCAATGAGGCAAATGTGCACATGTTTAAATGACATCTGACTTTGCTATTTCCAACAACATATGAATTGCATGCTATTTTTTTTCTGTGAATAAATAGCCCCGCCGCGGTGGTCTAGTGGCTAAGGTACTCGGCTGCTGACCCGCAGGGCGCGGGTTCGAATCCCGGCTGCGGCGGCTGCATTTCCGATGGAGGCGGAAATGTTGTAGGCCCGTGTGCTCAGATTTGGGTGCACGTTAAAGAACCCCAGGTGGTCAAAATTTCCGGAGCCCTCCACTACGGCGTCTCTCATAATCATAGAGTGGTTTTGGGACGTAAAAACCCCACATATCAATTCTGTGAATAAATAATGTGCGCGAAGTATAAAAAAATAACACTTAACTGCGCTCACACCCGCAAAAGAAAGGAGCGCCCTCAAATAATCTTGCTGGAAGCAACCGCTTTGCCTCTTTTCCATTGCCAGAGACCGCGTTATGCACATTGGCGAGGGTACACTTCGGGTGCCAACATGCATGTGTGCTAATTTTGCAGGGATTCTTTTCACTTGATTGCACGTCGCTATCGCCATTCACATCTCACGGTAAACCGTTCGCAGCTGGATCACAGCTCTGATTATAGCGATTACAGCCTGACTGTGTAAGATCAAGGCGGTGCGTTTCTTCGGACAGGAAGAAGCAGATAGCGCAACACGTATTTTTTTCCCTCCATTTCCTTTGTTGCTACTGGTTATCTCAAAGTGAGCTCATTTGAGGGCACTTCTTAAAGTAGGTTGGAAGACAATCTGTTCTCACTGACGCAGTGCATCGAAATAGCAGAAAAGAAACACAGGCCCCTGTGGCTAGCATTTTTGGATAGCGTGGTTCAATAGGTCTTGTGGGTAATACTGGACACACTAGGTGTGGAAGATGGAGTCACTAATCTTTTAAAGGTTATCTATAAAAGTAACAAGGTATTTATAAAGTGGGGAAAACAGGTATCCAAGCCCACAGAGGTAAAACGGGGGCTTAGGCAGGGGTGCCCTCTGTCTCCCTTGTTATTCATGATGTACCTACAAGGAATAGAGGACAAATTAGAGGGAAGTGGACTGGGCTTCAACCTCTCTTTCGTCAAACAAAGAAAACTCGTTGAACAGGCACTACCAGCATTGATGTACGCAGATGATATAGTGCTAATGGTCGACAACAAGTAACATTTGCAGAGATTGATGGACATCTGCGGTAATGAGGGAGATATGTTAGATTTCAGATTCAGTAAGGAAACATCAGCAGTCATGATTTTCAAAGACAACGAAGGTAGTGAGCTTAGAATACAGGAGGTCACGCTAGAGATAACAGATAAATACAAATATCTGGGCGTATGGATAAGCAATGGGACCGAGTACCTGAGGGAACACGAAATATACGTGACGACTAAAGGTAACAGGAACGCAGCAGTGATGAACAATAGGGCACTGTGGAATTACAATAGGTATGATGTTGTGGGAGGAATATGGAAAGGGGTCATGGTTCCTGGGCTGACGTTCGGCAATGCGGTCTTGTGCATCAGATCAGAAGTTCAAGCAAGATTAGAAATTAAGCAATGTGGAATGGGTAAGCTTGCCTTAGGAGCTCACGGGAATACACAAAACCAGGGAGTACAAGGTGATATGGGATACACATCATTTGAGGGCAGAGAAGCTAGCAGCAAGATAAAATTTGAGAAGCGGTCGAGAGAAATGTGGGAGGAGCGTTGGGATAGGAAGGTATTGAGCTACTTGTAGATGAAGAATGTAGATTCAAAATGGGGGAAGCGAACCAGAAAATTTACTGGTAAATACTTAGAAAACAGCAGGGAACCAAACCAAAAAGAATTATTGGTATATAAAAGGCGAAGGAAGCCGAGACCGATATGTGAAGAATCGGCATGATTAAGAAGTCCGCACTAGATATCTATCGAACTTTATAGCAGGAAATTGCCAAGAAGAGGATGTATTATAATACTCGGGGTAGTTCGAACAGACGAATGGACAGACAGAGAGATGGACGGACAGACAGAGATAGATAGATAGATAGATAGATAGATAGATAGATAGATAGATAGATAGATAGATAGATAGATAGATAGATAGATAGATAGATAGATAGATAGATAGATAGATAGATAGATAGATAGATAGATAGATAGATAGATAGATAGATAGATAGATAGATAGATAGATAGATAGATAGATAGATAGATCTCAAAGTGGTTGCAATACGCTAAGAAATTAATTTTAAAAACCATTGACAGTATAACCACAGGAGTTATTTTTTTAAATGTGCTTTTTTTAGAGCAAGTATTATCAGAGAAGACCCAAAAGACTTTACCTCTTAGCCTGCATTCCATTACGATTCAAGTGAAAACAAAGAATAATAACATGCCAATGAACAATCTGACACTTGCCGCATATGATACTCATAACGTTGTTCGCAAGAGAGTCCGACGTTGAAATGGGAGAAAAACTGTGTGAATGAAATGCGAAGGGGTATTTTCAATTTTTCAGATAAATATTGATATTTGAAATTATGACTAAACGGCACTTTCGTTCCCGACGCCGTTCACCCTAATCCGGAAAGATAGTTCGATGGAGTCACTCTCAGAATGCTTTTCTCACACGACAGCATTCGGATTCAGCCTTCTGTCTGCCCTCTTAATCCTACTTTTTCATTCAGGAAACAGTGCTGGATCCGTTAATGCGGGAAACAAGACATATTTTCCTTGTCCGACCGATAACTTCTTTCACACAGCGGCACCATACACGTCCTTTCTTTGCATCGCCACTTAGCTTTTAACATCTCAGGGTGTTGCAGTGTACATATGGCGCCGTCGAACTTCACATTAAATCAGATGGCAGCTGTCACACACTGATTTTAAACGTGGCGAGGAACCAGCAGCAACATGACGAGAAGAATTTCGCGCGTTCGTGCATAGATGAATGGATAGATATGGCTGTACCCTTTATATCGGGCGGTGGCTAGCGCAACAAAGCCGTAATACTTAATGAACCAAAAACTAGATTTATTTTTTTCCTTTAAAAAGTGAGGCTGAGGATTCGTACTTTGCAGTGAAGCGTTTAATTTTCACTCGTGCCTTGACTTTAGCTACCAGTCAGATAACCTCCTTCTAGTTAATTCTACCCGCTTAAAGTCTGTTTTTCCCTCCCTGTCCCCAAACCTCAGGGATTTGAAAAACTCTGCGCCATCATCCTGAACTATAGGGTGAAGCCTTTTACAGAACGTTATCAAGTGTTCGGCACTTTCCTCTTCCTCTCCACACGCACTGCATACCGTGTCTACCCCTTTGTGTTTGGACCGATATGTCTTGGTTCGCAATACTCCCGTCCTGGCCTCAAACAGTAGAGAACTACTCCGAGTATTATCATAGATCCTTTCCTTTGCAATTTCCTGTTTAAAAGTTCGATAGATCTCTAGTGCGGACTTCTTATTCGTGCCAATTCTCCACATATCGGTGTCAGCTTCCTTCACCTTCTTCTTGCCGATAATTCTTTTTTCTTTGGCCACCTGCTGTTTTCTAAGTAGTACCAGTCAATTTTCTGGTTCGCTTCCTCCATTTTGTATCGAGATTCTTCATGTAGAAATAGCTCAATACCTTCCTAGCCCAACGCTCGATCCTCCCCCATTTCTCTCAATTGCTGCTCAAATTTTATCTTGCTGCTAGCTTCCCTGCCCTCAAATGATGTCCATCCCATATCACCTTGTACTCCCTAATTTGGTGTATTCCCGTGAGCTCCTAAGGCAAGCCTACCTATTCCACGTTGCTTAATTTCTTATCTTCCTTGAACTTCTGATCTCATGCACAAGACCGCATTGCCGAACGTCCGACCAGGAACCATGACCACTTTCCGTATTCCTCTCACAACATCTTACCTATTGTAATTCCACAGTGCTCTGTTTTTCATCACCGCTGCAGTCATGCTGCCTTTAGTTACCTCTTGACACGCAGCGCCGCTCGTGGCATCTGAGTGCAGTCATCATATCCGGGGCCACCCTCTCTCGTACGGAATGCGCGCGCTCAGAACACTAGCCAGTATATTTCTAGACACTGTAGTACAGCCATATCAACCCATCCATTCATCGACGTGGCCGCGTTTGTACAGCAGTGAATGATATGCATGCATCGTGCAAACAGGGCACGTAGATTCCCGGAGCACATCCAGCGCTTGCCGATATATCCATCGCATTCAATGAAACCTTCACTGAAGTGAGGTATCCCTCTAACGTTCCTGCATTTCTGTAGCTCAAGATGTTGTAACACCTTGTTGACAGTATTCGGCAAACTTTCTGTGAATAATATCAACATATTCGTGTGCCATTCACGAGCTGTGCAGCACGACTGTTAATTTTGGGGTTCGCAGTGCCAGAAAAAGTGGGTAACTTTCCAAACTTCAACGCATTCGCATTATTCATGCTTGTAATTTCATTAAATAAATGAGAAACAGTTTTATTGCGTGCCATCCTCAAGACTTACGAATAAAATAATGAAAAAAAGGCTTACATGGCGTTTTGCTTGTTGCCGCTGGTGGTGCGCTGTCGTTTCGAGGGGGTTCGCGGAAGCGCCGAAGGATGTTCGCGCGCTTTGGTGCCTAAAGAACGTGCGGTCGCCAGAAAAGCACCTAGCACGCGGCCACTCGTATTAGTTCGCGCCAAAACTCGCCGCAGCGCTGCAGTCACCGGCTGGAACGATGCGGGAATGTAAAGGTGCTTTGCACAAAAGGGGGACAAAGCTGACATAAACCACTATCGTCACATAACAGTGACATCAGTGGCTTACAGGCAGGTGACGCAGGTTATAAAGGAAAGACTTCAGGCATGGGTACAGAATGAGGGGGTGCTGGGTGAACTGCAAAATGGGTTTCGGAAACAAAGGAGCTTGGAAGACAATCTGTTCTTACTGATGCGGTGCATTGAAATAACAGAAAAGGAACACTGGCCCCTGTGGATAGCATATTTGGAGGGAACGTATGATAGCGTGCTTCAATAGGTCTTGTGGGGAATACCGGACACACTAGGTGTGGAGGACGCAGTCACTAAGCTCTTAAAGGATATCTATAAACGTAACACGGTAGTTATAATATGGGAAAAACGGATATCCGAGCCCACAGAGATAAAACGGGGGCTTAGGCAAGGGTGTCCTCTGTCACCCTTGTTATTCATGATGTACCTACAAGGATTAGAGGCCAAATTAGAGGGGAGTGGACTTGGCTTCAGTCTATCTTTCGTCAAACAAGGAAAACTCATTGAACAGGACCTACCAGCATTTATGTACGCAGATAATATAGTGCTAATGGCCGACAACAAGAAATATTCGAAGAGATTGACGGACACCTGCGGTGATGATTGAGATAGGTTAGATTTCAGATTCAGTAAGGAAAATCAGCATTCATGATTTTTAATGACAATTAAGGCAGTGAGCTTAGGATACTGGAGGTCACGCTAGAGATAACGGATAAATACAAATATCTTAGCGTATGGATCCGCAATGGGACCGAATGGGACCAAGCTGTGCAATTACAATAGGTATGATGGTGTGGGAATTTGGAAAGGTGCCATAGTTCCTGGTCTGACTTTCGGCAATGCGGCCTTGTGCATGAGAATAGAGGTTCAAGCAAGATTAGAAATTAAGGAATGCGGAACGGGTAGGCTTGCTTTAGGAACTCACGGGCATACACCAAATCAGGGAGTACAATGTGACATGTGATGGACATCATTCAAGGGTAGGGGAGCTAGCAGCAAGATACAATTTGAGGAGGAATTGAGAGAAATGGGGGAGGAGCGTTGGGCTAGGAAGGTTTTCAGCTACTTGTACATGATCGAGGAATGTTCATACAAAATGGAAGAAGTGATGCAGAAAATTGGCGGATTAATACCAGAGTCCTTCAATGCTTTTAATACTTAGAAAAGAGCAGGGGGCCAAACCAAAAAGAACTATTGGTTATGAAGAAAGTGAAGGAAACAGAGACTGACATGTTGAGAATTGGCATGATTAAGAAGTATGCACTAGAGATATATCGAACTTTTGAGCAGGAAGTTGCCAAGAAAAGGAGCTATTATAATACTCGGGGTAGTTCTTTACTGTTTGAGGCCAGGACGGGAGTACTGCGAACCAAGACATATCGGGCCAAATACGAAGGGGTAGACACAATGCAGTGCGTGTGGAAAGGAAGAAGAAACTGCCGAACACTTGATAATGTTCTGTAAAGGGCTTCACCCTATAGCTCAGGACGATGGCGCAGAGTTTTTCAAAGCACTGGGGTTTAGGGACAGGGAGAGCAAAATAGACTTCAAGTGGGTAGAAATAACTAGAAGGAGGTTATCTGATTGGAGGCTAAAATCAAGGCGCAAGTGAGGATTGGACCCTTCACTGCGGGGTGGGAGTCCTCGGCCTCACTATTTGAAGAAAAAATAAATAAATCTAGTTTTTGGTTCACTAAGTACTACAGCTTGGTGGCGCTTGCCACCGCCCAATTTAAAGGGTACAGCCATATTAATTCATCCATTCATCCAGCGAGTTTTGTCATTTGCGCGTTTAGTGGAACTACTAACTTCTTTTTTTGTGGTCGGATAAGTTAGTGTGCATTTTCTCTGTTAAGGGCGCTCAACATGGCTAAACTTTTTATTACAGGATGTATAAATAAATATCAAAAAGTAGTTACAACGTCCTTTTTATAAAGATTGAATAAAATGTTTTTGTTTTATTTTTACTGACATAACAAGAGCGGTGATTGTTTGAGTTCAAGTATCAGGATTATTCTTACGTTCGATTCGCCTGCACCACGTAAATCAGCTCACGAGGTGCTGCACTTTGCCATTCGTTTCAGTGGTGCAACATTGACGACCTCTGAACCCTGCCATCGTTACAAAAGGTGCAGAAAAGGTGCAGCACTGTTTCGCAATTTTCTTGCACCTCCTACGCTGACGGTGCCGGCTTGGTGCAGCAGCGCGTGCAGCTGACCAGAAGTTGCAGCACTTATCGTAGGTGTCTTATGCGCCGTACCAGCCTCTACAAACGCGGTGTGTTTTTCCAAGATGTTTGCACCTTATAAAGTGTCCGCATGTGCGATTCGCCATCGGTAAGTGTGTGTTGAATGGTGTAAATTCAGCGAAAAGAAATAAGGCCTGCACCCTGTCGGCACATCGTCATTCGTTTCGGGTGTCGTGCAGTGCTGCACGCTGAACTCACGCTGCACAATTTCTGAACTTCGCGTGCTCAGGCGTGAACCAGTTCCAACTGGTGCAGATAAATTGAACGGACCTACTACTTCTTCATGAAGGAAGGAAAATATTTTTTCCTTGCTCCATTGGAGTGGAGGTGCGCCCCAATAAGTGACGCTGGTCGCCGCCATATTGGAAAAGGAAAGACACGAAAGCAGACGACAAAATGCGCTTCGTAGCTCCGCTATGCATGGCTAGCCACCATAGCTCCGCCCTCGCTGTGGCGTTTGGAGACTGTGACATGCTTTTGTAAAGCAGTTAAAGATTTTACAAAGCCATGGTGACTTCGTGCGTCGCTTATGGCTGCACAAATCGCATCAAGAATACGCCTCAGATCCCTTTTCACGTGTAAGTATTCTTGCTTCGTTCGCTGAAGATCGCCTGTTTTTTTTTCGCGTGTTTTGTTAAATTAAAGACAATATCAAAGGTGCACATGCGTGTAACACATGCGTATAGCTATATGGAAGGTAATTTGGAGTTTTAAATGGTCGCTGACACGACGTTGTCCCAGAGATTTAAGTTTATGGACGAGGGACTTGCGGTCTGTGGCTGCACTTATCAAACATTAGAATCAGTAGGACGTCTGAATGCCCTTTGAATTCCAAGTTTTCTGGTGTTTTTTTACAAGGCAAGACTGATGGCGTGCATGTATATTTTTTTGGTGGGTGAATATCGCATTTGGTGCATTTTTATCGAGGAATTCGCAAACGTAGAGAGCAATATTCCATGCCGTGATTGTTCGTGTTACAAGTTTCCAAAAGTCTGCGCTGCGTTCTGCCTGGGAACGTGCTGTTCGAAGAAATAGTTGGAAGGCTACGGACGGTGACCACTTCTGTTTTTTTTTTTTTTACTTCGAAGAATGCTGCTTCGACAGAACGGGGCAGACAACCAGACTGTGGCCTGGCAGTGCACCTTCGATTTTTGCTGCTTTCCAAGTGCATCTGCAAAAACCTGTTACTTTCTACCACCTTGATGCAGCTTCAATAGAATGTATATTATAGTCACAAAAATAAGTAATTGCGTCTAAAACAAGATGAGACACGTACCTTTGAGATCTATTCTATCTTGCCGACGAAACCGAAACCGAAACCCTTATAGACGAAGTTGCCAAAATGAGTGTGTGGCGTTATATCAAACATCGAGCTACATCGTTTCTAGGCTCTGAAGGCTGCGCTTGCCATGGCAACACACATCGCCAACGGAAGTTGATAAATAGTAAGCATAACTAACGCCGCTGCAATCGTTCTTATAAACGGTTCATTTGGGGTACGTCTCCTGGAGTTTGTCGGTTGCACGCGACAGCGGTACTCCGGTTTTGGTTCCGCCTGTGAATTGGTAAGAATTCGATAACGCTAGAAAAGTTACTGGTGACTCCCAGTTTACTTAACTGCCTCTCTTTTCTAACTTTAGCTTTAATTATTTCAACTTCCTTTTATATATATATATATATATATATATATATATATATATATATATATATATATATATATATATATATATATTATGGAGTCTTGGTTTGGAACACCTTTATTAGGCCCGAAGAACCGGCAGCCGACAGCTGAGATGATCGGACCAAGATGATGATGATGCTACGCGACAGCGATGGGGATGCATGAGCCACACATGATAATGATGATAATGTACCGGTGAAGAGGATGCGTATACTAAATGCCCACATCAATTCCCCCCACGTGAAAGCGGCCAGCCTGGCCGCGGCAAGTCAAGGGGACAAAGAACGTCGCATGAAGGGCTTCATACGGGAGACATGGACGACCTCTGTAGTTCGATAACGGCGATCTGCTGGGTCTACAAGTGGCGTCACGCGATAATTCACTGGTGAAGTCTCTTCAAGAACTGTGTACGGTCCAATAAACCGAGGCTGAAATTTGTCGCACAAACCAGGTGTGCGAACAGGCGTCAAAAGGAGCACTTCGTCTCCAGGTTGGAAGAATACATCACGATGCGATTCATCATAAACTAGCTTTCTGTCTTCCTGGCGGGCTTCAGTGTTTATACGAGCTCGTTGGCGGCACACTGCGAGTCGTGAAACGTATTCCTCTGAAGAGGATGGAGATGAATTCACTTGGCAGGTAAAGAAGGAGACGTCCAGGAAAGTAGTAGGGGAGCGTCCATAAACTAGGTAAAATGGCGAGTAGCCGGTTGTTCGCTGAATGGCCGTATTGTAGGCGAAAGTGACGAATGGGAGAACAACGTCCCAGTTTTTGTGGTCTGGTTGAATATAGGCGGCGATCATGTCAGCAAGAGTGCGGTGGAATCGCTCAGTGAGGCCGTTAGTCTGGGGATGATAACTAGAGGCAGTCTTGTGAGTTGTGCCGGAGGCCTGAAGAAGTTCGTTCACTAGTTGTGAAAGGAAGGCCCTTCCACGGTCACTGAGCAACACACGTGGAGCACCATGACGCAGTATAATGGCTCGGAGGATGAAATCGGCAATCTCAGAAGCTGAACCTGTAGTAACGGATGCCGTCTCGGCGTAGCGCGTCAAATGGTCAATGGCTGTTACTATCCACCGGTTTCCAGCAGCACTGACTGGGAGGGGGCCATAAAGATCGACGCCTACAACTTCGAATGGTGTGGCTGGGCACGGAAGAGGCTGTAGTTTACCGGCGGGAGCAGATGTTGGTAGTTTTCTACATTGGCAGGTAGTGCAGGACCCGACGTACCGAGCTACGCTAGTGGTAATGCCTGGCCAATAAAACCGACTTCGAAGGCGATCGTAGGTTTTATGGTAACCAAGGTGACCAGCAGTCGGATGGTCATGAAGTGCCCTGAGGACTTCGGACCGAAGCGATCGGGGTAGAACGGGAACCCAGCGCTGACCGTCAGGATGGTAAATTTTGCGGTACAGTACCGAGTTGTCCAGCTTAAATTGCGAGAGCTGGCGACGGAGCCTTGCATTAGGTGGACGGGAACTGCCAGTGAGGTAGTCTATAATACGTCGACAGTATGGGTCAGCCAACTGTCGAGAAGGAAAATCGTGCGGGTCGTCCGAAGGCAGCTGGTCCATAGAGGCGAGAGAGGAAACCGCCGTAGACGTGGACTCCGAGGGCGTGTTGTGCAAATTGACGGCTGAAACCCGGAGTGGAGTCGCTGGTAGTGGGCAGCGAGAAAGAGCATCGGCGTCACTATGCTTCCTGCCACACTTGTACACGATCTCAAAATCATATTCTTGGAGGCGTAGAATCCAGCGTCCGAGGCGTCCCGACAAGTTCTTGAGTGTCGAAAGCCAACATAAAGCATGGTGGTCGGTCACAATGGTGAAATGGCGGCCATGCAGGTATGGACGAAATTTCTGTACTGACCAAACGATGGCGAGGCACTCCTGCTCGGTGATCGTGTAGTTCCTCTCGGCTGCGGAGAGGACGCGGCTGGCGTATGCAACGACTCGCTCTCGCGAAGAGTTGTCGCGTTGCAGGAGCACGGCTCCTAAACCGCGGCCGCTAGCGTCTGTGTGCAGGAAGGTCGGTGCATCATCGTGAAAATGAGCAAGTACAGGGTCGGTCGTGAGGGCACTCTTCAACCTGTCGAAAGCTGATTCACATTCCTGAGACCACTGAAAGGGCATACCGGAAGCAAGTAGCTTATGAAGTGGTGCGGCTATGGAGGCAAAGTTTTGTATGAATCGCCGAAAGTAAGAGGCGAGACCAAGGAAACTTCGCAAATCTTTTGGTTTGTCAGGGCGAGGGAAGCGAAGCACTGCAGCAGTTTTATCAGGGTCTGGGCGAATTCCGTCCTTGCTCACAATATGACCGAGTACCTTGATAGATCTGCTGGCGAAATGGCACTTTTTGGTGTTAATTTGAAGACCAGCGCCCGCAAGACAAGTCAGGACCTCGTCCAAGCGTTGCAGATGTTGAGAAAACGTCGATGAAAAGACAACAATGTCATCGAGGTAACATAGGCAAGTCTTCCATTTCAGGCCACGCAGCACGGTGTCGATCATGCGCTCAAAAGTTGCGGGCGCATTGCATAGACCGAACGGCATAACATTGAATTCGTATAGGCCGTCCGGCGTTGCAAACGCAGTTTTTTCTTTATCATCTTCGTGCATGGGGATTTGCCAATAGCCTGAACGCAAGTCGAGGCTCGAAAAGTATTCAGCACCCTGTAAGGAATCTAGGGCGTCGTCGATGCGTGGCATGGGGTATACGTCCTTTCTAGTGATCTTATTGAGTGCTCGGTAATCGACGCAAAATCGTACGGAACCGTCTTTTTTACGCACCAAAACCACTGGAGACGACCAAGGACTGGTTGAGGGTCGGATTATCTCCCGTTGCAGCATATCGTCTACGTTTTCCTCAATGATTTTTCGTTCGGCTAGGGAGACGCGGTACGGACGACGATGCACAATGGATGTTCCGTCGGTCTGAATACGATGTGCTGTAGCAGTTGTCTGACCCAGGCTGGATGAATGAACGTCAAAAGAGTTTGCATGCTTTTGCAACAAATCAAGCAGCTGCTGCTTCTGCAAGTCTGTCAAGTCCTTGTTGATGGCTGCTGTAAAGGCCGAGGAAGCAGCATGATCTCCAGGATGGCCTTTAGAGGAGGCAGGGGTAAGAGGCACGACGCACACAGGCTCCAGATCGGCAACGCAGGCGACAGTAGTGCCCCGCAGCAGTAAAATTTTATCTGGTGTGGTGTTCGTAGCAGCGAGGACAGCTGATCCATCGTTGAAGCGAGCCACACCTGATGCCAGAGCTATGCCTTTATTAAGGCAATACGGTGACGGAGTGACCAAAATGTCACCAGAGTCGACGTCGTTGGACAAAACTGTCACTAATTGATGTTCGTTTGGTGGTAGCTCGATGTCTACTGCAGCGATGAGTCGAAGTGGCCTGTAGGTTTCGTCGTTGAGCAAGTGGTCCGTGTCAGTAAGATGGACGACACGTTGTGCACAGCAAATAGCCGCAGAAGCAGAGGAAAGAAAGTCCCAGCCTAAAATGAGTTCATGGGAGCACGGGGATAGCACAGCAAATTCTATATGATGAAGAATTTCGTCGATTAGTACACGGGCAGTACAGAGAGCGGAAGGGCGAATCATTGTTCCCTGGGCTGTAACCAGTGTCGGTCCATCATAAGGCGTCGTGACTTTTCGAAGACGGGCACACAAATCAGCACGAATAACAGAAAACGCAGCCCCAGTGTCCACCAAAGCATCAACGTCCACTCCCTCAACTGTGACCGCAATCATATTGTAGGGGCGCGCTGGAGGAATTGGAGTCTTGTGTTGGAATGCAGTTTGTCCTCCAAAAACTGCATCGCTTAGTTTTCCGGACGCCGATCAGAAGTAAGGGAAGCGGGCTGAAGAGGAGAAGAAGAGCGACGGTAAGGCGACGGTGAACGGCGTCGGGTTGATCGGTGACTACTGCGCAGTTCACCCGATGCTGGCGGAGATGGAGACCGACGCGGCGGTGACGAATAACGGCGACCCTGGTACAAGGCTCCTGCGGTATAGTCCCGTTCGCGTATGTCATACCCTCGGCGCTCGTCTTGCTGGCGCTTGCGGCAAAAGCGTGCAATGTGACCACGATAGCCGCAATAATAGCACGTAGGCCGAGTCGATCGATGAGGAGGGTAGTAGCTTGCGCTAACTGCACCAGGAGAGAGAGAAGTCAGAGGGACAGGTGACGGCTCACGCGGTGGTGATGAAAAGCTCGTGGGAAAGCTTGTGGGAGGTGCGGCAGCAACCGACGCGTACGTTCGTGGCGGGGACGTCGAGCTGACGGTGCCTGGTGGTGCGGCGGCGGTGTGCGGGAACGATGGTAGAGTACGAGAGACAATGGGCTGCAGGTTGGCCATGTGGGTCATGGACGTGAGCTCTTCCCTGATGACATCCCGCAATGACGTTGAAGAAGGCTGAATGGTAGATACTGATGGTAGTGTGAATCCCATTGATTCTAATTCTTCGCGTATTATCACCCTTATCGTTTCTCGTAGGTTTGGATCAGTCGTAATACGGGCCGCGTCACTGTCCGGTTGTAGGCGCATCGACTCAAGTTCTTCCAGGCGCTGACAGGTTGTCGCAACGTCAGCAACGGTAGCCGGATTCTGGATTGCAAGGGCATTGAATGCGACGGGTCCAATGCCCTTAAGAAGCTGACGTACCTTGTCTGACTCTGTCATTGGGGTGTCAACCCGGCGGCAAAGTGAAAGGACATCCTCGATGTAGGATGTATACGACTCCCCGATGTGCTGTTTCCGAGTCGCAAGAGCTTTCCTTGCGAGAGCTGAACGGACAGCCGGTGTGCCAAAGACATGGCGAAGCTGATCTTTGAAGGCTGACCAGTCGGGGATGTCCATGAAGTGGTTGAGGAACCACGTCTTCGCGACACCCGTGAGGTAGAATGACACGTAAGCGAGTTTGTAGGTGTTATCCCACCGGTTAGCAGCGCCGACCCGTTCGAAATCGTCCAGCCATTCCTCCACATCTTCCCCGCGCATACCAGCGAAGGGATGGGGCTCACGCTGGAGGCTGTTAATGACGTGAAAAGGCGCGGCACGCGGTGGCGGAGTGGGAACGGCTGCAGCACCGACCTCTTCTTGGTGCGACATATTTCCGGACACCTGGCCCAAGCGGCGACCTGAACGTAGCTCCAGGGGGTAGAGTGGTCGAGAGGATGGCGGGGGATCCAACAGCACCTCCACCACGTATGGAGTCTTGGTTTGGAACACCTTTATTAGGCCCGAAGAACCGGCAGCCGACAGCTGAGATGATCGGACCAAGATGATGATGATGCTACGCGACAGCGATGGGGATGCATGAGCCACACATGATAATGATGATAATGTACCGGTGAAGAGGATGCGTATACTAAATGCCCACAATATATATATAAATATATATATATATATATATATATATATATATATATATATATATATATATATATATATATATATATATATATATATATATATATATATATATATATATATATATATATATCATGCCTGGTAATCTGCCCACACACCTAAGCACATATATAAAAGAGGCGAGGCAAATGTCACGTTCCCCTTGATTTTGAGTATTTGCAAGCACATTTCTTAAAACCCCAATATATACTACAACCCTTTTGTATCCCAATAGCGCGCCAGCAAGCTCGATATGCGAAGCATCCCTCGACAACAGATCGATCTGAAAGCGTGTAGCTGACAATGGGTGCATGAAATAATTTGTTTAATAAACAAGAAGATGTATTTATTCGTTGGTGTAACCTAAAAGTGGTTTCCATTTCGTTTTTTTTTTTATTGTGGAACTGCATACCGACGCGCCCAACGCGCGTATTCCATTGCGGTCTATGGTGGTTCGACCCTGTTTTTCCTCTAGCAGTATGGCCGCTGGCGGTTTCACTTGCTCTTGTTGGTAGCGGTATAATTCTTGTACACTATAGTGGCGGCCAGGATTGCCACTCCAGAGGTTCTCCTTGCCTGACACTCGAAAAGCAGCAGCCCATTGGCATCGATTGCGTTTCTTGTTCAAATCTTCCGCAGTTAGCTGCTGTACTTTTTGTCGATCGGCATTGCGAAGCTCCGTTTCAATTCAGCTTTGATATATCAATGCGAGCTTGTGAGTCAGACTTTAGGGGCCGCTACGACGAAGCGAACGTGTCTAGAAGCTGTGAACCACCTTCCTCCGTGCTGTGAACCATGTTAGCTGCTGTGCTTCATCGACCTCCGGCTGCGCAGCCTCCAGCGTGAAAATTCAACGCCGGCAAATCGCGCGAAGACTGCCTACGAAGACGGAGTAATCTTGCACAATGTGGGCGTGTTCGCCGTTCAGTGAAAATGCGCTGCTTTGCATCTGAACATGGCCCTTTTCTTTTGTATGCGCTACAGTTTTTGTCATTTCATAAACTATTTCGACTTATACAGCTAATGAGATGCACACCTTGTGAATGTTTGAGATTGTTGTCACATTCGCTGAAAATGTCTACTGATAAAATTTGTACCACAGATCACAGCATAAGTTCTACTTGTTGCTGCTTAAAATGAGTCTGCTGCAATATATGCTCATAAATTCAATACATAGTAGAGCCAAGTGAACCTTCAGTACATATACGCATTTGTACATTTTTCGTAAGTTTGCAGTGAAGTACACTACATATGCATGAACTATATAGTCCATCCAGTTCGGGAATTACCTAGCTTTGTCCTCTGAAGAACGTCACTAAAACGAATTCATCGTAATTCCATCCACAAGACAAATTCACAAAAACAGCAGGGCTATGTCCACACTACATTTCTTATATGCAGTGTTCCCGTATACATTCTTTTTAGTCATGCATCATAAATCCGTTCACGCTTCTACCAGAGTAATCAGGACATTTTTTTTCTTAAAACCCAACCGCAGCCTCCAAGGAACTGCTCATATCAGTGTACGCTTGGATACCTCACCACTCAGAACCTACCTCAAGTCAGCGGAGAATGTGTCATCACTGAAAGCAAGCTCATGAGCCAAAATCCTTGCAAGGTATGGTTGAAGACACCTTATTTATTGAACATAATTTGTTCAGCCATTTATGTCTTACCCTGCTCATTTTTTTTTTCTTCTCAGAAAACTAGACTAAAGAGAGACTAATGATTTTCAAGCTACCCACATCCATTCGTAAGAAGCTATACAGTTGCCATAGTGACAACCCCATGCACCATCAATATGCCAGCTGGACAAACGGAAGCCTTTTATTGAAAAACAGTGAAAGTGTACGGTATGTTCAATCTGTACGAAGTTGGGTGCACAGATTGTTGTTTCTTTCTTTATGAGTTACTGAGTATACAGGAAATGTGTAGGCTTCAAAATTCTTTAATAGTGCTTGTCATGGGCTGCACATACTGTACTTCACTCTACGTGTCAAATTTGCATAGAGTATCACATATAACTAGGTAACAAATGGGCTTGTAGTAGTGCATATTTAGAAGCACTTCTTTTTCAAATTTTGTATAGATTGCTGTGAATGTAAAGACTGTTGCAAGACAGTGGTAGGTACAGCTATAGTAGTGTTGAAGCAGTTACTGATACCGCATGCATGTTGGGACTGACACTATCAATGTTCCAAAAAAAAAAAACGTGCAAGAACTCGAGCCTTCATTAAGCAAGACATGTTTTGCAGAGGTAACAATCACAGAGCAAAACCATGAGAGTAAAATACCTAAAAGAATAAGGAAGAATGAGAATGGGTAGATCGCATTCGGCAAGCACTTTCAAATCATGAATGATAATCTGTCACTAACCCTCAAGAAGAAGGTATATAACAGCTGCGTCTTGCCCGCACTTACCTACGGAGCAGAAACCCGGAGACTTACAAAAAGGGTTCAGCTTAAATTGAGGACGACGCAGCGAGCGATGAAAAGGAAATTGATACGTGTAACCTTACGACACTAGAAGAGAGCAGAGTGGGTCAGGGAACAAATCGGTGTTAAGGATATTGTAGTTGAAATCAAGAAGAAGAAATGGACATAGGCTGGGCACGTAGCACGCAGGCTGAATAACCGCTGGTCCTTAAGGGTAACGATTGAACTCACAGAGAAGGAAAATGCATGAAGTGAGTACGGAAGGTTAGGTGGGCCAGTGATATTAAAAAGTTTGTACATGTAACGTGGCAGCAGAAAGATCAGGATTAAGTTGATTAACTGATCATGGGAGAGGCCTTTGTCCTGCAGTGGGTGTAATCAGGCTGATGGTACGCCAAAAACAAGCACCGACATGCACTCAAACAGTGAGCCTTAGTGTTTAAATGTATGTCAATATTTGTGCTTCGAAACATGTTTGTTTGCATGACAGAGTTAACGCAATCAAAATTAGATGTAATCAGTAATTTGCATTTGCTTGCATTTATTCCAGTGTGACTCCATGACCACCATTAATAGCTTGTCCAAGGGCTCTAGTTCAGCGCCCTAAATCTCATCGGCTGAGAAATGCTGCTGTTCAGTTGTTTTCCTCCTCTAGTTAATTTAGTTTGGTTTGTTTTTGCAAAATTTTGTGATCACTCTGGACAGACATGTGCGAGCACTAACGAAAACAAGGGGCTCCCAGTTTGAATTAGCTGTTGTGGATACCAGTGTGTTCAAATTGTCGAGAGATTTTCCCGAATAGAAATACACAGGTCTGTGCGCTTTTACTTAACCGAGTTCAAATAACGACCTTTTACTGTAATGTTATTTGGTCTATGTAAAATACCTGATGCACAGTAAGGCATCTTTAAAGGTATGTTAATTTTTAACAGAACAATGACTTAGTGCACTCAGTAGGTATAGTCAAAGTTAGCCAGTGTTTGCATATATTGATAATTCGAAAGTCTACTAACAGCTATTTCCTTGATATTGGTGTGAAATATGTAGCCAAAAGGACTAGTTTTGTATGATACCCGTGTTAAGAGTGAGGAAGACAGTTAGAAAGTAGTGAAGAATAAAAATGTGAATTCAGGTTCTGCCGTTGTTCATCATTTGAGCAGTGTCTTTGATAACTATGCACCATTGGCACAAAAAAAACCTCATTTATTCATCTGTCAATGCAAAGCATAAAACCTTTGAAGATCATTCAAAAACTAAGGGCCATTTGATTCCAAGCAAGTAAATATTCATTAGCAGAAGTTTTTATTGGTGGGCTTTGTTTAGCGAAAACCTACTTCACTTTTCTACAGAATCACTGCTAACTTCTTAGTGCTTCTCGTACCGTCGCAAAAGTTTCTTTAGTCAAACTGAAAAAAAGATCGCCGCTTGGTAATTGAACCTGTTGTGAACAGTGATCGTGAATTTCTCACTGTCTTCTAATCATACCCAGAGCCACTGTTTCGAGTGAAAGAAGAAATAATCACAGGGTGCTGGCACAGAACAGTAGGGCGAGCAATTAGTGTTCCCTATCAAAATATTTGATCTTCCATTGGTTCTGATTGTGGTGCAAGGATGCATGTTGTCATGTAGGAAGCCGATTCCTGATGAGAATTTATGACGTCATCAATATTTATCGTACTTATCACTGTGGTGAGTGTTTCACAGTATATGTCAGCTGTAAATGTAGCCCAGATTTAAATGAAATTAAACACTGAAAATTTCCTTTTTGACTTGGAAAATGGTAGCCATTTTCTAACTGGAGCAAGCTAATTGCTTGAATTTTTTTCGGATTTTATGAAAAGGAGTGGTGGCACCACTGTGTTGTTTCTGCAATTGCGTACACTTTGAAGCATCGGCACTTGTGCAAACAGTGTGCGAAAACAAATCATCCCTGTTTTCTCGGTAGCAGTCCAGAAACGCTCATCCACTCAATGTCCTTTAGTGTTTGACTTGGTCGGTAAGCATTTTTGGAACCTAGCTTTGTGATATCTTTTCATATGGGCTACAATTGTACAAATATTAGCGAGGCCAACAAGGAGAACTTTGTTTTACAGACCAGTAACTGTTAGTCCTCAATCTATTGCAATATCTTGTCCACTTGAACAGTTTGGTTGGTCTGGATGCTTGGCGTGGTGCTTCACTCTTATTTGTATGCATTTGTGCAGCCATTTCGGAAGTCTCAACGCCGTGTTCCGACACTTGTTTCACTCCTCACCGTTGATCCATGAACTGTGCACAACTCCTCGTAAATTGGAAAAGCTAGTGATTCCTTTTCATGAAAAATTGTAAATACAGTGTGCAACCCACAACAAGTGGGAAAAACAATATTCGCCAACATTGTTGTCTGCGTTCCCCGTCAAGCAGATGACTACTGAGCCAGAACAATCACTTCAGTACTTTCACTGAGAAGTAGCAGATTATGCTGTGCACATAACTCTTCAGTCTGACTTGCAAATACTTAAAGACTACGAAATGGCCCTTACTTTGTGAATAAACTTCATAGAACATTTCATTATGCAGATTTGACTGCAATGATTATTCACTGCCTATTTTTTTAACAGTGCTACCATGACTTCCAGCACTTCTCAGCTGTCTATAGTGTTATAGGTGTTCCATATGTCCCTATTGTACGTGTATATGTCATGTGCAGTGCACTGCAAGTGCTATCTACTGGTGCATGATTTCTTTTTTACGAATGAGTGCTTTTGGGAGCACCAACAGGCATCCTCTATCTCGTGTGTCAGCTGATCTACAGTAGGCGAGCAAGGGCAAGGGTAGCTAATTCCCTTAACTTGTAATCCTTGACAACTTTCACAAGAATGTTGACTTGCTGAAATGTTTGACTCGGGCTTTCACTATTCGCCAACTGTTGCTCAATTAAAGTGCCTGTCACTGCAACCCTTTTACCTCTTTTGAAACGTAAACCAAGTTTCCTTTTCAACATGATCCTGTAAATGGTGTTTTCCCAGAATGCACTTGCTTACCACAACTGGAAGTTGATCTAGTTAGTCGTAAAAAGACCGGACGCACAGGTAAGAACATGGATTCTAAACACAATATCGAAAACAATGTTATATGCAGGAATACCTAGCACAACAGCGTGGGGTTATTTCTTTATATTCAACACAATGTACTTCTCACCAATTTGTTGTCAAATATCATAATGCGGCTGAGGCTAATCGTACTGACACTGCACTTTTTGAGAGCATGTGTGGTGAGAAAGACAATAAGCAGCACAGTACCAAGTACTGTGCAAGGGGGTACGGGCGACGGAATGGCATTGTTGGCACGCCTGTTCCAGGCAGGTCCGTTCGAGTAAGTTGAAGGCACGCTATTTCAAGGCGTGGCGCTTTGTGAAAAACGCAATAAATTCACCATTTTCTGCAAGTTTCTCTCGGAAATGAAGGTTGGACTATGAGTTTTAGCACCCAATGTTTTAGTTTGCTGAAAACCTTGAAGGCAAATATTTTGTTTAGCATACGTAATAAATTAATGCTCGTTTTGAGTACAAACATTGTAAGACTCATGATATTTGTGCGCTTGCCAACAGAAACTAATTGATTCGCTCAGTGCTGTGTTTGTATGTACATGGACATATTATGTTGATGTTGAAGGCGGGTACAATAAATGTCATCGCATGTCCAAGATTTAACATGAACTTTGTTTATTTTCCACACAACCTCAACTTCGTGACCCCCGCTGAAGGGCCATTTTTTTTTTTTTCTGGGAAAGGTGGCAGCTCTACTCGGGGTACAACTTGAAGAGAGTGAGAAATTCAAGATCACCGTTCGCAACAGGTTCAATTACCAGGTTGCGTTTTCTTATGCAGATTGACTAAAAAAACTACTGTGACAACATAAAAAGTGTTAAAAAGTTAGAACTGATTCTGTAGAAAAGTGAAGTAGGTTTTCGCTAAACTAAGCCTACCAATAAAAAGATTCGCTAATGAATATTTTCTTGTTTGGAACCAAATGGCCTTTACTTTTTGAATGACCTTCAAAGATTTTATGCTTTGCATTGACAGATGAATAAATGAGTTTTTTTTTTTGTGCCAGTGGCGCATAGTCATCAAAGACACTGCTGAAACTAAGGATGGTGGCAGAAGCTGAATTCACATTTTGACTGGGAATTCATATTCCAATGACTGGGCAGTCTGAACAACCTCAGATGACAAAGGGAAAGTAATCACAATAACTTATCAGTTCAAATATTGTCATCTTTTCACCTATGCTGATGTGTTCTCTCTTAGGTGACGTGCTATTACCACAAATGCAGCTCATTTCAACCCTGAAATGATATTGATAATTTTTTGCAGAGTCACGTAGTCATTCTGATCAATAACAGATTAAGTGCTCTGCATAACTTGTGTAGATTGTGTAGACTGCATAACTTGTGTAGACTCAAATTTGGAAAGTGAATTGCTATAGTTCACACTGCACTGCTATACAGAGTTTTCAACTGCCCTGGCTTTGTGATAATTGTGTTTGTTTCTTCCTCCGTGGCATTGAGGTATCAATTGATCTGGTTGTCTACATACAGTGGCTAAATACATTGTTATGACCCACTGTAATAAATCATTGTAACAATATAGTGTCATACAGCGATCAAGAGAATAATAAAGCATGCTTTCTATACTCTGTAACATGTTGCCTGAGGATCGCTGAAGATGCAGGTTAGCTGTGACCGCTCTATAATGAAGTTAAAAGAGAAAGCACTGCTTTGGAGGAGCCTATGTTGTAATTAACAATTGCTACCTTGACACCAAGGTGCTTTCCTTAACTTACTGTTAGACTAATTCACACAAATTTTGTGGTATTATTTAATAATGTAATTGCGTGCTTTTAAAAATTTTTCTTCTCACATACCAACTAGGACTAAGAATACAGGCCACGAGGACAGCTGGCCTATATACTGTGATAGAGATGTTATTTCACTGTTTTCAAGGTTCACTTTATGGCTTTCCTACAAGAACAGTATGCAAAGGGCACATGAAACAGAGGTCTAGCACTAATATACGTTGTACATTGTTGTACTTTGTAGTGCCAGTCACATTGCTCAAAGTTGCATAGCATTTCAGCAGTTGACACTCCTTTGTGTACAATACACTGAACGTCAAGAAAATGGAGGCCACACATCTATCTTCGCCACCCTGGTTTAAACAAGCTCTGCCAGGATGTAAGCTCTGCATGTTTATAAAAGGGAAGAACTGAGCATGTGGCCTGGAGTTCGCGGCAACTGCTGACAGCACCATCAACTGACAGCCGGGCAAACCACATCCGCTTTTTGTGTCTTGAGTGAAAAAGCAAAATAATTAGTTGTGCTTCTTGCACAGGCATTGCTACATTACAATCGCACTTCAGTCTCGCAGTGAGCAAAAATCAACAAAAGCAGGCGTGCTTCCTCTTACTGAAAGTTTGTGGTACTGTAGGCGGCAACAGCAGAACAGAGGCCGTGTGCTCTCGTGTTCCCTATCGTAAAAAATGACAAAGTGCAATTATTCTGTGAAGGCCTGCTTCAGTGTGATAGCGCACCTAAAGTTTCATCGAGGTGATGCGTCATAGCATTGTTCATATGCCTTTCACATTGTACTATAGGGCTGAAAGAAGAAACCGAAACTGCTCAATGAAGGGTGAAGACAAAAAAGAGGAGCGCTCACACTGTCGACAAAAAAGCGCGTGCCGATGTTCGAGGCTGCGCAACATTTGAGACAGTTCACGGCTGGGTGTCTGGTCTGGAGAACTCGTTGACGTCCTTGGGGTGCTGTTCCATTTCTGGAATCCCACTGGGTGACTTGCACCAAAAACTGGCTGACGTGCCGTCGTTCCAGCTGCTGCCCCTGACTGCTGGGCAATCAACTACTAGGCCTGCAGGCCCGCTGGGTCACTGGCTCAGGGATGAATCAGAGTGCCACGGTTCCCGCCGCCATCAAAAGTGGCTGCAAATCCTGATTTGCTGTGAGCTGCTTTTCCTTCTACTGTTCCAAGTGGCTGGCATGACCGTGGTGTACTGTCTGAGCTACCAAGCTACTACTACAGTACTCAGTACTGCCGCGGGTGCGGAAAACAGCCGTGTCATGGCGTGGGCTGGCTTACGCTGACGACATCAGAGGCACGTCGTTCCAAGTGATTGGCGTCCAGCAAGCCACTAACTAAACATGGCGAGAAACTTCCAGTTCATACGTGCATTTAGCACAGCACTGCACATGACAGACTGATTTAGTCACAGTTACTTCATATTTACACTTTTGCCGGTGAATATGTTTTTTTTTTGTGTGTGTGTGTGTGTGTACACTTGTTCGATTGAGTTCCTTGGCTAGTGGTCCTAGGTCAAAGACTGGGTATTACATCACAATCCAAGTAACCGCTACCAATTCCTTTCACTGCAAATCCTGATTTGCTGTGAGCTGCTTTTCCTTCTACTGTTCCAAGTGGCTGGCATGACCGTGGTGTACTGTCTGAGCTACCAAGCTACTACTACAGTACTCAGTACTGCCGCGGGTGTGGAAAACAGCCGCGTCATGGCGCGGGCTGGCTTACGCTGACGACATCAGAGGGGCATCGATCCAAGTGATTGGCGTCCAGCAAGCCACTAACTAAACATGGCGAGAAACTTCCAATTCATACGTGCATTTAGCACAGCACTGCACATGACAGACTTATTATTCACCTAATATTTACACAGTTACTCAATATTTACACTTTTGCCGGTGAATATGTTTTTTTTTTGTGTGTGTGTGTGTGTGTGTGTGTGTGTGTACACTTGTTCGATTGAGTTCCTTGGCTAGTGGTCCTAGGTCAAAGATTGGGTATTACATCACAATCCAAGTAACCGCTACCAATTCCTTTCACTTGGCATGATTGGCCCTGCAATAGCTTCCCAACTACTTAAGGAATTCAAAATTTATTGCTTGAGTAATATTGAAAGTTTGGTGAGTTGGTGATAGTTCATGATTACTTGTGAAGCAGCGCATGTAGACAAGGCACAGAAGGTGTCCTATTCGTTTCTTTTGTGTCTTGTCTACGTGTACTGCTTCACAAGTATACATTATTTATTGCTTCAAATCAACTGCCAGAAATATGTTTCGTATGTGTACGGTACGAGTGGGTTGCAGCAAGTTGTTCCATGTATTGACTGCTTTCTCTCTTCTTTCATTCCATCAAGCACTCTAAAGGCTACATGGATAGTGACAACAAAAGGTTTTTTGAAAAGTTTTATCAGCATACATAATGATCTTAAGCACTTTCCGTCCTTTTTTTCTCTTTAAGTCCGTTAACTCTCTTTCAGGGTGATCACAGGCTGAATTCTAGTGTTATTTTACTACCGTAAAGCGTGGCGGGAGTATGTAGTGGCTGCTTTAATTGCGCACCAAACTAATTCATGACAAAGTCGAGCCAATGTATTGTGGAATTTGCCTAGAGCCGAGTGAGTGATCTGTAGCTAAGGTGTCTTTGAAATATAATTGAAACTTCTTCGGCACGTGCATTGCTGTAAAATTTGGCTTACATGTTCTCATAAGCACTGACTACTGGTTAATAGCGTTCTCTCACCATGTTCGCAAAGTGTTGCAGGGTACCTATAATGACATATGTCAAATGAAATCCCAAGCTGAACCTGCAAAAATGTGTTTCTGATATGTGTTCTAGTTTGGCATCTTACACATAGGGGCTGTGGTGCACTATATAGATAAGTAGGTATGGAAGGTTTAAAAATAGGGAAAGTCCATGTGTGTTTGACCAGTTAAACTCTTCTAAAGGTGAGAGATGATTGGGAGGAACACTGGTAACTGCACTGTCTTCATCGTTCTTGTGCAAGTCTCCCAGTTATTGTGTTGTATTAAATTACAAATTTGCAATGCAAGCTTACCTGAGCTCTCTCACTGGAGTTGCTTGACAGCTGCAACAGCTTCAGTTGACAAACAATGAGGGGGAAGGGACAAAACCTATTACAGTCTGTCACCTGACTGAGCAACAAAACATCTGTAGTTGCAATTCTTTGGTGCAACGAAAGGAAATAATAGCAATAATATCATTTATATTCTAAAGTAGTACACGTGGCTAGGCCTGCCAAAGCCATTTGGTGAGTGGTGTGGCAGAGCCTGGCAGACAGCAAAACAAATAGAATATGTTACATGATTGTAGATTTATGGCAAAAAAAGGATGATAAGACAAAAAAAAAAAGAATGTGCACATTCGATTAAAAACAGCACGGCATCCAAGTGATAGTTATTACCATTATACTGTAGTTCAAAAAATTGAAAGTTAGTAAAACATTGAAATAGAGCTATATTTCATAAGCGCAATTTTTAAGCAAAAATGTGCTGCTCTACAAGGTTTTTGGAATATTGGAAACAGTGCACATTAACTTGATATTAGTCCTCAGTGTCCCTCCTGTTGTGGCACTCCATAGTTAAGCAGCACTGGGGCCAGGGCTTGCTCCATTACCAACTTTTGTCTAACGCCTCGTCTGAGAGAAAAGGGGTGTAACTAAGTGTCATGTTGTCTGTGCTGTCCTGTATGTTTCCAGCATGTACATCATACGGCGGCTGGATAAAAGTTTCTCTTCAGAAAAAGTAGGAGGAACCCCAGGTAACACGAGCGGTTTTGAATGACTGGAGAATTGTTTTTATTGAATTCGTATGTCTATATATTAGTCAGTGGAGCAGTGTGCCTCTAGCCGGAATATGTTTATTTGTACACTGTTCTATCCACTAACAAAAATGAGTGAATATACAATTTCTTCAAAATAAAAGTGACTCCAGATGCACATTGCTGTTTCAAGTGATTTAAGCAGTACCAAAATAGAACTGATTGTGTTTGTGTTCATTCACGCCCAAAGTAATTTGATGTCCCAGTGAATGAAATGGCCCACGTAGTGCATATAATTGCATGGATTAGAACCCTTCAAGTGCAAATACACTTCAAGAATTTGTTTTGCCTCATTATGATAACACCGGAGAAGGCAATATAGACTTGCACCATACACCTGCAAAAATAAATTTGGCAGATGCCATTCACCTTAGGAATCGATGTTATGCAAAGCATGCGGAGAGAGGGTCACTGTGTGGCAATTTTTTATTCAGAAATAAGTTACAAAATGACGCTAAAGATATGTACAGATTTTTTACACACAGATACATGTTAAACAGTCGCATGTTTACTGTTACGTAACAATCTCAACAGCAACATGGGTATCAGCTACACCAGAAGTGATAACCTGATAAGTATCTTTTGTGCCAACGAGGTAGGTGGCCCTGGACACTGCTTGATAAATGAGCTTCAGCGGATAGCACTTCAGTGCAACAGTTCGTCTGTTTGTCTTTGTAGGCATTCTTAGTGTGCCCATGATTCGGCGGCACAGTTGGACCAGCTCGTTAAGTGCAGAAAGTACGCCATATTCTGCATGCTTGCTTCGTTATCAGTTTTAATGGGCTATGAAAATAGTTGTTCATGTACAGAGGGGATCACTGTTAAAAAGAACACTTTCATGTGCATAGTCCGCATTTCGCTTTCTGGCAAAAGCATAGTGGCTTAGATTTGCATCAGAAGACTTCTGGTTGACTGTTCTGACTTGTTTTGATAGACCAGTCCTTGCACGAATAATTTTTCTATGTCTACCAGCAGTTATGGGACGTCAGTATGACAGGTGCTCATTACAGTGTTCCCTTTGACACTTTGATAATAGACGGTACTGTACCTTGTTTGTGTTTCCAATGCATGTTACTAGTGTCCTGGATCGGAATGTTATTGAAAACTCTTTATTTTGGGCGGTGGGATTACTCTTAGTGCAACCAATGTAACATACACACGGCCCTACATGGTGCTTTTGCTCATCATTTAGCATGGCGAGTTTCTGTTTAACTAAACATTCTTTTTACTAGGTTCACACTGTCTGTCATAATCATTGCTTTTGAACTACAATTTCACTGTTGTTTTGGTAAAGGATAATTACTTTGGTTGTGATAAACATGTAATGGGTGACTTGTAACGATGATGCCTTACTTTTTTAAGCACTAGCCCTCTTTTTGGCCTTGCCCAACATGTTGGTCTATTGGTTACAGGGCCTGAGCGCTGACCCAAAGGCTGCAAGATCAAATCCTGGCCGCATGGCCACAGTGTCTATGAAGGCGAGAATGCTTGAGTAATACGTACTTGGATTCAGCTGCACGTTAAAGCACCCAGGCGATTGAAATTTCTGGAGCCCTCCACTGCAGCATCCTTCATAATTATGTACGGTTTTGGGATGCTAAGTACATACTAACAATTGTTATTCCTTTTGTCCTCGTGCGTGCTGAGTGAAACAACTGGGTGTCTGGCCATTATTGTGCTTACCTCAGGGTTTCCTAAATGGTTCAATGTAGTCGATGTAGAAGTATTTGTATATTTGAAGCTTCTTAACTTTGGATAGTTTTTCGTCTTATGAAAGAAAGAGAACTCGTGATGCCTTATTATGTCGTATACGGTTAAGTCCTCAGCTGCAGCGCCATTTAAGATAGCATTTATCCTTATTGATTCCACTGGCATGTAAGCAAAGTGTACAATTGCATTTTTTTTAATATTACACTGTTCAGTAAAGGTGTGATCATCCTAGGGTGCAGTACTGTCCCCTAGGACGAGAATTAGCAAACAGATGCTTGTGCTGTAGTAGCCACACTAGGATCTGAGAAAGCTCTATTCCAGTCTTCATTGCAGGTGGGAGACAATATGGGACATTCAAATCAAGATGAAGCTCCACAATTGCTTGTATTTTGATGGTACAGTCAAACCGGATTATATAATGACCTCTGGTAGATTAAATGATCCTTTGCTTCGAACTACTTATGTGGATTCCTGGCTGTGTAGTGATGACTCGCCAGCCCGCCGTGCAGTGTCACTGTTGAATTGTCTGGTCATTTGTTAATACGATAGATGGGAAAGAGGGACAGCAATACGTAAGAAATTGTAGTGCATATAATTGTCTTTACGCACTGGTTGAAGTATCAAAGGTGTGTGCTCTTCATAATGCACCACTTCATTATTGATGGAAACTAAAAAAAAAAATCTATGAATCATCTTGAAAAACATGTACCCGGCGCACCCTTTCAGTTTCATGGCATCTATGGTTCACGTGCCCAGTATTATTTAGCCACTGCTGCTTCTTTTATTATAGTTCACCCAAATATGGTGTGCTAAATGGGATAATGAATACTTGGCACACTGGTTTGGTTCACTGGGCATTCATATCCTTTATGCTTCTGCATCGCACTGCCTCAAGTGTTTTTAAATTCAATATTTCTTTCACAATTTCAAGTGCTGAGAGTTGAGCTGGCCTATACGTAGAACTTTTTTTTTTCAGATCTATAAATTGTTTCACCTTACGAATTACTGAAAGAATATTTGTGCAGGTGTGGTAGTAATGTTAATTAAAATATTTCCAACGACCAGGCCCCGTTCATGCCATTAGTGAAAGTATATTTGAGCATACTGTGTTCTTCGTAGTGACTTTAACAGTGTTCTTTGTGCTTTTGCAGATGTGTTCATCCCCTCTGTAAAGAAGCAAGGAAGTTACATGCTTTGAATTTTGACAGCAATGCATTGCACCTGCACCTTGGAAATCATTTGCCATTTAGCACATTTGCTGGAGCTTAATGCATTACGAAATGAGAATGTGACAGTGATGTGGCCATGTCTGTGGACTGCTACTAAGGACCGTTTGCATTGAAATAAGTGAAAATGACTATTCAGTTTCTGCTCTGTAATTCAATTGAAATTTGGAAGCCTGTAATAATTTCATTGTGGTGTGCACATGTGTGTACAGTGTGGTGTGCATATGTGTGCACATGTGTGCACAGTGTAAAAAAGTTGTGCCTGTCTGACAAAGCACAAGTCCAGGTGTTTACTAACACACAACTTTACCTACCTATATGCGCTATTGGTAACAGTTTCGTGAATAAGTAACTGCAATTCCTAATACTTGCTGTTGGCACCTTGATATTTCACTGCAATATGTAAATAATAGTAATATAGTAGCAGTCTGGTGTTGCTTCATTATGCCTTTCCTCTGTAAAAACTTTGTGTATGTCTCTGTATAGGTCTCAACAAAGTATTGAAATAATACTGACAAACTTGATTTACTCCTTTCACAGTGCCACACGCTGAGTAATAACCACTTATGTTGGCTTTAATGTTTCTCTTGTGGCGAAGCCTTCGAACAGTGGGTCGTCCTCTTCAGCGCCTTCTAGTGGGTTGCCCTTTTTATCAAAAAAAGAAGAGCAGCTCGTGCAGAGAGTCGTGCACAGAGCTGGTCTGGCGATATCCCCCCTGTGTCCATTCTGTGAAGAAACGGAAACAATAGAGCATTACTTTATAACATGTAAAAACTATTCATTAATTAGGAAAAGACTTTTAATTGTTCCGTTTCAAGCAGTAGGTTTAAATTTAACTGCAGATAATGTTCTAAGTTTCGGTGCCTTTAGCTTGGGACATTGCCACAGGAGCGTATTCGATGCTGTATGCAATTTCATTCGAGAATCAAAGCGCATGTCATAATAATGCCTGCTTAAATATATTTCTGAAGACACTTGTCTAATTTTGAATGAAATTTGCATATTCATTTGATTGTGACCGGGTGAGATAAGCTCGATTGTCTGGTCTACTCAAAATTTCTGTCTTCTACTGTAGTATTACCTCACCTTTTCTCTTCTTGATTCAATCTTCAATTATTTGTTTAGTTTAATATTCCTTTTTAGTTAATTATTATTTTCTATTACATCATTAGTTTTTTCATTAAGGATAAACCTTTTAATATATCTCATATAGGATACTTCTAGATTTCATGGCCAATCCCCCATAGTGGGTATGTGCCAGTGCGAAGGGGCAACAACAACAACAACAACAGCAGAGAGTCAGTACCCGCATTGACTGTCGCTTTCAAGCATCGTCGACAAGTGTCCGCCAATAAACGTCTCAACAATTTGGTGGAGAGTGCTGTGCCCTTCTAACACCTTCGGTTAGCATTTGATGCCCCTGGAGCTTCGATCCCGCACCGTGCCTTCTACCATGCACCAAGACGCCGCACAGCAAACGCTTCCTCCTGCGCCGACGCCATGTTCCGGTGTCCCCCGCATCCGCGACCCTCCTGTTTTCACCGGCGCGGATGGCACCGACGTCGAGGACTGGCTTGCTATGTACGAACGCGTCAGCGTCCCCAATCAATGGGGCGAGGCAGGTAAACTTGGCAACCTGGTTTTCTACCTCGCGGGTGTGGCCGGCATGTGGTAAAACAACCACGCATCCGATTTCCCCACTTGGCCCGCTTTTAAAACCGCCGTCGTCGACGTGTTCGGCTGTCCTGCCGTTCGTAAGCTGCAAGCCGAACACCGGTTACGTGAACGAGCACAGCAGACCGGTGAGTCCTTCACAAGCTACATAGAGGACGACCCACTGTTCGAAGGCTTCGCCAAACTCTATTCTCTTTTGCCACCAAATGTCGCGCCATTTTCATTAGATTGTTTGCTGATGACATCGTTCTGTATTGTGCCATCAGAAGTGATCAAGAGGACTAGCAATACCTATAATTTGACCTTGAATCCATCAATTCACGGTGTTCATCATGGCCTATGAGGCCAAATCGCTGCAAGGCCAAACTCGTCTCCTTCACTCGAAATTCTTGCCACTTCCCTACCACATATACATCTAATTACACTCGTACAATGTCAGCCACGTTATAAAGGTATCTGGACCTTCACCTCCAATCTGACTTTTCCTGGAACTGCCACATTGATTACATTTTTGCAGCTGCTAAACCCTGCCTTACAGTGCCTGCACATGCGTAAAAACTTTCGTGTGTTATCTCAACGTGCCCCAAAATTGAGTAGGTGTCTGCCATAAGGACCCAGAACCAGCATACACTCGAACCTCGTTATTTCATAGTTGCATCTTACATGAAACTAAGTTTTTTATATTAAAGATTTTATTATAAAAGTTCATTTCTAACACTACCTACTGCAAGACTGTTTTTATTTACTTCGTTATAACCAATTTTTTATTAAATCTGGGTTCAGTATATCGAGGTTTGAGTGTGTATAATCGATAACATAATATCTTTGCAGATACCTACTGCTCACTTCATTTTCTCTGACTACTCTCGTATCACTGTGTCACTGCCTTAAAAGCTCGTGTTGGTGTTGATAACCTTTCTCATCCCTGTAAACTTGCTCACTTATCTCTTTTGCATACATACTATCATACCATTGCTTCATGATGACTTCTTTCAGTAACGCTTAGCCATGTTTCTATGCGGTGATTGTCCTCTCACTATTGCCAACTCATTTCCTGCCGTACTTTCACCCTTCGCTGATTCGTTCATTCCAAAAACCATCATTGAATGGAACCAGCTGCCTTGGAGTCTTCCAATAGAAAGCAATGTTTTAAAATTCAATGATAAAAAATAACCAAGTTCAGTGTTCTGGTGTCTTCTGAATAACCCATTGCATTTTTATTTTGTGCTCTATTATTATGTTGTTCTATTGTATTGCATTACATTTTTAAATATTCTTTTAATACTTCCAAAGTGTTCTGTTATTGTGTTGCCTTTTTGATTATGCTTGAGTAAGTGTTTTTTGTTTGCAAATATTTATGGTTGCTTTGCATCTATTACAATGTATATATTTTTTATCACACCCTTATGTTATACCCTTTCATTGAAGACCATTAGAAACTCCTCGAAATAAGTCAATTCTCGCTTTGATAATTCATTTCTTTACCTTTTGTCGCAGGTGATGCCAAAAGCACGTTTAGTGTGTCGATTTCAGTGCAATTTTTCGTCATATATCCTTGGCAGTTGATCATTTTGGCATTAAAAGGTGGCCTTCTAAGCATGAATCGATGTATGGTTATTGTTAAAATGAAGTGGGATTTGTTAACAATTATGATAAAGTGGGATATATTGTGAGAATTGCGTGTGGTCATGTAAGTGTGTGAAATAATATACAGCGAATAGCTCACTTTGTATTTTGTGGTAAATTAAGCTTTCACTTGAGCAGGATGGAGACCTTAATGGAAAGTGTACGAACAGTACTCGTACACATGGAGAACCAATTTTTTATGCAAATCACATAAATATGTCATCAGTTAAAAATTGTTATGTCATTCGGTTCCTTGCTAACAATTTTTCTCCTATCATAGTTTCCATATTCTTTTATACTTACCTCTTTCACTCATAACTTGTTTCTTATGGTTCATGTGTTGAAATAGGGTACCGATTTTGTTGCTATACAGCTATGTGCCAAAACAAGTGCAATAAATGCCTAATGTTATGGACACAATTAAGACATTTGGTGGTTTAGGCATAGTATTGGAATCCCATCTTAATCAGGTCCATGTGCATTTGCAGGTTTTTGCATGTAATATATTAGGTCGAGCATTCGCTTACAGATAGGTGGGAAATATTGTAAAAGGTGTTGTCATTCCACAGCTACTTCTACACTAACATATGGTTTAAATAGGCAAAGGTAATCATGTACTGTATTTACAAGTGCAGCAACATTCTTTTATTACCTGGTGTTGTAGTCCACTTGCAGACAATGTAGGTAACATGGTTTTCAATGCCCTTTCTGTTCTTTTTGCATGATCTCTTGTGCAGCTTCCCATGAGCAGGACCATTCACTCATGTCCGTAGAAGGTGGACTGTACTCCTGCCGACAGTGCACTTATGTTAGCAAGAAGAGTGGACACATGCGAAGACACCTTCGCAAACACACCGGCGAGCGGCCCTTCCAGTGCCACTTGTGTCCAGCTGCATTCCTTCAACGCAGTCATCTTAACGACCACATTCGTACACACACAGGAGAGCGTCCTTTTTCCTGTGATCACTGCAGTGCATCGTTCTCTCAGAAAGGGACCCTTGTGGACCATGTGCGCATCCACACAAGAGAGCATCCCTTTTCCTGTGACTTCTGCAATGCATCCTTTTCACACAGACGGCACCTTGTGGGCCACATGTCCCGTCGTCATAAAAATAGGAAGCTGTGAAAAGTGAGTGGTTCATTGCCTTCTGTAAGGGGGGAGGCACATCCGGCTGAAGAGAGCTTGTTGATTAGAAGGCACAGAGAAAGAGTTGTTTGAGTTTGGAGTTTGTAAGTTATCTTAGTTTGGCAAGTGATAACGGCATGCATACATGGGATGAAAAACGAGAGGTAGAAGAAAGTGCAAAGAAGAGGCCACCTCCTTGAGAAGCAAGTATCCACACTATCGTGCACTTTTTCTAGGTAACAATTCCCTCATGAGAAAAACTGGTGAGCAGCCACATGCACTTGGTTTTGAACTTTGTGCCTCGTGGAAGGTGCGAGGAAAAAGGATTAGAGACCTTAATTTTTTTCATTGCGTGTCTGATAATCTGCATATTAAGCTATGGTGGTGGTGCTATTGCTTTTGTCCCCCTTGATTTGTTTCTCTTTGTGTCAGAATACTGCATAATAATTAGAAACTACATGTAACGAATTATAAGGCACTTTATTTGTGAGCCTTCTCCGAAATTCGTTTTGGGAATCATTTGACTGTCTCGTAGCTTGAACCAGTCCGAATACAAGAATGTTTAGGTATCTTTATGTTTTTAATTATTTTAGACATACTGCAAGCTAATTCTAGGTTTTGTACGGAAGAAGCTACAATAAATGCAATTAAGCAAATAACAAAGAACCCATGCAAATACTAGTACAGATTTTTTTAGTCGGGGATCTGGGAGTAAAGATTTACATTTATATATTTGAAACAATGATTCATACGTGGGAACACTTAAATATATATCACTCATTCGCTGGTATCATACTGAAAAGTATTAGTATCGAGGGCAGCCGCTGCAGAGGCTCGTACTGCTGTCGCTGCGACATAGTAAACGACATCACGTGAGTGCAGCACACTCGCTTTCAACCCCGAGACAGCTCATTTTTAGGGGCGAAGCTCCTTAAAGCGGCACCCGTTTGTCCCTCGTAGCAGTAGTAGTAGTCGTAGTGTGTAACCAGTCTTAAATTTTGACCTCAAAGGTGGTGCCGGTGGGAGATTTCTGCTGTGCGTTGTTGAACAATAAAAAAATTGCAGCGTGCGTGTTAACTAAAAGCCGAATTCTCCTGTCTCTCATTCCCCATTAACAGCCATTGGCATGTACATCGAGTACTATCTGACAAGAAAGGGTTGCTACGTTATACTCCGTGGGTGTAACATCCTTGGTTTTAGAAAGGTTTAGTGAGCGTCAAGCCGCAGTGCCATGAATACCATGCACTAGTATATACCGTGAACTCGAGGTGGATAAAGGTGGGAAGTAGACACGAAGCGCAAGCTGTAAGAAAGTGTGTGTGTGCCTCCTCTCGTTCAGTCCTTGGAAAGTCCGCTGGATGACGGTGCTTCTATATGAGGAATATATGATGAAAAGATGTGAGATGGTAATACTTGGAGTGTAAATAGGTGGACCAACGGACACACAGGCAGATGCATAGATGGACGCACGGATGTCTGCACGGACGAATGGACGCAAGAGCGTATGCATGGACGAACGCAGGGACGGACGCACAGATGGACGTGTGGATGCACTAACAGACGCACGCACGGATGGGCAGATGGACGCACGGGCGGCCACACAGATGCACGCATGGACGGACGGAAGCAAGAACGAATGGACGGACGGATGCTTAGCCCCACTCTCCATTATTCACTCCGTGGATATGCTGCCATTTTTTTTAACCTACATGTTTGTTGACCACTCAATACCGCTGTGTTGTACGCATTCGAGTGAGCCTAACATGATTTAGCCCTTCAAGATGTCGCGGCAGTGATATGCTTGATTGATAAAACTGAAATTGGTGGAATGAATCGGCGTTCATCCTGAAGTGTGTAGCTCACTGAGGGACCACTTCTCTTTTCTTTTTTCGTTGTCCGCAAAGATTTTGTGTTCGAAATTGGAGTTTAGAAATGTTCGGTTTGTACCACAGTATACTTCATGAGTCTGTACTGCATAGGAGTTCATTACCTTTATTCGCACTAGGCAGGAAAGAATGATTCTCGAAGCGTGAGATTGCAGCAACCATTCTGTTCGGCCCTTGTGTAGTTACACAAACTCATGGTGCAGTCTCTACTTCTTACCCTGGTGTGAGTTTCCCTGCATTCCCAAAACATAGAAGCAGGGAGACGCATATTCCATAAAACCGAGAATGGCAAAGCAATCCTGCATTCATTATTGCGTGTGCAGCACGCACTTTTGCGAAAAAGATTTTGTGTGCTTTGTTGAGGCTAAAATCTTCTGTAAGTACGGCGTTGGAATTTCCGGGAATGTACACTTAGTAAATTGTTTTTCTGATTCACACCAGGTCGATAAGCTTTTTCCAGCTGTCTGTAGCAAAGGACCGCAAGAATGATTTTGTCCTAGTGCAGTTCCTTTGCATTGCGTGTTAGGGCTTCTCTCCTTCCGTCAGCAGCCTAGATGTGGTGAGCTACTGGTACACGAATTGGTTGATACCAGGGGCCAGCAAAGTCACTGAAAATAAGACACGGTAATTGTAAATAATTGTCAAGCAAGTTAAGCGTGCAGTTATCGCAATGTTCTTGCATCATATCACATTAGTATATACACGCCGCACAGAGAAGCTTGGTAGTGAAAGGGAGTATTAAGGAGACAAAAATATATACGGGTGAAGTTCCGTTTACTGAAATATAATGGTTAAGTATAATCGTCCGGCAATAAATCTGGTGAAAGTAGCAGGCTGCGCTAACCGCGGTTGTTGTGAACAGTAATGTTATTGCAACAAAAGATCTCATGGAGCAGCTTATAAAATGTAACGTGAGCTTGATAAAACCAGTGTCAAAGTATCGTTCACTTTTGACCACTCGATGTCGTTCTGAAAATAATGGCGAGGTGTCGCCGTGACTCGTGCCGAGCAGTCCACACAAATTGAAACGTTACCTGCCAGCCGTGCACTTTCGGCGCAAAAGCAAGAGAGAAGCGCACGCTATCGCGCTCGCCTCAGTAAACGTAAACGTGCACAAAATGTGGGGGTGCTTCAATTTACACATTACTAGAATAATTTCAAAACTCACCTTTTACCAAAGTGCCTCTTAACGTTGGCCATCCATGCCGCCATGCGCATGCGTTCCGTCGAAAATGCATGACGTGGCGATGACGACACGTTAAAAATATTTGTTGGCAAATACTCCAAATTTTTTGCAGCTAATACAGTGCAAACAACCCTTGCAAAGCGAAAAACGCCACGGCTGAACAGCCTGAATTCTTGGAATTGTCGAACACTTTGCACAGTCGGTACCGCTGCATAATGTCGTTTTATACATCTCAGGAAGATTCCGGCAAATGGTGCCACAGTATGTCTTTGCCTTTATTAAACATGTTATCATACTCATACATGTAAAGGCATTTCAAAAAAAAAAGAAAAATGTTGCACATCTTAATAGTATTTTGTGAAACCTATGTAGATATTTTTCTTTTTGTACATGGCAACAAACTCTAATGGCCTTCCTGGCCACATTGCACTGGTAAAAAAAAACATACCCAATATGAGACAGCCTTTGCAAATTGCTATTCAATTTGCTAATTTGGAAAGATAGTTTTCATTGCAAAGCCATTTTGTAATTTTGTTGAAGAAAGACACTCATGTGTTAATATACGGAAAAACACAGTCCAAACACGGATATCCAATATCGTAGATCAAAAGTCAAATTGGAGATATATTTAATTTATCTATGCACCATCCTACCCCGCAATATTCTATTTAATAACATAATATATGCTATTTCTCTCAGTAATGTAAAATAGCTGTACACTATAAGGTATGTAACCACTTTCTTTTGAAATCTTAATAGATTTTGTTCCTTAGTTGTTTTGTTTGGCATAAGAAAGGCTATTTAAAAAATGCATTTCTAGTATGTAAGACTAGAAAAGTACAACTTTTTACAATTAAATTATGAAAATTACCCAAAATATGTCAATGTAACCATACAATAACCCTGCAATGCCCAATGTATCATATTTGGTACACTGAATTTAATATCTCAATAAAGCTTCTATAGGTGTCAAAAAGCAGCTATTGCAGATATTTGACATATTATGAAAAAGCTACACTGGCTTACATAATGTATGATGGAATGGAATGGAAAAACTTTATTTGCAGTCCTGCAGGACGCGCGTAGCGGGTGTATCCTATGTAGAGACCGGCAGGGAGTACCTGGCGGCCTTTTCGTAAGCCTGCTGGATGGCCCATTGCTGGTCGGCGAGAAGTGAGCTCCTGAGGGACCTCACCCACTTGCTTGAGGTAGAGTCGGGAGGTATTGTTCCACACTTCCAGAGCATGTGTGCGAGTGTCGCCGTGTGTCCTCACGAGTGGCATGTGTCGCTGAGGTATGCATCAGGATAATAAACGTGAAGCTTGGCAAGGTTTGGGTGTGTGTCTGTAATAGACATAGGGTTAGCACCTGTGGTCTGTCAAGTTTTGGATGTGGGAGTAGAAAAATGCGGTGTTCAAGACAAAAGCACATTGTTATGTCGTTGTACTTATTGGGTGCATCCTGATTGCTCTCTAACTCAGCGAAAGGGGGTTGCCCTGTGGCGGCGCGGTCAGTAAGTGCGTGCGCTGAATCATGGGCGATCTTGTTGAGGTTGAATGGGGCACCTGGGTGAGATGGCGGGGAACCAGATGACAGTGTGGTGCTACAGGGCACTTGGGTCCACTCTGCGCAGGAGACGCAACGCCTGGTCGGGGATGACTCCACGTTCAAAGGCTTTGATGGCCGGTCTGGAGTCGGTGTAGATGAGTTTCCGTTTGCTGTCGAGCATACCTATAGCTATAGCTACTTGCTCCGCTACTTCGGGGTTTCGGGTGAGGATTACGGCAGAGTTAAGAATCTGCAGCGTGGATGATACCGCAACCACTGTCAAGGCTCGATTGATCCACGAACGAGACATTGCCCGCTTCCATGTCTATGCGCTTGAGGAGTGATTGTCATAAAGTCAGCGATTTCACGGGGAATTAGAGTCAACTCTGAGAGATCCCTGGCCGTCAAGGAGAAGAAGCCGAGCTCGCGCAGAATATGGTGGCCCTCTTCGGTGGTGGTCAGTCAAGTCAATTGCACGCGTTGCTGAGCTTCGACGATCACTTCTAGCATGTTATGTATGCTTAGCCCGAGGGGTTTATGCGTTGGAGTGATGATAGAAAGGCCAAGGGCTCGTCTGACCACCTTGCGAATAAGCGCATTGAGTTGATCACGCTCCGCACGTAGCCATTTGTGTATAGCAGCAACGTAGGTAAAATGGCACAAAACAAACGCATGTACAAGACGCAGCAGGCTGTCTACTTTGAGGCCATGGTGTTGGTTGGCTACTCTGCGTACGAGTCGTATGGCATTCTTAGTTTTAGTTCTGAGCTTGTGTACTGTTTGGGTGGTGGTTCTACGGGACTCAATGATCATGCTGAGGACTTTGATGGTGTCTACCTTGGGAAATGTATGACCATCTCTGGTGTGGAGGGTAATATTACTTTCCGCCGGAGGTTTCCACCCTTTGTGCTTGGCACCCCGGCGTTTGGGCAAATATATCAACAGCTTCGACTTCGCGGATTAGTACCTGAGACCGGTGTGGTCGAGGTAGGATTCAGAAATGTCGATGGCCTCTTGAAAGGCGGACTCAATAAATAAGCCATCTGACCTTGTGGAGCTCCATATGGTTACATCGTTTGCATAGATGGTGTGGTTTAGCCCGTCAACTTTCGAAAGTTGTGCGGAAAGCCGGATTATCACAAGGTTCAAGAGGGTCGGCGAGAGGAGGGATCCCTGAGGAGTGCCTCGCTGTCCGAGCTCCACTTCTTTCAACAATAGATCTTTCACGCGGAGGACTGCTCTGCGTAGAGTAAGAAAGAAGCGGATAAAGTCGAATCGATGCCTCAGGCCAAGGGCTGCGAGTGCTTTCAAGATTGACGAATGCATTATGGTATTGAATGCCTTCTATAAATTGAGACCGAGTATTGCACGAGTGTCTCGATTGTTTCCGCCATCTAGAATTTGGTGCTTTAAGAGTAACATGGCATCCTGATTGGATAACTCTGATCGGAAGCCAATCATGTGATGCGGAAGGCAGTCATTATCTTTGAGGTATCGACCAACCCTGTTGAGGGCGACGTGCTCAGCCACCTTGCCCACGCAAGATGTGAGATGGGGCGTAGGTGATCTGGGCTCGGCGCCTTTCCAGGTTTGGGGAGGAGGACCATGTAAGCTAGTTTTTAGGCATCAAGTATCTCACCCTTTTTCCATATTTCGTTGATAGTGTCGGTGTGGTACGTGACAGAAGGATTGTCCAGGTTGCGTGGGAGCTTGTTGATGATGTCATCGGGGCCAGGGGCTGAGCGGCCATTTAGCTCATTGAGAGCTTGGCGCACATCTTCGGTGGAAAAATCGGCATCTAAGTTGGTGTTGTTGCTACCAGAGTAATCGGGTGAGGGGTCACAAGGCCCGTGAAAAGCAGAGATATTTTTCCACGATGTTCTTGACAACATCCTCCGGTGATACTGTCCGTTTAGCTTGATGAAGTAGCATCACGATCAAATGACGCTGATTCGTGCGGGTGTTCATTTCATTGAGGAGTGAGTAAGTTTCACGTTTTCCCACTACGAACCTGACCATCAATCAAGTTACAAACTTCGTCCCACTGCTGTTCTGAAAAGATACGGCAGTGATCCATCATGGTCTTGCTCAATTGAGATATGCGTTTGGTAACCTCGATTGAAATACAGTCTCCACTGGCCCGCTGGAAGGACCAGTCTCGAGTAGGTAGGCAAGACGACTGTCCATTTGTTCTGCTAGAAGGTCCGTACTGATAGTTTAGGTTGCCTTGTTGATGTCAGCTTTGAACTAGGCCGTCCAGATCTCGAGGCTTGGTGTGGTATCGGGAGGAGGTCGTTCTGCGTGTGTGTTATGAAGGAGGTCCCAGTCGACCCACGTGTACGACTTGGTCTTCCTGCTGACTGTGGGGAGGTGTACGGCCACTATGAAGTGGTCACTACCGAGATCTACCGCGAGGTTGGATCAGCGGGCGTCCGTGATATTCTTGACGAAGCAGATATCCAGCGTAGTGTCTCTTTGTGTTGACATACCGGTGCGAGTGGGGAAGTCCTTGTCCGTAATGAGAATAAGGTCCACGTCATTTGCACTTTTCCAAAGCTCGTTACCTTTGGATGTGTCGTACGTGTAGCCCAGGCACTATACGTGGCGTTAAAATCACCCGCAATCACTAGCGGGTTTGGACCCACGAGACGAACAACTTTCTTGAACAAGCGTGTGAACCTTAGTTTTTAATGGCTGGGACTACTTCATACATTGAGGATGCACACACTTTGTTGTGATATGCTTCCAGGGAGAATTTCGATCATAACGTGTTCAATTTCGGGCACAATGAGGCTGTGCACTGTGCAGGTAATCTTGTTAGCGACCAGCGTGGCGGTACCACGTCCTCTCGAGGGACGGGGCAACCACTGGTATCCGGAAAACCTGGCGGTTAGTACTACAGTCTTTTGTAACAGCATGATGTGAGGTTTCGCTTCGTGGCTACGGAGGTATTGCTACAGGAAGGCTTTCTTGTGGGTGAAGCTTCTGCAGTTCCATTGCCAGATTCGCAGCCCGTCATTTAGCCTGGCCATCTTAAAGCATGTAGGAGTCGGCCTGAGCACCCGGTGGGTGCATAAGGGCCGCGTGAAGTGGTGGACTGAACACGGCTGTACGTTGCGACAACAACTTACCCGCAGCAACGGCAGGTGCGACGAAGTGATTGAGGTATTGCTCCACTTGGCCCAACAATTATCATGGGCCGCAAGGGTAGACTGCACGAGAGCCATGCTTTTGCCAAGAAAGCCAAGGCTTTCCTTTATAGCCGATAGCGTGCTCCTAATGTCATCTAACTCTGCCTTTAAAGCTGGCTGATCAAGGCTGACTGCGCGTTTCTTGTGTGCGCTTTCACTGTTGTCATTATCAGCGCTTACGGGTTGTGACTGCGACAGGGTGATTACATTGTCATAGTTGTCGGTGGTGGGCGTAGCAGCGCAGGCGTTTCTTTCATTTTTCAGTTCGGCAATTGCGACCGTGAGTTTGCGTATTGTTTCTTTCATCGGCGCGTTTTCGTGTTTTAAAATAGCTATCTCAGATATGGTGTATCATGCTATGAGAGTGAACCTGACCCTACCTGTGATGTAGTGTTTCCTTTTCCCCGCTTGTGTGAGAGTTCCCCGCTTATTCTTGTTGGTGTTGCCTGGCGATGGTGGTGCTGATGGGCTCGGCAATCGTTGACGGGAGACCCCGGTGTGACTGGGGTGAGGCCTAGAACCGGCGTGAGGCCCGGAACCGGAGTGGGATCCGGAGCAGGACCCGGGCCGGGAACCTGGATGGGAACTGGAACGGGACCTGGAGTAGCCCCGCGGTATAGATCTAGTTGGGGTCCCAATTCGCGCGCAATGGGAATGGGTCCGATGGTGGCTCCGGGACCTCAATGCACGCATGGAGTGGTTCTTGGGACGAGTACAGTATAAAGACTGGGATTGGCTGCTGTCGGATCTGCCATCTGTAGAAAGCTTCGGGGCTTAGTCGTCGTCAGCGGTTGCATTGAACTCGTTCGTTGCTTCATGACGGTTGTTGTGTCGCGTCGAGTGTGCTCGCTCCCCTCATCGTCGTCATACCACGTATGGAATGTGGTAGCATTCTTTACATTCCTTGTCGGCAGTGAGGTGGGCTAACCTGCAAAGCTTGCATGTTGGTGTTCAGCGGTGTTCCTTTTCGGGGTTCGGCACACTGCAGCCTCGGCAGATTACGTCTTCAGGGTTCGAGACGCTCGAACCCTGGAGCTCGATGGCCGAGCGGACTGCAGACGTAGCAAATATCTATCTTTCTACAGTATAGTGTACATTGAAGTAGCACCGATCCGTATCGCACGAAATTCGGCACGCGATGTCCATCTAAGGCCACGATCACTGCGGTGGTAGTTCAGATGCGCTTGGCAGCCAGGGTTAGTGAATTGAGGTCGTTGACAATCTTCACACCAATATCCGCCGAACCGTCTTGCACGGGAATCTCTCGAATGATGCCTTTGCATGTAGAATGTGGTGTTGCTTCATAGGCACTAACTTCATAGGTCTTGTTAGCGATGCGGATTTCTTTAACGTGCACGTAGTGATTAGCATTTTCTCTCTTCGAAGTGCTTGCCACTAAGATATTCTGTTTAATATTGGGCCAGAGCGTGTCTGCTTGCTGTGCCAATGGGCTGATACCTGCCGAAGTCGAAATGGCTTCAGCGATTGTCGTTTGGTCAATCCTCGCAATGTTAAGACCCCCTCTGGATTTAATGATGATGGGGATGATGTCCTTTGGTAGTTGAGGCATTCAGCTTGCTCGAATAATTTTGTTCTTCTCATTTTCTTTGTTGCAGGGTTTGTGCTCATTGCGTTTCGAAGCACTATATGACGGCGCACGTTTGGAGCCTTCATTTTGGGCTAGCGCTCGACGACACGAGGCAGTCTGCCAGCCTTGGTCTGGTGTGATTTCCTTCGGGTCAATGTCTTCGCCTGTCGCTTGGTACTCCATTGCTCAGCGAGACAGTGCAGCTACAGGACGCGCCAGCGAGCGCGGGCCACATTAGAGCGAAAAAGGCACTCGCTAGCTGTCGGCGGGCGTGCGACAATGGAGGAGGTGCAATAAAATGCAAGAAACAAGCACTCACTGTGCCCAAATCGTGTCGGCAGAGTCCTTGTGTCTGCTAGAAGTCGTTGCACTAATATAACGTTGAAATCGCAAAGTAGCGTCGCAAAAACGTTGAATAAGGCAGGAGCTATCGTGGAAGCTTTCGCACACTTTGGCTTCTTCTTCTTCTCTGTAATGTATGATAGTAATATAATTATTAACATTTATTACTAATTAACTTACGCCTCAAACAAAACTTAATTCATATTTTTCTCAAAGTCAACTGTACAAGGAAAGTAAAATCAGTCAGCGTTTTCTCGCAATTTCTCTGAAGACGTAACTGTTCTTGGATATTACAGGGTCAAGACTGTGCAGTGAACTAGAATCTTTGCGCTGTCGTCGATATTAAGCATAATGTAGCCAAAAAACAATTTTTTTTATTTTCATACAACTGTCTTTCAATTGAAACCTTATAACATCAAAAGTTAATTGGTGATTTTTAATTATCCTTGTTCATTACATAGATTGAGATTGATTGATATGTGAGGTGTAACGTCCCAAAAACACCATATGAATATGAGAGACGCTGTAGGGGAGGGCTCCGGAAATTTTGACCACCTGGGTTTTTTTAACATGAGCCCAAATCTGAGCACACGGGCCTACAGCATTTTCGCCTCCATCGAAAATGCACCCGCCGCAGCCAGGAATCGATCCTGGGACCTGTGCGATTACATATATTACTGTTCGAGAAAGAAGCATGGGGAGTTCTGTTTAAAATTATTGAATCACTTGAAAGTCATGATTGTTTTACAGAATTAAAAACTGCTAAAAATGAAGTTTTGGGAGAAACAAAAATGTATTTTCCAAACCTGCTTTATGCACCATTGGAAGGCTGCTGGATGCTAAAAGCGGCCAGACTCATAACTGGGTCCTTCCTTAGCTTTTGTGAGTTGACTGTTCCTAGTTTTTTCCTAAGCTCCTAGTTTTTTTTATCTTGTTTTTTTTTTCAGCCATTGACTGGCAGCTGTCCTTCTTCAAGTGAGTTTAGTTCATGCTGACATAAGCTACTGTGCTGCAGTAGCCAGGATATTGACAGCTCACAGCCTGCCTCAAGATATCCATCATGCCACTATTTCCACTGCTAAACTGACATATACGATCCTACAGACAAAAAACATTCCCCGGATAGCATGCACATATTTATAATCACGCTGCCAAAGCATATCATCGAAACACTCATTTGCATTTTGGGTTTTCCCGCTGACATGTTTGCTCAGATTATGCTGTCTGTTTACAGAGCTCTGCATATGCAGCCTTCTCTTTGTTTGGTATGTCTTGCTAAACCCCCCCCCCCCCCCCCCCCCCGTGAATTGTATTGCGCTGTGTCCAGAGCTTTGGCTTTTTTGCAGGCACACCAATTTTCACACTTTGTGTTTTGGCCTTTGTTTCACTCGAAACTGCTGGCATACACTACTGGTATGCTAATAAACACCACAATCTCATTAATTCTTTGAAAAGAAATTGAGAAAAAATGCACCATCTAGAAATCGTGCAATGTAAATTGAATAAAATATTGTGTAGTTTCACTTGATCACGATATTGTGACTATCGGCTCTGGAGGAAAGCATAACAAACTAGGATGGATCGTTTAGGTGTTGCTATACTCGCCCTTGATGATTCTCCTGAATTCTTTTCTATATATAATATAGTTTCTTTCGTACTGTGTTCTTTTGACTCATTTTGTATCATATACTTCATGGGTTCAAATATCAAGTAATTCTTTTGCGGTACTGTTTTGTATTGATACTGTAAACACTTTAGAATTGGCTCAGGATAGCATTTGTGGAAGGCTATGCCATCATGATGCTAATCAAGGTGCTGTTGCGGTATTAAACAAGATGCTGTGCAAAGCTCACTTCTTCGTTCGCTTTCGTGTCCGTGTTTACTTTGTACAGCACCTCGTTTAATAATTATTTCACCTCGGTTGTCACTTTGTTTTCCTCATGCCTTAGCTACCACTTGTGATACCCATACATCTCCTAACCTATTGATCACTTATTCACATCACCTATGTTGCACTCCCTCTAAGGTTGTCCCACCTGACTGAGTGAATATCTTATTAAAGAGTGTAATAATTACAGAATTCATCTACAGATGGATGGAAACTTGCGTGAGACTCGTACTGGGTCATTGAAATGTAAACACTTATGTATGGCATTTCAGTTTACTCAAAGGTTATTGTGCACTTCGCAAAAATGCAAGAATTGGTGTGCATTGCCTGATGCTGAAGTACAATTCCATGTAGCGACAGTTTTCATTTGTTCTTGTTCTACTTGTTACTTTGCAGGTGCCTTGTCTACAAAAAATAATGTTGAGATGGACGAAAAAGCAAAATATTTTAAAATGTCTTGCAATTTATTAATAATGTTCTCGAGTATATTGCTGGAGTCTAGTGTTAAAGACATAGTTGTACGTTTCCCATCGCAGCCTTTGTGTACTGGTGCAATATTTGCCATTTTTCAAGCATGTAGAACTTTTTTTTTTTGCAGTGATGCACAAAAGAGAACTAAATATACACAAAAGCGGACCCGCATTTTTTACCATCACAATTTGTGATGCTCATGGAAGCCTTGGAAATGTTTTTCTTTCTTCTGTCTTCCAGTTTTCTTTTCAATTCAACTTCTTTCAATCACATTTTCTTTCATAACTCTATGTATTCAAGTGTCACACGATGCTTGCTATGTGCATCACCGATTGGGAACTTATGTGCAGCAAAAGTGTGATAATTAGCCTAATAGTCAGGTGCCTAATTTGTTGTCAGTAATGAAGATAATTGTAGTTAATTATGTATTGTCTGTCTGAATCGCATCTGAGTCAGGCCTTTGTGTACTGGCAGCAGGCTTTTGCATGTAAGCATAGCATTGATGTAGAGAGCAATGGGAATTCGTGTAAGACGTTTTATCGATGCTCAGCTCACTGCACACTGCTCTGCGCCGCTGCACTAACATGAGGATACACAGAGATTAGTTTTTACTTAAGTTAACTTTGCAGCAGTTCCTGATTGCTTGGTTTTTGTGGAGTCTGATTTTGTGCATAGAGCACAAGTGGTTTACATGCCTCTCTATTTCTTTGTCTTTGTTGGTTCCCCATTCTTGGCATCATTAGAGCAGCATCGGCCAATCATGTTCATAAAAGGGGGGCTGCATTTCTTCCATCAGTGCACATACGTTAGCAAGTACAAGACATGTGAAATCCCAGCTTTATTTCCTACCAGGCGTGCGTCCCTTTGAGTGCCACCTGTGTCCCGATGCAATCAATCGGCCGTGTGGTCTTATAAACCACTCTTGCACCCTCACAGGGGAGCATCTCTTTTTTTGTGTCCACTGCAGTACATCTTTTTTTGTGCAAACCTTACTAATTTGCAGGAGATCGCTGGGCTGGGCTTCCACCTAGGAGTTAACGGAGAGACCGTGCCTCCCGGCAGCTTTCTTGGCCTGCTGGATCGCCTAGAGTTGATTGTCTAGGCCCGTACTGAGCATCACAGTCCGCCAACGCGCCTGAAGGTCTTCATTGGAGGTCGCGACCTCAGAACTTCTGATTAATGCTCGACATTGCCATAAGATATGGTCAAGAGTGGCTCTGTTGGTACTGTGCTAAGGGATCCTGGAAACACATTTGAGCCTGCACAAGAAAGTAACGCTTTTCTATGATATTCATACATTGTACGCCAAGTGAGTCTCCATAGACAATGTGTGCTTGGAAAGATAAACACTCAAGTAAAAATGAGGGTGTGAATAAAATTTTTGCTGGCTAATCTTTTGTTTTTTTTTTCATGGCACTTTAATGAAGACCAGTAGATAATGCCCACAATGGCAATACAAGTTTGCAATAAAATGTTGAAAAAGGCAAGTTTCTTTTGTTTTGTTTATTATAATACCACCTCATTCAGTTTGAAAAGATAATGTCTTCGAAATGATTTAGACACTTGTAACATGGTGAACATGTTTCTGTGATTTTTTATCATGATTATTATTTTTACTGTTGCTGGAGATGTCTAACTTGTATGTAAAGCAGGCTTCTCCATGATGTGATGAAGTGTGAGGAGAAGTCGAATTTAACTATACAAATATGCGTGCTGGGATTATTGATCAGCTGCCAGCTCATAAAAAGGTCTGATATGTCGTTAAGCTAGCACACAAAAAAAAGCATTTCACATGTCATAACTACTAACACCGCTGACCAACACTCTTAGTTTTAAAATCCACATATATACTCGATAATGTGGATGGCAGAATCGCCACCGGAGTAAAACTGGTGTTGGAGGTACGGGCGTATCATTGGAAGGCTGCAGGCTCAGTTGCTGCCAGTGGTGAGCTATCGTTTCATTCGCTTCGGTCTCTTCACATTTATATAATTAGTGCTTTCTTGTAATTAATGTCGAGCCTAACAATGAAAGACGAGTCTTTCCCTTTCTTTCGTTCACTGTGTATCTCAGCAGCCAGCAAGTTGAACATTCAGGAGGTTTTTTCTGCGCAGAAAAAAACTTTAGAAGCTTTGTAAAGCAATTGAGCTACAAATTTCCCGTCTTTTATGCACAGTTTGTTACGCCAGCGGTTTGTTGACCTGTTGACCTCGCATGTTCACATGCTTTCGATTGGTGGACATACAAGAAATTTCGGCCATGAATTGATTTTCTTGCCATGTATATGCACGCCTGTCTGGCCATGTCTCGCATGACTATTGGGTGCGATCATCCGGTTTCATTAGATTTGTTTCTTTTGGTGGGGCAAGCGGATATGACACCATGTCTAGTTGACATGCACAAAAACAGATCCGCTCCACCCTCCGTGCTGACCTTGTCCACATGCTTTAAGAAATAATTGGCGAGGGTGAAATAGCACCTGAGGAATGGAAGTAAAGGAAAGGGAAACCCCCTCTCATTTTGGAATGCTGAGTAACTTAGCAGTCTTCAAGTCAAAATATGTGGCAGACATTGCGCACCCCTCCCCCCATCTCCACGAACCTTTGAGCGCACACCTTTGGTAGAAGATGTATAAAAATTTAGAACTGCTTCCAAGAAAGTTGGTGCACCCTTTCAGATATTGCGTAGAAATAAATATTTAATTATGTATGCAAGTATTCATTTAGTTAAATAGGATAATACTACAACAGCTCTGTGTGTCTTTGAAATTTTGGTTTGGAAATGTGTTACAGGGAACTGCTACAAAAGGCTGATTTGCTGCACCGAAAGGCTTTAGCTTCTCCATAAGCAGAATCAAAGTGGTCTTGGTGAACCTCATCTCTGACTTTAGATATATATATGTGTGTGTGTGTGTGTGTGTGTGTGTGTGTGTGTGTGTGTGTGTGTGTGTGTGTGTGTGTGTGTGTGTGTGTGTGTGTGTGTGTGTGTGTGTGTGTGTGTGTGTGTGTGTGTGTGTGTGTGTGTGTGTGTGTGTGTGTGTGTGTGTGTGTGTGTGTGTGTGTGTGTGTGTGTGTGTGTGTGTGTGTGTGTGTGTGTGTGTGTGTGTGTGTGTGTGTGTGTGTGTGTGTGTGTGTGTGTGTGTGTGTGTGTGTGTGTGTGTGTGTGTGTGTGTGTGTGTGTGTGTGTGTGTGTGTGTGTGTGTGTGTTTTCCGCCCCCTATATGTGAAAATAACTTCCCAAATTTTTTTTAAAGCCAATTATTTAAAAAAATAACATGGGTCAAACCTAGTGAGTGTGGCATGAAACTGTAATAAATAAACTAGTTAGCTTCTCAGGAATGAGCAGGTCGATATGCAGCAGCAGTGTATTTCCCCCACTTGAGTTTTTGGAGTTCGTGCGTATGTGTGTGTGTGTTGGTGTGTGTGTGTGTGTGTGTTTATTTTAAGTGCATTGTCGTTGAATGCAGAAAGTCCGAAAACAAACAGCGAAGTGGGATGCGAGCCAGTGGTCTTGAGGATGGGTAAACGTTGACGAGGATGGTAGCAGTGGCCTCTGTGATGTCGAAGCCCATTTCTTCACCAGGAGTCATGTAGCCAGGCACGTCGGGCTGTCGTTCCAACCAGCGATGCAGCAGGGAACCTTGGGCAGCCTGTTTGCCGCTGCGAACTTAGACAAGGCGCCGTTCGCAATAGTAACAAGCTTTAAAAAAAAGAAGAAAAAGGGGGGGCAGGATTAGGTACTTGCGCAAGCGTTGCGGATGCTATGGTTCGAGTACTTAGGGAAAATGAAGCAGTGATGCTATCGTTATCAGTCGCCGAGGTTTTCCCCCACCTTTGTTGGCATAACTGCGACTGTAATCGAGATCATTCACGCAAAAATTGTGATATGGAGGTGATTCGGAGTATGAAGCGACGTCCTGATAAAGTGTTGGTAGCTGTTTGCACTTCATTCATTAACCTTCCTTCAGCGTCATGCTTCTACCACAGAAATCTCATAGCAGAAGTTGAAGCATGGGTGTTCAGAGTCATAAAAGTCAGCTTGCCATGGAAACAGGACGTAAACTTGGAAAGCAACAAGGAAAATGCGATAAAAAGACTACAGATTGACTAAAAGACTGCAAAAAAAAATCAAGACATGCTGTATCGTTACGACAAAGCTATATCAAAGTATATGGCATTAGGAGTCGCAGAGGAGGTCCAAGAGCCATCAGAACGGCCAAATGCACTTTGCTACTACATGCCACATCATGCGATCATTAGAGAGGACCGAGCCACCACAAAGGTTCGAGTAGTGTTTGACGCCTCATCACATTCTCGAAAAGGCATGTCTTTAAACGAGAACCGAGAGGCAGGACCCAAATTGAATGAGGACATGCTATCGCTGCACATTAATTTCCGAAAAGAAAAGGTGGCGTTAGTTGGAGAGGTTGAAAAGGCATTTCTACAAATCTCTATGCATGAAGAAGATAGAGATACAATGAGATTTCTGTGGTGGAAGCATGACACTGAAGGAAGGTTAATGAATGATGTGCAAACATGGCGCATGACAAGAGTAACGTTCGGAACAACACCAAGCACGTTTATACTGGCAGCTACAATTAAACACCATTTGAAACAAGTGGAATACCAGTTTCCTGATACGACAAGGACACTGCAGAAAGCGTTCTACGTGATTGATGTCATTTTGGGAGCAGCAACGCTTGATGAAGCAGTTAAAATGTACAAAGAGGCAAAGCAAGTGTTCAGAGAGGCAGCGATGAATTTGAGAAAATAAACATCCAATGAAGAGCGATTAAACAAAATAATTGATGAAAACGAAAGAGACGATTCTCACATAGATATTCGATCTAGAGGATTTATAATGCTTCTGTGCTTGATATGGAAACACTCAAAGGACATGATTCGTTTCTCTATGGAAAAGTGGAATTTATTAACAGATACAACGCACTTGACAAAAAGGGCTGTGTTACAAACCACAGCCAAGATATTTGACCCACTCGGTTTGTTGTCGCCATTCACAGTACGTGCGAAAATAGGACTACAGAGACTGTGGAAAATGAACGTTACGTGGGACAACCAGCTCCCTAAAGATGAATGCGACAAATGGAAGAACCTTATGCCTGAAGTGGAGGAGTTTCGAGTTATAGAAATCCCACGATGCTACGCAAGCAAGAATACACCAGTACAAGCATACAAGCTGCATGTATTTGCCGACGCGAGCCCACTAGCATACGGAGCGGCAGCATACTTGATAGCAGTATACCACGATGGAAGCAAAGAATCAAGGCTGGTAAGAGCAAAAAGCCCCGTAGTTCCAATGAAAGAGCTGACATTTGCGCGACTTGAACTGATGGCAGCGGTGGTAGCATCAAGATTATGCGACTACATCAAAGGTCACTTCAACGAAAGTTTTCAGGAAATACACTACTGGATGGACTCGTTGATTGTGCTGCACTGGGTCAAGGGAACAAGCAAAAGAGATCCGTTTGTTGCCAACAGAATCGCAGAAATTAGAGAAAAAACACTTCAAGCAAGCTGGTCATTCGTTCAAAGTGAGGACAACCCTGCTGACCTACTTACACGAGCACGGAGGAAGGAAAAGGTAAGGAGAGGCCCTGACGTCACTCGTTGTGAAGCCGCGATGAAGCCGGAAGTCGGCCATATTGAGTAGGCAAATTCTCCTCTCTTGTTTACATATGAATGCGAAGCAGAAGGCGCGACTCCCTCGCCGGCTCGGAAAGCACGTGGGCTGCGCAGCGCGTGTGTCGTGATGATCCGAAACTAATGGAACTGGGCTCATCACTCAGAGCCAGCGGGACACCTTCAGCGAAATCGCTTCGTCCGAGTAATAACAAAGAGTAACAGCTCGCTGACAACGAAGCAACTACGAGAGAACGCGCGCTAGATGCACTGACAACGACGAGTGCTTTCACGTCATTAATTCAGCAACTGTACAGACAACACGATCGGTCGTGTGCCTTCTACGGTTGCATTCCGCCAAGCGACTGACGCAGCGTCCTGCCACTGTGTCCGTGTTCCGCGTGAAACTCGCCTGCGTCAGCATTCTGCGACCGTGGTGACTTTGAGCACGGTGCTAGTGACAGTTGAACGTGGTTGCTGTTACGTTGAGATTACATGCAATGCTGGTGGAGAGTGTACCAAGCGGAACAGAAAAGGTGTTTTAATACGCACATGCAAGTTGTTACTGTACACACACAACACGAAACTACGTATGTGCACATGGTCCTCACGGCGTCTTGCTGGGCTCAACAGCGTCGTCCGTTGTCACAAGCAGGAGCACTGCTCAACCGTCACTGACCTGCAAGGCGTTCGTCGTCATTCAGCTTCGTCACGGTGCCCAACGCCATTTCGCTGAACACTAACTGCTTCATCCGCGTCATCCGCCGCACGACACATGGATATGCACTTGTTCTACGCACTGTTGAAACCCCGTGATGGACAAAGAGACTTGTAAACGTTGCTAAGAGTAATGTAACAGCCAGACAAACACTGCGTAACCAATAACGCGGCGCCGAGCACAGATATTGTCCGCCACGGCTCAGCACGAGACCTGGGGAGGCACACATTCCGCCGCCAGCCGCGGCCGCTCACTGCTAGACCAGCTTCACTGCGCAACACGTAACCATAACAACGCCGCCATTGTGCCTACTGATAATGGCTGCCATGATGTCATTTCCGCCACACTTTTTACGCCCTGCACCGGCTGGGCATGCCCTCTCCTTACCTTTTTCCTTCCTCCGTGTACACGAGGAATAAGCGCAAAGGCATTGATGACGTCAAAGTTATGGTGGAACGGTCCCGAATGGATAACATCACTGCAAAAGAACTTAGTAAGCATAATTGGCACAAATACAGACGTGGAAGACCAGCATAAAACACAATGTCACCAATGCATGAGAAGAGCCGAAATTGCGCCAATCTTGGAAATCGAAAGGTATTCATCATACAAACGGCTTATAAGAGTGACAGCATGGGTGTTCAGATTCATAAACAACACAAGAAAGGAAAATCACAAAGGGCCGTTAACAGGAAAAGAGGTAACAAATGCCGAGAAATACTGGATAAGACAGACCCAAATATCACTGTGACAAACAAAGGGTGAGGCCTATTCAAACAATCGTTCATTTGAAATTAATGGACACGAAGTCTACCTTGATGACGATGGAATCATCAGACAGAAAGGACGATTGCAGTGCAGCCAAGAATTCAACAAGCAAGTAATAGTAATTCCAAAGGATGAACATTTCACGGAACTGCTAATACGTCACGTGCATAAAATGGTACCACACGGAGGAGTTCAAGTGACGCTAGCGCAACTTCGAACTAAGTTCTGGATATTGCAGGGTAGACAAGCAGTGAAAAGAGTACTAAACAAATGTGTCGTCTGCAAGAGGCATAACTCCAGACCGGCGACTCAAGACATACCTCCACTTCCGGCGGACAGAGTCACTGATGCAGAGCCATTCAAAGTTACGAGAGTTGACTTCACAGGACCTCTTTACGCAAAGGACAAGTACCAGATTGTGAAGCAATATGTACTGATATTCACCTGCGCGGTAACAAGAGGAGTACACTTGGAAGTTACCAACGATTTGTCATCGTCAAGTTTTCTACAAGCAATCCGACGATTTACAGCTCGACAGGGAATACCAGCAGTAATATACTCGGAGAACGCCAAAACATTTATAAAAGCTGGAAAGGAAATCAACAGAATGCTCGAAGCAATTAAAAACGAGGTCTTAAAGAATTACTGCAGTGGCCAACAAATTCAATTGAAAACGATAGACGAATGCACGCCATGGTGGGGAGGATTTTACGAGCGCCTCATAAGAAGTTTGAAGACGTCGATGCGAAAGATAATATCGAGAAGCACAGCTTGGGTAGAGGAGCTACGCACTATTGTAGCAGAAGTTGAAGGACCACTCAACAATCGACCATTGACTTACGTATTTGGAGAACCTGACGAGCCAATGCCACTAACGCCGCCAGACATCATAGGTGGACGGCGACAGCTTCAAGACGGACAAACAAGACTGTACAACGGTGACATTGAAGACGCATGGTGACGCAGATGCAAACTCGTGCGCGCTTGGTGGAAAAGATGGCATCAAGAATATATCAAGGAAATAGGAGCTACGGTCAAAGCCAAGACACGGCAAGCAAAACCACTCTCACAGGGTGACATCGTGTTGGTTGAGGACAAGGCTCCAAGAACATTTTGGAAAATGTGCCGGATTGAAAAACTCTACCCTGGGCGAGACGGAGTAACAAGAGCTTGTCTCCTTCACACAGGCAAAAAAGAGCTTCTAAGAAGATCGGTGAACCACATATACCCAATGGAAGGTTGTTTCAAATAGCCCACGAGAGCTTATCACATTTCAACTTGGGCGGGCGGGAGCCCATAAAATATCATCATCAAACGCCGGAAGAAGAAGAAAGAAGACTGCTGCCTGGAGTGAGCGCGCGCTACTTCGCTTCTTCTAATAAACCGTATTCGTTCGAAGCAGTCCCTGGTCTCCATCGTATTAATAGTAGCTAATGCGTGTCATGTGGATGCCATAAAAACAGAGTTGCGCATGACAGTCACTAACTGAAGTAGATACGCGCGAGATTTTCTGTTGGTCAATAGCCCATAATAATGTGCAGGTAGTGTTGTATCACTTTTGAGCACACGTAAATGGGTCACAATGTCGTGCGCGTTTGGGCATTCATTAAAGTAGTGTTGTTCGCTCAAGCAAGGTGCACCACACATACACCTGTCCGATCAGTTATATTGAATTGATGAAGATAATACTGAAAGTGTCCATGACCAGATAATAAGTGTGTTAGGTTTTTAGGAAGGGGGAACCATTGAGGAATTTCGTACGGACTTGTGATCCAATGAAATAGCATTGTCTCAGGTCCCTCAGTCTGCCAATGGGTGTGCCAATATGAATTCGAGATTTTATGAAACTGAGTTCGTACTGACCGAATTAATATTTTGGCGTAACGCACGAAGCCTGATTTCCCTCCTAATGCAGGTGCAGCGTCAGCTAACTCATTTCCCAAAATTCCCATATGGCCAGGTACGTGATACAATTTTATAATTTTGCCTGACGAGATTATATGGTTAAGAAGTAGATTAATGTTCCGAATTCTTTCATCGTTATCAGTGAGACTTGAAAGTTTCATTAGAAGCGATAGACAGTCTGTGTAAATGTGGGCTGGCGTGTTAAAGTTGTTTGTAGAAACAAAATGAAGGGCTTCTTGGAATGCTATTAATTCCGTGTCGTATGCGCTTGAGGCGTTGCGGATCTGAAATTTTCTAACAGTTATGATTTTTCCATCCTTTGTCAAAGCAATATATGCTGCACCCGCCGCGTAGGACGTGTATGAGCCGTCAGTGTATACGTGAATGGCTTTTGTTTTGAAAATAACCACTTCTTGTGATGATGAGAGTTTAGTAAAAGTAAATTTATATTTTCTACTGGGGTGATGAGCCCACGGACTGCATGAATATAGTATGTCAGCCGGTTTGGATGTTCTTACACCAAAATAAGTTACGTTCCGGAGTATATATGAATAAGGAAAATTCTGCAGATTGTCTGTCCAACTCTAGTGGTAACGGAGGCGCGTTAGCGAGAATCTGTAGGGATGACGTACGTGTGGTGTAAAATGCACCTGTTAAGGAAATTAAGACGGTTCGCTGAACTGATAAAAGTCGCACCCTAATCAATTTTGATGGGAACATAGGCCACTATACCGGAGATGCATACGTGAGAGAGGGCAATATCACTTGACGGTAGAGTCGTCTAATGAGTGTACTTTTTAATGAACGGTGCGATTTAACAAATGCGAGGAGCCGGGACGTGGACACTTCAGCCTTTCCTCTAATGTAGTCATTGTGGGCATGAAAATTTAAAGAGGGATCAAATAATACGCCTAGAATCTTAATTTCTTTCTTGTGTTTGAGAAAAATGCCATCCATGTGGATAGATGGGCAGCGTTTTGATATACCCATATGTCCGTTATTAAAGAACACGAAGAACGACTTCTTGGCGCTTACGGTAACTTTTTGTTCTCGTGCCCAACCAGATACCAAAGCCAGGATATGCTCAGCCTTTGCTTGTAATCGGAGTCTTGACTTATGTGTGATAACAATGATGGTTTTGTCCGCATATGCCTGTATGTGTACGTCGGGTAGCACGGGAAGATTGAGTAAGCTGTGTATTACTATTTTCCACAGTAGCGAACTGATAGGGGATCCTTGCGGGCTGCCAATTGTTGTACGAACTGTTTCTTCTGCGACGTTGGTTGAAAAAGTTACAGTGCGGTTCGATAAAAAGGATTTGAGTAGAAAGTACATGTTTTGTGGACACCTGTGCTTGCGTAAAAAGTTCAAGACTGCAGGATGCAAAACACTATCGAATGCTCCTACAAAATCAAAAGATATGAGTATGGTAGGAAGTTTGGCTGCCTTGTATGCAGCCAATTTGCTTCGCAGTGTGTATAGTGCTAAAGTAGCACTTTTACTGTGCGTAAAACTGTATTGATTATTATGAAGAAGATTATTATTGTGCAGGAATTAATACAGACGAGCATTTAAGAGTCTTTCTAATACCTTCCTGAATACAGAGTTCATAACTATTGGTCTATATGTATTAGGCGAATTGAGCGGACGTCCTGGATTTGTTATGAATATTACTTTCCCTCTTCTCCAAGCCTGTGGGAAGTGTCCAATATTTAAGGCGGTATTGAAGATAAAATAGAAAAATTGAGGATGGTATTCAAGTAATCCTTTAATGAACGAGTAGGTTAATCCGTCGTGTCCAGGAGCAGAGTGTGAATAACCCTGTTTCATCGCGCACTCTATCTCAGATATTGTAAAAGGAGGGTCAGAAGTATGCCACGGATAAGGACTGGCCGCGATGTTACGCAATAGTGTGGTGCATGTTGTCTTCAGAACAGCTGTCCACTACTACCAATGTATCGAGTAGTAGCCGGGCGGACTCAATTACACAAGCTGTGCGAGTGCCATTAGGTAAATCTAGAGGAGGAAGAAAAGTTATTTGGTGGTGTTTTTGAAATGCGGTTTTGAAAACATCACCATATAAACATTTCTTAGTGAGAAAGTCATAAATGTCTTTATCAAACGATGATTTTGCTTTCCTGATTTTGTCCTTGTAGGTTGAAAATGCATCAACGTACAATTTGCGATACATGTCTCGAAGGAGGCGGTCAGCTGTTCGCTGGTATCATCGTCGCATAGCCCGAACACGCTTACGTTCAATAGTATATTCTGGTGTCCACCAACCATTACCTAATTTACTACGCGATGTTATGCGTCGTGAGTAACGTTGGCTTAAAGCGAAGTATATGGCATAAAATTTGTCTATAACCAATGTTTAAAGCTTCAGGTGACCCAATGTTGCAGCCGAGTATCTTTGTGAACCAAGTGTCGTCCTTTAATTTGTTAAGAATTTTCGCTCTTCCTAGATTAGTTAATCGTTTAGCACTGCTGGTATGTGCTTGCGAGAACGAGAATTCAATGTAGTTGTGGTCCGAGAGGGTAGGAATTTGGAGAAACTTCCAATGGTAAGCATCGCGAGTGAAGTCATGCGAAACCATGGTTAAATCTATCCATGAATCTGCATACGGAGTTGTGGAAGTTGGAGGGGAGTTGGGGTTGTTCAATATGACTAAGTCATTCGCCGTCACGTATAGGACTACTTGAGAGCCTCGAACATCCCCTATAGCTGGCCCCCACATTCTATGCTTAGAATTGAAATCTCCGGCTATGATGGCAGTACAATCTGTAATCAATGAAACTACACATTGCAACTCATCCAGAACTAGGTCAATAGGGCTTTGCGGTGGTGCATACACAGCTATCAGTATTAATGTTGGGTCAAGGCTTTCACACTTTACTGCAACAACCAAATCTGTTACGTGTAATGGGAAGAAGTCAAAATTAGTGTTGTGTACTAGAAGCACGACGCGAGGATTGTTTGGTGCATGGAACTTTGTTATGGTGTGTGGTATGCCTTGAACAGTGCCTGCGCGGATGTGCGGGTCACACACGAAGGCGAAATTGAAGTGTTGTTGCGTCATGTGTTCTATCAATAATTTTGTGGCATCACGTGTATGGTCTAGATTAGCCTTTAAAAATTTCAAGTTATTGCTGTGAGTCATGATATTTCTGATCAATTTTAAATAACAAGCGCAACGCCTTTCCTTAAACAAAAATGCAAAAAGCTGTAAGGAGCCTTTTTTTCATGTATTGCAGTGTGACCCGCGCAACCAGCAAATATCTTGAGGAAAGAAATATCGTGTAATTTTGTGGGATGTGTAGTTACTTGTAATTGTATGTCATATGGTGTAATTTCGTGTATGAATATGTCGTAATTAGAAGGATAGCGGCAAAAGCAGCGACCTCCTTATGGTCCATATAAATGAGTCGAAAAGGATGCGGTCACTAATGCAGGAAACCGTAAATAACACTGCACGTTATAGAGGCCGCTGCATCCTTCTTTGATGTACACGCCTCCTAGATTATCCATAGTTTGTTCTGGCCCTCATGCGGGCGACACGTTCTCGTAATATAGGACACATTTCGTGTCCAGTTGGATGAGAACTAGGTCTTGCGACCTTTTGCCATTCGTTGCAAACAATTCCTGGATCATTCATTCTAAGAGTGCATGCTTCGCCAAGATGTGTACCCGTGCACTTCGTACACACCACTTTGTCAGGTCCGTTGGCGACAGGACAGGACTTTCTTGTATGGCCGTACGTTGCACAATATGTGAACAATGGCACATGAAAGTTCTCACTCACGCTACATGCTGTCCAACCGAGAAGAACTCGTTCCTGAGCAAGCAGTGAGCGACAGGTGGAAGGATCCACTTCGAGAACATGTGTGAAGTTGGCCGATCGCTCGTTGTACGATACCGCCACTCGGCATGTGGTCGGGTCTTAATGTAGGTTCGGATTGCGCATGTTTAGTTGTGAGATGATGTTGGCGGCTGGAATATCGGAGTCTACACCAGTGAGTTTGACGAGAGGTTTTCGCTTTTGGGGCAATCGGACTGACAATGACATTCTTGTGATTGCGTTCTTTTCAAGTGCATTCTTTAACCTAGTAATAGCGTAATGGTCGTTTGTTAATATTGTTAATCCATGACGTGTCTTTCTGATAGTCAGTTTGCCAATGTTTTTTCTAATAGGGTCAATGTTTGACTTAATAATCTTCGTGACCTCATTGGCAGGATTGGTAGGCGGAATGAGTGGGGTTAGAAACATAATATGTTCATGCTCTCGCCTGGTTGTGTACGTTGTGTGTTGGTCAGCGATTTCAGACCAGTGCGATGGCAGTACAGGGTGAGAACAAGTCTCAGGCCAAACGGGCGGGACCACGGAAGGACGCGCCGTGTTCCGCGCGGCTGCCACCGCATAAGTCACAGCCGTTTGGACAGGCCGAGGAGCCGAGAGTGCCGCACCGAGAGAAGCCGAATGTCTCGACAGGGCCAACTGGTGACGAAGTTCGTCCATTCGCCCATCCTGGTTTTCTGCAATTGCTCGGATATCAGCACACTCCTGTACAATTTGCCGGAGCAAACCAATGATCTGGGACCTATGGGTAGTAGGTACCTTACATGAGGCATCGAATAAAATATCGTGGATCTGTTTCTGATGTGCGGTCACTAGGTGAAAAGAAGGTTGCGTCATTTGGCCACTTTCGGCAGGCAGCCTTGCATTTTGCGCCACACCCGCTGTAGCAGGCAACTGCATGTCGGGAACGTCGGGGATTGCGGGAACGGAAGTAACTGGCGCATTCTGCAAATCTACATCGAGCAGCGCCCTGTCCCCGTTCGGCGAAAATGTCGAACCATTCGATCGAGGCGAATCCCCCAGACCAGGGTGACTGCCTGCCATTGGAGGCTGTACAGAAACGGCCTGTGGCCCAGACATACCCGAGCGGGTATGAGCCAGCCATGTTGGAACCGGCAGCCGGCGGCCTATAGTACGACTGGTAATTGCGGCCGAATGGCCACTGAGAGAGCCTCGAGTCCGTGTCGAACGGAATCCCAAGGTGTTCGGAAGCAACCCCTGAATAAATTCAGAGAGCCGGAAGACAGAATAGCTGACCTTTTGCAGGAAAACAGCGGAGCCTGTGTGCGTCAAGCATCTTTGTTTTGTTTTGTTTCCCTGGGAGGTTGGCTAATACCCACTCAGGGGGATTGGCCAAGAAAGTGTAGTGCAGTTTTTCTGTGATCATTTTAACTATGTGTAAGGAATTGGAATTATAATAAGACTAATGTAAATATAAAAACAACATAAAAAGAGCAAACGAAAAAAAATCAAGTTGAGCAATTTTGAGATTTGAGGTGTTATGATTACCACTCAGCTGCGTTTACTTCACTCTGCCCTGGGAAGTAATAAATAATTTTTTGATTGAAGATCACAAAGGTATACGCTTGGTTGCCTGAATATAATCGCAAACGGCATTGAAAGCATCCCTGTGGCAATGTCCCAAAGCTGAGGCGCCAAAGCTTAGCGCCGTTTCCGCCGTCAATCTAAGGCCTCTTTTCCGAAATGGCATAACTAGTAACCTTTTTCTAAGTATCTCGTAGCGGCGACAATACAAAAAATAGTGATCTAGTGATTCCATTTCTCCGCAGAATGCGCAGAGGGGTGATGTTGTCTGACCAGCTCTGTGTAGATACAGGTTTAGGGCGGGGACATGACATCGAAATTTAGTAATTAAGACTTCGAGCTTTCTGGACTGACTCCAGTGGTGTTGCCATGGAAACATGAGGTGGTTATAGTCTGTCCATGTAGTTACCTTTTCTATCGTATCAGTGGATATTGCTGATTTACGATATCTTATAGCCGTGATATGTTCAACATCTGGCAGTATGGACAAAACTGGCACATCAAGTGCAGCTCGTGCTAAGGAATCGGCCAATTCATTTAATCTTAATCCACAGTGTCCCGGAACCCATAGTAATCTCAGGAGTCTCAACTGCGGGGGTACTAATCTTTTGAATGTGCTTAGAATTCGAGAGTTCTCTGAAGCTGTCAGAGCTGCACAAACTGAAAGAGAATCTGTCATTATTACTGCGTTGTTTTGATTTAATGGAAGTTTTCGAAGAGCTAAAATAATCGCCAAGAGCTCCGCTTCAAAAACTGGAGTAAAATCAGGCAGTCTCACTGAAAAGGACCAGTCAAGCAAATCAGAGGCAATGCCTACACCTGCCTTTTGATTATTTACGGAAGCATCTGTGGCGATTATATTTTTAGTTTCTGCATGCTCCAAGTAATCTAATAATATGTTATTTAAAATTTTGAGGGATTGTAATTTGGCGTTTTGGGGGAATATATCATCATACTCAATAATAACATGACAATTCAAGTCATTAGTCTCAGTTACATTTCTAATGTTCACATTTATACTTTGTAGATTTTTTTGTACAAACATTATCTGAGGTGTGTGAAACCGTGGCCAATGAGCAAGAAAGAAGGCGTCTGGGTTTGCGATAAAAGCATATTGAGATCTTCTTGCCGGTAAGCTATAAAATTTAAAAAATGCTTGTACGGTCAAAATTCGAAATCGACAAAGTAGTGTAGGCAGGCGTGCTTCCTGGTACAGTACGTTGATAGCCACAAATCTAGGGAGTCCCAGACACATTCGCAGTGCTTCTCGCTCCAAGACAACTAGAGGTTTCGTTTTATAAGCAGGGCCACCCGAGAATAATATGCAACCGAATTCCATGATGGGGCGCATGTACATCTTGTACAACGTTATCAAGGTGTGCCTCCGTAACCCATATTTCCGGTTACTTAGCTTGTGTAGTGAGCCTGAAGCCCGCTGTGCTTTGGTAGTTATATACTCTATGTGAGGACTCCAGTTAAGTTTGTCATTATAAATGATTCCCAAATATTTTATAGAGTCTACTTGCTGGATGGGTTCCTGTTTATATAGAATTGAAATTGAAATTGGTTCTGCAAGCGGAAACGCCATGAGCGCGCTTTTGTTGACATTTAACGATAACGAAATCGACTGCAACCAAATTTCTAACATGTTAATATATCTTTGTAATTTAAGTTGTAATGAGTAAATACCACAGTCAGCAGCAAAGAATGCGATGTCATCAGCATAAATGTAGACAGTAACTTCTCGATCTGTTGGAATTGTGCTCATTAAAGCATGAAAGAATATTGGAGATAAGACTGCCCAGGTGAAAATTTCCTGTTGGTTTTCTGTTGGTTCCAGTATTGATGGTTTATTAGCACATTCCCCGTAGTTGATGGGACCAGTAGGTGATGGGACCAGTAGGTGATGGGACCAGTAGGTATTGGAACCAGTAGGTAATGGAACCAGTAGCTGATGGAACCAGTCACTGAAACCAGTATCCGAAACCAGCAGCTACTGGTTTCAGCTCAGGGTTGCATACATGCAACAAAATTGTTACTCACCGAGATGGAGGACGCCCCCAATCAACAAGGTGGTGCCCAAACGAACTCAAATGCATGTTTCTGCCCAATTTAGCAACTTTAGGGTTACAAGCACATAACTTTTATGGCTATCCAGATGGTTGTGCCATTCGATTAGTAAGTCAGTGCTTATTGTAACTTGCACGTTCTACATTCCTGTGCCAAGTTAACAGCATGCATTGGGCGTTAAACAAACAGCCTTAGTGTTTAAGAATTTATTGTGCTTGATCGTCAAACATCTGCTTGCGCACTTTCGATTTCAGGAGATCTTGGATCTTCTCAGCCAGGATCCTGGGCAGATTTTTTTCCGTGTCAGCAGTGTTGACGTCTTTCTGCTGTCCCCAGTGCTTGAGTGTTTCTACAAACAGACGAGTCGATTTTGAGCATTAGACAACAAAAAGTAGTGATTGCGGCAACGACAACTGCCACACCATAGAGGCAGAGCTTGGGTTTGAGCACTAAAGCTCCGACATCACTGGATTAGGAATGTGCATGACTTAGTTTCACAAGCTCCACAAAACCCAAGTTGTCCTGTTCGGCAGCTGATGGCAGTTAAATTTGGTGCACAGTTTCATGTGCAACAGATTGTCAGTTGAGCATAGGAGCCTACCATGCACCCCATCAAATTTAACCCAAACTCAGAGATATCTTTCCATATTTCCAGTACAAAGTGCAACTTCTGTTCACCCTATATACCAAAATTTTGTTTTGACAACTCGCAAAGCAAACAGCATGAATTTCACTCTTTCATTTTCGTTCATGCTGCCAGGCTGTGTAAAGATGACTTCCTGCATGCGCTGTGGAAAACTATTCATGCTAGTTGTACCTGACACAACAAGAAGTTTCTCCGGTGTCAGCGGCTGCTTGGGCTGCTCCCCCAATGCTCTCTTCCTGGAGCCAACGGTCCCTGTGACGCTCCTAGATGCAAGAACGTTGCTTCCCCATATAGCGTGGGCAGCATCCTTCACCACCAAGGTAGCCTTCTTGTTCCCAAATATTTTTTTTGCACACACACCACTTATTGTTACGCCTTTCGTCAAATGGAACTGTGAAAAAGCAAAATAATGGAGGAAAATCCCTACTGTAAGGAGCAATGAAACAAAAAATGCTGCATGTTACTTCTGCTAAACATACAACAAAACTAACAAATTGTTTAACCAATGCACCTGGCACAACACAACGATGTAGCACATGAATAGTATGTACAGTCTATCACACTTGTCTATGGTGCACAAGTGGTGTGCTGCAAATCAAATGCAGTAAAATGTTATTGGTTACTCTGTTAGAGACAATGCTTTTGAGCCTGTGCGGTTCATCTAGTATATTCAACTGCACATGAATGCAAGAAGTATCAGTGAAATTGAGTATCTGCTTTAGAATTTTGCCATATTTCATCCACACAGCACTGCTCAGGTGCTCAAGACAGGTGTGATCAGCACTGTACACCTTGCTATTGCTGATAATAAAAAAGAAAAACTGTGTGCTGGTCCCAACGGTATTCATACTTCTCTCAAAAAGTACACTGAGTAAAACTGAAGACTTGAGCATGCTAAAAAAATAAAAATGGTAAACATGCTGCAAGCAAGAAGCTTTAAGAAAGCTTTCGTAATTAACTATACCACCTAGATCTATAGAGTAGCTGTGACTACCAATAGAAAAAAAAACGGTTAAGCATGAAAAGCAGCTGCAGACAGTGACATTAAATTTCGAGCAAATTACTTACAGAGCCATCTTCCATATAAATGAAATCTCCATTTGGGCCTGCAAGAAAGATATCAGGTCCTTGTCATGGCACAAAAAAAAAAAAATTATTGTCAGAATATCTGAGGTGACATCTGAGCTGACCTGGATGTGTAGTGTTCTTTTCTCCACCAACAGTGCTTGTCCTTTCCTCTGGTTCTACAGCAGTAGATGAGCACGGTGCTACGCAACATTTAGAATTATTCAAAAATGGCTTATCTTGGTGCACAACTTGCTCTAATTGAAACAAAGTTTACTGTCTATGAAACCAGAGCTGTTACTTACGGAGAACACGTTCACTGCAGGCCATGTTGTCCATAATCAACAGATCTAAAGTTACAAAGATATAGTGACAGTAACTGTCACTCCAGTTTTGAAATGCAGGGAAGTATTATAAAAGAAGCAAAGTACTCACTTCCGACGAAGCTTTCTCCTTCATCTGTCTCAGAATGTGCTGTAATAAAAATGATTCAGGTGTAAAAGTTTAGATTTCAACCCCTCAAGCCTGTTAAATCTGGATGCTTTTGTTTAAAGCTTCATGCTAGTCAGAGCGTGCCTTAGAGCATTGGCTGCTTCTAAAAGCTACGATGAGGTGCACATCTCCAAGTCAATTCACTTCGGACTTTCAAACCAAAAATCACAATGTAACATAGCGATAAACCATACCAAGGAAAAATTTTGTTCGTTCGAGGTTTTCTCGATTGGCTACTCTGTTTTACAGTTCAAACTTTACTTTCATCTATCCACCTCCACTTTCAAAGAACCAACATCATTTCATTATCATGGCACTAGCATCTTCTATATTACATACTGACTGAAGCTGCCATCTTACTGCAGAACAGCTGAACTTACACTCCAAAGTTAATTCATGCTGTGTTTGGCGGGCACTTTTTCAAAACAAATAAAAAGTGCAGCACTCTTTGAACTCGTTCGGCAAGTTCATCAAGTAAAGCCAAATCTCTATAACCTTTACTTTGCACATACTACTGAGCGAGTTGCTTAGACAAAATATGAATAAATAAATAATAAAAAAGCTGACTTCATTAAACAGGTCAAAGTATGCTATATTACTGTCCCAGTGAAATATGGAACTGATGCATTTACTCAAGAGCATAGGTGTATGCAGTTCTTATGGGGAAACAAACCTGACAACATGCCCCGACTGCAAGGCACCCGGTCTTGTTCTACTGCAACTGCATGTACACAAAAAAAGGGTGCACAAGTTTTTATGTAGCACATGAGTTGTCATGTAATCATTATACATGGAGCTTTTGTCAAGTAAATAATGCAGAGCAAAAAGCATTCTTACGCTTGAAAAGCTTGCTTTCAAGGGATCTCTGCAGGCTTGCAACCTGCTGCTTTAGAAACTGGTTGTCGTGCTGCAGCTCCTCAGCACGCAATTTCCACATGTCTCTGTCCTTCTCAAGCTCTTTAACCACCAGCGCCTTCGTTCTCGCCTTCCACACGTCTTTCTTCTTCTTCATTTGAAGAATTTCACTTTTTGGGCACAATTCATCACTATCGGAGGACCCGCTGTCCGACGGAGTGTCTGTCCCTTTCCTTGGCTGAAATTTCATCATGCAAAAAATGACTTCATGAATTCACTAGGATGGCTTGGTGGGCTAGTTGGTATTGCATCTTGAAGGCTACTGTGCACAATAGACAGGAACAACAGAAGCAACACAAGTATCGGCGCTTCACTTTGTGCTTTCTTCTGTTGTCCCTGTCTATTTATTGTGCCCTAGCTGTAGCCTTCAAGGGTCTCATGAGGGTTTTGCTTTCAGTAAAAAAAAATGCTTCTTTTATAGTACAGTGCACTAATGAAGACCATGGCACACTTACCTGTGCTCTAGGTTTACGCCCAGAGTGCGCTTTTTCCAGATTCTTTTTAAGAATTTCGTCATACATGTTTTTTTTAGCATTTGCTCTGTCGTTCTTTTGTTTCTGAAAGAAGTCGAAAGCACAATTACAGATGATGATCAATGCAAGACCAGCAAGTTTTCAGCCGTTTCAAAATGTAGGCAGCATAAATAGCAACCTTTCTTTCAGCCTTTTTTCTTTTTGTTTGGGACTCCACGAGCTCATCAGGATCATCATCTGACGTCGTTTCTTGCATAGGTATTTTTGGTATCACCAACCTCTTGGCCCGCATTTTCGCGCGGGCGTCATCTTCGCTTTCTGTAAGAAATTACGACTATAAAATTGGAACCGTAACATTTCACATACCACACATACCTGCCAGCATCAAGACTTGCGTGTTGTACAAACCAGTGTTTGTGTCATCCACGGGGTCTCGCCAGTACGCGCTGTAAACAAAGCGGTTGTCGTAGTCGCTGGTGTCTTTGGGATCAAACTTCTCGATGTCATGCACGTGAATGACGTGTAACCGTTTGTCGTGATCGTCCAGGAAACGAACAACAGCGTACATGGTAGTACTGATGATTTAACAAAGCCTTAAATGGCATCACACACACACCAATCTCTGAAAAAAATGTAGCAGTCGCGTGTCGCGCACGTGTCGTGTCCATTAAAAATAACACCATAACAACTCCTAGCGGCAAGACTGGGCAATACCAATAACTGCGTGCGGAACAAAATAAATAAATAAATACACCTATAAACAAATAAAAAATGCTTTAAATAAGCTTATAAACAGGTGTAAAAACTGTTCATGTTATAAACAATGTATAAACTTACTAAGATATAATTAAATAGATATGTGTTTTTGAAATCCGGGTTGCAATCCAACTAATTCAACGCCGTACAAGCCAATCCAAGTCGTTTGATTGTGTGAGATCATGGAGAATGTGCGAGTCCGAGCGAACTATGAGCGAACTGTCGTGATTGTGCGCGTGAACACAACGTGTGGCTTCATTACTTAGAAGGTTTTCGGTGAGTTTGCAGTGCGATATTTGCGTGGATCCGCACTGAGGGAGTATGCCTCGTAGAAAGGAATACCTAAACCCAGGCAGCGCCTCCGCCATCCCGTATTCAACGAAAACATATCTCGAAAGATCAGCCTCGAGCGTGCAACAATCACGTCGTGGACTGCAGCAGGACACAAATGTCGCTGGCGGGTCGACTGCTCCGACAGCACTTCGCGTACTGACGCAACCTCCGCAGACTGATGTTGAAGGCGACTGTGACTCTGAATCGGCACATGAAGCGGCCCCAAGTGACGAGCCGCAGCCTTCCGTTGGCGCAGAAATGACAGACGAGCCACAGGGAGATTTAGGGAGCTTCTCTAGTGACGATTTGCTGGCACTGACTGTCAATTTTGTCCTCGAATTTGGCATCCCTTGGAAGGGAGTCGAAGCACTCCAAAAGTTGATAATGCACATACTTGAACGACATGATATACCAGTTACTAAATATCTTTTCAAGAAGAGTGTCGGGGCAGAAATAAAAGCCGCCCGGTTACACTTCTACTGTGAAAACTGTATGACGCTCCTTGCCGTAACAAGTGGCGACCTTGCAGCGCGGAATGCAGTGCGGGTAACGTGCACCGTATGCGGGCAACGTAACAGTGGGCCGCAGATGCTACGCGATGGCCACTTTTTCATAACCCTGCCCATCGCAAAGTTGCTGTCTTCGTTACTTGCCGAGAATGATGCGAGCACTGCACTCCACGAAAGACTGAATTCAATAAACGAGAGTATGTCTGTCGACAAAGATGAAATGACAGACATAATAGATGGCACCTTATACAGGGCACTTAGGCGCGAATTGACATCAAAAAATGATATCACTCTCACTGTTAACAGTGATGGAAGCGCCGTGTTCAAGTCATCGAAGTTTTCTGTGTGGCCCGTTCAAGTGATGGTGAATGAACTCCCAGTGTACATGAGGCAGAAAAATGTGCTTGTGTCTGCTCTGTGGTATGGCCAGAAACATCCCGACATGACTCTCCTACTGAACGCATTTGTTGAACAAATGGACGGTTTGTCGACCAGTGGGATCACATGGAAGGCAGGCAACGAAACTGTGCATTCCAAGGTAATTTTTTTTTAATTATTAAAGCTGCTTGAACAACACGACTTCAAGACATTCTAGTTGTAAATGCTGCACTGAGCTACAATGCATAGACGAGGCTACATTGTTGTGCCAGCTAATTTCTTCCAGTCATGATGAAATCCAGGCCACTTGGGCATAATGACACCATGGAGGATGGCACACTAGTTCATCTTTGTGTGTATTCTTTTCTAGTGCGACTTTATCTCTAAATACTGTCAATTATCTAAGTGTCAAAGTGGTATTTACTGCATTGTGTTTACTGTAACTGTTACAACTTACGGAGATCATGTCCCTTTATGCAAAAGCATGAAAAGTGCTTCTTCTGAATGGATTGTTATCAATTGAAAACTGTTAATAACATCACCCGATCTTTTCCTTGTCCTCAATGTCTACTGCAATAATTGACTTGTGTCTGGCAAAGAAAACAAGCCCTCTATCCATTTCCTTTTTGTTGTACTTCATTGCAGAGGGTAGTTAGGGCTAACAGCTTCCTTTTTTGTCCTTGCTCATGCAGGTGTACTGCTTCAGCTGCAGCGCTGATGCACCAGCACGGGCAGCCATGCAGCACCTAACCCAGTTTAATGGGTATTATGGCTGTGGATGGTGCTTGCATCCAGGGGCAGCTGTGAATGGTTAGTAAAGATGTCGCATTACTGCATAACATGGAGTCAGATTTCTGACTAGATATGTTGATCAGAGTTTCTCTCTTTTTTAGCAATTTTTATGTAAACATTCACCGTGTTTAATGTATCTGGGGTTGCCATTTCTCATCTCAGAGGCAAAAATGTGCTTTATGTCGTAGCGATTCTATGTTTCCAAATTCTGGCACATAGTATGTTTTTCTAAATGTGTTCTAGAAGTAAATTCTCAGAAATATCACTGAAAACAAGTGTGCCATTTACAATCAAGCTTAGCTGTGCGAGATTTTACAAACTTCTAAATTTGTGAGGTTCTCTGTTTTTTTTTCTTACTATTGCCAAACAGGAACTGTCAAGTATCCTGTGGACACTGTTTCACCTGACAGGACAGCAGAAGGCACAAAGGAAATCATGGCCAAGGCTGCTGAAGCTGGAAGACCAGTACAGGGAGCAAAAGGCATCACGCCTTTGATTAATCTTCAGCACTTTAATATAATCTGGGGCTTTACTCCAGATTATATGCATTGTGTGCTTCTAGGTGTGGCACGGCAGATGACGGAGGACTGGCTCTCTAATGTAGGCGAGGAATATTACATTGGGGCACCACAAACTGTGGCAGTATTAGATCAACGTTTGTGCTCTATAAAGCCGCATAGCTGTATGCCACGACTTCCCCGCTCAGTTTCTCTGAGAAAGTATTGGAAAGCCTCGGAGTGGCAGCAATGGCTACTGTATTTTTCATTGCCTTGTCTGGAAGGCCTACTTCCACGGCAGTATCTTAAACATTTTGCATTGCTTGTGAAAGGTATTGCCCTTCTTCTGCAGGACACAGTGTCCCTCAGTGACATTTCTGTAAGCACAGACTGCTTGGTAAAGTTTGTTGTCGACATGCAGTTTCTCTATGGAGAAAAAAACATGACTTTCAATGTACATCAATTGTTGCACATGGCTCAGAGTGTTCTGAACCAAGGACCTCTTTGGGCACATTCATGTTTTGCTTTTGAGTCTAACATTGGCCAAATTAAGCAGCTGGTCACATCAGCAAAAGGTGCCCCACTGCAGATTGTAGAGCGCTTAATGATGGCCAGCAACTTCAGGTATCTAAAGGCTTCAGCTAGCCCTTGCACTCTGAAGTTTTTGACAAAAGCTGGCCCATCAAATAGTAAAGGTGGTTTACTGCTCAGCAAACCCCGAGCTGTGTCTGACCAGCTGCTTCACCTTGTGCAGGACCATGTTGGCAACATCGTTAGGGGCCGTGTCATGGAACATGACCGAGTGATTGTATCACCGGGTGTTCGGTTTCACAGTGAGCAGTACTCAAGGCCGAACAAAAGTGACAGCACTGTATTGCAAATATATTTGGGAACGTGCTTGAAGTTGAAGCACATTGTTTCTATTAGGGATTCGTCAGGAAATGTAAGGATTTTTGCACTGTCAAACAAATTCTTGTCACGTCGTGCATTTGGCACTGAGCACATAATGAAATCAGAGGATGCGAATTCCCAACAGCTAGTGGAGCTGTCTGCCAGTGTTGTCCCTTGCAACTATGTAGAGGTCAATAGAAAGTGTTTTTTTCAGAGAATTTCTTTGAAAATGCTCTCTGGTGGTTGTTAAAGGGACGCTTAAGAGCAACATTGAATTAGTTTCATCATTCTATAAAAAGGTCTCATCATATAAAAATCGCACCAATACCTTCTTATACCTACTTTTTGTACTTTTTGTCAGAAACACTTCACATCTGTAAAATTAGTTTTTTTTGTTCCTTGTGTGTTGTGGCTTTATTAATAATTCACTGCTCAAGCCACCTTCTAAATTACAATGATATGAGTAGAAACCTCAGATGTGTACACCGCATTGTCATTGCATGTCAAGCTGTTAAATGAATGGGCTGTTAAAAAGAACCTCCACATGTCAGTGAACTGCAGGTGTAGATGTTTGTGGATTGTGCAGTGAAACAGTTGTTTTTAGAGGAAGTGAGAAATGCCATTTTCAATTGATTTAGCTATTGCCAATTTGTGCAAATTCATGCTGTATACTGTCGAGTGCCTCTTGAATTACTAATAAACTTCATGATTGTGAGTATTGACAATTCTCATTGTTTAAGCCCAGCTTTAGCCCTGTCTCTGGGTGTAAACATTTTGTATTATAAAAAAAAGAAGAGAAAGTGTGCGCTGTTGTACAGTACAAGGTTTAATGTGCACTGGGTTGGTCAAATGTTCCCAGGCAGTGCTGTCATAAGATTACAAGCGTAGCAGCCTGGGAACGTTTGAGCACCCCTTTATATTTGAACACACCTTGTGTGTTCAGGGTGCATGCAACTCTTCAAAATTCCTCCCTTTTTTCTCTGTATCCTTTGTACATGTATGTTTCCAAATTAAATAACAATAAAACCATTGAAATAAAAAAGAACATATTCGAACAGTCTAGGAACAGTCTAGGAATTTGTCTATGAGCTGCTTCTTTGTGCTTAGGCAGCAGTGTAGATTCACCAAACTTCATTTCAGCACCAATATGCTTTGTTCTTCAGGGCATTAAAAATATGAAACACTGTTAATGAAGCGATAGACACCTACTGTGGCTTAGGTGCTGGCTCCCTTCTGGTGTTGCACTGTTTTCTTCACGACATTTTTTATTGTTCATTTCCCCACCTGTACGTCAACCTTGTCGTACATTGTCTCTTTCTCGACTTATCTCTCTGCTTCACTATGTCTCGTGCATTTATGCCACAAAATTGGTTTCCCCATCATGTGAGCAGCATGTTAAGTTAGTATACTCCAACGAAGCAAAGCCTAGTTTATGCTTAAAAAGTCTCCGCAGCTAATCTGAACATTTTTTGTGTGTAGTGAACTACTTCTTGTGGAATAAAGGCTTCACTATCACAAGCACTATGTTCATTATAATATAAACTTATTAGAACTAGTCAGAATGTTGAAATGCAGAGCACCCACAAAAATATTCTTTGGATATCTTCTTTAGTCCTTCGAAAACCCAAGACACTGCCTTGAATTCCCTTGACTTTTGTTTTTTGAAACCTGTATAAACAGTCTCTACGTCATATTTCTCTATACTACATCTTAATTGCTCAATGTATTGGCACACCACTTTCAAGTACAGTAAAGTCTTAGTTATAATCAGAAGATACAAGCCTCATGATTGAATGTTTCGGCTAGTTAGAGTTCTCAGGAAACCACGAAGTGGACCACCACTATAATCAGTTCAAGCAGCTGAGAACCGTCCGGTATTGCCTAATGGTCCCAGCAGCATCCCAGGGTGAAACCAGTAGCCTGCTTGAACCAGTACAGAAAACCAGCAAGCATCCTGCTGGTACCAGTAGAGCCAGCAGACAGGGTACTGGTCCCAGTAAAGAACCAGTAGGCACCCCACTGGAACCAGCAGAAAACCAGTAGGCACACTGCTGGAACCAGTACAACCAGCAGGTAGCTTGCTGGGACCATCAGCAAACCAGTAAGAACCAGTAGGCACTTTGCTGGAACCAGCAGAAAACCAGTAGGCACCCTGCTGGAACCAGTACAACCAGCAAGAAACCAGCAGATTAACTGCTGGTTCCATCAAAAACCAACAACTCCCAACAGAAAACCAGCAGGAAATTTTCACCTGGGTGCTCCTTGGGGAACTCCGCGCGTTTGTTTAAATCTAGATTAGGAACATCCATCCTTGACGCAGTAGAATTCTCTTGATTTTAAAAATTCTGCCACCCACTCAATAAAATATTGTGGGAAGTTCAATCTCTCTAGCGTATTTAACAATATGAAATGCTCCACACTGTCATACGCCTTGGCTATGTCAAGCGTTACAAAAGCAGCGTATTGCCTTCTTTTACGCGCGAGCTGTATTCGGCTCTCTAAATCAGCATGGGCACACCAAATTGAGAAATCACTACGAAAGCCAATTTGGTTCGGTTTTATTACTAAATTGTCTGCCATCCAGATACTTACTCGGCTATGTAGGACCCTCTCTACTAGTTTGACCATGTTAGATGTTAGAGAGATTGGTCTGATATTATCGACTGTTAATCCTCCACCCGGATTTTTTAGTATAGGAATCACCTTTGCTATCCTCCAATCCTGCGGCACCCATGAGTTTTTTAAGGAGTAATTAATAACATTGGCGACGTCTCGAGGCGATAAATTGAACAGAATTTTAATTCTGGGTACTGTGATTCCATCTGGGCCAGGAGATGCACAGGGTAAATGTTTAATCACGTTGGATACTTCAGTCTGTGTCACTTCTTCAAAGACTTTGTCGTCGACTTGTGCCAGTTGTTTGGCACTACTGAAGTGAATCTGCTTTCCAGACCTTTACCGATTGCCTCTAAGGTAGTGGTCATTTCTTGTGCCGACAGATTATCACAAGCTACATTAACTGGTGATGGCAAGATTTTCCGAGCTCTCATATATCGGAACAGTGCTTTCATATGTTTAGGCTTCGACAGGTATTCATAATGTCTTCTGTCATAATCTTGTTTAGCTTGAGCTACCGTTCTTTTAAAGCCCGCAGCAATGAATTTATAGTCGGCCCAGTTTTGTGGGGATTGATTATGTAAGAGCTGCTTCCAAGCTGCCTGACGTCGTCGGTGCTCTCTTGTACATTCATCATTCCACCAATGGCTATATACTCTTTTTGTGGATTCAATAGTGAATTCGGCCCTTTTGTAGGATCGTTTAATGACTGCGTTTATTTTCAGTGCTTTTTTATTATCGCTCTCTTCCGAGTGAAAAGCCAATGCTGACTTCAGGTCATTCCTAAATTTAGTGTAATTTACAAATACTCTTACATTTGAACAAGATGGAATTATCGGACAAGAAATTTCAAAACTTATCGGTAAGTGGTCACTGTTGGTGCCACAGTCCAGCGCTTTCCAAGAAGTAGTAGTAATGGCTGAACTGACAAAACTTAAATCTAAGGCCGACCTGGAGTGATTACGAATAAATGTGGGGGTTCTGACGTTGAGGCACGTCAGGTCATTAGCCATTGTCCACTCCCACAAGCGTTTCCCACTAAGATCAGTTCTAAAACCCCAACTCGTGTGGTGGGAATTAAAGTCTCCAACTAAAACTTTGTCTTTGCACCACGATTTTGTAGCTAGATCCAAACTTCGTGTGTCTTGAACTCCATCCGGAAAATACATATTAACTAAAGTGAAAGGAGTGCAGTTGGGCAGTGTAATGCCTACTGCCAAAATTTCGCATTCTGGCGACATATGTTTGTATGAGCATTTGACTTTCATACTAATGCTATTATTAATAAAGAGAGCTAGACCCCCACCTCTCGATGAACGGTCTAATCGAAAAGATTGGAAGTTATTTAAATGGAACAAATTATGTACAGATAGCCATGTCTCTTGTAATGCTATAATATCAGGAGCGAATTTAGAAGTCAAGTATACCAAATCCGTAGATGCAGAATGGATTGATCGGCAATTCCAATGGAGAATCTTAAGCGACCCTATGGTTTCGAAAGAGCTGCTTCCGCTATAGCTTTCTCTAGAATGCTTTCTTTCAAGAAATCCCTCTTTGAAAGGCTCTCCTTTTCTTTCAGATACTTTTTGTTCTTTGTTTGTTTCGGTGAGTTAGTTTTCTTTGACACAGGGGCTCTAGATCTCTTCAGGGACCTAGGGTCCAAATCCATGTCATCGGAATCTATTGTATATGCAGCTTTGTCCTCACTTACACTCTGTATATCTACTGCAGAGGGTGCTGTAGACGGAGAATACGATGATGCGGTTTCAAATTCCTCATTTTGTCTGTGGACGCCTATTGCAGAGGCTCCTGCGGGCTGATAATACGATGGGGCAGTTTCAGATTCATCGTCAGCTATTGGTCGTGAACTCTCAATATGTTGGGATACTAGGCCTGACTCTCCCGCTTTACCAAATATGCGAGTCATCTGGTTAGCCAAAATTTGAGATAGAGAATCGCAAAGATTAGAAGTCAGTCGTTCCATGGCTTTTTCTAGAGCCTTTCCTATGGCCTCCGCTATATTCAGGGAAATCGACCCATTTATTTCAGAGAGATGTCGTGCTGCAACACTGGCATACCCCTGAGTTCTAGTCTGTATTTCCGCTAGGGCTTCTCGTCGAGAACAGCGCCTACGCCCTATAATTTCAAGAATTTGCATTTCTCGAGCCTTTGCAGAACAATCAGGATTATCTGCACAGTGTTGTTCGTTGCAGAGACAACATTTCTCTTCTTTAGCTTTGCAGTAATTTGTTTCGTGGTTGTCACCACACACTCGGCATCTGAGTTCTGACCTGCATCCTTTAATAGTGTGACCGTACCGCCAGCACTTCGTACACTGGAGTGGTCGCGGTGATAGCGGTTCCACTCTGTATATTAGTGGCCATGCCTTGATTTCGCTTGGGAGATTCGCTCCATCAAAGGTTACAATTACCGACTCCGTCGGCGTCTTCTGCTTCTCTACTACTCGTGCACACCTATAAACGGAAATAGCTCCAGTCACGGCAAACATCTCTAATACCTCAGACGGGGTCAAGTTAACATCGACACCGCGAACAATACCCTTCACACATGCCAGATGCGGGGAAATAAAGGCGTTCACCGGATTGGTCGCGAAACTCGAGCACGTCAATAGGTCTTGGACACAGAGCTGATCAGATAAAAAACATAGAATACCACCTCTGCCGAACTGGCGGACCTCTGTGATGCTGTGAAAGTGAGACGTCGCAGCTCTAAGCTCCGCCTGGATCACTTTCGGATTCTTCATCCGAATGAAGCCGTCATTGCTAGGGACGAGGGCCACAGGAACTGCGGGAATGCCGTTGCGTAGAAACTGATCCACTGGTATTTCCTGTGGCGGAAGTGAAGCAGACCAGAGGCAAGCCCCTGGTCCAGGTGAAGAAAACTGCATCTAAGTGAACTTTCTAGCGCTAAAAGCGCTTACTTAGCAGTAAAAGCACTATAGGAACACCTAATAAAGACAAAGAAACCACAGCCACTACACAAACTTAGGCCAAAACCCTAGAGCAAGCACGACCAGCTACTTGCGTGTTAGAGCGATCAGCCACGTTCAGCATCTTAATCCACGTCAAGCCACGTCAAGCATCTTAATCTCTTTCTTCGTCGTCGTGTGTGGTCCGTCCGTCCGTCCACAAGGCATCTCAGTTATGAAGTAGCAGGATTCAAAAAGGAGGAACGGCATTACAAGAAACAAACTAGTGCATATCGTTATCAGTACACTGAAGTAGCTGCTACAATTATTTTGTTAATTATTCATAACTACTTAGTCTAATTACATTTGTACCGAAGAAGTTACTTTCCTAATTATGAAAATGTCAATGAGGCAAATGTGCAAGTGTTGAAATGACATCTGACTTTGCTATTTCCAACAATTGTATAAAGTGCATGCTAATTTTTTTTTCTGTGAATAAATAATGTGCGCGAAGTATAAAAAAATAACACTTAACTGCGTTCACACCCGCAAAAGAAAGGAGCGCCCTCAAATAATCTTGCTGGAAGCAACCGCTTTGCCTCTTTTCCATTGCCAGAGACGGCGTTATGCACATTGGCGAGGGTACACTTCGGGTGCCAACATGCATGTGTGCTAATTTTGCAGGGATTCCTTCCACTTGATTGCACGTCGCTATCGCCATTCACATCTCACCGTAAACTGTTCGCAGCTGGATCACAGCTCTGATTATAGCGATTACAGCTTGACTGTGTAAGATCAAGGCGGTGCGTTTCTTCGGACAGGAAGTACCAGATAGCGCAACACGTACTTTTTTTCCCTCCATTTCCTTTGTTGCTACTGGCTATCTCAAAGTGAGCTCATTTGAGGGCACTTCTTAAAGTAGGTTGGAAGACAATCTGTTCTCATTGACGCAGTGCATCGAAATAGCAGAAAAGAAACACAGGCCCCTGTGACTAGCATATTTGGATAGCGTGGTTCAATAGGTCTTGTGGGGAATACTGGACACGCTAGGTGTGGAAGATGGAGTCACTAATCTTTTAAAGGATATCTATAAAAGTAACAAGGTAGTTATAAAGTGGGGAAAACAGGTATCCAAGCCCACAGAGGTAAAAAGGGGGCTTAGGCAGGGGTGCCCTCTGTTTCTCTTGTTATTCATGATGTACCCACAAGGAATAGAGGACAAATTAGAGGGAAATGGACTGGGCTTCAACCTCTCTTTCATCAAACAAAGAAAACTCGTTGAACAGGCACTACCAGCATTGATGTACGCAGATGATATAGTGCTAATGGTCGACAACAAGGAACATTTGCAGAGATCGATGGACATCTGCGGTAATAAGGGAGATATGTTAGATTTCAGATTCAGTAAGGAAAAATCAGAAGTCATGATTTTCAAAGACAACGAAGGTAGTGAGCTTAGAATACAGGAAGTCACGCTAGAGATAACAGATAAATACAAAGATCTGTGCGTATGGATAAGCAATGGGACCGAGTACCTGAGGGAACACGAAATATACGTGACGACTAAAGGTAACAGGAATGCAGCAGTGATGAAAAATAGAGCACTGTGGAGTTACAATAGGTATGATGTTGTGGGAGGAATATGGAAAGGGGTCATGGTTCCTGGGCTGACGTTCGGCAATGCGGTCTTGTGCATGAGATCAGAAGTTCAAGCAAGATTAGAAATTAGGCAACGTGGAGTGGGTAGGCTTGCTTTAGGAGCTCACGGGAATACACCAAATCAGGCAGTACAAGGTGATATGGGATACACATCATTTGAGGGCAGGGAAGCTAGCAGCAAGATAAAATTTGAGAAGTGATTGAGAGAAATGGGGGAGGATCGAGCGTTGGGCTAGGAAGGTATTCAGCTACTTGTACATGAAGAATGTCGATACAAAATGGAGGAAGCGAACCAGGAAATGGACAGAAAAATTTTCATTCAGAAAGGCAAATTGAAATAGCCACTGAACAAATTGAGAAAGTAATCACGTAGGATAATAAGACAGTGTGGACATACATGAATCTAATGAGACTCTTTGAGCTAGAGCTTGCTAAGACGCGTAACAAGTCACCCCGGAAAAGAAGACACAAACCCAAAAGTTGGTGGGATGAGGAAGTTAAGAGAGCCATAGCAAAACGTCAGCAAGCCTCTAGGGAAAACAGACATGCTAAGCAGCGTGGTGAACCAACAGATGATGTTGAAAGAAAATGGGAAACCTTTCTAAGCTGTAGAAGGGCTGCATCCCTTCTGATCAATGAAAAGATTAGAAGAAAGGGAGCTCAGTGGCTGGCAGAAGTACATAAAAAAGATAGAAAAGCAGCTGCGAAATTTTGGAACCATCTAAACTCCCTAAGTGTGATGGTTAAGGAAGTTCGTCACTAAGTTTGTTGATAGCGGACGAGAAAGGATTAACATGAACTTTTTATTTCATGGCATGGGTGGAAGGCTGACGGCGTACGGAGACGCTACCGTGTGCAGCGCCGTTGAGTCGGACGTCGCGGCCAACCCAGCAGTCAGGGTCGCAACTCCGGAGGTCCAGAATCAGGCCACGGCTCACGACGACCACACCCGGTAGGCCTCGTCCACGAACCTGCTCTCGGCCACTGCACCCAGGCAGGAGCCGTTCAGCAGGTCTCTGCCTTGGACCTTGAACAGACACACCGGAGCTCGACCTGGCCGACACGTACGGGTCTCACGTCCAGCTCAGGAACGTTACCAGGAACTCGTCCTCTCGAGCGGCGCACCGCTTCCTCTGCCTTCGTGGCCTCAACCCTCCAGCTCTCTTTTCCGCACGTTCCTTCTTGGCCAGGGCACCGCCAGGTACCCTCGGGTGCACCCCGCAGCTTATGAGCTCGTGGCCCACGTCCGAGTCTGGCGCGTCGCTCGGCACCACTCGGCGATCCTAGATTCAGCCAGCAACTCCCCTGGCATCTGAATCCTCGGCCACCCTAAATCCTCGCCCGGCTCCGTGCTCCTCTGTGCGCACTCCCGCGTCTAGCCCGGCAGAACATCTCGCTCGTCCCTTGCCGAAGTGCGACGCTCTGGTGACACCGGCACTTGATGGCATGGGTGCGGCTACGGAGAAGCAACCCGCATCGGAGACGCGATGCTCCATGCGAGGCATGGCCAGCCTGTCTAGCGAAGAGCGTGCGCCGAGACGCGATGCTCGACGCAACCGTGACCATTAGCCAGGCCACGTTCATCGCTGTGTCGAACGGCTGACCGTGGAGACGCCTCGCCGAGATCCGCGATGCCCTCGGCAAGGAAGAGAACAGCAGGCCAGGCCGCGCCCCGAGATGCAGTACTCGTGCCGGCAACGCCGCCCCAGCTGGTAGTTGGACGACAGTAGCGTGGACAGCCGCGTTCCCCGGCCGGAACCTAGATCGCCTGCGTCCGACGCCTCGGCCCGCTGTCTCCCGTCTGCCGCTGCTTCGGCTCGTCCCCAGCCACAAAGCCCACTGCCACGTGATGGTCGCCCGTGGCCCAATCGTGGCACACCACCTCTATGGGCCACCACAGGTCATCAGCTTATTCGCTGACACTCGCGCGCACATTACACGCGCCTTGTCCCGCACTACCGTCGTTGTCGTTTTCTTCACTCATCACAATCACCCCCCGCACAATAAAGTTGTTTCAGTCAAACAACTTTTCTCACAATGCACAGTGATGAGGAAGAACAGTCCCGTGGACTCACGACTCTCGAGCAGTGGTGGCGGAGATGCCTGGACCAGCGCGGCCTCGGGCCTCGTTTCCGAACTCTCTGGTCCCTCATTCCTTTTTCCTCAGCGCTCACCCATGCCAGCAAAGCCTCACCACTCAGCCCCATCTCCTTCCCTAGCTCAACTAGCTTTCTCTTGTCGTCCATCCTCGTCCGCCACACACAAACAACGTGAGGCTCTCAGATGTAAGGCGAGAGCTTAGTCCTGTCGCGCGGACGCCAGAAATTGTGATGGTTAAAGGACGTTCGTCACTATGTTTGTTGATAGCGGACGAGAAAGGATTAACATGAACTTTTTATTTCATAGCATGGGTGGAACGGCTGACGGCGCTCGGATATGCTACCGTGTGCAGCGCCGTTGAGTCGGACGTCGCGGCCAACCCAGCAGTCAGGGTCGCAACTCCGGAGGTCCAGGATCAGGCCACGGCTCACGAGGGCCACACCCGGTAGGCCTCGCCCACGAACCTGCTCCCGGCCACTGCACGCAGGCAGGAGCCGTTCGGCAGGTCTCGGCCTTGGACCTTGAACAGACACACCGGAGCTCGACCTGGCCGACCCGTACGGGTCTCACGTCCGGCTCAGGAACACTGCCAGGAACTCGTCCTCTCGAGCGGCGCACCGCTTCCTCTGCCTTCGTGGCTTACGTCCGAGTCTTGCGCTTCGCTCGGTACTGCTCGGCACCCCTCAGTGATCCTCGATTCAGCCAGAACTCCCCTTGCACCTGGATCCTCGGCCACCCTGAACCTCGCCCGGCTCCGTGGTCCTCCGTACACATGCCCGCGTCTCGCCCAGCAGAACGTCTCGCTCGTCCCTTGCCGATGTGCGACGCTCTTGTGGCACCGGCGCTTGATGGCATGGGTGCGGCTACGGAGCAGTCAACCCGCATCGGAGACGCGATGCTCCATGCGGGGAATGGCCAGCCCGTCCAGCGAAGAGCGTGCGCCGAGACGCGATGCTCGACGCAACCGTGACCATTAGCCAGGCCACGTTCATCGCTGTGTCGAACGGCTGACCGTGGAGACGCCTCGCCGAGATCCGCGATAGCCTCGGCAAGGAAGAGAACAGCAGGCCAGGCCGCGCCCCGAGATGCAGTACTCGTGCCGGTAATGCCGCCCCAGCTGGTGGTTGGACGGCAGCAGCGTGGACGGCCGCGTTCCCCGGCCGGAACCTGGATCGCCTGCCTCCGACGCTTCGGCCCGCTGTCTCCCGTCTGCCGCTGATTCGGCTCGTCCCCAGCCACAAAGCCCACTGCCACGTGATGGTCGCCCGTGGCCCAATCGTGGCACGCCACCTCTATGGGCCACCACAGGTCATCAGCTCATTCGCTGACACTCACGCGCACATTACACGCGCCTTGTCCTGCACTACCGTCGTTGTCGTTTTCTTCACTCATCACACTAAGAAATAAGACGAGCCTAGAGCAGAGTTTAAAACTACAGCCCAAGGTGCCAGGCTAGAAGGGGACGAAGCTATTGATTATATGAGAACAAGGGTGACAGAAAAATTTCAACAAAGAAGTACTTTATGCACCACAATAGACAAGGACGATTCAAGTGGTGCAATGGCTCCATTTTCACAACGAGAGTGGGAAAGGGCTGAGAAAAGGGTTCCTAGTAGTACATCAACAGGCCCAAATGGCATTCCAATTAGGCTGATAAAGACATTAGGTCTGAAGTCTAAGCAGGCTTTGAGAGAGGCAGCGAGCAAAATAATAATCGATGGTGAAGTTCCCGATGGATGGAAACTTAGCAGGATGAGCATGATCTATAAAAGAAAGGGAGACAAAGCTGACATAAACAACTGCCGTCCTATAACAGTGACATCAGTGGTCTACAGGCTGGAGATGCAGATTATAAAGGAAAGACTGCAGGCATGGATAGAAGATGAGGGGGTGCTGGGGGAACTGCAGCATGGGTTTCGGAAGCACAGGAGGTTGGAAGACAATCTGTTCTCACTGACGCAGTGCATCGAAATAGCAGAAAAGGAACACAGGCCCCTGTGGCTAGCATTCTTGGATATCAAGGGAGCGTACGATAGCGTGGTTCAAGAGGAATTGTGGGGAATACTGGACACACTAGTCGTGGAACATGTAGTCACTAATCTTTTAAAGGGTATCTATAAAGGTAACAAGGTAGTTATAAAGTGGGAAAAACAGGTATCCAAGCCCGCAGAAGTAAAAGGGGGGCTTAGGCAGGGGTGCCTCCTGTCACCATTATTATTCATGATGTACCTACAAGGATTAGAGGCAAAATTAGAGGGAAGTGGGCTGGGCTTCAACCTCTCTTTAGTCAAACAAGGAAAACTGATTGATGAGGCACTACCAGCATTATTGTACGCAGATGATATAGTACTAATGGCCAACAACAAGGAAGATTTGCAGAGATTGATGGACATCTGCGGTAATGAGGGAGATGTGTTAGATTTCAGATTCAGTAAGGAAAAATCAACAGTCACAATTTTCAAAGACATCGAAGGTAGTAAGCTTAGAATACAGGAGGTCACGCTACAGATAACAGGTAAATACAAATATCTGGGCGTATGGATAAGCAGTGGGAGCGAGTACCTGAAGGAACACGAAATATACGTGACGACTAAAGGTAACAGCAATGCAGCAGTGATGAAAAATAGGGCACTGTGGAGTTACAATAGGCATGATGTTGTGGGAGGAATATGGAAAGGGGTCATGGTTCCTGGGCTGACGTTCGGCAATGCGGTCTTGTGCATGAGATCAGAAGTTCAAGCAAGATTAGAAATCAAGCAACGTGGAATAGGTAGGCTTGCTTTAGGAGCTCACGGGAATACACCAAATCAGGGAGTACAAGGTGATATGGGATGGACATCATTTGAGGGCGGGACGCTAGCAGCAAGATAAAATTTGAGAAGCGATTGAGAGAAATGAAGGAGGAGCGTTGGGCAAGGAAGGATTTCAGCTACTTGTACATGAAGAATGTCGATACAAAATGAAGGAAGCGAACCAGGAGGTTGACTGGTAAATACTTAGAAAACAGCAGGTGGCCAAACCAAAAAGAACTATCGGTTAAGACGAAAGTGAATGAAACTGAGACTGACATGTGGAGAATGGGCATGATTAAGAAGTCCGCACTAGAGACTCCTTGAACCTTTAAGCAGGAAATTGCCAAGGAAAGGATTTATGATAATACTCGGGGTAGTTCTCCTTTGTTTGAGGCAAGGACGGGAGTACTGCGAACCAAGACATATCGGGCCAAATACGAAGGGGTAGATACAGTATGCAGTGCGTGTGGAGAGGAAGAAGAAACTGCCGAACACTTGATAATGTTCTCTAAAGGGCTTCACCCTATAGTTCAGGATGATGGCGCAGAGTTTTTCAAAGCTCTAGGGTTCAGGGACCGGGAGGGCAAAATAGACTTTAAGCAAGTAGACTTAACTAGAAGGAGGTTATCTGATTGGTGGCTAAAGTCAAGGCACGAGTGAAAATTAAACTCTTCACTGCAAAGTACGAATCCTCAAACTCACTTTTTAAGGAAAAAAAAATAAATACAGTTTTGGGTTCATTACGTATCACGGCTTGGTGGCGCTAGCCACCGCCTGATCTAAAGGGTACAGCGATATCCATTTATTCAACGATGCGGGAATGTAAAGGTGCTTTGCGCAAAAGGGGGACAAAGCTGACATGTACCACTATCGTCCCATAACAGTGACATCAGTGGCTTACAGGCAGGTGAGGCAGATTATAAAGGAAAGACTTCAGGCATGGATAGAGAATGAGGGGGTGCTGGGCGAACTGCAAAATGGGTTTCGGAAACACAGGAGCTTGGAAGACAATCTGTTCTTTCTGATGCGGTGCATTGAAATAGCAGAAAAGGAACACTAGCTGGCTCCTGTGGATAGCATATTTAAAGGAAACGTATGATAGCGTGCTTCAATAGGTCTTGTGGGGAATACTGGACACACTAGGTGTAAAGGACGGAGTCACTAAGCTCTTAAAGGATATCTATAAAAGTAACAAGGTAGTTATATTATGGGAAAAACGGGTATCCCAGCCCACAGAGATAAAACGGGGGCTTAGGCAGGAGTGTTCCCTGTCACCGTTATTATTCATGATGTACCTACAAGGATTAGCGGCCAAATTAGAGGGAAGTGGACTGGGCTTCAACCTTTCTTTCGTCAAACAAGAAAAACTCATTGATCAGGCACTACCAGCACTAATGTACGCAGATGATATAGTGCTAATGGCCGACAACAAGAAAGATTTGAAGAGATTGACGGACACCTGTGGTGATGATGGAGATAGGTTAGATTTCAGATTCAGTAAGGAAAAACAAAAGTCATGATTTTTAATGACAATGAAGGCAGTGAGCTTAGGATACTGGAGGTCACGCTAGAGATAACGGATAAATACAAATATCTTAGCGTATGGATCCGCAATGGGACCGAATGGGACCAAGCTCTGCAAGTACAATAGGTATGATCGTGTGGGAATTAGGAAAGCTGCCAGAGTCCCTCGTCTGACTTTTGGCAATGCGGTCTTGTGCATGAGAATAGAGGTTCACGCAAGATTAGAAATTAAGGAACGCGGAATAGGTAGGCTTGCTTTAGGAGCTCACGGGCATACACCAAATCAGGGAATACAATGTGATATGTGATGGAAATCATTTAAGGGCAGGGAGCTAGCAGCAAGATACAATTTGAGGAGGAATTGAGAGAAATGGGGGAGGAGCGTTGGGCTAGGAAGGTTTTCAGCTACTTGTACATGATCGAGGAATGTCCATACAAAATGGAGGAAGTGATGCTGAAAATTGGCGGATTAATACTTAGAAAAGTGCAGGGGGCCAAATCAAAAATAAGTATTGGTTATGAAGAAAGTGAAGGAAACAGAGACTGACATGTGGAGAATTGGCACGGTTAAGAAATATTCACTAGAGATCTATCGAACTTTTAAGCAGGAAGTTGCCAAGAAAAGGATCTATTATAATACTCGGGGTAGTTCTTTACTGTTTGAGGCCAGGACGAGAGTACTGCGAACCAAGACATATCAGGCCAAATACGAAGGGGTACCCACAATGCAGTGCGTGTGGAGAGGAAGAAGAAACTGCCGAACACTTGATAATGTTCTGTAAAGGACTTCACCCTATAGCTCAGGATGATGGCGCAGAGTTTTTCAAAGCACTGGGGTTTAGGGACAGGGAGAGCGAAATAGACTTGAAGTGGGTAGATATAACTAGAAGGAGGTTATCTGATTGGATGCTAAAGTCAAGGCGCCAGTGAGGATTGGACCCTTCACTGCGGGGTGGGAGTCCTCGGCCTCACTATTTGAAGAAAAAATAAATCTAGTTTTTGGTTCACTAAGTACTACAGCTTGGTGGCGTTTGCCACCGCCCGATCTAAAGGGTACAGCCATATCGATTCATCCATTCATCCAGCGAGCTTTGTCATTTGCGCGTTTAGTGGAACTACTAACTTCTCTTTAAGTGGTCGGATAAGTTAGTGTGCATTTTCTCTGTTAGGGGCGCTCAACACGGCTAAAATTTTTATTACAGGATGTATAAAAAAACGTTAAAAAAGTAGTTACAACGTCGTTTTTATAAAAATTGAATAAAATATTTTTGTTTTATTTTTACTGACATAACAAGAGCGGTGATTGTTTAAGTTCAAGTATTAGGATTATTCTGATGTTCGATTCGCCTGCACCACGTAACTTGGAGTTTTAAACGCTCGCTGACACGACGTTGTCCCCGAGCTTTAAGTTTATGGACGAAGGACTTGCGGTCTGTGGCTGCACTTATCAAACATTAGAATCAGTAGGACATCTGAATGCCCTTTGAATTCCAAGTTTTCTGGTGTTGTTTTGCAAGGCAAGACTGACGGCGTGCATGTATATTTTTTTGGCGAGTGAATATCGCATTTGGCGCAATTTTATCGAGGAATTCGCAAACGTAGAGAGCCATATTCCATGCCGTGATTGTTCGTGTTACAGGTTTCCAAGAATCTGCGCTGCGTTCTGCCTGGGAACGTGCTGTTCGAAGAAATAGTTGGAAGGCTACGGACGGTGACCACCTCTGTTTTTTTTTTTTTACTTCGAAGAATGCTGCTTCGACAGAACGGGGCAGACAACCAGACTGTGGCCTGGCAGTGCACCTTCGATTTTTGCTGCTTTTCAAGTGCATCTGCAAAAACCTGTTACTTTCTACCACCTTGATGCAGCTTCAATAGAATGTATACTATAGTCACAAAAATAAGTAATTGCGTCAAAAACAAGATGAGACACGTACCTTTGAAATCCACCCTATCTTGCCGACGAAACCGAAACCAAAACACCTATAGACGAAGTTGCCAAAATGAGTGAGTGGTGTTATATAAAACATCGAGCTACATCCTTTCTAGGCTCTGAAGGCTGCGCTTGCCATGGCAACACACATCGCCAACGGAAGTTGATAAATAGTAAGCACAACTAACGCCGCTGCAATCGTTCTTATAAACGGTTCATTTTGGGGTACGTCTCCTGGAGTTTGTCGGTTGCACGCGACAGCGGTACTTCGGTTTTGGTTCCGCCTGTGAAGTGGTCAGAATTCGATAACCCTAGAAAAGTTACTGGTGACTCTCAGTTTACTCAACTTCCTCTCTTTTCTAACTTTAGCTTTAATTATTTCAACTTCCTTATATATATATATATATATATATATATATATATATATATATATATATATATATATATATATATATATATATATATATATATATATATATATATATATATATATATATATATATATATATATATATATATATATATATATATATATATATATATATTGTCTGGTAATCTGCCCATATATAAAGCACATATATAAAGAGGCGAGGCAAATGTCATGTTCCCCTTGATTTTGAGTATTGGCAAGCACATTTCTTAAAACTCCAATATATACTACAACCATTTTGCATCCCAATAGCGCGCCAGCAAGCTCGATATGCGAAGCGTCCCTCCACAACAGATTGATCTGAAAGCGTGCAGCTGACAATGGGTGCATGAAATAATTTGTTTAATAAACAAGAAGATGTATTTATTCGTTGGTGTAACCTAAAAGTGGTTTCCATCTCGTTTTTTTTTTTTTTTTTTATCGTGGAACTGCATACCGACGCGCGCAACGCGCGTATTCCATTGCGGTCTATGGTGGTTCGACCATGTTTTTCCTCTAGCAATATGGCCGCTAGCGGCTTGGCTTGCTCTTGTTGGTGGCGGTACAATACTAGTACACTACAGGGGCGGCCAGGATTACCACTCCAGAGGTTCTCCTTGCCTGACACTCGAAAAGCAGCAGCCCATTGGCATCGATTGCGTTTCTTGTTCAAATCTTCCGCAGTTAGCTGCTGTACTTTTTGTCGATCGGCATTGCGAAGCTCCGTTTCAATTCAGCTTTGATATATCAATGCGAGCTTGTGAGTCAGACTTTAGGGGCCGCTACGACGAAGCGAACGTGTCTAGAAGCTGTGAACCACCTTCCTCCGTGCTGTGAACCACCTTCCTCCGTGCTGTGAACCATGTCAGCTGCTGTGCTTCATCGACCTCCGGCTGCGCAGCCTCCAGCGTGAAAATTCAACGCCGGCAAATCGCGCGAAGACTGCCTACGAAGACGGAGTAATCTTGCACAATGTGGGCGTGTTCGCCGTTGAGTGAAAATGCGCTGCTTTGCATCTGAGCATGGCCCTTTTCTTTTGTATGCGCTACAGTTTTTGTCATTTCATAAATTATTTCGACTAATACAGCTAATGAGATGCATACCTTGTGAATGTTTGAGATTGTTGTCACATTCGCTTAACATTTCTTTACTGCTAAAATTTGTAGCACAGATCACAGCATAAGTTCTACTTGTTTCTGATTGAAATGAGTCTGCTGCAATATATGCTCATAAATTCAATACATAGTAGAGCCAAGTGAACCTTCAGTACATATACGCATTTGTACATTTTTCGTAAGTTTGCAGTGAAGCATACTACATTTGCATGAACTATATAGTCCATCCAGTTCGGGAATTCCCTAACTTTGTCCTCTGAAGAACGTCACTAAAACGAATTCATCGTAATGCCATCCACAAGACAAATTCACAAAAACAGCAGGGCTATGTCCACACTACCTTTCTTATATGCAGTTTTCCCATATACATTCTTTTTAGTCATGCATCAAAAATCCGTTCACGCTTCTACCAGAGTAATCGGAACTTTTTTTTTCTTACAACCCAACCGCAGCCTCCAAGGAACTGCTCATATTTGTGTACGCTTGAATACCTCACCACTCAGAACCTACCTCAAGTCAGCGGAGAATGTGTCATCACTGAAAGCAAGCTCATGAGCCAAAATCCTCGCAATGTATGGTTGAAGGCACCTTATTTATTAAACATAATTTGTTCAATCATTTATGTCTTACCCTGCTCTTTTTTTTTCTTCTGAGAAAACTAGACTAAAGAGAGACTATTGATTTTCAAGCTACCCACATCCAGTCGTAAGAAGCTATACAGTTGCCATAGTGACAACCCCATGCGCCATCAATATGCCAGCTGGACAAACGGAAGCCTTTTACTGAAAAACAGTGAAAGCGTACGGTATGTTCAATCTGTACAAAGTTGGGTGCACAGATTGTTGTTTCTTTCTTTATGAAATACTGAGTTTACAGGAAATTGTAGGCTTCAAAACTCTTTAACAGTGCTTGTCATGGGCTGCACATACTGTGCTTCACTCTACGTGTCAAATTTGCATAGAGTATCACATATAACCAGGTAACGAATGGGCTTGTAGTAGTGCATATTTAGAAGCACTTCTTTTTCACATTTTGTATAGATTGCTGTGAATGTAAAGACTGTTGCAAGACAGTGGTAGCTACAGCTATAGTAGTGTTGAAACAGATACTGATACCGCATGCATGTTGGGACTGACACTATCAAAGGTCTAAAAAAAAAGACTGTGCAAGAACTCAAGCCTTCATTAAGCAAGACATGTTTTGCAGAGGTAGCAATCACAGAGCCGAACCATGAGAGTAAAATACCTAAAAGAATAAGGAAGAACGAGAATAGGTGGATCGCATTCGGCAAGCACTTTCAAATCATGAATGATAATCTGTCACTAACCCTCAAGAAGAAGGTATATAACAGCTGCGTCTTGCCCCCACTTACCTACGGAACAGAAACCTGGAGACTTACAAAAAGGGTTCAGCTTAAATTGAGGACGACGCAGCGAGCGATGGAAAAGAAAATGATACGTGTAACTTTACAACACTAGAAGAGAGCAGAGTGGATCAAGAAACAAATCGGTGTTAAGGATATTGTAGTTGAAATCAAGAAGAAGAAATGGACATGGGCTGGGCACGTAGCACGCAGGCTGAATAACCGCTGGTCGTTAAGGGTAACGATTGAACTCACAGAGAAGGGAAATGCATGAAGTGAGTACGGAAGGTTAGGTGGGCCAGTAATATTAAAAAGTTTGTACGTGTAACGTGGCAGCAGAAAGATCAGGATTAAGTTGATTAACTGATCATGGGAGAGGCCTTTGTCCTGCAGTGGGTGTAATCAGGCTGATGGTATGCCAAAAACAAGCACCGACATGCACTCAAGCAGTGAGCCTTAGTGTTTAAATGTATCTCAATATTTGTGCTTCGAAACATGTTTGTTTGCATGACAGAGTTAACGCAATCAAAATTATATGTAATCAGTAATTTGCATTTGCTTGCATTTATTCCAGTGTGACTCCATGACCACCATTCCTAGCTTGTCCAAGGGCTCCAGTTCAGCGTCCTAAATCTCATCTGCTGAGAAATGCTGCTGTTCAGTTGTTTTCCTCCTCTAGTTAATTTAGTTTGGTTTGTTTTTGCAAAATTTTGTGATCACTCTGGACAGACATGTGCGAGCACCAACGAAAACAAGGGGCTCCCAGTTTGAATTAGCTGTTGTAGATACCAATGTGTTCAAATCGTTGAGAGATTTCCTTGAATAGAAATGCACAGGTCTGTGCGCTTCTACTTAGCCGAGTTCAAATAACGACCTTTTACTGTAGTATTATTTGTTCTATGTAAAATACCTGATGCACAATAAGGGATTTTTAAAAGTATGTTAGTTTTTAACAGAACAATGACTGAGTGCACTCAGTAGGTATAGTCAAAGTTGGCCAGTGTTTGTATATGTTGATAATTCGAAAGTCTACTAACAGCTATTTCCTTGATATTGGTGTGAAATATGTAGCCAAAAGGACTAGTTTTGTATGATACCCGTGTTAAGAGTGAGGCAGACAGTTAGAAAGTAGTGAAGAATAAAAATGTGAATTCAGCTTCTGCTGTTGTTCATCGTTTGAGCAGTGTCTTTATTGACTATGCACAATTGGCACAAGCATAAAAACTTTGAAGGTCATTCAGAAAATAAGGGCCATTTGGTTCCAAGCAAGCAAATATTCATTAGCAAACGTTTTCATTTATGGGTTTAGTTTAGTAAAAACCTACTTAACTTTTCTACAGAATCACTGCTAACTTCTTAGTGCTTCTTGTACAGTTGCAGTAGTTTCTTTAGTCAAACTGAATAAAAGATCGCCGCTTGATAATTGAACCTGTTGTGAACGGTGATCGGGGATTTCTGACTGTCTTCAAAGTGTACCCAGAATAACTGTTTCGAGTGAAAGAGGAAATAATCACTCGGTGCTGGCACAGAACAGTAGGGCAAGCAATTAGTGTTGCCTACCAAAATATTTGATCTTGCTATTAGTTCTCATTGTGGTGCAAGGACGCATGTTGTCATGTAGGAAGACGATTCCTGATGAGAATTTATGAAGTCATCAACGTTTATCGTACTTATTACTGTGGTGAGTGTTTCACAGTATATGTCAGCTGTAAATGTGGCCCACATTTTATGAAATTCAACACTGAAAATTTCCTTTTTGACTTGGAAAATGGTAGCCATTTTCTAACAGGAGTAAGCTAATTGCTTGAATTTTTTTCGGCTTTTGTGAAAAGGAGGGGTGGCACCACTGTGTTGTTTCTGCAGTTGCGTACACTTTGAAGCGTCGTCACTTGTGCAAACAGTGTGCGAAAACAAATCGTCCCGGTTTTATTGGTAGCAGTTCAGAAACGCTCATCCACTTAATGTCCTTTAGGGTTTGAGTTGGTCGGTAAGCATTTTTGGAACCTAGCTTTGTGATATCTGGGCATATGGGCTACAATTGTGCAAATTGTAGCGAGGCCAATAAGGGGAACTTTGTTTTACAGGCCGGTAACTATTAGTCCTCAATCTATTGCAATATCCTATCCACTTGAACAGTTTGGTTGGTCTGGATGCTTGGCATGGTGCTCCACTCTTATTTGTATGCATTTGTGCAGCCATTTCGGAAGTCTCAACGCCGTGTTCCGACACTTGTTTTACTCCTCACAGTTGATTCATGAACTGTGCACAACTCCTCGTAAATTGGAAAAGCTAGTGATTCTTTTTTATGAAAAATTGTAAATACAGTGTGCAACCCACAACAGGTGGGAGAAACAATATTCGTCAACATTGTTGTCTGCGTTCCACGTCAAGCAGATGACTACTGAGCCAGAACAATCACTTCAGTACTTTCGCTGAGAAGTAGCAGATTGTGCTGTGCACATAACTCTTCAGTCTGACCTGCAAATACTTAAAGACTAGGAAATGGCCCTTACTTTGTGAATAAACATCATAGAACATTTCATTATGCAGATTTGACTGCAATGATTATTCACTGCCTATTTTTTATTATTGCTACCTTGACTTCCAGCACTTCTCAGCTGTCTATAGTGTTATTGGTGTTTCATATGTTCCTATTGTACGTGTATATGTCATGTGCAGTGTATTGCAAGTGCTATATACTGGTGCATGATTTCTTTTTTACGAGTGAGTGCTTCTGGGAGCACCAACAGGCATCCTCTATCTCGTGTGTCAGCTGATCTACAGTAGGCGAGCGAGGGCAAGGGTAGCTAATTTTCTTAACTTGTAATTCGTGACAACTTTCACAAGAATGTTGACTTGCTGAAATGTTTGACTCGGGCTTTCACTATTCGCCAACTGTTACTCAATTAAAGTGCCTGTCACTGAAACCCATTTATCTCTTTTGGAATGTAAACAAAGTTTCCTTTTCAACATGATCCTGTAAATGGTGTTTTCCCAGGATGCATTTGCTTACCACAAGTGGAAGTTGATCTAGTTAGTCGTAAGAAGATTGGACGCACAGGTAAGAACATGAATTCTAAACACAACATCGAGAACAATGTTATATGCAGGGATACCGAGCACAACAGCGTGGGGTCATTTCTTTTTATTCAACATGATGTGCTTCTCACCAATTTGTTATCAAATATCATAATGCGGCTGAGGCTAATCGTACTGACACTGCACTTTTTGAGAGCATGTGTGGTGAGAAAGACAATGGGCAGCACAGTACCAAGTATTGTGCAAGGGGGTACGGGCAATGGAATGGCATTGTTGGCACGCCTGTTCTAGGCACGGCCGTTCGAGTAAGTTGAAGGCACGCTAGTTCAAGGCGTGGCGCTTTGTCAAAAACGCATTAAATTCACCATTTTCTGCAAGTTTCTGTCGGAAATTAAGGTTGTGTCTACGAATTTTAGCACCCAATTTTTTAGTTTGCTGAAAACCTTGAAGGCAAATATTTTGTTCAGCATACGTAGTAAATTAACGCTCGTTTTGAGTGCAAACATTGTAAGACTCATGATATCTGTGCTCTTGCCAACAGAAACTAATTGATTCGCACAGTGATGTGTTTGTATGTACATGGACATAGTATGTTGATGTTGAAGGCGGGTACAATAAATGTCATCGCATGTCCAAGATTTAACATGAACTTTGTTTATTTTCCACACACCCTCAACTTCGTGACCCCCTGCTGACGGACTGTTTTTTTTTTTTTTTTTCCAGGAAAGGTGGCAGCTCTACTCGGAGTACAATTTGAAGAGAGTGAGAAATTCAAGATCACCGTTCGCAACAGGTTCAATTACCAGGTTACGATTTCTTATGCAGTTTGTATAAAAAAACTACTGTGACAATATAAAAAGTGTTAAAAAGTTAGCAACGATTCTGTTGAAAAGTGAAGTAAGTTTTCGCTAAACTAAGCCCACCAATAAAAATGTTCGCTAATGAATATTTCCTTGTTTGGAACCAAATGGTCCTTATTTTTTGAATGACCTTCAAAGATTTATGCTTTGCATTGACAGATGAATAAATGAGTTTTTTTTTTGTGTGCCAATGGTGCATAGTCATCAAAGACACTGCTCAAACGAAAGATAGTGGCAGAAGCTGAATTCACATTTTGACTGGGAATTCATATTCCAATGACTGGGCAGTCTGAACAACCTCAAATGATGAAGGGGAAGTAATTAGAATAACTTATCAGTTCTAATATTATCATCTTTTCACCTATGCAGATGTGTTCTTTCTTAGCTGACATGCTATTGCCACAAATGCAGCTCATTTCAACCCTGAAATGGTATTGATATTTTTTTGCAAAGTCACTGAGTCATTCTGATCAATAACAGATTAAGTGCTCTGCATAACTTTTGTAGATTGTGTAGACTGCATAACTTGTGTAGACTCAAATTTGGAAAGCGAATTGCTATAGTTCACACGGCACTGCTATACAGATTTTTCAACTGCCCTGGCTTTGTGATTATTGTGTTTGTTTCTTCCTCCGTGGCATTTAGGTATCAATTGATCTGGTTGTCTACATACAGTGGCCAAATACATTGTTATGACCCACTGTAATAAACCATTGTAATAATATAGTGTATTACAGCGATCAAGAGAATAATAAAGCATGCTTTTTATACTCTGTGGCTTGTTGCCTGAGGATCGCTGAAGATGCAGGTTGGCTGTGACCGCCCTCTAATGAAGGTAAAAGAAAAAGCACTGCTTTGGAGGATCCTATGTTGTAATTAACAATTGATACCTTGACACCAAGGTACTTTCCTTAACTTACTGTTAGACTAATTCCCACAAATTTTGTGGTATAAATTAATAATGTAATTGCGTGCTTTTAAAAATTTTTCTTCTCACATACCAACTAGGACTAAGAATACAGGCCACGAGGACAGCTGGCCTATATACTGTGATAGAGATGTTATTTCACTGTTTTCAAGGTTTACTTTATGGCTTTCCTACAAGAACAGTATGCAAAGGGCACGTAAAACAGAGGTTAAGCACTAATATACCCTGTACGATGTTGTACTTTGTTGTGCCAGTCACATTGCTCAAAGTTGCATAGCATTTCAGCTGTTGACACTCCTTTGTGTACAATGCACTGAACGTCAAGAAAATGGGGGCCACACATCTATCTTCGCCACCCTGGTTTAAACAAGCTCTGCCAGGATGTAAGCTCTGCATGTTTATAAATGGGAAGAACTGAGCATGTGGCCTGGAATTCGGCGCTACTGCCGACAGCACCATCAACTGACAGCTGGACAAACCACATCTGCTTTTTGTGTCTTGAGTGAGAAAGCAAAATAATTAGTTGTGCTTCTTGCACAGGCATTGCTACATTACAATCGCACTTCAGTCTCGCAGTGAGCAAAATCAACAAAAGCAGGCGTGCTTCCTCTTACTGGCAGTTTGTGGTACTGTAGGCGGCTACAGCAGAACAGAGGCCGAGTGCTCTCGTGTTTCTATCGTAAAAAATGACAAAGTGCAATTATTCTGTGAAGACCTGCTTCAGTGTGATGGCGCACCTAAAGTTTCATCGAGGTGATGCGCCATAGCACTGTCCATCTGCCTTTCACAATGTACTATAGGTCTGAAGGAAGAAACCGAAACTGCTCAATGAAGGGTGAAGACAAAAAAGAGGAGCGCTCACACTGTCGGCAAAAAAGCGCGTGCCGATGTTCGAGGCTGAGCAACATTTGAGACAGTTCATGGCTAGGTGTCTGGTCTGGAGAACTCGTTGACGTCCTTGGGGTGCTGTTCTGTTCCTGGAATCCGGCTGGGTGACTTGCACCAAAGACCGGCTGACGTGCTGTCGTTCCAGCTGCTGACCCTGACTGCTGGGCAATCAACAACTAGGCCTGCAGGCCCGCTGGGTCACTGGCTCAAGGATCACTCAGAGTGCCACGGTTCCTGCCGCCATCAAAAGTGGCTGCAAATCCTGATTTGCTGTGAGCTGCTTTTCGTTCTTCTGTTCCAAGTGGGTGGCATGACTGTGGTGTACTGTCTGAGCTACCAAGCTACTACTACAGTACTCAGTACTGCCGCGGGTGCGGAAAACAGCCGTGTCATGGCGTGGGCTGGCTTACGCTGACGACATCAGAGGTGCATCATTCCAAGTGATTGGCGTCCAGCAAGCCACAAACTAAACATGGCGAGAAACTTCCAATTTATACGTGCATTTAGCACACACTGCACGTGACAGACTTATTTAGTCACAGTTACTTAATATTTACACTTTTGCCGGTGAATATGTTTTTTTGTGTGTGTGTGTGTGTACACTTGTTCGATTGAGTTCCTTGGCTAGTGGCCCTAGCTCAAAGACTTGGCATTACATCACAATCCAAGTAACCGCTACCAATTCCTTTCACTTGGCATGACTGGCCCTGCAATAGCTTCCCAACTACTTATGGAATTCAAAGTTTATTGCTTGAATAATATTGAAAGTTTGGTGAGTTGGTGATAGTTCATGATTACTTGTGAAGCAGCGCACGTAGACAAGGCACAGAAGGTGTCCTATTCGTTTCTTTTGTGTCTTGTCTACGTGTACTGCTTCACAAGTAGACATGATTTATTGCTTCAAATCAACTGCCAGAAATATGTTTCGTATGTGTAAGGTCCTACTGGGTTGCAGCAAGTTGTTCAATGTATTGACTGCTTTCTCTCTTCTTTCATTCCGTCAAGCACTCTAAAGGCTACACAGATAGTGACAACAAAAGGTTTTTCGAAAAGTTTTATCAGCATGCATAATGATCTTAAGCACTTTCCTTCCTTTTTTCCTCTTTAAGTCCGTCAACTCTCTTTCAGGGTGATCACAGGCTGAATTCTAGTGTTATTTTACTACCGTAAAGCGTGGCGGGAGTATGTAGTGGCTGCTTTAATTGCGCACCAAACTAATTCATGACAAAGTCGAGCCAATGTATTGTGGAATTTGCCTAGAGCCGAGTGAGTGATCTGTAGCTAAGGTGTCTTTGAAATAGAATTGAAACTTCTTCGGCACGTGCATTGCTGTAAAATTTGGCTTACATGTTCTCATAAGCACTGACTACTGGTTAATAGTGTTCTCTCACCATGTTCGCAAAGTGTTGCAGGGTATCTACAATGAAATATGTCAAATGAAATCCCAAGCTGAACCTGCAAAAATGTGTTTCTGATATGTGTTCTAGTTTGGCATCTTACACATAGGGGCTGTGGTGTACTATATAGATAAGTAGGTATAAAAGGTTTAAAAATAGGGAAAGTCTATATGTGTTTGGCCAGTTAAACTCTTCTAAAGATGAGAGATGATTGGGAGGAACACTGGTAACTGCACTGTCTTCATCGTTCTTGTGCAAGTCTCCCAGTTATTTTGTTGTATTAAATTACAAATTTGCAATGCAAGCTTGCCTGAGCTCTCTCACTGGAGTAGCTTGACAGCTGCAACAGCTCCAGTTGACAAGCAATGAGGGGGAAGGGACAAAACCTATTACAGTCTGTCACCTGATTGAGCAACAACACATCTGTAGTTGCAATTCTTCGGTGCAACAAAAGGAAATAATAGCAATAATATCTTTTATATTCTAAAGTAGTACACGTGGCTAGGCCTGCAAAAGCCATTTGGTGAGTGGTGTGGCAGAGCCTGGCAGACAGCAAAACAAATAGAATATGTTACATGATTGTAGATTCATGGCAAAAAAATGATGATAAGCCAAAAAAATTATGTGCACATTTGATTAGAAACAGCACGGCATCCAAGCGATAGTTATTACCATTATACTGTAGTTCAAAAAATTGAAAGTTAGTAAAACATTTAAATACAGCTATATTTCTTAAGCGAAGTTTTTGAGCAAAAATGTGCTGCTCTACAAGGTTTTTGGAATATTGGGAACAGTGCACATTAACTTGATATTAGTCCTCAGTGTCCCTCCTGTTGTGGCACACCATAGTTAAGCAGCACTGGGGCCAGGGCTTGCTCCGTTATCAACTTTTGTCTAACGCCTCATCTGAGAGAAAAGGGGTGTAACTAAGTGTCATGTTGTCAGTGCTGTCGTGTATGTTTCCAGCATGTACATCATACGGCGGCTGGATGAAAGTTTCTCTTCAGAAAAAGTGGGAGGTACCCCAGGCAACACGAGCAGTTTTGAATGACTGGAGAATTGTTTTTATTGAATTCGTATGTCCATATATTAGTCAGTGGAGCAGTGTGCCTCTAGCCGGAATATGTTCTTTTGTACACTGTTCTATCCACTAACAAAAATGAGTGAATATATTATTTCTTCAAAATAAAAGTGACTGCAGATGCACATTGCTGTTTTAAGTAATTTAAGCAGTACCAAAATAGAACCGATTGTGTTTGTGTTGATTCACGCCCAAAGTAATTTCATGTCCCAGTGAATGAAATGGCCCACGTAGTGTATATAATTGCATGGATTAGAACCCTTCAAGTGCAAATACACTTTAAGAATTTGTTTTGCCTCATTATGATAACATCGGCGAAGGCAATATAGACTTGCACCATACACCTACAGAAATAAATTTGGCAAATGCCATTAACCTTAGGAATCGATGTTATGCGAAGCATGCAGAGAGAGGGTCACTGTGTGGCAATTTTTATTGAGAAATACGTTACAAAATGATGCTAAAGATATGTACAGATGTTTTACACACAGATACATGTTAAACAGTCGCATGTTTACTGTTACGTAACAATGTCAACAGCAACATGGGTATCAGCTACACCAGAAGTGATAACCTGATAAGTATCTTTTGTGCCTATCGAGGTAGGCGGCCCTGGACACTGCTTGATAAATGAGCTTCAGCGGATGGCGCTTCAGTGCAACGGTTCGTCTGTTTGTCTTTGTAGGCATTCTTAGTGTGCCCATGATTCGGCGGCACAGTTGGACCAGCTCGTTAAGTGCAGAAAGTACGACATATTCTGCATGCTTGCTTCGTTATTTATCAGTTTTAATGGGCTATGAAAATAGTTGTTCATGTACAGAGGGGATCACTGTTAAAGGGAACACTTTCATGTGCATAGTCCGCATTTCGCTTTCTGGCAAAAGCATAGTGGCTTAGATTTGCGTCAGACTACTTCTGGTTGACTGTTCTGACTTCTTTTGATAGACTAGTGCCGTGCACGAATAATTTTTCTACGTCTACCAGTAGTTATGGGGCTTCAATATGACAAGTGCTCATTACAGTGTTTCCTTTGACACTTTGACAATAGACGGTACTGTACCTTGTTTGTGTTTGCAATGCATGTTACTAGTGTTATGGACCGGAATGTTATTGAAAACTCTTTAATTTGGGCGGTGGGATCGCTCTTAGTGCAACCAATGTAACATACACACGGCCCTACATGGTGCTTTAGCTCATCATTTAATATGGTGAGTTTCTGTTTAACTAAACATTCTTTTTCCTAGGTTCATTGTCTGTCATAATCATTGCTTTAGAACTACAATTGCACTGTTGCCTTGGTAAAGGATAATTACTTTGGTTGTAATTCACAAGCAATGGGTGACTTGTAACGGTGATTCCTTACTTTTTAAGCGCTAGCCCTCTTTTTGGCCTTGCCCAACATGTTGGTCTATTGGTTACAGGGCTTGAGCGCTGACCCAAAGGCTGCAAGATGAAATCCTGGCCGCATCACCGCAGTGTCTATGAAGGCGAGAATGCTTGAGTAATATGTACTTGGATTCAGCTGCACATTAAAGCACCCAGGCGGTTGAAATTTCTGGAGCCCTCCACTGCAGCATCCTTCATAATTATATATGGTTTTGGGATGCTAAGTACTAACTATTATTATTCTTTTTGTCCTCGTGCGTGCTGAGTGAAACAACTGGGTGTCTGGCCATTATTGTGCTTACCTCAGGGTTTCCTAAATCGTTCAATGCAGTCGATGTAGAAGTATTCGTATATTTGCACCTTGTTCACTTTGAATAGTTTTTCTTCTTACGAAAGAAAGAGAACTCGTGATGCTTTATTCCTCAGCTGCTTCTCAGCGCCATTTATGATAGCATTTATCCTTACTGATTCCACTGGCTTAACGCCAATTGCAATTACAATTGCATTTTTTTTAAATATTACACTGTTCAGTAAAGGTGTGATCATCCTAGGGTGCAGTACTGTCCCCTAGGACCAGAATGAGCAAACAGATGCTTGTGCAGTAGTAGCCACACTATGATCTGAGAAAGCTCTATTCCAGTCTTCATTGCAGGTGGGAGACAGTATGAGACATTCAAATAAAGATGAAGCTCCACAATTGCTTGTATTTTGGTGGTACAGTCAAACCGGATTATATAATGACCTCTGGTAGATTAAATGATCCTTTGCGTCGAACTACTTATGTGGATTCCTGGCTGTGTAGTGATGACTCGCCAGCCCGCCGTGAAGTGTCACCGTTGAATTGTCTGGTCGTTTGTTGATACGATAGATGGGAAAGAGGGACAGCAATATGTAAGAAATTGTAGTGCATAGAATTGTCTTTACGCACTGGTTGAAGTATCACAGGTGTGTTCTCTTCATAATGCACCACTTCATTATTGATGGAAACTAAAAAAAAAAAGACCTATGAATCGTCTTGAAAAACATATACCCGGCGCACCCTTTCAGTTTCATGGCATCTATGGTTCACGTGCCCAGTATTATTTAGGCACTGCTGCTTCTTTTATTATAGTCCACCCACATATGGTGTGCTAAATGGGATAATGAATACTTGGCACACTGGTTTGGTTCACTGGGCATTCATATCCTTTATGCATCTGCATCACACTGCCTGAAGTGTTTTTAAATTCAATATTTCTTTCACAATTTCAAGTGCTGAGAGTTGAGCTGGCCTATGCGTAGAGCTTTTTTTTTTTTTTTTCAGAACTATAAATCGTTTCACCTTATGAATTACTGAAAGAATATTTGTGCAGGTATGGTAGTAATGGTAATTAAAATATTCCCAACGACCAGGCCCAGTTCATGCCATTAGTGAAAGTATGTTTTAGCATACTGTGTTGTTCGTGGTGACTTTAACAGTGTTCTGTGTGCTTTTGCAGATGTGTTCATCCCCTCTGTAAAGAAGCAAAGAAGTTTCATGCTTTGAATATTGACAGCAATGTATTGCACCTGCATCTTCTTGGAAATCATTTGCCATTTTACACATTTGCTGGAGCTTAATGCATTATGAACATGAGAATGTGACAGTGATGTGGCCATGTCTGTGGACTGCTACTAAGGACCGTTTGCATTGAAATAAGTGAAAATGACTATTCAGTTTCTGCTCTGTAATTCAATTGAAGTTTGGAAGCCTGTAATAATTTCATTGATGTGTGCACATGTGTGTAAGCTTTAGTGTAAAGAAGTTGTGCCTGCCTGACAAAGCACAAGTCCAGGTGTTTACTAACACACATCTTTACCTACCTATATGTGCTATTGGTAACAGTTTCGTGAATAAGTAACTGCAATTCCTAATACTTTCTGTTGGCACCTTGATATTTCACTGCAATATGTAAATAATAGTAATATAGTAGCAGTCTGGTGTTGCTTCATTATGCCTTTCCTCTGTAAAACCTTTGTGTATATCTCTGTATAGGTCTCAACAAAGTATTGAAGCAATATTGACAAACTTGATTTACTCCTTTCACAGTGCCACACGCTGAGTAATAACCACTTATGTTGGCTTTAATGTTTCTTCATTCTCTTTTGCTACCAAATGTCGCACAATTTTCATTAGATTGTTTGCTGATGACATCTTTCTGTATCGTACCATCAGATGTGATGAAGAGGACTAGCAATACCTATAATTTGACCTTGAATACATCAATTCATGGTGTTCATCATGGCCTATGAGGCCAAATCGCTGCAAGGCTAAACTCCTCTCCTTCACTCGAAATTCTTGCCACTTCCCTACCACATATACATCTAATTACACTCTTACAATGTCAGCCACGTTATAAAGGTATCTGGACCTTCACCTCCGATCTGACTTTTGCTGGAACTTTTTGCAGCTGCAAAACCCTGCCTTGCAGTGCCTGCACATGCGTAAAAACTTACGTGTGTTACTTTAACGTGCTCTAAAATTGAGTAGGTGTCTGCCATATGGGACCTAGAACCAGCATACACTCAAACCTTGTTATTTCATAGTTGCATCTTACATGAAACTAAGTTTGTTATAATAAAGACTTTATTATAAAAGTTCATTTCTAACACTACCTATTTCATGACTGTTTTTATTTACTTTGTTATAACCAATTTTTTATTAAATCTGGGTTCGTTATATCGACGTTTGAGTGTATATAATCGATAACATAATATCTCTGCAGATACCTGCTCCTCACTTCATTTTCTCTGACTACTCTTGTTTCACTGTGTCACTGCCTTAAAAGCTCGTCCTGGTGTTGATAACCTTTCTCATCCCTGTAAACTTGCTCACTTATCTCTTTTGCATACATACTATCATCATCCATTGCTTCATGATGACTTCTTTCAGTAACGCTTAGCCATGTTTCTATGCCGTGATTGTCCTCTCACTATTGCAAACTCATTTCCTGCCGTACTTTCACCCTTCGCTGATTCGTTCATTCCAAAAACCATCATTGAATGGAACCAGCTGCCTTGGAGTCTTCCAATAGAAAGCAATGTTTTAAAATTCAATGATAAAAAATAACCAAATTCAGTATTCTGGTGTCTTCTGAATGACCCATTTCACTTTTATTTTGTGCTCTATTATTATGTTATTCTATTGTATTACATTACATTTTTAAATATTATTTTAATACTTCCAAAGTGTTCTGTTATTGTGTTGCCTTTTTGATTATGCTTAAGTAAGTGTTGTTTTTTTTGCAAATATTTATGGTTGCTTTGCATCTAGTACATTGTATATATTTTTTCTCACACCCTTATGTAATACCCTCTCAATGAAAATCATTAGAAACTCCTTGAAGTAAGTAAATTCTCACTTTGATAATTCATTTCTTTACCTTTTGTCGCAGGTAATGCCGAAAGCACATATAGTGTGTCGACTTCAGTGCAATTTTTCGTCATATATCCTTGGCAGTTGATCAATTTGGCATTAAAAGATGGCCTTCTAAGCATGAATCGATGTATGGTTATTGTTAAAATGGAGTGGGATTTGTTAACAATTATGAAAAAGTGGGATATGTTGTGAGAATTGTGTGTGGTCATGTAAATGTGTGAAATAATATACAGCGAATAGCTCACTTTGTATTTTGTGGTAAATTAAGCTTTCACTTGAGCAGGACGGAGACCTTAATGGGAAGTGTAGGAACAGTACTAGTACACATCGAAAACCAATTTTTTATGCAAATCACATAAATATGTCAATAGTTGAAAATCGTGATGTCATTCAGTTCCTTGCTAACAGTTTTTCTCCTTCTATCATAGTTTCCAGTTTCTTTTATACTTACCTCCTTCACTCATATTTTGTTTTTTATGCTTCATGTGTCTAAATAGGGTACGGGTTCTGTTGCTATACAGCTATGTGCCAAAACAAGTGCAATAAATGCCTAACGTTTTGGATACAATTAAGACATTTGGTGGTTTAGGCATAGTATTGGAATCCTATCTAAATCAGGTCCATGTGCATTTGCAGGTTTTTGCATGTATTAGGTCGAGAATTCGCTTACAGATAGGTGGGAAATGTAGTAAAACGTGTTGTCATTCCACCGCTACTTCTACACTAACATATGGTTGAAATAGGCAAAGGTAATCATGTACTGTATTTACAAGTGCAGCAACATTTTTTCATTACCTGGTGCTGTAGTCCACTTGCAGACAATGTAGGTAACATGGTTTTCAATGCCCTTTCTGTTCTTTTTGCATGATCTCTTGTGCAGCATCCCATGAGCAAGACCATTCACTCATGTCCGTAGAAGGTGGACTGTACTCCTGCCGACAGTGCACCTATGTTAGCAAGAAGAGTGGACACATGCGAAGACACCTTCGCAAACACACCGGCGAGCGGCCCTTCGAGTGCCACTTGTGTCCAGCTGCATTCGTTCAAGGCAGTCACCTTAAAGGCCACATTCGTACACACACAGGAGAGCGTCCCTTTTCCTGTGACCAATGCAGTGCATCTTTCTCAACCAAAAGGGCCCTCCTGAACCATATGCGCACCCACACAGGAGAGCGTCCTTTTTCCTGTCACCACTGCAATGCATCTTATTCATGTAAATCGAGCCTCAAGTACCACGTGCGCACCCACAAAGGCGAGCGCCCTTTCTCCTGTCACCACTGCAATGCATCTTTCTCAACAAAAACGGTCCTCCTGAACCATATGCGCACCCACACAGGAGAGCGGCCTTTTTCCTGTGATCACTGCGGTGCGTCTTTTTCACGCAGAACAAACCTCAAGTGCCACGTGCGCACCCACACAGGAGAGCGTCCCTTTTCCTGTGACCTCTGCAATGCATCCTTTTCACGGAAACAGCACCTCGTGGGCCACATGTCCTGTCGTCATAAAAACAGGAAGCTGTAAAAAGTGAGTGGTTTACTGCCTTCTGTAATGGGGGAGGCACATCAGGCTGAAGAGAGCTTGTTGATTAGAAGACACAGAGAAAGAGTAGTTTGAGTTTGGGGTTTGGAAGTTATCTTAGTTTGGCAAGTAATAACGGCATGCATACATGGGACGAAAAACGAGGGGTTGAAGAAAGTGCAAAGAGGCCACGTTCTTGAGAACCAAGTATCCACACTATCGTGCACTTTTTATAGGTAACAATTCCCTCATGAGAAAAACTGGTGAGCGGCCACATGCACTTGGTTTCGAACTTTGTGCCTCGTGGAAAGTGCGAGGAAAAAGGATTAGAGACCATAATTTTTTTAATTGCGTGTCTCATAATCTGCATATTCAGCTATGGTGGTGGTGCTATTGCTTTTTTCCCCCTTGATTTGTTTCTCTTGATGTCAGAATACTGCTTAATAATGAGAAACTACATGTAATGAATTATAAGGCACTTTATTTCTGAGCCTTCTCCCAAATTTGTTTTGGGAATCATTTGAATGTCTCGTAGCTTGAACCAGTCCGAGAACAAGGATGTTTAGGTATCTTTATGTTTTTATTTATTTTAGACATACTGCAAGCTAATTCTAGGTTTTGTCCGGAAGAAGCTACAATAAATGCAATTAAGCAAATAACAAAGAACATATGCAAATACTAGTACAGATTTTTTTAGTAGGAATCTGGGAGTAAAGATTTCCATTTATATATTTGAAACAATCATTCATACGTGGGAACACTTAAATGTATATCACTCACATGGTCATATCATAATGAAAGGTATTAGTAGCAAGGGCAGCCGCTGCAGAGGCTGGTGCTGCTGTTGCTGTGACATAGTAAACGACATCACGTGACTCATTTGTGCTGTCGTTAGTGCAGCACACTCGCTTTCAACCCCGAGACAGCTAATTTTTAGGGGCGAAGCTCCTTAAATTGGCACCCCTTTGTCCCTCGTAGCAATAGTAGTAGTTGTAGTGTGTAACCAGTCTTAAATTTTGACCTCAAAGGTTGTGCCGGTGGGAGATTTCTGCTGTGCGTTGTTGAACAATAAAAAAATAGCAGCGTGCGTGTTAACTAAAAGCCAAATTCTCCTGTCTCTCATTACCCCTTTGCAGCCATTGGCATGTACATTGAGCATTATCTGACAAGAAAGGGTTGCTACGTTATACTCGCTGGGTGTAACCTCCTTGGTTTTAAAAAGGTTTAGCGAGCGTCGGGCCGCAGTGCCATGAATACCGTGCACTAGTATATACCATGAACTCGAGGTGGTTAAAGGTGGGAAGTATACACGAAGCGCAAGCTGTAAGAAAGTGTGTGTGTGCCTCCTCTCGTTCAGTCTTTGGTATGTCCGCTGGATGACGGTGCTTCTATATGAGGAATACATGATGAAAAGATGTGGGATGGTAGTACTTGGAGTGTAAATAGGTGGACGAACGGACACACAGACAGATGCATGGACGGACGCACGGATGGCTGCACGGACGGATGGACGCAAGAGCGGATGCATGGACGAACGCAGGGACGGACGCACAGATGGACGTGTGGATGCACGAACAGACACACGCACGGATGGGCAGATGGACGCACGGGCGGCCACATAGATGCACGCATGGACGGACGGAAGCAAAAACGAATAAACGGACGGATGCTTCGCCCCACTCTCCATCATTCACTCTGTGGATATGCTGCCATTTTTTTTAACCTACATGTTTGTTGACCACTCAATACCGCTGTCTCGGATGCATTCGAGTGAGCCTAACATGATTTAGCCCTTTTAAAATGTCGCGGCAGTGATATACTTGATTGATAAAACTGAAATTGGTGAAATGAATCGGCGTTCATCCTCAAGTGTGTAGCTCACTGAGCGACCACTTCTCTTTTCTTTTTTTTTCGTCGTCCGCAAAGGTTTTGTGTTCCAAATTGGTGTTTAGAAATGTTCGGTTTGTACGTGCGTATACTTCACGAATCTGTAACGCATAGGAGTTTATTACCTTTATTCGCACTAGGCAGGAAAGAATGATTCCCGAAGCGTGAGATTGCAGCAACCATTCTGTTCGGCCCTTATGTAGTTACACGAACTCATGGTGCAGTCTCTACTTCTTACCCTGGTGTGAGTTTCTCTGCATCCCCAAAACATAGAAGCAGCGAGACGCATGTTCCATAGAACCGAGAATGGCATAACAATCCTGCATTCATTATTGCGTGTGTAGCACGCACTTTTGCGAAAAAGATTTTGTGTGCTTTGTTGAGGCTAAAATCTTCTGTAAGTATGACGTTGGAATTTCCGGGAACGTACACTTAGTAATTTGTTTTTCTGATTCACACCAGGCCGATAAGCTTTTTCCAGCTCTCTGTAGCAAGGGGCCGCAAGAATGATTTTGTCCTGGTGCAGTTGTTTTGCATTGCGTATTAGGGCTTCTCTTTGTTAGCAGCCTAGATGTGGTGAGCTGCTGGTACACGAATTGTTTGATACCAGGGGCCAGCAAAGTCACTGAAAATAAGATACGATAATTGTAAATAATTGTCAAGCAAGTTAAGCGTGCAGTTATCGCAACGTTCTTGCATCATATCACATTAGTAAATACACGCCGCACAGAGAAGCATGGTAGTGAAAGTGAGTATTAAGGAGACAAAAATATATACGGGTGAAGTTCCGTTTACTGAAATATGATTGTTAAGTATAATCGTCCGGCAATAAATCTGGTGAAAATAGCAGGCTGCGCAAACCGCGGTTGTTGTGAACAGTAATGTTATTGCAACAAAAGATTTCATGGAGCAGCTTATAAAATGTAACGTGAGCTTGATAAAACCAGTGTCAAAGCATCGTTCACTTTTGACCACTCGATGCCGTTCTTAAAATAAGGGCGAGGTGTCGCCGTGAATCGTGCCGAGCAGTCCACACAAATTGAAACATTACCTGCCGGCCATGCTCTTTTGGCGCAAAAGCAAGAGAGAAGTGCACGCTATCGCGCTCGCCTCAGTAAACGTAAACGTGCAGAAAATGTGGGGGTGCTTCAATTTACACATTACTAGAATAATTTCAAAACTCACCTTTTACCAAAGTCCCTTTTAACGTTGGGCATCCATGCTGCCATGCGCATGCGTTCCGTCGAAAATCCATGACGTGGCCATTACGACACGTTAAAAATATTTGTTGGCAAATACTTCAAATTGTTTTGCAGCTTATACAGTGCAAACAACCGTCGCAAAGCAAAAAAAAAGCCATGGCTGAACAGCCTGAATTCTTGGAGTTGTCGAACACTTTGCACAGTCGCTACCGCTGCATAATGTTGTTTTATACATCTCAGGAAGATTCCGGCAAATGGTGCCGCAGTATGTCCTTGCCTTTATTAAACATGTTATCATACCCATACATGTCCAGGAGTTTAAAAAAAAAAAAAAAAAGAAAATAGTTGCAAATCTTAATAGTATTTTGTGAAACCTATGTAGATATTTTTCTTATTGTACATGGCAGCAAACTCTAATGGCCTTCCTGGCCACATTGCCACTTCCTGGCCACATTGAGTGTCTCGATTGTTTTCTCCATCTAGAATTTGGTGCTTTAGGAGTAACATGGCATCCTGGTTGGATAATTCCGATAGGAAACCAATCATGTGGTGCGGAAGGCAGTCGTTATCTTCGAGGTATCGACCAACCCTGTTGAGGGCGACGTGCTCAGCCACCTTGCCCACGCACGATGTGAGATGGGGCGTAGGTGATCTGGGCTCGGCGCCTTTCCAGGTTTGGGGAGGAGGACCGTCTAAGCTAGTTTTTAGGGATCGAGTATCTCACCCTTTTTCCATATTTCGTTGATAGTGTCGGTGAGGTAAGTGATACAAGGATTGTTCAGGTTGCGTGGGAGCTTGTTGATGATGTCATCGGGGCCAGGGGCTGACCGGCCATTGAGCTCATGGAGAGCTCGGCACACATCTTTGGTAGAAAAGTCGGCATCTAAGTTGGTGTTGTTGCTACCAGAGTAATCGGGTGAGGGGTCACAAGGCCCGTGAGAAGCGGGAGATATTTCTCCACGATGTTCTTAACAACATCCTCCGGTGATACTGTCCGTTTAGCTTGATGAAGTACCATCACGCGCCTGCGCAAGTAGGCGTTTGGTGTGTAGCGACACCACGGACTTGAGCTAACGGGGGAGTTTTGGCTCCCTCCCACGCCTAGCCGTGCGTGGCTTTGCCGTGTCCGGGGGAAAAGGGATCCTGGGGGTTGAGCTGACGCTGGGTGATTGGACCTTTAAGGCCCCTCAGCAGAGGCAACACACCCCTTTGGTCCCGGCTTCACGTAGACGGCACCCCTGGGCTGACCCACCCAGGGGAAATCGGCAGTCGCCTTTTCCTATCTCTTTCTCCCTACATCTTCATCTTTTGTTCTCACTTTACATCTTTCCTATATTCTCCTCACTTCATTTCACTTCCAATTTTTCCTGGCGGCAAGGGTTAACCTAGTGTAAATATCCAACCTTGGGTAGATATATTAGGTTATAGCGGCCATGTACGGCTGGCGCCTGCGCCTCCTTCGCGTCTCGCAGCGTCCCCTTGTTGGGCTCGGTGGTGGGTGGCTGGCATGGCCGCCGAATAAGCTATCAAATTTATGGGAACCCCTAGCCCTCTTACAACTAATCGCCCCTCCAAGAGGTGGCGCACCGATGCAATTTTTGAATTTGCTTTAAACAAAAAAGATAACTTCCCCAAGTACCACATTATCCACTGTGAAAGTACAGAAAAGAAAGCTAGAAGTATTTCACCTTTCCTTGTGTCCAAATGCCTCATAGAAACGCTGGGCGCAGGCTACAAGGCCAGAAAGACCGCCAGTGGTGACCTGTTACTTGAAATAAAAGACAACGCACAGTACCAAAGACTACATAAACTCACAGCACTTGGGGATCAGCCTATCACAATCACACCGCATCGAACCATGAACACAGTGAAGAGTGTTGTATCAGATGGAGACCTGATGGACCTCTCTGATGATAAACTTCAAACAGGCTGGAAAGAGGAAAACGTCATTCAGGTGCAGCGTATCAAAATAAGAAGAGAAAATAAAGAAATCCAACGAAGCACATCATACTAACTTTCGCATCTAGCACCCTCCCCACTGAATTAGCAACAGGATATCTTAAACTGCCAGTTAGACCATACATACCCTACCCGCGGCGCTGATTTAAGTGTCAGAGGTTCGGGCACGGCTCCCAGAGCTGCCGAAGACAGATTACCTGCGCGAAATGCGGCACCAAAGGTCATACCGCTGACGATGACTGTCAGCTACAAGTGCACTGCGCAAACTGTGAGGGTGACCACCCTGCATATTCCAGGTCATGCGTGGCCTGGAAAATGGAAAAAAGAAATCATTAATACAAAGTTTAAATTGAACATAAGCTTCCGTGAAGCGCGGCAGCGCGTTTCCCCGCATTTTGCTGGGAACACATGGTATGCCGAAGTGGTGCGAGGGGGGTCAGCACCACTTCGGTTTTCGGCAATGCCTTGGACCACGCCCAGCGTGCCGAGGCAAACGCCACAAGCCCCCATGGGGGGTGCAGCCTCGGCTGCCCCACCCTCCTTGAATACAGCCCCACCGAAGGCCCCTGTGAACTTTGGCAGCAGCCAGGGCACCACACAAACTAAAGAGGTCCCCTCGACCTCCAGCCCGGTGGGGTTTAAGGCTCCGTCAGTCACGACGAAGCCTACAACTAAAACAACATTGTCTGTCGTCTCTCTTGAGGCGATGGACACATCAACTGCACCGGCGCAGACTGCGCCAAAGGAGCGGCGGGGTTCCCTCGACCGCTCTAAAAAAGACAAAACGGTAATTACAGGGCCTTCTAAAGGCTTTGTAGGATAAGTCACTTCTCTCTTTAGACACCAGCCACACTCATTTCGTACACACAGCACTTCTTTACTCTCATAATGGAGACACAAATTATACAATGGAACGTCAGAGGACTACTTCGAAACCTCGACGATGTCCAAGAACTTCTACACTAACATTCTCCAAAAGTGCTGTGTGTACAGGAAACACACTTAAAATCCAAGAATACAAATTTTTTGCGTCAATATGTTGTCTTCCGAAAGGACAGAGATGATGCTGTGGCGTCATCTGGTGGTGTAGTCATTATAAATAATCGAGGAGAAGCATGCAGTCATCTACCACTACTAACATCTCTAGAGGCAGTGGCTGTTCGAGCAGTTCTATTGAATAAGCTCGTCACCATCTGCTCTCTATACATACCGCCGCAACACCGCCTGGAAAAACATGATTTCCAGTCTTTAATAGATGAGTTACCAGAACCTTATTTGGTTCTAGGGGACCTGAATGCGCACAGCGGTTTATGGGGTGACTGTCGATGTGATGCACGAGGTTGTCTCATTTAACAGTTCCTCTTTTCATCAGGTGCTTGTCTGTTGAATAGAAAAGAGGCGACATATTATAACCTTGCAAACAATACTTACTCCTCCATAGATCTCAGTATCGCATCTCCTTCACTTGTACCATTACTTCAGTGGAAAGTCATAAATAATCCATACGGAAGTGACCATTTTCCTTTAGTTTTGAGAACACCAATAACATATGAATGTCCTCCACATGTTCCCAAATGGCTGGTGAACAAAGCCGACTGGGAACAGTTTCAAAAGATTACACGCCTAAGTTGGACCGACATATGCGGATTAGGCATAGATGAAGCTGTGCAGTACTTCACGGCTTTTCTTACTGACGCAGCAGCCAAGTGCATTCCACAAACATCTGGACTGCCCGGCAAACGACACGTCCCGTGGTGGAACACTGAGTGTCAGAATGCGCTAAAGAAACAGAACAGGGCATGGAGGTCGCTGCGCAACTCGCCGACAGCGGAAAACCTTGAGAGCTTTAAGAAAATAAAATCTCGAGGCAGGAAAACGCGTCGGCAGGCCAGAAGAGAAAGCTGGCACAAGTTTTTATCAGGGATAAATTCATATACACAAGAGGCTAAAGTCTGGGACATGGTTCGTAGGGTAGCAGGAAAACAAGTACAATCACTCCCACTCGTAAACACACAGGGTGACAGCCTGGAAGATCAGGCAAACTTCCTCGGTGCACGCTATGAGCAAGTGTCTAGCTCGGCACACTATACTGAAATTTTCCAAAGATATAAAGCAAGGATAGAAAAACAGAAACTAGAATATAAGTGCACAAAACACGAGGCATACAACCAACCTTTCAACTTAGCTGAGCTACAAACATCACTAAACTCTAGCAGTAATTCTGCACCAGGCTACGACCGTGTCACGTATGAAATGTTGAAAAACCTGCCGTCTAAAACGCGAAAAACTTTACTCTCTCTATACAATGCTATCTGGCTTTCTGGCACCATTCCTGCTTTCTGGAAAGAGGCTATTCTTATCCCTATTTTGAAACAGGGCAAGGGCCCTTCCTCAGTTTCAAGTTATAGGCCTATTGCACTAACCAGCTGCCTTTGTAAACTTTTTGATAAAATGATAAACCGCCGACTTTTACATTTCCTTGAAACACACAATCTGCTCGACCAGTTCCAGTGTGGGTTTCGAGAGGGTAGATCCACCACCGACCATTTGGTGCGTATCGAGGCACAGATCCGAGACGCTTTTGTCCACAAACAATACTTCCTCTCAGTGTTTCTCGATATCGAGAAGGCTTACGGCACAACATGGCGTTTTGGGATATTAAAGAGACTTGTCTCACCTGGGTGTGCGCGGTAGAATGCTTTCCGTAATCGAGAGTTACTTGTCCAATCGGAAATGCCGCGTCCGTGTGGGCAGTACTCTCTTCCAAACATTTGTGCAAGAAACGGGAGTACCGCAAGGTGGTGTACTTAGTTGTACACTTTTTATTATTAAAATGAATTCCTTGCACCTGTCCATCCCCCGCAACATGTTCTATTCCACATATGTCGATGACGTCCAGCTTGGCTTTAAGTCATGCAACCTAGCAATGTGTGAGCGGCAGGTTCAGTTAGGTTTAAACAAGCTCTCCAAATGGGCAGAGGAAAACGGATTCTGGCTGAACCCAGAAAAAAGCACGTGTGTCTTGTTCTCTCGAAAGAGAGGCGTGCACTCAGAACCTGACATTGAACTGAACGGTCAACGTCTGTCTGTCAATGCGGAGCATAAATTTTTAGTCTTAATCTTGGACAACAAGTTGACATTCGTACCACACATCAAGTATTTAAAAACAAAATGTTTAAAAGCCATGAGTGTTATAAAAGTGTTGTCACGTACTACGTGGGGTAGTGACAGGCAATGCCTCATGAACCTGTATAGAAGCCTCATTCGCACCCGCTTAGATTATGGGGCCGTTGTCTATCAGTCTGCTACTCAAAGTGCCTTGAAGATGCTAGACCCCGTGCACCATTTGGGCATCCGCCTTTCTACGGGTGCTTTTCGCACCAGCCCCGTAGAAAGCCTTTATGTTGAGTCAAATGAGTGGTCGCTTCATCTGCAGAGAACTTACATGTCCTTCGTTTATTTCCTTAAGGTAAAAGCAGACAAGAAGCACCCCTCATACTGTACCATTAATGATTTGTCGAGCTCAATTCTGTTTCAAAACAGGCCTTCGATGAGGCAGCCCTTCTCAGTTCGCCTGAAGAGTCTAGCTGAAGAAACTGGAGTCTCACTTGAACACAGTTTAATGGCTCCTGTAGCATACCCGCCACCGTGGCAATGGCAGACTATAGACTGCGATGTGTTTTTTCTAGAAGTTACAAAACATGCGCCTATTGCCCATATCCGAACATATTTCCTGGAACTTCAACACAAATACACATGTCCTGAGTTCTTTACAGATGCCTCTAAGACCAACTCCTCTGTGTCCTACGCTGCTGTTGGCCCTTCCTTTTCGGATGCTGGCCCTCTACATCCAGGCACAAGTATCTTCACAGCGGAAGCTTACGCAATACTTCTGGCAGCTAAACACATCAAACAATTACAAATACAAAAAGCAGTAATTTATACAGACTCCCTCAGTGTGGTAACGGCTCTGCACAGTCTTAAAAAACAAAAAAACCCTGTTTTTGTCTCACTTTACTCCATTTTTTGCACACTCTACACACTCAACCAACATGTTGTAGTGTGCTGGGTGCCAGGGCACCGTGAGATCCAAGGCAACGTGAGGGCGGATCAGCTCGCTGCATCCGTCCACAAAAACACTGCCCCTACACCCATATCAATCCCGGTCCTTGATCTGAAGCCGTCTCTCAAACAAAGCCTCAGGGACTACTGGCAGAGCAAGTGGGATAAACACACACAAAACAAACTACACGTTATCAAGCCACACCTTGGCCATTGGCCACCAGTATCAAAATCTCGTCTAACAGAGGTAACACTAACAAGACTCAGGATAGGACACACATACACGACACACACACATCTTTTGTCTGGTGGTGATCCACCACTGTGTGACAATTGTGGTGAGGCATTGACAGTTCTTCACGTTTTAATCCAATGTAAACAGTTAGACACTCTAAGAAGACAACACTTTCCATTACCCTACCGACAACATATACCATTACACCCGGCAATGTTTGTCGGTAGGGAACCACTTTTCACCCATAAATCATTGTTAGCTTTTTTAAGAGATGTCAATTTTTACTATGTAATATACCCAGGCATTGTGTAGCGTGACCTCTCAAGAGAGGTTGCTGCTGCAGTGACTACATTTAAAAGCACTTGCCTCGCAGCCCTTGGACACAAGGGCGCTGATGAGGCACGTGTGCTAGTGCCAAATATTTTTACATGTTTTTATTATCAAAATCTTTGTCACCCCTTTTAATATGCATATCACGTCACTGTCATGATCTTAATACTTATGTTTTTACCCGCATTATCGCGAAGAATTTTAAGGCCCCTATACAGCCACGCAACATATCATTGTTTCATCTCTACTCATCTAAATGGCGCTCCTTGGCCATCAATTGGCCCTTGCGCCACAAAGCACCACACATCATCATCAAGTACCATCACGATTGAATGACGCTGATTCATGCGGGTGTTCGTTTAATTGAGGAGTGAGTAATTTTCACGTTTTCCTACTCGAACCTGACCATCAATCAAGTTACAAACTTCGTCCCACTGCTGTTCTGAAAAGATACGGCAGTGATCCATCATGGTCTTGTTCAATTGAGATATGCGTTTGCGTAACCTCGATTGAAATACAGTCTCCACTGGCCCGCTGGAAGGGACAGTCTCGACTGGCCCTTCCAGCTGGCCAGTGGAGACTGTTTGGCCTCGAGTAGATAGGCAAGACGACTGTCCATTTGTTCTGTTAGAAAGTCCGTACTGATAGTTTAGGTTGCCTTCTTGATGGCAGCTTTGAACTAGGCCGTCCAGGTCTCGAGGCTTGGTGTGGTATCGGGAGGAGGTCATTCTTTGTGGGTCTTATGAAGGAGGCCCCAGTCGACCCACGTGTACGACTTGATCTTCCTGCTGACTGTGGGGAGGTGTACGGCCAATATGAAGTGGTCACTACCGAGATCTACCGCGAAGTTGGATCAGCGGGCGTCCGTGATATTCTTGACGAAGCAAAGATCCGGCGTAGTGTCTCTTTGCGTTGACATACTGGTGCAAGTGGGATGTGCTTGTCCGTAATGAGAATAAGGTCCACGTTATTTGCACTTTTCCAAAGCTCGTTACCTTTGGATGTGTCATACGTGTAGCCCAGGCGCTATGCATGGCGTTAAAATCACCCGCAATCACTAGCGGGTTTGGACCCACAAGACGAACAACTTTCTGGAACAAGCGTGTGAACCTTAGTTTATAATGGCTGGGACTACTTTATACATTGAGAATGCACACACTTTGTTGTGATATGCTTCCAGGGAGAATTTCGATCATAACGTGTTCAATTTCGGGCACATTGAGGCTGTGCACTGTGCAGGTAATCTTGTTAGCAACCAGGGTGGCGATACCACGTCCTCTCGAGGGACGGGGCAACCACTGGTATCCGGAAAACCTGGCGGTTAGTACTACAGTCTTTTGTAACAGCATGATGTGAGGTTTGGCTTCGTGGCTACGGAGGTATTGCTACAGGAAGGCTTTCTTGTGGGCGAAGCTTCTGCAGTTCCATTGCCAGATTCGCAACTCGTCATTTGGCCTGGCCATCTTGAAGCATGTAGGAGTCGGCCTGAGCACCCGGTGGGTGCATAAGGGCCGCGTGAAGTGGTGGACTGAGCACGGCTGTACGTTGCGACAACGGCTTACCCGCAGCAACAACAGGTGCGACAAAGTGATTCAGGTATTGCTCCACTTGGCCCAACCGATTACCATGGGCCGCAAGGGTAGACTGCACGAGAGCCATGCTTTTGCCAAGAAAGCGAAGGCTTTCCTTTATCGCGGATAGTGTGCTCCTGATGTCATTTAACCAAGCCTTTAAAGCTGGCTGATCAAGGACGACCGCGCTTTTCTTGGGTGCGCTCTCACGGTTGTCATTACCGGCGCTTACGGGTTGTGGCTGCGACGGGGTGATTACAATGTCATCGTTGGTCGGTGGTGGGCGTAGCAGCGCATGTGTTTCATTTTTCAGTTCGGCAATTGCGACCGTGAGTTTGCGTATTGTTTCTCTCATCGCCGCGTTTTCGTGCTTTAAAATAGATATCTCAGATATGGTGTATCATGCTATGAGAGTGAACCTGACCCTACCTGTGATGTAGTGTTTCCTTTTCCCCGCTTGAGTGAGAGTTCCCCGCTTATTCTTGTTGGTGTTGCCTGGCGATGGTGGTGCTGATGGGCTCGGCAATCGTTGACGGGAGACCCCGGTGTGACTGGGGTGAGGCCTACAACCGGCGTGAGGCCCGGAACCGGAGTGGGATCCGGAGCAGGACCCGGGTTGGGAACCTGGATGGGAACTGGAACGGGACCTGGAGTAGCCCCGCGGTATAGATCTGGTTGGGGTCCCAATTCGCGCGCTGTGGGAATGGGTGCGAGGGTGGCTCCGGGACCTAGATGCACGCATGGAGTGGTTCTTGGGACGAGTACAGTATAAGGACCGGGACTGGCTCCTGTCGGATCGGCCATCTGTAGAAAGCTTCGAGGCTTAGTCGTCGTCAGCGGTTGCATTGAACTCGTTCGTTGCTTCATGACGGTTGTTGTGTCGCGTCGAGTGTGCTCGCTTCCCTCATCGTCGTCGTACCACGTATGGAATGTGGTAGCGTTTTTTACATTTCATGTCGGCAGTCAGGTGGGCTAATCCGCAAAGCTTGCATGTTGGTGTACAGCGGAGTTCCTTTTCGGGGTTCGGCACACTGCAGCCTTGGCAGATTACGTCTCCAGGGTTCGAGACGCTCGAACCCTGGAGCTAGATGGCCGAGCGGACTGCAGACGTAGCAAATATCTATCTGTCTACAGTATAGTGTACATTGAAGTAGCACCGATCCGTATCGCACGAAATTGGGCACACGATGTCCATCGAAGGCCAGGATCACTGCGGTGGTAATTCCGATGCGCTTGGCAGCCAGGGCTAGTGAATTGAGGTCGTTGACAATCTTCACACCAATATCCGCCGAACCATCTTGCACGGGAATCTCTCCAATGATGCCTTTGCATGTAGAATGTGGTGTTGCTTCGTAGGCACTAACTTCATAGGTCTTGTTAGCGATGCGGATTTCTTTAACGTGCACGTAGTGATTAGCATTTTCTCTCTTCGAAGTGCTTGCCACTAACATATTCTGTTTAATATTGGGGCAGAGCGTGTCTGCTTGCTGTTCCAATGGGCTGATACCTGCCGAAGTCGAAATGGCTTCAGCGATTGTCGTTTGGCAAACCCTAGCAATGTTAAGACCCCCTCTGGGTCTAATGATGATGCGGATGATGTCCTTTGGTAGTTGAGGCATTCGGCTTGCTCGAATAATTTTGTTCTTCACATTTTTTCTGTTGCGGGGTTTCTGCTCATTGCGTTTCGAAGCGCTATATGACGGCGCACGTTTGGAGCCTTCATTTTGGGCTAGCGCTCGGCGACACGAGGCAGTCTACGAGCCTTGGTCTGGTGTGATTTCCTTCGGATCAATGTCTTCACCTGTCACTTGGTACTCCATTGCTCAGTGAGACAGTGCAGCTACAGGACGCGCGAGCGAACGCGGGCCACGATAGAGTGAAAAAGGCACTCGCTAGCTGTCGGCGGGCGTGCAACAATGAAGGAGGCGCAATAAAATGCAAGAAACAAGCACTCACTGTGCCCAAATCGTGTCGGCAGAGTCCTTGTGTCTCCTGGAAGTCGTTGCTCATTATAACATTGAAATCGCAAAGTAGTGTCGCGAAAACGTTGAATAAGGCAGGAGCTATCGTGGAAGCTTTCGCACACTTTGGCTTCTTCTTCTTCTCTGTAATGTATGATAGTAATATAATTATTAACATTTATTACTAATTAACTTACGCCTCAAACAAAACTTAATTCATATTTTTCTCAAAGTCAACTGTACAAGGAAAGTAAAATCAGTCAGCGTTTTCTCGCAATTTCTCTGAAGACGTAACTGTTCTTGGATATTACAGGGTCAAGACTGTGCAGTGAACTAGAATCTTTGCGCTGTCGTCGATATTAAGCATAATGTAGCCAAAAAACAATTTTTTTTATTTTCATACAACTGTCTTTCAATTGAAACCTTATAACATCAAAAGTTAATTGGTGATTTTTAATTATCCTTGTTCATTACATAGATTGAGATTGATTGATATGTGAGGTGTAACGTCCCAAAAACACCATATGAATATGAGAGACGCTGTAGGGGAGGGCTCCGGAAATTTCGACCACCTGGGTTTTTTTAACGTGAGCGCAAATCTGAGCACTCGGGCCTACAGCATTTTCGCCTCCATCGAAAATGCATTTACCGCAGCCAGGACTCGATCCTGGGACCTCTGGGATTACATATATTACTGTTCGAGAAAGAAGCATGGGTAGTTCTGTTTAAAATTATTGAATCACTTGAAAGTCATGATTGTTTTACAGAATGAAAAACTACTAAAAATGAAGTTTTGGGAGAAACAAGAATTTATTTTCCAAACCTGCTTTATGCACCATTGGAAGGTTGCGGGATGCTAAAAGCAGCCAGACTCATAACTGGGTGCTTTCTTAGCTTTTGTGAGTTGACTGTTTCTAGTTTTTTTCTAAGCTCCTAGTTTTTTTTTATCTTGTTTTTTGTCAGCCATTGACTGGCAGCTGTCCTTCTTCAAGTGAGTTTAGTTCATGCTGACATAAGCTACTGTGCTGCAGTAGCCAGGATATTGACAGCTCACAGTCTGGCTCAAGATATCCATCATGCCACTATTTCCACTGCTAAACTGACATATACGATCCTACAGACAAAAAACATTCCCCGGATAGCATGCACATATTTATAAACACGCTGCCAAAGCATACCATCGAAACACTCATTTGCATTTTGGGTTTTCCCGCTGACATGTTTCCTCAGAATATTCTGTCTAAACAGAGCTCTGGATATGCAGCCTTCTGTTTGTTTAGTATGTCTTGCTAAAGGCCCCCCCTCCCCCGTGAATTGTATTGTGCTGTGTCCAGAGCTTTGGCCTTTTTGCAGGCACAGCAATTTTCACACTTTGTTTTGGCCTTTGTTTCACTCGAAACTGCTGGCATACACTACTGGTATGCTAATAAACACCACATTCTCATTAATTCTTTGAAAAGAAATTGAGAAAAAATGCACCATCTAGAAATCATGCAATGTAAATTGACTAAAATATTGTGTAGTTTCACTTGATCACGATATTGTGACTATCGGCTCTGGAGGAAAGCATAACAAACTAGGATGGATCGTTTAGGTGTTGCTATACTCACCCTTGATGATTCTCTTGAATTCTTTTCTATATATATTGTAGTTTCTTTCGTACTGTGTTCTTTTGACTCATTTTGTATCATATAGTTCATGGTTCAAATATCAAGTAATTCTTTTGCGGTACTGTTTTGTATTGATACTGTAAACACTTTACAATTAGCTCAGGATAGCATTTGTGAAAGGCTATGCTATTATGATGCTAATCAAGGTACTGTTGCGGTATTGAACAAGATGCTGCGCAAAGCTCACTTGTTCGTTCGCTTTCGTGTTCGTGTTTCCTTTGTACAGCACCTTGTTTAATAATTCTTTCACCTCAGTTGTCATTTTGTTTTCCTCATGCCTTAGCTACCACTTGTGATACCCATACATCTCCTAACCTATTGATCATTTCTTCACATCACCTATGTTGCACTACCTCCAAGATTGTCCCACCTGGCTCAGTAAATATCTTATTGAAGAGTGTATTAATTACAGAATTCATCTACAGATAGATGGAAACTTGCGTGAGACTCGTACTGGGTCATTGAATTGTAAACACATCTGTATGGCATTTCAGTTTACTCAAAGGTTTTTGTGCACTTCACAAAAATGCAAGAATCGGTGTGCATTGCCTGATGCTGAAGTAAATTTCATGTAGTTACAGTTTTCATTTGTTCTTGTTCTACTTGTTACTTTGCAGGTGCCTTGTCTACAAAAAAACAATGTTGAGATGGACAAAAAAATAAAATATTTGAAAATGTCTTGCAATTTATGAATAATGTTCTCGAGTATATTACTGGAGTCTAGTGTTAAAGACATTGTTGTACGTACCCCATCGCAGCCTTTGTGTACTGGTGCAATATTTGCCATTTTTCAAGCATGTCGAACTTTTTTTTTGTAGTGATTCACAATAGAGAACTAAATATACACAAAAGCGGACCCGCATTTTTAACCATCACAATTTGTGATGCTCATAGAAGCCTTGGAAATGTTTTTCTCTCTTCTGTATTCCAGTTTTCTTTTCAAATTCTTTCAATCACATTTTCTTTCATAACTTCATGTATTCAAGTGTCACACGATGCTTGCTATGTGCATCACCGATTGGGAACTTATGTGCAGCGGAAGTGTGATAATTAGCCTAATAGTCAGGTGCCTAATTTGTTGTCACTAATGAAGGTAATTGTGGTTAATTATGTATTGTCTGTCTGAATCGCATCTTAGTCAGGCCTTTGTGTACTGGCAGCAGGCTTTTGCATGTAAGCATAGCATTGATGTAGAGAGCAATGGGAATTCGTGTAAGACGTTTTATCGATGCTCTGCTCACTGCACAATGCTCTACGTCGCTGCACTAACATGAGGATACACAGAGATTAGTTTTTACTTAAGTTAACTTTGCAGCAGTTCCTGAATGCTTGGTTTTTGTGGAGTCTGATTTTGTGCATAGAGCACAACAAGTGGTTTACATGCCTCTCTATTTCTTTGTCTTTGTTGGTTCCCCATTCTTGGCATCATTAGAGCAGCATCGGTCATTCATGTTCGTACAAGGGGAGCTGCATTCCTTCCATCAGTGCACATATGTTAGCAAGTACAAGACATGTGAAATCCCAGCTTTATTTCCTACCAGGCGTGCGTCCCTTTGAGTGCCACCTGTGTCCCGATGCAATCAATCAGCCGTGTGGTCTTATAAACCACTCTTGCACCCTCACAGGGGAGCATCTCTTTCCCTGTGTCCACTGCAGTACGTCTTTTTTTGTGCACACCTTACTAATTTGCAGGAGATCGCTGGGCTGGGCTCCCACCTAGGGGTTAACGGAGAGACCGTGCCACCGGGCAGCTTCCTTGGCCTGCTGGATCGCCCAGAGTTGATTGTCTAGGCCCGTACTGAGCATCGCAGTCCGCCAACGCGCCCGAAGGTCTTCATTGGAAGCCGCGACTTCAGAACTTCTGATTAATGCTCGACATTTCCATAGGATATGGTCAAGAGTGGCTCTGTTGGTACTGTGCTAAGGGATCCTGGAAATACATCTGAGCCTGCACAAAAAAGTAATGCTTTTCTATGATATTCATACAATGTGCACCAAGTGAGTCTTCATAGACAATGTGTGCTTGGAAAGATAAACACTCAAGTAAAAATGAGGGTGGGAATAAAATTTTTGATGGCTAGTCTTTTCTGTTTTTTTTTTTTCACGGCACTTTAATAAAGACCAATAGATAATGCTCACAATGGCAATACAAGATTGCAATAAAATGTTGAAAAAGGCAAGTTTCTTTTGTTTTGTTCTTCATGATACCACCTCATTCAGTTTGAAAAGATAATGTTTTCGAAATGATTTCGAGACACTTGCAACATGGTGAACATGTTTCTGTGATTTTTGATCATGATTCTACTGTTGCTGGAGATGTCTGTAACTTGTACGTAAAGCAGGCTTCTCCATGATGTGATGAAGTGTGAGGAGAAGTCGAATCGAACTATACAAATATGTGTGCTGGGATTATTGATCAGCTGCCAGCTCATAAAAAGGTCTGATATGTCGTTAAGCTAGCACACACAAAAAAAGCATTTCACATGTCATAACTACTAACACCGCTGACCAACACTCTTAGTTTTAAAATCCACATAGATACTCGATAATGTGGATGGCAGAATCGCCACCGGAGTAACTCTGGTGTTGGAGGTACAAGCGTATCATTGGAAGGCTGCAGGCTCAGTTCCTGCCAGTGGTGAGCTATCGTTTCATTCGCTTCGGTCTCTTCACATTTATATAATTAGTGCTTTCTTGTTGTAATTAATGTCGAGCCTAACAATGAAAGACGAGCCTTTCCCTTTCTTTCGTTCATTGTGTATCTCAGCAGCCAGCAAGGTGAACATTCAGGAGGTTTTTTCTGCGCAGAAAAAACTTTAGAAGCTTTGTAAAGCAATTGAGCTACAAATTTCCCGTCTTTTATGCACAGTTTGTTACGCCAGCGGTTTGTTGACCTCGCATGTTCACATGCTTTCGATTGGTGGACATACAAGAAATTTCGGCCATGAATTGATTGTCTTGCCATGTAGATGCAGGCCTGTCTGGCCATGTCTCGCATGACTATTGGGTGCGATCATCCGGTTTCATTTGATTTGTTTCTTAGAGCGGACATGACACCATGTCTAGTTGACATGCACAAAAACACATCCGCTTAACCCTCCGGGCTGACATTGTCCACGTGCTTTAAGAAATAATTGGCGAGGGTGAAATAGCACCTGAGGAATGGGAGTAAAAAAAAGGGAAACCCCCCTCTCGTCTTGGAACGCTGAGTAACTTAGCAGTCTTCAAGTCAAAATATGTGGCAGACATTGCGCACCCCTCCCCCCATCTCCACGAAGCTTTGAGCACACACCTTTGGTAGAAGATGTATAAAAATTTAGAACTGTTTCCAGGAAATTTGGTGCACCATTTCAGATATTGTGTAGAAATAAATATTTAATTATGTATGCATGTATTTATTTAGTTAAATATGATAATACTACAACAGCTCTGTGTGTCTTTGAAATTTTCCTTTGGAAATGGGTTACAGGGAACTGCTCCAAAAGGCTGATTTGCTGCACCAAAAAACTTTAGCTTCTCCATAAGCAGAATCAAAGTGGTCTTGGTGAACCGCATCGCTGACTTTATACCTGTGTGTGTGTGTGTGTGTGTTTGTGTGTGTGTCCACAAGGCATCCCAGTTATTATTAAGTAGCAGGATTTTCAAAAAGGGGAAACGGCATTACAAGAAGCAAACCTAGTGCATATCGTTTCCAGTACACTGAAGTAGCTGCTACAATTTTTTTAGTTATTTATTCATAACTACTTAGTCTAATTACATTTGTTACTGAAGATGGTACTTTCCTAATTATAAATATGTCAATGAGGCAAATGTGCACATGTTGAAATGACATCTGACTGCTATTTCCAACAACATATAAATTGCATGTTAATTTTTTTCTGTGAATAAATAATGTGTGCAAAATATAAAAAACTAACACTTAACATCGTTCACACCCGCAAAAGAAAGGAGCGCCCGCAAATAATCTTGCTGGAAGCAACCGCTTTGCCTCTTTTCCATTGCCAGAGACCGCGTTATGCAGATTGGCGAGGGTACACTTCGGGTGCCAACATGCATGTGTGCTAATTTTGCAGGGATTCCTTTTGCTTGATTGCACGTCGCTATCGCCATTCACATCTCACGGTAAACTGTTCGCAGCTGGATCACAGCTCTGATTATAGCGATTACAGCCTGACTGTGTAAGATCAAGGCGGTGCATTTCTTCGGACAGGAAGTAGCACATAGCGCAACACGTATTTTTTTTTGTTCCTCCATTTGCTTTGTTGCTACTGGCTATCTCAAAGTGAGCTCATTTGAGGGCGCTTCTTAAAGTAGGTTGGAAGACAATCTGTTCTCACTGACACAGTGCATCGAAATAGCAGAAAAGAAACACAGGCCCCTGTGGCTAGCATTTTTGGATAGCGTGCTTCAATAGGCCTTGTGGGGAATACTGGACACACTAGGTGTGGAATATGGAGTCACTAATCTTTTAAAGGATATCTATAAAAGTAACAAGGTAGTTATAAAGTGGGGAAAACAGGTATCCAAGCCCACAGAGGTAAAACGGGGGCTTAGGCAGGGGTGCCCTCTGTCTCCCTTGTTATTCATAATGTACGTACAAGGAATAGAGGACAAATTAGAGGGAAGTGGACTGGGCTTCAACCTCTCTTTCGTCAAAGAAAACTCGTTGAACGGGCACTACCAGCATTGATGTACGCAGATGATATAGTGCTAATGGTCGACAACAAGGAACATTTGCAGAAATTGATGGACATCTGCGGTAATGAGGGAGATATGTTAGATTACAGATTCAGTAAGGAAAAATCAGCAGTCATGATTTTCAAAGACAACGAAGGTAGTGAGCTTAGAATACAGGAGGTCACGCTAGAGATAACAGATAAATACAAATATCTGGGTGTATGGATAAGCAATGGGACCGAGTACCTGAGGGAACACAAAATATATGTAACGACTAAAGGTAACAGGAATGCAGCAGTCATGAAAAATAGAGCACTGTGGAATTTCAATAGGTATGATGTTGTGAGAGGAATATGGAAAGGGGTCATGGTTCCTGGTCTGACGTTCGGCAATGCGGTCTTGTGCATGAGATCAGAAGTTCAAGCAAGATTAGAATTTAAGCAACGTGGCATAGGTAGGCATGCTTTAGGAGCTCAAGGGAATACACCAAATCATGGAGTACGAGGTGATAAGGGATGGACATGATTCGAGGGCAGGGAAGCTAGCAGCAAGATAGAATTCGAGAAGCGATTGATAGAAAAGGGGGTGGAGCGTTGGGCTAGGAAGATTTTCAGCTACTTGTACATGAAGAATGTCGATACAAAATGGAGGAAGCGAACCAGGAAATTGGCGGGTAAATACTTAGAACACACCAGGGGGCCAAAATAAAAAGAATTATCGGTTAAGAAGGTGAAGGAAGCTGAGACCGATATGTCGAGAATCGGCATGATTAAGAAGTCCGCACTAGAGATCTATCAAACGTTTAAGTAGGAAATTGCCAAGGAAAGGATCTATGACAATACCCGGGGTAGTTCTCTACGGTTTTGAGGCCAGAACGGAAGTGTTACGAACCAAGACATATCGGGCCAAATACGAAGGGGTATACACGGTATGCATTGCATGTGGAGAGGAGGAGGAAACTGCCAAACATTTGATAATGTTCTGTAAAGGGATTCATCCTATAGTTCAGGATAATGGCGCAGAGTTTTTTAAAGCACTGGGGTTTAGGGACAGGGAGGGCAAAATAGACTTTAAGCGGGTAGAATTAATTAGAAGGAGGTTATCTGAGTGGTGCCTAAGTCAAGGCACGTGTGAAAATTAAACACTTCACTGCAAAGTACCAGTTCTATACTTCAATATTCAAAGGAAAAAAAAAAGATAAATCTAGTTGTTTGTTCACTAAGTATTACGGCCAGGTGGCGATAGCCGCCGCCCGATCTAAAGGGTACAGCCGCATCAATCCATCTATCCATCTATGCGAGTTTTTTTTATTATTATTATTCCTTGTTTTCGACTTCATGTGGTCGTAGAAGACGTAGAAAATGAAAGTGGGCGAATGCGCCACTTTCATTTTGTGGACTCGTCTGAGAAGTTCTGTGCGCCGTCGTTGAAAGCGCCAGCGAGGCTTTGACGCTGCGGAGATTCGCTCACTTCGCTGAGCATACTCGTCATCCGAGGCGTCAGTGACGAGTGGAGAAGTGTTATCAGTGGTACCCAAGGCGGAATCGTCGTACGCACACAACGGACGGCGCTACGAAATGTGTGTATTCACCGTCAAGGAGCTAACATCCTTCTCGTGATTCCAAGCAGACTGATATGTTGTTACTTCTTTCCTTAACAAACTCTGCGCGTCGTAGTGTGGTTCAATGTAGTTTCGAGCCCCGAGAAATGTGGGCGGGCAATATCGAAAACGCTGGTATGTCATTGCAGTTGGAAAGTATGTACTGCATTATTGCAGCACTAACTTATGACGCTTGACTAGGAAGCAGTGGAGTGTGCTTTGAACACCGACTGTAGAGCTAGGAATGCACTCGGTCAAAATAACCGAAACAAGAACACACCAATTGCATCCCGACCCTCCCCACAACGAACTATTCCCTTTCCTTTAAAACCAAAGAAAGATTACTAACGTACATAGAAGCACTCGTGTAAATATAGAAGGCATCAGCAAGTTCTCGTGTCATGCGATCGTGGTATCTAAACAAGATCTCCGTCGCGGAGAAATGCGCATCGCGCCGGCACTCAGTGCAGTGTATAGACATGTGCGTTAGGGGTCTCCCCTGCAAGGAAGTCTAATGCTCTTTAAGACGTATAAAGACCCCTCTCTGAGCAGTTCCTCTAGAACTGCGTGTGTCCAGGCATTTACTCGTAGCGACAGTCTCGGAGTACATTCATGTCCGCACAGAAGCGCGCTTCAGTGTGCTTGTGTAACTAAGGGTAGCGAAAACATAAAAGATACCCATTTATCGCCAGCCGAACTCAGTCGAGACGTCAGCAGTGATGCGGGCACTACGAAATCGGGCCATCGACGAACACTGCATAAAAATACTGGAAAAAATCTACAGCGGATCCACAGCCATCATAGTTTTTTTTTTTTTTTATATAGAGAAAGCGACAAAATCTTAATTAAAAAATATATTTACCGCATGTTTAAAGGAGGTTTTCAGGGCCCTAGATCGGCAAAAGTTAGGTATAAGAGGTAATGCAAAGTATTTTAGTAACCTGCGATTCCCTCAAGACATTGCCTGGATGAGTAACTCGGGGGATGAATTACAGCTCATGATTACTGGACACGGAAGGCTGAATAGTAGGTCTGAAAATTAATATGCATAAAACTAAAGTAGTGTGCAACAGTCTTGGCAGAAAGCTGCGCTTTGCCATAGGTGGTGAGGTGCTGGAAGTTGTAAAGAAATATGTTTACTTAGGGCAGGTAGTAACCGCGCAGCTGAGCCATGAGAGTGAAATAACTAGAAGAATAAAAATGGGGTGGACTACATCCGGCAAGCATTCCCAAATCATGAATGGTAATCTACCACTAGCCCTGAATAGGAAGGTATATGATAGCTGCATCTTGCTGGTACTCGCCTACAGAGCAGAAACTTGGAGGCTTACACGGAGGGTTTAGCTTAAATTGAGGACAACGTGGCAAGCCATGGAAAGGAAAATGATAGGTATAACCTTAGATATAGAGAAGGAGAGCAGAGTAGGTCATGGAACAAATTGGGGTTAATGATATCGTAGTTGAAATCAAGAAGAAATGGACATGAACTGGGCACGTAGGCAGGATAACCGCTGGTCACTAAATATAACTGACTTGATTCTCAGAGAAGAAAAATGCACTAGGGAAAGACAGAAATTTAGGTGGGCCGATGTGATTGAGAAGTTCGTAGGTATAATGTGGCAGCAGAAAGTACAAGACTCAGTTGAATTGCAGAACAAGGGAGAGAGAGGCCTTTGCACTGCAGTAGGCACAGCCAGGCTGATGATGATGATGAAAACTGTGATGCCAAATTTACCTCTTGAAACCTTCTTTTTTCATTTTTTCCCCCCGCTTTGTATCACGGTAGCTTTGTTCAATCAAATTTTGAAAGTTTGACCGGAAGGTTTGACTTGCCTTCCTGTGAATTAGTTTATGAGTTTAGCCTTTTTACGCCTGCTATCAGATAAGTAATTAAGAAAGCAAATAGAGACACATCTGAAATTGAAGTCGGGTCTTTGTACAAGTTCCAAGTTTTTGTATCTCCTGCAAGTTATGAAGTGGTTTGCGGTCATTATGTAATAGTTTCAAAAGCGGTGCTTAAGTATAACAAAAATCTTTACGTAACAATGTGCTTATCATTTTATGATGGCATCAATCGAAAGCTGTATATATCTAACCAACAAAAGGAATCGTGTTTATTTCGTACCGTAGTACAGGCTGGGTCATTCCATGCAAAATGTCCCAGCTATTTTGACTATCATTTCATATGTGGCAGAACAAAATATTGCCTATTTCTTGCTTGAAAAACAGTTACTTTGTAGAATATCTTGGAGAGAAAAAATTTTTCGGTCACATGTGAGTTGTCTAAATTTTGCAGAATGTTGTAAGAGCGACGTTTGTTAAAAAATTCTGAGAGCATCTTTTGATGGTTCATTCGCAAAATTGATGTTTATTATAAGCAAAAGCATTTGTGTGAGGAGTTTCAATCTCAGTAATATTGCTCAAAGTTTTCTGCCATATACACTAACACAAATTTTGCCAATATATTCACTGTATGAATTTTTTCTCTTGTAATACCGTACTCTCTGTGAATACCCCAGTAATCAACAGTTATTTTACGGAAGGTATATTTGACATAAAAATATTCTCAGAGCACTAAAATTTATAAATATTTTCGAGGAAAAAAAAATGGCAGGCCTGCATGGAAAGCATGGCACACTCTCAGCAAAAGCTGGGTGAGTGGCATTTCCAGAACTATTTTTTAACTCTCTTGAGACTGCTTCGGCAGATCTTGAATGATATGAATTTCACAGGATCACTGGATATATTCATGTCATCTGGAATTCGTATCACCGGAAAATATGAAAAATGAGTATGCAACAAACTATGTGTCGTGTATATTTTAACTTTTTGTGTTACAGGATTCTTCCACCTCAATGTAACAGTGGCTGCGGTGCTTGGCTGCTCACCCGAATGTTGGGGCTTCGATCCGGGCTGCAGTGGTCACATTTAGATGGACTCTATAAAGGCAAAATCGTTGAGGCTCGTGTACTGTGTAGTGTCAGCACACGTTAAGAAGCACCAGATGACTGGATATATCAACAGAACAACTTAGTAGTAGTTACAGCGTAACTGTGGAAGCAAAGAACAAGAATTATTTTTTCGGGAGACTTACAATTTACCTACACAATCGTGAAAGTTTGTTGGCCTCCTGTGCAAATAGGAGATATCACATGTGTGTGTGGTCCCGAAGAGTCGTGCATGTTAGCATGGTGAGGTCTAGCGCCGTGAACAAGACCATTCGCTTTGTCTTCGTCTGGGTCACCTTTCTTAGAATGTCTCATGTCAGGACATGTCTTGCATTGACGTGGCAGGAGTGTGTCAACACAGTACAATGACGCATTGAAAAAAAAAAATAAAAAGCAATAAAAGAGTCATTTTAAACATGGATGCCCACGAAGGTGGATAAAGGCCTTCGAGTTTCATGCACATAATCTCAGAGGCTAGGATGCACTTCTGATCGTCAACTTGTGGCGTGCATGCCTGCACCTGCACTTGGGTTCCCGCGCGAGTACATGATTGCTGCATCTCACCCGACAGCGTGGGTAGTGTACGTTTGTATCGAAGGTTGTGGTGCGAAGATCGGTTCGCTACAGCCGTACTTCATTAGCTTGCAGGTTAATATAATAGGTCCGCCGGAATCACAGAAAATCTCGCGTGCCCCGGAAATTTTTTAGACCTAGTCGGATCGCAGAGGTTTTACTTTAATACGAGTACACTTGCAAGGTACTGAGACGTCCCCCGCTACACCACTGATTACCAAAGAGAGGAAAGACCACTCAGCCCCTTGTCTATCCAGTTCCCTCTTGGCTATGTGTCTCAATCACTTTCCACATACAGTGATTCGTGCTGGGGCCGGGAATTAAGAGATGCTGCGACCTGTTTCTGTTTACTGATCCATTAAATTTAATACTAACTGCAAACATTGTGTACCCGCGTACATCAACCACTACACAAAATTATAACACATGATTTAGACACTCGCGATGTTCGACACAGGGCAGGCACATAAAGAAAGTAACTGCAACAATACAAGGGTATGGATACAAAAAACACATGACGACACAAACGATAAAGTCATTAATTAATAAAACCACACAAATGTCTCAATATGCCTCATCCCTTCCCGCAAAACTCGTTTAAGTAAGGGAGGTGAAGTTCGTCTCACAGAATGTCCATGTAGTTGGCGCCTCAGAGTTGGCTGCTCCAATTGGGGCCGACGGTTAGTTCTTGGCGTCGAGGTCTGATCTGTTCAATTCATCAGCGTCTTCATCGTCTTCGTCATCATCGCCTACGTCGTGCCTCTCAGTGATTTCCATCTTAGCCGCCTCCTATCCTTAACTTTCATTTCTCATTGTACCGTCATCGCACCGTTATCTTCCTTTTCCATTCTGTCTCTCCACCATCTCGAGCTCATCGCATCGTATCTCTCTGACTCTCTTCGCATCGTATCTCTGACTCTCCCCGTGTCGTCTCGTAGTCCCTTTTTGTAGGACCTCACTTTGCCCTACCGGGGCATCAAACCAATCGCCACTATCGACGCGGCATATTTTCTTCTCAGTCGGAGTGTATCATCTTCGGCGGCTGCCCCCGCGGCCTACACCAATAGAAAACCCTCTCCCAAACAAAGCCGAGCAAGTAACAATGTACAAACTCAAGCCTCAGGGAGAGTGATGGGCGAGCCGCTTGAAGACACTTTAATTACGGGCGAACAATGGTCTCGATGCTTCCGGTATTTGGTGAGCCGTTGTCCAGACCAAGTCTCAACGTTTTCATGCAGCTCGGTGTCTCCCGGGAAATTCTCCGTAGCCGCCGCTTCTTCGTCATTTCCCGCCGCGGGCGGCCGTCCGCGCAGAACGCAGTAATGAGCCCTGGAGCCACGGAGGCTGACGGAAAGTCATACAGGACCCGGCACAGGCGCTGCGGCAGCGTCGCATTCCCCGAACCAACAAAAGGTGCTCTGCTGCTCCCCCAAGCCACAAATCTGAAGGGTGCGCAAGGATTATCTCCACCGTACACTTTCACACGGTCTGTAGACGACAAGGCGCCGCCTGGTCCTCGTGTTTGCGCGGGGGAGCCCGTGAGAACAGTAGAAATAATCCTTCTGGTACTTCACTCCGGAATTCCCATTCGTTACACCAATGGTTTTTTTTTTTTTCCTTTTTTTTATGCGTGGGTTTGAGAAACGAGCGAAAACATCTTGAAAGGATCGGGGTTCAGTCCGTGTTTGCGGGGACGTCACAGTACCTACTGCATCCATAAGTCATATTTTCTGTCTAGTCGAAAGCACCCACCACGCCATTATTGATCATTCTGTGGACAAGAAAGGTACCCACCATGAATTTCAGGGCATCATGTGCACGTTGTTGATGTGGTTGTTGACGCTGAAGAATTTTGGCTGAGCTCTTTTAATGGGTTGGAAACATTCAACGAACCGCTCATTACGCACTTTGTATTACGTGTCGCCTGGGTGTAAAATTCACATTGTGTGATGTCTGGTTGTATGACTACTCTTCTACCACGTTACCTTACCATGTTAACGCCAGACAATATGCTAGACGTTGTGCTTCTGTATAACCAGCATGGTTCTTTGGTAGATTACTGGGATGTCGCGGAGAGGATCCAGGTTTGAACCCTGTTCCCCCCTGAATAATTTTCTTCTTTTTTTTTTTCTTATTTTGAGCAATAGTGGTTACAGACACTGGTGGTGATGGACAACTATGGCGCCAAAAACTGCCCGTGTTGTGGCCTCATAACAGCTTTCGCTGTATAAATCAGGCAATTGAGAGAATCTTCACTTTGGTGCACTTGAGACACAATTTACACCTCTTGTTGCTGTATTTTAAAATTAAGTTTATAGGTCAAAAACAAGAACAAAGAAATGGCTCTTCTTATGTGGCAAGCTTTATTATTACAGTTTTTATTTTAACGAAGAATTTTTGAAGTTGCCCATTGATGGCTATAATTTCATTATTCATGTGGCTGATTGTTGGAGTTGACCGTTGCCATCAATAGGTGTCACACACTTCGGTTGAGGCCCCGCCGATCCAACATCGACGTGCGGCAGACTCGCAGGCTTCCACTTTACGCTTCGGCCTGCGACGCCTGAAAGGCCTCGAAGTGGCACATTTCGAATTTATTTGCGGGTTGGCCGACCCGTGCGGGGTTGCACGTGTGGTGATGTGTGGGCCTGACCGACGCACTCATAGAGCAGACACAGAGTTTGATTACACTTAGACAAACATTTAATTGAAACAGGGGCCAAGGCAGGAGATTACAAAAATAACAAAGGAGGAAAAACTGATACGCGCGATAGAAACAACAGCTATAAAACAAAAGGTGCTAAAAACACTACAACAGATACAGGCTAAGGACAAATATGCGGAACATTAATAAAATAACAACAAGATGGAAATCAAAGGAGAGAGACACTAGAAATTAATTACAGAATGATCATGGTGGCGCTTTAGAATTTAAACGTGCGACGCAGCGCACACTACAAATATTAAAAAAAAAGGCTGGTTAAAACAAGTTTACGGTTTAACAAAAAAAGTCACAATAAAAAGTTCCATACGGACCAAACCAGCCCTTGGTGCACGTAGGGGAGTTGACGGGTGCCGCTGAAGGTCTCGCCGGCTTGGTAGACGACGAGGGTGCCCGGAATTGCAGCCGTCTCAATACGTTGCGCGGGTCACTCCGTGCTCGCCGCCTACGCGAGACTCGCGACACCGACGACCGCACTGGTTGCTGTCTGTACGTCAACTGCTGTTCCGAGGCAGTTCAAACCGCCTCAGGGGCGTACACGTGCTCCCGTCTCATCTGGGAGTAATATTCCCTGTTTAGATCGCCGGTGCCCCTTCCGGTACCGGTGCAGGGAAGACGAGCCGGCGCCACGTTGGGTCGTTATAGTCGCCGGATGTCGTCCCCCAACACAAAAGCGCCCTTCCTTGGTAGGTGGGGCCCGCGGATGCTCCGAAAATTGGAGTCGTTTGTGACATAGCCCCCTTCTTAAGAATATTACTTCGTAATGTTCAAGGAAATCACAAACGCTCAATGTTCGAGAGCCTTCCGTGTTCCGGTTGTCCACCAATGCATTTTCTTTTTCGCGCACCATTTCTCTGACGTGGTCGACACCGCAGAGAACACCCGACACACCACACTTTCACGGTCACTATACGATGAAAGTCAGAACTCGCGCACAACGTCATGTCCACACACATGAAAAGGCAATGACAAAAATACTGCGCATTTCCAAGCTAAGGCTCGTAAGCATCCTTTGATGCCACATATTAAAAACAATACACGATTTAAGCGGTATTAAAAAGTCACTTATTGACATGCAGCTTTCGAAAAAGATGAATAAGAAAGAAATCGGCATGATCGCCTGTACGCAGTTGTTTGAACCTGCTGCACACTAAAGCACTTCATTTCAAAATGATAATTACAAGGAAAGTTGTGAAGAACATGCACATAACGCCATGATTATCACACATGCGTACCGTGATAGACTGATTATATGACCAACCAGTCTCTTAAAATGAAAAGCCGAACTAAATAAAATAACAATATCCCTAAATTAAGGCTTCCCTAACTGAACGGGTAATAGGTTGAAACAACAGAACATCGTCTACAAACACTCAGACGACAAAAGCAAACCAAAAGATTAACTAAGTTATTAGTCCCCCCCCCTTCATGGAATGCTCCTAAATCGAAAAACATAAATGAACATTGTTTCAACCAACAAGTCATTTGCCTTTAGGGTTACCTTTGAGTTCCTATGTACGTAACCTTTATCCGTGCTCGAGGTGGTCGCGCTCTTGGGGGAGCCGTTCGACGCAACCAGGGCAGAGAAAAGAGTGTACGGCCGCCACACGGACGCCTGTTTCTCGTTAGTCTGCACCTCGGAGGCATGCCCTCGTCGTCACCGCGTTCTACGGAAACGGGTCCCCGAACCACGGCGTGTCGTTCGGCCGAAAGGCGCTGCCTCGCAAGGCACCCAGCGCTTCGAGCAGGACAATGGAGCGAAGGGGGTCGGCTGTTCCGAGCTCCACGAACAAATGCCTGCCTCCCCCCTCTATCTGTCGGGCGGTTTGAAGCATAGGAACCCACTCGACTGGCGAACGTCACAAAATGCAAACGAAGCTTTCGTTGCCTCGAATGCTGTTTGGCAATTAGCGATTTTCCGGGTTGCTTTGCACCCTTGGTTTTCCTTCTGCTTGTGCGGCGTCTTTTTCTTTTTGGACGTTGCCCAGTGCTCCCTTTTGAGAAGTCCGCTTGCAACATTTGCAAAGCAGAACTTGTCTCGCTTGTCTCTTCGGCCATAATGCCTATACAGTCGGGATTTTCCGTTAACTTGTGGACACCCTGACTTGCGGGAAGCTTGACTGACGGCTGAGCAATGCAAGCGTCTTCCTCGGGGCTGCGCCGCTCGCACCTGGAAGAACTACTTGCCCCAACATTGCCCAGCTCGCAGTGCGCGTCAGCACCCGACTGTGCCCCGCTCTCTGTACAGGGGTCCTCACCTACCGGGCCGGAGGTACTGCGAACTTCACATTTAGCTGCTATGGCGACGCACAAACAGGGTGGCTGTGCCAAGTCCATTACAGATGGCATTTCTGCATTAACAAGACTCTCCAGGCACAGCGCCTCGTCGCCATCACTGTGGCCTTCAGTGGCCTTTGTGGCCACAACGGGACTTTCAGCAGCTAACTGTTTAGGTTCACTCGCAAACCTGATGTCCGCCTCAACAGTACAAAATTTTTGCCCGGCTCTCGGTGGTTTGACACCTACGGGCTCTTTGCCCCTTTTGTGCCTTGCATCCCAGGTCTCAAACATGCGCCGTTCACTTTCGATTTTCTGGCGCAGTAGCTGAACATGATCCTGGTACGACTGCTTGTTCAGGCCACTGTAGGTCGCGCTACTGGGCGTTCCAGCGGCTAAGCTGGGACCCGACTGCATGGCACACAGTCCCAAGCGCTCTTTTTCCTTCTGAATTCTAAGCCTTGAATTTTGTCGCTCCTGTTCCATCGAAAATTCCAGATATTGCCTGTACCTAATGCGTTCGGCATCGCGCTCCTCTTTAAGTCTATTTCGCTCTTTTTCAACGAAATTATATAACTCCTTGCCTACAAAGCCAAAGGCTTTGCCCTGTTCAATAAGCCTGTCAAACTGCGTGCTGTCCATTGTTACAAACAGTTGATCATCAACAAAACAATAAAAGGACGTCTACATACTGGACGCTCAGAGTTACGTCAGTCTCCCAGACATCACCACGGGGTCGGCCAGTCCTGTCGCGGACGCCAGATAATGTCACACACTTCGGTTGAGGCCCCGCCGATCCAACATCGACGTGCGGCAGACTCGCAGGCTTCCACTTTACGCTTCGGCCTGCGACGCCTGAAAGGCCTCGAAGTGGCACATTTCGAATTTATTTGCGGGTTGGCCGACCCGTGCGGGGTTGCACGTGTGGTGATGTGTGGGCCTGACCGACGCACTCATAGAGCAGACACAGAGTTTGATTACACTTAGACAAACATTTAATTGAAACAGGGGCCAAGGCAGGAGATTACAAAAATAACAAAGGAGGAAAAACTGATACGCGCGATAGAAACAACAGCTATAAAACAAAAGGTGCTAAAAACACTACAACAGATACAGGCTAAGGACAAATATGCGGAACATTAATAAAATAACAACAAGATGGAAATCAAAGGAGAGAGACACTAGAAATTAATTACAGAATGATCATGGTGGCGCTTTAGAATTTAAACGTGCGACGCAGCGCACACTACAAATATTAAAAAAAAGGCTGGTTAAAACAAGTTTACGGTTTAACAAAAAAAGTCACAATAAAAAGTTCCATACGGACCAAACCAGCCCTTGGTGCACGTAGGGGAGTTGACGGGTGCCGCTGAAGGTCTCGCCGGCTTGGTAGACGACGAGGGTGCCCGGAATTGCAGCCGTCTCAATACGTTGCGCGGGTCACTCCGTGCTCGCCGCCTACGCGAGACTCGCGACACCGACGACCGCACTGGTTGCTGTCTGTACGTCAACTGCTGTTCCGAGGCAGTTCAAACCGCCTCAGGGGCGTACACGTGCTCCCGTCTCATCTGGGAGTAATATTCCCTGTTTAGATCGCCGGTGCCCCTTCCGGTACCGGTGCAGGGAAGACGAGCCGGCGCCACGTTGGGTCGTTATAGTCGCCGGATGTCGTCCCCCAACACAAAAGCGCCCTTCCTTGGTAGGTGGGGCCCGCGGATGCTCCGAAAATTGGAGTCGTTTGTGACAATAGGGAACTCCAAAAACTATTGTAATGGTCAATGTTTCAATCTAAGAAGAACTTATTTGCTTTCGATAGCGGTGCAAACTTGCTCCTAATTGAATTCCACGACGTCCTGACATTGCATCTTAATGTGAACCTCATGGTCTTGGCATAGAATTGGCTGTTTGCCTATTCTATTTGCTCATTTTGCAGATGTGCTGTGATGAATATATAACTGTGCTAGCTTTCAGTATGCCTTGTTTGCTCTTGCAATGCGCATAGGTTGATTTCAGGACTGGAATGGTACCGATAACTCTTATTGTTCTTTCATTCCTGATGGAATCAGACACGACAAACACTGTACCCTGCATACTCTTCTAGCTCAACAATTGACATATTGTGCTTCTGACTTATTTCCCTTGGTTCATATTGTCTGTAATTATAGTTGCTCTGAAACTACAACTTACAGTTGTTTTAAAGGAACAAAAGGATTTTAGTTGATTCACAAACGAAAGATGCTCTTTTCGTCTTCATCAGTTCTGGTCAAAACAATTGGATATCTTTCAGATATTGTGCTTGCCAGACTGTTTCCCAATTTGGTTAAAGCAATCAATGTCTCAGTCATGTCAAAATGAGTGTGCCATTTTTGAGTGTGCCATTTGCGCTTCCACACTGGGGATTGTGTCTTGTTCGTTTATTTGAGTTGCTTAGATTCTAAGGTGTTGAGTAATATTTTAAAGTTGCTACAAAATGAAAAAGCTGGATATTCTATATTGTTGGACGTGTTCACTTTTGCTGTTCCTTCTCAATCTCATTAATAATAGCACGTATTTTTGCTAACTTCACTACCATGGGAGCAAAGTGTGAAATTCCTTTTTTTTTTGCAGGCAGCCTTTCAGTGACAACACATTTGATCTAGAGCATTGTAAATACTACATAATGGTTTAATTTTCCTGCATCTAAAAAGAAACTACTTGTTTCTAGCTTCAAATGTATCAGGACTTTGTGCCGCATGTAGTCCACCAAGGTGGATCAGTGGCTATGGTGTTCAGCTGCTCAACCAAAGGTCGTGGGTTCACTTCCGGCTGGGGTGGTTGAATTTTGGAGGCAACATGGTTGGGGCGTGTGTGCTGTTAAAAGAAGCCCACATGGTCAATATCTTTGACAGCTCCATTACGTTGCTCTCATAATCATATCGTGGTTTTGGAGCATGAAACCCCAGATAATGATCAATTATTTCACTGCATGTTGCTTAACATTTTTCAACTTCATTCCTTCAATTGTATATTTTACATATTGCACTTCTCTAGCACTCGTTCATTATCATTACTGTAGTTTTTCGCAGAGTTGCTCAAAGTACTTCTTTTTTTTTTTTATCCTTGGAAAGAGTATTTGTTTTACCACAGTTTACTTAGAAAGGCCCTAGAAGAATGTCATTTATGTTTTAAGTTTGTCGCTGTACTTGTAGAAATAATCTGCATTCCTGCATCTGTGTTTCAATATATGTACTATATTAGATAGGTTTTCATTGGATGAGCTACAGATTTTTATTGGATGAGCTCGATGTCAACAAAATTAAAACGTTTTACCCTCCCAAGTCTCAAAAGTTGTGTTGTCGAAATCATAGTAATTCCATAATTCTTTGCACATTCATTACTCTCAGCAGTAGTGATGCATGTCGCTTGTCCAGCTTTTAAGAGCAAATGTCAAGTTCATGAGTCACTACGAACTGTTAGAGCGTTCACCCAGATTGTCCAAAAGGGAGGATACAAACACTCAAAATTTTGGCAGATCTGACAACTGGTGGCAGTCGATTGCATGGAAGTCTCAGAGCGAGTTGATGCACATGTGGTGCTTTGACCCAACTCCGATGACAGAGATAGACTTCGCTGTGAGCCGTCTGAACAACGGTTGCCATAGTTAAATGCGTCAGTCAGCCTCAGAAACAGCAGTTGTGATGCTGGACCATGTGTAACATTTAGGTATTATCAGTGAACCATCTATAACTTTGCATGTGTTGTTTGTCATCACCATTACCTTTTTCTTTAATAGTTGTGCTGATCAATTGTTTCAGCGTGAAAAGCTCAGTTACAACACCGGGAACTCCTTCCATGTGCGCATAGATAAAAGAGACTGCGCAGTATGAAAATGTAGTGCATAAAGCTATATTTACTTTCTAGCTGAAGTCTCGCATGTATGTTCTCTTAGAGGTGCAGCAAGAAACAAACTTTCAGAATGTCCTCCAATATGTAAAATAAGTTGTCTTCATGTAATAATGTTTGATTTCGTGGAATATAGTAATGTACACATCATTGTTTAGCCACAGCAGCTTTGTTGAATATAATCTACCCACAGATGATGTGCTAAAATGGGAAAGCAGATAGTCCAAGCAAGAATATAGTCCTTACATCACTGCAGATGTTCATTTCATCGATCCAAATTCAAGTACTTAATTGTATTGCCCTATGTATAGAGCTTGTCCTTTCAAGTGTCAAAATAGCTATTAAAAGAGTAGTCACTCAAATGCAGTACAAAAAGTGCATTTGATTAGGAATTTTTAACAATCAAGTGGAGTTGATGCCAAAAGTGAAATTGTATTTGAGGGTACTGTTTTGTTTGTACTAGATTTAACAATTGTTTGCATGCTTTTGCAGATGTGTCCATCGCATTATGGAGAAACGAAAAAGTCTCGTGCTTTGGATATTGCCAGCCAAGCATTGCGCCAGTGTCCTCTCAGAAATTTTCACCATTTCTTGATTATGTAGCAGCTTAATATTCGGTGAAGATGCGATTTTGATGGGGATGTGATTATGCCTGCAAACTGACGCTCGGGCTTGGTTATATTGAAGTTAGTGGGATTGGCTATTCACTTTATTCACTGTTGTTCAATGAAATTGGCATGAATGTAACTGATTTTATTGCTATGTATATGTTTCAGTCATCAGTGTAAGGATTTCGTGCCTGTCTTACAAAATACTGGTTCAGTTTAGGAATTTTTCAATGTATATCGTTACACATCACTATAGGCTGAGAGAAAAATTTTATTATATATTTATATAACTGCAACACTCGGTAGTGACACTTTGATTTTACTGGGCAATATGTAAATAATGATCTCAATATAAGCATACAGTGGTGATGTGGCGGTCCTTTATTATGCATCTTGCCCTCTGAAACCTTTGGCATATGTTAACAAAATCCTAAAATATTATGAATAAGCGAACTTTGCTTATTTTTCGCGGTGTCGTTTATTAGTAACAACCATTTCAATTCTGCAAATTGTTTCTGCATTCTTCTCTGTCATGAAACATTGCACCGTTCTTAATTTGACCATTGGTTTTCTCCTTTGTCTTTCCTCTGATGAAGATAGAAAACCAAACCGAACGCATTTAGGTTTTTAGTTTAGTGCATTGTTTTGTCATTTTTACAAAATAGTTTGGCCATTTTGGCATATGAAAACAGCTTTCTGTGTATGGATTAACAAATAGCAATTGTCTTCATTTGGTATAATTAGTTATAATTGTGATGAAGTAGAATATCTACTCATGTGTATGGTCTTGTATGAAACACTATCTGCTGAATAGGTCACTTTGTATTCTGTGATATCATTATGCTTTCATTGAACCAGCACATGTGAAATGTGTAAAGTGTGATTGTGGACATAGAGAAACAATTTTTGGGGCAATCCACATAAAAGGGCTTGTGCTGTGGCTGTGTGCTGTTATGTCTCTTGTAATTTTTTTCTTTTGTTATATTTAACTTCAATCTCATGTATTATTTCACATGCTTTATGGTTGGAAGTGTATTTTGAATATACATTCATTTAGTATTACGGGAAATCAGAAAGTACAACTGATAATGCGGTGGTCTCATGCATAATCTGAATGCATATTACGAAAAAATTTGGCAGTTTAGGTGCAGCATCGGAATTGCATCTATGTCATACTTTAAGCTATTAAAAGATATTTTTGGATTTCAACAGAGTATCGGCAAATGGTACATTAGGAATTTTTGTAAAGCATGTTGAATAATTGCATGGTTTCTACTGCAGTAACGTGAGGTCTACATAGGCGAAGGTAATTGTGTACTTCATTTACAAACGCGGCAACGTTTTTTTTTTTTTTTTTTTGGCAGGGGCTGTAATCTAGTTCCAAACAATGTGTTTCACATAGTGTTCATTTTCTTTCTGTTCTTCCTGCGGCTGTGCAGGATCCTCGTCTCCGACACCCCGTGAGCCGTACCATTCATTCGTGGACATACAAGGTGGAGTGCATTCCTGTCGTCAATGTGCCTATGTGACCAGTCACAAAACAGCCATGAAAAGACACCTTTGGAAACATGTGGCCATGAACCCCTTCCAGTGCCACCTGTGCCCAGCTGTATTTACTCAGAAATGGAACCTGACTGCCCACCTCCGCACCCACACAGGGGAGCGTCCCTTTTCCTGTGACCAATGCAGTGCGTCATTTTCACAGAATATCACCTTAATTAGGCACATGCATATCCACACAGGAAAGCGTCCCTTTTCCTGTGACATTTGCGATGCGTCATTTTCGCGGAAGGATCGCCTCATTCGCCACATGCGCACTCACACGAGACAGCGTTCCTTTTACTGTGCCTGGTGCAACGTATTGTTTTCACGGAAGGAGCAACTCGAGGAGCACGTGTGTGTTCATCATGAAAACACGGAGCCCTCAAAATAAGTTGCGATTTGCAAAGTAACATAATTTGGCAATCCGCAAGCATAAGAAGCATAGATTCATGAGAGTAAGGGATACTTGTAGAAGAGTAGAAAGAGAGGTTGCCTTTTTTTTACGTATCATTATATATACACAACTGGGTGCCACTTTAAGGTAACACTGGCTCGCCAGATAAACTGATGAGTTTTTTGATAAAGGCACTCGGAATCAGTCGTAGTGCGTCCCGAAGTGGGTGGGAAAACAAAGAAAATACCGGTGCAGATCAATACCATGATTTTCAAATCAAGTGTCCCATGTTCTTAATGTTGAGCTGGAGCAGCAGAGCCTTTATTTCTTTTTATCCTTAAGGGGAGATGGAATTTGCAGAAGAAAGTTGCAATAGTCTGTAGTGTAGGGCAATGAAATTTTTGCCTTATATGTAGGCTTTTATGCTGATATCAAATATGTAATTAGTTTTATAAGGTTCACAGTTTTCGTTTTATGCCATGGCTAGTGTAAAGTATAGTTCGTTTTGGACAAACATTTTATGCCACTTAACCTTTATAGTTCTGAGCCATTAATGGCTCACATTGCTCTACATTAACTATAGAATGCAAATAAGTATCAATTGCATTTAAAGCATTTTAATGGTCAATGAAAATGATAATGTGATAATTGGCTCATATTGCTCGAAATCGACTGTAAAATGCAAGTAACTATCAAGAAAGTGGATATTCAACATTTTGGCGGTGAAGAAAAATGGCAGTGTGAAATGTCTTATAGACCTCAGTCTATACTAAATGCTTTTTTAGGTTCGTAATAATTAGGCAGGCAGTATCAAGTTTGGGAGTAGACACCCATACGTTTCACGTGTTAAGAGTATGTTGGCAAAATTGCATTTCTATTGGGTTATGAATTGCTAAAGGCATGATGTCCAAACTCTAGAAGTCGCCCAAAAAATGGATCTTGAGAAAAACACACTTTAAAGGTATAGGTGAAAGCTTGTTTATGCGGAAAAATATGTTTTCCAAGATGATTTCTTCTTTTATGAGAGCCTAAAAATCATAATTATTTTGAACATGCGACTTTCCAGAGACTCTAGACAATGTGCATTTTTTAGTTTTCTAAAATCTACCTTGTGCTCTTCAAAAGCAATTGCCACTTATTTCTAGAATTTTCACAATCTTCAGGTTTTTGTTGTTATTGTTGTGAAATTAAAACTAAACTTTTGGAAGCAAATAATAACGAAAATGTGTAACTTTAGAAAAAAAAAAACTTCATTTTTTGACTCTCATCTCCCCGTAATTTGCTTGTCTTTCTGGTTTTGTGCACTGGAATGTCTCGGTGTTGTGATTGTACTTCATATAATTTAAAAACTACTATTAATAAATTATGAAGCATTTTTTGTGAGCCTGGTTTTGCATTCATCATAAGAATCGTACAACTGTTTCATAGGTTGAATGAACACATGGACTAGCATTTTTTATTATTCTTTATATATTTGGGACATATTGCCAGTCTTGTTTTTAGATTTTTGAGGAAGGACAAAATACTTATATTTAAGTAAAAAAAAGAAGAAAAGGACTCGTGTGCACCCCAAGTACTGACTTTTTAGTAGCACTGTAAAAAGTAAAGATGTTTACCCATGCATGTGAAACATCTACTATAAATAGGAACACTTTAATATACGTAAGTCATGCAGTAATATCATGCTTATATAGGTATAATCATTCTCTCATACTCATAAGGACATATTTAACAGTAACTTCTTTTAAAAAAACTTGCTCCGCCGTGGTGGTCTAGTGGCTAAGGCACTCGGCTGCCAACCCGAAGATCGCGGGATCAAATCCCGGCGGCGGCAGCTGTAGTTTCAATGGAGACAAAAATGCTGCATAGGCCTGTACATGTGCTCAGATTTAGGTGCACGTTAAAGAACCTTACCTGGTCGAAATTTCCGGAGCCCTCCACCATGGCATCTCTCAATCATATGGTGGTTTTGGGATGTTAAACTCCACATATAATAGAATAAGGTTATTTAGTTGTACAGTACTTTGTAGACCTCAAAGCACTTTTTTTTGCTGAACATGGCAGAAAACTAGAATGGCCTGTTACTAAGCTGTGCCCCGTTTGGTACAGCCACTGCAAATTGACCATTTGTAGAAGTCTACAAAACTACTTTCCTCCAACGTTGTTTTCCAGCCAAGAGGGGAAAAAAAAAAAACTCGCACCCAGACTGCTTTTTTTTTTTTCAACAGAATCGAAAGTTGGGCTAGTTGGATATGCATGATATAACTGTCAGTTCAAGCGCACGAATGAACAGAAAGGAAGAGAGGACAAGTGCTTATTTTTAAATGATTTATTAGAAAGAGAAGAATATTTAAACAGGCAATCAAAAAACAACGCATGCAAGTGCAGGCAAAAAGTACACCCGTGGCACCTCGAGAACACAGAGTAAAAGAAGAAAGATTATCTCGTAGCATAATCTAGAAAAGCAAACTTTTCATCATGCAGCAAAACTGAAGGCTGGCTGATGCATTGTTCTCCTCTTTTTCTTATTTGAAAAGCTATTGTCAACTCACGAGTAAATTGATTGTTAGATCGAAAAACCACTTCAGTATCCTGAAAAAGAGGATAACAACCGCACTCTCTGCAATGAGCAGCGAGATGCGATGCACCCAAGGATTTCAAAGAAGAGTCGTGCTCTCTAAGACGAACATTGATGCACCTTCCCGACTGACCTATGTACACTTCAGCACAGCTAAAATAAGTCAAGTAAGCAACGCTTATTGCGCAGTCCACGAACTTTTTGCTGTGTTTCATGCGACATTGCGAAAACTCTCTTCGCATGCGCGAACAAATAGACTGCAGTTTGCTTTTGGCTGAGAAAAGTACATTGACTTTATATCTACTACCGAGTTGCTTAAGTTCATGCAATGTTTTATGAAGGTAAGTAATTACTGCTATGCTCCTACCTTTTCTACTCTCATCACGACGCCCCGAGTGGTTCCCTTCAAATTTAACTTTCTTAATCATGTTGTTACACACGGACGTGATGACATCATTAGGATACCCTGCTTGTACTAGTTTCCTTACTTAACTGTCAAAGCTCATTTTCATTCTGTGTTGACAGGACTGTTTCAGAGCAAAACCCAAACTCGTAGTAACAGTGCTTCTCTTTACTAGCTTAGAGTGGCTCGACCTGTAATTGAGTATAGGCTTTACGGATCTGGGACAATAATACCAGCAAACATGCTGGGGTTCGAAGACCAAGTAAAGATCTAGAGATTGCAGTTGCTTCAGATCCGGCGATTCTAAAGAAAGGTGTAGTTTCTTGCCTGTTTCTTTAAAAACCTTGAAAATATTCACATCTTGCGTAATATCTGAAGACGTAGTGAACACAAAAAAATCATCGACGTATCTGAATACGTGAACCGGGAGTCCTCACAGATGCTTTTGAAGTGGCACATCAATCTTTTCCAGAAAAATTTCACTTAAAATCGGAGCTACTGAAGAATCTATGCATATCCCTGATCTCTGGACATAAAGATTACCACCGCAAGCCACAAAGGTTGACTTCAAGTAGAAGCTAAGTAATTCTAGAAAACTAGATACAGAAGTTCCACACTTCAGGCTAAAAAACAATTCATCATTACCTTGCGCGATGCAGCTTTGAACGCTTGCAATCAGCTCATCTTCAGGTATCGAACAGTATGAATCCTCAATGTCTAGACTGAAAGCGCTACAATTTGCTTGAGCTATCAGTGCTCAGAAACTGTACCACCGCTTCAGAATTACTGACACGAAAAGGATCTGGAATAAAAAAAGTTTCTAAATTGCTTTGCAGGTATCTCGAAACAACGTTTTGCCACGTGTCTCATTCAGACACAATCGCTCTGAAAGGCATTTCTCGCTTCTTTGTTTTGACCGAAAAAAATTATATATAAGTTCAGATCGCTTAGCAGATTTGACCGCAGGAGCTAACCACTCAATATTCATGTCACAAAGCAAAGAACAAGCATTTTTCTTTACTTTTGAGCTCTTGCGATTTGCAGGTACAAAGTTCTTGTTAAGTGCTTTCACGGCCCTTCGTGAAAAGGTGCCTTCATCAATAACAACAAAGAAACCTTCCTTGTCAGCTACAAGAAGTTGTAGTTTGTTATCTGCCAAAAAAATACAATTTGGGCGGACTCTGTCCCTACCCTGTGGGTTCGTCTGAGTCTTTTAGCAATGGCATCCACACACTCCGAAATGCACCTGGGTCGCTCCTCTTCCACCACTTGCCTGGAAATTGACCATGCTAACCCCAACTTGTCCATTCGCTTGAGTGACGGCTCGAAACGAAACTTGGGACCAAGAACATCAAGGTGCCTGTCAGGAAGTGCTGTGGCACTGAGGTTGGTTGATTGATTGGTTGGTTGGTTCCTCAACACCTTGGCGCAACCCACTTAGAGGGAGAGGCCATGAATGGGACGGTGCCTTGCTTTTTAAATTAATTCACTTCTTGAAAGGGATAGTTGGATTAATTAGGTAATATAGGTAATAACTTAATGTTGTTAGATTTCTAAACAAACAAAGAACTTTGAAAAGAAAAACAATAAACACAAAAAAGAATGCTATACATAAAAAAAAACTGAAGTTGTCTATAGTTAGGATTTCTTTAGATTCTCGTAAGAAATTTATTACAGTGGTGAAAATGCTCCTTTGACTGAAACCAAATGCGACTGCGCCAAATGAAAGAATCACCGGAAGTGTCAAGTATAAGGCCAACTTTCGTAGGGGTTCTTCGAGTAAATTTTTCTTTTGAATTTTCGGCATGACAAAAAGAAGTGCTTCAAAGATTCACTCTCATTATAATAAAGGCCCAAAGGCGACTGTGCCAGACCCGACCTGTGAAGGTAAAAGTTCAATGAATGGACTCGACAACGCAGCCTTGTAATTATGATTTCTTCCTTTCTTTGTTCTTCCAAGGGAATTTTAGCTTTGGATAGTCTGATAAAAACGAAGGAGATTTTTCGAAGTTATTGGATGTGGTGTGTTTTTCAAAGCGTGCTGCTGTGATATATTCTGAAGTGGCAATATAGGTGAAACGGGACCATCAAGGGACGATGCAGCTAGTGCATCTGCACGCTCATTGAGAGCTAAAACTCTATGGCCTGGTACCCAAACTAGTCGAACGAGTCGCACATGTCTAGGAATGAGCGAGTAGAAAGTTTCTAAGGTACGCGAAAAAGTTGGTGAGCTTAAGGCACTACAGACCGATAGTCTGTTAGAACAATCACTGCTGATAGATCTTGGGGCACTTTACGCAATGCTAGGACTATTGCCATCAGCTCAGCTCGGTAAATAGGGGTAAAGTCTGGTAATCAAATTGAGAAAGCCCAATCTAGAGAGGATGATACGATTCCTATGCCAGCCTACTCTTCGTGTACAGAAGCGTCAGTTGCTATTACAATGGATGTTTCTAGATTGGCTAGATGATCGTCCCAAATGCCATTTATACACTTATATGGTAATTTTTTTGCATTCTTGGGACATATATCATCAAATTTAATCCTAATTGCATCTACAGTGTTGAGTACAAGTATATCCCAAAGGTTAGCTCTTAAGGGGTCCAAAAGTTTCTGTGTAAATATTACTTGAGGGCATGTAGTTTAGACCATTGGTGGTTGAAAAATGAGGTCTGCTGAATAATGAACACATACTGTGACCTCCACTGAGGTGATGCATAGATTTTAGGAATGTTCGTACTGTTAGAATATAAAATCAGTTGATAAGAGAAGGCAGGCGGGATTCTTTGTATAGGATATTATTCGCAACATATGTAGGTAGTTCAAGGCATAAGCGTTAAGATTCGCGTTCTAACAGAATCAGTGGTCGAACCTTGAAAGCCGGAGCGCCAGAAAACAAAACACAGCCGAATTCTAATATCGGTCGAATGTACATGCAATATATCATAACGAGCACGTCTCTACGCAAACCAGCACAATAATTACTGAGCCTGCGCAGCATCCCTACGGCACGGGCCCCTTTAGCAGCCATGTGGGGACTCCAGCCAAGTGTTTCGGTGTAGGTTACCCCTATGTACCTAATTATAACTGACTCGACCTGAGGTATGGCGTCTTGTAGGTACATTAGTGAAATTCGCACTGGGGCATTTTGTGCGAAAACTATGATTGTGCTTTTGTTTATATTGAGACATAGGTTGATGTCCTCCAGCAACGTTTCCAGGCTATTCATGTATGTCTGCAGAATCAGATACAGTGTGTGGATGTCCGCCGACGCAGCAAAAAATGCGATATCACGGCATACACATAGACCTGTACATCTTGCTGTATGGGAATAGTGCATAGTAGTGCATTAAATAATAAGGGCGATAGTACTGACCCTTGCAATAGACCTCTCGTTTGCCTATATATTGTAGAGTTGACACTAGATTGCGAGCAGTAAAATTCTCTTTCACCTAAGAAAGCATGGATCCAGGCCACAAAGTATTGAGGCAGTCCTAAGTTCTGAAGCGAATCTAGCAGTTTCACATGCTCCATGCTATCATAGGCTTTTGTGATATCGAAGGTTACCAAAGTGGAGTATTGTTTTTGATATCAAACAAGTTGAGTTCTGCTTTCGAGATCTACGTGCACACACCAAATGGAGCGACCACGTCTGAATCCAATTTGACATGGGCTCAGTGTCAATTTTTCTGACATCCATCGATTTATACGTCTATATAATTTTTTTCAACGAGTTTTACTAGGTTCGATGCAAGTGCAATGGGCCTGATAATATCTAAGGTAAACCCAGCGCCTTACTTTTTTAATAATGTAATCGTTTTTATCATTCTCAAATCGGGTGGAATCCAAGAGCTTCTAAGTAAGTGACTAGTAATTTCGAGTAGGCCAAGTGGGTATATTTTATGTACTGATTTTATCACCGACGTCGTCATGCCATCAGGGCCAGGAGCAGAATGGGGTAGTGTTCTGACTACATTTGCTGGTGTGACCTCTTCAAAATTTTCAGCCCTATGCGAGGACTGGGCTTGGTATGGGGAATTGTCGTAAAGTGACTTTTTAGGATCCATCGTGAACTTTCTTACAGCGTAAGAATAGCAGACTGGGCTTGTTGGTTTAACATATTTGCAGCTTAAGGCGCGAAAACGACACGGACGAAGAGAGACAGTACAGGCGCTCCGTGTGTGTGTACTGTCTCTCTTCGTCCGTGTCGTTTTCGCGCCTTAAGCTGCAAATTTCTTACAGCGCAACACCAGAAAAAATACAGGACAGGGAAAGCGTAGAACAGAAAGAAAAGACGGCGCCGTCTTTTCTTTCTGTTCTACTCTTTCCCTGTCCTGTATTTTTTCTGGTGTTGCGCTGTAAGAAAGTTCACGATGGATCCTAACCAACTGGCCCGACTTACCGTCTTACGACTTTTTAGGCCCTGAGCTATATCTTCTAGAAAGGCCTTCAGTTCAACTGGTGATGATACTACAGATTCTATATTTCTTAGTACCGCAAGAACTTTCTTATTTCTCAGAAAGCAAAAAAAGTGCTTTTCTATTGACCGGCTTTGAAAGGAACTCCCATCGATCGTTGTTAAACTTGTCCTTCGCACTTTCTTTTTTTTTTTTTGCAGCACAGCTAGCTAATGACCCCTCTATCATGGTTGGACAGCTCGTTTGCTCTAGTGTGCTATGGTTGATTATTTGGAGACAATTTCATTGCGCTCAGTCAAAGTTTAGGTTCCGTGCAGGGGTACGCTCAGTGAGGCAGGATCCGGAGGGGTTTTCTCATGGAGAAAAGGACAGCTGGCTAGGCGAACGCACAAAACGGCGTGCAAAGGAATCGACGAGTCTTTTCAACTTAAGAGACAAGAAGAGAGCAGAGTGGATTAGGGGACAAACGGGGGTTAAAGATATCATAGTTGAAATAAAGAAGAGGAAATGGACATGGGCCGGGCATGTGGCGCGTAGACAGGATAACCGCTGGTCATTAAGGGTAACCAACTGGATTTCCAGAGAAGGGAAGTGGGTTAGGGGGAGACAGCAGATTAGGTGGGCAGATGAGATTAAGAAGTTTGCGGGTATAAATTGGCAGCAGCAAGCACAGGACCGGGTTAACTGGTGGAACATGGGAGAGGCCTTTGTCCTGCAGTGGACGTAGTCAGGCTGATGATGATGATGATTTATCTATCTATCCAGCCACTTACTTTTGAGTGCTCTCGTGGTCACCCCCTCAACTATGCGTGAGCCAAAATTAGCATGGAAGGGTAAGATGGTTGGACGAATAAGACGCGCTGCTCAAGACCTCAATAAACTCACAATCCTGTCACGTACGTCGTCAAACACGTCCACGTGCGAGCGTTAAGAAATATCCGGAAATCGGTAGCGTCGACCCCACGAATGGAAAGAATATGAATGTCAGTCAGGGTCCCAGCTAGAATCGAACCCAAGCATTCTGCATGGCAATGAAGTATTTTACCACAGAGCTACGCCAGTTCTCGGAACTACTTTTCAAATAGACGTTAATCTTCGTGAAACGTCAATAGTGGTTGCAGTGCTGCCTAACCAATTTTATAAACATTACACATGTGCTCCATTCATATATCAGTCACGTCGGGTTAACATCGATTGGGGTTAGTTGCCATGCGCTGAAGGTGATTTATGTGGCAGTGTTCAGGGCCAGCATCCTCGCGAGCAACAGCGCTTCGTATCACCTTCTGGTGTTTCTAATACGTGTGTTCCAGTTGGCATAGTTGCGCAAGTGCAAATAACTGGTTATATAAACATCTGCAACTCTTCAACATATGTCTGTGCGTGCAACGTTTGCCCATAAATTTAGCGTCATTTCATGACGTGTCGCTCAATAAAAAAAAATTGCCACGTGGTCACCTTACCTCCAAAAGCTTCGCATAACGTAGATTCCCAGGTGCGTGGGATCTGCTGAAATTTTGAACAGTCGCGATGTTCGAGGACCACTGGTGTTGTACTCAATAGCTGTTTACTTACAAATTTTTCGCTTGTGGTTTTACTATAAGTATCTGAAAGGCTTCGTTTTCATTTACAAATTTCGAAATTGAAAAAAAAAAAGCCATAAGTCTTTTTTCTGACCGTCAAACTTCATCGCAATATCTCTTGAAAACACGCAGTCTTTTGTGTCAAGTTATCATCCGGCTTCGGCCTCTACTCTTTAATTTCCACGATTTTACATAGTCCTATTCTGGGAGTCTATACATGTACCACGGTTAACGGAATACTATTCCCTGCTATAGTGCTTCGTGACTGATCATGTAGAAATACATCAGGGCCCTTCATATGCTGACCCGCAGGTCGCGGGATCAAATCTCGGCCGCACTTATGATGGAAGCGAAAATGCCTGAAGCCCGTAGGCTAAGATTTAGGTGCACTTTAAGGAACCCCAAGTGGTCGAAATTTCCCTTGCCCTTCAGTACGGCGTCTCTCTGAGAATCAGATGGTAGTTTTGGGACGTTAAACCCTAACCACTAATAATGTTATCAGGACCCTTCATATGTAAGCGTGCCGGCATCGCAAAGCTACACTAAGCAAACAGAATAGCACTCCGTATTCCATGGTGCATCGCTATTCATAAGGTGACGTAACAACTTCGCCGACTAGCCCAACGTATCGCACTTATCGCCGGACAGAAGGGCGTCGCCGAACATGCCCTTCTGTCCATCTTTGCTACTCTTCAAACGCCAAGATGCTTCACCACCAACGACCCAACTGCGCATGCTCAGAAGGGAAGATATCTCGAGAGCACCCTGATGGAAGGCGCACCATTAGAGCGCACGTTGAAACGCTTCGACGCCTCATCTATTCGCGCACGCTGTGATCAGTCGCACAGCTGTCTTCAGCAAGAGAGCAGGTTGGCCTTTCGACCCTTTTTGGAAGCCTCCTGGACACCTTTCAGAACGGCTAGTCCAGAACACCGCCACGGTAAGCCTGCCTTGGCCACTATTTTCGACTGCATCTCTAGACTTTTTAAACCCCGAGTTAAATATTCGTGTAATGGGAGTGTACTTATTGTGCCTGCCCGCCGAAACAGATCTGACCGCCGAGGCAAGCGGAAAGGCTCAAGTGGTAAAGCCCAAATCGCACTTGTCGGGAGTGGTCAATCGGCCTTTTCAGCCGCCTTCTTTCGCAAAAAAGCCAAAACCTACGACGTAACGACATCACCCTTAGTCATATACCGCATGCTATGTCTCCGTGCTCTAATTCAAGCGTGAACAGAAGATTGTGTCTAATACGAGGAAGCAGCTGCGTCCACAGTTACGTGTTCCACTGCTCTAGACAAATGCTCCTTAGTCGCAACGGAGGCAACTTAGTCGCAACTTAGTCATGCTCCTTAGTCGCAACTGACCGGTGGCCCGGGCGGCAAGATTGAGACAAGTCGCGCTGTTGTCTGTAAGCCCGCTCATAGCGAATTTCAAGCGCATTCCCTTTTCCGGAGCAAAGTTGGTCGACAAGAAGACGATCTCGTAGTTGAGCCCACCAAAAGCGCACACCTTGAAGAAACGTTTAGGTTCTCATCAGCTGACTTGGCTATAGGTACGCATTTTTTTTTTTTTTTGCTGGAATTGCATGAAACCGTATTATTATAGCGTAGATGCCCTGACAAAGCTGTTTACTCGAGTGCTTCTGATAGGTACTCGTACTTTGGAAAATGGAATGTGCTTGGCGCTTGCCATCCGCGTGTTTGGGAAGAAGAACGCCGCCAGGCACACCATGGCTGACGTTTGCTTCGTAGCCCATGCACTGTATACAGTATGGTCCACTCTTGGAGGGAACACTCGAACTCGTGGTCGGCGGGCGGCGTGGCGCTAACTGGCGGCGAGACTTGTAAATGCGGCGCATGCGCATAGAATCGTAACGGCAGCGCGCGCTCAATTTCTTCTCCGCTTGCGCGCGTGAAAGCATTGGAAGTCATTTCCCTATTTTCGTGATGTATACTATCCAGCTGTCATTCTGCCTGTGGCTCGTCAAATTTCCAGCGAGCACAAAAAAGTGAGCGGTTTCTTTTATTGGTACAGTTTTCTCAAGCTATCAGCATTGACCCCATCGTATTTTTCACAAACGGCTCGCTGGAATTGGCTGCTTTCGATAAGGTAATTGAAGTCCGATTCATTTGTTCATAACATATACCGGCGTATTAAAGGACAGGAACGTCGTGTTCGTATCAGGCCATTTACAGTGTGAAATGGTCAAGGCTCGTTAGCGCACAGCGCCGTGTGCATGGGCAGAGAAGTAGCAGACGACACGCTGCAAGCACCACCATGATAAACCAATGCGCATGCGCAGCATTTAGAAATCTCGTGTTCCCTTTAACAGTGAACCGTGCTGCACGTTACCGTGAGTGTGACGTTTCCATGAGCGTGAACTATGAGCGTGCATAATTTCATATGACGAGAAACATCTAGCTTATACTGTGGTGGGCCACACGAACACGATAGTGTGTGTCGAATGCCCTATAATCCTACATCGGCCAATTCGCAGCGGCCGCTGCGAATCTAAAAGCGCCACGTTGCCGCACGTTGCTGCAAAATGGCAGCTTATAGCGTGTCAGCGATGATATGAATTCCCATCAACGCGCACAGCGATACCTAGTAACCCATCAGGCTATGTATCAGCTGAGATATCGGCTGTGACGTGGCCTGTCGAGATTCACAGGCCATGTTTGTGGCGCTGACTGAAGAATTTGAAGCGGCTATTTTATTTATTTTATTTTTCGATGTAACCGCGGCACGAGCTTCGTCATGAGCATTGCGGAGCTGCCTTGGATGACAATCTTAATCGAGTCGAAATTGCACCACGACTGCAGATGGCGCGATTGAGCACAAGGAACGTGTTGCTTCGGTTCCTCTTCGGCTTTGTCGGGCCGACCACGTACCTGATATTCGCGATGGGCTACCAGCTTTGCTACGACTTCGACAACGTCATCAGCAGAAAGGGTGGCGTAAGTGTTTTGCGCATTTCTTTTATTGTGTTTGTTTTTTACTCGAGATCATTTAGACGTGCAATGTCAAGTTTGAAAGAGCTGAAGTCGGATGAACTCTGCCTGGATAAGATCCGTCTTTTCATGACGCGAACAGGGACAGAAACAATATCAAGGATGATAGAAAAACAACGCAAAATTAGTTCGAGAACAGACCCTACGCAGTAAACTTGTTTTCACCCTGGAGGCGGTTTTTAACGCGTCGAAACACCCATTTCATAGAATGTTTCCAATAGCCTAAACATCCTTATCACCTAAAAACGCAAAAAATAGAATCTACCATTTAGGGAACGTCCATTTACAGATGACATCAGCATAGAAGATGCACGCACCCGCCAAACAGAGCACACAATTAACCAAGATTATTGTAAAATATCTCTATGGACGGAGCAGTCTCGCTGCAATGTTTAAGGTGGCAGTCTGCTACATGTAACCATAGTGTTTTTAGCAGCTGTTTAGAGCCGTTGGGAATAATTCTGCTCCGTATATAAATCATCCCCAAACATGAAAAAAAAACATGGGTAAATTTATGGTATAAATTGTTGCGGATATCCTTGAAAGAGACTAATCTCTCACTCTAAACTCGCCCGAAATCCAACGAATTTTTAATAAGCGAGTTCCGCTTATCACTTCGTTTGCTATTGTCTCTCTGAACTGTAGGCGTTTCAATCACCTAAACACTCTTACTTTCTAAAGGGTGTTTTAACTAGAACACCTCGCCTTAACGATTGTTTGTGAGAAAAACACCTTCACTCCCTTAGTTCACATTTTGGTCAGCAAAAAAGGGTGTTTTGCTTGCTTGAAACCTCCATAAGGGTGCAAAGTGGTTTATAGGGTGTCGCCAACAGGCTTCTTAAATTATGTCAAGCGTGATACTTTGATACCTCGAAATCAATAATTCATAAAAAAGAAATACGAAGAAAAAATACTTCTATAGACTTCCGAGCGTATTTGCAGCAAGACAATGTATACATAGACGATGACTATGAGAGTTCTGCATGCCTCTTTTAAAAAAGGACCAGGACCCTTCATGGTATAACGATCAGTGAGGCATTGACTCCACACTATGTCCGTTTACAGGGGATAAAACACGAGATAATGCGGATGTATAAGCAGATTGCCGAATCTAAATCTCCTCCCCATGTCATTCTATTGTACTATTTAAAATGGCTGCAACATGCCTTCTTCACATGCCTTTAACCGGGTTGTAAAAATGGAGCTCCTGCTTTCGCTCTTGCTTTCAGCTGTTTCTTTCATCATGCAGGCTGTTTGACTGGGTCTTAGGTTTATCAGTGCTAGTCACTTCGGGGCGGCCAACACTTGTAAAAGGCCCAACACTCATTTCGCTAAAGCAAGCTGGAAGGAAGTTGTTGGCTAAAATATTTAACGCAACACTGACACTTTGCCCTCGGTTAATGGACAAAAGTAGTAAATGTTGGTTTCTGGAACTTTTGTCGGTGGGACGGCAATGCTTCGAAATTTAGCGCATGCATGCACCTAGCATTATTGACGGGGCTGCCGTGCCGTGATACCAGTAAGTTTCTAGACCAGCAGACGATTGGCTGGGAGAGTGAAAGGTGAAAGGGGTACAGCCCGGAAGCATCTCCCATCCAACAAATCAGTTTTCAAGCAAAAGCTATAAGTGCCTCGTATGCGGGACCCTTAGGAGAGTAACAGCAGGCGAATGAAGTTAGAACTCACGTGATCTATCTATACGTTATGTTCTCACGTCGCCCCGTGTCAGTATCATGACGTCAAAGTTGTTTGTGAAGCTATCAGTTGACATTGCTGCTTTGCCAAACACGGGCTAATCTAGGAGGTTGTGCAACACACGGGGGTCTTAAATTGTGCATTGTGTTCTTACGATTCTCTCTGGGAGGAGCTTAAGGGCGCACTTCGCCCGGCATGATAGCTGCGGGGGTCCGACAGCATTGACGATTGATGCCTTTCAGAGAAACGAAGCCGTTGTGCTTGCCGATGTGTGCAGTAATTTGAATGCTGCCGTGGAAAAAAAGAGCTCGGCAATTATCTGCACGTTCGGGCTCTCACATGAACTTAGACCATAATGACGAGATCAGTTCTGCTGAAGCGTTCCTTTTTTTTTCTATTTGTTAAAGAAACTTAAGAAAAACTGGCGAGTGAGCATTGCAAAAACATTAAATCGTGGTATACTCTACGCATCGCTCATGAGTTGCAAAAAGAAAGAACAAGAAAATCCGAACAATTGCATCAACTTCGACAATAACGACGAGATTACTTCTGCTGAAGCGTTTTCTTTTAGGAACCTAATAAAAACTAGCCAGTGAACATCGCAAAGGTATGAAATCACGGGATACTGCGCATAGTCTCGTTTAGTCACCGGAAGAACCAATTTAATATACTATTTTAGTCTTGGTGTAGGAGCAGAAACGATGTCACGTGAAACGGCCTTACGGTAAATCACGCGCGTTTGTGCAGGCGACCAACGTGTTCACAAGCATAAGTCGAGCGACAGCGACACGGCCGTGGTACTTTGGCTGGGTCATCGCCATGATCACCCACTCGGTGTTCCACTGCTCCATCAAGGATGACTTCAGAGAATTCTGGTTGGCACGCCAGGAACTGGTGCCTCCCGAAGAGCGCGACCGGTACCTCACTCTCGTACACCACGCGCGTAACGACTTCTGGATGAGGGCGTTTTCCCTCCTCATCATAGCCATCTTCCCGGTTTCCCTTTCGATTTCCTTTCATTTTGTGTGCGTAGGCTTCTATTTTGTCAGTGACTTCGGCTATCTCCGCGCTGTGGACTTCTTGGAAGCGAAGCTCGCACGCCGCAGGGACTCGACGGTACGCTCTTTCCCTCTAGTTGCTCTCTTGCTCTTCACGATGTTTTTCTTCTGCGACGCAGGCAGTCTACTTGCGCTCTCATCACGGCCCTGCTAAACGGACAATGCACGCACTCTTCTTTGGCATCGCACTGAGCTTGGCACTCCACGTCTTCGCAGAGGTATCCTACGGTGAGAGCTCCCCTTTTTTAAAGGGGGGAAACCTTCGATGCCAAAATTTTGATCTGTCTGTTTGTATGTCTGTCTGTACATTTGTCTGTTTGTCCACGATAACGATGCCCCAAACGGCCAAACTCATCCGCAGCGCCCACCAATATTCATCAAATTTCAGCGTTCGTACTTGTGCTATTGTCAATTAAAAAGCAATTATTGCGCATATCTGAGGCACCATAACTACACGTCGATGTTTTGTACGTGTCTTTATACTAGAGAAGGCACATACAAGTAATCTTAAAGACCGTAGCGTTTATCACGCTGCGCTGACAGTGCAACGTGATGCTCAAAAAGGCAAGTGTTCCCAACGCTTTGCTAAGACGAAACGGTGGTGTCACCTGCCCGTCGCTTTGCATTCTACGCCTTATCGCCTCCGAGAAAGACGCGCATCTTTCTAAGAGGGTGCGCACGCTTTACTTCGTTTTCGAAGATAAGTGCCAGATGGCGCTCGTGTCTAACGTGCCTCGATGCGTTCGTACGCCTCGGCTGCACGGATGGAGACTCTCTAACGCAGCGCTTTCAGAATACAATTCACCGATTTTCTCGTGCAGAACATCAAATAAACGTTTCGTTCACTCTCTCCACACGCAAGACTATTTATTGTCTTTCGACGACCTTTGCAGTTAAACATGCAGATAAGGGGACAATTCTTTTTTTTTCTTCGCGTTGTTAACTGAATGCAATCTGTATAGAGGGAAACGCCCAGTCGTTAATTGCTTGTTTTGAATACCTTCAATGCTATTAAAAAGCGGGCTTCTCCTCTGAGCGCTCTGTTTCACATCTGCATGTAGTACATAAGCATCTGGCCCCGACCTTCGGTGACACGTTGCAGTGGTGGTGGTGTCGGAAGTGGAGTTTACGCAGTCTAATGCACATCTAGACCTGTATTGCATGATGGCAACGTAAGAACGACTTGGTTTAATTTAATATGTTCTTGATCGCAATCTGCATCTTGATGCCAAAGAATGGAGTTTGCAATGACATGCACGACTTTGACAAAAATGTGAACTTGCAGTTCCGTGACACATAAACGAACAAGCTCGGGCCATGCGCATATAAGCGGCGAAACAGTCGTTTACCTACGAAATCTCTGGTTTCAACCCGGACAAGCAAGAATCTTCATGTCCAGCCGGCCATGCATGCTCTTGAGTACAACTAGAGTGTACTAGAATAGCTATTCCAGTACACTCTAGTACAACGAATAGGACGTCGCATCCGCCGCATGGCGTCGCCTCTCGGAGCGGAACAGGCAGTTCTCGCGCGAGATGGAACGGTCTGCGTGGCAGAGCCAATATGCAGAAATAAATGGGAGACAGACAGGCTGTTGCGCACACGCAAAAATGCTAAGTAGGAGGTGTTGAAAGCGATCCTTTCTTTTTTAGTAAGCCGAGTGAAACGTTGGGTATGTAAATGTTCATTATCAAACTGTGCAGTGAGACGTTGCACGAAGGAAAAAAATTTACGCAAACTTCACTTGCTTGATCACCACACAGCGCAGTTAGAATAAAGTGAGCTTCTGTTTGATATGCCCACAAAACAAAACATGATCAGGTGGGTAATCATATATAAACGCCAATATTCATTTACCTACATAACTATAACTAGGGAAAGTGAAGGCTATCGGGATTATATATATCTAGCCCTTGTTGAAAACGACACTTATAAGGCTGCATTACGCTTCTCATACTTTGCAGAGTTAGCTCTGCGTCACCAATTTGACTTGGTACACGTGACTGCGATGTACCCGGTTGTGCAAAACAAATGTGGCCAGGTATAACGTGCTTCACTGAATTTCGAAAAGGTGATATAAAAGCACTCAGTTCGACAACGTGTGCAAGCCATCTGACAGGAAGGACTATGTGCGTTAGAAGGAGGAGGAGGTCAAAACATTTCCGTGGTTGCTGCATGCCCTCGGGATGTTGTCCCAAGCTTTACTGGAGACGCCAGCAGGCGTCGCGTCTCTCCGTGTGTGCGCATGTGCACTTTAGTGTTCACAGATGAACGCCATGTCGATTCGACCTGAAAACGGCGTTTAGAGCACGGCCCTCACATTCGATAAACCACCATGCTTGCGCATCGCTTACTCGATTCCCGAAGGTTATTCGGCGCGATTTGTTCTACCGGAGCCTACTTCCTGTTGCTCAAGATTTTCCTGTTCATTTGTTTCTGCGCAGCTCATTCGGCATTCGGTTTCTTCGAGCTTCTTTATGGAGGCGTTCACGGATGGCACGAGCTTGTTACTTGCATGGTAATAATCGTAAGTATTCACTTTCTTTTGGAAGGGTCGTGCCACGTATACTTTGTGACGCTCTTTGCTGCAAGCGTTTCTTCCAGCTTCAGGAAGCGTTGTACACACACTAAGATTCGTGTATCTTCGCTCAATAATTTGATATCGACTTATGTGAACAACTTCAGGTGTTTCCTATCCTAAATAGACGTAGCCTTTGGAGTTACAGATCTCGAAGCGCTGTTCTCTTCCGAAGTTGCTTCACATTACATTCATTTTCTGCATTTTCTTCTCTCCTTGTCGAATTCAGTAAGCACGAGTTGCCACTCGTCCTCCTTGATACTCGGCAATGCATTTTCATCGGCGAAGCGCAGGTTACTATAAGGTACTCTTCACTAACTCTACAAACCTCCTGTAATCAAGCGGTAAATAGCATTCGGGAGATCGTATCCCCTTGTCTTACACCCTTCTTGTTCAATATTATGTCTTTATCACTATGGTGGCAGTGGATCCTCTGTGGGTTTCACAAGGTGTTTTATGCATCGTCGACACCCTGATTCCGCAGGGTGTCTACGATGACTGCTGATATTTCTCCTGAATCAAATTCCTTCTCGTAATCGATGAAGGCTATGTATAGTGGTTGGGTGTACTCTGCGCATACTTCTATTACCTGATTCATAGTATGAATGCGGTCGATTGTTGAGTAGTCGGTTCTAAATCCTGCTTGTTCCTTTGGTTGATTGAATTTTCATGTCTTAATTCTGTAGGCAATTACCTTTGTAGATAGCTTGTATACGACGGAGAGAAACTTGATCGGCCTGTAATTCAAGTCCTTGTCATCTCATTTGTTATATATTAATACGCAAGAAATAATACCAAATAAGTGTGGACCTTTAAATTTGGAGCCCCAAATATTTTTGCCGACCCATTGAAATAGTCGAGACCACTGCGCATGCAAGAGACCCATACAGCGTTCGTTTTTAAGGCTGAGGAGGCTATTTCTTGAGTTCAGCGGGAGCACCAAAGTCTGTTTGCGCTCACTGATTTCGTCAGAGCAAAAGAAAAAAACACGGTGAGGAAATCGCTTTTAGGAGTTATGCAACGCCTACAAGAACTTCACAAGTACCGTTTTCTTTGAATGCACTTACATGGCTTGTTTCACGTGACAGGCTGGTCGACGCGATATATCCTGTGTGCCAGAAACGCCTCTGCAAGAACCCCCTCTGGAAGAAACACCTCTGCAAGAACCCCCTCTGGAAGAACCCCCTCTGCAAGAACCCCCTCTGGAAGAAACACCTCTGCAAGAACCCCCTGTGGAAGAACCCCCTGTGCAAGAACCCCCTGTGCACGAAGCGGAAGGCGGTGCCGGCCCGATAGAATCGCCCCAAGGTGTCTTGAGAAGCCGTCGTATTCTAGGGCTTCCACCCGAGTTTGCACCACTGGTAAGCCCAAAAAGAACCATGATTACGACCGTAACTGGTAAGGGCCGTGAGGCACGCATTGCTTCTATGCACTCCGTGGCAAGAGGAAGATAACCTACAGGATGTGTGCACGGTTCAGACCTTTTTAGGGACTGAAAGGACTGTCGCAATCAATTATCTTGATTTACACTTCGTTTGACGGTAGCACCTTACCTTATTAAACCTTAGTCGGCACTGTTGCACCCTGGAGAGTTCCTTATTCCCCGTTGAGATGACCCGTTGACGCCCCAGGATGATCCCCTGCGGTTATTCCCTGCGAAACCTTTCGCCCTTTCTTCTGTCAGGAACTAGTGCTAGAAACAAACTTCAACGATCCGTGTCCACAAAGCGTTCGACTGCTTCTGCAGACTATTGATAACGGAAAAAACACACAAATATCTTTTATTTATTGACGCTTAAAGTTTGCGCTTCAGATACACTGATAAAATGAAATATCGTGTGCAGCTTACAATTCATATTTGTTATATAACTTGTCCTTGCAAGTGAATTCAATGGGTTGAAAAGAAAATATGAATCGCACCTTGGAGGCGTCTCAGGCTAATTGGTGTAATAGACCTTATAAGCTCTTCGCACACTGGACCTCCAACAAGGAAGCATTTACCACCGATATTGTTTTCCTGCGTAGATTATGCAATGCGGCTTCATTTCGGCAGCCACGAAGATTTAGAAACTCTAACTACATTTGCGTTTATTCGTATCTATAATGTTTGATTCACTACGCAGCTACTTCCAATAGCATACTTTCTTCGCTCTTTTTCCCACCCAGAAGTAGACCCTCCTAGGTGTCTCAGCCAAGGCCCGATGAACTCATCCAGAGTGAAGGGCCTCCTGCTACCGTCGCCAAGATCATGCAGGATTTTTATTGCCTTCAATTTGACAAAGTGGCTCGTAAGTTTGCTACATATAGTTGTTTTTTCGTAGTTTTCTGCACTTACGGCTCTCAAGTGCTTTAAACATGTTTTTACTATCAGCTTGCCATGGTGGCCTATATAGTGCTTGACTTCTCGCCCGAAGGTCAAGGACGCGAATCCTGGCCGCATTTCCACGTCGGCAAAAAAAAAAAAAAGATTATATCTAGGTGAACTTTAAAGAACTTCGGGTGGTTGAAATTTCTGGTGCCCTCGACCACGGCGTTTATCATAAATGTGTCGCGTCATGTCTTTTTGGAATGTAATACTGCAACAGTTGTATATTTGCAGCGGTATTTTTTTTCCTATGTGAAGGTTTGAGATGCCAGTTATTAAGATACTCTAGAACACCGTGGATAATTTGAACTGGGGTCTTTTCTAAATTGTATTGAGCTAAATTGTATTGGGATTCCTTAGTATGGTTGAACAGAAACAAGTTAGTTTTGGTTCTTCATTCCAGAACTTTATCAAAATGTGGTGGTACCAAACGTGGGGAGCCGAACATTGCGACGTTCTGGTGATCTCTCCCACGGCTACGTATACGCGCTTAGAAGATCAGTGTAGGTGCATATCATGTACCCCCCTTTGATGGTCGGGTGGTTATGCTGCTTGACTGTTGGTCCGATGGTCTCGAGATTAAACGCCTGCCGCGCTGGCCGCATTTCGCAGCGAAAGTTGTAATCTGATCAGTGGATGGCTTTCCGTGCACCTCCTCCTTCGCCACTGTCGCCAGTGTCCGTAACAAATACCGCAGAAAATCGGAAAAGAAATCCACAAGCTTCCATAACTCCTTTTTACTGCTACTATCAACCAAGCACCAGTAGCTTTAACAGCAGGTTGCATTTCATGCCGTCAACCTGGCGTTTCAAAATGAAGCGATAACGTCAACCTGGGCGACAGATAGCATATGTGGTGGCTGTTATCCTTTGCTTCTACACCCACCTCTTGCACATCGGTAGCAGCCATTCTGTACTCTTGGCCATGGCCCTGATGACGTCGATGGGATTTGTGGTCCTTATATATCACAGCGAAAGCTATTATGATATCGCAACAAGAATCTATTTCGGCGCCATAGTTAACGACGCCGCCAGTGCTGCAGTGTACGTATAGCAGAAAAAATGTGGGCATTGTAATAATGGACACGTTCCATAATTCACAAGTGAGTTTCTCTGCACTGCATATTTGCCCAAGTAATGGTGGCACCCTGTAGAGCTTCAAGCGGAGACGCGGTTCTGGGGCTTGTCTGTTATGAATGCTTATATCAAGAGAGCCCGCTCTACATTTTTCGCGTCATGCGTAAACAAAATGAGCTTAAACATGCCATTTGACGTAAGTGCACGACCACGCGCCATCAGTTTAGTTGTTCATACTGCAAAACATAAAAGCTAAATTTACATTTCTGAAAAGGGGGTATTCTATGGATGCATTTCTAATTAACTTCTCGCCGGTCTCCGCCTTTTTTTTTTATTTGAGCGCTTGCTTGTTTAAAGCGCACTCTTCCACTTCGTTTCCAGGATTCATCGACTTTTCACCACGGCCTCATCCTGCTCTCAAAACGCACCCTGCTCTCAAAAGGCCTGCTATGCAAGCACACCTCCAAAAGCTCTGGCGACTGCTCATAGACACATAACTAACTCCATAGTTTTAAGCTTGAAGTGGTCTTAACCTTTTTTCAGCCAGAATTTTTGGGAAACCTTTGCCGCTAAGAGACGTACGCGAAACGTCTTCAAAGGATTTTATTTTAGGACAAGAAAGTTTCTTTTGCATTACTCTGTCACCGTGGGTATGTCTGATGAAATTTAATTTAGAACAAGATTAAGTGCTAGGACGTTGAACTCGACTACCCTTGTGATAAAGAGCAAGAACGTACCCTTGCTTCAAAAAACCCCGCAGCTGTCAAGATCAACTGGGCGCAGTTGAAATCGGCGCTCACATATGTTTAGCCGCGTTTCGAACAGGGTTCGTTTATAGCACTGTACTCCGGCGCGTGTTTTGCGTGGGTGAAACGAATATTCTGTACGTGGATAACAGTTCTGTGCGTTGTACTCGCTTCTTTTAACTCGTCTGAAGTTCCAACGACACTCCTTAGCTTGTTCGTTTAAATTGTGACACTCCACAATACTCGAAGTCGGATGCCTTCATTTCGACACACAATCTTCAACTAACCTTGTTCACTAAAGTTGACAAGTAGCCCAAAAACCACAGTTACACCTGTTGATACCCTGCAATGACTGTCTTATTCAGCACAATTATTATGGTGACTTGTTTTTTATGTGAATAAAAATGGCATGGGGGCCCTCGTTGGTCGAAAGCATCTCACTGTCGTTTTTTTTTTTCTTTTATAAAGTGCGTGAGTTGTCATATTAGGTCGTCACTTGTAACGCAGACAAAACCATGTACAACTCAAAAACGCTAAGCAAGTCAAAAATAGGAGAAAGAGGGGGGGAAGGCGGAGAAAAATAGAAAAGCACGAAACTATAAAAGTGGTTTCAATGAAAGAGAAAACTCAAGAGGAACAAAAAGGCTGCCCAGATTCACGCCCGCGCTATCTGCGAAGATGCCTGAATATATATACATATGATGAAGGTTAGAAAGTGTCTGTCTGTACATTTGTCTGTACACTCATAATGGCACCGGGTACTCGAAACGGCCGACCTTATCTGCAGCGCCCACTATAAATGCTGCTCAAAATTTAGCGTTCATACTTGTGCAATTGTCAATTAAAACGCAATTATTGCCCGTGTGTGTGGGGGGCACCGTAACAGCACGTTTATATTTGTTTCCTCGTAAATAAGTCGCAATGTCATTAGCAGCCGCAGTCCCCACGCTTTCGCAGTGCAAGTCCAACAAGCTCAGGTTGCTGAACACTCCGGAAAATTTAACGCTGAAATGTTGCCCTCCACATTCAATGGCACGCAAGTGAAGTTCTTAGAGGTCCTTCAATAAAATCCTGAACGCACTGAACGGCATGTTCCATAAGCATAGCTTTCTCAAGGATGGACTCGTGCTCAACAGGCGCCTAAGCAAAACGGCATCGTTCTCGGAGATTTCCCAATATTCGAGCGCTGGCTCGGGTGGCAAACAGACACTTCCTGCAACATTGTACTCCAACCTTTTTTTGAAGAGCTCACCGACTTCAATGTCTTAGCATTCGCTATCAACTTTCTCAGACATGTTGACAGTGCAACACTGCCATCGAATATAAAAGCTTTTATTTATTTATTCATTTTATTTATACATACTGCAGCCCTATTCAGGGCTATCACAACGTTATATAATACTAGGCAACAGAGAAAAAATACAAATAAAACAAATGGTGAAGCAAGTACACTCGTAACAAAGCAAAAGTAAAAATGAAGTTAATTACGCGTCAGTAAGGTATTCATCGACAGCAACATTGAAGTCGGTTAGTGGTAAGGTGCGAATGCTACCAGGCAGGGAATTGCACAGTTCTATTGCACGCGGAAAAAAACTGTATTTAAAGGTATTAGTACGAGCAAAGAAATGTGTTACATTCAAAGCGTGGGAACTGCGGGTACAACTATCGTCAGTAAATGTGATGAGGTACAGGGGAAGTTATTAGAACCAATGGAATGTAAATAGGAAGAAAGAAGAAAGAAAAGTGGATGAAAAAATTACCAGCTGTGAGCAGGAATCGAACCTACGACCTTCGAATAACGCGTTCGTTGCTCTCATTAATATATATATATATATATATATATATATATATATATATATATATATATATATATATATATATCTTAGGCGTAAGCCTAATGTAAATAATACAACGTCGTTACAGCCTAGATATTGAACTTGGCTGCTGCTCACCGTTCTGCGAAAAGCACCGATAAGTGTGTATCGACATTGGTATCGATAAGGGAGCCGAGTCACGCGGGACAGCGCGATATTCCGTGGGAGGCATGCGTCGCTGGCGCACGCACACATAGAGCGGTGCATTGACCCGCGTTTACTCAACAGCCTCGTTCCTCAGCACGCCACTTTTTTAGCGATAGCGCGACAGTAGCAACAGCAGTTTGCGAACACGAAAGCAGTTTTTTTTTGTATCTGCCATGCTTAGTGTTCGTTTCGTAACCGTCAAGAAGTTGAAACTATCTCTGGTAGCTATCAGATACTCGTCGACAAATGGGTCTGTTGCTTTATTGACAACTTTGTTTCGTTTGAAAGATTGCCTTTTTTATATACTTATTTGTTTAAACTGGGAATGTTCGTTTGCACTGAGTTATAAGCAATGTTGCTATTTGGGTCAACTTTTCTAGCTTACTGCACAATCACAAAATTTAGGACTGTTTTTTTTTTTCGACATAAAGAACGTGATGTGGATCCTGACACATAGGCTATTTTCAGCACCACGAATGCCTAAAAGTTCTTTTTAGGAGTAATTTTAGCGTAAGATATGAGTTTGTAAATGCGGGCCTAAGGCATTATCCGGTGCATCGCTGTGCATGCCATTAGCGCGTCGTCAAATCTTTGATTTGGTGTTGATATTTTAACTTTAAGAGTAATCAGGTTAACAGCATGCGTTCGGTTATAGCAGAGCTGGTGTTCGTGTAGTGCAGCTTTTTTAGATTGAATTAAACACACAGCACAGCGGACAGGAATGGCAGGCAGCAATGGAATTATGATTATGTACAGAAGCCATGCGAAGCAATAAATGAACGTCCCAATTATATTAGTCGTAATCATTGCATGCTAATATACCGTTCAAATGCGCATCGCTAGAAAGGAATCCAGGCAACTGGCTGTGGTTAAAAACAATTCGGCAAAATCCACGTGCAATTGGAATCGACGCAATGCGATGCACGTGGAGGGTAAGTGACCGGGCTGTAATTTTTTATTGAGCGACCCGTCATGAAATATATCTACAAATGTGGCACGCACAGACGTATGTCGAACAGTTGCATATGTTTATATAACCAGTTGTTTACACTTGCGAAGCGATGCCGACAGTAACATGAGTATGACAGTGAAAGCTACTATGAGATCACAACTTGGGTCACGCGCAGTGCCGTAGATGTCCGCCGCTGCCGCTGGTGTCCGTAACTACATCGCGCGAAATTAAAAACTAAAAAAAAACTAGCAGCATTGACACCACGGAGGCTCGAAGCCGGGTCCGCTGGATGCCAGCCCAATTCTTTCACTGAGCCATGCCGGTGCTTGGTACTGTCTTTTTATGTCTTTCTCTCTTTGACAATTTTTTTCTTTGTCTTTCTGCGTTTTTATCCACTTGTTTCGATTGCTTCCTCATTGTTTCTCTCTCTATCTTTCCCCCTCTCTCTGTGTATTCTTACTCTAGACATAGTATCACATTATACGCGGCTATGCCTGCTCTCTCTTTTTTTTAATTTTGTGTGTGTGTGTGTGTGTGTGTGTGTGTGTGTGTGTGTGTGTGTGTGTGTGTGTGTGTGTGTGTGTGCGTGTGTGTGTGTGTGTCGGCGTAATTCTAGGTCCTACTGTGACTTTCTCTGTCTGACTCTTTCTTTTCTTTTCTGTGATACTATTTCTTTTTTTTTGTCCATATCTTTTTCTTTATCTCTCACTTTCTCTGTATTCGTCTTTTCGCCCATCATAATTAACGCATCAGAAGCCGGACAATTCAGGGCATATGTGTTTTAGCAGCGGAGCAGAAGGTGAAAAGCGGCACAAAAAAAGCGCGTGCAGGCTTATGATAGTTTTCATGCCACCGCACGTGCCATAACAAATGGCTTAGCAGCCCCCGGGCAAAATAAATGGACTTGTTGCCCACTAGAATTTTTCCCACACCAAGGAGTAAGAAAAAAAATCCATGTATCCATGAAATGGCTGCTGATGAAAGGTCTAAAATGTCTTTGCACCTGCGCTTCGACTATGCACGGCGCCCAAACAAATTGAAGCCGAGTGAACATCGTGAGATATTAAGGAGCTTTGCCCTTAAAAACAGAGCGCTTGAAGACTAATATTTTGTGTGCAAACGAGTGGAACAGCTCCCATTATTCGGTCGCAAAAGCAGTCGCCTCGCAAAACCAAAATCCGCTAGCGTTTTTTTCACGCGAGCGATTGCAGCGCTAATTTTTACGTTGCGGGTCACTGACACAGCGAGCATTAGCGCATCACACACGCACTCGTTTTTCTTACACTATGCGCGCTCTCAATTTTCGCACCCTGGCCTGCAATTCTTTTGTGTGCTCTTTTTTCATGGTTCAAAGGCAGCTGACTGTGTGCATTGAAACGAAGTCATCGTAGTGACGTAGCGCGACCGTATGGCGCGAGAGTGACTCCCATTCCATCTCGGGGACGACGATTTCTCTGCCCTAGTCTCGCACGACGTTTCTCGACGGCCCTCGCTCCCGCCTCGTGAACGACTTCGTGTCGCTCGAAGACTTTCGTATGTAGCTCTCGTAGACATTGCATGCTTTCTGGACGTGTACCGCCAGCATTTACCGCAGCTTTGATTCGCTTACTGCATCTTTTGTAGCCTCCGTTGTGTCGTCTGCTGCTAGCCGCTTCTTTCCTTCGCACACTTTCTACTCATAACGCAGGGGCAGGGCCTGCCATTTCCTCAACGACATTTGTCTCAAAAACTCGCCAAGAGTCGTCGGTTTTGTACGTCGATGCAAAAACATTCCAATGTATCGCTGGAGTGTAGTATCGCGGTAATTCATGAGGCGTCTGTGCATGTGAGTGTCGGTGGTGTCGATTTCGTCTGCCAGAAAAGCGTATACTAGCGCACATCGATTAGTAGAGAAACATTTGTTCTGTCAATTTAACCCGAAGCGCGATGCTACTGTAGAGCTCCCTGTCTTTGTATTTCAAATGTCAAATAAATATTTTATTCTCACACCCCCGTCGTTGATATCCCTCAACTTTTATACCCGAAACCGACTAAAGCTGCTATAGCTTGTGCTGCTGTTATTTTCTTTTTCTCTGCTGCTACAAGTCCCTGATCCTGTTTCGCTTTGCTTTGTTGAAACTCTGGGGTTGACCGCGCGAGAACGACGATGTAACTGTTCTCGCTGCAGCTGAATGTTCCGTACGAATTCTGACCAGCTCGTGTTCTCTTAACGTCTGCGCCTAAGAGCAAGGGTCCCTTCGCAGGGAGACCGCCATAGATGGAGTTCAAACTCGCTCCGTCTTGCGTTGCTTGCGTGAAACTACAACCGCCGAGCTTTGTCACGGCGTGTACTTTAGCATGTTTGACGGGGACGTGTGCGTCTGTTTATGTCCGCTTCAAGCAAGCCTGCAAGAGCGATTAAATCGTATGAACGATCGATCAACGTGTTTAGCGTTTCGAACATGTGCGTGTTCAAGATATTTTGTTAAAGAAATAGGGAGGACGGTGATTGGTTGGTAAAGGGATGGGAAAGGTGCGGCTAAATAACGCAGGGGTACACCACCTCCCTACAAACACACCCACAGGCAAACAGATCGGGGAATGCAGATGCAAAGGAAAAAAAGGGAGGGGGAAGGGCGCTTGAAGCGCTGCCATCTTGATGGCGCTTAAAGCCGCCGTTCTGCTGATAACCTCCAGCTGACGCTATGTGTTCTCTTTCTTATTCACGTGTAACGGTGCAATGTTGGAGTTCAGATACATGCGTTATCGATTTGTAGCGGTTTGAATTGTGACTCAACCAGTTATCATGAGTACGTGTAAACGAAGGCAAGAATTATTGCGAAGGTATTACAATAAACGCCGGTGTTTGCTACCTCCACTTTGTGAGAAGCTAGAGAGAGGCAAGAAGTTGAAGAACGGACATCCAAGCTCATCTGGTCACGTTTACCACGCAAGCACCAATTAAATCTAAAACTTAAATTCAACTTTAATTTCTTGATAAGCTGTAGTACTACACGAATTCGTTTCCCGCCCCGCCGTGGTGGTCTAGTGGCTAAGGTACTCGGCTGCTGACCCACAGGTCACGGGTTCGAATACCGACTGCGGCGGCTGCATTTCCGATGGAGGCGGAAATGTTGTAGGCCCGTGTGCTCAGATTTGGGTGCACGTTAAAGAACCCCAGGTGGTCGAAATTTCCGGAGCCCTCCACTACGGCGTCTCTCATAATCATATAGTGGTTTTGGGACGTTAAACCCCACAAATAAATCAATCAATTCGTTTCCCGCTCATGTGGCTTTGCTTAGGAGCTCATAATTCTGTATGAAAAAGAATATGCTGGAGTTGTCACAAGGCCTCCTCATTCGGGCAGGACAGATTTGCATCTAATCTTTCAACTGTGAAACATTTCTTGAACGACCAAAAGCATTTCGAGGGTATCTATCTATCTATCTATCTATCTATCTATCTATCTATCTATCTATCTATCTATCTATCTATCTATCTATCTATCTATCTATCTATCTATCTATCTATCTATCTATCTATCTATCTCCAGCTGCATACATATTGCTGGGCGCCCCTGTAGTGAGCTTAACATGATATATACCGATATTGGCATAGGAGTACGTTAGTGCATGATGAAGGCTATTCACTGGTCACGACGAGAATATCGTGCCATGCCTGCCGCGTCTGTTGTGAAACCTGTTCCCCCAGTGACTCTTGGCGCATACCCGCATACCACGGCCCGTGGCATACGGGTGTGCCCCACAAGTGAAACTAAAGAACAGCGAAAATAGACATTGAAGCTGCTATGATCAACCATAACAATACTCGTCGCACTATTACGTGCCATAACCACGATATGATTACGATCCACACCGCCGTGGTAGACTCCGAATCAGTTTTGAATATCTGGGGTTCTTAGCTGCACCTTAATTTTAAGCATACTGGTGTTCTTGTGATTTCGTTCGCACCAAAATCATAACCGCCGTGATTGAGAATCGAACCCGAGCCCCCGAGATAAGCAGTGAGACATCTTACGTGTTAAGCTACCAAGGTTGGTAATTTTATTGTTGCACTTCGTGTGCTTTAGACATGGCGACATATTGTTTGCTGTAGCTGGCGATTTCAACGCAGCAGGCAATTCGCCGACAAACGCGCTGCAGGAAACCGCAGCCAGCGACCTTGCGATACAGATCCTAACGTGTTAGTCGTACGTGGTGACGTTTGCCTTACGTCAACTCTGGTTGCAGCGTTGTCTGGCTGTTGTTGTAGCAATGTACTCGCGTGACTCAAAGCTACAGTTGCAGTCAACCACAAGGCTTTAAGGACCATGTTGCTGAGTTCCTCTTCGCGGCATTTGCTGCGTATAAGCGATGGCAGCGCTACGTCTAAAACGCATCTATATGTGCTTTAACGGTACACTAAAAAGCAAAACGATTTTTCGCGTTTCAGTAAAGTACATTTACACAATCCCAAAAAACTCCTCTCTTACCGCGTCACGACGGTTAGCCAGAATGCGCGCGAAATAAAATGTGGGTAGTGATGCCACCTTGGGATTCCCGCACCTAACAGCGCAACGTCGTAGATTTTGAAGGCGTCCGATATGTCCTAAGTAGCTCCTAATTGACAAAATATGAAGTGCATTATAATCTATGGGTGCCACAGACGTAGCATACGAATACTCAGGAACTTTCATCGGGCCAATTTATGTCGCAAAAAATACGAAAGTTTCTTTTTAAAGTTTTTGACGTCACGCCCTATGATTTGGGCCCGAAATTTAAAAATGAAACTTCAACCTTGCTTTTCTCCGCTGATATTCACCCTATTAGAGTTCTCAGAATGCAATTTGACAATCCAAAGCAAGCCATTGCTTCGGTTTGGGGTCCCTTTAATCGAGGACCTGGTTATTTTCACACTGGGAACGGATGTTTTCCACTTCCAATTTTTAGCGTGACGTTATCTTCGGCAGCCGTGGCTACGTGTCTGTACTTACGTAAGAAGCGGACTGGAGCCCTGCGGCCGAGCTACTGCGCTGCTTTCACAGCCACGAATGGCTGGTCAGGCCCGATAATACATGTATTCGGCATAAATTAAAAAAAAGACTAGAAAAGAATTTCTTTCCTATGCTGGCATTTGAAGTCTCTCTCTCATGCTCCGAAGACGAGCGTCTTTGCCGCTAGGCTACACACCCACGTTTTATTAAATTGAATGCGTGTCCATAAATTAACGCACTGTATAGAAGCGGCACAAAACAAATGTAGAAAGTCAAAATACTTCTTATGAAGACTTTACTGATTTTTCATTAAACGTCCTTTGCAGGGCATGATGTAGAGCCGGCATGGAGGATTGTACCCTGCAGTAAAATTTTTACTTAAAAAAAATTCGATGTCAAGCTTGCGTTTCGGATTGTCTTCCTGAGGCAGCTTTTACATGCATATGCGGAATAACGGTTGGAAGCGAGATTAGGCCGGTATGTCCAGCATGGTACTGTTTATTTGGAAGAACTTGTGGCACGTAAGCGGAAACTGGGACCACAGCAATACGCACTGGCACTGATAGTGGCGAAGTGAGCGTCGGACGTCGATGAACTGATAATCGTTGTTACGTTGTCAAAATGATCAACAAACGCGAACAATTCTCGAACACTAAGGCGCGATCTGCGCCGAGTATTGCTCACAGTCTTTGTCGGTCTAAACCGAGCACATCAGAAGAACACGCGCGGCAATACACAGTAAGTCTAGTTTGGCATAAGGTCCCCATATGCGAACATTTTCAAATGCGTCTGCCTGGGCGCTGCCATATTCCCTTTTGGGCTGCGCGATCGAATTGGCGTAAACAGGACTGAAGGGAGAAAGTAAACAGATACTTCAATTCATGCAGCATCAAGGGTCTGTGGTCGCCAACATCTTTAAAAAAAAGAAGCATGCGTATCCATAACGCTGGGCATTAAAAAGTAGCTGATGTCAAATTTCCGACAAAGGTGCGGGGCCAAATGGGTGCCCCCTTAGGGGATAATTTGGCTGGATGCTGCCGCCCTGCACGTCCCCTATACTCGAGCATGCATCCAATATGTAGTCGACGCTGCCGGTAAGCCAGCCAACACAACTGCTCAATTCACTCAAAGACGTCCATCCACCTGTCGTAGCGCTTGGTTAAAAAAAAAAAATGATCGCCGCATGCGCAGCACTCTGCTAGGCATGGAATCGAATCTCCCAATGCGTGATATCTGCGGGATCTTCTCTTTCCCTCGTCATATTCTCCTGTGCATGCAGAGCAGCCAACCGGACAAGTTCACTACCTAATTGCCTGGTTACTTCCTCGTTATTTTTATACCGTTACTTATTCAAATGTCTATTATGGGGAAGACCTTCGATAGAAGTTAGATATTGTCATTTTGTGCTCGAGCGATCGATACACGCTTTAAAGAGGGCGTGGCTACGAAATTCATGTCTGTGGTATAGTCGTTGGGATGTAGCGTAGGCAATTCGGTGCACGAGTGCTTCGCCTTTCTTCATTCATTCATTTTTATTTTTTAAGGACCCCACTCGGGGGTATTACATAAGGGGTGGATACACAGGAAAAGAGAACACTTGAACACGTTAGTTTTCGCAGCATAGGTGATTTGTAAGATTTGTCGCGAAGGATGATGGGCAGGTGGTTGAAGTAATGGAGCAGGGAAGGTCGTTCCAATCCTTGACGGCGCGGGGAAAAAAAGAAGCGGAAAAAGTGGCAGTTCTGTTACGATAACGGGACACTTGAAGTGGATGGCTTGTGCGGTGTGAAATGTATGTCGGGGGGAGGATGTAAGGAGCTGCATTGAGAGAAGAATGAAAAAATTTATGAAAGAGAGAAAGGGTGGCGATACGGCGGCGAACAGAGAGGGGTGATAAACCGGATTGTGCTTTCAAGGATGAAATACTGATGTCGTATGAGTACTGGGAGTGAATGAATGGAGCGGCGCGATTTTGGACAGATTCGAGGTCGTTAATGAGGTATGTTTGGGGCGGGTTCTATATGGGGGAGGCATATTCGAGTTTCGATCTGATGAGGGACTGATATGCTAGCAACTTCACATGTTTTGGTGCATGACGTAGGTGACGCTTCAAGAAGCCCAGAGTTTTATTTGCCGATGAAATGACGTTAGTAATATGCGCATTCCAAGTGAGATCGCAATACAATGTGACACCTAGATACTTGTAGGATGGTTGTGATTGTACAGGGACGTGGGCGATATGATATGAAAAAATGAAAGGATTCTTACGGCGGGTAAACGTAACAAGTTTGCATTCGTTAGGGTTAAGAAACAAAAGCCAATTATCGCACCAATCTTGAACGTGGTTAAGATCGTTCTGGAGAAGATTTTGGTCGTGAGTGTTAGTTACTGTCCGATAGATTACACAGTCATCTGCAAACATGCGGATTTTGCAGGATACGCTGAGGGGTAAGTCGTTGATGCATATCAGAAACAGGAGGGGGCCAAGAACTGAACCTTGAGGTACGCCTGATGTTACTTTGAGGTTAGCAGAAGATTTATTATTGACATGCACAAACTTAGAACGGTTAGTTAGAAATGCTTTGATCCAATTTAGTACACTTGGGTCTAAGTTTAACTGGGATAGTTTTAGCATTAGTCTTTGGTGGGGTACTGTGTCGAATGCCTTTGCGTAATCTAGAAAGATTGCGTCGGTTTGTAAGTTGTTATCAAGGTTAGCATGCAGATCGTGAAGAAATATTGCTAGTTGTGTTTCGCAGGAGAATCCTTTCCTAAAACCATGCTGGCAGGGGTGAAAAAAGTTGTTGGAATCTAGAAAGTTTACAATCTGAGAGTAGATGACATGTTCCATGATTTTGCATGGGACGCTTGTTAAAGAAATGGGACGGTAGTTCAATGGACAGTTCTTATCACCTGATTTGTAGATGGGAACGACCTTGCCCATGTTCCAGTCATCTGGAAGAATGCCTGTGGAGAGCGACTGCGCATACATCAAGCACAGAGATGGGGCGATGGCGTCGTGGATATTTTTTAACACTTTTGAGTTAATATCGTCGACGCCACATGATGAGGACAGTTTCATGTTTTGAATAATACTTGAAATACCACCTGCGCAAAAAACAATTGAGCCCGTAGAGGATGTCAACAGCACCGGGGAAGGAGAGGAAGGTACGCTAGATTCGTTAGTAAACACAGATGAAAATGCGCTGTTAAAAGCATCAGCACATTGATCATCTGAGAGCATGTGACCAGAATCATTAGTAAGGTGGATGGTGCTGGTAGGCCGAGGGTTCACTATCTGCCAGAATTTACGTGTGTTATCGGTTAGCATGCCTGGTAAATCCTGGTTCAAAAACGTATATTTTGCGTTACTAATAGCCGTAGTATATTCTTTTTCGGCTGCGTTGTATTTCGCCCAAGCTTCAGGCGTCTCGTTTGCTTTTGCTGCGCGAAAAAGGCGCTTTTTTCTATTCGCTAGTCTCTTTAGTTTGTTTGTAAACCAGGGTTTCTGCGGCGTGCTACCGAATGATGTTGTGGGGATAAATTTGCTAATTAAATTATTCATCTTATTTTTAAAAATATCCCAATTATTGCTCACAGATCGGGAGTGAAAGCTATGTTCGAAGTCTGGAAAGAAGTGTTTGAGTTCTTTGTTAATGGCCTCATAATTACCTTTATCGTATAAGGTAATTGTTTTCTTGAGTTTGTCGCGCCGCTCAAGAGGGAAGGAAAAAACTGCATGTATTACTTTGTGGTCACTAATTTCGGGTAGGTATGAAATGGACGATAAAGAATTTGGGTGGTCGGTTCCACGCCCTCTTCACCGCAGAAAGCGTCGCGGCATCCTTCATTCAGTGGCTGGCATAACGCCAGACAGTGACTATGCATGGTGTGTTGTGAATAACGAGAATAACGGGGAAAAAGTCTGGAAAGCATCGAGACATTTGAAAATCTAGATGCTTTCCGTTCTGTGAGGTACGTTTTGCAAGCAACTTTAATCCCTCATGCCATTGCTATAGTTATACGCAGGTGCACGTGTCTGTCCATTGTTTCTGTTGGTGACGGCTCTCCTTTTCGTTTCTGTTACGTTGCCAGGTATCACGAGAATTCCACCCCAGCACCACCAAGCCCTTTCTGAGCGCACTGGCTCTCGGCAAAAAAAAATAATAATTAGGAGACTATACAGCGCTCGAACGCACCACTGAGTGGCTGCTGATACAAGTCCACTAACAGGAGAACTCCGTAACTAGAACGTCCAGACTCATCTCAGTTGGAAGCACTATCATTCAAGTGAGAAGGGATAAAGTCGACGCAAACCCTCTCCCCCCTTGACACCTTCACGAGTGACTAGCCTGTCGACAGGCTTTAAGAACTCTTCCTTCCGCACTACCGTGCCGTTCAAGACATGTCGGAGGAGACAGGAAGTGAGGTTCAGTGTGGGGAGGCAGAAATCGAGGAGCTCTTCAAGAAAGGCTTGAAAGAGCACGAAGAGTTCAGCAAAGAGATGTGCGCGTGGAGCGAATGTTCGCTACGCGGCCAAGCGCTGGACTTTCGCGAGCTCCAAGAGGAGGACGCCCGCGTGCTTCGGAGCATGTTGACCTCGGGTCGGCCCGTCAGGAAGCTTTCCATGTGGGAAACCTCGCTCAGCGCGTTCAAGATCGCGTTCGAGGACCTCGAAGGTTGCTCCTCGCTCGAAGAGCTGCACATGTTCGACATCGACTGCGATGAGCAAGATTTCGGCGTCAAGCTTACCGGGATCTTCGAGAACTTGCATTCTCTGGAACTGTACTGCCCGAACATAAGGGCGGCGTTCGCGAGGGACATTGCCGCTTTTCTACAAGACAACAAGAAGCTGAAGGATTTCACTCTTGGTTACTCCTGCGGAGGCGACGAAGGTGCCGCAGCCATCATCGAAGCACTAGAGACGAACGACACACTCACGAGATTAACCTTGGCGGACGTGAAGTTGTCTTCGGAGACAGTCATTGCGTTTGCGAAGATGCTGACGGCAAACACGACGCTTGAGGTGGTTGACCTCTTCGACTCGTGTCTCGTGGAAGCGGAAAAGGTGTCGGCGTTGCTGGAGCAAGACCTCTACAAAGACGTCTTCAAGAGGCTCCGCATCCTGTGGACCGAGGAACTGCTGCCCATACTGACGGGTCTCATCCGCCGAAAGGCCTGTTGGCACGAGCTCTCTCTCCGCGTCAGTGCTTCAGTGGATCGCGGCATCCTACGAGATTTCTTCGATGCCGTGGCTGAGGACACGACCGCGACCTTGTTGCACTTCTACCCAAACGAGGACTCGACGTTCAACGAACTCTCTGATGGCATCGCCTCGGTAGTTAAAAGCACGAAGACACTCCAGAAGATTCAGAACCTCATGCGCGTAACTCGGGGCAATGAACAGCAGCTGATCGACGTTCTGGACGCCCTAAAGCATAACCGGTCGGTGACGATGTTCAACATGAATTCCGACGCGCTGACGCCCGAATTGGCGACGTCGCTGTCCGAGTTGCTGGCCGTCAACGACACCTTGAACGAGGTCTTGGTCTGCCAGCATTATGACATCACCGGGGACATCTTGGCAACTATTCTGGAAGGTCTGAGACAAAACTACACCGTGACGCTTCTAATGGTTTCCTGGGACCCCGACGACGACATCGAAGGCGTCCCCGAGATGAAGGAGCTTCTGAAAAGGAACGCTCGTCTTCACGAGAAGGCGGCCGACTTTGTCAGCGCTGGCAGCGACCCCAAGAAGGACGCTGAAGGAGCGGATGCGCTGAAGAAAGTGCGGAAGAGCGCCAAGCTCGTTGAAAGGGTCCAGGGGCTGACTGGAAAGACGAGCGAAGCTGCGTTGGAAATGGTGCAGGCGGCCTTAAAGACCGTGTTGTAAAGATAAGACGTGTCTTTCACAAAACGTGCAGTGTGGTGTGGATTGATTTAAGGCTTTAAGAACGTGTGTACGCGTGGCGTGTGCTACGGATAAGAACGTATTGCGATTGACGCTCGGTTGCTCATGCGTAAGAAGCAGACTAACTCTCCCACCGGCGGAACAATTGCCGTGAGCACTTCACGCTCCCAGGTGGGCCTTGCTATGAGCTGACTCGTAGCCCTAAATGTTTTGCACCATTCATCGGAGGATGATCAGCGTATTGTGCTGAATAATGAAATGTTGAGCTTTCGGTTTGAGATGAAATGATTCATAACTGCTTTGATTGATATGTGGGGCTTAACGTCCCAAAACCACCAGTGGTGAAATGATTGAGGCTTCTTCATTTTGTGCATAAATAAATGGGACGTTGCGATATGCTTCCAGTGAGCACGTTTTGCCAGTTTCTTTCTTTCCTTTTTCCTTTCTTTCTTTCTTTTTCCTTCTTTCCTTTTTACTGTCTTTCTATTCTTTTCCTTCTTTAATTTTTTCTGATACTGGAACTTGATGGACCAAGTTCTTGTTTTTCACTGCTGCACAGTATGTCTCGCTACGCGCAACGCCACTGAATTTACGGTAATAGACGCATTTCAAGCGAAAGAATGGTTAATTTTATTTCGTTTTTTAATAGCGGCTTTGAGGAGTTGCGGTTCCGGCTCTTGGTGACGTTTCTTCGATGCTCCAAGCACCATGCATAGTAACGTCTCCATCGTCAGGTTGTCGACTATTAATTTACACACGAGTCGTAGTGCGTATGGCATGTTTCAATGTATATACTCTCTGACGTTCCTAAACGTTTCAGAATGTATGCCACGATTCACGCTGCGCATGAAATTTGATTAGGCAAAGATATCCCGGTTACACAGCCGACCTCAACCACAGAGAAAGCTTTCATACATAAAACTAAAGACGCCTTATGATATATACCGAGTACTTGCAACGATAAGAAATGAGGACAAGACACGCACACACACACGCGTACGCACACACACATGCACGCGCACGCACGCACACAGACTGTAGGTATCTATTATGCGCTTCATCCTCATCTGGACAGCAGTCAATCATCATCACCTGTTCTGCCTGACAATCATCGTCGTCTCTGAACGTGCGCCTCATCTTCGGGTCCGCTGCGCTTGTTCGTTCCCGAGTTCGCCGGCAGTAAACCTCGTTACAACCGAGTCGTCATACATATGATTTTTCAGTTTGATATTTATCGAGACGAAGCTTGATATACATTTACTTAAAAGGATCCTGAAACACTTTTTTGAGTAACCACGGAATTAATTCACTGGAAAGGCGTATTACTTCGCAAATTGAAGGCTGCAAAAATTTTTAAGAATCCTCCCAATACTAGCGGAGTTACAAAGATTTGTCACACGCTGCAATCACATTCTCTCTTCTCTCGTTTCGACGAATACGCTGGAAGCTGAGCAGGAAGGGATGGGAGGGGCAAACAAAAAACCTCACTCGCGCCTCGTGACTTTGAGTATTTTTTTTTCTTTTCTTCGAATAAGAGAATATTTATGTGCGATCACACGCGCACGCGTGGACAAGTACGGGATGGCCTTTCGCGGTGACCTCTGTAACAACCGAGCACGCCATGTTCAAATGTTGCGCGCTGGCATGTTGGCTGATAGATGGGATCACTGGGCTTTATTTTCCGTGATTAGTCGAGAGAAGAGAAATCTATTTTTAGCTGGCTTTGATAATTTATTGCGAATTCCAGGCCACGTGCTGTGCTATAATATTTTGCTCGCGTGTTGTCGGGAGCCTATACTACCTATCGGCAGCATTTTCTGACCGTGCTCAAAAAGTGTTGCAGGGCCCCTTTAACTGATGCATCACCCATGAGTAGGCGACACTGAGGGAAGCAGCATTTTTTAAATGCGAGGCATTTCTTAGCGAACGTCAGCAGCGACTTTGAGCGTATCTATCTATCTATCTATCTATCTATCTATCTATCTATCTATCTATCTATCTATCTATCTATCTATCTATCTATCTATCTATCTATCTATCTATCTATCTATCTAGCCGCCTACGACTCTCAACTCTCCTGGCCATTTCGATAACGGTATCGATACCATACTTGGTATGGCATAACATGACTGTATGAAGAACATATTTGACTGGTCATATAATGAAAATCATGACATGTATGTCATGAATGTCATGATTTACATTGCATGGTCCTGCAGCTCCTGCGGTGGTTTCGTTCACATGGCATGTTGCAGAACAGGTATGGTATGACATGTTTGCATGGCGAACACAAGCGACAGACCCTAACATGAAAACGATGACAGGCGTGTCATGTAACAACATGACAACACGCCACGCTCATTATGCGCTCGTGGCCGTTTCGCTAGCGTCACATATACCAAATTTGGTATTACGGTACGTGAATGGATGACCAAGGTCACTAGTGCAGACATGATAGACATGAGGTGCGTGTCATGTAATATGACTACATGCCACGCTCATGATGTGCTGGCGGCTGTTTCGCTAGCTTCACTTATACCAAAATTGATATTACGAGACGTGAATGGATGATGAAGGTATGATACTGGTACAAACACGATGAACATAAGATTCGTGCCATGTGAGAACATGACTACATGCTACAGCCAAGGCGCCAATACATTTCGACGTGACGCGGTGCGCGTGCTCGCCGGCGTTCATTTCGTTGCGTCACGCCGGCGTTGCCACACCAGGCGCTGCGTTGCTTTGACGCATGCGCGTTTCGGCGCGTCCGGCATCTCTCCGTCACGAAAAGAGGGAGACGCAGTGTTATCTGGGTAATGCATCGGCACGAAATGCAGCATGTTGCATTTCGCGCTCACGCCGAGGGAGGTGCTGCAGAGCCTGGCGCTGTCAGTCAATGTGGGGTGAAAACTGGTCACACGAGTGTTGACCCTTCCGCTGTCCTTTGCTTTGCTCGCACGCTGCACGCGTTCTGCACGTGTTTTTGAGAGTTTCGCGTAGCGCGCGGTTATGATGTTACGCTTCTGTCCGCATTTAGTGGGATCGCCGCAATCGAGGATTTTTTCTTTTCGTGGGAGCAATTTGGTTAAAGGGCAGCGTCTGCTCAGCCATGTAGCCGATGTGAAGCAAATTGTAGCAGACGACGCCGTCCTCGTCAGGGCGAAGTGCGTTTCGCAAGTGAAAGACGACGCTGTTTACGTCGTGGAATTAGAGGTGGATACAACTTTCTGTACGTTCACAATTACATACCTGTTTTATTTGGTTTGCTGTGTGTACTATGCACTATATTTGTTACTGGATGCATGGGTAAGGCCGCTTCTCGTGCTTTAGGTTAAGCGGTTCTTGCACTGTGACTGCTGTTAGTTGGGATACCTTAATTCACTAGCACCCATCCAAGTTATCGTGTGGTATATATACAGCACTTCGAAAATGGTCTATTTGGGGCTTCGTTCTGACCCACAACAAAAATTGACATCTATCTCGCGTGTCCTTCCTTGCATTATCACCGTTCTCATCGCGGGTACTTCGAGTTCACGAACAGTGTGTGTACCATCACGATGAGCGCCCAGCTTTGAGAGAAACTTTTTTGTGTGTGTCTAATCTGCGGGGGAAGAGCACATTGCTATAAAGGCATTTTATCTTGGTCCCTATCGAAAATGCACTGTTTTGTACGGGCTGCGGCTGCGCACTCAGTAACAACTAGTTCACTGTATCTGCCAATGGGCGTGCATCAACGGCTAATGCATTTTTTTCTTTTTTTTTTCGTAGTGCACGGGGGCAGACTTGAGTCACTTTTGCAGTTTCCCACAAAATGTCTGCTACAAATCATTGCCCAAGCTTTTGGCAACCACACACTTCCGCAGGCGCTGCGTAGATATAAAAATATTTAACAACACATCACCAATACCATATGTGTACACAGCTTCAACTACTACGTCTCCAAAAATATCGAATAATAGTAGCGGAATAAAATATTTCTTCGCAATTTTTTAACAGTGCTCTTAGACGGATGTTGAAAATTTATACTTTTAAGCTGGGGACTTGCATCTCCCAGTAACTCGATAGATTAGAGGAACGGAGACGCAGGAATTAACACCAGTTATGTTTAATGCATTGTGCGCGTGCTATTTTTTATTAAAAAATTGCCCGCAGCTTCCCTCGGGGGAACACTGAGGAGGATGCGGACCATATAATTGGTTAACGGGGTGTTAAAGTGCGACTTACTTGGGTCGATGGCTAAATTGGTTAACGTGGTTGTGAAATGGGGTGTTAAATTGCGACTTACTTGGGTCGATGGCTAAATTGGTTAACGTGGTTGTAGGAGGGGGTGTTAAATGAGTGAACACGTACACACGTATGCGAAAGGGCGGCGCTGGTCGAAGGGACGTCGATCATTGTGTTTGTGGATTCGTTGGAATTCATTTCACCGCGACCTTGGACGTCGACGCGCCGTACAAACCAACCGACGAGCGGCAACTGAGCGAGCGAGCGCCGACCTTGAGTATATATACAGCACGACGGCGCATGCACTGTCAGCTGTTGAATGTTCTCGAAGCGCGACGCCACATGCGCGTCCACTGGAGAATCAGGAGAATTGTAGATGTCGAACGCGGTGTGTAGAGGAGGAAGGGATGCACAGATGGTGGAGGAGTGAAGCGCGCGCGGTGTGTAGAGGAGGAAGGGATGCACAGATGGTGGAAGAGTGGGCGACGGCGCATGCGCGCGCGTCAGCTGTCGAATGTTCGAGAAGCGGTGCGGACGGCGCGGACGGCGCACTACAAGGCGCGAGTATAAGATGCTCCGCATCTAAAATTGTTTTCTTACTTTTTTCGGTGCACTGCTTCAATCCATTCTTGTCGTCTGCTTGTTTCGTGCCATCGGTTTGGGAATCGGTGGAATTTCACTGGTGAAGTCGACCCTTCGTATTTGCATGGCTATTGTGACAGTTGACGACGCAGCAATAGTTCCCCCTTTCTGTTGGGGTGACATCGCGGAACGAGGGACGTTTCACGTGCAGCGCGCGCGCTTCGAAAATGCGAGGCAGCCAAAGGGAGCGGAAGGGTCGCTACACGCTACTGTTGTGCGTTTTTTCTGGCAGGGGAAATGCAAGCGCTGGCGTCGGCGGGCAAACTTGAGCGGTCGCGTTTTGCTAACGTAGCGTCGCTGTGCCCAGCGTTCATGTGCGTCAACGCTACATTGGAGTATATTGGGCCCTTCATGATGTGCTCACGGCCGTTTTGCTTGCTCCACATAAACCGAATTTGGTATTACGTGACGTCAATGAATGACGAAATATGTGACTGCTGCAAATATGATAATCCTGACACGCGTGCATGTAAAAACATGACGACATACCGCGCTCATAGCGTGATCGCGGTCGTTTCGCTAGCTCCACATATACTAAATTTCGTATCACGTGACGTGAATAGATGACGATGGTAAATCCAAACATGATAATCATGACACGGAAGTCATGCACGGCATCAGTTATATCTGCCTCGTAATACTGCGCAGATTTTAAAGTGACATATCAGCCTTTCTCATTCGTGCTTCGATTATAATCGCTTGCCACTGTGGGATCTGCCTTTTTTTTTAAACCATGTCGTTTTTTTTCAGGAATTTAATTGTGCATATAAACAGCCATTAATGAGAAAAAAATCATCGCTGAGTACCACAATACCTCTGAAGAGATTACTAATGGTTGCAGTGCAAAAACTTCAAATAGAGAAGAGAGTTCAACACACCGTAGCGGTGGTCAAATCCATGGTTCAACGAAAGGATGTATTTCCAAAGTACATATACTAAAAAAACAATGATACAGAGCCATCAGCATGGCCCCTGAGCAAGGATTACACGCAAAAATTGTGAAACATTCCAGATTTTTTTCCTAACTAATTTCGCTCATGGTCTACATGGTTAAAGAAAACATATACACAGTCCGGAGGACTTATGCATGAGAACCAATAACCTTTAAAAACATTTTATTCCAATCCAATCAAGGACAATGATCCATCATTTGGTATTTCCTTTGCGTATGTGGGTATTGCACTAAAGTATTTGCTATATGTGTGAGTACATTGATGAGTTCGGTCGAAAACGCAGTGCGTGATTTGTGGGACTTTTATTATTATTATTAGTAGTAGTAGTAGTTGTAGTAGTTATTTGACTTCAACCGAAGCTAGTCTTGTTTTGAATTACGCGCCGTCTTGGGCTAACTAGCGTTTCAGCCACGAGAGGACGGCACTGAGCCGATGCCTTCATTTTGTTCTAAAGACAAATAATTTAATCTAGCACATCTACCCGGGCAAGTAAATAGTAGTTAATATAAAAGGCACTTGCAAAGTATTGTGCTTCTTGCAAGAAATTGCACCATCTACAAAATGCTGACGGTTGTAATTCAATATATGTGTGTGTTAAACAAGCCTCTCGGCTTCGGAATTGCCTCTCATTTCCTGGCTATATATAGTTGAGAGAAAAGTAGTAGGATGTACTTCCAAAGTACATATACTAAAATTGGAACGATACAGAGAAGATTAGCATGGCCCCTGCGCAAGGATGACACGCAAAATCGTGAAGCGTTCCACATTTTTTTTTTTTTTTTGCACTTTCTACCCTGTTAGGGGGAAGGTATGCTAGCTTGTGCTGGAGTCTTCATGTGACTCATGTTACTATGGCATTTATTATTTTTTTTTCATTCCACTTGTGGCAAAGCGCTTGCAATGTTTGTACGAAAATTACACTTGTGTAATTTTGTGCCCTGTAGCAAAATTTCATTTCGAGAAGTCACACCAGCAAGCTTCAGTTGAATGCAGTGCTGAAATAGCTACAGTTAAGATAGAGTACACTGTAGTTAAAAGCTTTTAAAATGATGTATATGTATTAAATTTGTCGGCTCATTTTCTTTCTCATCCGGCGCATGCGTAAAGGATTAAATAGTCTTTGAAATTTGTATGGAATGTGCCCTTCATAAACAACGAACGAGTTTGCCCAAGTACAAGTGTTGCTAAATAATTCGACCTAGAGATATACCACATCTATAGGAAAAAAATGTAATAATGCGAAGCAAAACTATCCGGTCAAATACTTCCGTCGAGATGTATTTCAACGTATTCCTATATCGTGACAAGGAACGTGACGGAGAAGCAGCTCACGGGATCTGAACCAAACCTCTGTACGCAGGGGTTGTGAAGCAAATTTATAGTCCAGAAAGACAGAGCCACCCAGCTTTGAAGTTATTAAATATATTTCAGTGAACTTCTTGAAATAGCGCTAAAACTTTGAAGACTTTTAAGTTGTTTGCAATAAAACAAGACAGCACATGTATCTGTTTATGTAAAGTTCTGCAATTTTGCATCAATTTGTGAATACAAACGTTTTGATTACACTCAAAGAGGCCCGCTCGCGTGAACTATGTTTAGTGAGATCAACAATACTCTGTTTCTTTCCTCTTCCCGTCTTCTCTCCTTTTTTTGGTGGGGGTAAAAAACAATAACGTTTGATATCGTATTAGGCTCATGTTCCGAAATTGAAAGTAATCACGGAGTTGGGATACATTTTGGAGTTTGAAAAAATGCGCAGAAATTAATGAACTTTCTTTATAGACTGCTGCGCCGCGCGGCGCAGCAGCCATCCCCACACAAAAATGGCTTCTGCACCGCACGGAATTGACGTCATTTAAAAAAATATTACCTAAAGTTAGGGTAATGTGTAAATTATTCGTGCATAATGCGTTGAACCTACAAAACTTTTATTAAGCAGGTGTTAACGAGTCAATTAGTTTACGTTTGTTATTTAAATACACATTACAAGCCACCATACCACCTGCGATGTGTTGATGGTGAAAACTCCGATGAAATCGTGGCCATGGCTTAGGTCACTACCAAGGAGGACTGGAGTGTCGTCGCTGCTTAATGTGATTGCTGGATGCTTAGTTGAACCTGGTGGTTGGAGCTAGCGCAGCCGTCCACCGCGCCGCAGCTTCATCTGAGTGTGTGCGCCATAAAGTTTCTCAGTATGATGTGCGGATTACAGTCGTTGGACGTACTGCATTTTCTAGATTGCAATGCCAAGCGTGGTGTTGTCAAAGGTGAAAGTGTTCTTGCTGCCGAGTTTTGCTTGTCGCGAAGGACAAGGTCGACGATGAAATAAATGCTTTCGCACGGTTCACGTGTGCCTGACCGGACGCTCATGCATGAAACCCCTGTGCGTCGGCGAATAGTTCATACGATGGATGGAAACAACTTTATAGTAATGTTCTTACGAAGCCTGTGATCTCCGAAGGCCAGAGCTACTGCATTGCCGTCTGTTTTGTCAAGTGCGAACACGTACGGCCGTTCTCATCCGTTGCTACGTGAATGCTCCCGTGCTGTCACAGGCTGCGCGTGTTTTTGAGCAACGCAGACAAGTAGTTAGATGGGCTAACGCCGTCGGCACTTGCCCTTGGGCATTGTTTATAAAGTGCTGATCGCCGAGAACATTGCGGTGACACGTCAGTATTTTTAAAGAAACCGGCCTGCTGGTTACCTCGTCAGGTGATCGTACACTGAGCGACATAAAAAAAAGTTGCCCAAAGCTACGTTGCAGTGTACCTTTCTGTCATCAAGACTTTGATAAACCGTGGAAATCAACATTCCTGACACCTGTGCTGAAGAAACCAATGCAGCCAGCTGCATTCCAGTTTTTGTGGCTTTTTGCGTCTCGCCGATTAAGAGCACTAATTCGCAAAACACTTTATCATAATAAATATAGTCAATCCTGCAAGCGTCATCGAAGATCCAATATGAAAGGGCCTGTGGACGGGACCACCACCAGCAGCAAGTTGGGCTGATGAGGAGGCGCAAATGTTAAAACAATACATGCGTGAACAAAAAAAAAGTACTGATAACTGCAATGTGACTTGAACCACCGACCTCACCAGTTCATGTTTTGCTTTAACCAACTACGCCACAGCTACCGATCGGTTTGAGAAGACAAACAAGCCTGTTTTGTATTGTTGTCACGCGAAACCTAATTAACATTTTTGTTCACTTTTTCGTTTGGACGTAATTTTAACGGCTTTTATTGTTATGTCTAGACGTACCGCTAGACACTCCCAACTATTCAAACAAAGCGCCTAACCGGAAAATGCAACACGTCACTTCCGTGCGGCGCAGCAACCGTTTCTGTGTGGGGGTGGCTCATGCGCCGCGCGGCGCAGCAGTCTCTGCCACACAAAATCGGCTGCTGCGCCGCAGGAAAGTGATGTCATGCATTTTCCAGTTAGGCGCTTCGTTTGAATAGTCGGGAGTGTCTAGTGGTACGTCTAGACGTTACGATAAAAGCCGTTAAAGTTACGTGCAAACGTAAAAGTAAACAAAATATGTTAGTTAGGTCCAGCGTGACAACAATACAAAACTGGCTTGTTTGCTACCCGAAGCGATCGGCAGTTGTGGCGTAGTCATTCTGCTTTCGGCCACGGTAGTGAACGGACGCAGGATGCAGGGCTCCATCGGAGCGGCTTCAGCGGCCCTTAAGGGTCGCGGTAACAGGTCAACTGAAGAGTACCAAGTGATTCTGCCTCATTTGCCAACAGGACGCGTTGCCTTAAATACTGTGTTTTTGCACGGAGACGTTCGAGCGAGACCCTACAGGGTTGAAGACTTCAGAGACGCGTTGGGCCCCACTGGAGTGCTAACGGACATCATAGCACTCTGAGCGTACCAGATTAATCACGTCTGGGCGGTTACACTGAACAGAGAAGTCGCGACGAAGAAACTGCTGGCCTTCAAGGAACTTCAGGTGAAGGGACACCGGTGTCTCATCGTTGATCCCCAGGACCGGCAGATAAAACTGCGGCTTCATTGGCTGCTTTACGGAGTCGCTGATGAGAATGTGCGGACGGCGTTCGCGGCCTTCAGCAATATTGTCGAAGTGAATCGTGAGCCCTGGATTGTCGACGGCGTCAGCGACAAAGCGTCGACGACGAGAACCGTGCTACTCAAGTTAAAGAGTGGAGTTACGGTGGAGGACCTTCCGCACCAAGTGCGCGTTGCAGGGGAATTGGCCCTAGTTGTGGCGCCGGGCAGGCCTATGCAATCCTTGCGGTGCAAAGGGGCTGGTCATGTACGGCGAGACTGCAGGCTGCCACGGTGTTCAATTTGTCGGCGATTTGGACATCGAGACGCTCAGTGCGTCCGGTCATATGCAGCAGTTACGAGCGCTGCAACGTGCGATCAGATTGAAGAGCAGACAATGGACGCCGCTGAGGCGGAAGACGCGGCTAAGGGGGCAGGAGACGCGGCTAGTTCTCTGGTTGAATGTGGGCCGGTTTCGCCTGAAGATTACGATACAGCGTCGGAACCCGAGGAGAAAGAAACGGCTAAGGCAGACACTAGCGAAGAGAATTCCACTGAAGACGCACAAAGCCAATTGGTGGACATGTCGACGCAAGCGGCGAGAGGACGCTACATGCCAGCGCACGAGATGACCCACGGGATCAACACGAGCTCGGCGGTCAAGCGTTCGCTGGAGCAATCTGCGGGCACTGCTCACGCGAGCAAAGTTGAGGGACCACCAGCGAAGGCGACACCGGGGCGGCGCTCGGGCCTCAGAACGAGGTCCAATCTACCTGTGGACCGACCGGCTGGCTCACCAAGAGACCAGCAGCTAACTGATGCCGGACCACCGGATGGCCCCGGAGACGTCTAGCAGGGAGCTAGACGTACACGGTAAGCACCATGCTCCGGGCCTACCCCCTCCTTTTTTTAGTGAGTAACGATGGCTAGTCACTGGGCATTGAGCTTTGCAGCCTTAAATGTCCGAGGTTTGGCCTCCAAGAAAAAGCAGGCTCAAGTGTATCGCTTGTTAATTGACCAAGATATTGAATGTGCAGGAGACAAAGGTGGAAGGTGAGGAGGAGACCCGGAGCATGATTCTGCGGTTTACGTCTAAATATTATGCCATAGTTAGTCACGCAAATGGAACTTCGGCCGGTTGTGTGCTTTTTGTTAAAAAGATTCCGCGATTGATTGTTGAAAGTCACTTTTCTTGTGACTCTGGTAGAACAGTCACTTATGATTTTAGTACTAGCGAAATTGAATGGCGCGTCATTCGTGTCTATGCGCCGAACGTGGAGGCAGACCGAGAAACTTTCTTTTCGTTAATTAAGCAAAATTTACGGACACCAAAACAGCTTGTTTTATTGGGGGATTTCAATTGTGTATTCAGCACGAAGGATAGAATTAATAACTGCCATGTGCGAGACAAAAGTGTTAAAGTGCTCTATGACTTGCTGAATGAATCTGACCTGGATGATGTTGCGGAGTGCCTCGAAGCAGGTCGCGAAGTTCAATTTACGCATTTGCAGGGAACCAGTCACGCACGTCTTGATAGGATATACATGGCAGGGGAGACGCTAGCTAAAAGCAATAGTTACACAGTCTTACCTGTCTCTTTCTCTGACCATTGTCTTGTACAGTGCAACGTGGGACTTAAACAAAAACAAAACAAATTTAGTTGGGATTTATGGAAGTTTAACGCTAAACATCTTCGGGATGACATTTTTAATAATTTTGTGGTTGAGGGAATTAAGAACATTAAAGTGATCGGAGCCTGTAATGTTGGCGAGGAATGGGAGCTTTTTAAGCAAAGCGTTAAAATGAAAGCCATATCGAGATCTAGTTCTTTAAAATATCAAGAAAGAATGAAAGAAAATGAACTCAGAACAACGCTTAAGAAATTGATAGCATTAGAAAGCAAGGAGTCCGGTGCATATAAAGAAGATATTCGAACGGTGAAACGACAAACTGAGCTAGTAGAGCAGGAACGCTACAGAGGAGCCCTCATTTGAGCGAGAGCTGAGGCGTGGGCTATGGGGGAGACTCCCACCAAGCGTGCACTTGGAATCGAGAAATCACGAGCGCGTCGTAATCACATCGACGAAATAGAGGAAAATGGAATTATGCTAAATACTAACAGCACTATCGCTGAAGCTTTCTTTCGGTATTACAAGGGTCTCTTCGCAGCCGCATTAGTTGATGTTACGAAGTTCAAGGACACTTTCTTGAGCCGGATGCCGCAATTATCCCTCGAAACGAAAGAAGCGTTAGAGAGGCCTATAACCGTTTCTGAAATTGAATATGCAATAGACAGTCTCGCCGCTGGGAAGTCGCCGGGGCCTGACGGTCTCGGTGCGATGTGGTATAAAGCTTTTAAAACAGAAGTTTCACCAGTGTTACAAGCTGTGTTCAAGGAAGGCTACGCAATCAAAGCGTTACCACCTTCATTTGCCGAGACGCACACTATTCTAATACCTAAGACAGATGACAAAGCAAAATTAAAACTAGTTCCGTCATATAGGCCCATTTCGCTAACCAACACTGACTACAAAATACTCATGAAAGTATTGGCAGGTAGATTGCAGTCCGTAATCACCGGAATAGTTGGGGCACACCAAACGTGTGGCATCAAGGGGCGCTCAATATTAATGAACACACACACAATGCGATGTGTCCTTGAGAGTTGCAATGCTTTTAATTCTCATGTTGTGATCCTCCAGCTTGATTTAGAAAAGGCCTTTGACTGCATCCCGCAAGATGTGTTATTCTCCATACTTGAACATGTCATTGTCGGATCGGTGATTACAGAGGGCATAGTTTTGGCGTATAAGAACTCTACTACACGACTAATTAATAACAAGATCCCGGGGTCTCCCACGAGGCTGGAACATTCTGTATGCCAGGGATGTCCGGCAAGTCCACTCCTGTTTGCATTGTACATAGAGAGCTTATGCTTGGCCATAATAGAAAACGAGACCATCCGTGGTTTCAGACTGCTTGACGCCGAGGTAAAGGTTTCGGCATACGCTGATGATGTAGCAGTGTGTTGCACCACCAAAGAAAGGGTACAAGAGACAGTTGCCGTTGTTAAGACTTTGGAGAAATTACAGGAAGTCGGATTAATTGGGGAATGTGTCTGAGGTTTTGGCACGGAGACTGGACATCAACCCCAGATATCTATGCTAACGTTCACTGGTTTAATACTCCAGTAAAATATCTAGGCGTGCCTTTCCAGCACTACAAAGACACCAATGATTACTGGACTGAACAAATAAAAGAAATGCGCGAAAGGACAGCGCAGTGGAATGGCAACTGTCTCTCAATGTTTGCCAGAGCCACTGTATGCAACATATTTTTAATGAGCAAATTATGGTATGTGATGCAGGTTTTGTGTTGCTCACGGGTGCATGTGCAAAAGCTGCATAGGATATTTGCGGTGTTTATATGGGGGTCTACTTGGGAAAAATGTAGTGGGACAAATCTGTTCCGAAGAGTAAAACAGGGGGGACTAAGCCTGTCGCATCTCTTCGTGCGACAACTAGTTAATCGTTTTATTTTGTTTCGAGATGTTCAACACCCCTTCTTAAGAACGGTATGCCAGTTATGCCTTTGTCGTGTTCTGCCTAACTTTGTGGTTTGCACCGTAAGCATGCCGGGAGCTACGCGAGGTTTCTTTAAGGAAATTGCGGACAGTGTCCGGTTCTTGTCAGTTCGGTTTTCCAATGAATACCTTTTTTAGGTCGGGCGAAAGAAATTGCATAAAGACATATGCGACATGTTTTTTCCAGTTCCTATGTATAGGTTAATTAATAGCGGGGGAGAAGGTATTGATGTTCTTAAGCGTGTTGAGAAAATGCAAATTCAGCCTAGTACAAAAAGCTTTTTCTTTAAATTACACTCCGGAACACTACCGGTTAAGACTTTTTTTAGAAGATAGAGGAGTTTATATGCTTTGATCTGCCGAAAGCAGGAGACAATAGATCACGTTTTTCTGCATTGTTGGGAAGGTGTTTACTTCTGGGATGTTTTACAGAGAACTCTAAGAAAGGAACTTTCCTTACATTCACTGGGTATCAGGTTTTTAACAGTAGAAAAGGGGGAGGGACTGCCTTTTGATCTTATAATGCTGCTCGGCCTCCATTGTCTATGGCGGGCAAGAATGGCCGGTTACTACTGTGACCCTGACAGGCGTCCGGCCCGTATGCTTTTTCGCGAAAGCATTGCTCAGTACATTGATATACTCAAACAACAAGATTTTGTTCCGGAAGGGCTCTCCAGGGTCGAACCCCTGGTGAACCTGAAGGAATTTTAGCACTTTAATCACCAATGGTTCCGCGACTGTTTTGTCATCACTTCTGTTGTGTATGTTACTGTTTACAGCGACTTATATTGATGTGTGTACCTTGTGCAAAACCGGTAATAAAGGAAAAAAAAAAGGAGTAGTGGCGTAGTTGGTTAAAGCAGCACATCCAAAACTGGTGATGTCAATGGTTCAAGTCCCATTGAAGTAATCGCTCTTTTTTTTTTTCGTGCATGTATTGTTTTAACATTTGCGGCTCCTCATCAGCCTGACTTGCTGCTGCAGGTGGTCTCGTCCACAGACCCTTTAATATTGGATCTTAGAAGACTCTCGCAGGATTTACTATATTTAATATGATAAAGTGCTTTGCGAATGAGTGCTCTTAATCGGCGTGACGCAAAAAGACACGAAAAATGCAAATGCAGCTGGCTGCATTGGTTTCTTCGGCACAGGTGTCAAGAATGTTGATTTCCACGGTTTATCAAAGTTTTGATGACAGAAAGGTGCACTGCACCGTAGTCTCGGGCAACTTTTTTTATGTCGCTCAGTGTACCATCACCTGACGAGGTGACCGGCAGGCCGCTTCAAAATACTGACGTGTCACCGCAATGTTCTAGGCGATCAGCACTTGATTAACGATGCCCATGAGCAAGTGCCGACGGCGTTAGCCCACCTAACTACAAAACAGCTTGTCTGCCTTGCTGAATAGCATGCACGGCCTGTGGCAGCACGGGAGCATTTACGTAGCAACGGATGAGAACGGCAATACGTGTTCGCACTTGACAAAATAGCTGACAATGCAGTAGCTCTGGCCTTCAGAGATCACAGGCTTCGTAAGACCACTCCAATAAAGTTGTTTCCATTCATTGTATGAACACTTCGCCGACGCACTGGGGTTTCATGCATGTGCGTCCGTTCAGGCACACGTGAACTGTGCATTTATTTCATCGTCGACCTTGCCCTTCGCGACAAGCAAAACTCGACAGCAAGAACACTTTCACCTTTGACAGCACCACGCTTGGCATTGCAATCTAGAAAATGTAGTACGTCCAACAACAATAATCCGCACTTCATACTGAGAAACTTTATGGCGCACATACTCAGTTGAAGCTGCGGCGACGTGGACGGCCGCGCAAGCTCCTACCACCATGTTCAACTGGGCATCGAGCAATCACATGAAGCAGCGACGACACAGGGCCTCCAGTCCTCCTTGGGGGCAGGCTAGGCCACAGAACACCTATGGCCACGATTTCGTCGGAATTTTCACCACCTACACACATCGCAGGCAGCTACTATCTCGCAATGTTTATTTTTTGCAGCCACAGCGCCTATGGCGCCCCCTGTATTTAAAATACTTGTAATATGTGTTTGATTAACAAACCTAGGCTGATTGACTTGTTAAACACCTGTTAAAAAAATGTTGTCGGTTTACCGCATTTTTGCGTGAATTAACTTTACTTCGAACAACTTGCAATACATTCCAGGTTTTGTCGCAACTATTTCAAACTTTTTAAATGAGAATATTTACTCCTCTGACAGTTTAAGGCCATGTGTGTCACCGCTGTGCTTTGTTAAAGAAATGTGAAAAAGCAACCGGTAAGTTCACAGCTCGCATGTTTTTTTGCTTTGTTTGTCAACTTTGCTTTGCACAACGGTGACTGTGATACGTGCAATTTTCGCAATAACAGTGCGTGACTGAAACCTGTGCTGCCTGCGTGGAAGATTTCTCCCGAAAATCAGTCACAGTGAGCATAGTCTCAGTGGCATCGATAACAAGTACGCCACCAAAATTGTAAAGTTTATTTGCTTGGTTAGGGTGGCTAGCTCGGTCTAGCAGCTGGCTGGTTTCGCAAACTGGTTTTCACAGTCAGTGGTTGCGGTGGTTCTCGATCAGGACGGTATGTTTACTTTACACTCAAAACTGCGCTACTAACCAAACCTTGCGAATGACGACTACGCGTGAAGCAGCATTATTGGTTCCATTCATTCACAAAGTCATTCATTGGATTGTCCGGTAAAAGCCTTGGGTATGTCGAGGGAAGGCAAGGATCTCATGGAAGAAACTGCTCATCATAGCGGCCGTTCCACACCTCATCTACTTTCCGCTTCGCTACTTCGCGACCAGACGTCAAGAACCGCCGAAAGTTGATGCCGCCGCCTTTGGAGACTTGGACGCTCATCCGATGGTGCGGCGATAAGCTCGGAGCATGCTGTTCAAGGTCGATATACTCATAGGAGCCAGTCATATGCGGCCATTCTCCGCTGTTGTCACGTTGCTTGAATGTTTGGCCGACGGACAACAACTCATTGCGTGTTGCGTCGAGATCCTGTTTATCGAAACTATTTACCCTATAAAAACGAACTTGTTGATATTTACGAACAATGTTGCAAGTTGACCCCGCGTTACCTACAGTTGTCTTGTTACGGAAGGTGAAAGTTTTGTTCAGCTTTTTCAGTCGTTTTTTTTTTTTTCGATTGACCGCGCTATAGAAATATGCATGTAGCCATCTAAGTGCAATTTACACATGACTGAATTCAGGCTGCTCTTGTTTTAAAATGTTCAGTTTTGAAATCTTGTCCACATTATCCGGCTAGGGTGTGTGCGTGTATTTGTCTAGATAAGAATCAGTTGTAGCCGTTCTCTTCTCGACTTTTGAAGGATTGATCTGAAAACTCAGAGCATGTTCAATGAGGGACTTCACTTGGCTGTGATCACGCCATTCTGCCTTTGGAGGGCATGTTGTACACATTTTGGTTACATGCAAATCGCTAATTAGAGCAATTTCTTGCCAACATATGTAAGGATATGTTTTAACAACTATTCATAATCATTGAGTTATTCGCAAGTTTCAAGTTGTCTGTACACACAGCTGAAGATCTGAAGTTTATCAAGCTTGCAAGTGAATTAATAAATTAGTCTCACAATAATTACTAGATGGAACTGCGATAATCACTATTGAATTTGCACAGTTCGTCGCAATGCCTTGGAAGGGGTAGTAGCATGGGCTCATCTGATGCTCCTTGATTCATCGCTTTGTGGTCATTTCAATTACCTTGATTCTGGCTCTGTAAATTTATAAATCTTCGACAAATATTTTTTGTAGTAAATGCAACAATACACAATTATTGTGCAGATGTGCTAAAGAGTATGTGCTTCATGCAAAAAAAAAAAAACACGAATGCATCTAAGTTTAGAAAGACAGAGTGTATGCCCGGCCCATATTCGTTTCTTCTTAATATCAACTATGATTTCCTAAACACACTTTTGTTCCCTAATCCACTCTGCTCTCTTCTTGTCTCTTCAGGTTGCACCTATCAATTTCCTTTCCATAGCTCGCTGCGTCGTCCTCAACTTAAGTTCAACCATCTTTGTAATCTTACAGGTTTGTGCTCCGTAGGTAAGCACCTCTAGGATTCAGCTTTTATATACCTTTCTCTTGAGGGATAGTAGCAGTCTACCATCCATGATTTAAGAATACTAGCCAAATGTGCTCCACCCCATTCTTATTCCACATTGATGCATCTCAGTTACTAAACTATTTCTACATGGCAGCTTAGTCTGATAGGTCTGAAACTACTGATATCTTGCCCCAGCATGTCATGTACTATAAATGCTTGTAGAATGGTCGATTCCAGCAAGGGCTATAAGGCGAGTTAATTGGTTTTGAAGCAGCTTGCACCTTGCAACAGGAAAAACGTCACTGCAAGCAATTTGGGACAGGACAAGCTCTTCGACGCCTCTCCCCTCCCCCAACCCCCCAAAAAAAACATCACAAGAAATGTCAGTTTAGTACTTTACTGCGTGTCTCGCAGAGCACATGGCATGAATTTTCTTCATAGAACACCGAAAAAAAAAGGCATTATCAACATGACATCTGATTTACTTCAACACACAGGCAGATTTGTGGCCACAATAGATTTTGATAACTTTGTATGGTGTTTATACATATACAATAGATTCATCATTTTCCCAATTTGTTCCTCTAACAGCTCTGGCAGTATGCATGAGTTCATCACTGCAGCTAAGCTGCTTCTGCTAAGTTGTATGATAATGAAAAGAAGTGGGTTTTGAGCACCTTGACAGAATCTGAATACATAACATGTCGGTGCTAAAGCTTCCTTGTGTTTTAGAACACATGAAACTCTCAATAAAAACAGTTTTAAATTATGTTATATACGGATGTGCCACCATTTGGCTTCAGGCGTCTAAAATTTGACTTTTGCAGAACAACAGTTGATTTGAACTGTCAAACAAACAGTTCAGACTAAACTGTCAAACAAATCAAATCGAGTTCATTAACGCACAAATATATATATATATATATATAGTGGGAGTAATAATTCAATGGGCCAGTGAGTCTTCGTGAAGGTATGAGATATGGCACAACGGGAGCGTTGTCAACAAGGATAAATATATTTATTTCCCAACAGTTTCGGGGGAGGGGTCCTCCCTTCATCAGGGGATGAGTTATACTGACATGAGCTTCCAAACTTCGTTGCTGCCACGTCCCTCTCGTCTTGAAAAATGTTTGCGATAGTGAGAGGGAACTAGAAAAAGGAAAAAAAAAACAAAAAAGGGGGAGAAAAAAGACGAAAAAGAAAAAGAAAAGAAAGTAAAAAAGAGGGAAAACCACTGTCAACACTGAGAACGAAGCCAACTGTCCGTCTACATCCACATACGGTTCATATCACGTGCTGTTCAGTTCTTGACGTGTGTCGGGCCACCCAAGATTGTCGCCGCTGTGCCGGGAGGGTCCGTAACGGCGTGCATAAAGAAAGGGGTTTCCCCGTAATGGGTCGGTCGGTGGGCGGCGTGCGTAAAGGAAGGAATTCCCGTTAATGGGTCGGTCGGCTATTTACCTTTAATCTTCGTCCGTTTCCCTTCAATGGTCATCAAGTGATAGGCGAACGTAAACACTTTATATGTGCATGTAAAAAAAAAAAAAAACAAGAAAGGACAGTGTACACGTACGAGTCAGTCAGAAAAAGGTATGGTCTCCAGCTATCAATCTTTGTCGCCAATTTCCTCCTGGCTTACTTCTCAGCGGCAGTTGAGTTTTCCGGGGTCCTCGTTGATGCCGGCTACTAATGTTCGAAATTTGAAAAGAAGATATGCTTCACGCTATTCGCGCTCGCGTCTGTTTGAGAAACCGGACTGCAAAAGAGTTACGCTGATATTTTCAAAACTGTGGTTTGGCAGGCGCAGATGTCTAGATAAAGGTAGCTTCGGCAGTGAAGTGGCGTGGTACCGGTGATTATTGAACCGCAGCCGAAATGGCGTGTCTGTTTGGCCGATATATTCTTGTCCGCAGATGTTGCAATGTAGCATGTATATTACGTTACTGGAGTCACAATTAAGGCTTTCAGTTATGCAGACTTTGAAATCCGAGAAGTTCGCTTTGGATTCACGTGTTGTGACCATCTGTCGGCTAACCTTGCATCGAGCTTTTCCTCAGGGATGGCACCCTGATTGAAATTTGGGGGTGGTTGTTTTTGCTCTGACAAGAATGTCCTTCAGATTTTTATCCCGGCGGTACACCACGTGAGGTGGCTTCGCGAAGATAGAAGTTAAACGTTTGCTTTGCCTGATTATGTTGAAATGGCGGGACAGTATGTTGTTGATTCGTGGCACTCATGAGAAGTAAGTTAGTACAAGGTTCGTTTGGGAAGTCGTTTTAGATACTCTGTTTGGTCCTTTAATAATATCATTCCTGTTCACGTTGCGAGCACGTAGTATGGCATCGTCAATAATGTCTTCCGGATAATTTTGTTTCAATAAGGAATGCTTTAGGCGTTCCACGTGTCTGTCAAATTCCCGCATATCGGTGCATATTCTTCGGTACCGGTAGGCCTGAGAATATGGAATACCCGTTTTGCAATGCTTTGGGTGGCTGCTGTTGAAATGTAGGTACATTTGACGGTCTGTAGGCTTTTTGTGAAGGTTTGTTGACAAGCGGTCATTTTCAACCGTGACAGTGAAGTCCAAGAAGTTAATGCTAGTTTCGGAAATTTTGTGCATGAATTTTATTGACGGGTGGCACTTGTTAAAATCCTCTATGAAGCGGAAAAGACTTCCCTCATCATGGTTCCATATCATGAAAATATCGTCTAAGTATCTTCTGTAGTAGAAAGGTTTCAAGGTGCGTTCCTCAATGAATGGGATTTCAAGTGAAGCCATAGAGGTGCTCGCGAAGTTTGGGGCCATTTTCGTGCCAAATGCAGTGCCGCTGACCTGAAGGAAATGCTTGCCATTGAACTCAAAATGGTTATAATTTAGTACAAGCTCAAGAAGTGAATATGTAAAACCTGACTCATCAACTAGTGTAAGTGGCGAGGTACTGTTTACACTTCTTGAACTTGAAAACTCAACTGCCTCTGAGAAGTAAGCCAGAAGGAAATTGGTGACAAAGATTGATAGCTGGAGACTATGCTTTTTTATGACTGACTCGTAGGTGTACACTCTCCTTTCTTGTTTTTTGATTTTCATTTTTTTCTTCCTTTTTTCTTTTTTTTTTTTTTCACATGCACATACAAAGTGTTTTCGTTCGCCTACCACTTGATGACCATTGAAGGGAAACGGACGAAGATTAAAGGTAAAAAGAGCCGACCGACCCATTAACGGGAACCCCTTCCTTTACGCACGCCGACCGACCCATTACGGGGAAGTCCTTTCTTAACGCACGTCGAGAACTGAACAGCACGTGATAAGAAACGTATGTGGACGTACACGGACAGTTGGTTTTGTTCTCAGTGTTGACAGTGGTTCTTCCTCTTGTTTACTTTCTTTCTTTTCTTTCTTTTTCTTTTTTTCTCCCTCCTTTTTTGTTTTTTGTATTCTTTCCTTTTTTATTTCCCTCTCACCCTCGCAAACATGTTTCAAGGCAGCAACGAAGTTTGGAAATTCATGTCAGTATAACTCATCCCCTGATGAAGGGAGGACCCCTTTCGAAACTTTGGGAAATAAATATATTTATCCTTGTTGACAACGCTCCCGTTGTGCCATATCCCATACCTTCACGAAGACTAACTGGCCCATTGAATTATTACTCCCACTATATATATATATATATATATATATATATATATATATATATATATATATATATATATATATATATATATATATATATGTGTGTGTGTGTGTGTGTGTGTGTATATATAAAGGATGAGACATGGCATCAGTCAGAACATCAGTTTATTCTGACTCTTCGTCTTTATCTTTCTTTCTCACATTCACCTGTGAAACTTCACACACACACATACATATATGAGATCTAACAGAGAATAATGTCAAGGAATGTATAGGGAAAGTCATTGGAACCAATGTAAATAAGAAGACAGAAAAGTGGGTGAAAGAATAACTTGCCGTGAGCAGGAATGGAACCTACGACCTCCGAATAACGCGTTTTTCACCCACTTTTCTTTCTTCTTATTTACTTTACATTGGTTTTAATAACTTCTCCTATACATTCCTTGGCATTATTGTCTGTTAGATCTCATTATTATTGTGTCAAAACACGGGAAAACGAGTCCTTAGGTATACACTTGTCTCCCATATATATATATATATATATATATATATATAGGTGGGAGGGCTCAGCTGCCCCCCCTCCCAGCTGATATGCCAATGTGCACGGCACCTTTCTTCGAGCTCGGATTATGTTAAAACGGTAAGACATCTTCAGTACGCCCTTGTTTGTGATACGCTATCATAAACAAACAGGAAAATTTGGAATACCCGAATACGAGTGAAAATCAGAAGAGCCAGCGGTGTAGTGGCTAGAGCTGCTGTGCAGCCAGTCAGGCAGCATAGAGTTTTCTACAATATTTATAAGAAACTTTATGTCAGGCATACCAGCGTTGCCAGATATATTATGTAAAAGCATTGAGGCAGACCACGTGAGAGGGTAATAACCTAGCGCTACCTTGCGTTCACTCAGGCGCGGAGCAATCGGAACTGGTGCGACGCAACAGGCACAGAAAAAATAGAGGAGGCGCCGGAGTGTATAGGTGTTCTGCCGCGCATAGAGTTTCCCAAAATTAACTAGAGGGCACTCTGGCGCTGCGATCGTTCAGCGACCATGGAAATGATGGGTAGTACACACATTTGCCTAGTCTTCGTACTTGCGGGTGGTGAATCGTACTTGCGGCTTTGTGTATTACTGGTCACGGTTTCGTTTTGAAAGAACAAACCCTTTTGAACTTAAGGACTTGATTCGAAATAGTAAGCTTAAAAGAGTAAGGTTGTGAAGCGCAAATGGTGAACATTTGCTAATTTATGTTTTCGTGAAAAAACAGCTTCAAGCCACACGAACACACACCGAGCCAGAAGCAGGCCAGAAGTACGAAAATTAGACAAATGTGTGTGCTACCCATCATTCCCATGCTCGCTGAAGCGCCGTGTGTTGCAACTCCCATAGACACTAGCGCCAGAGTTCTCTCTAGTAAGTATTGTGGGAAACTCTATGCTGCGGCGCCGGTTCGTGTCTTCATCCGGTCCGGGTGCTGCGTTAGAGTGGCTAGAATTCTAGCCACCCTAGCTGCGTTTCATAGAGTTTCCTAAAATTTTAGGAAATAATATGCTGTGTTTCTCGTGAAAGTCTGGGATGCTGCTTAGTGCTCGGAGAATGTGATCAGGGCATCCAAGCTCGAGTTCTCCTGTCCTTGAATTCTTGCGCAACCGACGTCAAGTTGTCTGCTCCTTTTTCTCGGTGTAAATGTTTTTGGTGTGTTCGATGAACGTGTCTTGTGAGGGCTGCGGATCCACTGCGCAGATAAGTGTTTTTGCATGCCTCGAGCTTGATTTTATTAGTTAATAAGGCAGCAGTGTAAACCCTTATAGCACCTATTAGATTGTATGGCTGTTAAGAAGGGGGAGGGGGGTTCAGTTACCTAGTATTTTTCTTGTTTTGTGTTTTTCTCCTGCCACGACATGCTTGGGGTGCAACTAGAAATGGGCAAAGCGGCTAATTTCAGTGAGCGGCTCTGAATGGCTCAGCTTACTGAGATGAACCGGCCCAATAACGTCTCACCGGTTCACCAGGGGCCATTTACTCCGTGTCAGAATCAAAATTTGGAAGCTCGCATTTAAACGACACACCAATAACAGATGTAGCCGCAAGATTCGGGGACGAAGTAGGAAAACTACCGGGCAAAGACTGGGAGTATAGTAAGCTGTTACATGCTATAACGAGGGAGATGGAAAAAGAGAACTACTTGCTGGAAAGGAAAGACAAAGCGAAAAAGTTTGTGGAACAGAGAAATCCGGGAAGCGATCGAGAAGCTACGTGAGACATCACGGGAGCACAGGCAGACAATAAGGGAGAAGTGACCACAGCATAAAGTCAATCAAATATGGGAAGTATATTTAGAGAACAAACCATTGTGCAGAAATTGGTCGAGGCAGAAATTTATGGTGAAAGTGAACACTGCATGACAGAAATTCGCGAAAAGAAAAGGCCTCGCCTAAAATATTTTGGAGCCGCCTAAAAGCACTAGGTAGGAAGTCCGTCACAATGCAGCAACATATAGTAGATAAAGGAGTCAATAAATTAAAAGGCTGCGAAGCGCTTTGTTATGTTCGAAAGGTAAGAGTGAATTCATTTAATATGGTCGCCCATGGGACTTCCCCGATCAGTAAAAGTATGGAAAGGAGTACAACCCAGGAAGAAGTAGTACTTGAGAATTTCAATTTGAACAAGGCCGTAGGAAAATTTATAAGCGTGCTACTCTGGGCTTAGATGGGGTTCCCGTGTGCTTCATTAACCAACTTAGACATAGCACTATAGAAGCACTGCTGAAATTTACGTAAAAGTGCTTACAGAAGACGGAAATATCAGACACTTTGCAGAAAAGTAGAATGAACTTAATCTATAAAGGCAAGGGAGAAAAGGCTCATATAGACTGCTAATCATTACATCTGTACTATACAGGTTGGCGATGCAGGCAATGAATTAAAAATAGAAACGTGGACAGAGCAAAATGATATTTTGGGAGAACTTCAGACTGGATTCCGAATATAGGCGGTTCTACAAACGATAACCTGCTTGTACTTACTCGGTGTACAGAAGCATATAGAATAGAAAACAGGCCCTTATACATATCTTATCTGGACATCACTGGGGTGTATAACAATGTTAATGTGGAAATTTTGTGGGACATATTAAAGGAAGTGGGCATGGGTTATGACCGTATACAGCTTTTGAGAGAAATATACCGAGGAAACACAGCTTGCATAAAATTAGAAGGAATACCGTGTTTGCTTGCAAAATTCGCACACTTTTTTTCCCCAATTTTGGGGCCCAGAGAAGGAGATCCGCAAAATACGTGGGGATTTCGCCAGCGCATTCGAAATATTGTGCAATAGTCCTGTAGCATGTGCAATATATGAATTTAAAAAAAATGAAGAAATAAGTCAAAGCAGGAATAAAGTGTACTTTATAATTTTGAAATAATTAAGGCATAATTTACTGAGTCAAAACTTGTCACGCAAGGTCTAGCGGACTTCAATAGTTTTCTTGAAGCTCTTTCGACAATGTTGAGCGAAACTATGTTTCATGACACGGAATTACTGGAAGAACTAAGCATCTGCACATAATCGAAAGGGCATCATTCAATGGCAGGAACTTGTATTAGAAGCGCACACTTTTCTGCTTTCTAGCGAATCGATCGTGCCGGTCGTCAAGTCCCCTTGAAGTACTTTCTGGCGGCATGCTTCCCGTTTTCCTAGGTGAAATTCACAACAGCGAGCTTCAATTTTGCCGCATATATAATTACTGCAGCACATCGCAAGGGAACCATCAAAACACGTTGGTCAGATGGCAAAACCTAAACTCTAAACTTCCGAAATTGACCAAGCGTGCGTTGCAGCGCGGATGCAGAGAACGAAGGGAACAGTTAGCGCGACAGGTCCTCGCACGCCTCTGATACAGAATGTCGTCCGTGCCGTGACGTGAGGGTGCATTCTCGGCATTATCGCGGTGGTAGAGATTGGAAGATAGTGGGAGGCAAACACTCGAACAGTTCCGGCAAACCGTCGACGGGTTAGGGTGCTATATTCTAGGGACCCTAGTTCGGGGAAGTCCTCAGAAGCGGGGACTTCGCACAGGCAGCCTGTTTGACTGCGCTTGTCTGCTTGGCGAGGCGAGTACCCAGCCGAAGCATCGAAAGGTCCATAAGTGCGCGCACCGGCTGCAATAGGTACGAAGTGCTTCGAGGTCTGTGGAAAGGCGTAATGGTTCCAGGGCTTACCTTTGGGAACTCAGTGGTGTGCGTGAAGTCAGAGGTGCAATCAGGAATGAATATAAATCAAAGGACTCTAGGGCGCCTCGTGTTGGGCACTCACGGGAAGGCTGTAAAGGGGGATAGGGGATGGACAGGCTTTAAAGTAAGGGAAGTTCAGAGCAGAGTGAGATTTGAAGAGATGCTTAGGCAAATGAAATAAAGTAGATGGGCCGGAAAAGTGTATAGAAAGAGAATGGACGTAAAGTGGAAGAAAAAGAACTAGGAGGCTCGCCAGTAAATAAAAAGTGGCAATGTCGGCGATATGGCAACAAGGAGTATTAAGCGAAAAGTCAGAGAGGTTGAGAGGATTTATTGGATGACACTGATGGAAAAGAAGCCACCTCTCAGTAAATACCGAAAGGGTAAGAACAAAATAAGGCAGCAGATGTTTTATGGTAATTCAAAGGGAAGCGCTTTACTGTTCAAAGTGAGATCGGATTGCCTTGGAATACGTAGTCATGAAGCGAGATTCAGTAAAGAAGGGGGACAATGTACAGTGCTCAACTCTCATGTCTATAACGACGGTGCGTCGCACGCGGAACTGCGCAAACGAGATCTTCAGTCGCAAATGCACCACTTCTGAGCATCCGCGGTGCCAGTGATATGCCTGCCTTGCATTTTCCACTCTTTAGTTTCGGGGCCGCGATGACTGCTTTGGCCGTCGAAGCGCTGTCAACGTTATTGAACTGAAAGGAAAAAAAAAAGAAACCAGAAATTGCCCGGATAGGCCCCTTTTATACTCTAAACTCATTCTTGCTTCATGATATATCACAGCGAGAACGGTTTGCTTCGTTTTTTTGCTAAATCATCAGAGCGCTTTCGACGGCCAAAGCGATTGCTGCATCCGCAGTGATGATCAGGGATCAGTATTGCAAGGCAAGCACATCACTAGCGCTGCGCATGCTCAGATGTGGCGCATTTACGACTGTATATGTCGCCTGTGCTGTTCCGCTCGCGACGCTCCACCGTTATAGGCATGAGAGTTGAGCACTGTGCATACTGTGGGAGAGCTAAGGAAACGATGAAAGATGTTCTGATTGAATGCGGCGATACGTGTGGGTACAAGCCTACATGAGGCTTTGGGACTTGAACCACTTGGTGCATGAAATCATTCCGAACGTGCTATGCACCCGCCATGTAGCTTTAAAGGAATACGCCCACTAACTTGTGCGCGTAATGTAGTGGATGACCTGCACTAAACCATGATGTGATCAAGATAATCACATATTCTGACACCTGATGGTAATGCATTCTTTTACCACGCCTTATTAATGCAATGTTTTATGCAGTATTGTGCAGCATGGCACGTACAAGGCACGTGTTTTGATAAAACGTGAAAGTTATTTTCAAGCAGAAAAAGTTATTTTCACTCCGGTCATGCTATTATGCTAATCGCATGCTGGGTTATATCCGCCGCAATTTTCACCTCTCTTACAGTTCATTGAAATCACTTCTTTATAATTCTTTAGTTTGCTCCAAATTGGGAATATGCTGCTGCTGTATGGGACCCCAGCCAAGAATTGCTCATCTCTCAGCTCAAATATGTCCAGAGTCAAGCTGCTCATTTCATCCTTTCTAACTATCTTCGCACATGAAAGCAAGCTTGTCAATGCCTTTGCCATTAGAATGTGAAAAAATGTGTCACCTCTGCCTGTTCCTCAAGATATATTATGAAAGATTTAAATTGATAATGACAGCTTCGTACGTATCTGCTCACATCAACTATCATCATAAGGTTGGTATTCGCTCATGCCGCATCGACCATTTTTAAAATTAATACATGCTGCGTACTGCAGCAAGTTGGAATCACCTTCCCTGATCAGTAGTCGAGATTGCTGATTATACTAAATTCAAGGCTGCTTTAACTATCATGCTATTGTTTTGAAGCTATTATTTTTGTACCATTGCATTCCTCTACATCTTTAAGCGTCCTCTTAGTTTTCCTTTTTTGTTTGCCCCAATATTTTCACATGTATTCCTTGGTTCATAAGCATGTGCTGGTGCTCTGTGTGCTACATCGTTTTGTATCTGTACTGTGAAGCACCCTTTTTTACACTCTCTATTTTTTAAAATGGTCTTGTCGTTTTATACTGTGTGCTATTTATTATCAGTTTTCTTCATGATTGATTATGTAATCACCCTAGCTTTTTTTCTATTTTCTATGAAACATGTTGTACTGCGAATGTAACCCTCTCTCCTCTGTAATGTCGTCGGGCCCTGAAGGGAAAGGAAATAAATGAATAAATAAATAGGCAGACGCATGGCTGTGTGGTAGAACAACTGCTTGCCAAGCCAACTGTCGTGTAGCCGGCACGGCGACACGTGAAAGTAACCACGCTACACCACAGTACGATCCATGACAATAATCCAGTTTAATCAGCGAGTATCGTTTATATACACACGAGCACAGTGGCGCCATCTATTGCGAGTCCAATGACTCGGAAGGCCATCTGGTGTAAACGCACAACACTACATCTACCCCCTCCCTTGATAATAGAACACAGATTATGTGCATAGAAAAGAAACAGTCACTACCCGTAACAGAAAACTATAATAAGTCTCCACTGTAAACAAGTCACTGCACATAGTCCCCGAGTCTCTCTGGTGGTCTTCGCTCCCGTGTAGAGCGACGGAGGGGCACCGGCTGCTCTTCTGGCTGATGGACGACCTCTGGTTCGTCGGCACGATCAGCACCCAGTTCTGCGGTCGTGTTCCCCGTTGGTGGAGGCCGTGGTGGGCTTGGCGTATGAGGAGGCAGTGCTGACCCCCCCGGAGACTGTGCAGCTTCCTGTATTTGGATATTTTGGGTCGAGTGGCTCTTTGCCTTCAAGGACGGTTTTCGTGCTGTGGCGTTTCCTGCCGACCCGTCTGTCTCCATGTCCGCCCACAGCGGTTCTTGTCTTGCCCCCGTTTCTTCGTGAACAGCTTCATGGGGTACAGCCGACAGTTGGGAGGCATTCCAGGTACGGCCGTCCTCCAAGTGGAATGACCATCGTCCTACCCGCCTCAGTATTTTGAGTGGAGCCCCAAAACTAGGAGTGCCTTTTATTCCAGGTACCGGGCGTTTCACCCGCACGTAGCCCCCCACTTTAAATTTGGGCTCCCGGGCTGCTCTTCGCTTGTCTGCATACGCCTTATTTCTTTGTTGGTATTCGCAGACCCGACGCCGAAGTCTACGCAGTTCACGTGCGGGATGGGTGCCGAAATCCGCTGATGGCTGGCCAACAACATCTAATGATGTCCTCATGTGGTGTTGGTATTCGCAGACCCGACGCCGAAGTCTACGCAGTTCACGTGCGGGATGGGTGCCGAAATCCGCTGATGGCTGGCCAACAACATCTAATGATGTCCTCATGTGGCGGCCATGAAGCAACACTGCTGGAGAGATGCCAGTGGCGCTGTGGGGTGTGGCTCGATAAATACCCAGGTACTCTATAACTGTGGTCTTGATTGGTCGCTGCTCTAGGAGAGCTAGTTGTATATACGATTTCAAGACCCTGTTGAATCTTTCCACTAAGCCATTGGCTTGAGGGTATTAAACTGCCGAGAAGAAATGCTTGATGCCCCTGTCTGCAAGGAAGCACTCGAATTCACTCGACGTGAACTGTCGGCCGTGATCTGAGACTAGTTCAGTCGGGTAACCCTCTCGCGCAAAGACAGCAAGCAGAAAGTTGATCACCGTGCGAGAAGTGATGTCGCTGCAGAACGCAATCTCTGGCCATCTAGAGAAGTAGTCCACTACCACGATGACAAATCGACAGTCGACCGGTGCACGTTCAAAGGGGCCCATGATGTCTATTGATATTTTGTCCCAAGGCCTGTCGGGAAGCGGGACAGGCTGTAGTGGGGCTTGCCAGTTTTTGACACTCTTGTCCGAGGCTTGACAGGTGCTGCAACTCCGGACGGCGGCCTCCACATGCTTGTCAAGGCAAGGCCACCAGTACTTCTCCCTGATGCGCTGCTTAGTCTTCACAATTCCCGGGTGTGACTCATGAGCTAACTGGATGAATGTATCCCTTAGCTTGGCAGGTACTACAACGCGTTCTGTGCGCAGAAGCAACCCATCTACTACCGAGAGCTCGTCTCGTATTTCGTAGTACGGAGTCAGTTCTGCGGCAAGTCTTTTCCTTGTTGGCCATGATGACTGGATAAATTGCATTACCTGCCGTAGTATGTCATCCTCTGCGGTAGCAACCTGAAGATTCTGCCGATGTACAGACGATGTAACCAAGGACACAACCTCTTCATCAACATGGAAGCCCCCTTCTGTGTCTGGCACGGGCAGTCTGGACAAGGCATCTGCTACCTGGTTGTGGGCTCCGCTGCGGTACTGTATTTTGAAGTTGTAGCGCTGCAGTCGTGCGGTCCACCTTGCAATACGAAGTGGCCGCTGTCCTGTGCTACGGGATGAGAGCAGTGCCACCAAAGCCTGGTGATCCGTCAGTTGAGTAAATGATCTGCCCCAGAGGTAAACGTGCCACTTCTCGCAGGCCTACAGACAGCAAGGGCCTCGCGCTCTCCAGCCGAGTATTTTCGTTCTGTCTCTGTTAATGTCCGCGATGCAAATGCCACAGTACGCACATGGGACCCCTCCACTTGCTGCAGTACGGCACCGAGACCGTACGCAGAGGCATCTGTTGCGACAATAACAGGTAGCGTCAGGTCAAACATTCGGAGGACCTTGTGGGATGCTAGAAGTCTTTTTACTCCCGCAAAGCTCTCTTTCGCAGCGTCATCCCAGTCGAAGTGCACGTCTTTGCGAAGTAGACGACGCATTGGCTCTACTTGCTCTGCCAGTCGCGGCACGAATTCGGAATAGTATTCAACTAGCCCCAAAAAGGAGCGTAGCGTGGCTGCATCTCTAGGCGCAGGAGCATTGATGATTGCATCAATCTTGGTCTGGAGCGGTGCTATACCCTCTGCGCTGACGCGATGTCCTAAGAACGACAGCTCCGACGTGTTGAAGACGCATTTTTCGTTGAGCTTGAGCCCAGCTTCTGCTATTCGTTCCAGCCCTTGCTCCAGGTTTTGCCTGTGTTCGCTCTCCGTCTTGCCAAAAATGATTATGTCATCCAAGTAGCATAAGACCCCTTTGCAACCTCCAAGAATTTTCGTCATGATCTGCTGAAACGCAGCTGGTGCCGATGCCAACCCGAAGCAGACCCTCTTGAATCTAAAGAGGCCATCGTGAGTTATAAATGAAGTTAGGTCCCTGCTGTCTGGGTGCAGCACAACCTGGTAGTAGGCTGATGCCAGGTCCACCTTGGAAAAGCAGCGGGCTCCATTGAGGGCATGAAGCAGCTCCTCCATATGGGGCAAAGGGAAGTTGTCTGCTACTATAGCTTTGTTGGGTTCCCGGAGATCGACACACAGTCGAATGCTACCATCTGCTTTGCGCGCTACTACAATAGGAGATACCCACTCGGAAGCATTGACTCTCTCAATGACATCAGTAGCAAGTAGCTTCTCAATCTTGTCAAATACCGGCTGGCGGACTGAAAATGGTAGGGGTCTCAGCTTCTGTGCGACTGGCGCGATGGAAGTTTTCATCTTAACTTTGTGCTGCACACCTCTTACAAGTCCCAGGCCAGGCAAAAACAAGTGGCCAAACTTGGTCCACAGTGTTGGCGGCATTCCAAACTTGGGAGGGCCAAGGGATTTTTCATGCCTGGGGCTTTGGGGAAGGCTTGAACTCATTGCTGGAAGCTCTCGGCATTCCTGCGTGGACATTTGCAGGCAGCGCAATTCCTCTCCCATGATGCGAAGGCCAAGTGCTTGGACAGCATCCAGGCCAAGGAGAGATGTACCACATGGCGTAACATGAAAAGTTACAATGGCTTCTTTCCCCTTGTATGTGACTATGGCTTGAAATGACCCGAGAACGGGAATCTTCCTGCGCGAAAAATCCAGCAATGTAAGATGGGAACTTGTCAGTTGTACTGCGTTTGCGAACAAGCCTTGGAATTGGTGCTCACCCATAATAGACACGGCCGAGCCAGTGTCCACTAAAAAGTTCATGGTATGCACCCGTGTCGTCGCGGTAACTGACGCGACATTGACATCCACGTAGACGCCTGTGCTCTTATTAGTACGGACCGCCAAGATGCTAATGACACTGGTAGCATCCTCTTCCGGAACGATTTCCTGGACCTCTGCAGAATACCCTTCTCGGCCGCGACGGTAGCTGCGACATGCTCTCTTAAAATGGCCGCGGCGTCCGCAGGCAAAACATGTGCGACCGCGCGCGGGACATTCCGTAGGCGAACACCGTGCTGCGCCGCAGTTTCCGCAGGCATTTACATTTCTAGGCCCGGGGACAGCAGCGGCGGCGGCATTCATATCAGGTGAAGGTGCGCTGTACGCGCGTGAGCAGCTGAAGTGGCGACGGCCCGGGAGGCGTGTGCCATTATCGCCGTTATCTCGTCGATCGTGCCTGGCTGAGCTGTCTCGCAACTGCTGCTGAATGCGCTGCACAGGATTGGCGAAGGCTTCGGATTCACGCTGGGTTTGCTCACGAAGCCATGCTACCTCGACAGCATGATCGAACGTAAGGTTATCGCCCTCCAGCAGCAATCGCTCTCGTAGCCGCGGGCTCGTGACGCCTACTACGAACTGTTCACACAGGTTTTCGTCCGCTTGAGTGGCGAAATTGCAAAGAGCTGCTAACTCCCGAAGCGCTACGGCGAAATCAGTGATGGGCTCACCCTGCAGTTGACGACGCTCCCGGAATCGATGGCGTTGAAGGCGGACGTTGCAAGGGGCGGCGAAACGCTTCGAAAGCATCTCAACGGCTACTTCCTACTCGTCGGGTGGGCGTAGGGCTTCCGTGGTCATGTCTTGCGTTCCAGTAGGTGCAGTGGTTCCGATGATTCCAGCGGCGGCATCTGGCGTGGCCGTGACACCGGGTGCAGCACTCGTTGTTTCTGCCTTGGTTTGCGTCGTACTAGGTGGAAGCGCGTCGAAAATGCGCCGTCCTTCCGTCCCAAGACAGTGCAGCAGGAGGGCTCGGCGACTGGGTGCGGGTAGCTCGTTCGCTCCTGACGCCAGCAGAAACCTTTCGAACAGTCGTAACCATCGGGTCATGGCACATCGGGCGTGCCGGGGGTGGCTAGAAAAGGAGGAGGTGGCAAAAGGCCCGTGGAAGCCATCCTCGTCGCCAGAATGTCGTGTAGCCGGCACGGCGACACGTGAAAGTAACCACGCTACACCACAGTACGATCCATGACAATAATCCAGTTTAATCAGCGAGTATCGTTTATATACACACGAGCGCAGTGGCGCCATCTATTGCGAGTCCAATGACTCGGAAGGCCATCTGGTGTAAACGCACAACACTACACCAACGATTCGGGCTCATTTTACTCAGACCCGAAATGTTTGATAATTTATTTTATCTGCATCATTCTCGAGAAGATTTTCATGTCATGCACAAGATTTAAATTATTCGCTTACAACCAACGACGTTCACGCCAGTGCTGTGATATCTGCGAAATAAGTGCTTTAGTGTTGTGTTAAATGGCGTGTCTGCTCTGGACCGGTGTAGGTGGAGGAACCTGTCTGTGTTGCATGTTCTGATTGAATGTACACAAATCGAGATACAGTGGAAACTCCACTTTGCCAACGGTTTTTGAAGAACCATCTCACTTCATCTACTACCACTTTCTTTTTTATCAGACAGCTTCTTATTTCTCTTCAACAGGCTTTGTCTAAGCAACAAAACACTTTCTTCAGTGTCTATTCTTGAGACATAAGTCTCAGCCTTACCCTCATAGCTGAGCGTAAGTAACACTTGTATTCTGATGCTACTGGCTTGTTACTTCCTACAACCACGAGGCCACTTGATGTGTAGCCACTTCATTTGTTAGTAGCCCATGTTGTAATGTGGTTCTATATGCGACCGTTTTTTTTATTAATGAGTTCTACCATCACTGCTGATCACATCTCCACTGTAAACAGCACGATAGCAAATAATGTATGTCATGGTGTTGAAACGATTGCGTTTTTTAAACATTCTTGTTATCTGTGCTCACATTAAACGCATTTTGATAGGACATGTTTGACGTTCATTTTTCACAGGGATAGAGAATGGGCGAGAAGGATAGATATCACACCTTTTGTGGTATTATTGCAATTTTGGTATCTTTATTCATGCACGTTTTGCATGCAGGACTTCTGTATTTTTAAATCCACACTAAATTTGGCTATAGTCATCGATCGCACCAATGCCTATTGAATTTACTTTTTCTGGGTGGTCTACTGGCAGTGTTTGAAGTATGCATTAGGGACAGGATATCACTATCGCGTTCAGCTCTTGAAGACAGAGCTTAAGCGTCCCCCAATTTTTTTACTGATCTTTGTTTTTCAAGATTCATTCTGATCACTCCATTTTTGAGCTTGGAAACTTTGGTAATCACACTGAAAATTCATTCCATGTGTCATGGTAGAGAGACACACTGCTGTTCAAGAGCATAGTACATGCAGTTGTACTTGCTTGCTAGCTCAAGTCTCGCGTGTATGTTGTCTTTGAAGCACAGCCTTTCATTATTACTACGACTCAAGAAAGACACATTTCTAAACGTCCCGCAGTGTCTAAAAGAAACTGTCTACACATTTGATTGCCTGGCATCAACAGTTAATGCACCCATCCTTATTTAGAAACAGGGCCTCTGTTTAATATAGCCTACCCACATATTTTGTGCTAAAATGAGGACACAGACACTTAGCTCATTGGTTTGGTTCACGAAGCATTTGTTTCTTTCATATCTAATATGCTGCAACAACACACTGCCTCAATGTTCAATTTCATATTTTCTTTTCTTCCAAATTCAAGTGCTCAAATTAGTATTGCCTTCTGTATAGAGGTTGTCTTAAAAAAAAAATAAGTAGTTTATCAAATAGGTACTGAAAAGTTGTCACTCAATTAAAATAATAAAAAAGTTTAATGAAACTCAGCTTATCTTGAGTGTAGTGTGTTGTTTGTGATGGCTTTAACAGTTGTCTGTGTGCTTTCGCAGATGTGTCCATCCCTTTATGGAGAAACGAAGAAGTCTTATGCTTTGGATATTGCGAGAAAAACATTGCTCCAGTGTCCTCTCAAAAGTCGTTCATTATTTCACGAAAATGTTGCTGCTTAATATTTTGTGAACGTAGGATTGTGCTTAAGATGTGACCATGTCTGTGGACTGCTACAAAGAGTAGGTTTTATTGAAACGAGTGAAAGTGACTATTTAACATCTGCCCTTTTTGTTGATTGAAATTGGGAAGAATGTCATAGATTGTTTTGCGATGTTTATGTATTATCAGCGTGAAGCAGTATTGTCTGTTTTACAAAGCTCTGAATGATTTTAGCCTAATGCACTTCTTCACACATCTGAATGTGCCGAGAGAAATAAATTTGCATCTAAGCGAGGGCAACACTCGGTAGTGACACTTTGATTTTACACTGCAGAATGTACGCGTGTAGCGGCAACCTGGCGTTACCTTGGCGTTATGCATTTACCTTTTAAAACATATGTGCATGTCTGTGTTGTGTTTTCTAGTCAACGAAAACTGTGATCTGGACAAGTGAACTTTTTTTTTTTTTCAGTTCTGCTAACTGAGCAACAACCATGTCAATTCACTTAACATTCTTGATTGAATACCTTTCTTGATTCGATTGTTTGTATATTTATTTGTCTTTTCTCTCGGTGATGCTTAAAATGCAAGCAGTGCATTGAGTTGAGTGCTCTGTTTTGTAATATGTCCGAGGAAGTAAGAGCATTCTTGTATATAAGGACAGTCTTATAAGTGTGATGGGCATTGTCTGCATTCAGTGTACAGTAAAAGCTCGATAATTCGAACATGTTTGTTGGTCGAGGGAAGAATCTACATTGTTCAATGGCATGACGCTCTTGTAATTTGATCATATTTGACCTCAATCCAGTCAACTCGTATGGTTATTGAAAAGTGCCGAACACAAAGCGCCAGCCAGTTTACCAGCGAAAAAACACGTGCACGTGGCGCAGGTAATGGTTGTGGCTGTAGGGAAGGGTGTAGTGCAGAACACCTTTTAGGCTTATTGAAAGGGGTGTCTTGAAGCTTGGCCGCTTTGGAACAAAATATCAGGATGATAAAAGTTACGACTTTTTTACTTGTGAGAAATATTCAGAGCATTTACAAATTGATGAAAAATTTGTCAGTGGTTTTATTTTTCAAATATTTTAAACAAGTATTTTTGGTAGTTTGCCATTTCGTCCATTTAAATGCATTGTCAAGTCTCGTCAAATTCAAGCTAATGAGCTTGGAACATACTTATTTGATAAATGGGAATTAGTGCTCATATGTCTGTTTGAGTAAATGTCTGGAACGTTATATGTTGCATAGCTTACTTATGTTTCATGCAATCATAACATTGTCACTAAAGTAGTTTAGAAGCAAGAATGGAAAATGCGTAAATTGCACAGGTACACTGAAAAACATATTTTGGCAGTCCGCTTAAATGTGCCAGCATTTCCGACAACCAAACTGTGATATCCTTTCCCTCTGTTTTGAATGATTCATTTCTCATTTTGCTATATTTTGTAGTTTGTTTCACATTGACCTTGTACACTCATATATCATTTCTTATGCTTCGTGTGATGAAATATGAAGTTATTTGGTTAGTTTGCAGAATTTTAGGGATTCTTTTATGGGAACAAAAAAAAGTGCAATAAATGTTTTCTAAGCTAAGGCCTTATTTATTGGCGTATTACAAATAAACTTTGTCATTTAGGGATAGTATCAGAATTACATCGATATTGCATTCCTGCACATTCACTGGATGTGCTTGCACTATTGAACATATTATCTACAAACAAAGAGAGAAACTCTTTGTAACCATTTTGTAGCTCGGTTGCATTCCGGTAACATGTGGCTTGCTGATGCAAAGGTGATTGTGTACTTTAAAGTACACTATCTCATGATCATCATCAGCCTGACTACATCCACTGCATGACAGAGGCCTCTCCCATGCTTCGCCAGTTAAACCGATCTTGTGCTTGCAGCTACCAATTTATACCCTTAAACTTCTTAATCTCATCTGCCCACCTAACTTTCTGTCTCCCCCTAACCCGCTTGCCTTCTCTGGAATTCCAGTTAGTTACCCTTAATGACCAGTGGTTATCCTGTCTACGCGCTACGTGCCCGGCCTATGTTCATTTCCTCTTCTTGTTCTCAACTATGATATCCTTAACCCCCGTTTGTCCCCTAATCCACTCTGCTCTCTTCTTGTCTCTTAAGGTTACACCTACCATTTTTTTTCCATTGCTCGCTGCGTCGTCCTCAATTTAAGCTGAACCCTCCTTGTAAGTCTCCAGGTCTCTGCTCCGTAGCTAAGTAAGGGCAAGATACAGCTGTTATATACTTTCCTTTTAAGGGATAGTGGCAATCTACCTGTCATAATTTGAGAGTGCTTGCCGAATGTGCTCCACCCCATTCTTATTCTTCTAGTTACTTCAATTTCGTGGTTCGGCTCTGCGGTTATTACCTGCCCTAAGTAGACATAGACTTTTACAACTTCAAGTGCACTATTACCTATCTCGAAGCGCTGCTCCTTTCCGAGGTTGTTGTACATTATTTTCGTTTTCTGCAGATTAATTTTACGACCCACCTTTCTGCTGTCCTTGTCCAACTCCGTAATCATGAGTTGCGATTCGTCCCCGAAGTTACTCAGCAATGCAATGTCATCGGTGAAGTGCAGGTTACTAAGGTACTCCCCATTAACTCTTATCCCTAACTGTTCCCATTCTAGGCCTCTGAAAACCTCATGTAAACACGCGGTAAATAGCATTGGGGAGATTGTGTATCTTTGATTGGTATTCTGTTGCTTTCTTTATGAAGCACTATGGTAGCAGTTGATCCCCTGTAGATTTCTTCCAGGATGTTTATATATACTTCATCGACGCCCTGATTCCGCAGTGTCTGCATGACGGCTTATATTTCTACTGAATTAAACGCCTTCTCGTAATTTATGAAGGCTATGTGTAGTGGTTGGTTATATTCTTAGCATTTCTCTATTACCTGATTGATAGTATGAATGTGGTCGATTGTTGAGCAGTAGTTATCTACAAGTACACTAATCTTTCTTCATTTCCTCGGGTCGTAGTGATGTTGTAGAGAATGTTTGTCCATGGCTTCCAATGCCTTCCTCTTGTTTTTGTGGTTTTGGAGGCTCCTCGTCTTCCGCATCCCATGAGGACTACGATTCACTCGTGTCCGTACAAGGCGGACTGTATTTGTGTAGTCAGTGCAGCTATGTGAACAAAAAAAAGGGGGGGCTCATGTGAACACACCTTAGCAAACACACGGGCGAACGCCCCTTCCAGTTCCACCTATGCCCAGCTGCATTTACTCAGAAAAAGAACCTCACTGCCAACATGCGCACACACACAGGCAGCGTCCCTTATTCTGTGACTGCTGCAGTGCATCGTTCTCAAAGAAACAGACCCTTGTGGATCACATGCGCAGTCACACAGGCGATCGTTCATTTTTCTGTGACCAGTGCAATGCGTCGTTTGCAAAGAAGAGCAACCTCACTAGGCACATGTTCACCCACACAAAATAGCGTCCATTCTTCTGTTGCCACTGCAATGCATCTTTTTTATGAAAACAACAACTTGTAAACCATGTGTACCATCATCATACAAGAAAGTCAACATAAAAATTGAGTTGTCCCCAGAACCTTTCTTTAAGGGGACATGCAGCTCGTGTTCTTTTTTTTTAATCTATAAAACAGTGCAATGAAATTTTCGCTCTTTACATAACTTTTTATACTGATTTCAAATATGTAGTCAGTTTTATATTGATTTGCACAACTTTGTTTTCCACCATGACAATCTCTAAAATATAACTTTTTTTGAACAATCTTTTTCTGCCACTAAACTTTTTTTATTATGTGCGATTAATGGCTGATATTGCTCGACAAGAACTATAGAATGCAAGTAAGTATTAGGAATGTAATAATCTTAAGAAGCTTGCGAAAATATCATCTTGGGGAAAATTCAGTTTAAGTGTAGAAATCAAACCTGATCTTTGTGGCAAAGAGGTGCTTTTTAAAATGATTTATTTCACTATGAGACCTTGGGAATTATTGCCGTCTTGGGCATGTGGCTTTCACGACCTATTCATGCGAAATGTAATGTCTTATAGTCAGGTGACAACTTCCAGGGGACTCTAGACAGTGAGCATTTGGTAGTTGTTTTATAGCCACATTGTACTTTTTAAGGGCAATTTTAATCCACTTCTAGTTTAAGTAGGACCTTGATTTTTTTTTTTCATCATGAACGCCTCTCTGGTGAAAGGCTGCTAACGAAAAACTAGGCATTGTGAAACACCTTGATGAAGTAATTAGTCAGAAAAGCGAAGGTGTTAAACGAAAGAGTGAACTTCCTGAACTCCTTACCGATTTTGGTAAAATCGAGCTCGCATACAAGATCAAGCTTAGAGAAGGTGCTGCATACCTAGCATTGACCTCTCCTTGAAAAGTTGTCGCACCGTTAATGTTGAAAGCCACGGTAAAACTACAAAAGATGGTTGAGCCTTGAGTCATTAAGGCAGTGGAGGAGTCAACACAGCGGTGTTCTGGAGTGGTCATTGTGCAGAAGCCTAATCGAGGTGTGCATATAGGCATGGACCTGACCGTGCTTAACAAGTGTGTAGAGTGAGAGGTTAACCCTCTGCCTGTGAATCAGCATGTGCTTGCGCAACTTGTCATGCTCAGTATTTGTCCAATGTTAACACCAATTCAGGATTTTCACGATAGCGAAGTTTCTTTTAGTTGGAATAGTATACAAATAAAAAGGACGTGAGACCACTGAACAAAAAACACCGTGCACCATTGTCTGTGTCATCCTGCTGTCAGGTGGCGTGTCTTTAGGACTTGTTTTAATTACAGCTGTGTCATAACAAATTGCCTAAGCTTCCAAACTGCTGTATGTTCATGGCTGCAGTAGCGTAAGTTAACATGATCAAGAGAAAAGAAAAGAACAGTACCCAACGTAGTCTTCCAAGCGATCTTTATTATAGATAAATAAGTGATTGACTACGGACAATACAACGTAACTACAATGTGTTCAGATGGTGGTGCGCGTCGAGTGTTACCTTGAAGCCAGGAGCGTAGACGGGTCCCGGATGTATACGGTGGCGCTGCAGTCGCAGGGGCTGTACGAATGTGTGGTGTGGCTGGTTACAGCATCTTTGCTGAGCTCTGGCTTGCTGATGCGCAGACGTGGTGTTTCTGTCGCTCCTTAAGGGTATCTATAGTGAGGTTTTTGTATATTCATGGACCTCTCGAAGCCTACATAAGTAGGAAAAATTCTTTACTATTGTGGCACCTGCGAATCCAACAGGTACATGCTTGCACGTGATGAACAATCCCAGGCAGCTGCCTTCTTACTGTGCCGTTCCGAAAACCGGACATGGAGACTACAAAAACCGGTGCTTACTGACTATGCAGTCTACGCTTGTGCGGTTAGGATTTAAAAAATGGGTAAACTGTAATCTGGCTACTTATTATAGAGTTTTGCATGAGGAGGTAACGAAAGCCACATTCTCGAAATGAGGATGATTACTAAGCTCTAGATGATGGAGAAAGTTATTTACACAATAATACATATATTTGCTACATAAATGAGCATCAACTTGTACCTTTAAGATGCATTTTCTCAACACTTATTTTGGGGATGCTTTAGAGTTTTGATCTAGTGTTTTTGGCACTTCTGATAGCTAGATCAAGATAAGAATTCGCCCCAATATTTCTTCACTTGTGAAGGGTACAAGTATCTTCTTTGAAACATAGTATCGCCTGTATATTTACTACAAACCTAAAGCAAGCACGTATTATGGGCTGAGGATTCTAAAAATTCTCACATTACCATTTTTCTTGTCCATTAAAATATCTTATATGTACTTTCTTGATACTAATTTGCATTCTACAGTTAATGTGAAGCTATATGAGCCAATAATGGTTCTAAACCATGAAAGATTAAGGGCTTAAAAAGTTTGTCCAAGATGAACTTTATTTTACCTATTGTCGTGGCACTCACCAAAAACTGCTCAAAATATTTTAAACTAATTACATATTTGAAATGGCAATAAAAGCCTTTATATACACCGAAAAAAAAATTCCGCACCCAAGGCTCGATACTGACGAAACTTCTTGAAATTGCAACTTACCTTAACTGCCATAAAATACATCGTACGAAATATTAAGAAAGTAGTAGCATTTATGAATACACTGGGCAGTGCACGTACAGAGAGAACTGGCAAACTACATAAAAATACAGACCTTATGACCTTTAAAAGCACTTTGATAAGTTATATTGAGGTACTTCAAATAATAGTTTGCTAGGTGCCAGGTCATGTTGAGAGGCAGATCACAGGCACATAGGGATTAGTAGACAGCCAAAGACGCAGGCCTGACAAGGTCAATGTGCCATGTCAATATCTGTAAGGGCTTGTTCACCACTTTCTGCTGTTGGCAGAGACAATATGGTACAGTGTAATTAATGACCTCCTTGCTGGCTTGTACTTTTGTGGTCTCAGTCATTTGTAAGTTTGTACCAGGATTGGGCAGTTTGTTCTGAAGCCAACAATGTTTTTGTAGCTCTTGATTTACTGTGATCTTGTGTCCCTGCATTCTTTTATATCTTGTGTATTGTATTATCACTCGTGATGACATCTGTGTTACTACCAAATAAAGACAGGATTGATTTTTTAGACTAATATAGCAAATAATTTCTATCAGGGAGTTAGAATATCTGTTGTTTTTACATAAACGCTTTTAGCACCTGTGGTCATGAAATATGGCACTCAAAAGTACATGTTAAACATTGATTGCACACATGTCATTGTAACTTTATAGGTATTTTTTATATATTGTACACTTTCTTTGCTCAGGAATGGAGGTCCTTTTACAACCATTACATTTACATTTGGCCGTATTCATTGATCAAATCAAGTCATGTACACCTTACTTTGATTTGATGCTTTATTTAGCCATTGGGTCATTAAACCCTACTACAAATGAAAAACGGTAAAAAGTAATACAGTGCTTTTGCATTATTTGTCGCCCAGCCTTCACTTTGTAGCATGTGTAGTGGAGCATACGCACTAACGTGTATGCGCCTTCCAAAGAGAAGGAAAAACCCCGTGCTCTGATTGCACGAGAACCTGGGCCGCCTTTGCCAGACTTGTCGTACGGCCATTTTTCGTTGCGACATCGTTGCGACTTCTCCGGTTCAATAAACGTCATCACATTTGGTGGAGGCTGCTGAGATCCCCAAGCAGACCTGGAGCTCCGCTCTCGCAAGTTGCCCGAGAGACCACTGCAAAACATGACTGACGCAGTCGCCAACCAGCCCATCCCAACCCAGCCAGCACCACCGGCTGTCCCGTCTACCTGCCCCGGCGCTACTCGCCAACGGGACCCACAAATCTTCAGCGGCAGGGGTGAGCAAGACGTCGAAGACTGGCTCTCCTTGTACGAACGCGTAAGCGCCAGCAACTAGTGGGGCAACGACTCTAAGCTCGCCTACGTTATCTTTTACTTGGCAGACGTAGCTAAACTTTGGTTTACGAACCGCGAAACCGCCATCGCGAACTGGTCCTCCTTTAAGACACTCGTGACTGAAGCGTTCGGCCGACCAGAGGTCCGCAAGCTCCGCGCTGACCAGCGCCTGCGCCACCGCGCCTAGCAGCCTGGCGAGACATTTACTAGTTACATAGAGGACATGCTCGACCTCTGCAGGTGTGTGAATCCATCTATGCCCGAAGAAGAGAAAATTCGGCAGATTCTCAAAGGCATCGAGGATGGCACATTCCAGATGTTGCTAGTGAAAAGCCCAAACACGGTGGCAATCCTCGTAAGCCTCTGCCAGAGCTTTGATGAATTGCGCCGTCAGCGTTCCATCGCCCGACAGAGTGTCCCACCGCCGGATTCGATCTTGGCCGTCGCACTCACAAATGCCAACGTTTGCCAAGAAAGTCTGTCCAACCAGATCAAAGACTTCATCAGGAAGGAAGTCGCCCGACAGCTCTCCCTGCTGCCGCATAGCGGCGCGCCCACCGCAAGCCTGCCTTCGACACTGCAGCAGGCCATACGCACTGAAATTTGTGATGTCCTCCCTACAGTGCAGGCCCCTTACCCATGCACTTCAGTAGCACCTAATCTCACAGCTGTCGGCTACGCACCACCTGCACCACCTTCACCTCTCAGCTACGCAGCTGTGGTCGCGTGGCCCCCATCGCATCCATTCGCTTTATCAGCTCCACCTCCTCCGGCCTCGCCTATAGTTTACAGGCCCTTACCTCGCTTTTTCCGTCGATCTAATGAGTGGCGCACCCAAGACAATCGGCCTATCTGCTTCGCCTGTGGCATCGCTAGCCACATTGCACGCTTCTGCCGTTGTCGCCCACACCTGCAAAGGCATACTTCGGAACTCCTACCTACGCGCCGCAGCAGGCCACCGCATCTGCATATGAACAGAAGCACTCAGACTCGGATCGCCGCCCATCGACTGCTCGTTTCCCATCCCCTCGTCGCCGATCGCCATCGCCTATGCGTCGTCGACCACCTCATGAGGAGGGAAACTAATCAGTGCAGTTCCGGAGGCAAGAACTGCAACTTGTGCGCAATTCCCAAGGCCTCCGTTTTCGCCGCAAAATATTGATATCGATGTTGAGGGAGTCGCCACATTAGCATTAATTGATACCGGGGCCGCCGTTTCTGTGATGGACGCCAAATTTTGTCGGAAACTGAAGAAAGTGACCACATCTCTCTGTGGCATGGTGCTGTCCAGGGCTAGCACGCAACGCATTCATCCCTCGGCTCTGTGTACGGCGCGCGTCGTCATCCAAGGCGTTTTGTACGACGTACAGTTTTTGTTCTGCCATGTTGCTCTGATGACCTTATCCTCGGTTGGGATTTCTTATCACGTGATGAAGCTATCATCGATTGTTCCCGTGCCGAAGTGTCCCTTGTGCCAACATATGAATTTCCACCACCCGACCGGCCTCCTCGGCTCTGCAAACTCATCGCTGGCGACGACATCACCTTGCCCCCGGAAGCTTCAATCCCTATAAGCCTTTCATGTGTGGCGCAACCTGACGCCACGGTGGATTTTACGCCATCTCCTGTTTTTACTGAACGCAAGGGCATCGTTCTCCGATTTGCCGTTCTTACAATTGCGTCTAGTTTAACCGTAATGCTGGTTACCAACCACTGCAACTACCCCATTGGCTTACTTCGAGGTGAAACGTTGGGATATGTGCAACCTGTCGACCATATCGATGATATTATTCTTCCCGACGAAACGCCATGTCACATTGCCGCAATAACTCATGCGTCTGAGCCATCAAGTTGTCAGCCTTCGACAATGCTATTTTCGCAGACCTTACCCTCTCGCATCGCCGCCAACTTGTTGCTCTCCTTAACAAGTTTCGCTCTTCTTTCGACTTTCAAAAACCTGCTTTGGGCCGCACCACGGCTATTACTCATACTATTGACACCGGCTCACATTCGCCTCTGCGACAGCGTCCTTACCGCGTTTCCACCGAAGAGCGCCGCGTCATTATGGAGCAAGTAGACGACTTGCTTAAACGTAGAGTGATACAGCCTTCTCCAAGCGCTTCGTCATCACCTGTGGTTCTGGTAAAGAAAAAAGATGGCACTGTTCGATTTTGCGTGGACTATCGCCGCTTAAACAAGATTACGAAGAAAGATGTCTACCCGCTACCACGTATAGACAATGCTCTTGACTTTTTTTTAAGGCGCCGAGTACTTTACATCCTTGGATCTGCGTTCTGGGTATTGGCAGGTGCCAATGGCTGAATGTGATCGCCCTAAAACAGCCTTTGTAACGCCAGATGGCCTATATGAGTTCAAAGTGATGCCATTTGGGCTCTGCAACGCACCTGCCACATTTGAGCGCATGATCGATACCATCTTGCGCGCCCATAAATGGAAAACTTGCTTGTGTTACCTGGACGACATCGTAGTCTTTTCGTCTGATTTCCCGACACATCTTGTTCGCCTCCACGAGATTCTGACATGTCTAACTTCTGCGGGCCTACAACTTAACTCCAAGAAGTGCCACTGCGCAGCACGAAAACTAACCATCTTGGGACATGTCATCACAAGAGACGGTGTTCTTCCGAATTCCGAAAAGCTTCGGGCTGTCGCTGACTTTTCATTACCCACATCACTGAAAGCCCTAAGAAGTTTCGTCGGTCTCTGCTCCTACTTTCGTCGCTTCGTGCGCAACTTCGCGTTCATCATCGCACCTCTCACGAGTCTGCTTTCTAACCGCAAAGGTATATCTGCATGGTCACCTGCATGTGACGACGCCTTTCGCCAGCTGCACCGCCTGCTGACCTCACTACCCATTCTTCGTCACTACGACCCCGCTGCTGCCACTGAAATTCACACCAATGCAAGTGGCATCGGTCTTGGTGCAATTTTGGCACAACGGAAAGGCACCCAAGCCGAATACTTAGTCGCCTATGCAAGTCGCGCTCTCAAGAAGGCTGAATTGAATTACTCCGTGACAGAGAAGGAGTGTTTGGCCATAATCTGGGCCTCGACGAAGTTTTGCCCGTACCTTTACGGCCGCCCTTTCGACGTGGTCACAGACCACCACGCTCTATGTTGGCTGTCCACATTGAAAGACCCGTCCGGACGCCTGGGACGTTGGGCACTTCGATTGCAAAAATACGACATCCGTGTAGTATATCGTTCCGGTCGCAAGCATGCAGATGCCAATGCACTTTCGCGATCGCCATTAACCCCAGATGTGGCTTCTCTGTCACCACTTTTTACCACCTTGTCACCAATAGACACCACTAACATGCTTTCGGAGCAGCGTAAAGATCCATACCTTGCATTGTTACTCGATTACCATACCGATCCGTCTGCTGTCCCTTCCATAAGAGCGCTACGCCGACAAGTAGCCCACTTTTCCGTGCGAGACAGCATTCTGTACCGCCGCAACTACATGCCTGGTGGTCCGAAGTGGCTCCTTGCTGTCCCAACTCATATACGCTCTGACATCTGCATTAATTTTCATGCAGACCCTTAAAGTGCTCACGCAGGTGTCCTGAAAACCTACGAAAGGCTGCGCAAACGATATTACTGGCGAGGAATGTATTGCTTTGTGCAGAAATATGTTCAGTCTTGCACCACTTGCCAACAGAACAAGACACTTCCACGGCACCTTACTGGCATGTTACAGCCGCTCCCATGCCCGGCTCGCCCATTCGACCGCGTGGGTATCGGTCTATATGGCCCCCTTCCATATAGTCGCTCTGGAAACCGGTGGATTATTGTCGGCGTCGATCATCTGACACGCTACGCTGAGACTGCAGCTCTACCGGCATCGACCGCCCATGAAGTTGCACTCTTCATTCTGTGCAGCTTCATTCTCCGCCATGGGGCTCCATGGGAATTACTCAGTGATAGGGGTCGAGTGTTCCTGTCGGAGGTCATCCAAGCTATTCTCGCTGAATGCAACATCATTCACCGGAAATCTACCGCATACCATCCACAGACGAATGGTCTCACTGAACGGTTCAACCGCACACTTGGCGACATGCTGAGGATGTACTCCTCTTCCGACCACACTAACTGGGATGCTTTCTTGCCTTTTGTTACCTTCGCTTACAACACCGCGACGCAAGCGACTACCGGTTTTTGCCCGTTCTTTCTGTTGTACGGCCGCGAACCATCCCACCCACTCGACACCATACTCCCGTACCGCCCTGATGCATCGGAGTGCTCCCCGCTTTCGGAAGTCACCAGATACGCTGAAGACTGCAGTCAGTTGGCTCGGTCTATGACAAGTGAGGCTCAAGGTCTACAAAAAACCCGACATGATGGCCCTCATCACATAGCGCCTACGTTTCGTACTGGCTCCCTCGTGTGGCTTTGGGTGCCCCCGCATGTTCCTGGCCTGTCTTCTAAACTTTTGGCCCGATACCATGGTCCATACCGTGCCATTGACGCAACCTCGCCGGTGAATTACATCATCGAGCCCCTTACACAATCGCCACATTTGCGCGGTCGAGGACGCGAGACCGTACACGTCGACCGTCTCAAGCCCTACTATGACCCCCTCATCGTGCCTACTCCCTGAGTCGCCAGGATGGCTACTCTTCAACCCGGGGCGTATTGTAGTGGAGCATACGCACTAACGTGTATGCGCTTTCCAAAGAGAAGGAAAAACCCCGTGCTCTGATTGCACGAGAACCTGGGCCGCCTTTGCCAGACTTGTCGTACGGCCATTTTTCGTTGCGACATCGTTGCGACTTCTCCGGTTCAATAAACGTCATCACACATGTGAGATGATCTGGCCTCTCTCAGTAAATACTTTGCAGCCTTTCACGTGTAATTATTTTTACTGACACATGTTTTTCAAAATTAGGGCTCGTCACTCCATCTTTTAGTGTGAAAACTCCAGTAACAACGCTGAAAACTTGTTGTTCCATGTGACCAGTAGAAAGAAAACCAGTGTTGTACGAAGTAGTAGTGTACAATATTGTGTTTACTCACTTTCTGAAGTCTTGCATGTGTCTTTTCTTTGAAATACAACACTTCACCATTGCTAAAATTCGAGTAAGATGCCTCCTAAGCGGCCTACAAAATGTAAAAGAAATTGGATACGCACTTCATTCCTTTCGTCTACAGGTAATGCACACATCTTTATTTTGCCAAATTGGGAACATTCAATATAGCGTACATGCATATAGTGCTCCGAAATGAAGAAACAGGTACTGAGAGCGTCAGTTGGGTTGACAGGGCAATTGCATGTTTCATATAATGTGCCCTACTACAATGCACTTCAATGTTCAAGTGCTCCCCAGTAGAGTTTGTGTTTAAAAAAGGTAGTTCAGTTACTGACATACCTAAAAAGTAGCCACTCATTCTCAACACTCAGAAGTTTTGTTTATTACGGAATTTCTTACAATCAACTGGAGGTGATGCTAACGGTGAAAGTATGTTCTAGAGTAGTGTGTTCTGTCCATGTGCTTCTGCAGATATGTGCATTTGCCCTCTAAGGAGATACAAAGTTGCATGCAGTAGACATTGCTATAAATGTCTCTTCTTGAAAATAATTTACCCTTTTTTTTTTGCTGATGAGGCAATGCTATGAACGCGTGATTGTGATGGCGATGTGACCACGTCTATAGACTGCTGCTGCGTCATATTGGAATGAGAGAATTGGCTGTTCACTTAGATCACTTTTAGTCAATGGAAATTGGCATGTATGTAATAGATTTTATTGCTTTGTATATATATGTTTCAGTCGTCAATGTAATAATATTGTGCCTGTTTTACAAAACACTGGTTCAGTTTAGGTATTTTTCAGTGCATATCGTAACATAAAAATCGCTGAAATAGTCTGCTATTGCCTATATAACTGCAACACTTGGTAGTGACACTATGATCTTACATTGCAGTATTTAAAAAATGATTGTGCATCTTGCCCATGAAAGCCTTTGTGAATGGTTGTGCTGCGCTTTCCGACTAACAAAATCTAGAAACAAAATGAACAAAAAAACTTTTCTTTTTTGTGTGTGGCAACGCCTGCTGAGTAACAACCATTTAAATTTTCCAAAGTGTTTCTTTATTTTCTTCTGTTATAAAAGATTGTAACATTCTTAATTTTGTCATTGGTTTTTGCATTTGCCTCTCAGAATTGTGAAAAACGAAACAATTGGCATTTAGTTGCTTGAGTTGCGTGCATTGCTTTACAATCCCGGCTGCCGTGAACATGGTGGTAAATATGCCGAAGCAAGTGGTTTTGCAAAAATCGAGACCATCTTGGGGTCTGACTATAATTTTCCAATGCATAGAAGGTAGCTCTGGCATGCGCAAGGCTGCGATCTCTCTCTTCCATTGCAAGCTCAGTCGTGCTGGCGCCGCTCAAAATGGCTGGCATTTCCTGTTGCTAGGTTAGACTTGGGTTCAGTCTCGTAAAGTTGGAAGTACCGAAAAATGTTGAAAACTCACTCAGCGATGAGAATCTGCCCTGCCTCGTGATCAGGAGGATGAAACGCACTTGATGGAACGAAAATCTGTATGAAAGTTGGCTCATCAGAGATGACAGAGATGGAAAAGGCTGGAGCGACGTGGAGGCATGTCCGCATGGCTTGATGTTCTAGCTGCTCCACAGAATGAGAGGCAAAGAGAAAAAGATGAGAAAGAGAGAAAATTAAAGCAAGACAGTTGAAGAGTGGAAGCGAGGGAAAAAAACAAAAAGTGGAAGTGACATGCAGAAATAGAAAGCGAGATGCAGAGACAGAAATAAAAGGCGTATCTGCTTGTGACAGATGTGGGGAGGGGAGAGACCTGTCTGTTTGCATGCTCTGATTGAATGCACGCAAATCGAGAAACAGTGAAAACTCCACTTTGCAAATTATTTTTGGAGGCCCATCCCACTTCACCTACCCCTTTTTCTTTATTAAACAACCTCCTAGTTCTCTTCATCAGGCTACGTCTAAGCAGCAAAACACTTTCTTCAGTGTCTGTTCTTGAGACATAAGTCTCAGCCTTACCGTCATGGCTGAGGGTAAGTAACACTTGTATTCTGATGCTACTGGCTTGATAGTTTTTACAACCACAAGGCCACTTGATGTGTAGCCACTTCATTCGTTAGTAGCCCATATTTTAATGTGGTTCTATATGCGACCGTTTTCTTTATTTACGAGTTCTACCATCACTGCTGATCACATCCCCACTGCAATCGCACAAGACCTAATTGATAGTGAACATTACGATAGCAAATAATGTTTGTCATGGTGTTGAAATGATTGCGATTTTTATTCAAACATTCTTGGTATCTGTGCTCACAGTGAACGCATTTTGATAGGACATGTTTGACATTCATTTTGTCACAGGGATAGAGAATGGGCGAGAAATACAGATATCACACCTTTTGTGGTATTATTGCAATTTCTATATCTTTATTTATGCACGTTTTACATGCAGGACTTCTGTCCTTTTAAATCCACACTACATTTTGTTATAGTCATTGATCGCACCAATGCATATACAATTTACTTTTTCTTGGTGGTCTACTGGCACTGTAGTCATTGCACCATTAAACCCTGCTACTAAGAAAAACATGTGTAATGTAATAGATTGGCTTTGCATTATTCGTAGCCTAACCTTTACATTTCAGAACACAAAACTATCTGGCTTGTCTCTCTGAATCCTGTCTAACCTTGCTTGTCCTTTTAATTTTCACTGGCATTTGTTTTTCAACATTTGTGCTGATCTATGTTTCCATGGTACAGAAGCCCAATGTTGTTTGAAACCATAGTGCATGTCATTGTATTTACTGGTTGGCTCTAGCCTCACATGTGTGCTCTCTACGAAACACAGAACTACGACTCAAGACACTTTCTACACGTCTCGCAATGTCTAAAAGAAATTTTCTACGCATTTGTTTTCCAGACATCAATAGATGCAGCCATCTTTATTCAGCCACAGGACATCTGTTTGTTTTAACCTACCCAAATATTTCGTGCTAAGATGAGAGAATGGCCACTAAGCTCATTGATTTGGTTCGCAGAGCTTTTGGATCTTTCATATCTTATATGCAGCTATAACGCACCACAGCAAATGCTAAATTTTTTATTCCCCTCTGCATTCAAGTGCTCAAATTTGTATTGCCTTACATATAGAGGTCCTTTAAAAAAAAAATGGCAGCATATCCACGGAGTGAATGATGGGGAGTGGGGCGAAGCATTCGTCCGTCCATTCGTTCTTGCTTCCGTCTGTTCCTGCGTACGTCTGTGTAACCGTTCAAGCGTCCATCCACCCGTCCGTGCGTGCATCTGTTCGTGCGTCCGTCCCTGCGTTCGTCCATGCATCCGCGCCTGCGTCCGTTCATGCGTCCATCCATGCATCTGTCTGTGCGTCCCTTCGTCTATCTATTCAGCACTCTAAGTACCACCATCTCGCATCTTTTCATCATATATTCTCCATATGGAAGCACCGCCATCGAGCGGACATTTCAAGGACTAATGGGATCGCAGCGTGCGCGTTACCTAAAGGCCGAATGCTCCTGTCTCTCATTCCCCCTTAGCAGCCATTAACATGTGCATTGAGCACTATCTTTAATTGTTCAACAACGCACAGAAGAAATCTCTCACCAGAACCACCTTGGAGGTCAAAATCGTTAAGGACAGCTATTCCGGGTATGTGCCACTGGTGGTTACATACGAGGGACGCACAAGCCACGCCATAAGGAGCTTCGCCCCTAAAAGTCACAGTTTAACCGCCATGTCGAAGCAATGAATGCGATTGCAACAACTTAATGTAACGCTGAAAGCTGAAAAACGGCAAGCAGATCTAAACGTGCAGGGCGCTGCTGGCGCACAAATGACGCATGAAAACAACCCACACTGGACGAGAGCGAACTAACAACATTTACCGCTTGACCTTGACACTAAATGTGCTGTTTAAACAACAATAATGCACGAAACATAATCACAGAAATAGATGCGTGCAAACTAAGAAGTGCTCCAGACGTTACTTCGCTGTATATGAAAAGCGCGCTCTTTTTGCAAACGGGGCCTGCGCAGCATGTTCATTGACCTTTTTGGGCCCGACAACTAATAAAATCGTTCTGGTAAAGGCCCACGGCACAATTTTTTCTCCACAAAAAAAGTAAGCGCATGCGCACTAGGGTCTATCCCCTCCCCCCCTTTACCAAATTCGAAATTCGTGGGGCGAAATACACGTGGCAGATAAGCGCACATTGGCGCATCCAGCGACCTGGATACTGAGCATGGACAGCTTTTTTTCTTTCTTGAGTTTTTATATATAGATGCGTATACATGTACGGTGTATGACGCCGACGCCAGCGGCAAAAACCGGCCAGTAGTGTTCATATAATTGCTATTGCAATAAAAAGTAGTGACATCAAAGCAGTACTGAAAGGTACTAACTGAATTACAATAAACAAAATTTTGTTAAAGCCCAGCTGATCTTGCGTGCATAGTGTTGCTCGTGCTAGCTTGAACAGTTTTCTGCGTGCTTTTGCAGATGAGTCCATCCATTCTGTGGAGAAGCATCGAAGTCTTATGCTTTGGATACTCGCAGAAAAGCATTGTTCCAGTGTCCTCTGGGAAGTCACTTACCCTTTCACAATAATGTTGCACCTTAATACTCTGTGTGCATCGGATAATGTTGGTGTTGTGACCATGTCTGTGAGTCTTCCAAAGAACAGGTTTCGCAGTCGTGTGTAATTGACTATTCAGTTTCTGCGATGTATTTCGATAGAACCTGAGAAGTGTATAATGGATTTCATTGCATTGTGTATGTATCATTAGTGTAAAGGAGTATTGGCTGTCTTACAAATCACTGGTTTATATTAGGCATTCATTCATGAAATTCTTTACACATGTGTATGTGCCGAGAGAAAGAAATGCATCTAAGCAAGGGTAACACTCGGTAGGAACATTTTAATTTTACACTGCAGAATGTAAGTGTGTAGCGGCAACCTGGCGTTACTTTCTTATGCATTTTACCCTCTAAAACATTTGTGCATGTTTGTGTTGTGTTTTCTAGTCAACAAAATTTGTCATCTGGACAAAGGAACTTATTTTTTTGTAGTTCTGCTCATTGAGCAACAGCCTTGTAAATTTGCTTAAATCTTTCTGGTCCTCTTCTGTCATCAAACTTTGCATCATTCTTGATTTGATCATTCGTATATATCTTTGCCTTTTCTCTCAGTTATGCTTAAGATGCAAGCAGTGCATTGAGTTGATCGCACTTTTTTGTAATATATCCAAGGTTGTTTTACCATTCTAGTATATAAGGACAGTCGTATAAGTGTAATAGTCATTGAATTCATTCAGTGTATAGTAAACTCTTGATAATTCGAACATGTTTATAGGTCGAGGCCATAATCTGCATTGTTTAATGGCATGAAGCTCTTGTAATTCGGTCATATTTAGCCTCAATCCGCTTAACTCGACCAGTCATTGGAGAGTGCTGAGCACGAAATGTCAGCCAATTTACCTGCGAAAAAACATGTGCACGTGGTGCAGGTAATGGTTGTAGCTGTAGGTAAGGATGTGGTGCAGAACACCTTTCAGGCCTAATAAAGAGGGGGTCTTAGAGCTTGGCTACATTGGGAACAGAGTTGCAGGATTACAAGACTTGAGATTTTTTCTCCTATTTTATGCGAAATAAGTACAGGATTTATTTACAAATTGATATAGAAATAGAAATTATAATGGAAAATGTGTAAGCTGTGGAAATGCAAATAGAACAACATACTTTTTTTGCATTCCTTATAAATGTATCAGCATTTCAGACCACCACAACTGTGATGTCACTTTTATCCCTTCCTAGTGATTCTTTCATATTTTGCCATTTATTTCTTATTAACCTCTTACACTCATATATCATTTCTTCTGCTTTGTGTCTTGATTTAGGAAGGTGTTTAGTTGATGTACAGCATTTCATAAATATTTCTATGGAGAAAAAAAAAAGAAAGTGCAATAAATGTTTCAATGAGCTGGTGCATAAACTGTTAGTGTATTACGGAAAAGCTTTGGTATTTAGGTGTAGTATCGGAATTACATAAACTTGCATTCTTGTGCATTCACTGGATCGTTTTGCATGTATTGGGCATAGTATTTAAATACAGAGAGAGAAAGCTGTAACCATGTCATCATAGCATGGTTACTGCTCCAGTAACATGTGGTTTCTTAGGCAAAGGTGATTATGTACTTTGTCTGCAAGTACAGTAATCTTTCTTCATTGTCTGGTGCTGTAGTCTAGTTACAGACAATGCGTGTAAGATTTTCATTGCCTTCCTTTTGTCTCTGTGGTTTCGCAGATTCCTTGTCTTCGGCATGCCATGAGGAGTACCATTCGCTCGTGTCTGTACAAGGCGGACTGCATTCGTGTCGTATGTGTAGCTATGCGACCAAGGCAAAAGGACACATGCAAGGACACCTTCGCAAGCACACGGGGGAACGCCCTTTTCAGTGCCACCTATGCCCAGCTGCATTTTCTCTGAGAGCGACCCTCGTTAATCACATTCGCACCCACACGGGAGAGCGTCCCTTTTCCTGTGACCGCTGCAGTGCGTCGTTTGCACTGAACAAGACCCTCGTGGATCATATGCGAACCCACACGGGAGAGCGTCCGTTTTCCTGTGACCATTGCTTTGCGTTATTTTCACGGAAGACGAACCTTATAAGGCACATGCACAGCCACACAAGAAACCGTCCATTTTCCTGTGACCAATGCAGTGCATCATACACAGAGAAAAAGAGCCTTCTGGAGCATGTGCGCACCCACACAGGAGAGCGTCCTTTTGTGTGTGACCACTGCAGTGCATCTTTTGCACATAAAAAGACCTTCGTGGACCATATGCGCATCCACACAAGAGAGGGTGCCTATTCTTGTGACCACTGCAATGCGTCCTTCTCTCAGAAAAACCGCCTGACGGACCACATGTCTCGTTATCATGAAGACAAGAAGCCATAAAATTTGAATGCTTTACTGACCTTCTGTAAGGGGGGAAGCATATCAGGGTGAAGAGAGCTCGTTGATCAGAAGTGACAGTGAAAGAGTAGTTCGAGGTTTGGAAAGTCTCTTAGTTTAGCAAATGATAATGGCGCGAATTCTTGGGAGAAAAGGTAAGTGGCAGAAAAGAGTGCAAAGAAGAGGCCACCTTCTTGAGATAGTATTCACACTAGCGTGCACTACTTTTGAGTAAGGCTCCCTCATGAGATCTGTTGAGCGGGTACAGGCTTTCGAACTATGTGTCGCCCGAAGGGTGGAAGAAAGATATCTCCCCATCCATAAAACTAGAAACAGCAATTTTCTAATTATGTGTCTGGCAATCCACATATTAAGCTATGGTGGCAGTGCTTATGGTTTGTTCACCTTAATTTGTTTTCCTTGATGTCATGATACTGCATAATGAATATAAACTACAAGTAATGAATTATGAGGCATTTTATTTGCTAGCCTGCTCCCACATTCGTCTTGCGAATCATTCGAATGGCTTGTAGTTTGAATCAACCCGAGGACAACAATATTTGGGTATTTGTATTCATATATGTTTGACATACTGCAAACCTCATATTGAAAATATTTGTAAGGAAGGAGAAAAAAATAAATATATTAAAGTCACCACTACAGAAGCATACTAGTACTCATTCAAAATACTAGTACAGACTTTTTGAGTAGAAGTGTGATGGCAAAAAATTTACATTTATAAATGAGAACACCTAAATATACATCACTCATACAGTCATATCATACTTAGAGGTATAAGGATACGATCATACCCACATATGTTCTAGACTTACAAAAAAGAAGTTTGCTCATTCTAGGGGAATTTTGTGAAACCTATGTGGCTTTTTTTTTCCAGCACAGCAGGGAACTGTAATGGCACACTCAGGACATTGCTATGTCGTCGAAGATTGGCCAATATAAAACAGCCATTACAAAGCACCATTTAATGTTCTATTCCGGAAGGACAGATTTCATTGCCAAGCTCTTCTGTAATCTTGTTGAAAAACCTTGATATATCAGTGTCTTGAAAAACATGTTTTAATATTGAATACTTAATAAGATACTTCCTAAATTCAATAAATATTCAATTTATTTGAATAGCAAAAAGATGGGGCCTAAGATAATTTCGGATACTTGAGCACACAGAGTGCGCGCATTTTGTTACAGACAATTCCATTACTCCGAGCCACCACATTAAGAACGTGCGGCTGAGGGAGAAGCTACACTCAAAAAGATATGAATACACTAAAGTAGTCGTGTATTTTTTACCAAGTTGTAAGGCTGGTAAATGTTTTTCTTCTTATCTCATTTCTAGTTTTCTTTTCGGATGAAATTTTTTTACTTAAATTTTATTTCATATGCTTCATGTATCACCATATAGGTACTTCGATGCACATTAAAGTGTGATGATTAGCTTGATGGTCTAATGCTTAGTAGTCTGATGTCACATATGAAAATAAATTTCGGGATTTAAGTGTTGTATATCTGGGTTGCAACTTAGGCCTTTATGTATTGGCAGCAGTGCTTTGTATATGAAAGCATAGTATTTAAGCAGGGAATGTTGAGAACTTGCATAAAAAATGTAGTGTGTTGGCACACTGCACTGCCACTGCACTAACGTGAGGACCAAGGTTAATGTGTGTATTGGTGTAGCAGCTCCTAATTTCTTGTTGTTGAAGTCTGATTTCGTGTGTAGAGTATAACACGCGGTTTTCGTTGCCTCGCTGTATTTCTTTGGCTTTTCAGTTTCCTCGTCCTTGGCATCGTTAAAGCAGTACCGTTCACTGAAGCCGCACAAAGACGACTGCATTCCTGCTAGCGTTGCTCATATGTTAGCTAGTATAAGATGCGAGGATTTGTGCCCACATGGGCATTTGTTACCTTTGAGTGCCACCTCTGTATAGCTGCATTCACTCAGAAGTGTGGCCTTATAAAGCACGTTATCAGCAAGTTATCTTTTTGTTGACTTTACTTTCTTTTCATTGGTATCATAACTAGTACATTCTTGTCTGTTACTTCAGTTAATGTCGTGCCTAACAAAGAAAAAGCCCTTAAATTTCTCCTTTCTGACCGCGAGCTTTCTGGCCAAGAGGAAATTTCAACAATACAAAGTTCCCCGTCATTTGAAGTTACATTGTGAGGTCAGGTAAGAAAAGTTTTTGGAACACGCCAGTTTTTTGTATGAAGATTGCATTAATTCTAATAAGTGATATGTGTGTATTTTTTTAGAATGCCTCATTCGAGTTTTGCTATTTCACAAAAGTATTATAGTGGTACTTCTTATTGGTAGTATTAATAATATTTGGGGTTTAACATCCCAAACTACTATATGGTTATGAGAGATGGCATTGTGGAGGGTTCCAAAAATTTCAACCACCTGGATCATGCCCCCAAATCTGAGCACCAGGGCCTACAGAATTTTTGCCTCCCTCGAAAATGCGGCCGCCGCATTCTGTAGTGGTAGTTCTGACTTCCAAGAAATTTCATGCAGGGCACCTCATTTTTAATATCATAGAACGGCCGAGACTTATCCATCATTCTAGCCTCTACATTGGGCTGTGAGATCTTGCTGGAAAAGCGCGGTT